>NW_028277052.1:13919994-15207491 GCF_059951505.1 Python bivittatus | reverse complement strand
CCATCTTGAACTATATGTATATATCATGGTTTATTGATGCTCTCCCCATCTTTTAACCATATATAAATGGTGGTTTGATGATGCTCTCCCCATCTTTAACCATATATATATATCATGGTTTATTGATCCTCTCCCCATCTTTTAACCATATATATATGGTGGTTTGATGATGCTCTCCCCATCTTTAACCATATATATATATCATGGTTTATTGATGCTCTCCCAATCCTTTCACCATATATATATGGTGGTTTGATGATGCTCTGTCCATTTTTAACCACATATATATATCATGGTTTATTGATGCTCTCCCTATCTTTTAGCCATATATATGGTGGTTTGATGATGCTCTCCCCATCTTTAACCATATATATATATCATGGTTTATTGATGCTCTCCCCATCTTTTAACCATATATAAATGGTGGTTTGATGATGCTCTCCCCATCTTTAACCATATATATATATCATGGTTTATTGATCCTCTCCCAGTCTTTTAACCATATATAGATGGTGGTTTAATGATGCTCTCCCCATCTTTAACCATATATATATATCATGGTTTATTGATGCTCTCCACATCTTTTAACCATATATATGGTGGTTTGATGATGCTCTCCCCATCTTTAACCATATATATATATCATGGTTTATTGATGCTCTCCCCATCTTTTTAACCATATATATATGGTGGTTTGATGATGCTCTCCCCATCTTTAACCATATATATATATCATGGTTTATTGATGCTCTCCCCATCTTTTAACCATATATATATGGTGGTTTGATGATGCTCTCCCCATCTTTAACCATATATATATATCATGGTTTATTGATGCTCTCCCCATCTTTTAACCATATATATATGGTGGTTTGATGATGCTCTCCCCATCTTTAACCATATATATATATCATGGTTTATTGATGCTCTCCCCATCTTTTAACCATATATGGTGCTTTGATGATGCTCTCCATCTTTAACCATATATATATATCATGGTTTATTGATGCTCTCCCCATCTTTTAACCATATATAGATGGTGGTTTGATGATGCTCTCCCCATCTTTAACCATATATATATATCATGGTTTATTGATGCTCTCCCCATCTTTTAACCATATATATATGGTGGTTTGATGATGCTCTCCCCATCTTTAACCATATATATATATCATGGTTTATTGATGCTCTCCCCATCTTTTAACCATATATATGGTGGTTTGATGATGCTCTCCCCATCTTTAACCATATATATATATCATGGTTTATTGATGCTCTCCCCATCTTTTAACCATATATATATGGTGGTTTGATGATGCTGTCTCCATTTTTAACCATATATATCATGGTTTATTGATGCTCTCCCCATCTTTTAACCATATATAGATGGTGGTTTGATGACGCTATCCCCATCGTTAACCATATATATATATCATGGTTTATTGATGCTCTCCCCATCTTTTAACCATATATATATGGTGGTTTGATGATGCTCTCCCCATCTTTAACCATATATATATATCATGGTTTATTGATGCTCTCCCCATCTTTTAACCATATATATATGGTGGTTTGATGATGTCTCCACATCTTTAACCAAATATATATATCATGGTTTATTGATGCTTTCCCAACTTTTAGCCATATATATATGGTGGTTTGATTATGCTCTCCACATCTTTAACCATATATATATATCATGGTTTATTGATCCTCTCCCCATCTTTTAACCATATATAGATGGTGGTTTGATGATGCTCTCCCCATCTTTAACCATATATATATATCATGGTTTATTGATGCTCTCCCCATATTTTAACCCTATATATATGGTGGTTTGATGATGCTCTCCCCATCTTTAACCATATATATATATCATGGTTTATTGATGCTCTCCCCATCTTTTAACCATATATATATGGTGGTTTGATGATGCTCTCCCCATCTTTAACCATATATATATATCATGGTTTATTGATGCTCTCCCAATCTTTTAACCATATATAGATGGTGGTTTAATGATGCTCTCCCCATCTTTAACCATATATATATATCATGGTTTATTGATGCTCTCCCCATCTTTTAACCATATATAGATGGTGGTTTGATGATGCTCTCCCCATCTTTAACCATATATATATATCATGGTTTATTGATCCTCTCCCCATCTTTTAACCATATATATATGGTGGTTTGATGATGCTCTCCCCATCTTTAACCATATATATATATCATGGTTTATTGATGCTCTCCCCATCTTTTAACCATATATATATGGTGGTTTGATGATGCTCTCCCATCTTTAACCATATATATATATCATGGTTTATTGATGCTCTCCCCATCTTTTAACCATATATAGATGGTGGTTTGATGATGCTCTCCCCATCTTTAACCATATATATATATCATGGTTTATTGATGCTCTCCCCATCTTTTAACCATATATAGATGGTGGTTTGATGATGCTCTCCCCATCTTTAACCATATATATATATCATGGTTTATTGATGCTCTCCCCATCTTTTAACCATATATATGGTGGTTTGATGATGCTCTCCCCATCTTTAACCATATATATATATCATGGTTTATTGATGCTCTCCCCATCTTTTAACCATATATAGATGGTGGTTTGATGATGCTCTCCCCATCTTTAACCATATATATATATCATGGTTTATTGATGCTCTCCCCATCTTTTAACCATATATATATGGTGGTTTGATGATGCTCTCCCCATCTTTAACCATATATATATATCATGGTTTATTGATGCTCTCCCCATCTTTTAACCATATATAGATGGTGGTTTGATGATGCTCTCCCCATCTTTAACCATATATATATATCATGGTTTATTGATGCTCTCCCCATCTTTTAACCATATATAGATGGTGGTTTGATGATGCTCTCCCCATCTTTAACCATATATATATATCATGGTTTATTGATGCTCTCCCCATATTTTAACCCTATATATATGGTGGTTTGATGATGCTCTCCCCATCTTTAACCATATATATATATCATGGTTTATTGATGCTCTCCCCATCTTTTTAACCATATATATATGGTGGTTTGATGATGCTCTCCCCATCTTTAACCATATATATATATCATGGTTTATTGATGCTCTCCCCATCTTTTAACCATATATATATGGTGGTTTGATGATGCTCTCCCCATCTTTAACCATATATATATATCATGGTTTATTGATGCTCTCCCCATCTTTTAACCATATATATATGGTGGTTTGATGATGCTCTCCCCATCTTTAACCATATATATATATCATGGTTTATTGATGCTCTCCCCATCTTTTAACCATATATATATGGTGGTTTGATGATGCTCTCCCCATCTTTAACCATATATATATATCATGGTTTATTGATGCTCTCCCCATCTTTTAACCATATATATGGTGGTTTGATGATGCTCTCCCCATCTTTAACCATATATATATATCATGGTTTATTGATGCTCTCCCCATCTTTTAACCATATATAGATGGTGGTTTGATGATGCTCTCCCCATCTTTAACCATATATATATCATGGTTTATTGATGCTCTCCCCATCTTTTAACCATATATATATGGTGGTTTGATGATGCTCTCCCCATCTTTAACCATATATATATATCATGGTTTATTGATGCTCTCCCCATCTTTTAACCATATATAGATGGTGGTTTGATGATGCTCTCCCCATCTTTAACCATATATATATATCATGGTTTATTGATGCTCTCCCCATCTTTTAACCATATATAGATGGTGGTTTGATGATGCTCTCCCCATCTTTAACCATATATATATATCATGGTTTATTGATGCTCTCCCCATCTTTTAACCATATATATATGGTGGTTTGATGATGCTCTCCCCATCTTTAACCATATATATATATCATGGTTTATTGATGCTCTCCCAACTTTTAGCCATATATATATGGTGGTTTGATGATGCTCTCCCCATCTTTAACCATATATATATATCATGGTTTATTGATGCTCTCCCCATATTTTAACCCTATATATATGGTGGTTTGATGATGCTCTCCCCATCTTTAACCATATATATATATCATGGTTTATTGATGCTCTCCCCATCTTTTAACCATATATATATGGTGGTTTGATGATGCTCTCCCCATCTTTAACCATATATATATATCATGGTTTATTGATGCTCTCCCCATATTTTAACCCTATATATATGGTGGTTTGATGATGCTCTCCCCATCTTTAACCATATATATATATCATGGTTTATTGATGCTCTCCCCATCTTTTAACCATATATATATGGTGGTTTGATGATGCTCTCCCCATCTTTAACCATATATATATATCATGGTTTATTGATGCTCTCCCCATCTTTTAACCATATATAGATGGTGGTTTAATGATGCTCTCCCCATCTTTAACCATATATATATATCATGGTTTATTGATGCTCTCCCCATCTTTTAACCATATATATATGGTGGTTTGATGATGCTCTCCCCATCTTTAACCATATATATATATCATGGTTTATTGATGCTCTCCCCATCTTTTAACCATATATATATGGTGGTTTGATGATGCTCTCCCCATCTTTAACCATATATATATATCATGGTTTATTGATGCTCTCCCCATCTTTTAACCATATATATATGGTGGTTTGATGATGCTCTCCCCATCTTTAACCATATATATATATCATGGTTTATTGATGCTCTCCCCATCTTTTAACCATATATATATGGTGGTTTGATGATGCTCTCCCCATCTTTAACCATATATATATATCATGGTTTATTGATGCTCTCCCCATCTTTTAACCATATATATATGGTGGTTTGATGATGCTCTCCCCATCTTTAACCATATATATATATCATGGTTTATTGATGCTCTCCCCATCTTTCAACCATATATATGGTGGTTTGATGATGCTCTCCCCATCTTTAACCATATATATATATCATGGTTTATTGATCCTCTCCCCATCTTTTAACCATATATATATGGTGGTTTGATGATGCTCTCCCCATCTTTAACCATATATATATATCATGGTTTATTGATGCTCTCCCAATCTTTTAGCCATATATATATGGTGGTTTGATGATGCTCTCCCCATCTTTAACCATATATATATATCATGGTTTATTGATGCTCTCCCCATCTTTTAACCATATATAGATGGTGGTTTGATGATGCTCTCCCCATCTTTAACCATATATATATATCATGGTTTATTGATGCTCTCCCCATCTTTTAACCATATATAGATGGTGGTTTGATGATGCTCTCCCCATCTTTAACCATATATATATATCATGGTTTATTGATGCTCTCCCCATCTTTTAACCATATATAGATGGTGGTTTGATGATGCTCTCCCCATCTTTAACCATATATATATATCATGGTTTATTGATGCTCTCCCCATCTTTTAACCATATATATATGGTGGTTTGATGATGCTCTCCCCATCTTTAACCATATATATATATCATGGTTTATTGATGCTCTCCCCATCTTTTAACCATATATATATGGTGGTTTGATGATGCTCTCCCCATCTTTAACCATATATATATATCATGGTTTATTGATGCTCTCCCCATCTTTTAACCATATATAGATGGTGGTTTGATGATGCTCTCCCCATCTTTAACCATATATATATATCATGGTTTATTGATGCTCTCCCCATCTTTTAACCATATATATATGGTGGTTTGATGATGCTCTCCCCATCTTTAACCATATATATATATCATGGTTTATTGATCCTCTCCCCATCTTTTAACCATATATAGATGGTGGTTTGATGATGCTCTCCCCATCTTTAACCATATATATATATCATGGTTTATTGATGCTCTCCCCATCTTTTAACCATATATAGATGGTGGTTTCATGATGCTCTCCCATCTTTAACCATATATATATATCATGGTTTATTGATGCTCTCCCAATCTTTTAACCATATATAGATGGTGGTTTGATGATGCTCTCCCCATCTTTAACCATATATATATATCATGGTTTATTGATGCTCTCCCCATCTTTTAACCATATATATGGTGGTTTGATGATGCTCTCCCCATCTTTAACCATATATATATATCATGGTTTATTGATGCTCTCCCCATCTTTTAACCATATATAGATGGTGGTTTGATGATGCTCTCCCCATCTTTAACCATATATATATATCATGGTTTATTGATGCTCTCCCCATCTTTTAACCATATATATATGGTGGTTTGATGATGCTCTCCCCATCTTTAACCATATATATATATCATGGTTTATTGATGCTCTCCCCATCTTTTAACCATATATATATGGTGGTTTGATGATGCTCTCCCCATCTTTAACCATATATATATATCATGGTTTATTGATGCTCTCCCCATCTTTTAACCATATATATATGGTGGTTTGATGATGCTCTCCCCATCTTTAACCATATATATATATCATGGTTTATTGATGCTCTCCCCATCTTTTAACCATATATATATGGTGGTTTGATGATGCTCTCCCCATCTTTAACCATATATATATATCATGGTTTATTGATCCTCTCCCCATCTTTTAACCATATATAGATGGTGGTTTGATGATGCTCTCCCCATCTTTAACCATATATATATATCATGGTTTATTGATGCTCTCCCCATCTTTTAACCATATATAGATGGTGGTTTGATGATGCTCTCCCCATCTTTAACCATATATATATATCATGGTTTATTGATGCTCTCCCCATCTTTTAACCATATATATATGGTGGTTTGATGATGCTCTCCCCATCTTTAACCATATATATATATCATGGTTTATTGATGCTCTCCCCATCTTTTAACCATATATAGATGGTGGTTTGATGATGCTCTCCCCATCTTTAACCATATATATATATCATGGTTTATTGATGCTCTCCCCATCTTTTAACCATATATAGATGGTGGTTTGATGATGCTCTCCCCATCTTTAACCATATATATATATCATGGTTTATTGATGCTCTCCCCATCTTTTAACCATATATAGATGGTGGTTTGATGATGCTCTCCCCATCTTTAACCATATATATATATCATGGTTTATTGATGCTCTCCCCATATTTTAACCCTATATATATGGTGGTTTGATGATGCTCTCCCCATCTTTAACCATATATATATATCATGGTTTATTGATGCTCTCCCCATCTTTTAACCATATATAGATGGTGGTTTGATGATGCTCTCCCCATCTTTAACCATATATATATATCATGGTTTATTGATGCTCTCCCCATCTTTTAACCATATATATATGGTGGTTTGATGATGCTCTCCCCATCTTTAACCATATATATATATCATGGTTTATTGATCCTCTCCCCATCTTTTAACCATATATAGATGGTGGTTTGATGATGCTCTCCCCATCTTTAACCATATATATATATCATGGTTTATTGATGCTCTCCCCATCTTTTAAACCATATATATGGTGGTTTGATGATGCTCTCCCCATCTTTAACCATATATATATATCATGGTTTATTGATGCTCTCCCCATCTTTTAACCATATATAGATGGTGGTTTGATGATGCTCTCCCCATCTTTAACCATATATATATATCATGGTTTATTGATGCTCTCCCCATCTTTTAACCATATATATATGGTGGTTTGATGATGCTCTCCCCATCTTTAACCATATATATATATCATGGTTTATTGATGCTCTCCCCATCTTTTAACCATATATAGATGGTGGTTTGATGATGCTCTCCCCATCTTTAACCATATATATATATCATGGTTTATTGATGCTCTCCCCATCTTTTAACCATATATATATGGTGGTTTGATGATGCTCTCCCCATCTTTAACCATATATATATATCATGGTTTATTGATCCTCTCCCCATCTTTTAACCATATATAGATGGTGGTTTAATGATGCTCTCCCCATCTTTAACCATATATATATATCATGGTTTATTGATGCTCTCCCCATCTTTTAACCATATATATATGGTGGTTTGATGATGCTCTCCCCATCTTTAACCATATATATATATCATGGTTTATTGATCCTCTCCCCATCTTTTAACCATATATAGATGGTGGTTTAATGATGCTCTCCCCATCTTTAACCATATATATATATCATGGTTTATTGATGCTCTCCCCATCTTTTAACCATATATATATGGTGGTTTGATGATGCTCTCCCCATCTTTAACCATATATATATATCATGGTTTATTGATGCTCTCCCCATCTTTTAACCATATATATATGGTGGTTTGATGATGCTCTCCCCATCTTTAACCATATATATATATCATGGTTTATTGATGCTCTCCCCATCTTTTAACCATATATATGGTGGTTTGATGATGCTCTCCCCATCTTTAACCATATATATATATCATGGTTTATTGATCCTCTCCCCATCTTTTAACCATATATAGATGGTGGTTTGATGATGCTCTCCCCATCTTTAACCATATATATATATCATGGTTTATTGATGCTCTCCCCATCTTTTAACCATATATAGATGGTGGTTTGATGATGCTCTCCCCATCTTTAACCATATATATATATCATGGTTTATTGATGCTCTCCCCATCTTTTAACCATATATAGATGGTGGTTTGATGATGCTCTCCCCATCTTTAACCATATATATATATCATGGTTTATTGATGCTCTCCCCATCTTTTAACCATATATATATGGTGGTTTGATGATGCTCTCCCCATCTTTAACCATATATATATATCATGGTTTATTGATGCTCTCCCCATCTTTTAACCATATATAGATGGTGGTTTGATGATGCTCTCCCCATCTTTAACCATATATATATATCATGGTTTATTGATGCTCTCCCCATCTTTTAACCATATATAGATGGTGGTTTGATGATGCTCTCCCCATCTTTAACCATATATATATATCATGGTTTATTGATGCTCTCCCCATCTTTTAACCATATATAGATGGTGGTTTGATGATGCTCTCCCCATCTTTAACCATATATATATATCATGGTTTATTGATGCTCTCCCCATATTTTAACCCTATATATATGGTGGTTTGATGATGCTCTCCCCATCTTTAACCATATATATATATCATGGTTTATTGATGCTCTCCCCATCTTTTAACCATATATATATGGTGGTTTGATGATGCTCTCCCCATCTTTAACCATATATATATATCATGGTTTATTGATGCTCTCCCCATCTTTTAACCATATATAGATGGTGGTTTGATGATGCTCTCCCCATCTTTAACCATATATATATATCATGGTTTATTGATGCTCTCCCCATCTTTTAACCATATATAGATGGTGGTTTGATGATGCTCTCCCCATCTTTAACCATATATATATATCATGGTTTATTGATGCTCTCCCCATCTTTTAACCATATATATATGGTGGTTTGATGATGCTCTCCCCATCTTTAACCATATATATATATCATGGTTTATTGATGCTCTCCCCATCTTTTAACCATATATATATGGTGGTTTGATGATGCTCTCCCCATCTTTAACCATATATATATATCATGGTTTATTGATGCTCTCCCCATCTTTTAACCATATATATATGGTGGTTTGATGATGCTCTCCCCATCTTTAACCATATATATATATCATGGTTTATTGATGCTCTCCCCATCTTTTAACCATATATAGATGGTGGTTTGATGATGCTCTCCCCATCTTTAACCATATATATATATCATGGTTTATTGATGCTCTCCCCATCTTTTAACCATATATATATGGTGGTTTGATGATGCTCTCCCCATCTTTAACCATATATATATATCATGGTTTATTGATGCTCTCCCCATCTTTTAACCATATATATATGGTGGTTTGATGATGCTCTCCCCATCTTTAACCATATATATATATCATGGTTTATTGATGCTCTCCCCATCTTTTAACCATATATATATGGTGGTTTGATGATGCTCTCCCCATCTTTAACCATATATATATATCATGGTTTATTGATGCTCTCCCCATATTTTAACCCTATATATATGGTGGTTTGATGATGCTCTCCCCATCTTTAACCATATATATATATCATGGTTTATTGATGCTCTCCCCATCTTTTAACCATATATATATGGTGGTTTGATGATGCTCTCCCCATCTTTAACCATATATATATATCATGGTTTATTGATCCTCTCCCCATCTTTTAACCATATATAGATGGTGGTTTGATGATGCTCTCCCCATCTTTAACCATATATATATATCATGGTTTATTGATGCTCTCCCCATCTTTTAACCATATATATATGGTGGTTTGATGATGCTCTCCCCATCTTTAACCATATATATATATCATGGTTTATTGATGCTCTCCCCATCTTTTAACCATATATATATGGTGGTTTGATGATGCTCTCCCCATCTTTAACCATATATATATATCATGGTTTATTGATGCTCTCCCCATCTTTTAACCATATATATATGGTGGTTTGATGATGCTCTCCCCATCTTTAACCATATATATATATCATGGTTTATTGATGCTCTCCCCATCTTTTAACCATATATATATGGTGGTTTGATGATGCTCTCCCCATCTTTAACCATATATATATATCATGGTTTATTGATGCTCTCCCCATCTTTTAACCATATATATATGGTGGTTTGATGATGCTCTCCCCATCTTTAACCATATATATATATCATGGTTTATTGATGCTCTCCCCATCTTTTAACCATATATATATGGTGGTTTGATGATGCTCTCCCCATCTTTAACCATATATATATATCATGGTTTATTGATGCTCTCCCCATCTTTTAACCATATATATATGGTGGTTTGATGATGCTCTCCCCATCTTTAACCATATATATATATCATGGTTTATTGATGCTCTCCCCATCTTTTAACCATATATATATGGTGGTTTGATGATGCTCTCCCCATCTTTAACCATATATATATATCATGGTTTATTGATGCTCTCCCCATCTTTTAACCATATATATATGGTGGTTTGATGATGCTCTCCCCATCTTTAACCATATATATATATCATGGTTTATTGATGCTCTCCCCATCTTTTAACCATATATAGATGGTGGTTTGATGATGCTCTCCCCATCTTTAACCATATATATATATCATGGTTTATTGATGCTCTCCCCATCTTTTAACCATATATAGATGGTGGTTTGATGATGCTCTCCCCATCTTTAACCATATATATATATCATGGTTTATTGATGCTCTCCCCATCTTTTAACCATATATAGATGGTGGTTTGATGATGCTCTCCCCATCTTTAACCATATATATATATCATGGTTTATTGATGCTCTCCCCATCTTTTAACCATATATAGATGGTGGTTTGATGATGCTCTCCCCATCTTTAACCATATATATATATCATGGTTTATTGATGCTCTCCCCATCTTTTAACCATATATATATGGTGGTTTGATGATGCTCTCCCCATCTTTAACCATATATATATATCATGGTTTATTGATGCTCTCCCCATATTTCAACCCTATATATATGGTGGTTTGATGATGCTCTCCCCATCTTTAACCATATATATATATCATGGTTTATTGATCCTCTCCCAATCTTTTAACCATATATAGATGGTGGTTTAATGATGCTCTCCCCATCTTTAACCATATATATATATCATGGTTTATTGATGCTCTCCCCATATTTCAACCCTATATATATGGTGGTTTGATGATGCTCTCCCCATCTTTAACCATATTTATATATATTGGTTTATTGATCCTCTCCCCATCTTTTAACCATATAGAGATGATGGTTTGATGATGCTCTCCCCATCTTTAACCATATATATATATCATGGTTTATTGATGCTCTCCCCATCTTTTAACCCTATATATATGGTGGTTTGATGATGCTCTCCCCATCTTTAACCATATATATATATCATGGTTTATTGATGCTCTCCCCATCTTTTAACCCTATATATATGGTGGTTTGATGATGCTCTCCCCATCTTTAACCATATATATATATCATGGTTTATTGATGCTCTCCCCATATTTTAACCCTATATATATGGTGGTTTGATGATGCTCTCCCCATCTTTAACCATATATATATATCATGGTTTATTGATGCTCTCCCCATCTTTTAACCATATATAGATGGTGGTTTGATGATGCTCTCCCCATCTTTAACCATATATATATATCATGGTTTATTGATGCTCTCCCCATCTTTTAACCATATATATATGGTGGTTTGATGATGCTCTCCCCATCTTTAACCATATATATATATCATGGTTTATTGATGCTCTCCCCATCTTTTAACCATATATAGATGGTGGTTTGATGATGCTCTCCCCATCTTTAACCATATATATATATCATGGTTTATTGATGCTCTCCCCATCTTTTAACCATATATAGATGGTGGTTTGATGATGCTCTCCCCATCTTTAACCATATATATATATCATGGTTTATTGATGCTCTCCCCATCTTTTAACCATATATATATGGTGGTTTGATGATGCTCTCCCCATCTTTAACCATATATATATATCATGGTTTATTGATGCTCTCCCCATCTTTTAACCATATATATATGGTGGTTTGATGATGCTCTCCCCATCTTTAACCATATATATATATCATGGTTTATTGATGCTCTCCCCATCTTTTAACCATATATATATGGTGGTTTGATGATGCTCTCCCCATCTTTAACCATATATATATATCATGGTTTATTGATGCTCTCCCCATCTTTTAACCATATATAGATGGTGGTTTGATGATGCTCTCCCCATCTTTAACCATATATATATATCATGGTTTATTGATGCTCTCCCCATCTTTTAACCATATATAGATGGTGGTTTGATGATGCTCTCCCCATCTTTAACCATATATATATATCATGGTTTATTGATGCTCTCCCCATCTTTTAACCATATATAGATGGTGGTTTGATGATGCTCTCCCCATCTTTAACCATATATATATATCATGGTTTATTGATGCTCTCCCCATCTTTTAACCATATATATATGGTGGTTTGATGATGCTCTCCCCATCTTTAACCATATATATATATCATGGTTTATTGATGCTCTCCCCATCTTTTAACCATATATATATGGTGGTTTGATGATGCTCTCCCCATCTTTAACCATATATATATATCATGGTTTATTGATGCTCTCCCCATCTTTTAACCATATATAGATGGTGGTTTGATGATGCTCTCCCCATCTTTAACCATATATATATATCATGGTTTATTGATGCTCTCCCCATCTTTTAACCATATATAGATGGTGGTTTGATGATGCTCTCCCCATCTTTAACCATATATATATATCATGGTTTATTGATGCTCTCCCCATCTTTTAACCATATATATATGGTGGTTTGATGATGCTCTCCCCATCTTTAACCATATATATATATCATGGTTTATTGATGCTCTCCCCATCTTTTAACCATATATATATGGTGGTTTGATGATGCTCTCCCCATCTTTAACCATATATATATATCATGGTTTATTGATCCTCTCCCCATCTTTTAACCATATATATATGGTGGTTTGATGATGCTCTCCCCATCTTTAACCATATATATATATCATGGTTTATTGATGCTCTCCCCATCTTTTAACCATATATATATGGTGGTTTGATGATGCTCTCCCCATCTTTAACCATATATATATATCATGGTTTATTGATGCTCTCCCCATCTTTTAACCATATATATATGGTGGTTTGATGATGCTCTCCCCATCTTTAACCATATATATATATCATGGTTTATTGATGCTCTCCCCATCTTTTAACCATATATATATGGTGGTTTGATGATGCTCTCCCCATCTTTAACCATATATATATATCATGGTTTATTGATGCTCTCCCCATCTTTTAACCATATATAGATGGTGGTTTGATGATGCTCTCCCCATCTTTAACCATATATATATATCATGGTTTATTGATGCTCTCCCCATCTTTTAACCATATATATATGGTGGTTTGATGATGCTCTCCCCATCTTTAACCATATATATATATCATGGTTTATTGATGCTCTCCCCATCTTTTAACCATATATATATGGTGGTTTGATGATGCTCTCCCCATCTTTAACCATATATATATATCATGGTTTATTGATGCTCTCCCCATCTTTTAACCATATATATATGGTGGTTTGATGATGCTCTCCCCATCTTTAACCATATATATATATCATGGTTTATTGATGCTCTCCCCATCTTTTAACCATATATATATGGTGGTTTGATGATGCTCTCCCCATCTTTAACCATATATATATATCATGGTTTATTGATCCTCTCCCCATCTTTTAACCATATATATATGGTGGTTTGATGATGCTCTCCCCATCTTTAACCATATATATATATCATGGTTTATTGATCCTCTCCCCATCTTTTAACCATATATAGATGGTGGTTTGATGATGCTCTCCCCATCTTTAACCATATATATATATCATGGTTTATTGATGCTCTCCCCATCTTTTAACCATATATATATGGTGGTTTGATGATGCTCTCCCCATCTTTAACCATATATATATATCATGGTTTATTGATGCTCTCCCCATCTTTTAACCATATATAGATGGTGGTTTAATGATGCTCTCCCCATCTTTAACCATATATATATATCATGGTTTATTGATGCTCTCCCCATCTTTTAACCATATATAGATGGTGGTTTGATGATGCTCTCCCCATCTTTAACCATATATATATATCATGGTTTATTGATGCTCTCCCCATCTTTTAACCATATATAGATGGTGGTTTGATGATGCTCTCCCCATCTTTAACCATATATATATATCATGGTTTATTGATGCTCTCCCCATCTTTTAACCATATATATATGGTGGTTTGATGATGCTCTCCCCATCTTTAACCATATATATATATCATGGTTTATTGATGCTCTCCCCATCTTTTAACCATATATAGATGGTGGTTTGATGATGCTCTCCCCATCTTTAACCATATATATATATCATGGTTTATTGATGCTCTCCCCATCTTTTAACCATATATATATGGTGGTTTGATGATGCTCTCCCCATCTTTAACCATATATATATATCATGGTTTATTGATGCTCTCCCCATCTTTTAACCATATATATATGGTGGTTTGATGATGCTCTCCCCATCTTTAACCATATATATATATCATGGTTTATTGATGCTCTCCCCATCTTTTAACCATATATATATGGTGGTTTGATGATGCTCTCCCCATCTTTAACCATATATATATATCATGGTTTATTGATGCTCTCCCCATCTTTTAACCATATATATATGGTGGTTTGATGATGCTCTCCCCATCTTTAACCATATATATATATCATGGTTTATTGATGCTCTCCCCATCTTTTAACCATATATATATGGTGGTTTGATGATGCTCTCCCCATCTTTAACCATATATATATATCATGGTTTATTGATCCTCTCCCCATCTTTTAACCATATATAGATGGTGGTTTGATGATGCTCTCCCCATCTTTAACCATATATATATATCATGGTTTATTGATGCTCTCCCCATCTTTTAACCATATATATATGGTGGTTTGATGATGCTCTCCCCATCTTTAACCATATATATATATCATGGTTTATTGATGCTCTCCCCATCTTTTAACCATATATATATGGTGGTTTGATGATGCTCTCCCCATCTTTAACCATATATATATATCATGGTTTATTGATGCTCTCCCCATCTTTTAACCATATATAGATGGTGGTTTGATGATGCTCTCCCCATCTTTAACCATATATATATATCATGGTTTATTGATGCTCTCCCCATATTTTAACCCTATATATATGGTGGTTTGATGATGCTCTCCCCATCTTTAACCATATATATATATCATGGTTTATTGATGCTCTCCCCATATTTTAACCCTATATATATGGTGGTTTGATGATGCTCTCCCCATCTTTAACCATATATATATATCATGGTTTATTGATGCTCTCCCCATCTTTTAACCATATATATATGGTGGTTTGATGATGCTCTCCCCATCTTTAACCATATATATATATCATGGTTTATTGATCCTCTCCCAATCTTTTAACCATATATAGATGGTGGTTTGATGATGCTCTCCCCATCTTTAACCATATATATATATCATGGTTTATTGATGCTCTCCCCATCTTTTAACCCTATATATATGGTGGTTTGATGATGCTCTCCCCATCTTTAACCATATATATATATCATGGTTTATTGATGCTCTCCCCATCTTTTAACCATATATATGGTGGTTTGATGATGCTCTCCCCATCTTTAACCATATATATATATCATGGTTTATTGATGCTCTCCCCATCTTTTAACCATATATATATGGTGGTTTGATGATGCTCTCCCCATCTTTAACCATATATATATATCATGGTTTATTGATGCTCTCCCCATCTTTTAACCATATATATATGGTGGTTTGATGATGCTCTCCCCATCTTTAACCATATATATATATCATGGTTTATTGATGCTCTCCCCATCTTTTAACCATATATAGATGGTGGTTTGATGATGCTCTCCCCATCTTTAACCATATATATATATCATGGTTTATTGATGCTCTCCCCATCTTTTAACCATATATAGATGGTGGTTTGATGATGCTCTCCCCATCTTTAACCATATATATATATCATGGTTTATTGATGCTCTCCCCATCTTTTAACCATATATAGATGGTGGTTTGATGATGCTCTCCCCATCTTTAACCATATATATATATCATGGTTTATTGATGCTCTCCCCATCTTTTAACCATATATATATGGTGGTTTGATGATGCTCTCCCCATCTTTAACCATATATATATATCATGGTTTATTGATGCTCTCCCCATCTTTTAACCATATATATGGTGGTTTGATGATGCTCTCCCCATCTTTAACCATATATATATATCATGGTTTATTGATCCTCTCCCCATCTTTTAACCATATATAGATGGTGGTTTGATGATGCTCTCCCCATCTTTAACCATATATATATATCATGGTTTATTGATGCTCTCCCCATATTTTAACCCTATATATATGGTGGTTTGATGATGCTCTCCCCATCTTTAACCATATATATATATCATGGTTTATTGATGCTCTCCCCATCTTTTAACCATATATATATGGTGGTTTGATGATGCTCTCCCCATCTTTAACCATATATATATATCATGGTTTATTGATGCTCTCCCCATCTTTTAACCATATATATATGGTGGTTTGATGATGCTCTCCCCATCTTTAACCATATATATATATCATGGTTTATTGATGCTCTCCCCATCTTTTAACCATATATAGATGGTGGTTTGATGATGCTCTCCCCATCTTTAACCATATATATATATCATGGTTTATTGATGCTCTCCCCATCTTTTAACCATATATATATGGTGGTTTGATGATGCTCTCCCCATCTTTAACCATATATATATATCATGGTTTATTGATGCTCTCCCCATCTTTTAACCATATATATATGGTGGTTTGATGATGCTCTCCCCATCTTTAACCATATATATATATCATGGTTTATTGATGCTCTCCCCATCTTTTAACCATATATATATGGTGGTTTGATGATGCTCTCCCCATCTTTAACCATATATATATATCATGGTTTATTGATGCTCTCCCCATCTTTTAACCATATATAGATGGTGGTTTGATGATGCTCTCCCCATCTTTAACCATATATATATATCATGGTTTATTGATGCTCTCCCCATATTTTAACCCTATATATATGGTGGTTTGATGATGCTCTCCCCATCTTTAACCATATATATATATCATGGTTTATTGATCCTCTCCCCATCTTTTAACCATATATAGATGGTGGTTTGATGATGCTCTCCCCATCTTTAACCATATATATATATCATGGTTTATTGATGCTCTCCCCATCTTTTAACCATATATAGATGGTGGTTTGATGATGCTCTCCCCATCTTTAACCATATATATATATCATGGTTTATTGATGCTCTCCCCATCTTTTAACCCTATATATATGGTGGTTTGATGATGCTCTCCCCATCTTTAAACACATATATATATCATGGTTTATTGATGCTCTCCCCATCTTTTAACCATATATATATGATGGTTTGATGATGCTCTCCCCATCTTTAACCATATATATATATCATGGTTTATTGATCCTCTCCCCATCTTTTAACCATATATAGATGGTGGTTTGATGATGCTCTCCCCATCTTTAACCATATATATATATCATGGTTTATTGATGCTCTCCCCATCTTTTAACCATATATATATGGTGGTTTGATGATGCTCTCCCCATCTTTAACCATATATATATATCATGGTTTATTGATGCTCTCCCCATCTTTTAACCATATATATATGGTGGTTTGATGATGCTCTCCCCATCTTTAACCATATATATATATCATGGTTTATTGATGCTCTCCCCATCTTTTAACCATATATATATGGTGGTTTGATGATGCTCTCCCCATCTTTAACCATATATATATATCATGGTTTATTGATGCTCTCCCCATCTTTTAACCATATATAGATGGTGGTTTGATGATGCTCTCCCCATCTTTAACCATATATATATATCATGGTTTATTGATGCTCTCCCCATCTTTTAACCATATATAGATGGTGGTTTGATGATGCTCTCCCCATCTTTAACCATATATATATATCATGGTTTATTGATGCTCTCCCCATCTTTTAACCATATATATATGGTGGTTTGATGATGCTCTCCCCATCTTTAACCATATATATATATCATGGTTTATTGATCCTCTCCCCATCTTTTAACCATATATAGATGGTGGTTTGATGATGCTCTCCCCATCTTTAACCATATATATATATCATGGTTTATTGATGCTCTCCCCATCTTTTAACCATATATATATGGTGGTTTGATGATGCTCTCCCCATCTTTAACCATATATATATATCATGGTTTATTGATGCTCTCCCCATCTTTTAACCATATATATATGGTGGTTTGATGATGCTCTCCCCATCTTTAACCATATATATATATCATGGTTTATTGATGCTCTCCCCATCTTTTAACCATATATATATGGTGGTTTGATGATGCTCTCCCCATCTTTAACCATATATATATATCATGGTTTATTGATGCTCTCCCCATCTTTTAACCATATATATATGGTGGTTTGATGATGCTCTCCCCATCTTTAACCATATATATATATCATGGTTTATTGATGCTCTCCCCATCTTTTAACCATATATATATGGTGGTTTGATGATGCTCTCCCCATCTTTAACCATATATATATATCATGGTTTATTGATGCTCTCCCCATCTTTTAACCATATATATATGGTGGTTTGATGATGCTCTCCCCATCTTTAACCATATATATATATCATGGTTTATTGATGCTCTCCCCATCTTTTAACCATATATATATGGTGGTTTGATGATGCTCTCCCCATCTTTAACCATATATATATATCATGGTTTATTGATCCTCTCCCCATCTTTTAACCATATATATATGGTGGTTTGATGATGCTCTCCCCATCTTTAACCATATATATATATCATGGTTTATTGATGCTCTCCCCATCTTTTAACCATATATATATGGTGGTTTGATGATGCTCTCCCCATCTTTAACCATATATATATATCATGGTTTATTGATGCTCTCCCCATCTTTTAACCATATATAGATGGTGGTTTAATGATGCTCTCCCCATCTTTAACCATATATATATATCATGGTTTATTGATGCTCTCCCCATCTTTTAACCATATATATATGGTGGTTTGATGATGCTCTCCCCATCTTTAACCATATATATATATCATGGTTTATTGATGCTCTCCCCATCTTTTAACCATATATAGATGGTGGTTTGATGATGCTCTCCCCATCTTTAACCATATATATATATCATGGTTTATTGATGCTCTCCCCATCTTTTAACCATATATATATGGTGGTTTGATGATGCTCTCCCCATCTTTAACCATATATATATATCATGGTTTATTGATCCTCTCCCCATCTTTTAACCATATATAGATGGTGGTTTAATGATGCTCTCCCCATCTTTAACCATATATATATATCATGGTTTATTGATGCTCTCCCCATCTTTTAACCATATATATATGGTGGTTTGATGATGCTCTCCCCATCTTTAACCATATATATATATCATGGTTTATTGATGCTCTCCCCATCTTTTAACCATATATATATGGTGGTTTGATGATGCTCTCCCCATCTTTAACCATATATATATATCATGGTTTATTGATCCTCTCCCCATCTTTTAACCATATATAGATGGTGGTTTAATGATGCTCTCCCCATCTTTAACCATATATATATATCATGGTTTATTGATGCTCTCCCCATCTTTTAACCATATATATATGGTGGTTTGATGATGCTCTCCCCATCTTTAACCATATATATATATCATGGTTTATTGATGCTCTCCCCATCTTTTAACCATATATATATGGTGGTTTGATGATGCTCTCCCCATCTTTAACCATATATATATATCATGGTTTATTGATGCTCTCCCCATCTTTTAACCATATATATATGGTGGTTTGATGATGCTCTCCCCATCTTTAACCATATATATATATCATGGTTTATTGATGCTCTCCCCATATTTTAACCCTATATATATGGTGGTTTGATGATGCTCTCCCCATCTTTAACCATATATATATATCATGGTTTATTGATGCTCTCCCCATCTTTTAACCATATATATATGGTGGTTTGATGATGCTCTCCCCATCTTTAACCATATATATATATCATGGTTTATTGATCCTCTCCCCATCTTTTAACCATATATAGATGGTGGTTTGATGATGCTCTCCCCATCTTTAACCATATATATATATCATGGTTTATTGATGCTCTCCCCATCTTTTAACCATATATATATGGTGGTTTGATGATGCTCTCCCCATCTTTAACCATATATATATATCATGGTTTATTGATGCTCTCCCCATCTTTTAACCATATATATATGGTGGTTTGATGATGCTCTCCCCATCTTTAACCATATATATATATCATGGTTTATTGATGCTCTCCCCATCTTTTAACCATATATATATGGTGGTTTGATGATGCTCTCCCCATCTTTAACCATATATATATATCATGGTTTATTGATGCTCTCCCCATCTTTTAACCATATATAGATGGTGGTTTGATGATGCTCTCCCCATCTTTAACCATATATATATATCATGGTTTATTGATGCTCTCCCCATCTTTTAACCATATATATATGGTGGTTTGATGATGCTCTCCCCATCTTTAACCATATATATATATCATGGTTTATTGATCCTCTCCCCATCTTTTAACCATATATAGATGGTGGTTTGATGATGCTCTCCCCATCTTTAACCATATATATATATCATGGTTTATTGATGCTCTCCCCATCTTTTAACCATATATATATGGTGGTTTGATGATGCTCTCCCCATCTTTAACCATATATATATATCATGGTTTATTGATGCTCTCCCCATCTTTTAACCATATATATATGGTGGTTTGATGATGCTCTCCCCATCTTTAACCATATATATATATCATGGTTTATTGATGCTCTCCCCATCTTTTAACCATATATATGGTGGTTTGATGATGCTCTCCCCATCTTTAACCATATATATATATCATGGTTTATTGATGCTCTCCCCATCTTTTAACCATATATAGATGGTGGTTTGATGATGCTCTCCCCATCTTTAACCATATATATATATCATGGTTTATTGATGCTCTCCCCATCTTTTAACCATATATATATGGTGGTTTGATGATGCTCTCCCCATCTTTAACCATATATATATATCATGGTTTATTGATGCTCTCCCCATCTTTTAACCATATATATATGGTGGTTTGATGATGCTCTCCCCATCTTTAACCATATATATATATCATGGTTTATTGATGCTCTCCCCATCTTTTAACCATATATAGATGGTGGTTTGATGATGCTCTCCCCATCTTTAACCATATATATATATCATGGTTTATTGATGCTCTCCCCATCTTTTAACCATATATAGATGGTGGTTTGATGATGCTCTCCCCATCTTTAACCATATATATATATCATGGTTTATTGATGCTCTCCCCATCTTTTAACCATATATATATGGTGGTTTGATGATGCTCTCCCCATCTTTAACCATATATATATATCATGGTTTATTGATGCTCTCCCCATCTTTTAACCATATATAGATGGTGGTTTGATGATGCTCTCCCCATCTTTAACCATATATATATATCATGGTTTATTGATGCTCTCCCCATCTTTTAACCATATATATATGGTGGTTTGATGATGCTCTCCCCATCTTTAACCATATATATATATCATGGTTTATTGATGCTCTCCCCATCTTTTAACCATATATATATGGTGGTTTGATGATGCTCTCCCCATCTTTAACCATATATATATATCATGGTTTATTGATGCTCTCCCCATCTTTTAACCATATATATATGGTGGTTTGATGATGCTCTCCCCATCTTTAACCATATATATATATCATGGTTTATTGATGCTCTCCCCATCTTTTAACCATATATATATGGTGGTTTGATGATGCTCTCCCCATCTTTAACCATATATATATATCATGGTTTATTGATGCTCTCCCCATCTTTTAACCATATATAGATGGTGGTTTGATGATGCTCTCCCCATCTTTAACCATATATATATATCATGGTTTATTGATGCTCTCCCCATCTTTTAACCATATATATATGGTGGTTTGATGATGCTCTCCCCATCTTTAACCATATATATATATCATGGTTTATTGATGCTCTCCCCATCTTTTAACCATATATATATGGTGGTTTGATGATGCTCTCCCCATCTTTAACCATATATATATATCATGGTTTATTGATGCTCTCCCCATCTTTTAACCATATATAGATGGTGGTTTGATGATGCTCTCCCCATCTTTAACCATATATATATATCATGGTTTATTGATGCTCTCCCCATCTTTTAACCATATATATATGGTGGTTTGATGATGCTCTCCCCATCTTTAACCATATATATATATCATGGTTTATTGATGCTCTCCCCATCTTTTAACCATATATATATGGTGGTTTGATGATGCTCTCCCCATCTTTAACCATATATATATATCATGGTTTATTGATGCTCTCCCCATCTTTTAACCATATATATATGGTGGTTTGATGATGCTCTCCCCATCTTTAACCATATATATATATCATGGTTTATTGATGCTCTCCCCATCTTTTAACCATATATATATGGTGGTTTGATGATGCTCTCCCCATCTTTAACCATATATATATATCATGGTTTATTGATGCTCTCCCCATCTTTTAACCATATATATATGGTGGTTTGATGATGCTCTCCCCATCTTTAAACACATATATATATCATGGTTTATTGATGCTCTCCCCATCTTTTAACCATATATATATGGTGGTTTGATGATGCTCTCCCCATCTTTAACCATATATATATATCATGGTTTATTGATCCTCTCCCCATCTTTTAACCATATATAGATGGTGGTTTGATGATGCTCTCCCCATCTTTAACCATATATATATATCATGGTTTATTGATGCTCTCCCCATCTTTTAACCATATATAGATGGTGGTTTGATGATGCTCTCCCCATCTTTAACCATATATATATATCATGGTTTATTGATGCTCTCCCCATCTTTTAACCATATATATGGTGGTTTGATGATGCTCTCCCCATCTTTAACCATATATATATATCATGGTTTATTGATGCTCTCCCCATCTTTTAACCATATATATATGGTGGTTTGATGATGCTCTCCCCATCTTTAACCATATATATATATCATGGTTTATTGATGCTCTCCCCATCTTTTAACCATATATAGATGGTGGTTTGATGATGCTCTCCCCATCTTTAACCATATATATATATCATGGTTTATTGATGCTCTCCCCATCTTTTAACCATATATATATGGTGGTTTGATGATGCTCTCCCCATCTTTAACCATATATATATATCATGGTTTATTGATCCTCTCCCCATCTTTTAACCATATATATATGGTGGTTTGATGATGCTCTCCCCATCTTTAACCATATATATATATCATGGTTTATTGATGCTCTCCCCATATTTTAACCCTATATATATGGTGGTTTGATGATGCTCTCCCCATCTTTAACCATATATATATATCATGGTTTATTGATGCTCTCCCCATCTTTTAACCATATATATATGGTGGTTTGATGATGCTCTCCCCATCTTTAACCATATATATATATCATGGTTTATTGATCCTCTCCCCATCTTTTAACCATATATATATGGTGGTTTGATGATGCTCTCCCCATCTTTAACCATATATATATATCATGGTTTATTGATCCTCTCCCCATCTTTTAACCATATATATATGGTGGTTTGATGATGCTCTCCCCATCTTTAACCATATATATATATCATGGTTTATTGATGCTCTCCCCATCTTTTAACCATATATATATGGTGGTTTGATGATGCTCTCCCCATCTTTAACCATATATATATATCATGGTTTATTGATGCTCTCCCCATCTTTTAACCATATATAGATGGTGGTTTGATGATGCTCTCCCCATCTTTAACCATATATATATATCATGGTTTATTGATGCTCTCCCCATCTTTTAACCATATATAGATGGTGGTTTGATGATGCTCTCCCCATCTTTAACCATATATATATATCATGGTTTATTGATGCTCTCCCCATCTTTTAACCATATATAGATGGTGGTTTAATGATGCTCTCCCCATCTTTAACCATATATATATATCATGGTTTATTGATGCTCTCCCCATCTTTTAACCATATATATATGGTGGTTTGATGATGCTCTCCCCATCTTTAACCATATATATATATCATGGTTTATTGATGCTCTCCCCATCTTTTAACCATATATATATGGTGGTTTGATGATGCTCTCCCCATCTTTAACCATATATATATATCATGGTTTATTGATCCTCTCCCCATCTTTTAAGCATATATAGATGGTGGTTTAATGATGCTCTCCCCATCTTTAACCATATATATATATCATGGTTTATTGATGCTCTCCCCATCTTTTAACCATATATATATGGTGGTTTGATGATGCTCTCCCCATCTTTAACCATATATATATATCATGGTTTATTGATGCTCTCCCTATCTTTTAGCCATATATAGATGGTGGTTTCATGATGCTCACCCCATCTTTACCCATATACATATATCATGGTTTATTGATCCTCTCCCCATCTTTTAAGCATATATAGATGGTGGTTTAATGATGCTCTCCCCATCTTTAACCATATATATATATCATGGTTTATTGATGCTCTCCCTATCTTTTAGCCATATATAGATGGTGGTTTAATGATGCTCTCCCCATCTTTAACCATATATATATATCATGGTTTATTGATGCTCTCCCCATCTTTTAACCATATATATATGGTGGTTTGATGATGCTCTCCCCATCTTTAACCATATATATATATCATGGTTTATTGATGCTCTCCCCATCTTTTAACCATATATATATGGTGGTTTGATGATGCTCTCCCCATCTTTAACCATATATATATATCATGGTTTATTGATGCTCTCCCCATCTTTTAACCATATATATATATCATGGTTTATTGATGCTCTCCCCATCTTTTAACCATATATAGATGGTGGTTTGATGATGCTCTCCCCATCTTTAACCATATATATATATCATGGTTTATTGATGCTCTCCCCATCTTTTAACCATATATATATGGTGGTTTGATGATGCTCTCCCCATCTTTAACCATATATATATATCATGGTTTATTGATCCTCTCCCCATCTTTTAACCATATATATATGGTGGTTTGATGATGCTCTCCCCATCTTTAACCATATATATATATCATGGTTTATTGATGCTCTCCCCATCTTTTAACCATATATAGATGGTGGTTTGATGATGCTCTCCCCATCTTTAACCATATATATATATCATGGTTTATTGATCCTCTCCCAATCTTTTAACCATATATAGATGGTGGTTTAATGATGCTCTCCCCATCTTTAACCATATATATATATCATGGTTTATTGATCCTCTCCCCATCTTTTAACCATATATAGATGGTGGTTTGATGATGCTCTCCCCATCTTTAACCATATATATATATCATGGTTTATTGATGCTCTCCCCATCTTTTAACCATATATAGATGGTGGTTTGATGACGCTATCCCCATCGTTAACCATATATATATATCATGGTTTATTTTTGCTCTCCCCATCTTTTAACCATATATATATGGTGGTTTGATGATGCTCTCCCCATCTTTAACCATATATATATATCATGGTTTATTGATCCTCTCCCCATCTTTTAACCATATATATATGGTGGTTTGATGATGCTCTCCCCATCTTTAACCATATATATATGGTGGTTTATTGATGCTCTCCACATCTTTTAACCATATATATGGTGGTTTGATGATGCTCTCCCCATCTTTAACCATAGATATATATCATGGTTTATTGATGCTCTCCCATCTTTAACCATACATATATCGTGCTTTGATGATCCTCTCCCCATCTTTAACCATAAATATATATGGTGGTATGGTGATGCTGTTCCCATCTTTTAACCATATATATATGGTGGTTTATTGATGGTCTCCCTATCTTTTATGGATAAATATATGGTGGGTAATGCTCTTCCCATCTTTTAACTGTATATATATATATATATGGCGGTTTGATGATGCTCTCCCCATCTTTTAACCATATATATATATCGTGGTTTATTGATTATACTCCTTATCTGTTAAATATATATTTATGGTGGTTTGATGCTCTCCCTATCTTCGGAGATGGAGAGCATCAAAATGATCTCCCCAAGATGTGGAGAGAATCAAAAAACCACCACATATATATGGTGAGATGGGGAGAGCATCATCAAACTACCATATATATAAAAAGTGCAAAACAATAAAAATACATAGAACCCATTCCAAAACATTTAAAAACAGCAACAATTATTAAGATACATCTGCTTTCCTGTCCTTTAAGCAGTATTTCTCAACCTTGCAACTTTAAGATATGTGGACTTCAACTCCCAGAATTTCCCAGTCAGCTGGCTGGGGAATTCTGGGAGTTGGTCCACATATTGTAAAGTTGCTAAGGTTCAGAAACACTGCCTTAAAGACTACAGACAGTTTCACTTCTGATTTTTTTTTTTATGTTGCTTGAACCCCCAGGGGAGAAATTGTTCATTAACAATCAAGAACTGTTCGACTGCAGTGGATAACATGGAATCAAATCAAGAAAGACAAACTCATGTTTGCTTATTATTTTGCATTATTTTTCACTTCCAAGAAAAGAATTAGAGTGGAGATAGTGTCTGCAAATGGCAAGCAGTCGTGCTGAGAAAGATCAGCTTCGCCGCTCATACTAAGCCCAAACCTGATTTGTTTGGTGTCAGGAAATAACCGAGCTGTAAACGATACTTTTTGCGGAAGAATATTCCCATTGGGAAGGACAGAAAGCCACACATGCACGAAATATCATGGATTTCACTTCACATGTGTTAAACCAACCATCGTGGTGTATTCAACAAATGGTGGTTTAGTGTGATGTATCAACTCAGTTAGTGAATGGTTGACACACGACAAAAAAGGCAGGAAACAAAGTGAAGAAACTTGGGTTTCAGAGTTGTTCATGTGCTAGTAACATCACATCTAGATTACTGCAATTCTGTATTTCTTAAATTCAAACAGCGGCCCATCTCGTGCTTGTGACTCTGCCATGTGCTTGATGGAGACCATACTTGGCTGGTCCAGACAGCTGAGGCTGGGTTGCTGAGAATAGGCCTGGCCATACCTTTGTTGAAACCCACGCACTAGCTGTGAAATAGCCATCAAACCTGGTCCAAAGTACAGGTTCTACAGCCCCAAACAGCTTGGATACCTGTTGGACCACCTTCACCAGGAGGCTCTGAGAGGGGCTGGTGAGGTCCTGCAACATCTTCCAAGACCTGCTTGATAGGATCAACCCTTCTCTGTGGTGGTACCTGTGCTCTGGAATCACATTCTCCCACGATAGGTTCCCACTAAAAGACTTTATAAGCACCTACTGAAACATTATCATTTTACCCAGGCTGTCCCAGGATGAATGTTGGAAGAATGTTCCCCTCTCCCCTTTTTAATGCATCTATTTTATTTATTTATTTTATTTATTTATTTATTTTTCAGATTTGTATGCCGCCCATCTCCCCCAATGGGTGACTCTGGGTGGCTCACAATAATAATAAAAAACACAGGACTCTCCAGCCATAGACATAATCTACAAATAGTTAAAAACATATATAAAAATGGCCTAAAAACCTCCTATAATTGGCCCTAAAAAACCTGTAAGATGCTGGGGGGGGGACAACCCCTCACCCCACCAGCCATCTCCATAGGTGCAGGCCCCCCTCTGGCCCCCAAGCCTTCTGGCAGAGCCAGGATTTGATCTCTTTCCTGAAGGCCATGAGGGAGGGGGCACACCGCACCTCATTTTATTTTTTTATTGCTATTTAATAAATCTTTGATATTGTTTTCATGTATTGTTTATTACACACTTTACTGGCGCTTTTTTTACAGATCACTTTGAGATGCTTCAAAAGAGGTACATTAAATAAAGCCAGGCTCCCAGAAACAAAGAACAATACGATGCAGTTACCTCTTGCAAAAGTTCGGCCCCGCAGTCATCTTCAAAGACGCTGCTCTTTTCTTCTGATGAAGAAACGCCAAGGCTTCTATCGCCAGCAGACAGCTCCACCCCAGGCCACTGGTGCCCCTCCAGGCCTACAGACTCCTTCTCCTGGCTTTCAAATCACAGGTTGACTTTGTGGGGATTGGAGACAGAGGTATGCAAGTAGGGTTGAGCCTCAGGATTTAGCAGAGATGGAGTTTTGCAACTGTCCAGTGCAGGAGATGGTACCCACCCCAGTAAGTCCTCCTGAATGACTCCGGATGATTGGGCTTGGCCACATTCCAACGGAAGTGCAACAGCGCAGTCCTTCATTTGGGTTTCCACTGGCAACTCAGGGTCGTCCTTAGAGGCATCTAGAGTTCTCCTTTCCAGTTCTGGAAGCAGCTTACATTCCTCCCCTCCCTTGGCACAAGCACATGTCCCATCCTTATTTTCCAAGAGGGGTAAGTCCTTACTAGATTTCGACAGAATAGCATTTGAAATATCTGTCCCACTGTTTTCAGGAAGGGACAGGAGCGTACCACTATTTAATGGAATGGAATCCTGGCAGCTTTTATTTGCATCTTCTAGAATAGGTGGCTTTGTGTCCAACTCCTGGACTTCTGGAGGTTTGCACTTTTGGCCTTCTGGCAAAGGTGAATGTCCACTTGGTTTTGAAAGAGCATCAACAAAGGTCTCCATCGGTCCTTCTGGAAGACCTGAGTTTTCATAGCTTTCTGGGACCAAAACATTTCTGTCATCTTTATACTGGGTACCTATTTCAGCTAGGTTTGGACTGCTTTGTGATACCAACATGGCCTGCTCCACATTTTCTTGCTTTTCCAGGTCACGTGCACTGGGTGCATCCTTCAAAAGAGGGGAATCCGGGCACCCCAGAGCACCTTTACCACCTTGATTACCAGGCTCTGAATTTGAATATCTTTCCTTTGGGGGGCTGTTGGCCTCTGGGTTTTCACGTTCAGTCTTGCTGGATAACCTGTTTCCATCTGTAACCCTCTCACTGCCATAAGTGGCCCTGGATGTTTCACATTCCTCCTTGTTGCTGCCCAAACAATGCAACTCAGTCTCAAATGCTTCTGTGGAGCCACCTTGACCCAAGCCCTCTGGCTTCTTCCGCATCGCCCTAGAGACATAGAGAGCTCTGTCTGGCTTTTTCTGGAGCTGCCTTCTACCCCGGCCATTTCCTCTTCGGGCTTGGGAACTGTTGGGAGGGCTTCTATCTGCCATGGGCCTCCTCTGGATCGGCTCCCTCTGCTTCTTGCATGGGGAGGGTGGTTGAAGTGGGAGGCTTCAACAGCACCACTGGAGTGATCTGGCTCATCAGGCAACCTATACGCAAGAGAAGAGCCAGAAACACAAGAAACAGGCAATTCAATGCTTTGAACTCCAAGACCAAATGTATCCAATTTTGGCTACACCATGTAAAGACAAAGTCAAGAGCTTGCCTTATTAAAGAATCCAGTGTAGGTGTTTGTCACTGTCCCTGATTTCAGGGACTTCCTTCCAAGTGCTAAGAAAGGTACTAAGATGCCAACAAGGAAGTCATCAACTGTGTTGGAGTCATGAACACATCTGGAATTTTGAGAACACATTGTGAGACTAACACAGAATAGCTTCTATGCTGCCTGTTTTGTGGAAAGTTAAGAATTCTTCACTTGTCAAAAATCTGGCATATCTTTAACATTTTGAATGCAAAGAACATGCAAGCTGTTCTGAGATGTGAAGCTCTAGAGCAGTGTTTCTCAACCTTGGCAACTTTAAGATGTGTGGACTTCATCTCCCAGAATTCTTCCCAAGGTTGAGAAAGGCTGCTCTAGAGAATCAAATGCCTCACACCCTCTTCCTGAATGGTCTTGCTTTCAAAATACAGTTAAGCCCATTCTGCTGGTTATGGGTTCTTAAGCTTCCATCCCTGATTCAGTTCTCAAGATCTCACTGAAAATGAGCCATTAAAATGGGACCCTCCAACCTGACTGCCGAGTGGCAAACCACTGTCCTCCTCCTCCATCCTTCTCCCACAGAGAAGCTGCTCAGGAGGTCAACGTCATCAACGGTTCGGTGGATCAAGTATCTCAGGTGACTGGACAGAGGAGGAAACAAGAAGACTCTGTAAGAAAAAAAGACAGAGAATAAAATCAGCTGCTCTTAAGAAAGGGACAATTCAGCAGCCGCAAGAAAAGACAAAGAGAGATAGAAAAGCTTATAATTTCCCCTAGGCCTGATATTTTATTTCTGATATCCCAAGGTTGTAAGGGCCATTCCTCAAGGGAACTCTGTTACTAGCAAAATACTAGTCTGGTGGCAGGGGGTGAGGGGAGAGGAGCATGCAAACGGGCTTAAAAGAAAGGGGAAAATCTTTTGAACCTCTGTGATTAATGAAATTTTGACTTGTTACTCTTTTAAAATCTCCACTGAGAAATCCATTCCTATTCATTAAAGAACGTTGTGATGTGCTTAACTTTAGTCACATGTTAAAGGACTTTAAAGTGAGGTGTCTGTAGATATTAAAAGATCAGTACATTCTTATTAGTAGAATTTTAAATAATATTTCAGTCAAATAATTTCAAGCTCCTCAGATTGAGAGGCACATCTAGTGAGTTCCGAGCACCTACAATGACAGCCAAGGAAACACATGTAAGATCTGGTGCCATGCATATAAGGAGATAGATTCTATGTAAGAAAAAGATTCAGATGTATTACTTTCACTCTGAAATAGATTGAATCAGCCAGAATGGATTCTAGCATAGGACATAAGGGAGGAATGGAGATCTTTGGAATGTGTCCTTTTCAGCTAAGAAAGGGTCAGAAAATTAGCACACATTCAGATAAACTGCACTGAAATCAATGGCTTGGAGGAAGATTGCATTAAAACGATATGTCAAGACTCAGTTACATTTAAATAAAATGCACGTTAAGGAGGGTAAATAGCGCTATATAATAAGGAGAGTTGTATTTTAAAAACACGTGGGATAATTGTGGGGAAAAGGTATGGGTTGGAATGTCTGCAGAAAAATATAGATGGAAAAATACAGTGGTACCTCGGTTCACGAACTTAATTCATTCCACAACTCTGGTCGCGACCCAAATTGGTCGCGTCCCGAATCAAATTTTCCCATAAGGTTCAATGTAATTACGGTTAATCCATTCTGAACCATATGTATTTTTTTTAAAACCACAAAAATATGACACAAAGTACAGTACGAAGAGAGAGAATGCTAACCTTGCTCGACGCGACTTCTGGCGTGGAGAAGGCGGTTATTGCTTGGAGGGAGAGTCCCCCTCCCTACAGGACGCCACGACCACGTGTCATGGGAGGGAAAATGGCCGCGGATCCTGTTCATCATCCGATCTGGTGTTCGTGAATGGAAGCAAAATTTTGCGAACGGTACTGTTCGTGACCCGAATTGGTCGTGAACAGAAGCGTTCATGACCCCAGGTATCACTGTACTGTGCAGCATTCTTTTGATAACAAATTGTCTTTTAATTCTCTCTCTCCCTATCTCTGTCATTGGAGTGTCACAGAAAGAGAGAGGGAGAGGGAAGGAATAATATGGGAATATATTTAGCACTGTTGCAGTCTGGACTTCTATTGGTCTGCACATCACTATAATGGGATCATTAAAAATTGTGATTATATAAGCTATTAGCCCGTGGAATAGATTTCTATATGGCATAGTGGGTTTTCCTTCGCTAGAGGTCTTTAAACAGAGGCTGGATGGTTTCGACTAGATTACCTCTATGATCTGTTCCAATTCAATGTTTCTCTGATGTATATGTTCAGTTGCTGTCTGTCTGGTTATGAACAAAATGGCTGGTGATAATCCTTACATCTAAAAGCACATATGTATTAGCAAATCCTGAATTATTCCCAGAGTACAATCCAAAGTGCTAAAACTCACCTCTAAAGCCCCAAATGGCTTGGGACAAATATATCTAAAGCAACTTTAAGAGGTGTGGATTTCAACTCCCAGAATTCCCCAGTCCACATATCTTAAAGCTGCTGAGGCTGAGAAACATTGATCTAAAGGACCAATTTTGAATACCTTAGCCTGTTTAAGTCTCCTTTTATATCTGAGAACTGGTCCAGATCAATGTGATGATAGTATTTCCTGCATCTAAGGAGGAGGTGAAAAATGAACTCCCAAAAGCTGATAGTATTATTAGTCACTTAATCTCTATACCGCCACATGGCTTTCCATTTCATCTCAAAGGGATGACATGTACTGTAATAAAACTGTTTGTATTCTTGAATGTTGATTAATTATCAATGTTCAGAAGATGAATCAATGAATCGATGAATGGATGAATGAGAATTTAAATATGGTGTGAGGAATGTTCAATACATTTTGGAAAAATGCCCAATGATAGATTTCCTTCATTATGCCTATAATTTGGAGGCTGTAAATTTCAATCTACTCTTTCATGTACATTACCCTTGGTCATCTTGCAATGGTATAAGGGCAGGAAAAGCACAAGATTCCACCAACATTCTCTTCTTTAAAAAAAATGGTTGAAAACATTTCTTTAAAAAAAATCAGTTTGTATTAGACTTGGTAGAAAAAGCTACAGGAGAATTTTTTGATCCACATTAGCCAATTTCCCAATTAAACATTCTCTTTTCTCAACCCATGACATGCTAGTAATAGTAAACTAGGTATCTATAATTTTCCCTCCAAGAGGCTTCTAACAACTTTATTGGTGATGGGATTTGATGAAGAAGAATACAGTAGATTGTTTTGTTTGTTTGGTAACATAGACAAGAAAATCTCAATGCTTGATATTTATCTGGGTTTTAATAGTATTGAAGTTTTTTTTAATATAATATATAATATATAACAGATGAGAAAAAGAAAACAACTAAATACAATAATAAATAATAATGTCAAAGGAAAATTAAATAAATCAGAAAATGACAAGAGAAGGAGGAGGAGGGGGAGGAGGAGGATATAGTATACAGGTCTTAACAAATTAAACCAACATTACATTGAATCATACTTATCAGATTTCCCACAACATTTGTAGAAAATGTATCTTCCAACCTAGATTTAGATCAGATATGCCTGAATCTTTCCACTAAACAATCATTTCAGCGGTTGCCTACACATTATATAGATTCCAGATTTTGGGAATAGTGAATAGGGTTAAAATATCCTCTTCTAGAATCTCCCTTTAAGCAAGAGGTTGGCCACCTATGGCCAGGAGACCTTCAAAATTATTTTTCTGTGCCTTTCCAAGGCATAGTTTTCCATTATTTTGAGACAGAAACACGAAAAAGGAACTGTAGGTTCTAAATGTCTCTTTGTATGCATATACATATATATCAAGTTCTTGTTCTTCTTGGGCATAGAGGCTGTCTGAGTGACTTTGGGTAAGTCATTCTTTCTCAGCCCTAAAGTGGGAAGTCCAAAAACATCTATCTATCAACCCATGCTGAAGCAACAACAGAAAATCCCGGTCTCACCCGCTTGCATTACCGTATTTCCAGCTCTAGTGCTCAGCCATGAAAAGTCCACTCATCTTAAAGTGGCCAAGTTTGGACAACACTGGCCTAAATCATCCAATGCTTCCATGCTTTACAAACAGGAGAAATCCTTCCATGGATGCTCTCTCCTGCATGTTGTTTGACCCTGTAAAGTTAAAGATGTTAAATATCGTGATCAGTTCAAGAGCTCATCTGGTTTTGATAAAAGTTTGTTACCATACTAAAAAGACAATTGTCAGTAAGGTGGGGGAATTATAGATCACTGAGGCAAAAACCTTATGTTCATTTTAGGCTTTGTGTACTGTATATACTCTGTGAAATTTCTATTGAACCTCCCCCAGAGATAATTAAAGCATCATACCTTTCCAATTAAATTTAAAACAAAGGAAAACTAGGACACCCTTTTGATTTAAAATAACTAAGATGACAATCATGTCCTCTGTATTGAAAATAATAATAGTAAAGGGAGCTTGAAGTTAAGGCAATTTATCACCTCATTCACCTCTTAGGATTTTTTAAAATCCCAGTTCCAACGATCTAAAATGATAAAAAGAATCATGTTCATTCTCTTTGCTCCATGATCTTCTTTATTGAAACAAATAAAAAGTGTTACATACTGTATAAACGCTAACCAGTCAAAAGGATTCATGGTGCCACTTAGTCAATACCTTGCTTTTATTTTTCATTAGGCGTAACCGAAATAGTAAGATTGTTAAATGGAATTGTGCAGTTTAGAAACTTAAAGGATTGCACTGGCTGTCTATGAAGTCCTAGAGCCAATGCAAAATGTTGATATTACAGATTATATCTTACAGATTATAAAACTGTAAGAATCATAGTACTCAAAAGAGCAGCTGCCTTGGATGATTGTAATCCTATCAGGGATATGACCCACAAACTTTTTTAGGTGGTGGCACCTAAAAAACTCTTTCTTTGAAAAAAATATATGGTACCTCCCACCCCATCCATTTCACTGCCAGCCCAAGACATAATGATTGATATAAACATTTTTAAGGTCATATTTGCCCCAGGAACACAACAGTGCCAATATATTTGATATATAACTATATCAATGGATTTATTTATCAAATTTATAAGGCTGCCCAACTCCATAGTTATTATGTCCTGGTTAATGGTTTTTTATGTTCATGGAAGAGTTTAAATTGTTGTAAAGCTAAACTGCTCCTTTTGTTGTATGTATATTGCTACTGTCCTATACACCATCCTGGGGAAGGAGAAGGAAATTAAATTATTGTTCCTTGAGCCACAAAGGTAAAGTTGGGCAGATTGGTTCATATTGTGAGTTAACTTGACCCATTTGTTCAGAAATAGCAATCTGCTTGAGGTACTGTTAATTCTTTAATAGAATATGAATGGATGGATGGATGGTCTGACTATTATTTTTCTTATTTTCAAATAGTTCACAATAGGATCAATGACTAAAGCTGGCATTCTTGAAAGAGAAGGGACAAGGAGCAGAACAGGTGATGTTGTGACTTTGGGTTAAGTTTTGATTCAGAAGGTCCATAGCTCGTAGGTAAAACACATGTTTTGCCTGCAGAAAATCCTCAGTCCAGTTCCACATAGGTGGAAAAGTTCCACCCTGGAAAATTGGGGAAATGCTAGCAAACACAGTAAACCATTTTGGAACTGATGGATTAGTGATCCATAACTTGGTCCAAGGCAGCTCACTATAGTCCTCTGAATAATGTATTCTAAGCCACAAATACAGTGTTATTAACTAATGTCTATTTCTGAATATTTTCCAGGGTGAAGGAGAAAAAAAAAACTTCTGAAAATTAAACTTGGAGTTCTTTTGATTCATACAATAACATGATATTAACATAACATGATACCCTAAATATAAATATTATTAAATATAAATATTAATATAATATAAATATAATAATTATATATAATATAATATAATATAATATAATATAATATAATATAATATAATATAATATAATATAATAAATAATATAATAATAATATAATATAAATATTAAATATTAAATATAAATACCCTAAATAACATGATACCCTAAATCAACACAGATTATTTTTCAAAAATCAGATAGGTCAGACACACCCAAGCATTTTTTTAAATTAATTCAGAAATCTGAAGCATATTTATCTGATATGAATGTCCAGATTGGATCAGATTAATATTCTCATACTATTAAAATTGTTGAATCAAATTTCCAAATCACATTTATTATTTCAATCAGATTTTGCCTACTTCATACAATCTTAATAATTGGCTAGGCCCAAGGGGCTTTGCACTCTGATTCCTCAACCACAACATAACTTTTTGCAGATCTGAATCAAAGCATCTCAAAAGAGAAATATTCAGCAAATTGAGAAAAATTACCAAATTAAATTGAAAGGATGAGTAAATATGGAGGAGAAACTCGTTGGTTTTCAATAAACTGCTTCTTAGACTGGTATCATCTATTATCTACCCAGGCAGTGGTGGTATCAAGTCCATTAAAGGTTCCTAAGGCTGCATTTCTGTTCACATGCTAAAATTGTTGCTGTTGTTACTGAAGAAAGAGGAGAAAGATGCAAGTTTAACAAATTCCATTCACTGAAAAAGAAATACATGTATACTGTGACTTTATACATATGTGACTTTACACATTATGTGACTTTATACAGCTAGTCATAATTGCAGGATTTAAGAAACCAATGTTCCAATTGTGTTTAGTTTCTGTTTATATGCTGTAAGGCAGAAATCTTAAATCTTAGAAGCATTTAATTATTATTTAATTCATTATGCTTCTTCCTCAGGTTTCAGAAAAGATGCATCTTCTTGTCATTTGTTTATATGTGTGTAAAACATACCTCCCCATTTAGACAATATACCTTGAATCTTGTTCACAGATCAACAATATGTATGCGGTCCTTGGCTGTTTTGATTTGGAAATATTGTCATCACTGATGTTTGAGCTGGTCAGCAGTGTGCTGCCTGCTGTTTTTCCTTTGTGGATTTTTATTATATAAATCAGGTGCACGCAAGGCATTAGTTCAGCTTTATCAGTCTTGGTATGTATTTTCTTTTCACTATGGAACAAACAAGATTTATAAACTACTGTGTCAGTAGCCTTCACAGTCAGTGGTGACGTGAAGATGGTACATGGGAAGGTGTATGCATGGGGGCGGGGGGGATTACAGTAAAGAAAACTGCTCAGAAGCTTTAAATGTACTTGTGTAGCTCTGCTAGGTGGAGGAAATAGCCAAGGTCAAAAAAAGGTGAGATAATATCAGCCTATGCCACAATACAATACAAGGCAAGGTTCAGAGAATCCTAATCTTAAAATCGGTTTGCAAGAAGATTACTACCTACTGCTTAGCAGAGGTGGTCTTACAAATTCTCAGAGGAAGGAATTTGCTAAAGGCTGACAAGCTCTTGATTTTCTGAAATCATTTTACTTTCAGAAAATGACAAAATGAGAAATGGCTCCCTTATATAACCAGCAGCACACTGAAGAAGAGAAACTGAATGTTGGAGAAGAGCAGGCAATGGGCCTTTATTAGATAAAGTCTCCTTTGAGTTCAGTTCAATTCCTGGTGACTACATGAACATATCCTGGTTGCTTTTCCTGCAACAACACAGAAGTAATTCGTCACTGATTTCTTCTGGGATTGGTTCCCCCTAATTTCCCAATCTAGTCTACAGCCCTGGAAGAGTCTACTAATCTTCAATCCAAGTACTAATCAGACCTAACCATGCTTCAGTTTCCTTTTTGGACCAGTCAAGGCCAGTTGGTGCTGACATCTAATTGGAATATTATTATCCTTTGCCCCCCTCAAAAAATCTGCATTTATTTGTTTTCCTATTATCCCCCATCAGGGAAGAAGACGACTTCAGTGAGCTTCTCACAATAGGCTGTAGCTCTCTTGCACTTCTCCAGAGTATGAATGTGTGAATGTCTTTCTATGCAAATAAATTCACTATTAGTGCATTTCCACCCCAAAGCTTTATAGCATCTCCATAGCATTATCCAGTTATCAGGTTCCTGTGATATAAAGACTGTCCATATTATTAGTATTTGGTCACAATAATGGTTGGATGGCTCTAAAAGATACTCTAAATCACTAGTGGAGAAATGACCTTAACAGAGTTTTCATGTCATCCACGGGCATCACTATTCTATTATCCCATCCAGGCATGGATTGGACATAGGCTCATTTTCAGCAAATCTGTTCTCTCTTCAATTTTTTGTCTGCACCCACAACTGGGATTTCATTAATTACAAAAAGCAAACCAAATTCAAATCTGTTTACTCAATCTGCTTTTAAATGTGTTGTAATGCAGTATTTTAAAAGAAAAATAATGTAATGGTAACAAATCTGTTGAGATGGGTTGAGAAAAGGACATCATTTACGAATAATTCCTCTGTTGATTAAACATTAGGATAAATGCAAATTTTAGTCATGGGGGTAGGTACGAATTACTTTTTCTTTTTGTGGTCATGGACTATAACATAACAAAATAAGCACCAGAAACAACAGTCACTGAAAATTACTAACCATCTGTGAGTGGAATTTACCCATGATATAACAGATTTTGCAACATTTAAGGAAATAAAATTATCTTTATTATCTAGTAAATAGTGCAAATAAAACATAGCAAGATCCTGAAAATTCAGATAAAGGAGGGGTGATCAAGATAGATTTCCTTGTAGAACTGGCAATGAGGGAGAACATGGGCTATATTTTCTAAAGTAGCCACACCATGTCAGCTCTTTGAGGTATTCTAGATAGGAAACCAAAACCATGAGTACTAACACTACCTTTATTGTAAAGTTACAATAACAGAAGCTTGCAAGTCTGAAAACACTTCCCCCCTCCCCTGCCTTTACTTTCCAGAGAAGGAGGGAGGGTCCCTTCTGGGATGCTTTCTCCACCCCCATTCCTTCTGTGGGCTGAGGTATATCTTGTCTGACCATTGTCTAGACTGTGGTTCCTCTTCCTCCTGTCTCTCAAGGTATTCTCACAGCCCATTACATACACCCAGGAACCACCTACATTTTCATGTTAGGCATCTTCTTGTATTTCCCTTCCAAAATTGTTGGGGGAGTCAAATTAAAGCCCACCAGAGTTAGAGCTTTTCTAAATTTAGGAACTGAGATTTGACTAGACAAGTGGCTGGTTTGAAATCTGAAAACTGTTTATTTATACATACATCCATGGGGCAAAGAGCATATTCTAACTGACCTTTTGCTTCTGAAATTCTTTGTTTTAAGGTTAGTTTAGTTTGATCTAGTTCCAGTGACAAGATAACATAACAGGAAATGCCATAGTAATTCAATGTCCTTAGGATAGTTATGCATAAACAAAACATGTTTCCAGGATCATCTCTCTTTTCTTCATCTGTTCAAAGAACAACATAGAAAACATGCACAGATCAGCACATTTTCTCCTCCTTTAAAATGCAACAGACAATAGCTTTTGTTATTGCTGTCAAGATCTTTACATTTGATCTTCACAGAAAACAAGACAAGTTCGATTTTGCCAATGGTACTGACAGCGTTATCACATTAGGACCAGAAATATTAGCACTGGTGTGACTATTCTAAGAATATTTTATTTCATCAACAAGAAGACCTTTTTAGTGTGATCATCATGTCATGGACAATTTCTTAGAACACAGAAGCTGAATTCATTCTGCATCATAGCTAGGAAGAAAACTCAACCATAACAAGGCAGGATTTTTTAAAAAACTCAGCTCACTATCACAGTGACAATTCCAATGATGTTCTTGCCCAGAGTAGTAGGGTCTCAGCAGCTGCCTGATGATATCAACTGTTAAACCAGGTCTAAAAATAATACTTTCCACAAACAACTGGTTGGGCAAGTAAGTCAATATGATTCTTTTCTGTAATACCATAAAGTAGTGGTTTGTGAAGCTTCAGTTTAGAAACTTGCTTTGAAAGGGATTTGAATTAGATATCTTTTAAAAGATCCAATGATTTAGAAGGGGTAGGTTATACCCCCAAACTCAATTTGCTACATTAGTTTGAAAAATAAATTGTTGATTTTATAAATTGATTCAAAGTATGATTATTCTGAATTGGGTCTTAACCATTTTCTGTTCCCTTACACTCTAGAAGTCACCTTTTTAAACAATGATTTACTTACTTCAGAAGTATACAACTGAGACCCTGAGATCACATGTAGGACCCAGAAATCTGGGTCCTTTAGCCACACAAATAATTGTTGCAACTGTAATGTTTCATGTGACAAAAAGCTAACATTAAAAAATAGATGAAAAATCATATTACATTAATTTGATTTAAATTTAAAATGAAGGGAGACTGCCATGCCCTCCCAACAGGTGGAAAGAGACAAGAGTTTGTTTCAGATTCCCATTGTTCCCTGTACCACAGCATTCAAAATAATATAAATAAAACTCTGAAACATAACATTTATTTCACATCTAGAATACTTAAAATGACAGATTTGTGTCATGGTTCACATGTAATGCATTTCTCATCTGTCTTTAATATTGTGTTGAGTATAAAAAGGAGTTTGCATATGACAAAGACAGACCATGTGGTCTTCAAATAAAAATTCTTTAACTGGATCTACTTTTTTTTGCTGTTATCATAATATTCTACTAATTTTAACTCTCTGTTTCAAAGTAGAGTTAATCATTTGGGGAGTCAAAATCAACCAGAGATCAAAGTGATTTGGGTCAAGGAAAGACTCTTCAAAAGTTGCTTGACAAAAGTCCATGAAAAGCAGCTAGTGAAAGAGATAGTTCTAATGAAGATTTCAGAATCCAGGATTCTTATTTTAGTTCAGGCCTTTTGAAAATTCATAGTATTGAAAAACAGACACTTTTTAGCCACATGATGCCAACTAAAGGAAGCATTCAAAAGTGAAAGGCAAGCAACTAATACCTACTGGTAGAAGTATGGGCAAAGATGACCTGAAAGGTCTTCTACATTAATTTCATTGCATTTCCCATTTAACTAAGTGCAGTGAATTAAGAGGAAAAGCAGTTTCCGATGAGACAATACATTAGTTAGTGATTCTAATTAATACCTGACATAATGATTTTGATTAACTGGCATCTTACTACACATCTTTGAAGGACAATGTTAATGTTGTCCTTTAATGTTGTGAAGGGAGCTAATGTTGAACAATTTACCTTACATGGGGGTAATTTTTCTACACTTACAGTCAGGTCCAGAAATATTGGGACATCGACACAATTCTAACATCTTTGGCTCTATACACCACCACAATGGATTTGGAATGAAACAAACACAATGTGCTTTAACTGAAGACTGTCAGCTTTAATTTGACGGTATGTACATCCAACTCAGGTGAACGGTGTAGGAATTACAACAGTTTGCATATGTGCCTCCCACTTGTTAAGGGACCAAAAGTAATGGGACAGAATAATAATCATACATCAAACTTTCCCTTTTTAATACTTGGTTGCAAATCTGTTGCAGTCAATCACAGCCTGAAGCCTGGAACGCATAGACATCACCAGACGCTGGGTTTCATCCCTGGTGATGCTCTGCCAGGCCTCTACTGTAACTGTCTTCAGTTCCTGCTTGTTCTTGGGGCATTTTCCCTTCAGTTTTGTCTTCAGCAAGTGAAATGCATGCTCAATGGGATTCAGGTCAGGTGATTGACTTGGCCATTGCATAACATTCCACTTCTGTCCCTTCAAAAACTCTTTGGTTGCTTTTGCAGTATGCTTTGGGTCATTGTCCATCTGTACTGTGAAGCGCCGTCCAGTGAGTTCTGCAGCATTTAGCTGAATGTGAGCAGATAATATTGCCCGAAACACTACAGAATTCATCCTGCTGCTTTTGTCAGCAGTCACATCATCAATAAATACAAGAGAACCAGTTCCATTGGCAGCCATACATGCCCACACCATGACACTACCACCACCATGCTTCACTGATGAGGTGGTATGCTTAGGATCATGAGCATTTCCTTTCCTTCTCCATACTCTTCTCTTCCCATCACTCTGGTACAAGTTGATCTTGGTCTCATCTGTCCATAGGATGTTGTTCCAGAACTGTGAAGGCTTTTTTAGATGTCGTTTGGCAAACTCTAATCTGGCCTTCCTGTTTTTGAGGCTCACCAATGGTTTACATCTTGTGGTGAACCCTCTGTATTCACTCTGGTGAAGTCTTCTTTTGATTGTTGACTTTGACACACATACACCTACCTCCTGGAGAGTGTTCTTGATCTGGCCAACTGTTGTGAAGGGTGTTTTCTTCACCAGGGAATGAATTCTTTGGTCATCCACCACAGTTGTTTTCCGTTGTCTCCCGGGTCTTTTGGTGTTGCTGAGCTCACCGGTGCGTTCCTTCTTTTGAGAATGTTCCAAACAGTTGTTTTGGCTACGCCTAATGTTCTTGCTATCTCTCTGATGGGTTTGTTTTGTTTCTTCAGCCTAATGATGGCTTGCTTCACTGATAGTGACAGCTCTTTGGATCTCATCTTGAGAGTTGACAGCAACAGATTCCAAATGCAAATAGCACACTTGAAATGAACTCTGGGCCTTTTATCTGCACATTGTAATTGGGGTACTGAGGGGATATCACACACCTGGCCATGGAACAGCTGAGAAGCCAATTGTCCCATTACTTTTGGTCCCTTAACAAGTGGGAGGCACATATGCAAACTGTTGTAATTCCTACACCGTTCACCTGAGTTGGATGTACATACCCTCAAATTAAAGCTGACAGACTGCAGTTAACACACATTGTGTTTGTTTCATTCCAAATCCATTGTGGTGGTGTATAGAGCCAAAGATGTTAGAATTGTGTCGATGTCCCAATATTTCTGGACCTGACTGTAAATTGCATAAATCACTACATGTTTTTCCACTTGTGTCATGAAATAAGAAGCTTGTGGGGAGGATTTCTGGATTGAGTTCCCATAAGCTCTAACCCACATTATTAATAAAAGACCTATATTGCATATGGAAATGGGTCCCATTGTACATCATCAGTTCTTTTTCTTTATTGTGCTATACCTACCATACCATACCATTCTTGATTTGACTTGAATTGGCTATAAATACCATTATATTCTGTGAGAGCATGAAGCTCCTGTGCTATGGATATCAGTTGACCAAGTAGATTTATAACTGACTTTAAACTTTCAATACAAGGAAATCAAGGTGGAAAGGGCAGGGACAGAATGCTGGTTCTCCCCATTTGTCAGTCCTGAATGGGGCTCTTCTCCCTTGTCCTGGAACACCAGCTTAAGAGGATCTCCCAAATCTTCCCTGGTGAGAATTGTGTTCTGAATTCCCAGCATGTAACTCATAACTAAATGATTAACCCATTATGAGAGGTTGGGGATTGAGTCTTCTAGATATCATTGAAGAACCATTACTTTGCAGCAAAATAACCAATTCTCAGGGCTTTGTTGGCTTTTGGATTATTTGGAGAAGATATATGTGTCAAAGAAAAGAGCCAGACAAAGCGAAGTGTTACATCTGATTCAAGATGAACCTTTGATTCAAGACATGGGGATGGAACGTCTCCGTTTTCGTTTTCACAATGTCCCTGTGTGCCAGTGATCAGATACAGGTTAGCTCTGCAAAATGAAACAGTGGAGCAATGTTTGCATAGCTCTATAAGTAGCCCGTCATGTGAATTATGCTTTTCTGATGTTCCAAACTCAGAGGATTTCTTCCACCTTAAAATATTTCTCAGGAGCATTTTCTTTCAATCCCAGATTGAGAGACTAACCTCAAGAAGTGCTAGTATTTTAACCGGGCTTCTCTCAAAGTAGGTATGGTTAGGACTGCAGCATTGACCAGGTGGTGAAATCACAAAAATATTAGCATCACTGACCTAAGATGCATTGATATCTGAATTTCAGCCTCATGTATTACCTACGTGTGCATGCATTCGGTCAATGCATTAAAACTTGGTAGGTAAAGTGTTTTTTAGGAGTAGAGTCTGTACTCAAAAATGAGTGAGGTCATAATAGTAGATGGCCCTAAAAGGCAAAAAGGAGAAAATAGGTGTGGCTAGAAAATTGAATAACTATCTGATACTTTAAACTGGAAATAAACTATATTGTTTGAATATGCGACACTTTTGCTCTGTACATAAAACAAAGCGAATATATTCAGCATTGCCTTCAAGTGAGGCAAACAAAATAATTCTATAGTTTAATCTTATCCACAGTATGCATACACACACAGAGGCAGAGAGAGAGATTTCATTTGGTGATTTCACATAAGTAGAACTATTTCTGAGTGATTTACTGCAAAACATCACTAGCAAATCACACAACTGGATTTTGATAGCAAAAGTAGAGTTGGAGGTTCTAGGAGCTGCACCAAGGCCTCAAACAAACCATGGTTACCACCCATATTTAAAATCTTGCTACAGCCTTTGACTCCAGAGCATAAAACCCCAAATTATTTGAAATCAAATACTTCAATGAGTGTGTCCCCAAATTATCAATCAACCAGGGGGAGGAAGAACAACTTTATAACAAATCAGACCAATGATCCAGAATAACCATCCAAAGTTTCAGGCAGGGTTCTTTCCTAGCTCTATTGGAAGATCTTGGGGCTTTGACTGTCCTTGTTCAAAACCAACTATGTTGCCTCTAGACCACAGTTGCTATCATGTGTTAATCTTATTTGAGGAGTCTTTGCTTGTGGTCCCATCTACGGTCCAAAATGTAGTGATTTCAAATGGCTTTTCAACCGATAGCACCCCAATGGCATATTTTCTCCTGGAGCAGTATGAAAGTGATTTACACATTGTCAGTTTATAGAGGACAATTAAAAGCAGACTGATGTAAGATACCATCGCCCTATGACTCAAATGTTCCTGGATATAAAGATTCTGTAATAATTGTCCTTTGGTACAGATGCATATGTTAATATCTAACAACATGTTACCTCAGGGTTCCTCAACCTTGGTGACTTGAAGATGTGTGGCCTTCAATTCCCAGAATTCCCCAACCAGCATGGCTGGCTGGGGAATGGCTGGCTGGGGAATTCTGGGAGTTGAAGTTCACACATCTTCAAGTCACCAAGGTTGAGGAACCCTGAGTTAACATATTGTTAGATGTCTCAGTTGCTATGTAGAGTTGTAATGCTCTTATACTTCTGGGCATCACTCTGAGCTCTTGGTAGAAGAACAGTGATGTGCTTCTTGTTGTTCAAATACCAACTCCTCAACCTTAATCTGTTTCATAGTATTGTAAGGCTGCTTCATCCTGAAACTTGGTAAGAATACTTACGAATATTAAAATGGAGCACCTGGAAATGATTCCAACAAAAATGTCTAATGACTTCTTTTAGTTATTAGTTTAGTTTAATGATGTTTCACTTTTGTTTTGGCCTTTCAGGGTCATGCTGACAATCTGCTTGACTATACTTTTATAGTATTTGCATTCCAATGTGGCCTTTCACACCTGAAGGATTCAAAGGTAACAAAATGCCAGCCATGAATTGCTAAACTTGCCTGAACAGATGTTAAAACCCACAGTCAAACATGCACTATTTTTTTTCCTTTCACTCACTTTCCTAAAGGTCAGGCTAAGGGTTTTTTTTTTCCAAAAAATAATGTCGATTTACATTTTGGCCTCTAGAAGATGACTCTCTAATGGGATATGAGCATATTTTCTAATATGTAAAGGATTTAACCTTCAGTGCCCTACAATTTACTATTTTTCCCCTTCTAGTTTCTGTTCCAATGATACTTTTGGGGTAGGAGAGGATCTTGGCTGGTAGTAAAGAATAAAAGAACATGAATTTTCAATCACAGATTGTCTGTGAATATATATTACAGATTTAACTCACCTCCCTGATTCAGTGGTACCAGCTGGTATCTGGAAAAAAAAAACCCAGAAACCTTCTAGGCATTATGTTTTTCTTCCTTTCATTGTAACAAGGATGATCTTTGTAAACAGCAATAAAATTCAAGCATTTGAAGCTGCATCTCCTAATATGAAATATTTATAGGCTGTTGTAGCAACACTCCACTCTCTTTTTCCTTTTGTGTGGAGAAGATACTTTTTCCCCTTTCCCATGGCCACATACTGATGGCAGCAATACCATCTATTTAAATACATCCCACAAGTAATTATTTTCTTAAAATACAAATAATTGTCTCTCTATGTGTATGAGTAGAATCATAGAATGGATTATTCCATGTTCTGATCCAACTCCCTATTCAGCACAGGAATATACGGTGGGGCAAAAAAGTATTTAGTCAACCACCAATTGTGCACGTTCTCCCACTTAAAAAGATGAGAGAGGCCTGTAATTTTCATCATAGGTATACCTCAACTATGAGAGACAAAATGGGGGAAAAAATCCAGAAAATCACATTGTCTGATTTTTAAAGAATTTATTTGCAAATCATGGTGGAAAATAAGTATTTGGTCACCTACAAACAAGCAAGATGTCTGGCTCTCACAGACCTGTAATTACTTCTTTAAGAGGCTCCTCTGTCCTCCACTCATTACCTGTAGTAATGGCACCTGTTTGACCTTGTTATCAGTATAAAAGACACCTGTCCACAACCTCAAACAGTCACACTCCAAACTCCACTATGGCCAAGACCAAAGATCTGTTGAAGGACACCAGAAACAAAATTGTAGACCTGCATCAGGCTGGGAAGACTGAATCTGCAATAGGCAAGCAGCTTGGTGTGAAGAAATCAACTGTGGGAGCAATAATTAGAAAATGGAAGACATATAAGATCACTGATAATCTCCCTTGATCTGGGGCTCCATGCAAGATCTCACCCTGTGGGGTCAAAATGATCACAAGAACGGTGAGCAAAAATCCCAGAACCACACGGGGGGACCTAGTGAATGACCTGCAGAGAGCTGGGATCAAAGTAACAAAGGCTACCATCAGTAACACACTACGCCGCCAGGGATTGAAATTCTGCAGTGCCAGACGTGTCCCCCTGCTTAAGCCAGTACATGTCCGGGCCCATCTGAAGTTTGCTAGAGAGCATTTGGATGATCCAGAAGAGGATTGGGAGAATGTCATATGGTCAGATGAAACCAAAGTAGAACGTTTTGGTCTAAACTCAACTTGTGTTTGGAGGAGAGAGAATGCTGAGTTGCATCCAAAGAACACCATACCTACTGTGAAGCATGGGGGTGGAAACATCATGCTTTGGGGCTGTTTTTCTGCAAAGGGACCAGGACGACTGATCTGTGTAAAGGAAAGAATGAATGGGGCCATGTATTGTGAGATTTTGAGTGAACACCTCCTTCCATCAGCAAGGGCATTGAAGATGAAACGTGGCTGGGTCTTTCAGCATGACAATGATCCCAAACACACTGCCCGGGCAACGAAGGAGTGGCTTCGTAAGAAGCATTTCAAGGTCCTGGAGTGGCCTAGCCAGTCTCCAGATCTCAACCCCATGGAAAACCTTTGGAGGGAGTTGAAAGTCCGTGTTGCCCAGCAACAGCCGCAAAACATCACTGCTCTAGAGGAGATCTGCATGGAGGAATGGGCCAAAATACCAGCAACAGCGTATGAAAACCTTGTGAAGACTTACAGAAAAGTTTGACCTCTGTCATTGCCAACAAAGGATATATAACAAAGTATTGAGATGAACTTTTGATATTGACCAAATACTTATTTTCCACCATGATTTGCAAATAAATTCTTTAAAAATCAGACAATGTGATTTTCTGGATTTTTTCCCCCATTTTGTCTCTCATAGTTGAGGTATACCTATGATGAAAATTACAGGCCTCTCTCATCTTTTTAAGTGGGAGAACTTGCACAATTGGTGGCTGACTAAATACTTTTTTGCCCCACTGTAAGTAAGCTATCCTTGACAGGTGATTGTCCATCCTGTGCTACAAGAATCCCATCTTCTCTTTAAATAATTGGTTGTACTATCAAACTTCTTGAAAGTGTGTGTGTGTGTTTATTTAGTCTGGCCTTGTAGAACATACACAATCATGCACACATTTCAAGGACCAAACTAAATAATCACAACCAGTTTACAACTGAATCTGTCAACTGGTAGAATGGCACTCATCAGTGAAATTAATGTACTCCACATTCTTCTCATCCCTCACATCTGCTTCATGGGACTCTCTAGCAGTTTGGAAGTATAAGGATACAAGGGTGACAGAAGCTTAAAGGGGTAGTCCCACAGCACAAGCTGAAATCCACTGACATAAACATTTTATTTATTATATTTTTAACATATGAAATAATTGAAATCTTATTGATAGATCAGCAAGTTACTGAAAGCATCAAAGCAACAATAAAAACGATTGTGCAGTATATTTATAGATAAGTAGCTTGGGAAAGAAATGAGAATCAAACTATATAATATAGTTTGTTTACATATATGTGGTTTTTATTGGATTGTTGTAAGCCACCCAGAGATGCTTTTCTGTGTGATGGGCGGCTGTACATATTTGATTGATTAATTAATTAATTAATTAATATCCAATAAGTATACTGCAGGCAGTTAAATTCAAGTGAACTATAAAATATTGCGTACACGTATCCTAGGCATGAGTGGTTATTGTAAGAACGTTTCCACATACAGTAATAGTCATTTGCCAGAATTCGCCTTTCCTGATTTTGGACAGGATCTACAACAGCTCTTTCTGCTTGCCTCTGACCTGAGATGAGATTTATTAGCATTGCTCTCTTCTCCAGCTCATAATATAAGGCAGGTTTCCATTCTCATTATAATGTCTGATAAAGGAAGTTTCTTGCATTAGATCAGATCATGCATCAGATCAGACCTGCTACAGTAAGCATTTAGAAGTCGTGTAAGATACAAAGGGGGATGCGGTGGCGCAGCGGCTTAATGATGCTGAAAGTTGCCGGCCAGAAATGGTCGACGCTTCAGCGGTTCGAGTCCAGCCTTTGCGTTAAACAGGGTGAGCTCCTGTTTCCTCCCCAGTTCCTGTCAACCCAACAGGTCGAAAACTCACGTGAGTAGATAAATGGGTACTCTCACTCCGGTGGGAGGAAAAATGCTGGCGGCGCCTTGCAAAAAGGAGTTGGGAGCAGTTGCCGGTAAGTGCGAAACCGCACTCACCCGAAAAGGGCGCGAAGCAATGGAAACCCCGCCTCCTGTGCTCGCCAGCTGGGCTCTGCCCTAGGAAGGAGGCTCTGGCAAACCACTTCCGAAGAACAGTTGCCTTGAAAACTGCAAGGACTCGTCCAAGCAGTCACTGCAGGGTCAGCAATGACTGAGCGCAGACCAAAAAAAAAAAAAGATACAAAACCCACAGCTGCCATTTGTTTTTGGGTCTTTCCACAAATTCCTGCTCCTGTCTGTTAACCTAATCTAGTTACACTGTATTTCATGAATAAACCTACTGCTAGTTTAAGTGACAAGAGAGCTGTGACGTACTACCAAGCCCTGTAATGAGAGGTAATGCCTGGGTTTCATTTCAGAAACTTTTCCTATTTTTTTCAGCTTTTAAGAAAGTTCCAAAGTGAGAATCCCTTCACAAAAACTGAATTTTCCTTCATCATGCCAATTCTGGTCCTTCAAAACCTGTGAACAATGTTGCATAATCCCCAAAGGATTTGGTCCTTAATTAGAAAATATGACACCATAAATAAAAATGCAAAATCACTACTCTTTCTGTATACACTTTAGACCATTGTTGTCCAAACTTGGCCACTTTAAGATGAATGGACTTCAACTCCCAGAATTCCCCTGCCAGCATGGCTGGCTGGGGAATTCTGGGAGTTGAAGTCCACTCATCTTAAAGTGGCCAAGTTTGGACAACACAGCATTAGACAAAGCTTGTAAAGTAAGGAGAAAGGAAGATAGGGTGTTTGTTTGCTTGCTTGGATGCTGGTTTAACTCCTTTTTTCGCTCTCCAGGCTCACCCTGGATTTACTGCACCAAACTGGAAAGCAGATGGGTTCAAACATTAACACATCAGTCAACCATCTCAGGTTTTACTTCATCCATTATAAAAAAGGCCTCGAGAACAGGAAGGACATGCCCTTTGTACTTCCTATCCTACATGCCTTTGGTAAGTCTGATATACTCAAAGCGGGACTTGCTCAAAAACTCTCCATTCTTGTTGATGCTTGACTGAAAAAGGAAGTAAAACAAATCGTTCAGTTAGAAAAGAAGAATGCTTTGGAAATAGATAGGGTTATGTTCATCATTCAGCAGCTTTCTTCAAGGGATAATTAAGGATTTCAAAACAACCAGTGTGACAGCATCGAAATGGCAAGCATATACATCCACTAGTGACAATAACAATCAAGACACAATTGTCTTTGAATGCCACTCCATTGAAGAAGAGTACCCTCCTGATTATATCTGCCTTGAGACTAGCACTGATTTAGTGGGATGAATATTAGCACTGACCTTTAGTTCTTTCTGCTACCACCCCTTTTCTGCTCTGGTGTGAGATGTTTTGCAATCTTAGAGAGAAAATGTCAGACCCACAATGAATTGAAAACAGTGTGCAAAATGGAGGTTTGGAGAGGAAGGGTGAGTATGAGGGCATTTTATTACACATGGCCTTTTTCTGGTTTAGTCACAGAAGCCTACAACCATTCTCTCCTCTATACATTTTGAGAAATGTGTGTGTATATACAGTATATACCTTAAAGGTATTTCTCTCTCTCTCTCTCTCTCTCTCTCAAAAATATCTATGCATAGAGGAAAGAGTGGTCCTATTTCTCCCAGTGTGGTTTGGATATTGATATTTAATGCAAATTTTACAATTTTCACTTCCTCCCTGCATAAATTATGACCTTTGAGACAAATACGGGGAAGAGAAAAATACTCTAATTATTTTAAAATAATAGCACCTATTCATTCTCCTGGAGATATTAAAACAATCTCTTCTCACCTGGTGCACTCCAGATGTGTTGAGATGACAACTTCTATGCTTTGTATTCTTTATCATACCACCTCTTCAACTTTCATATATATGTATGTATGCATTTATATGTATATGTATATATGTATATATATAATAGCACCTATTTTTCTTTCTTCTGTAGATATTAAAACAACCTTTTCTCACTTAGTGCATTCCAGATGTATATGTATATATAAGCATGGAGATAATTATATACAGGTTCCAGAAGACCGGGCAGAAGCTAAATCTAATTGGGAAGTGGGAAATCATAGAGTTCCTTCATTTGGAACTTGTGTTGAAGAGGAATGTTTATTTCATGAAAAATACTGAATGATTGGATCTTATACAAGGTATGGAGTTACCTAAAGTTTATTCTAGGCATACAGAAGTGATTCATCTTCTTGGAATATCTTACCAGCGTGTATCTGGAAAAAAATCTAATAAACACCTAACATTCCATTCCTGTAGTCTTGTTGCTAACCATAGCATAGCTTTTCACTATAACATGAAGCTTTTCAAAGACATATTAACAAATATTGTGAATGTAGTTATGTTTGTATGGTAAATATTTGAATATGGAGATTTCAGATTACTGCATTTATCATCTGTGTTTCATTACTTCCAAATGTATACATGGACAGCTATTTGTTTGTTTCTTCTTACTGTTGTAATACATTCTCTTATTAGTAATGTGTTTTATTTTTAAAAATGAAGTATCTTTGACTTATATAGATTGTTGCCGCTATTCAGTTTGGTTCACTTGATGTATTAAGCTATGATGTGCTACAATTAGCTTTGGCTCAGCATGTTGTGAAATAAGTCTATTGCCATTTGCTGATCAACATTTTCAGTTTAATGAGTTGTGTTTATCTAGCCAATTGTGGTTTATTCAATGAACTGGGGTAAAACAATGCATGAGTCCCATCTACATGGTTTATTCTTCATTTCAAGAAAATAATTATGAATGGTTGAGTTCAGGCTTTTATAATAATCAGTTCATCTGGCTTCACAGCTAGGTAGCCTAACCCATCACACTTTGGCCTCAAAGAAGTCTATTCCCATTTATTCTTGGTCAGCAACAATAATGATGCCTTTAGGCCTGCCTCCCTCCCTCCCTCCCCCTCTCTTTCCCTTACAAGAAAAAGAATATAGATACACAAAAACGTATTTATTATTGAATATTATATTATGGATAACAAATTAGAAAAGGCTCATGGAAGACTGATTTTGTATATGGCAATGGCAGCAAGATTATTATATGTACGAAGATGGAAGAGTACCGAAATGCCCACAATGGGGAAATGGATCATGAAAATGTCAGATCTGGTGGAAATGGCAAAACTGACCTGTTTGATCAGGGAGAAAACAATAAGTGCTTTTTTTAAAAGACTGGAAACCTTTTATGGGGTTTTTGCTAAAAAAAGAAAAAAGTGAAATGATGGTTCATGGATTGAATGGCTGAAAAAGATGAGAATTAAATAAGGGGCTGAATGGATTTCTAGAATACTTAAGAGGGAGGAGTGAAGGGTTAATGGATGTTCTTCAGATCTTCAAAACTAGGCAGTGATGTTTCTTGCAAAAAAGCCCAGTATAAATGGGGAAAAAATGAGCACAATTATTTTTGGTGAAAAATTACCATTCTGACCATTCTTTCACAATCCACTCTTAAGGGATAAAGTCATTTTAAAATCAATCCTGTGCTAATATTCTGAAATGGAATATTGGAATGCATGAACCACCTACATTTATGGCTGTTCATCTACTTGAATATACTTCTTGACTCTTACATTTAGAAAAAAAGAATATAATGGGAATGAATGCAACTTGATTAAAGAAAACTGCATCCTGACAGTCTGATATTATGAAATAGGAACTTACTGAGAAGGTGAGGAAGTGTATCCTATCCTTATCAATAGAGAAGGATTATAGCAAGGGTGTAGTTAACATTATGCCAAAAATATGTCCTCCAATTTTACCCAAAATTTCCCACAAATTTTGTTTTTCTGCAGGATAGGCTTCTCTTATTAGTAATTAATTCACAATGTGTTTTTCTTTAATACAGTATTTTTAAACTTGCATTATTGTTACAAGCCGATGGAAACAGTGTGGTGTTATAGAACTCTCCATTACTCTGTAGCCTCCCTACTTGTCCAGATTTTCACTTTGGGGGGGGAAAAAAAAACCAAGATAAATTTTCTCTTGATGTTGTTCCTTGGGTTTAGTTAAAGTGTTGAACCCTCGGGTGGCTGCATTCCATTGGAGAGATGATTGTACAATAGATGATAATAAATTGTTTTAGCAAAAGGCAATACAACAGGTCGGCTCCCCAGTCATAAGAATGTCATTCAGATATTCTCTCCTTCCTAGGGCTGAGAGAGAGGGACTAGCCCAAGGTCACCCAGCTGACTTTATGCCTAAGGCAGAACTAGAACTCATGGTCTCCCAGTTTCTATCCTGGTGTCTTAACCACTACACCAGCCTGGCTCTCACGATATATTATAATATAATGTCTGTTATATCATAATATATTATGAAATAAATAAATAAATAATAAACATAATGTTATTTAGCAGAGTATTCTGTCACTTTAGAATTTATATTTCACAAGGTTTGAAGTGCCTCCCATTGCAATAAAGTTTATCAAAAGTGACTCTTCCTCTTTACAGTGTTTGGATGGCATTTGTATGGACCTGAGAGCTGTGTGTGTTACATATACCATGGCATTGGGTGTTTTGGGGGAAATTGTTAACTCTTAGCCCAACACATTTTAGAGACGTATTGTTTGATGGAACAAGCTCATGATTCCCAAGCACACATACCCTTATAGCTCTAGGTAGATGTTCACTTGCTGATGCATAAAGCTAAAGAGAGTTGGAGGTAATTAATTAGCAATTATGGTTTCTTTCAAACATCTGCACACATTTAACATGAATAACTTAAAGGGGGCTGTAAGAATGTTCTGGTTAATGCACTTGCAGTCCTAACCACAATTGTGGACCCATATGATGAGTGGGGTTTCCCCTCATCCAACCATCTATTCAACCATAAACAGGCAAGATTACTTTAATTACTGCAATGCACTTTACACAGAACTGCTCATGAAGAGCATCCAGAAGCCACAGCTGGTACAGAGTACAGTAGTGCAAGCAGTTATGTGTGCTTCTCAGTCAGGGCATGTTACACCTCTGCTCCATGAATTGCACTGGTCATCAGCTTCCAGGTTCAATCCAAGGTGCTGGTAGTCACCTATAAAGCCCTTTATGGCATGGGGCCAGGTTATTTGAGGGACTACCTATCCCATTAGAACTGGCAGGAGAGGCATGTTCTGGGTCCCATCTGTTAGGAAATTCCATCTGGGGGCCCAGGAAGACAGCATTTTCTGTCTTGGCAACCACCCTTTGGAACATCATCCCCCAAGATATTAGATTGGCCCAACCCTGTGGCTTTTCTAAGGCAAAAAAGACATGATTGTGTTGCCAGGCTTAGGGATGTGGATGTTCGGCAGACCCCATGCAATTGTTGTGTTGAATTTTTGTTGTTGTTATTGGTTGGTTGGTTGGTTTTTTACATCAGCTGCTGATTATATGTGCGTGTGTTTTATTGTTATGTGTTGCATAGTGGTTTTTAGCCACCCAGGGTCATGAATTTTGAGATGGGCGGCTGTATAAATTGAAACAATCAATCCTATTCACATGTTGAGTGCATTCAGAATTTATTAAAATTATGCTTTGAAAACTAGCACCCACATTTTCTCAAGCAACTGACCAGTATCACTCCAAAGTTCTTTGGGGAAAGTATTACAGTATTGTCAGCCATGAAATGAAAGCTCAGAGTGATACTTGAAAGAAGTAGGTTTTAGCAGTAACAGTACATCAGACATTTAGTCTAGTGGTTAATTCATCAAACTTAAGCAGCTCTGAAGACCCTGTCTTTGATCTCTACAGCAAGGATTTGCCCAGTTCAATAATGTGACTGGATTGTGACATACCATAACTCTGGATTTAGTTGATAAACTGCTGATTTGTATGAGAAGACAGTAAGAATTTTGCAGTCCAGATTATTTAGTCCTCCTATCCTATTGCATGTTAGTCATGTATTTAGCATATCCATGTTCAGAAACTGCAAATGGTGATTCGGAGGCTCAGATAGATTTATCCCTACAATTGTGTGCAAATTGTTTTAATATTAAGAGGTTTTTTAAAAATGCAAATGAATTCTATGGAATCAAAAGATGTAGCAATATCTAAACATTTGGAATTAATGGAATTAATTTCAGACATTCTTCTTGGGAAGGCTGAAAGTAGAAGCCACTCTTTCCTGTATTTGGATTGATGGGTGGATGGATGGATGGATGGATGGACGGATTCATTCATTCATTCATTCATTCATTCATTCATTCATTCATTCATTCATTCATTCCACAGTTCAGCCAAGAAAGCATTTTGGGTTGAGAAAGGGCTTACAGCAATTAGTAAGAAGATATTTTCCCCCCTCAGGTTTACAATCTAAAAAGGTAGACCACAAAAGGAAATGGGTTAGATGAGAAGAAAAAAATCATTCATACAATTATTATCTAGAATGGAAAGCAATTCAAGGAGCAGATGATTCTAATCTCTCCATTGAGCTAGGCTAGCCATGCTAAGATAGAAAAGTACACATGGATTTTTCAAATTCTACTGAGCTGATTCACACTTTTGGGACTAGCATGCAAACCAGTACAGTAATCCTTGAAATACAGCATTCCTTGATATTTTGCAATGCACGTCTTTAAAACTTTTATTTTTAAGTTGCAATATATATCAGAAAACTTTGTGCATCTACTTGTTATAGGGAAGAGGTATGTAGAATAACAGTATATTTCCCAGAATGTTGACACAATGGAATAATATGTGAACATCTTGATATGGACTAGATTTTTATTAGGGGAACGGTGCAGAAAAACATTATGTTATTGGATGATGTTGTTTTTCTTTTTCTTTTAATCCTGGAATAATGAAAAAAAATGATGAAATGAATGTGATGGAAATGTACAGAACAAATTGATTAGATGGAGACAGATTCATATATCCCTTGCATCTGCTTTCTCACTGTTCCTCTTTCTTCCAGGTGTGGCTACCTGCAAGTAAGTGACAGCTGTTGGAATAAGGCCCCTAACAAAATCTAAATATTGTCCTCTTTTTTGCAACAACCTTAAAATGTAACAGTAGGTACTTACCCTGCATTTAAGTGATGCTTTTATCCGATGGGAATAGACAAGCAATTAACCAGAACAAATTGTGTTGATAGCAGTGAGGAACATATTATTATTGCCTGAAGGGTTTTTGAAGCTTTCCCTTATGAAACTGTCTTGTAAATAATTCAACGAGAAGTGAATGACTTTGGTGGAGGGACTTATAAGGGAAAGGCATTAAAAGTTAGCCTGTCAAAAGATGCTTTTAAAATAATAATAATAATAATAATAATAATAATAATAATAATAATAATAATAATTTCATTCTAAATCCCAAACAAATTGAACTAGATTAATTTTCAGTATCAATTAGCAAAGGGCCATTTCTTTTATAGTTAATGTAATAGCCAAAGGAGGCAGAGGAATGCCATCTCTTTTGCATTATCCTTGCCCTCAGTGACTCAAAACCAGCCCACACTGCAGTAGAACAACCCTCTGATCAGGTTGACAGGATGAAAAACCTGTACAGAGTTTGAATTAGTAGTTTAAGCATAGCGGAAGCCTTCTTCTACCTTAACTGCATTGGCTTTTTAAACTGTGTTAACCCCAGCACAGCAGGCTGCCTCCGTACCGGCAAAGCTGCTAAATATATTTGCACTTGAAAGACAGATCATAGCAACACAGGTCTCCTGGATGCTTTAATACATTCCTAAATGCTTATTTTAAATGCAGGCAGCAGAAAGCTAAGGAGCAATGTGTTGTAGAGCTGTGAAGGCAATCTAAGGTATCCACAGAAAATATTTACTACGTGGGGTGCCTGCATGGGACTATATAATGCTCTATAATAATACTGCTCTTCTGTACAGCAAATTGTCATATTGCCAATCAAAACAAAACCCTCCAAAGATGGATCATAGCAGCATCTGGGAACAGAAGCCTGCAGTTGCCCGTTTTTTAGAATTAAAAAGTATAAATACTGCTTTGATGTTATAGCTGGCAATTTTGTCTCTTTCTTTTACTCAAAACTGGATTAACAGCATTATGCAAAGGAAGTGGTCCCCCCGCCCTCCCCCAGGAAGTTCCCAACTGAATTGGGATCCACCATCCAATTTACATTGCTCAAAAGTTATCCCATGAAATTAAGGGGGCCCTTTCTGATGTTGTCAAATGCAAGCACACTGGGAAAAATGAAAGCCTCTGCTTACCTTCTCATAACCTGAAGTTCAGACCCAGATTGGTTCCCCTGAACGTCCTTTTGTTCTGGACTAACTTTAGAAACAATGGATGTGCAATGGACAAACAACAGGAGAGTCTGACCTAGTTAAGACCAGAAATTTCAAATTAAAAAACACATTCCATTCTGAGAGGAGGGTAGATCCTCTCATCAGTCTGCACCTTTAAAAGTTCTGCTATGATATACATATGTGAAAGATGAATTGAAAGTTCTTCTCCAAAGTTTCAATAGCTGAAACCTAGTAGCTTCAAGGGTTCAAGAGGACTGGTTTACTTCCATGCAGGTAAGTTGTTACAGGCCAAAAGCAGAGGACTGACTGAAAGTCAGAGTGTTTATCAGACTCAAGCAAATACCAAATTCAGAATGCAAAGTTGCTGGGTTTTTTTTTTTTAATGCTTCTTAATTCCTACCTCCTAACATATTCTTTTGAAATGTTGCAGAATTGTTGCTTTTAATCTAGGAACATTTCCATGATTTCCGAGATTCAAAAGACAAATCTGAAAGAAGGGGAAGTAACTTTCTACCTTGAAGCATGGAGAACTCACTTTTCTATTTTGTCTTTTTTTTAAAAAAAAATCCAGAATCTTTTTTTCTTTCCTTAGCTAGAATCACCTCCATAATGTATCAAACACACATTCTTACCGTCATAATTCATCTGCTGGAATGAGAGCTTTAGACCCCAAATGACAACACAAGAAACAGGTATCAAAAAGAATTTGCATTTCACATAGCTTTTGAACTCCATTTCTGATGGGGCACTTTCTAATCCATTTTTAATAGCATTGAAATATTGACATGGTAGTTTAGAAAATTGCACTGTCCTACTAATCCTGATCATTCAGTAGGATTAGACGACAAGTGTTACATATTTTAATATTACAGTAACAGGAGTAAAACTTGGGATAGCCCTATACATTAATCATTTATGGGCAAATCCTAAATCCATATTTTATGAAGCTTTCAGTTACTCTTATAATGCAGGGTTTATTAATTTAAAAGTAGAACTTTTTATCGCCTTTTTGGATCAAGACAGGTGTCATTCTTAATAACTGTAAGATGTTGGAGACTTTTGGTTTGGTTCATTCCTTAGAAGAAATAACAGACCTGCTTGATACCATCTTGGGTATGGATTCCAATTCTTTCAACCAACTCCCACATAATGTCACATATTCTCACATGTCACACTGGATATGAACAATCTCTTTCAGCGTTTGCAAATATTATTCAATCACAAGTCTGATCACTGAATTTTTGTATCACTTTAAAACATTTTTTAAAATATATCTTATACAATACATGGAAACCCACTTTCTCAGCTGAGAAAAATCCAAAGGACAAATATTTTCTACTTTGCATAATAGCCTGGAAAATGTGAATTGTTTGAGTTCATTTCAAAATGTCAGTTGTATAAAATTATCAATACCCCTTGCATACTTACTGAAAGTAAGGTGGTGTGTACTCAAGCATGGCCAAATAAGTTTTTGCTCTTTCCTTTCTAAGGAGAGAGAATTTGCTGCAGACCCAATATAAATAAGGGGCATGAGACATGCTCTGTTATGTCATCAGACTCTGAACTGGATTTGGAAAAGGACCCAGATCTTTTCGTATAATATCTGATGGCGGTTATATCATTCCATGGAATTAAAATCCACGATCATAAGATCCAGGCAAGTCTTCTGGGGTATATCCATGTAGAACATGGACTACTAAGAGTCACTTTCCAATATCTTTCTCAAAAATAAAGCTGGATTTGTGAATTCTGAATGGCAAATATCTATATAATGGTATTGACAGTCTCTCTTTAGTCTCATAGACCCTATGTATTTGTGAGTATTATTCAGGAACACACACACACACACACACACACACACACACACACATACCTTGAAAGAGTGAGACAGTAGCTGTAAATTATACTAGATCAAATAAAACAGAAGTTTCTCTTCCATTTCTGGGCTTAAGGTGGAACACTGAAGGTTCATTAATCAGTTGCCCCTGGAGATTCTTAAACCAAGGTATTGAACAAAGAAAGCAAAACAAAGGAAGATGAAAAAGTGCCACAGCGAGTGAAGCAAGGTTAATGCCTGCTTGAGAAAATAACAAAGAGAAGGGCAGCCAGTCATTAGCAACACTAAAAAATGAGAAATAGCCTCTTCATTTCCCACGTTCAAGATAAGCCTCTTTTTATGTCCTATTCGAATAGCAGGGCTCATTAGAGACATTTTTTCTCCTTATCAAAAGCAGAAAAAGGCAACTGCCCACACTCACCACACATGAAGTCAGGGTGCATAATACCCAAAGCCAGATGAATTAATCTGACATATGAGGTAGAAAAATCCCACTAGCATCTCTTTCCATCACTGACAATAAAAAATGTATAGATTTATGCAGCAACTGAATAAAGGTTGTTGAAGAGCTAGACTTTGAGAAAAGGGGCGAGCTGTACAGATCAGTATGGGGCTGTAAACTACCCTAATCATTGTGTGAGAAGAGGAAGCAAGGGTTTGAGATTCCTGAGCGAAGGAGCAACAGGGAAGGGAATTCCCTGCCACACAGGGCTACAGACGTACAACAGCCAAGCCCATTCAATCATATTTCAAGTTATAAGCCTTAAGCCAGGAACGGGCTGACTAATTTCAGAGCTTCATACTCTGTAGGTCAACTACCTTACAGATAATTGACTAAGGAGCGTGTGAGCTCCTGAAATGATCTGTAAGCTCTAGTAATGAAAGCCAAGGAGCATAGTGAAAAAATGGGACTAAGATCGAATATAAAGAAGACCAAACTAATGAAAACCCGGAGAGCAACTAGCCTTCACATTGGCAAGAAGACATTGAAATTATAGATAGCTTCTGCCTTTTAGGATCAGCTATTAACAGTAAAGGCACCAGCAATCAAATATATGCCACGGATTAGCACTTGGTAGGGTAGCAATGAAAGCTATGGAAAAGATATTCAGACGCCATCGTCAGATGCCATCCATATCTACAAAGATCAGAATCATACAGGCAGTGGTTGTCTCTGTGATACTCTATGATGTGAAAGTTGGACTTTGCAGAAGCACAATAGAAAGAGTATTGGCATTTTTTAACTTTGGGTTGGAAAAGACCATGGATAGCCAAGAACACAAACAAATGGACCATAGAACAAATCAGTGTAGAGCTCTCAAATTATCATGCTCAAATTATCATATTTTGGACCCAGTATGAGAAGACTCAGGCCCCTTGAGAAATCCTTAAAGCTGGAAAAGTTGGAAGGAAAGAGAAGGAGAAGGTGACCAGCAACAAGGTGGTTGGACTCACTTGCAATGGTGAAAGTACTTTGTTGGAATCCAGAAAGGTTAGGTTAAGGACATATCATTTTGAACAATGTCTATCTATGTGATTGCTAAGATTCAACACCAGCTGAATGGCACATAACCAAGTCGACTAGATAGACACTAGCTCCTTTAAAAAGGAAAAGACGTGGCTGTGGAAACCAGAGTTCCAGTCTCTCTCCCAGTGAAGAGAGGGCTGAAAGGCAGGGGAACGGGTCAGGGATCAGATGAAAAAGCATGATCCCAGAGGAAAGTGTAGAACCAATTGGAGCCAAAGGTTTGCCAACATGGAGTGCATCATTTCAGGTCATGTACCCATGCATCTCAATATGCCCAAATAGCCTGCATGCAGCATCTGAAGGCTGAATAAGAGGGAAGATGCCACTTCCAGAATGGAGAACCTAAAGCTATCCTTGCATTGCTTCACTGTGGATGGACAATGAGATATAGGCAGCTGGCTTGCAGATGTGTCCTCTAGAAATGGTTAGCGGGTTGTCTTCATACTGGTGTAAAGATGTGCCTTAATCCTTCCAGTTATCTTACTGCTTGGCCAATGGACTGAAATATAACAGCCAAGCATTTCTCATCTACAGGGCAAGTCTGAATCCCTCTTTAACAGTTCTCAGCACTAAAGTTATCTGTCCCTCTGCCACCAAACAGTCTCTTTTGCTTAATTCTTTATCATTTAGTGATTAAAAAGATGGATTATGAGTTACTTTTTTTTTTTTTTTAGTGCCTTTGAGTCAGTGCTGACTCCTGGTGACTGCCTGGACAAGTCTCTGCAATTTTCTTGGCAAGGTTTTGCAGAAGTGGTTTGCCTTTGCCTCCTTTCTAGGACTGAGAGAAAGTGATTGGCCAAAGGTCACCCAACTGGCTTCGTGCCTAAGGTGGGACTGGACCTCACAGACTCCTGGTTTCTAGCCTGGTGTCTTAACCACTACAGCGTACTATGAGTTACTTTACTCCGGTTCCACTTTCCTCTCAGCTATGAAATTAACCTGGTGATTTTTGGCCCAGTCTCTTTCACCCTAAATTACTTCACCAACTTTTGGTGTTCAAAATAGGTTAAAAAAATCATTAATAAATTAAACTTGTCTGATATTTGGACAAAAATACCTATCTACATTAATTTCAGAACTTCATTCTCTCTCTCTCTCCTCTCTCTCTCTCTCTCTTTGCTTTTATGTTGTATCATGCTTTTAAACATTAGTGACCTCTTTGTCCTTCTTTTCACTGATTCAGTATTTAAATATTGAACAAATGGGACAGTGAGTTAGTTTAGCATAAGGTACGTAGTGCTTTGCAAACATTTTGGACTGCAGTGTTCAGAATCCTATAACATGTTTCATGCTAACTGGACTGATGGCAACTTAAGGACAAAATATTGCACATATTCCAAGTTACCCACACTTGGTTTACTAGAATACAGGAATTTCTTTTACACACTGAAAAATGCCTTGTACGGCCCATCATTTGTCAGGAGGAAGCAATCCTAACTTTTTACAGGGGAAGATAATTATATCATCCATTGTACAGTAGGTGAAGAAAAAAGAAACGAACCTTAAGATTTCAGCTCATTGATGGACCCTCTTGACGAATGGAATGGCCATCCTATGACCTCTTACCCACTTGATAAGAGCCCTGAAATCCAGAGTAAAAGCTTCTCTGCCAATATACAAGAAGAACAGCAAGAAAAGGTTTTATTTTTATTTTTATATTTTTAACATATTTATTGACAGTTTTTAGCTTTGTTGTACACCACCCTGAGTCACCTGTGGTGAGATGGGCGGCTATATACATTGGTTTAAATAAATAAATAAATAAATAAATAAATAAATAAATAAATAGCTATGGAAAATTTGACAGTCAGCTTTTTTCACTTACAGGTGGTCCCCAGTTTAAGAACAAGTTCCGTTCCCACAGTCTGCCCTTAGGTCAAAGTTGTATGTAAGCTGGAACAGTATTACTGTATAAAACTGTATAAATAGTATTGTTGAATTAACTCAAACCATTGTGCATTGGTTATAAAAATTTATTATAAAAATTTAATTCAAATCATTGTGCATTGAACTCGACTTTTGCTACAATAGTAAACCGGGCATTCTTAACTTGAGGACTACCTGTATTACAACACATTGAAGAAAAGTTAGCAAGATTCATATTTAAATGACTTATCAATACTGCATTTTCCAAACCTAATGCAAACCAGTACGTACTGATACAAAAATATCTATGCTGTTCCAGATTGGTGCTGCAGAAATGACCACAAAAAATCATAAAGGATTAGGTAAGGGGAAATCTCTTGTGAAAAATGTGGATATTAGGGGAAAATATAGAGATAAAATATTAGAGGGAATGAACACAAAGATATGCACACATATTGTAATGGTTTGTGGGAATGACCTTGGGAGACAAGGGGAAGAGCCACAGCCAGGGAAACTGTCAGATAAGAGGCAGCTGAGCCCGCAGCAGGAATGGGGATGTGGCAAATGTCTCAGAAGGGACCCCCCCTAGTTTCCTGGGCTGTAAGGATGGCGGGGGAGAATGTACTTTCAGACTTGCAAGACTGATGTCAGCCTAGCATGGTAGTCCAGACAGAAAGCACGCCCAGATGAACTAATTCTATTTTACTGTAAGGTTACATTAACAGAATCTTGCAAGTGAAATACTGGACATTCATACAGACCACTTGGTCATTTCCTAAGTGAATAATGAAAGAGCCCCTTATTCTACTCATGGCTACTATCTTCTCCATTGAAACAATTTGTAAAGAAAATTCTCTTTCACTGGATTGAAGTGGTAGGAAAAAATGAATTTCTGCCATAACTGAGAAGTCAACAAATCAGTTTTATTATTTATCCAGATATAAATAGGAAGAAAAGTGAAGGAACTCCTAAAAGAACGTTGACCTCTTTGAAAAACTGACCATATAATTCAAATGTCCAAAATTCAGAAGTGAGTTTAGATGAGGAATTCAGAGGAATGTGAAAAGTCTGTAGCCCATACAAAGGCAATACAGTCTAACAAAGATTTAGCATCTCTTTCAGTAATTTCAGGCATTAGATTTCTAGTATAAGGTACAGGATTCTGCATTGCAGCTTCTATTCCCATAAAGACAAGGAGCATTTTTCGTGCCAACTTCTTCTCTCTGAACCATATTTTAGCTTATTATTAAGATCCAAACCTCCAGGGATTTTTGGGTGATTTTCACTGTCTAAGAATTTTCTTCCTTTAATGGATCAAATGCTGGCATTGAAGCCCATGGGCTGAACTGCTTAGTTAACAAATAAAGGTCATTTCAAACTCTCTGGAATACAAATTTAATTTTGGGAAAAAAGATAATATAAATAGGTATCAATGAGTTCATAGATTAAAAATAAATCTTGCCTGAAAAACTTATTAAGAGTAATTTGTTGTGTTTTCTTCTCTAATTAACTAGATTAATAGCAATAACATCTCCTATAGCAGGTGCAAATTTTCTCCTTCCATGCACACTTGTTTCAGCATAAAAGCTACTGATCTAAGTCTAAATTTGATTTTGAAACTAAGCCTTAATTTAATTTAGTGTTTCAGATGAACCTGTTTACTGAATGGCTCTATTTAATCCCCTCTTCAATTTGGCAATTTGTATTGGATGATACATTTTACTAGGATAAAAATTATATATATATAGGCACACACCTACTCTTAGTATAAACCTAGTAAGATCAATCTCTCTCTTTCTCTCTCAGCTGACATATTACTACAGTTGAATATCCTGTATAAAGATCACACCAATTGGTTCTGTTTTTTCAGCATATGACTACAAGATGAATGAAGTGTATTCTTCTTGTGCTATGCTGGGCTACGCTGACATTCAAGCACTGAGATACGGTGCCATTAGAGAAGTTGGAAGCTGACCATTATAACAAGGATCACAAACAGAGCACCCTTGGGTGCCCTGATTATTGTGACACCCTTAGGGAGTGTCCACAAAGTAAAAAAAAAAAAAATTACAAATGAAGTGATGGAAATCTCACAAGAATTCAGTGATCTCCTTTAAGATCCTGCAAGATTTTGATGATCTCTCAAGACACTGTCCGTTTTTAAAAGATCCAAACTGCCTAAAAAGTTCTTGACCCTATTTTCATTTTGTGGTTCTATCCTTCCTTAACTATTCAGCCTTTCCTTTGTGCATCAGCTATACTCTATTGAGCAATCTGATTGTAAACTGCTGCCTCTCTGTTCTAAATACCCCATTTCAGATTTGCCTCCAAGATTTTCATATTGGAAAATATCTAGAGACTATTGGTTAGTCTCTAGATATTTTCTCAATACCGGAATGAGTTTAAAGTTTTTTCCTAGGTTTCGTTACAAAAGTTGAAACTGTTCTATAATTCACAGTGGCAAGGTTTTCTGTGGGAATTTTGGGGGGGGGTGGTGGTCTTCAAAACAGCTCCTTCCATGAGGTTTGAGGTGGTTCTGTTTTTGTCTTTTGTCCCCATTGCCATCAGTTTTCCCCTCCCTAAGGTTTTGCTTAAAGAATTGGATTAGAAGTGAGCATCTTTAATCGCCTAGCAATTTTTTTTCCCCTCACTCTCATCAAATATAAGGTGAGGGGCAATGAGATAACAAGAAGTAATTTCAGCATTTCAGGACAGATACTAAGAGCTAGGCTGATCATAAGGATCAAGCTCCAGGTAAGATTTGAATTTTGAGTGAAATAAATAAATAAATGAATGAATTAAAAAAAATGACTGCATGAGATCATATGGAGTACAGATCAGTGTTGGATGTGTAAGGTCCTAGTATTAGCTCAGGAGTTTCTAGATCAGATTTATAAGTGCAGGTAGCTACATTATTTTCTGGTTAGACTTCCTGCTCCTGTTTATTTTAGTGTTACAGTAGGAGAAAGAAGCCAATAAAATAACTGTATTATTGAATTTTTATACAGTAAAAGTTTAGGACAGCAGAGAAGTACCACTGAAGTCTCAGAGATAGTACATAGCCTCCAAAGATTTTCCATGTGGCCCTGACAGCTCTAATATTTGGTACCAAATTTAATTTTTATTGTTATAGGAGAAAACTTTAAATACATGGGGAACAATCATATTTGCCCTGGCTCTTTTTATAATGTCCTCCACTCCTTGCCAAGACATTGAAAAGTCATGTGTAACCCTGAGTTGGTTCTGAGTTGCTGTTGTAGCAATTCAAAGGATGCCATTGTATCAATTGTTATGTACATTTATTTTGGACTTGTGTTCTAGGGTTATAGAAATATTCCATTCAGTATTGTAATTCATAGGCAAGTCAATTAAATCTCCAAATTGATTTTCTGAATTAAAATAACAATTTGTTTCAAACTGCCAAATCAAATCAGACACCTTTGAATTGATTTGATGCCATTTAAACTAATTTGGCTGCCTCTCTCACGTGCACACGTGCACACTTGCACATTTAGCTTTTGAAACTATCATACCAATTTGGATGATTCATTTTGAAATCCAAAATCAAATCAACAACTTTATATGCCTTCCAAATAACAACCGACAGGGATGAGATATGGGTATATAGATGTTATAAGTCAACTGAGAAATCTATACCTATCTGTTTCCTCATTCAGCATAAATGTATATTGTATACATGTAGCATAAATGTAGCATAACAGATACTAAAGAGGTCTATGTATATGAAACTCTAGTTTCGGGGAGAGGGAAACATTTTATGCTGCTTGCATGCGCGTGGTATGGAATCATTTATCTACAATCAAACTCTTGATGACTACCAAACAAATATCTCAGCTTAGTCTGTATTTGCCAAATGTGTTTTCTCATTATTTTATTTTCCTCCCATGATTTCAAACACATTCCATAGGTTTGCTGAGTCTGTACATATGATGATGTTCAACCTTTCCACAAATGTGAATTTCTCCATGCATGTAAGTCATGACCATTCCTTTCCTTTGACACCCAGATTTCTTCATTCTTCATCATATAAAGATTTTCTGATTCAAGGTGGAATATGTTTTCCATTCATTTTGCTTTATGAATAATTAGAAATAGGGAGGATTAATTATATCAATATTTTCTCTGTTTCCATTTGTAATATTCTGAATAAAATTAGAAACCAAACACCAAACATGTCAAAAAAGGAATCTGCAATAAAAATATTATGTAAATACTTACTATAAAGTCATTTACATAAAAACACTCAGAATAAAGCAACTGTTCTGATTATTATAGATTACTAAAACAAATGTTGGCACAACAGTAATCATGTAATTAAATTAACAGACGTTTTTATTTCTTTGATTCATTAATTTAACCACCTGTTGCAGAAAATATGGAATTAATAAGATATGGGCTTATAAAAAACTTCCTGTAATTTATATACCAGTTCATTAAAGAGAAATAATAAGGAATGCAATAGAAGGAGTTGCCTTTGGCCACATCTTTGCAGATAATATCTAGGAATTTGACAGATTATTTCCAGTTCGTTGGCTTCATTATTATTAATATGAGGAATACAGGAAAGGAATTGCGTTGTCATTTTTAACAGGAGGGACTATATTAAGAACACAGTGATATTCAGTCTTTAACTTTTAGCTTCTTTTGCCTTATCATCCCTCCTGATTCTTTGTACTAATACTGAGAGTCCTTCCAGAAGTTGTTATAGTTGGGTCATATCTGGGCAGTTGTGATTCACTGGAGTTAAATTGGGTGGGAATTTTAATCTCACATGTTAGAGGTATCTACGATGCACAGACATACCTGAAAAATCATACATTCAGAAGCACATGTTTTCTATTGTGTTCTGAAAATAACATTCATTATCCTTCCATCTTGGTCTAATTTATTGGCAACTGACTGCACTTTAAACTAATGAACCATTGCTTCTCATTAAAGAAGCACACTAACTGCTGTCTTTCTATTAACTCTTTAAGCAATTAATAAGGGTAAAAAAAAAGCAACCCTTATCTTGCTAATAGGAGTTTCCTCAAGTACTCAAATGTTCATTTGTCAAGCTGATACTATGGATATAATGTTATATGGGTCTCAAACAGGAAATCAGAATATGAAATTGACTTAAGGAAGTTTTTGTGGGGTGGGGGAAATAGCCATTGATTTTAGTAGGGTTGGATTTCTTGACTTCTTAATATACATGGTGCTTCTGCTTAGATAATTGGATTGACTAGATAATTACCCTTGTTAAAGTCTAGTGGGTTAGAAACAATGAGTTGGAGAAATACTCTGGTTCAGCTAACAGCTCGCTTTAGGCTGATTTTAAACTTGACCATGGCCTCTTGAAGTTATGCTGGATTGTAGAAGAAATAGGCAATGGCACCAACATTTTCATCTACATACATATGATTAGGGTTAATGTCTCAAGAAATGTGCAGCAATAACTACAGCTCCAAGCTGTAGTAACCCTTGCCTATAGTAATGCTAGGGATAGATATTAGCATATTCTCCATAATTTCATATATGGAAAAGTAGATCATATCAGTAACATTCTTGTTCTCAGATCAAAGGTCATTGCCTAGACTATCATATCAGCTCCTCTGTTGTATTCCTGTCCTTTCCTAATTTAAGAAAGGAGATGTTCTTTTGGCTGAGAGATATATTAATCCAATAATAAATGTCAAATATGTAGATCTTGCTAGAGCATTTAAGGTCCTTTTCATACCCTATGCTTAACTGGATTGTGGGAGGGGAGGTCATGTGTCATAGAAACTCCAAAGTGGTCTATTTGACCAAGCAAATTACATGTAACATGATTCAGCCCTGGCTTCCCCATACAAAATCTGACAATGTCTCAGAGTTCTCGTGCAGGGAGCAATTCCAAGAAGTTTCCAACTGATAAAATCCAGCTTCCAGGTTATCCCAGATTTCATCTGCGTTCCAAGTGGAGTTGAAAGGACCACGTGATAGGGAATCACACTCCTCCAAGCCCACCTGTAGCCCATATCTTCAGAGCAGAAATGGGATGGTCCCTGTGAAGAAGGAACATTTGAAATATATGTATTAGGTGATTTTGGAAGGAGAGTAAGAAGTCTAAAGCACTGCCAACTTATTTGTCACAGTACTGGAGACTTTTCCTGCTGCCTGTGGATGTGCAATGAGGAAAATGCTTGATGTTTGCTTTTCACAGAGCTGCGAAAGGCATGGAAACTCCACCAGAAAATGAAGGTTATAAACATAAGAACACCTGCTTCTTTGGCTGTTCCTTTCTATTCACCTGCCTATGTCTCAGTATTGGATAGGAATGGGAGGGACATGTTCAATCCATGTCTTAAAGTAAACTGGTCTAATCTGCACTTTTTGGAAAAGAAAACTCAGATAAAACATTGGAGAAGATCATGTGCAAACTGTGTATGTGCTAGGAGAAATGAATGTGAAAATATATACGTGTGTGTGTGTGTGTGTGTGAGAGAGAGAAAGAGAGAGAGAGAGAGAGAGAGAGAGAGAGAGAGAGAGAGAGAGAGAGAGAGAGAGAGAGGGGTAGTTTTTAATGCATTGATGTTCAAAAAAGCAGTCCAGCTCTAGCTTTGGGACCAAGACCGACTGGGTATCTGGGACAATCCCTGTCTGTCCTTCCCATGTGGCCCCTGATCTTGGATAAGCCAACCTTGGAATGTTCTTTTTATTCTTCTATTAAAGGGGATTCAGAATAGCTACAACACATTGATCTTGCTCCTTTCCTTCCTACTGCCCAAATTTACAATGGGGGAATCTGGAAGGCCAAAGCAAGAATTAAAAAAAAAAAAATCAGTTTTGACACAAAGAAGGAGAGGCAGTAGTCTGATTCACTGCAAGGGGAGATGGATTTTTCTCCATTTAATTATTAATTACATTTATGCTATGCCTTTCTTACTAAATAGGTCCAAAGTAGCTAACAACAATAGAACCCTAACTCTAACCAACTATGTAGGTTGCCTTAGCTATCTACAAGTTTTTGCATTTTTTTTGTTTTTGTTTTTAATGCAATTCTTTGTGTACCTTGATACACACACACACACACACACACACACACACACACATTCAGACACATTTAGAGAAAATGCCTTTAGGAATATATTTCAAATAAAGTACTTCTACAGTGTGTGTTTTCAATTTTTTTATGATGATTTTTTAATTTGTATTTTTTAAAGCAACTTATGAAATAAACAAGGCAGGGCAAGCTTCTGTGTGAATACATGAGTACCACAGACTTGAAATAGTCTGATCCTCCCATCTTTTCATACACATAAATGCATGCAACAAGAAAAGACAGTTGAGAGTATTGTACGTGAACATTGTTGGAAGCGTTGGAAGGAAAAGATGCTAGATAGGCTGATAGGTTCTGTCAAGGGCAGAACATGCAATGAGCTGGACATGGAAAGGTGCCAGGCAATACCCCAGAAGCTCTGCTGTTCTGTTTATTGTGTGCAGTTTTGCTGCTACTTTTACAAGTTGTTTTATCTAGCAGAATTCTGTCAATAGCTTTTAGAAAAGTCAAGTGTTGAAATAACATGTATTGTAGCTTTCTCAATGTCTTCTTGCTAAAGTATCTATTCAAGTCATTGAATAACTGTCACCATTCAGAAGCATATGTTTCTTGAAAGTACTTGCTATTAGAGCTGGGCGAATCTTCAAAGAAGTGCTTTGCGTCTATGAAGCTTTGAGCAAAGTGCTCCCTCCAAGCTGCTTCATGAAGCAATGCAGTCACCTCACTTCTAACAGTGAAGCAAATTGATTGTGTTGCTTTGCTTTGTTCCATCTCACAGAACCTCATGGCTTATCTGGCAATATTGACCAAGCTTCGGTGAGAGAAAGTGCTGCTTGCTGTCCTCCGGGCCACTTGCCAAAAGTTTCAGAGCCCATCTCTCTTGTGCCCTCCCAAATCTCTCATTCCAAGCGTACAAGAACATCAATTGCCATTTCTTGTCATTCTGGTCACCCAAAGCTACATCAAGTGCTGAAGAAGAGGCACTGCTGATTTCCTTAGCCCAACAGACCAAAAATTTAAAGAAGCACTTGCTTCTTTGGCACTGCTTGCTCCAAGCCAGAGCAAGCCATGTGAAGAATCTGCTTCTCTGAATTTTCCTGCCCAGTTCCTGGTTTTATCAGGTGACAAGTATGGGACAGGGAGAAGTTTTGAGGAAATGCCAAGTCCGTCATTTAAGCAAACTGCATTGCCTCTTTGCTTTAAGAAAGAGATTGATGTCACCTCTGTGGCACAGATGTATTTGTCAAGGTCAATCTAAGTTATCTTACACAGGCCTCCTTCTGTATTGAATAAATCTGACCCTATTCTCTTCCCTCTCTTTTGTGGATTCATTATCCTTGTTCCAAAAACTAGCATTGATTCTGCATCTCCTTTTCTCCTGTCTTCTTTTTACGGAAACCATCTATTGACATTTAATTTACTGCCACTGATGGTTCAATTCCTGATTCTTCTGCCTGATCATCTTAGAGGAGTTGTTTTCTTCTATCATAAGAGGGACAGAGTTTGAACTCTGAAGGTTTGTTGAGCCTGAGATAGACATAGATATAGGTATAGGTACAGATAGGTACAAAGCTATCTGAGTCTTGACTGGCATGTGCTGGAAGGAGGCCCCAAGCAGATGCTCACTTAACTTGCTTTGCTTTGAATTGCTTTGGATTCTTTGCAGCCTTTTCCATAGATCTCGCTCTATAAGAGGTGCCTGAAAGGAGCCTTTTTCTTCAACATTGACCAAGGGGCAGCTTTAGGGCTGGTTGCATAAGAAAACCACGGTGTGTGCCAAAGATACCATTCCAAAGGGAAATCATCTATCTGTTAGCTTACATCATAGAATATGTTCTGCTCCATCACAATAATTGTCATTCAGAGAGTCATAATTGTGGTCAGTATCTCTAATCTTTGGAAACAACAATATAACTCAAACTGTTTTCAATGTACAAGCTGGGGACTTTACCCCCCCCCCCCCCGCCTCCAGAACTCTATTATATATTTGTTAGTCATAAAGCTCTATCTAATGGGGGGTGAAATGTCATTAAGAATTATTTAAGGCTAAACAAAGGTCTATTGGCGCAACATGTGTCAAAATGCATTAAACAGCATGTGTCCAAAGAGCCCTCTGGAGGTTTTTTTTTTTTTCTTTTTTCAAGTGTATTTTGTCAAAATTAGAGATGGGAAAAATTTCCCAGTCAAAATCTGGACAGGAAACAGCTGTGCTTATTAAAAGAAGTGGAACAGCTATGTAGCTATTTAATCAGTTGTGTGTAATTAGCAAAGAATTATCATAGTTGACTTAATGCAATGTGGAGAATGCTTAATGGCAATGTGGTTGGCTAGTTTATAACATGTTTCCTTCTATTTTGCTGCAAAGGGCAAAATACATGTTGCACAAAAAAAGTCCACAAGGAAGTCACTGCGGATTAAACCTCTTGACAGCCCATTAAATTATGGAATTCACTGCCACATATTGTAGTGATGACTACCACTTTGATAGCTTTTATAGCACCGTCAGATGGATTTCAGTGTTCAGCTAATCCTGTGAGACAGATGTATAGGATACAGGTTTCTGGCACTCCTGTTGGTTATAAGGGACCTGCAGTATCCTACATAACCTATGTGCAGACATCTAGCCTATGACAGGGTTAGTGTAGAGTGGCCTTTGTCTTTCTAGTTGCCATGAGACTACAATTTTGGGAATTCTGAGAGTTTCACTTTTTACATATCTGGAGAACCACTCAAGTAAGCTGATCTAAATTGAGTGGCAATGCTGAAACCATCCCCAACTGAGTATGGATATCTGAGTACAGATATCCATAAAGCTGAGGAGACGCTAGAAGGATAAGGCTGATAATGTATGGTTTTAAGAAGTATTTTTTTTAATTAAAACAATAATTTTCATTTCCACAGAAATAAATAACATTCCCCAAAGACAGCAGGAAAATAGCATCGCTTATTCCTGCATATAATTTGGAATCTGTTTTCTTCTGTTATGCATTTAGCTCCAGTAAGCAAATTCTTTACTCAAAGCCTTGAACTGGAACTTTGTGGGATATAAAACTGCAAAGCCCACAGATGTCTGAGCCTCATTTAAATACAAATTCACTGGAGACCACCTCTTTTTTGTTTTGTGAAATGGGATTCAGATTGCCTCAAATGCTCATCTATAATGGAGTTCTACTGGCTGAACACATTTTCATTCAACGTTATGTTTTCCACAGTCTCTGAGCTTTCAGCTGAAATGGAGAGAAATTATCTAATCAACTCCTCAGAATCTTCATTTGGATATTTTGAGTAGCAGGACTTGTTTAATGAATTCAGGCCTTGGAAAACCTGAAAATAATAACCTAGAAGTCTATTGTTCTTAATGACAGAATTGACCCAATGAAAAAAGTTTTAATAGCACATTGGACCAATACAACTCTTACACACGCACACACACAAACACACGCTGATTAGGTATCTGTTCAGCACCTACAATCCATCTGTCTTGAAGCTATAGACAAATCACATAAATAAGTAAATAAGTAAATAAGTAAATAAGTAAATAAGTAAATAAGTAAATAAGTAAATAAGTAAATAAGTAAATAAGTAAATAAATAAATAAATAAATAAATAAACAGAAATGTTCTATGTGGACACTTGGTGATACTAGATTTCTACAATATGCTGTTGCAAAGATTTCATAGTGAAGACCTGAATGTTGAGTTAAAATCTGCTAATGATGGCTCAGCATTTTTCCCACTAACTGATGATTATCTTGAACTTTTTATTCCTAATAGAACCACAAGTTACCTTCTATTTCACACAAAAAGTACATGAAAATATACTGAAGATTCTCATCCAGATGTGAGAATTGGAAAAAGACAAGCTGTGAACAAGAAATAATAAATGTTTGCCATTGCTCCCAGAAATGAAATAAAAACATGGTAATCTTCACAAACTTGGAGTTTGAGAGACTAAGAAGACCCTGACTGCCTTAACTCTGATCAAGGATCCAGGTGGGTCACTATCTTGCTTCCCAAAGAGGTTAACAAGGATTCTTCAAGAAGTCCAAGAGCAAAGGGTAAAAGCTATAACTCCTTTGATGCCAATGGAGTTTATTTGGGTGCTTTGAATTTGAAAGAATTCTAAATAAATTAATTGGAGTGCTGGTGAGAGTTCTTCCCCCCCCATGTTAGCAGTCATTTCCCCCCCATTATCTAAGTTCACGTGTGCATGTCTGTGTGTATACCTCGCACATCAATATATCATTCAAGAATGTCTAGAATGTTCATCCCAACCTCCAAATAAGTCTTGCAGATTCCATTGGGACATACTCTGTGCTGGGCACACATAGAATTGTCACCTAAATGTCAAGGATTGAAAAGGCTTTCAAAGTTCTAAAGTGTCTATGTAAAACAAGTTTTATTAAGATTATTTCTGCTTTTCTTGATTATGTTTTCATGATAGCTGAGCAACAGTGGCAATGGCAAATTTTAAAAATCGTCCTTTGGAAACTACAGGTCAGAAGGGATGAAATTCAATTCAGCTAATCAAAAACTTACTTTTTTTAGCTAATCATTGAGCAAAAAAGCTATTCATTTCCTCATCTTATGTGAGTGCATGTATTACACTTAGCATGGATAAAAGCCAGCATCAAATCAAACAGAATACTGATTTTGCGGGGGGGGGGGGGTTAACAAGTATATAATGGCTGCATCCATACAACACAATTAACTCAGGGTTAGCACAAGGTTTTGAACTTAAACTAAACAAAATGGGATGGGTTTACACAACATACCAAGTCGAGAGAGAGAGAGAGAGAGAGAGAGAGAGAGAGAGAGGTGTTTAAAACCAAACATCCTTAGCAAGTTATGGAAATGCAGCTGCTATGTTTGCAACCAGACCTGTTAAGTCTGTTCTGTGAATATAGCCAGTACAAGCAATATTTAGCATGATACCTAATCTGGGAAATTAGAATTGGGGTAAAGCTAACACATTAACCTTTCTGTCTGGAGCTGCTGAAGGTTGTAATTCAACCACATCTGTGAAGCACAGATTCCCCATTTTTCCTTTAGGATATACAAAGTTCCCTTGATGCCAGACCCTTGAAGGGAACTGAAGGCAGATGAAATGCTTAGTTCCCTTAAATTCATTTCCACCATTGCATTCCCTGTTATACTTCAAGGCACATGCACATTGATAAAACAGTGTAACAAAGCAACTGATGTCACTCTGCCTGTTTCACCTAGAGATCTACTTGTTCTTAATATCCAACTCTAGTATGCCATTGTGTGATAACATCTGCATTATTTATTTTTTGGTAGGCAGACATACTTCTTTGCCCTGGTTAAACACTGCACAGAAGATGTTGTGCGACAAGCTTTATTTGCTTATTTCTTTAATGATGTTGTATCTGTGCAGGTTGCTGCATTCACTCGTTGGTAAAGCAGAACAAAATATTTTGATGGAGTTGTAGCTATGATCACATTAAGATGTTTGTGCTGTTCATTGCTTATTTTTCACTATCTGCACTTAGTGATGTACTGTATGTTCAGCACAAATGAAGATCAATTCACTGAGATATTACAATTAGGACTGGGAATTAACTTTGTGAGATGCAACAGTATCACAAGGGGAATAGAATATATTAAATAACTAAATAAAAAGGATATAAATTTAATATGGGAAGAAATGTTTTGGCAGAGGGTTTGTGGACTTCCTAGAAGCAAACATGCAGCTCTATTGGAGAAAAGAATACTGGACTAAATAGACTTTGGTTGATGAAGAAGGAGTCTTATTTCATGTGTATATTTTGTGTTCTTATGTTTTTAATTTAACTGGCTAATCATACAGATTATTTGATTAGTACCATCAGCTGTAATTTACTGAAGAAAGATTGCAGCTTCTATTCAAAATAACAGTTTTTGCCATTCTATGAAGATCTGCTGCGGAGACAGCAAGAAATCACATCAGAAAAAGAAGAAGAAAAGTTGATGTATGCTATTCAATATTCTCATATCAAAGCATCTGCTGTCATTTGAACTAGCAAACATCCACCCCGCATTATTGTTGATTTGTAGCAGACTGCTTATCAAATGATATAAACAACAGATGCAGTCATCTGAATAATCTGCCCCAAATTAAAATCTGTTCACTTCCACAACATCTGATGGGAGCAACCAGCAGTTTTTTGCATAATGGTGGGCTAAGAGGAGATGAGGAAGAACAAATAAAAATTAAAATGCCCCCCCCCTTCAATTCCTTTCTGAAGCTTTTCAGAATATAGCCATTTGAATTTGATTTTATTACCTTTGAATAGTATTGTCTACAATCGCCCCCTTAAGGTTATCTTTTATAACAGTATGCAACTCCCCTGTGATTTCATTCAATGTATTGAATCATTTCAAAGCAAAACATTATTCCATAATGAAACATCAAAACAACTCTATTTAGATCCACTGTTTGAAGCATTCTCTTGATTTGATCCAGGAAAAACAAGGGTTTCTAAGCATGTGCAAAACAATAATCAAATTGATTTAAATTGACCTGATCCAATGTGTTGCTTCAGATCAATAGATAATTCAATTTGCTGAGCAGATTTGATTTGGAGACTCAGTCAAATCATTTTCAAACTGAATCAACATTTTGCGCAACCCTAATCATTCTAATGTGTAAAAGGAAGAAAGAAATTAAAATCCATAGAAAGGCTCTCCCAAAACAAGAATTAACATCCATGTTATAAGGTCTCCCTGTAAAAGAGGTATTTGGCATTTCCTATTTGTTCATTACACTTTGAATCTACACCCTAATAGTGTTCTTTCAATGAATTATAACGCTATTAAAAATAAAGTTCACAATGGAAGTGGTAGCAGCTCTGCAAGAGTGGGATCTGCTATTTTAATTTCCCACAATAATCCAAGGTCTCCAAAATAATGTGATTTTTGGGTGCTGTGGGAAAATAAAATGTATCTCAGAAATCTCTCTACATGAAATAGTTTCACTACTGCTAAGCCTATGGGGCACTGTGACACTGGGGTACACTTTAATGTCACTTGGCAATGCTGGAGCTGCTGGTTTCCCCTATACTTATCTTTCCTGCATGTTCTTGATGGTCTGACATCTTTTCTATACATGCCACAGAAGGATGTGAGATGGTAGAAAAAATTGCCATATTGCAGAATTGTGCACATGATATTATCTTCAAATACCAAAATACATAATAACTGTCTGCAAATTCTTTACCAAAGAGGAAAAATCATTTCTTGGTAATTCTCCTTTTCAAGCTCCCCCTGAACCTTTGAAGAAGGCATTCCCTTGAAAATAAGGATATGATGGGAAAATCTTTATTTAGGTCCATATTTATCATGGTTTTAATATCAGTCCTTATTATAATGATGTACTGGAGAGAACAAGGACAATAGGAGCTGTTGAATCTGCCCTCAGTCATCTGCCCTTGTTATTTTGAGGGCCACACTGGAATCTGTGTACTTATTTACTTACTTGGTTTGATTGGCCGTCCCAATCAAATCTAATTCTGGACAGTTTGCAGACTGACCACCAGTAATAAGATTAAATCAATATTTAAAAATAATAATAGCAACAACAACAAGAACAAAATCCTCAACAGGAAGGACTAATCTGCACATTGTATCCGCTCTCAAGAGGAAAAAGAACAATACCACCCCACTGACCCCAAAGGCTCACTGAAAAAGCCAGGTCTTAATGGCTTTGTGAAAGGCCAGAAAAGTTGGAACCTGTCTGATAGGGGTCAGGCGAGTGGTGATGAAGGCTCAGATCGGAGATCCTGACAGAACACTCTGTAAGGGATAGTTTTGGATACATCCCTCTCTTCCAGATCTCAACACCTAGACAGAAGCTGCTGGAAGGAGAGGTTGTCCTGCAGATATTCAGCTCCTGCATCATGAAGAGATTTATAGATGGCAATCGGCACCTAGAATTGTACTTGAAAACAAGCTAGTAACCAGTGCAGCTCTTAAAGCAGAGGCTTTCCATAATCAAACTGGCTGGCACCTATAACTTCTCCAGCCACTAAGGCAGTTGGAGCTTCCAAGTAATCTTCAAGGGCACCTGTATATAAAAACCATGCTATTAAAATAGAGTAAAAAATGGAATCTCTCTGTAATTACTCCAACTTGTTGGGATTAAGTCGCAGCCTGTTCCTCCCCTTTCAGAATCCCAACCCCATTTCTTGTTTGTCCCAAAGTTCAGATGCGTAACAGGGTTGGGGCAGCAGCATTTTCTCATATTGGACTAGAGATCTGTGAATATGCCAAACAGCCCCTATTCTATCCTTTAGCATAAATCTGCTGCCTTTAAGCACATTGGATGAACTTATCCCAGCACCAGTGTTCCAACAAGATTCAACTGATCCCTTGACCAACACTCTGTATATAATACTATGTCATTGCATTCTTTACCTCTGGAAGCAAAATGTCTTGCATCCATCCTGATGATCATGACTAGATCCTGATAATAACAAAAGCTTTTAATCCCCACCTTCTGAACTTGCTGGAGAAGGAGATGACCTCAACACTTATGCACATACTGCTAAAGTATGATTTAGCAATGTATGAATGCCGCCATTTTGTGTATGGGGTACCTTAGACTATTTCTGAAGCTTCCCCATTAATTAAACTGGATTTAATATGAAAGCATCACTATATGACCAAAATGGCACATCTGATTCCAGAAAAATTATAAAATTATATAAACAATTGGAAAGCCCAGACTAAAAATGTGCACTTGCTTTTGGGTTGTAAACAGGTTGAAGAAAACTACTGTAGAAAATAAAATCCTATGGATTTCTACTGAAGTGCACTTCTCTACTTCTCTACATTCCTTTTATAATCCAAGGCAAAAGAAAAAGAGAGAGACAGTTTGGTGTAGTGGTTAAGGCACCAGGCTAGAAACCATGAATTCTAGTCCGGCCTTAGGCATGAAGTCAGATGGTGACCTTGGGCGAGTCCCTCACTCACAGCCCTGGCAAGGGCAGACTACTTTTGAAATCTTGCCAAAAAAATTGCAGGGACTTGTCCAGACAGTTGCCAGAAGTCAAAAACTGACACAAAGTAGAAGAAAGAAGAAAGAAGAAAGAAGAAAGAAGAAAGAAGAAAGAAGAAAGAAGAAGGAAGGAAGGAAGGAAGGAAGGAAGGAAGGAAGGAAGGAAGGAAGGAAGGAAGGAAGAAAGAGAGAAAGAAAAAGAAAAAGAAAAAGAGAAAGAAAAAGAAAAAGAAAAAGAAAAAGAAAAAGAAAAAGAAAAAGAAAAAGAAAAAGAAAAAGAAAAAGAAAAAGAAAAAGAAGAAATGGGAAGATGGAAGAATGGCTACTCTACAGAATGATAATTATAGCTTAACTCTTCTCCCCACTTTGGAAGCCTTGCTGTATTCATATTTGGAAGCTTGAATTTATGTCCACAAATATATTTTTATTTGAATAAGACGTTTGTTTGAATAAGACGTTTGAATTCATGATTAGGAAAGCAACTGATGCTCCTTCAAAGACTGCCTTACAGAAAAAAAGAAGTCATACATATGAAGGAAAGAACATCTCTTTAACTCAATTCAAGTGGAAATTTCTATCAACTAAATTAGACTTTGTCCATGAATTAGAACATCAACCGTACTGGTACTGTATCTTCAATCTATAGATTCATAAACCCATTTTGTCCCCAGTCATAAGCAAGCTTAATTATGAATTTAGCAGAGTTCCCCCTCCCCCTTTCTGTTCATTATATTTTTCCCATTCAGTATTTTCCCAAAATAGAAGTAATACAATGTAGCAGAAAGACCTTGCAGCCTGATGAGGCATAATTTTGACAAAGAGGATGTTATGTGTATCTAAATAGTTTGCTTGGCCTTGAGTTTCCTGGCACAGATGTAAATGCCATTTTTCATTTTACTCATCCAGATAGCTAAGTAAAGTTTCTCTATGAAAGACCCATTGACAAAAGAAACAAATTTGAAAAGACTGAACAAGGAAATGCTAAAAAAAGAGGAGGGAAATGCACTTTTTCATTTCAGTTCTTAATTAATAATTGTCCTTCATGACCTTAAAAAAATTAGTCTTCCATGGAGTGAATGTGAAATTTCGCTTCAAGGAAAACATTATTGCCTGTAATAATTTCTGATTGCATTCAAGTTGCACTTTTATTACAAGATTACCAATGCATTTCTGCCAAAACAGTTGATTAAATCACACAACTCCATTCTGAGGATTACACAATCAAAGCCTCCTTCACATGCTGAAACTCATAATCACATAGTAGCCATGTATTTAATCCCAAGCTATTACGAATATGCACTGCAGGATTAATCAGCTGGTCTGAGAAAAGGACTCATAGGTAAAACCCACGTGTACATGGAGATGGTTTCAGCATTAGTCTTGATCTTTTCCATTACAGAGCCTGAAATATTTTTACCAGTCATATTAGCAGTGGTTATGTTCATGTACCAATGGTCTGGAGAGAAGTACAATATCAAGTGGGATTTGACTTACCTCTCTGATTATTTTATTTGCAGGATGGATCATGGGGAAGCAGTTTCCATTGATTGATTCATTTTAAGCTTATCATCTCATAATAATAATTTACTAAATGTGTATGCTGCCTAGCTGTCAACAACTTCGGGTGGCTCGCAACAATCAAGCAAATAAATTACAATAACATCAATAAAACATAAAAGATAGCAAATGCAATGTACTCTACTCTTCATAGATATCTACCATCACTTCCAAAAGTTCCCTATTTTTGAGTAATAGAGACAATAGTAAGCAAAGCTTTTTGTTGCTGTTGGACAAGCATTTTCTTTTCTTTGCAACATTCTGAAGAGAAGATATTGAGATGCCTTCAAACATTAAGACACAAAGAAACCTACTTTCTTCTCTATGCACTTGAGTTTTAACTGGGAATTGAGTCCATCTTGAAAGTTATATGACATTCCTCAAATGTCCTCTTAAGAACTATAGCTAGGAGTGAGTCCTTCTAATGTACTTCTGTTGGAGATCCTCAATCCTTCCATAGCACAACAGTTCTCAATGATCTTTTTGCAGGAGCAATGAAAGTTAAGTGGTTTGAAAGTAGATTAAATTTGTAGCATAGTGATATGCCCAGAGAGGATTGTAATTCAAGAGAATGGCAAGGAAATAAAAGGCCCTTCAAAAGACCTGAAATGTTAAAACAACATTTCAAAGTTCAGATTTTATTGTTTTGTTCTCAAGGGGTTGAAATCCTTCCATGGGCCTTTTTCAAAACTCCCTAGACAATTTTGGGGTCAGTTACAGCTGCCTAGGAACTCTTGATGATCATTCCAATGTCTGTCTAAAGACTTGAGGAACTGCCTGCAGGAATAGCCAACTCACACTCTAGGGAGTTATTTATATTCTCCAGATGATATGGTGGACATTACTTTAACATTTTCCAATGCTTTTCTATTCTATAAGTCATTGAGGTGGCTATGCCTAGACTGTAAAATTACATAATCTATGACTCCCCATGTTCAAGAGATGAGGCCAGGGAGTCAGAATATATGTTAAAAATGAGATTATGTCAGCAGGGGATAAGGAAATGTCCTCAGTGACATAATCCTTGAGTTCAGAAGTGACACACAGAGAGGTCCTGGTACAGAAGAGGTAGAGGATCTGAGTACAACAAGTGAAGTAGGCATTTTGAGACGTGACAGATCCTTAGTTCCAAATCAAAGACTCCTGATAATGAGAGAACTGAATTCTCCAAATCTGAACCTTGAAGCTGGACCAGAAAGTGCCTTCTCTGATTCAGCAACTTGATTCCCACACTACAGTGATCTTGGGCCAATGCAGGCAGCATGCTTCTTGAAAATGCAATGGAGTGACACACCAAATAATGACCCATTTTCAGCAGGAAGCATAAAAGTACTCTTAGCTAAGACTGTAAGCACTGTTAGCTGAACAGTGTCCAGGGTGCTGAAGTGCAACTACTAAATCTTTCAGAAATCCAGTCCTTAAAGATCCCTTGTCTCCTGTCTATACTTTCCTTCTGATGGATACAGTGTTGTCCTAGAGATACTAGTGAAGAACCAATTCTGTGTCCATCTCTCATCTGAAGAGGCAGTATTGTCATCTATCAAATCTGAGGAGTTTCATCTGAAAATTGCAGCAAGACTATATTCCCCTGACCCTGACAGTTGTAGAAGTCTTCAAGTAGTCTTTAACTGCAGAATATTTTACACTGGAGGTAGTGCTAGCCACTCAATTCTATTAAAACCTCAGTCTTAGATTCTCTATTGTTGAAGAAATATTTGATTTCTTTTTTCATCAATCTGAGCTCTGCATGCAGTAGTCCAGTGGAATACTGAACTCTGAAAGCCTTTTCTGAACATGAAATTTCCCTTCGTTTGATTGATTTTCTGTGATTTGCTTTTCCCAGTAAGAACTAATGCTGACCTAGAACAGCATAAAAAAAAAAAAAATCCATGCTGAAAATTCTAGAGAGATGATTGTGGCAAACTTTTCATGGAAATTTTATGGATGTCACAGTGAAAAGTGCAACCACTCATTCTGGATATTTTCAGGGTGTGAATTTAAAAGGGACTCTAAGCATTTGCAGGACTGCAAGATGTTTATATGCAGATGGGTAAAACTATGCTTCATGGACATATCCTCTTTTTTCTCTTACATATGGTTAAAGTGATATCAGTGTGATGCAGAAAATATTAGCCTTATTCACAAATGGTTTTATTCACCTCCACTGATACCTTCACTTGGAAGTACTGTTATGCTATGATTTGTGATTGGCTGCAACTAATTCTGGGATGCCTAACAAAAGAAAAATCAATAAATGAATAACTGAGCCAAATGGGGGAGGGGGGAGAAAGAAAGAAAGAAAGAAAGAAAGAAAGAAATAAAGAAAGAAAGAAAGAAAGAAAGAAAGAAAAAGAAAGAAAGAAAGAGAGGGAGGAAGGAAGGAAGGAAGGAAGGAAGGAAGGAAGGAAGGAAGGAAGGAAGGAAGGAAGGAAGGAAGGAAGGAAGGAAGGAAACCAGCAAATATATTTGAAAAGGGGATGGATGGCTTGGGGGATAATTATAAATCATATGCTTAAAGCCAGCACGCTATTAATAATTATTAATCAGGATTTTTTTTAATGCATATTTGGAATGCCTGAGACTGCAATAAGAAAGCAAGCAATAAATTGTTGAAAAGCTTGCTCATATAAAGCATTGTCTTATTTGTATTGTACTTCTAACTGGGGGACCAACACCATTACTAACTTGCTAATCTGGGCTCATAATAACTGGAGACAGAACAGCAGAAGCTCCCAGTGGGTTGTGCTACCACATTCATTTGTTATTCTTGGCATCAGCATCGGATCTGTTATTGCTTTTTCTGTGTTTAGGCATCAAAATTATAAAGAGGGAGAGAGAGAGAGTATGTGAGGCTGCCTTAACCCCAGCATTCAATTTATGTCTGAACAGTCTCCACCCCACCCCACCCTATATAACTCTTCTTACAACGATGTTTCAATGGATGAATGCATTTACAGACTACAGGTGACAATTTATGAAGGCTAAATTAGCTAATGACACAATCTGGTCCATGGGGAGCTTATAATAATTGAAAACAGTGGGGTTTCAAGACATTAAATATGAGGGACTTTCTTTTTTCTCCATCAAGCACAGAGCATTTTCAAAAATCTTTTATCTGTACTTTGAGACAAAAAAAAAAAAAGTGATGGAACACATCCAAAAAGAAAATCAGACCAAATATATCATTCTGTGGATCTCCACTGAAAGAGCTCATAATGAAATATTTAATTACAGCCTGTAAGCAGGTGATTTGATTAAAATAAACAGGCTTACCTGATTAATGTTCTCTGATATGGTGAAAAATGGACAAAGGGCTTTTTAAATATTAAAGAAAATCACAGCCAGCTGCTATTTTGACTACTAAGCTCTGCCTATTGCTATTACAGAATGAAATAAATCAAAATGAGATTAATGTTCCCCATGGAAATAGGTACCAAGAAGAATGTGAAACTCCACTGCACAGAAGTCCATGACTTTAAGAAAGTTCTTCTGAGATCCTTCAACAGACTGAAGAGCTACAGATGCCTACTGGGAATTAAGATTAAATTTGTACAATCTATGAGAGTTGTAAATGAATTACAGCAAGAGCTCCCACTTGTGGAACCTTAAAGATGATATATTATGCCACAAGGTTTCATGGCCTAAAGCTCATGCTGTCAAGTGAGAACTTATGCCATCATAAATGTGTTAATCTTTAAAGTACCACAAGGCCATACTATCCTGCAGCCTCTATCATTTGTGCTCCACCATCACCCCCCCCCCCCATATTGGCAGCCTTCTCCTCTTTTGCATTCCATACTTCCTTAGATCTACAATTCCTGGCAAGGCCCAGACATCTGGCCTCACTTTGCTTCATAACCAAATAGCTAGTGGGAGCATCTGGAGTCAGCACCATCAGCAAATGCTACAAGATTGGATGCATATTCATTCTCAACATGAAGCTGCTGCAGTACATAGGAGAGAAGAAGGGAGGTGGAGTCACTTCTGATGGCTGGAGCAGATGACTCCAATACAGCCAAGCTTGTGGAGATAAGAGAATAAAAACATAAGCAAAGAGTGAGGTGGTCTGAGAAGAAGGTAGAGCAAGATGCAATGATCACAGGGGAATGAACAAATGATGCTGGGAAAAAGGTGATCAACAATCAACCATTTGCTTATGGCCCTTTTGTCAATGCTAGGATGGAATAAAAGAAACTAATATATCTCCATCCCCCTCCTTCGGGGTTCATGAGAAAGACAAAACTGCTAAGAATGTTTCCCACCCAGCCCATTTTCCCCAGTCCAACAGTCCTGACCACCAGAACACTAAACCAAAAATTTGAATGGAGCAGAGAAGGAACAGAAATGAGTGGGCAAATTAGTGGAATTGAGACAGAAGTACCACAAGAGACAGCCAAGTGCCAGATCCCATCGTGCTCCCAGTGTCAGCACTGTTAAAGGTACACGAGTCAAATTTGGCTCAGAATTAAACCAAGATATTTAACCAGTTGGAAGGAGGAGAGATTGAAGTGATGGTTTTACTCTCCAAGACAGATTCTGAATGCAGTTAGGGCTTTGAACTACTCATTCTATCAATTTAAGCGTTCTTGGATTATCTTGACTTCCATAAAGTTTCATGTTACTGCAGTGTTGTCCAAACTTGGCCACTTTAAGATGAGTGGACTTCAACTCCCAGAATTCCCCAGCCAGCATGGCTTCCTGGGGCCAAGTTTGGACAACACTGTGTTATTGGGATTGGCTGTCACACAAATTTTGAAAGGACAGAATAGTTCAGAGCACTCCTGTTTCCCCATCTACTCTCAGAGAAGACATGGTCAGGTTGACAAAACGTTATGATACAACTCTAAAGAAGAGAGAGACAGAAGAATCTTGATTAAAGTGCAATTATCACTGGCCATTATGGACACATCATGGGTGAGTTAGTACAAGCAGGGTAAGTAAGTAAGATATCTAAAATCAAAGGTAGCCTGAAACTGGAGAGAAGATGTTAAAACATCTGTTCTTGTCTTAAGAAGTGATGGGGGAAATAGCATATCCTCTTGGCAGCCACCTGTTTTCAATCTCCAGTTTTTGACATCTCCACTCAATGAGGTGGGGTATAGAGTTCCCAGAAAAAGTGAGAAAAAATAAAAATGTCCGGTGATGCAGGTTTGCTGCCTGATTTGCTGTCAATCTAGTACTATGGAAAGCATTTGAAAAATTCCTCAGGATTTTTAATCTTTCAGTTTATATCACAACAAGCCAATCTTCTTGCTGGTCATTCTTCCTCCTTCCTTCCTTCCTTCCTTCCTTCCTTCCTTCCTTCCTTCCTTCCTTCCTTCCTTCCTTCCCTCCCCCCCCCTCTCTCTCTCAAAATGGATGAGGTCCTCAGGAATATAATAGTGATGCAGTACTGACTCCAGTGGAATAAGGCTTGAAATTTTGCCTCTCTCCCTTGTATTTCAGAGAACCAATTTTCTTTCAAGACCACCAAATGAACACTTTCTCATCCCTGTAATCACAAAAATGTAGTCAGCATGGCAACTGTCTCATCATAGTTAATGTCTTGCAGGTGAACAGCAGAAAACCATGCCATTTTATTCAGATATTCAGATTATGAAAGTGAGATATCAAAGGGTTCCAGTGATCCAAAAGATTTTTTAAAAAATGGAGTGGTGGGGAAGGTGTCAGAAGCCATATGCAATGTGTACAGCCTAGGTTGTCCACTTCTGACATATATCATCTGGCTAGATGGCTTCTATATTCTGCTGGTATGTGTTATAAATAAATAATTTACATTTTAATTGTTGTTATTCTACCCAAGAACATAATTATAGAGCAGCATATAAATATTTTAAATAGGTGAAGAATGGTCTTCTGCAACTTCTCTTTTCCCAAGAAAGCTTTCTTCAAATATTTCTTTTTCTACTGTTCTTCACTTTTTTCCCCATTGCTCCCTCTAATGCCAAAGTAGCTACTAAATCTGGAAGAATGTTGCTACTGAGAACTGAAGAGGAAGAATCAGCATGTTTGGAAGAAACATCTAATTCTGTATCCATGTACATGCTTGGCCTCTATATTAGAGCTACCAGGTCTGAGCTGTAAGGATTTAGATGACAACAAACCCTTCTAAAAGGGCCTCACACAAAGAAACATGCACACAACATCTAAATATAAAATAATCTGATTTGTCAATATCCACAGCATTTTTGGAGGTGGCATATATAGAGAAAAAGTGGAGTGGGAAGATTGGTTGGAGGAACTAGGAAGAGAATGTGGTTAACTAACTGTCTCAACCTCTGAATAGGGACAGTCTAAACTACAGCATTTTGTTTCACATCCAACTTGCTCCCTGTTAAACAGGGTGTTCTTTCAAACTAAGAAGCAGTTTGAGTGCATCAACAAAAATAGTACATAAATATAGGAAATCAATACTTCCCAGAATATAACAGTTATTATTTGTTTAGGGGGTGCAGTGGGAAAAGTGGACATGGAAGATTATTGTACCTGTAAGGCATTGAATCTGCTTTGCTGATCAAGGACTTCCAGGAAAACTTTCTCTAGAGGAGAAAAAGGGTAAATGTTAAATAAAATAGCTCCTTGTGATTTTTGCAGCTCACCTTTGAAATAAATACCACATTCATGTTGCTGAGTATAAAGGAGCTAAAGTTTATATGAGAAGGGAAGAAGTTCTACGAATGTTCTTTCAATTTCAGAAGTCCTGGCCAAGCCATTTTGCTTCCCCAACAGGCTAATAAATCACTCTCCAAACTATCCACAGAATGAACAATTTGTTTGAATGAAGTGAGCTTCCAAACTTAGACTCAGAAGGATGAGGTCACTCAGATGTCAACATGTCAGGCAAAAGGTGTATTAAGAGGTCAGTGCCAGAAGGGAAAGTATGAGAAATTAGATGCTACCAGATCAGAAAACACAAGGAGAGTTTACATATAAAAAGACATTGACAGAACAAGTCTGTGGACTCCAACATATAATGAGGGTAGCTTGTGTTCGAACAAGATGTTTGCAGCTCTTTTGATATTGCAAATACACAACTATGGAAGGTCACTCATTGTACAATGGGTGAAATTTTGTATTGAAATCTATTTTGAATACCCTTTCTTAAACTGTAGACTTCTAAATGTTTTTCATACCCATATATATTTTTTGTGAGCCAGTTTGGTGTAGTGGTTAAGGTACCAGGCTAGAAATTGGGAGACTGCAAGTTCTAATCCTGCCTTTGGGACAAAGCCATCTGGGTAACCTTCAGCCAGTTATTCTGTCTCAGCCCCAGGAAGGAGGCCATGGCAAACCACTTCTGAAATCTTGCCAGGAAAAATGCAGGGACTTGTCCAGGCAGTTGCCAGGAATCAAGACTGGCTCGAAGGCACAAACACACACACACACGTTTAAATACATTAATAAAGGCTGGTTTTTTTAAAAAAAAAAAATGGAACCACAGTTTACATCACAACAATCATACAGGGACAAAACCTATGCTATGCTATGCTATGCTATGCTATGCTATGCTATGCTATGCTATGCTATGCTATGCTATGCTATGCTATGCTATGCTATGCTATTCTGATGCACATATTTTAGGGTGGGAATTGAACATATGAGGTTAGGTTGGGTCAAAATTCAGGCAGATAGAAATCATCAAGCATCCTGAAAATAAAAGAAACCCACAGAAGAACAGTAACAGAAGAGAGTGGGGAGATATAAATTCATTTGCTTAATTGCAGGGAAAAAGATTAAAAATCTCACATTTGTAAATGATGGCAAGGTGTGTGTGTGCAAGTGCATTAGAGGTGCAAAAATATTTCAAATAGTTCAAATTTGGCATGCCTTGTTTCAAGATCAGAATACTTCTAAAAAGCCTTGAAATCCACAGGAATACTTTCTGTAAGACTGGAGTGGCTTATTTTGAACTTGAGTTAGGACATAATGGACTCAAAATGGGTGTGTGTATGAATGCCCATCACATGAATCCCTTTAAGGTAAGTCACATTATGCAAAGTACAGAAAAGGAGTAAGAAGTTGTAAGCAAAAGAAAGTAAGGCACATGATTAGAGAACAGAAAAGACAATCTAGTAAAACTAGTTTAGAAGTGTGTGTATATGTAGGTGTGTATATATGTATAATGTAGCCACTAGAATTGGCTAGATTCAGTTAGTAAGATTAAGCCATTTAAGGTGAGGCATGTATGTATTTATGTATGTACAGTATGTGTGTGTGTGTGTGTGTGTGTGTGTGTGTGTGTGTATTTGGATTCACAGAGATTCAGATCCAGGTTGTTCAATACAAATCACTCAAAGTTCCACCCCTGGATGGCCAATCTTTTACTTTTTATTTCCTTCAACACCACACTGAAACAAAACAATGTCACATCAGCAAAAAGTTGAGCAGAGTGGATCAAACTGATGAACCATTGGCTATATAAGAGCAAACAGAATTGATGCAGAATGAACTTACTTTTCCTTTTAGTTTAGTGCCATATTCAAGTAAAATGGTCAAGAGGAAGAACTATGTTGGATGTTTTCTGTGACATTGTGTTTGGTGGTGTTGGCCTTGAGTACCCAAGTAAATATTATCCAGCGGAGCTATTTATTCTTACAAATTCTCCAGTTTGAGCACAAATTGGCAAGTTTTCATTAGTTGGATGAGTGAGGAACTCTCCACAGCTCTTTCAAATCATCCGGAAATTTGGAGCTATTTCAAAAGCATTTTCAAGAATTATATTACAAGGGGGGGAAAAGTAGAGAGAAAGTAGGAAATGCAGTGTCTTTCTTTAAAGAAAGAGATTTTATTACTCATGGTCCTTTGTTATCTAGCTTCTCAATGCCACACTGTGCTATAGTGGAATTCAACAGCATAACTCATAGCTTTGTCAAGATAAACTTGTTCAGTAAACAGGTTAAATGCATGTGTGTAACTCCATGGTATCAGGTTGCAAATCTTCTTTTTCTTTGTACACCCATCCACTACCTAAAGTATAAAGTAAAGAGGAAAGGACTACTTTTATTTATTTAAAACATTTCTCTCTTTCTTCATCACATGACAATTCAGGACAGTTATTAGAAGGTGATGCATGTATTATTATTATTTTTTAAACTCTATTTTATCAGTTTAGCAATTGCAATTCCAAGAGCAAAAACAGTCTGAGAAATTCTATAAATTAGAATTCATGGATATATCTTAAATGGCAAATTAGGTACCCAATGAACCTCTTTAGAACAGTGTCTTCAGAACAAGTATGCTTTGTGAGCACATAGCATTTCTGATGAGGAAGCTACAATATCATCTAGAATAATATGACATTTTGCCTTCAGTGTGTCCAATGAAGCAGGGGACTGGTAGAGTTCATCCATGAAAATTCCGTGTTTATAGCAAATACTTTCTTCTGACAACCTAAAAGTTGACTCTACACTTTGACTTCATTAGATGGAGAATAGAAAAATCAGATTATCTATATACTCTGCAGCCAAACATAGAAAAGCTCTATTCAGTCAGAAAATCATGACCTAGTGCTGATTGCAGCTCAGATTTAACTAAAGAAATAAAATCATAGGGTCAACCAAATACAACATCAGCAATAAACCACATGATTATGTGGTGAAAGTAAAGAATAGATTTAATGGATTAATTCTGATAAATACAGTGCCTGAAGAACTTTTAGCTAAATTTTGTACAACCATTAAAGGTGAAACATACAAAAATATTATCCAATGTAAAATGCAAAAGAAAGTGAAATGGATGTCTGCTGACATAAGGGAAGGGAAGGGAAGGGAAGGGAAGGGAAGGGAAGGGAAGGGAAGGGAAGGAAAGGAAAGGAAAGGAAAGGAAAGGAAAGGAAAGGAAAGGAAAGGAAAGGAAAGGAAAGGAAAGGAAAGGAAAGGAAAGGAAAGGAAAGGAAAGGAGAGGAAAGGGCAATACAGATAGAGAAAAAATTGCCCAATTAAATGTTGAATTCCAGAGAAGACCAAGAAGAGACAAAACATTGTAGCTAAAAAAGCAGTACAAAGAAATTACTGTATATATATAAAAAAACAAAACCAAACCAGTTGAATAGAAGAACAAGAGATTTATAACATTACAAAACCAAGTGAAAATATTATGGAGAGATCAAGTGATAAAAGACCAAGAAAGCAAAGATCTATTGGAGAAGGAAAATATAAAGAAGAAATGGAGTGAGTAGTAGAAGAATCATACAGAAAGATCCCCTGATTGATGACACATATGAAAAACTAGAGCCAGTCATTCTTAAACGTGAAATTAAATGGGCTCTACAAAATATTGTTACTAACAAAGCTGCAGAAGTTGATCAATTGCCAACAGAACTGCTTAAAATCTCACAAGGGATGGGCCTTAGCGATATGCTCCTGCTGACAGTGAAATGCTCCAAGAAGAAAAGGAGCCTCAGAGAACACCAAGAACCCAACAATGCTTGAGTTATCAAACAGTTGCATATACCTCACAGGCTCATAAAATAATTAATAATAACTGCTGGATGGGGTGAGGTCCATGTTTCCAAAGATATGTAGTACTGAGTGTAAAATGATATATATTAGCTGAATCCGTGTTTGTTTGTGATCTATGCTATAATGGTTCTGTGGATCATACCATTTCAATTGAAAACAAATCAAGTGAAGATTGGTTTATATCTCTAGTCCCTAGATATTCAGTTATTTATTTATTTGTTTATTTAAAAGATTTGTATGGCTGCCCACCTTAAACAACTCTGGGCGGCTCACAACAACAATAAAGCCCAGTAACTATAAAACATAACCATAAAACCGTAAAATGATCAAACATAAACAAAACAAAACAAAGCAAAAATCTGTGCCTTACTCATCCCCATAGGATGTCCCTCAGCAAGCTCCCATTACCCTCATTCCATTCTATTCCATTCCATCCTATTCCACCCTACATTTATTCCATCCTATCCCAGTGCCTGGGTAAAAAGCCCGGTCTTGATGGCCTTCCAAAAGGCAAAAAGGGTGGGGGGCTGCCAAATCGCCAGGGGGAGGGTGTTCCATGGAGTAGGGGCAGCCATGGAAAAGGCACGCTTCCAAGGTGGCAGGATTTTAGGGAAGGGATCCAGAGTGTGCCCACCCTATTTGATCTGGTGGGATGGGCAGATATTCTTAGGGAGAGGCGGTCCCGCATTACATTATTGTTATGAATCAAAGGCAAATGTAATAAATTAATAATAATGGAAGAGAGAAGGTTGTAGAGAGAATTTCAGACTCTTGATTTCTCCACTCAGTTCTCTTTATATCACCAACCACTTTGGTACATTTTCTTTTCTTTTCTATTATTATTATTATTATTATTATTATTATTATTATTATTATTATTGCTGGTCAAAGCTTTATATGCATTTCCTACCATAGAAGAATATCATCTGAAATGATGTAGATCCATTCACCAAAAGCTATAGAACTTCAGCTACCATAAAGATGGAATAACAAGCAACAAACCAGAGGTCTATAAGCAGCCAGAATGGTATGCTATAAAAAGTCATAAAAATTTAGAAAGTTATTCTAAATTTTTTCTAAATACTGGTGTTGCCCAGGAAAGCCCCTGACTCTCCTTCTCTCACAACCTTTTTCACATGCATGTACCTTTCCTGGCAACTACACAGACAGGTTCTTGCCGTTTTCTTGGCAACATTTTTGGAAGTGGTTTGCCTTCTTCCTATACCTGAGAGAGAGTGACTGGCCCAAAGGTATCCACCTGGTTTCTGTGCCTAAGGTAGGACTAGAACTCACAATCTCCTGGCTTCCAGTCCAGGACCTTTAACCACTTACACTAAACTGGCTGACTTAAGGGTAGCAGTAGAAAATGAGGAGGAAAAACAACAGTAGGGCTGAAAAAGATGGAGGGAGGGTGGTGGTAGATGGATGAGAGAACAGGAGATGTGAGGGAAATAGCAGCTGAACAGGACGTTGCAAGAGGACCTTGATTGGGTTTACCATGTGGCCCAAACTCCAGCAGTAGAAACCCAGGTGATGCCATTAGTATCAAGTGACCCAGCCACTGATATAACCTGGCAGTTGGAGCATTGGGACAAGGAGGAAACATCTGAGAACATCAACAAGCAGCCCCAGTTTTGGCATATCTGTAAGTGACTCCGAAGGAAGGAAGGAGCCCAGCTACCACCCGCTTGAAGAACCTGATAACAGTAAGAGTTTTCCAGAAGAGGCCTTCCATTTCTAACTAATATTTGAAGAACTTGTAACCATAGTGGGGATCTTAACGTCACCCAAATAACCATACTGATTATTTGGTATCGCTATTGGTATATCTATCTACTTATTTACTTTCCCTGTGCTAGAAAATAAGTCATAATGAAATGTGCATTTCAAGATTCTTTCTTCTATAGTTATACAGTACAAGAAATACTGGTGTTGTCCAGGAAAGCCATCTGCAGCTGTTTTGTACAACATGTTTAAAGTGGTAACTCTTTTTGATATATTGCTGACTTCAATTAGTTGGTTAGTTGATTCCGCTGTAATTACAATTGATTCTTACTTGATTGTTTTGAGTGATCTGTCAACTCAATTAGATAAATTAGATTGACTTAGAGAATCAGCCATCTGCACAAAATATCTGGGAAACACTCTCCAGTTGACGAGTCTTTCCCCAGCCAACCCCCCCCCCAACCTTCTCTATATCTTGGAATTCTGGGAGTTGTAGTCCTAGCACATCTACTAAAAATTAAGTGCAGAAGGCTGATATAGATATTAATCTGGTATTCTTTCCCCAAGAGATTAACAAAAAAGAAGCTGGTTTCATAGTATGGGGAATTTGACAGTGATATGCATGCACACATAGCCATAGCATATTTTACAGTGCAATAGATAACCAATTCCTCTTCAGTATTTGGTAAGATTACCATTTCTTTCTTCTAACTTTCAAGTAAATAAGAGAGAGAATAGGATTCCAAGGTTGGAAAAGGAGCTTCAATTTCAGAAGGGGAATCTAATACAGAAACACCCTGCTATCTCTCCTGAAATACCGGTAGTCCTTTCTTCCCCAGTGCAGAACATTGATTTTCCTTTTTGTTTCCCTTCCCCCAAAGTAAAATATAAGTAGGATTAGCATGGGTGGAATGTGGTATTCTTCTCTTATTTAATTACAAGGTGGCCAAAGGGGGACTATGACTGTCCTTTCTGTCAGAGAATGGTCATCTATCTAGTGGCCTGAAGTTGGTGTGCCTTCTGACTGGCCTTCTCTAGTGGCGCACCTTCTCGGTGGCTGCCCAGCCCTTTGGAACAACATCCCACCTGAGATCTAAGGGATTCCTATCCTTTTAGCTTCCGGAAGGCTGTGAAGACCTGGCTCTTCCCCCAAGCATTGGGCTAAGATAGGGGTTCAACTCTGAGGATGATCGGTCTGGTGCCTGGGGGGAAAGGTACCTTTGTTTTTAACTATGTTTTTTTATGGATTGTTGTGAACTGCCTATTGTAGGAGATAGGTGGCCATATAAGTCAGATAGATAGATAGATAGATAGATAGATAGATAATCTCTGTGGCTTCTATTAAACTGAAGGGGAGGGGGATTTCATTGGAAAATTCTTCCCCTGTGGCTTTTGCAATAGCTACTGTCACCCAAGTTCTGTCCTCTGAGAAATTGTTGGATAATTTATTCTTCTCATAGAGAAATTTGGAGAAATTGTCAGCTGATTCCTGTACACACACATTTGGTGGAGCTAGGCAAAAAGTTACTTGTATTCGGTTCTTCCCTGAAGTCCATTTTCTGTTACAAAGTGGCTAAAAGCCATAAATATCCAGCTGTAATTTACAATATCTCAGAAAAAGAGAGGTTTTTGTTGCCTCAGACTCTTATACAGGGTAAGTTTTTATTTAAATTCAAACCTCTGGGTACAAATTTCAAAAAAAGCTATTACTTTGCTCAAGTCATCCATGCCAGGGAATGCAATGAATCCTCAGATTTCCTATTTCATTTGTTTTTTTTTCCTTTTCCTTTTCTTTTTAGGAAACTTCCCCAGGGCACTTACAGAATGGTAATAAAACAACATTTTTCTCTTCATAATCAACACCAAACTACCATCTTCAAAACTTCTGTCCTTGAGCATCTTATAGTATGAGTTTAATCAAATACCATTTAAACAAGAATCCCGTTCAACAACTCTCCGATGAATTTGTGTTAATTTTCAATTAGACCTCAAGTAAACCAATTAGCGTTTGCGTTTTTAAAGAGCAAGAGAATCAGAATGTAGTGACAACCCTCAGCTGGCCATGTAGAAATAAATGGACTGGTATTTCCAGGGTTTTTGTTTGTTTGTTTGTTGTTTTGTTTTGCTTTGTTTGATTGTTTGGACACAGGGACTTTATGTTTCTTCTGTATTCCTTCATTACCAAATTTAGAATTCACATACCAGGCACAATATACTTGCCCTTAATTTTTCTCCCTAACTATCCCATCTCGGTACAAAGCACAAATGCTTTTTCAAATAACATCCAAATAACTACTAATGATTTTAAAGAGTATTTTTAAAAAGTGCAAGCATTTGCCTACATGGGGAACTGATGGTAGAGTCTCACATTCGTCCCTTCTTACTTCTCCCTAAAGTTGAGTTTGGGAGAGCCATCAAAAACTAGATTGTTCTTAGATCTCCCAGTACTTATTTTCTTTTTTTGGGGGGGGGAATAGGAGGAGGGGTGGCATCTAACTGCCCAGAGTCACTTGAGTCAAGTAGCATATACATTTAAATTATTATTATTATTATTATTATTATTATTATATGAATTTGTTTTTTAATTCTATTATATGAGTAGATGATTAGATGAGAGAGAGAGAGAGAGAGAGAGAGAGAGAGAGAGATTTCCCTTGGGATTTAATTGAATTATAGAAAGTCTGGGAGTCTGTAAACCATGAGGAGGAGGAGGAGGAGGAGGATGCATTAAAAGATGGGACATTTCTACCCACATTTTGTCTGCCTCTTCAGACACATTATGTAAAGACTTAGCTCTCTGGAGAAGGTTCTGATGCTAGGAAAAGTGGAAGGAAAGAGAAGAGGATCACTAGCAGCAAGGTGGATAGACTCAGTTGTAACAGTGATAGGTGTACTGTTGGAAGTCCTGAAAGACCAGATTAGGGACAGATCATCATAGAAAACATCTATCTATGTGTTCATTAAGAGTTAACAACAACTTGATGACACATAATCAATCAATTTATCTACCTCGTTTAAACAGTTCTGCAAAATTCTTTTCCATCAAATTGAATGGAAATGATAAAAATGAGGAAAAAAATACTGAATACATATTTGGCAAAGCACTGTTGTTGAAAATATGGTTGGCTTTTGCAGCCATATGCAAATGTCAGTCTTTGGATGCTATGTGTAGAACCTTCAAAAAGATGCTCAAGGGACTGTTTCTAGCTTCTCAGAGACAGCCTCCAGAGTAGGTCAATGTAATATACAAATAAATTCAAGCTATGTTCTCTCATTCTGTGATGGAAGGAGTAATTGTACTGCTTTCCCTATGGATGAAGATAACTCTTTACTTGGCACACAAGCTCAAAATGCATGAATACAAAGCAAAAATACCCCAGATGTTCATCAAACATCTGTATACAAAAATGTCAAGCATTTGAAAAGCTTGGGATTTAGATGGGGCACAAAACTGAAAAGCAAGAATACCAGCATAGACATTTGTTTGTTTAAGTAAAAATTCAGAAAATCTGAGCATGCAACCTTCAAATTCTTCTACCATTATCAGATTGCTACTGGAGCAGCCATATGTGAGCTACTGAGAGGAAAGGGGCAGTTGTTCGATGGCTAGAACCTACCTGAATAAATAGGAACATGTGGATTGTCAAAATCCTGTCTAGTCTGGTCTAGTCTAGTCTAGTCTATTTTTCCCCCCAAAATACATCTTCTTGTAATATATACTTCACTGAACAGGGCTTTGCCCCATATACCCTCTTTTTCAAGATGCATATATCATAAATAAATGTGAGCATCTAGATGACACATGCAAGAAATTAGTGGTCCTTGAAGGGTGAGGGGTCTTTTTCACTGCACCACCATCTGTCTATCCTCAGTGTTATTTTAGCTGGAAATGTGAAACTGAATTCAGCTGGAGATTTTACCATCCATTTAGGTTGATGAAACTTCAAAAATAAATTGACTGTCTCTCAACACAACAAGCCTTGTAGTGTTGTTGTTGTGGGAACAATAGGAGGAGAGAAGGTACACTACTTTGAGGTCCTGAGTGAAAGGTGGGATATAAATCTAATTAAATCAATCAGTCAATAACCTGTCCTTCTCCAAAGTCTGCCTTTGAGAATGACATCCCCAGAAAATGACTGGCATATTTTTCATACGTTATTCTGTCCTCGATTAGAAGGGAATGGTTGCAGTAACAACCAAATTAATAACAATGGTTGAAATAATGACCAAATTAATCTTGGTTTTTCATGGTTTGTTACACCCAAGGGAAGTTATCAGGGTGAATAATTCCTATTTGATGTTATTCAGAATTGAAAGTGTAGGCTACCAGAAAGCTTCAGAGCAATGGAAAGTTGTGCAACAGAAAACAGTGACTGTCTACCATCGCCAACAGTAAAATAAGTTCAAAAACATCACCAGAAGAAATTCAAAATAAATTCTCAAGCACTGTAAAAAAAAAAGCTGGAAAACAGAAATGTCTTTCACAAAGGAAGAAACCATTTCTGAAACCACAAGGTATATTTTAGTACAAACTTTTAAAAATCCTATATAATTTCATTCACAGAAATCCAGTTGGCCAAACTCTCCCTAACTTGATAATTATACCTATTCTTTCATGTAGCACAGCAAGCCTGCAATATCCCTAATTTTTGAAGTTTTGAGCTGACAACGCAACAAAGGTTGCATGTAGCTGTAGGAGCTGAAACAGACTTACATCTCCCAGAAAATTTTATGCCCTGCTATCTACCATTCTAATCAATAACATGTCTGTTAAAACAGCAGGCTTTAAATAATATCGGGACATGAGGTGATTTATATTCAGAACCCTTTCTCACTTGAGTCTTTTCAGTAATTCATAGCTGGAGGAACACCTAATACAGTATGTTTATCTCCATTTAGGGCTTTATGTTCCTTTTGAAAAACTAGACAAAAGTCATTTTATCAGAATATATTGCTGATCAAATGCATGAGAGCCAAGATACTGCTCAATACATGAGAAGTATTGTTCTTTTTTTTTTTTTTTTTAATAAAGATATGATATGGCCAGAAGCAAGGCTGTTTCTGGCCTCAGGATTCAGTCTTCTAAAGATCAATGAGCAAAAACACAAATCATGAGCTCAACATTTTACACTGTTCTTTACATATTATTGTTTTAGTTTCTTTTTGTGTAGCATTTCTCCAATGTGCAGAAATCCATGTATGCATCGGTAGAATACAGCAAACAGAAATAATCTGGTTGCCTCGTAAGTACAATTGCATTTCATTGGATTTTTTTGCAGAGTTTTACCTAAGGAGGTCAGAGCACATAGCAGGATGTAGTCAACTCTGTCTGATCTCAAAACACTAAATAGGGTCGGAACTAAGCAGAAAATCCAAGTCTGTAGATGAGAATAGGATGCCACAGAGAAAACCAGTTCTGTATGGTGGCCAAGAAAATTGCAGGTGGACACCAGGAGACATTAACTTTGTGGAATAATCTTCTTTTTCTTTTTCTTTTTCTTTTTCTTTTTCTTTTTCTTTTTCTTTTTCTTTTTCTTTTTCCTCTTCCTCTTCCTCTTCCTCTTCCTCATCCTCTTCCTCTTCCTCCTCCTCCTCCTCCTCCTCCTCCTCTTCTTCTTCTTCTTCTTCTTCTTCTTCTTCTTCTTCTTCTTCTTCTTCTTCTTCTTCTTCTTCTTCTTCTTCCCTTCCCCCTCCCCTATGAGGCAGGAAGATGTGGAATCTAGAAAGAAAAATATTTCTCTTAGACCTTGTGTGCATACCTCCAACTGTACGCAGAGATCCTTTCCAACTGATGCCTAGCAAATATCAAGTAAGAATTGCATAACAACTGGGGGAGGGAATAATTTGTGTTCAGTCTCTCTCTTTAAAATGGCCCTTCAAATGGAATGTATACCAAATGCACTTTGAAAGGCCCCACTAACAGTATCAAATTTTGTACCTAAATATTGTTGAGGAGAAGAATGAGAACCTTGACCTTCATCAATTATTTGGCTCATGGAAGAGCATAATGTTCTGCATTATTATAGGAAGATTTTCAATATGAAATGACTCTGTTTGTGACCATAATGCTAGCATTTCAATAAGGGTGACTTAAGGGCAGCCTCAATTAATCCACAAATAGGTACTTATGCATCCCCCATAACCAACTTAATCACTTCCCTTCCAGTATGGAGGCTAATTCACTTCTAATAGGAAGTGTCTATTGATGTGAGTCATAAAGCCATCCGAACATGCATTTGCTACATCCTCCACTAGAAATAGTTTTTTTCCCCATTTTTAAGCAAATGCTGAATAATATGCAACCATTTTTTTTCTTTTGAAATGAAATTATGGTGGCTGAAAATTCAAGCTGCATTGGTTAAAAATAATGGAGAGCAAATTGATTGATTGATCATAACTATTCCTGCTATAGTTCGAGGTACATCTATTGTTCAGTTCATTTACCCAAAAGACCTTCTATAAGAACTTGAACAATTTGGAATTCTATTTACAAACTGTTTAACTGACATTGGACTACCTGGGGAAAAGCCATATTTTTACATGAACATGATATTTTGAAAAAAGAATCCTGGAGTTGGGATATATTGCATATTGAAATAATGATGTTAGTACCAGTTTAGGAGGAAATTGTACCCATTCTCATTTTTTCAGATTTACACATCCCTCTCTCTCCTTCTGCCTCTGCCCTTTTCTTTCTCTTTTTATGTGAATATCCATTCATAAAAGCACTCAAAAGTAAGCTGATTCTAGAGATTAAAATATATTCTACTGGAAATCCTGCAAGGAATGAATCTGAATCGTTCTCTTCCCACAAATCCCACACAAACTAGTCAGATTAAATAGAGGTTAATACCTCCTTCGAATAAAATTGGTAGTTGAGATGGACAGAGATAGAATCCCATCTACAACATGGTCATGAGATTGCTTTTGAAAAATCCGGTTTCTTTTCCAGCACTTATTTTATTTTTTTTATTTATACATCACATTTATATAGCCACCCATCTCAAAAAGCGACTCTGGGTGGTGTACAACACTTCCTAATCACATGGCATTCCAGGAAAAAAACAAGTACTCTTCAAAGAGCTTGTTGTACCAAGATTCTACGTTTGTGTGAAGGTCTGTATTATGTATTGAGATATAAGTGACATTTTAGCAACCTTGGAAAGTTTCAAAAATATGTATAACCATTGTTTAACTCCAGGTCTGACCTAGCGAATTTCCATCCATTTTTAATTTTAAATCAGACTGAAAATGTATTAACTGAGTAACTCAGAATGCATTGGGGCAGTCCACAAATATCTGCCAGTGAGATAAACATAGAACATCCACTTAAGCTGCACTTTTATTCATAGCAAACATGTGAATGTGGGACCAGAAACCTCTATCTAATGCAACTTCTTGTTTTGCAGATTTGCATTGGCAGGAAAGGAGACAGATGGTCCTGTCCTATTGTTGTTCTCCAGTATTTGGACAGAAGATACCTGGCATTCCCATTCTGTAACTCTATCTCCCTTTGTTGAGTGAGGGCAGACAATATTACAAGGAGGACCTTTTCAGTGGTTCCCTGAAATGCCTTTGCCAGGAAAAGTCAAAACAAAAGTAAAAAATTGTGAGACATTTGTATTCTAGTAGTTTTAGCACTAGTTTATTCTTTTAGAGGTCCTTTTTTTTTTCATTTCCCCTTTTTTTAAAAAAAAGCGTTTTAGTACTTTTAAATCTTTGCACAACATGTTCTCTGCTGTTTAGCTTAGAGGTTACAATATTGGACCAGGCTGGGGAGACCCAGGTTCAAAAGTCCATACGATCAACTTTGGGGCAGTGAGGATTTATAATGCTGTGAGAACAAACACATTTGTGGAGGAGGATAGATGATGGAGATGGATCATGAGCTCCTGGAGCTAATGTGGGATATAAATAAGATCAAATATAGATATATCTCCGTGTTTGAGGGGTAGGAGATGAACTGTTCAGGGGCAGCAAATAAATTATGTATATATCACCAATCCAATGTGGTTATCAAGAAGTTTGCAATTTTTAAACTGAGAAGTATTGTCAAGTTGTAGGCTCCAGTTAAAAACAGGTCTTTTATGAGGTGATATCCTAGAATGAAAGCATTTCTAAAATGGATGCCCATTACATTCTATCCATCCATAATACACAGTATTTATTTTTGCTTTCCGATAGTGATGCAGTTCTTTTGTACTGCCTTCTTTTAAGAAGGTGGAATAATAATAGGAACAGGAGCGCATTGTTGCAGACTCTCTTCTATCTGCAAAAGAAATCTCCATAATTAGCAATCCTATTTTCCACATTTTGGGAGGGAGGGGGGCTTGCAGAAACTGAAAGATGATTAGAAAAGTAGGGAGATATTTTTGTCCCTCAAAGTGTTTGAATCTGATTTGAGAGATGCCTGACATTTAGAACTGAGGAGGAGTTTCTGTGATGAATTCAGAATCAGATAACTTAATCTTGACACACACGTTTTATTTATATCTGTTTATTCAAAACAGCAAAGTATCACTATATAAAAATACTATGTGTGACCATGAATACTGATTTCCTAGCAGGCTAATTCACAAATGTGCAATCTATCAGTTCCTGATGCCTTACATGCATGACTGTCCCATCAGTTTAATCAATTTTATTTCAATCCATTTGATGTAAGTAGATATCATTCACACATTCATTGGATAGTTCAGTGTTGAATAATCATATAGGAAGAGAGATCAGGTAAGAAATATGTTTTGGCAGACCCAAGTCTTTTTCCTAGGCTGGTAATTTATAATTCAGAAGTGAATTTACAGAACAATAATTCTACTTACCCACTGAAACTGGAGTAGTCTAATAATTCTGCTTCTGCTGATTTAGTTTTTACTCATTTGCCTGGGATCTATAAAAGTGTGAACAAAAATATTAAATAATCCACCCACCCCCACATACTTTTTTCACTGTGTTAAAGATATGCTAACTTTCTGGGACTTCTTGCTTTAACAAGTGAGAGTAGAATGATCAAGAAGTCAAATAACTTGGTTGAACCCAAACTTTAGTCCACAGAAAGAAGCTTTTATGTCTCAGTCCAAACTTTTACAGTACACTAGTCATTGACTCCACCTTGTTGATTTCAGAGGAATTCACCTCTATAAACATGTCACTTCAAATGCAGCCTTACATTGTGCAGTGCAATTAATATATCATTTCAGACTTCCCCTCTCTAGCAATCTCATCTACAGTAATTGAACACCCATTTCTCTTGGGATTTTCCTCCAAGAACCATGAACGTCCAATATGGCAGAAAGGATAACCTCAGTTGCAACTCCTGCCAAATATATTTTTGAAGGATAGGCTTTCAAATAGTTAGAATGGTAATAATAAAAGGAACTACAGTAGCTAAGCCAATAGATTGAAGAAGTGCCCAATATTTCGGAGCTGAAAGAGTCTTGCAAAAGAAATAAAGACTCTCTCAAGCAAAAATCTAATAAAGTCAGTAAGTCATTTCTTACCACAATGGAAAGAAAATGGATCAAGTCTCTTCAGCCCAAGCAAGCTATTGCAAAATACTGAAGAGGGTTCTTATAGCACGGCTGGAGCCAAAATGGACCACAAAAAATGGGCAGTTTGCTTCAACAGCAAATGTGCAATTCTTTTCCAGGTCTGAACAGGAATGTTATGTTTGGACTGAATGCAATTAAACTGCTTCCAAATATGCTCCATGGCTCTGGGAATGTAACATTTTCCTTCACCTCCAAAGCCTAAATGCATTTCACACTCAGAGCTCTAGAAGCAATGGCTCATGTACTTTTTTACAAATGGAGACAATTTGTGCTAAGCTCTTCTTATGCCAAGCTATGCACATGCCAAGTTGTACAATGTTGTTGAGATGAATGGAATGTAGTGACATCAGTACATAAACAAAGCGCAAATTCGCCCTTACTAGCTTCAAAGTTAATTCATGCAGGTAAGTGTACTTAACTTTCAAAGTCAAAGTGTATACTTGAAAGGCTTTGCAAAAGGACTGTCTCTTTCTGATGAGGATGGTAGATTCATGTCCCACTAATTCCAGGTCTGATGGTCCAAATTTCAATTGAGGTTACACTAGGATTGCATGAAACTCTGCTGCCTGTTTATACAGCATAGGGATTATCTTTATTTATTTATATTTATATAGCCATGCATCTCACAGACTGTGACTCTGGGCAGCTTATAATAAAGGTAATGAGGCAGCAATATGCTAAAAGGAAACAGGAAGGAGACCAGAAGAACTAGAAACCACCCCAGTGCATTCATTGATGCATATGTATATACACTGAAATGGAAGCCAGTGTGGTATAGTAGTTAAGATGCTGGACTAGGAGTGGGGAGACCAGGATCTAGTTCTCCCTAACTAATAGAAGCCAGCTAGGTGACTTTGGGCCAGTCACTTTCTCTCAGGCCTGGACTGAGAATCTGAAAAACACGTACTGGACAAGCGTGGTAGATTACAGTCCATAATCTTCAAGGAAGAGGACTTCATCCTGCAGGGGACTGATTTTGGATAATAATAATAACACCAACAAGAACAGCAATACACATTCTCAGCAACCTTAGATTAATTTTCTCCCATGAGAAATTTTGGCTCCTCTCTTCACTCCCATTTTAACGGTTGCAATTCAATTCTGTAAAATCATGGGCCAAAGTTAGGGTTACTATTCCCATACATAGAAGATGGGTGTCTTTATGAAAACAGAAAGAGCAAGCTTGTGCTAGACACAACAGAATACTAGGAAGGTATTCTATTGCCATAAACCTTTTAAGAAGTTGAAGGACAGGCAATTCATCACCCAAGAATAGCTGGGAGGGGGATTTAAGTTGAGGGAAGGGTCAAGTGTTCATGCTGTTTTATAATTAGAATCTTCTGTGGATGCTTTAAAGAATTTTCTTCTCAAGAACAAAGAAGCACTGCATTATCTTTTGGCTCTGAGTTGGGAATATTATCTAAACAACTGGGGTAAATATCATACAGAAAAGCAGCAAATATATAAGGTGAACAAACAAGTTAATGAGCAAGTTAACAGGAGAAAAATAAAGGAGGTTGGGATTTGATTACTGGAACAAGAACGTGGAACCACACAAGTATGGACAGAAGCTGGGTGTTGTCCAAAGAATCTAGTCTGTTCTGGAACTATTATTGCTAGATAAAACCTATTATTTTACCACAAGGATTCATAGAAGAGTCATTTTGGAACCTGGGAGCAAAACAAAAACAAAAACAATCATCTATCCTTTTCTGCTATACTGTAGAGTCTTAAGTGATCAGTGATAGGGAGGTAGCCACACATAGACAAAATGTCCTGCTTCAGGTTCTGGCAGATCCTGAAGTTCCAAACGGGGCCTTATCGCTTGTCTCTGTCTTCAAACATCCAAGGTTATTAGCCACATGGGCTAATTATTAGCTGAAAATCTCATCTTTCTTTTAAAAAGGGTAGGAGAAGACACAATTACAGTCATGTTTTTCTTTCTATTCGTAATGCTATCAATCTGTCTCTTTGCAATGCATTCATCTACTTCTCAATTCATAGAACAATTGGATTTTCCTACATTTACCACCAGTGGTCACACAGCTCACTTGTAGTTGCTTCAAAAGCCAAGAAACACACACACACACACACACACACACACACAGAAAGAGAGAGAGAGAGAGAATCGTGAGCTTCTTGTTTGCTCATTTTTTCCTATTCTCCAGAAAACTGCAGATTTATTGTTCTTACCTGCAATGAAATCTATGAGTTTTGAAGGTCATAGGAAGTCTACAGGTAATATCGTTAATCCCATGCTATGCATTATAAAAAGAAAATGTGTAGAAAACTTCTTTAGCACCAAGTTATGGCCCAATTCCTACTGCTCATGCTCTGACACCCTGTCATTATTCTAAACCAGCTATTTTTTCTTTCTTTCTTCTCGTGGATTCTGTTTAAATTTCTATGAATTGGTTATATTGCCAACCGTAGAAATTTGCTACTTTTGCAATGTCCCTAATCAAAGAGCATCAAGATATGTAGGTAACTCCTTCTCAGCTAAGCAGTTACCATTTCCTGTAAAATGAATAAACCTCTCTGGAAGTGAATTATATATCAGAAAGAAGTTTGATAAGGCTTCCAGGAGTAATTTTCCAGAGTCCCCCAGATTAAAATGTCGGCACATAAAATATCAGGGACCGCTACGGCTATTTATCTTCATGTAAGAAGAAAGTTCAGTATATGAAACAGAAAGTAGCTGAGCCAATGACTGCCTGTGTGCTTCCCCCCTCCCGTTCTTGTTACTTTGCAATTTAAATGGATACTTGAATTGTGATGAATGGCAGAGGCATAAATGCCAACCTGTACCAGGGATCCACATTCCTAATGGAATGGCCATTATATGATTCGAGCTGGTGCTGATGAAAACCCAGATGCAATAAATTAATTGCACAACCATGACCTTTGAAGAGCAAAAGGAATACTCTCTCTCATTCTCTGTCTCTGTCTCTCTCTCTCTCACACACACACACATATTCTCATTCAGCCCACCCCTTTGTAGTTATCTAGGATTGTAAGGAAAATGTGCTATATAGAAACAAAGGAAAACTCTATCCCTGCTTTAAGATTTCTAGCACTGACCATTTTAAAACAGCTGCATATTCCCTTGGGTGAGAGAAAAAAAATCTTAACATTTCAGCCCAATATTTGGACAAGCTTCGAATGAAGGTAGTAGGTAGCCTCTAAAAGGGCAGGACAAGTCTGGTGCATCTCAGGTGCTCTGGACTTTGATTTCCCTCAGACCCCACCAGCATGACCTATCAGAAAGGATTGTGGGAGCTGTAGTCCAAAATTTGTGGAAAGAACAAGATTGTCTAACCCTGGTTTATAGAATTAAAGAGAAGTATATTGACTTACTGCACAAGGATGGCTGAAGGCAACTGCAGATCGTCAAACTCTTAAATAACCTCTAATTTATACAAGAATCTGTGATCAAACAAGAAGCTAACGTTAAGCAGCTGTAAAAATATTAAAAGGGAAAAATCTAATTAACAATAAATCATCCTGTACTCATTAAGCCTTTTAGCTTTCCATCTTTCCTGTAGCACACCATAAACACCAACAAATGCTGGACAACAATTAATGAAAGTATTTAAAATTTAAGGCAACTTGCATTCACAAAAATGTGATACAATGACAGAGAAATGACAAATCCATTGCTCGAAAGGCTGGTTGAGACAACTGATACATCAAGGATCAGATGAGTATGGGCAGGATGCTGGCTTTCATAAAGAGAGTACTGATTTGTGTCTAGCTCTACATGTGAGTCCCAATACTGCTTCACTGTGCTTAACAGCCTATTAATGAAAATGAAATGATATTTAAAATAGAAATCATGCAGGAGTCAAAGCTCCCGTTGTATGGCCTAAAAGGAATGAAGCAAGCAAGCATGACTTTAAGCCAGTTATTAACATATTAGGCTGGGAGAAGTCCAATCTCAGACATGTAGTTCATTAGAACACTTTGCACCAGTCCACTCTCTTCCACCCTAGCCCCCACAGAGCTAATGATGTGAAGATAAAATGACAGGAATGACCTGTGTGTGCTGCTCCATTTCCCAGAGGAAAGCGAGGATATAAATGAATCAATGTAAAAGGCATATCCAGGCAGAGAAAGATGAGCATATGATCAGTACCAATTCATGCTTGCAGCCCACAAGACTGAGTTCTGATGAAGTATAGGGTAGCAGGAGGAGAGAAGAAGTGTGAGCATTCAAAATCCTTCACAAATGCTACTTACAGAGCCCACAGGTAGGCAGGGTTGATGACCAATTTCTTACAGGAAGAAAGCCAAGGCAGGATTTTGCTTTGCCTAAGGCCCTTTGGGAAATGTATATTTCATTTAGAAACTAGCTATCTATCTACATGCACACAGACACACCCCTCCCTTTTAGTGAATTACTCATAATATTAATGCGGTTCATAATAGTCTCCTGGCAGTGGCATAGGCATAGCATAGCAAGGCATTTGGTACTGCCTTCATTGCAGTGTTGTCCAAACTTGGCCACTTTAAGATGAGTGGTTACTGGCTAATAGGAAGACTGCTACAAAGAATCATGACATTAAAAATGGCATTGGGGAAGGCCAAAGTAATGGGAGAGACCTTACCTTTTTGTACTGCTTGTGGTCTAGGACTATGTGAACACTCAGTTTACCGATTTCATTCCAAAGTCGTCAAGTTGCTTTAATGATTTGGCTCAAATTTTTGAACTAGATCTTTCTGAAATGATTCAAGGCATTGAATCAAATCAGATGTTTCCAAATTGATTTGGAACTGGGCCTGGTTCAGAGATTTGAGAGGTTTTGTGTATGAAGATATACATTTTTTCCCAAATAAATTTGATAGCACAAATCCATTCAAATTAGTTCTGAAATTTGAATTAAATTGTTTATATAACATGTTCATTTTCTAATACCTTTTCTCTTTGATCAAAATTTTAGTTGGCATTTCAAGCAAGAATAGATTCTATTTTTTCTCAGCCTGAGGAACAGAAACTTTGAACAAGTCTATGCCATCCGCTAAGTGGCAACTCTTCAGGTACTTGAAGAAAGCTATCATATTTCCTTGAAGTCTTCTTTTTAAATTGTTCTTCTAACAGTTCCTCATTATTTTGTTTTTCTTCCAGTCCTTTTATTGTCTTAGTTGCTGTCCTCTGGACAAGTTCCAAAAATGTGGTCTACAGAATTGGATACAATAATCTAGCTGTTCTTTGACCAGTTGCAGAACAGAAAAATGATCACTTCACTTGATCTTGCCATATGCATTCCTTCAATCTAACATTCCCAAAATCCTTTTCACTGCCTTTTTTTTTTCCTGGTTCCATTATATACAAGTTTGTCCCAAACTGTGAGGAATAACTGCCTCTTTAAACTTTTTAAAATATGAGTTTTCACTCATATTTTCAGCCAGTGCAATCACAAGCATTTACATTGTTTCCAAGATTCACAAATAAACCTCTTTAGCATGTTTATTCATCTAATGATATAATTAGGGGGAAATGAAATGTTTTAAAAACCACACACTAAAAAAAAAAAAAAATGATTCCAACATGAGATGAAAAACAGGAAATGTTACCACCAGGCAAATTAATAGACATAGTAAAGTAAACAGATGCAAGAGTCAGATCTAATTTAGTGAGTTCAAATTAGCACCTACTTGAAGTTCACTTTAAAGAAGTACAAATCAGTTAACCTTAAATTAAGCAAATTTTATTATTCAATTAGCTAGCACAGTGTGTAGCAACAACAAAAGATTAGAGCAATAAAGGGCAATCGTATGTAACAAACAAGGTGCATGTCTCTTCCCTTTTAAATAACTTGATTTGGAGACAAGCTTTGTTAATACTTCACAATATTTATCTTTAAAATCTTTTGCATCATCATGTGAATTTGTACCCAAAATTTCTTAGCTTTCTCACAAGTCCATCATGCATGGTAAAGTGTCCCCTCATGTTTTTCACATTTCCAACACTGGTTTGAAATACCTTTTGTACATTTTTGATAATTTCTCTAGTGTCATATACCAACGATACACCATTCTATAAAAGTTTTCTCTTACATTATGACACAATGTAAATTTGATACCAGTTACCCACGTTCTCTCCCTTGCATCCATCTGTATATTATGCCCAAAATTAATAGCCCATTTTGTTATACAATCTTTCACCTTTTTGCTATTACATGTTCATCATTTGTACATAATTCAATTTCAAATTCAAATTCCATTTTCTACTTTTTAATTCCGGTTGGGTTTTTAATCCATATTAAACCTTTCTCTTAACCGGGCATATGAAAACCATTGAAAATGATGTTGTTCTGCAGTCAGTTGTTCTCTTGACTTCATCTTAAATTCTCCATTTTCCTGTATTAATAGGTCTCGCTTCATATATGTGTGACATATCTCTGTGCTGTTGGGATCTTTTGTAACTTCCTGTTCCTTGAGAGTAGCTGACAAAATCCCTTTGGATCTTGCCAGGCTCCTCACAAGGAGCAGCCCTGCAGAGCACAAATGGGCAATCTCACAGCTTCCTCCTTGTCTGGGGAAGCTCCATTGGCTTGGGCACAGTGCCCGGCTGCCGATAATTGCCTCAGTATTGTCTCTGCCATTTAACAGAGATATGTTACTCTACCATTGTTCCACCCAGAAGCCAATCAATGTAAATGAACTTCTATATGATTTCTTGGAAATGGGAAGGAAACATGTTGGACCATTTCAGTAAGGAAGACATGAGACAGAGCAATTCATCAGCAACTCATTTTATGGAAGATGATCCTTTCATTTATGTGAAATTCCAGGAGCTGGGAGAAATAGATTTGAAAAATACGTTATATACTTAATGCTAGAAATACATTTCAAGAATATTTCTCCACAGTGTTATTTACACTGGGACTTGACTAAGCAAAGTATGTCTACTTCTGAACATCTACAGATTGCTTTCCTCAGTTTTGAGTGCTAGTTAGGGTGCTCCAGCACCTTCCTATAGGTAAACTCTTGAACTAACCCAGTTATAGGGATACAGCAAAGGTTTTTTGGCAGCAACTTGCAAGGTTAACCCTGAATTACTTCTAGAATGACAATTTTTTTTGGTAAGTATATTTACAAGTACGCTTTTTAAAAAAATTTCCTCGGATAAGTATAGGAGGGGGGGAAGTTTTCACAAGTCTGCAGTACAGCTTAACTTTAATTAAGAAAAAGGTGGTATTGGAAGCTTATGACTGGCAAGCAGTCATAATAACATCAAAATGCCTAAATCCAGTCGTTAGAGACATTTGGCAACCATTCTAACATGTTCAAAGAGTGTCTTTTTAAGAAACAGAGGGAGGAAGGAGTAGGTGTTGTTGAATAAAGTCTCCTTTGAGTCAAGCTTGACTTCTAGTCACAAACACAGTTGTGTACCTTTTTAGGCAATACTATGGATTTATCTTCTGGGAGGTTTTCCCAATTCTCATTCTCAGTCCAGGCCTGGGATTTCTTGGCCTCTCATCCAGCTACTAACCAGATATGATCCTGCTTAGATTTTTGAGATCATAAAGTCACATATGTCAAAATAAATCATTTATGGCCAGAACTTGGCATTTAAAGAGAAATGAAAGATTGAAGTCTTAGCTTTTCTGATCTATCTTTCTGTCATGTGAGAAACAACAACATGAAGATATATGCTGTATATCATATATGCCATATTATGCATTTACACCTTTTCTCCTAATACATATACGTGTGTGTGTGTGTGTGTGTGTGCACGCACATGTGTATCTCATTTTTCCTTCCTTTAAATTGTTTCACATGCTTTTCTGAGTTGTAATCTACACCAGGACATTTGGAGCAGGACAGTTACAGTTTATAGCTGGGTTCTAATTCACACATAGGTTTTGGAAGTGCAAACATCCCATTCAAGTTTAATGATCTATTAAAATGTGAACTAAATTGATTTCTTCCCATTCTTATTAAGAGAATTTTTCAATGTTACATTTGTCTTTACCTTGCCTCATCTTCTGTATCACAAAAATATTTCAACCAGAATCACACTGTTGTCAGATTCCTATCTCCCCATCTCCAATGGGGGCAGTTTTCCTTTCTGGATGTGCTAATTGGATCATGTGTTAACCTGATGTGTTAATTGGGTTGTGGCAAAAGAAGTGGATAAAATCACTGGAACAAATTCAATTCCTGAAACAATAGGTCATACAGTCTAAGACTCAGAACTTAACCTATTGGACTTGAACTGCCTGGGGATCAACAATTACTTCTTTTTATATCAACGGTTATATGGGGCAGAGCAGTTTTGTACAATGGTGGCTCCTTTTCTAAGCTACTTGAGAGCAATTATCCCTGCCCTTGGGCCATTGCTTTGGGATTGTGGATATCTCGCCACATAGATTAATAAATGCCAAAAAGTATCGTTTTGCCTTAGGTCCTAGATGTTCAATAATACATCATCGTATCCATGACAGGCAATGTATTACTCCTGAGTGTTCTTCTGTAGCTGAGCATTCAAAAGAGGGCACACCTACTGCTGAGCAACAAACTACCTCTGATCACCATCATGTTCAGCTAATTTGGTTTGGGGATTCAAAAATTACTGGCCTTAGGATCATCTTTAACTAATAGGAATGAGCCAAACTAGAATGAAACATCCATGTTCTGGGTGAAAGTTAGATCATGCTTTCATGTTGCATCATGTACTTCAGATTCTCATTCTTTACAACTGAGATTGTACACAGCAAAACAATTTTGTGCAGAACATTTTCAAAGCTATTTCCAGAAATATGTCAATACATGTTTATTTTGATCTTTCTACAACAACTATCATCTATTTCTGATTTAATTTGGGCCACTACTTTTTCTATAATAGCTGTATAACACAGGGTTTTTTAAATTAATATTTATTTAGATACTTACATTCTTCCATAATTGTATTAATCAAATCCTGTATTTTCTGGGTATCATTTCCATCATTATCCATAAACTAAGAGTGGAAATAACCATAAAGCTTAAAGTTCCCATGCATAGATAGTCAAAATATCTATATTCACAAGTTTAAACAAAGCTATTTAGATTTGAGTGTTTGATTCTTGTTATCTGATCAGCAGTTTTTGACTTCAAGGAGTTAAAAATGTATAGAAAAACAGAGGTGATATATGACTAAATTAATCAGATGTATATGAAATAAAGTCAATGAATTACTTCTTCCCAACATCTGTATTGCTTCTTGAGAAGCCATAATACAGATCCTCCAAATCCTCCAGATCAGGAGGTGTGATTTGTACATTTGAATGATCCAGTCTTATTTTCAGGTTACTCAGAACTGTCTCAGTTCAGTCAGAATTGCAAGTTAATACAAAGGAATACTAGGAAAATTGATGAGTTATTGTTCCTTTTGAATTTCAATATATACTTCACATACCAGCATAAAGTTATTACCAGATTTTTCTCTGCTTAGAATAAGATAGGAATGAGATAAGAAAGCAGCATTCTGAAATTATAAAAGAAACCTCATGATTTCCTACTATGGGGAGAGGTGTCACTTTTAAATGAGAGACAGATGATAGATGAGAGAGAGAGAGAGAGAGAGAGAGAGAGAGAGAAGGAATAGATGTATCACATATTTCAGAAGGAAAGAAAAATTGTAACAGCCTGATCCTTAATTTTTCTATTTACAGATAGAGTAGTTGCTGGTAACTGTGACTGGCGTATTTATTTATAGTAAACATTAAAAAGAAACAACTTCCTTTCACCTCTACAAATTTATACACACGTCAAGACATTCTGTGCAGCCTAATAAAAGCTAAATAGATCTGGACCTGTGTAGTACTTGGATAGAAGATTAGTTGTCTTATTTCTGTAAGTTAATTTAAGGACCATGATAAGGAAAAAGGAGAATCTGAAGGTAACTGATAAGTACAATTTTGTCACATAAAAAATCCAGGATTAATGTAGGCAATGTATATTTGGATTACATCCCGGGGCATGAAAAAATATGCATATGAAAGGATAAAAGATCAAGTCTGAAACTGCTGAATTTCTTTTCAGCTTACTTTAAGGAGGACCAGTGGTTAGTGGGAAAGCACAAGTTTTTCAAGCAGAAGTTCCAGAGCTTAAGTTACTGATGAAATGGTAGGTTATCAGGGAAAATTTTTCTGGCTGGAAGTTTAGAGAGCCTTTTCTCATTAGAGCAGATAAGTCTGGGCTGGACTATTGGCCTGTCTTACCATAAACTTCCTTCTACTGAAAAATGAATCTGGAGCTTATCAAATCTGATGATAGCTCCTAACAACAGAGAGATCTGCAGAGGAATTGACACCTGGGCAGATGTGATGTTTTTAATGAAGGCCAATTACTTCACATTGAAACCCGCCTGTCACTTGTGGAGATTTTCCTGGTGGCAAAATGGTATGTGGGATGACTGCTTAGGACCCCATTTGCTGTTACCTGTGGAATAATTAACCCAACCTGCTGTTGAGGCGTCTTGAAGTCAACTTTAATTTAAATATGGTTCCTATACATCAGAGTGTTATCCGTAAAGCTTTTTCTGTTCTAACAACTTTGGGGATATGATGAGAACAGCAATGAAGGCCGGTTGGACTAATGAGGTGGTGACTTCAAAAGAATGTTCTTTGCAATATGTTTTTATGTGAAACTGCTCCTTTTAGTTGGAAATTTAAACTGTGGTTTTTAAAGTGTTGTTAAGTTATCCTGGAAATATATATATATATATATATAAACAACATATGGCAATAAATAAATAATCCATTGTTATTTTTTTAAGCAAAATACCTACTAATGTTCTCAGGGATTTTCCTCCTTATTTATCTCCTTTATTTCTACCAAGAGAGCTCCATGATGTGCTCCATGCAATATAATAGGCCACAAAATGTTTAACACACTTTACTGAATAAATCTCATATGACTGGGTTCAATAAACATGCAAAACCCAAACTAAATAGTCCACGTTATAACTTATGTTATTTGGGTCTATGACCAAAATAAAGATTTGATATGTTATTTGAACCGGGGCAGGAATATTTCAGGGTATGTATATTCTATATTAAGTGTGATTCCAATAGAAGAGAATATCAGCAGCTCTGGCTTGAACAGTGGCATTTTTGGTGCTCTCTGAGCTTGGTTGTTTGCTTGCAGATGTTTCATTACCCAACTAAGTAACATCATCATTAAGTGTGAGTAACTTTTGTTCTCCATTTGGGTTTTGTAGGTTGAACTATTTTTTTATTGCCAGCATGAGCTACAGATTATTTTGCTGTCATGTATAATTGTTCTTGTTTGTTCCTTTCTTCCAGATCATAAATTCAAGAGATTCAGGAAGGCAGATATCAAAACACTAAAAGGAGCCAAATATATTGCCCCCAGCTTGAATGAGGGAGCAGACTGCACACTATTTACTCAATGGTGATTTAAAAATAAACAGAGAGAGAGAAAGAGAGAGAGAGAGAGAAAGACCCACAAAACAAGTTGATTAAATCTTTCTTTTCCTGAAAGCTGTTTTCACCCATGGCACTGATTCGATCTCAAATTCTTGTTATGTAGCAGAAATGTGGCTGTTAATAGAGGAAGGACGGCTTATCTGCTCCAAGAAGTGTAATCCCAACATAAGGCGATAAACCAGCCATGGCAAAATTTGTAACAGTAAGTATATGTCAACAGGTAGAATTTAGTGGATTGGGAAAACAAGGCACAACATATTATTGTTTCTGGCCCCTAATTCATCTGGGCTTGTGTTCAGTTTATATGTATACGTCTCATGTAAATCAAAGACAAATCAGTGAATCTTGATGCTGGTTATGTATGTATGTGTATATTAACACAGAAGATGAAATAGAATACTGTTTGAAGATATCTAAACAGCTCTGAAATACACAAATACTCCAAATGAATTTCCTAGTGATGTAAATTGTTAATCAAGTGGGCAGCTGTCATGCTGTTGAATTGTATGGAAATGTTGGTGGGTCATATCCAAGTGTTCTAGCTCTAACTCTAGCAATGTGCTCAGAAAACCCAAAGGGTGAGTGCCTGAACCAGTGCTGGAGATTGTCAGTGCAGCTGGCATGTTACTAAAGATTCCTGCAAAACAGGATGATCCCCAGGAGATACTAAACCTCTTGAGAAGGTGGATTTCTTTTCATCCACCATCAATTCTCCGTAATTACTAGCACACTCAAAAGACTTCTCTTGACTATCAATCCTAGCTCAAAGTTGGAGTTAGATGTCTCAAGAGGCATTCTAGCTTCACCAACATATGTACCTGCATCACAGAATTTGGTGGCCACACCCCCACCCACCCTCCAGAGCTGGGACTTTGCATATCTTTTTTGCTCCAGAATTGTCTATTCTCCTGGTATAAGAGCAACACTACAACTAGTTTCAGATATGCAAAGCTTTGCCATAAGCTGAGATTTGCAAACTACAGTGGAAGGCTTCAAATATTCATTCCACATTTGGCAATTTTTTAGTATACCTCTATTTTAAACATACTGTGCTTATGTATCTACTATAGCCCAAATAGTCACTGTACATGAATCTGAACAGCAATCTCCTTTCTTCAGAAGAAAAGTTATGTGAATCAGTGTCCATTGGCTTCCTAGGAGGAATTGCTTGTTAGTACTTCAAGGCTACTCATAAGAGAAGTATGTTCACACCTGCAACTGGATAAATTAAGAAACCATGGCACTCTTATGGCACTGACTCCGATATCCTGAAACACACTGTATCACTATATCCCAAAGGAGAAAGATATTTTCCATGATTGCACCACCATACAGCAGCTCTCTACAAGGTGCATACAGCCCTAAATTAGCATTAGAGGCTTGGGAGAGTTCACTGTTTTTATTCAAAAAGGAATTATTGATTGCAAATCCTAAACTAATCACGTCCTCTTCCTCCTTCTGCCTAGCTCCAATTTTCAATTATTTTCATTTAAGCAAGCATGATGGGACACTAATGCCTAATAAATCAGCAGGTATTGCCAAGCAAGAAGCAGACCACAGGATAATTGTTATTATTTTTTTTTTAATACCAAAATATTGGAAGCAAGAAAGTTTATCCTTGTATTTAATAGGGTCAACAGCAAAGCCTTCAGTTTACTGGATGAAAATCATTCATCCATAGAAGACCTTGAGCCACAGACAGACACAGAGGATTTTACTACTATGAAATTAAATTCTTCTGGTGAGAAAAAAAGCAGTTCTGTGAAAAAAATGTCCTGTTTCCCAAGTGCTGGGCTACTCCTAGCAATGCTTCAAATTTTCTAAATGACAACAGGAGACAGGTTCTCTTTGTCTTTAAGTAAGGGGCGGCCTACACAAAATCCCTGAAGTAACCTTGGATTGGCTGGTGTGGGTCTTCCGGGCTGTGTGGCCGTGTTCTGGAAGTTTTGTTTCCTAACGTTTCGCCAGCACCTGTGACCGGCATTTTCAGAGTGCAGGAGCACAGACAGGAGCACAGACAGGAGAGAACTGCTCCTGTCTGTGCTCCTGCACTCTGAAAATGCCGGTCACAGGTGCTGGCGAAATGTTAGGAAACAAAACTTCCAGAACATGGCCACACAGCCCGGAAGACCCACACCAGCCATCGTATGCTGCCCGTGAAAGCCTTCGACAATACATTAACCTTGGATTGATGGTCAAGTAACTATTTACTCTAAGTTCTGGATTCTCATGAACGAAATATTTTATGGCAGCACTTACCTGACCTTAACTGATCTGAAAAAGTTAAACAGAGTCACACCTGATTACTACTTGGATGGGATAATATCAAGAAATATAGAGTTGTAGAGTAGACTACAAAAGCAGAAAAAAATCCTAGAAGACAATACACTTCTGTATTGTTGCCTAGAAAACTAATGGACACATCCATGAAGTCGTCACAAGTCAAGCTCAACTAAAAAGTGACTCCATTTTTGGAAAGGATTCCTATAGACCTAACCACATCATGTTAGGAGAACATGGAACAGGAACTGTTCAGCATAACATACTGAATATTGTTATTTCAGACTTAGATATGATCAAATATGAAGCAGGAAGAACATTTTGGTTCAATTAATCACAGCAACATTTCATACAGAATTTTGCATTTCATACTATTCCTAAGCATAATTTTTTAAAATAATTTTCAGAAGTTTATTTGGTTTACAATTTTATTGTCTTTGCTTTTTTTGACAGCCACCATGGAAACATAAGTGAAGGGTATTACGCAAACTCTGCAAAGATTGTTTAACCATCTTGTTGAGTAATTCAGCATATAACAGTGATGCCAAACTGAATACCACTGTTCAAATAAAGTTGTCAGGAACTGAAGACCTCTGCTACCACATGTGATCCTTGTCACTACAGATTTCATACAGATCAGCCAGTACAAAAGAAATCCACATCAAGCAATAAAGAACAACATTAAAAGGAACCAGCAGTGGTAAAGCAAGCCTCTTAAAAAGCTTAAGAACAAATTCAGCAAAGTAGATTCCAACCTAACTTCCATGCAGAAAGAATCCCATTCAAAAAGTATAATCATCAAGAAGTTTCTTTCTTTTGGTAGCCACCTTCATATCTTCAGTGATGGGAGCATCTGATACAAGATATTGTATGAGCAGACATACATAGAGATACAGTAGGTAGTCTTCATAGTAATATTGTTCCATTGATGCATTGTTTGAGGTTTAAGGAAGACACAATTGTTGAAAAAGGGAAGAAATATGGATTCCCATGTCATGCCATCCACAATATTCACAGTTATCTTATTCATATTCATGCTTCGTTGCTGAGAAGATCACAAAGAGGAAGGGAGATACACTGTAGATACTGGGTTGAAACAAGAACATGTGTTCCAGAAAACTTTTTTTTTTTTTAATTATTCTGGTGGGTCCCCTTTTCCCCTTTAAATGTTTTGGGGTAGGTCTCCTTCTAGTTGCAGGTGATGCTGTTTTTGAGGTTTCTCTCCCATGCCACTTGTGCTTTATATTGTGCTGTTTTATGCATAATGTTGCATTTTTAATCTTGTGAAGCTGCCCAGAGTTGTACCCGACTTGAGTAGCCTAGAAATTTAATAATAGAGAAATGTTTCAATAATTTTTGATACTTCAGGAGCAGAAGAATCCAATTTTCCTTCTAAGAGATGTTGCTTTAATAGGAAAATTGAGTTATCCTGACTCCAAAGAAAGACTATAACAGAACTGTGTGCTTTTAGTTTCAACTATAAATTCAATTGAATGAGAGAGAAATTTGGAAATGGGGCATTGAGATAAACAAATAAAGGACTGAGTGTTCCTCCAAACTGGCAGCTGATATTTTAGGGATCCAGAAAGAACAGTTTGTGGACATCTGAATCACTCCATGCCCTTCTCTTACATTGTGCCTGCCAGATGTATTGGCTCTCAGCTCCTACAATTATAAGGCAATATGGCATTATGATATCTAAAGCAAATCATATACAATATATACTTATCAAGCAGTGATGGTAATAACGGATATTACCCAGTCCCAAATACATAACTTCCATGTTATTCATTAAGCTTATTCAAGCATTCAGATCCTCAGCAATGCAGTGGGAGAACAGGAGACCCTCTAGGTCATCCTCCTTTGTTGTATCCTTGTTGTCAGCTCTATCACCTTCCACTTGTCAACAATGAAACATCTGATGTGGGAAGCTCTGACACATAAGTTTACTGTGTGATTTAGTCCCCTAGAAGATAATCATTCGGGAGTTCATAGCAAAAAAAAAAAAAAAGTTCTCTGCCTTTGAAGTTGACCAACAGCGGCAGCAAAGGTGGTGACAGTAATGTGACAAAGGAAGCAGAGAGAGGGACTATATAACAATAAAATAAATTGCATCCTCTTGTCTAACTAAAATCATATAAACAATGGTCAGAGGGATAGAAATGCTTGAAAAGGATTTTTGTTGATTTCACTCCATTCATCTTTTTGTATTGTTTTGAGTTACATTTAATGCACTCTAACTTTGGGATGATTCATTAACATATCCTCTTAACATTAAACAAAGCTTCAGTGCTTTATAATGGAGGCATAGAACTGGAAGGGGGTGGGGGTGGCAATACAAAACATGAGATCCCAACGATACTAATTGAACATGCTCACATTATTCTTGGGTGAGATGAGCCTAAATAAAGCATGGCTTCCAATAATTCCTGTTAAAATAGGTAGGGAAAAATATGTAGCACAAAACCCGTTATGATGAGGAACAGTGCTTAATTTAAGAGACGCACCCAGAGACTTTCATCACAAATAATTTGTTCCTACTCTAACTACACCCCCCCATGTCTTGTCAAAGCAAAAAAGCTTTGTCCAAAAAACAGCTTTGTCGGGATTGTGCTGTGCTGACAATTTGGGGCGGGGGGGAGTCAGTCCCACCCCTTGCCTGTTATCATTCAAGAATATTTGTATACAGAACTCCCAGGACATAATGCTATGAGATGCTCAGACCCCATTTCTATTCACTCCTGAATGGAAGCTAGGGAATTTAACTCCTAATTGATGCTATTTACAACAGAGACCTAGATATTGCTACTTGGAATAAGTCCCATGAGTGACATGGTTCTCACTCCTAGCCAAATGGGTATATAATTACACTCTTGGAGATTTTAGAAACTTTTCTTGCCTTTAAATATGGACATTATGTTTCTCTCATAAAGTTAAGACCCTACAGTACATGTTCCACTCTTTTATTCTAAATCTTACTCCATTTCCCCCCTATGCTTTCTCCAATGAACTCAATATGTTGTATTTATCTCTTCCCATTTTCATCTTTGCATTAACCTTGCCTAACTCAGGGTTAATAGTGAAGTCAACTACTTATGAGATCACTTCCTCCAATACAGTTCAACCCACTCCACAGATTATAGGGAGAGATCTTGCTCACCACTATCAGTTGATCAAATTCACAGTTCAAGTAACTAGGAATAGGATCCTCTTGGAGGGTGGGGAGTGGGGAGAGGGTGATGTGATCATGGAACTTTCTACTGGGAGAAAACTGTCAGGTCTCCATGCTAGCTTTTTAAAATGACAAGTGGGAACATTCCTGTTCATCTGGGCATTTGCAAGATAATTATCGCTCAAGAACCATTTTTTAATTTTCCTTATTTTATGATAGTTATATCTAAATGTTTTTACTGATGACAGATTCATTTTTGTACACTAGTTCAGGCTTTTTGAGGAGGAGGAGGAGGAGGAGGACTTCAAAAGGTTGTTGGCAATTAATAATTAAATATTGCTCCTGCATGTAACAGTTGGGACTCTTGAAAATAAAGCATCTTAGAGTGCATATGTTCAAGCAGGTTCAATTGTGTATGACTTCATTCTGCCAATTTACAGAAGTAGTAGTGAAGGCTTCAGGCACAAGATAAACATCCTTATACCATTTGTATATTTCTTTCTTGGGTACATCTTTATTTTTACTTTAAAAAAGTATTTCTATACCATCTTTCCTTTAAAAACACAAAACAGTTAACAATGCAAAGTGAAATGAAATACGTTAAAAGAATTTATAAATAACACAACTAAATGAACAGCAATTAAAAGCTCAGATGTTTTTAAAACTCAGTTCTCAATGCTTTAAAATAGAATATCCACCCCATACTTACAACATAAAACATTAAGAATACTAAGAGAATGTGGAATAGCATATATTGCTTTTTATATTGTAAGTAGCAATATAAGAGGTGTAAGGCAAATTTAGAAACTGTTTCAAGAAGTTTGTTCTTAGTAATTAAATGGATACAGCTAAAAAAAAAACCTCTCCTTTTTGTTGCTACCCATTTGCATTCTGACAGTGACGATATCGACTTGATCTCTGACAGCAAACTTGCATGAAACCCATGGTGGTTTGATCATGGTACACAGGATGGAGAAAATTGATCACTCTAAACTAGACAGACAAACAAGCAGAGAGACAGATACATCCACACTCACATACCAGGCAAAAGAGCTTTTTAAAAAATAAAAATATATAAAATATAAAATAAAAAGGTCAGCATGGGTGTCAAAGGAATTGGCTTAGCCAACTCCTGCCCAGAGCAAATTCAGTGAGTCAGGCAATATATTCAGTGCTTGGATGAAATGTTCTGAATATTCCAAAGAGGGAATCAGTCTGGGAATAATAGCCAATAACAATGGAGTGCAAATAGGAGCAGAGGAGGCAGGAAAGAGAACATTCTGAAGCAACTAGAGGGATTGTAGACGTCCTACAACACATGGCCAGTGGGATAATGGGAAAGTCATTCTGGCTTTTTATCTGAATTACTAAGGATAGCTATACACTCAGAGAACGTTTGCAATTGCAACTAAAAAGAAATTTGATGAGGAAGTATAGGCTTTCTGTCCAGAAGCAAATTAAAAACAGCCATCAGGCATGAAAGTTGTAGCTAATAACACTGCAGTTTGTGGTGAGGGAAGAGACACAATCAGTAAGAAATAGTGCCACAGGGTAGCAGTTTTCAGTTCTAACATGACATTATTGTCAAAGGCTCATCTTGTTGAATTCAAATATTGGATAACTTCTTTCCACATGCCCCTAATTTTGTTTCATATGGCATCCTATGGAAGCCAATATGAAAAGAAATGGGATGCGTATGTAAGAGATGCCAGAGTGAAAAGGAGAAATAAATAGCTAAAACAACCTTCACACCATGATAAACACCCAGAATTGTTGTTGAGAGGCCACCTGACTAATCAGAATGAATGCTTTTGAAAAAGATAATAATAAAATAAAAGGCTAATCATCTCATTCATTCTATTGCTGGTTTCCCAAGCACAAAGGATAAAAGAAAGTTAAGTTGTTTGCTATTCATTTTATTGTGGAACATAATGCTTCCCAATCATGTTGCTCACAGGCTTCTTTTTAAAATATATATAAAACATTGTGCCAGAAAAGTCATTTGGTTTATAGCAGGAACACTAGCAATGCCAGTGCCTCATTTCTGAAGATTGATAAACTACTAAGGGCCCCATTACTCATTGCTAACTGCATGAACAGGTATATTGGAAAATACAAGCAATTCTGACATCTTACGTGTCCTTGGCACCAAAGGTACAGCACACTGAGAGAGAGAAAGATTGCTGTAGGGAATCTCTCTCATGAGCTTTTCAAAGATTTAGATGTTGGTCTATTTTTGGAACTATAAAACCTTATCCTATTCCTTGCCCCCCCCAAAATCAAAATAGGAGCAAGGAATAGGATAATGAAAGAGGAAGGAAAACTGCTATCTCAGCAGGTTTGGATTCTGTGATGTAGAACAGTGTTTTTCAGCCTCAGCAATTTTCAGATGTGTGGACATCAACTCCCAGAATTCCCCAGCATGCTGGGAGTTTTTAAATTAAGGTTTTAAATTGAGGTTTTAAATTAAAAACAATCTCTATGAAGAATAAACTAGTTATCTAACTCATAGAACATATACTAAAACAAACTGGAAACCAGGAAGAGTCACCAGGGCACCTATGATCTATCCCACTGGAACAACTGGATTCTTGAACAAACAACCCAGAGTTCTCACTCGAGGCACAAATGACCAGGCTCAAATGATCCTACTTTGGACACATTATGTGAAGACCCAGCTCTCTGGAAAAGGCTCTAATGCTGGGAAAGGTGGAAGGAAAGAGAAGAAGAGGACAACCAACAGCAAGATGGATGGACTCAGTTACAGTGGCAATGAGTGCACCATTGGGAGATTTGAAACAACAGGTTAGGGATAGATTGCCATGAAGAAAATCTATCTATGTGATCGTTAGGAGTCAAGAATGACTCGATGGCACGTAATCAGTCAAAAAAATGGGGGCATGACATACTGTAAAATCTGTATCTCTATGCTGTGAGAGCTTAAGGGAAAGTTGACTTTATACAGTATTCTGATTGTTCATCTACTGACCCTGTGTTTTCAAAATTCACAATTTAACCCTTGCCCCTTTCTGGTTGAAAGGGTTTTGGACAATCAAGTTGGGATAAACCTGTGAAGAGCTTCTGACAGTCAACAGTTCTTAGTTTCTTACAATGTGGGGGAGGTTCAAAGAGTGCAAAATCTGATCCTATGTTGGGCCTAGCCCAAGGAAATCCAGGAGACCATACAGAAATTATCCAGCAAGGTTTATTAGCTACAACCCATTTACAGGAATCTTCCCAGACTGGAGCCCAGTTCCCAGGCTCAGCCAGTTCATACCGATGGTATTTCTCAGGGAGGTGCCAATCTCCTCCGCTTATCTCTTCCTCGCTCCTCTGGAGATGAGAGCACATTCTTTACTCCCCTCCCACCATTCCAGTCCATCACATCCTATGATCTTGGTCAAATAATCAAGCATGTTTTCTTTTGTTCTGCTCTATCATTTTTAGTTACTAAATTACTTTTCTGGAAAGATTCCACTAAACACAGCATAACACAGTTCAGTTAACTTTATAAACTATGGGGTTTACTGAAAGGTCTCAGAATTGTAGCTTACAAGAAAGTTTCTGTAAGGCCATATAGCAACATCCCCTCTTAGGTTGAATGGCATGTTATTTGACAGGTAATTATAACTGCATGCTGGTTGCCTCTATGCATTCTAGACTTAAGAATTGTGTCAGTCTTCTTTTTCTGAAGCAAGAGCAGAATGTACATTTCACCTTAGATTAATCTAGCAGATGTGATATTATTTAATGGTCAAGTGTTTAAGAACTATTTCAAATTGCTTTTCAAAATTAATTAACAAAGACAAATATATACTTCCAGCCAAGCATATGATAGGTATGTGTACTGTATGTATAAATCACCAAGCTATTTTTATACTGTTATAGGACATTGGGTGAAGGAGAGAAGTTTTGATGAACCCAAGGAGGAGCAAATTGGCACATACTTTCCATCACTTTCTTAAGTTGTGATGAGAGTGTTCCTCCTGAGCTCAATCTACTTCACCCCCCATAACTCCCTACCACTGCTGCAAAATCTTGCTAGAGTACAGCCGAATAGGATATTATCACCACCTCAAATGAAACGACTGGGTTTACACACCATACTATGCTATGGGAAAATGGGGCAGTTGGTGCATAAGTTTGTATGTTCATGTGCATTTGTATAAGGTTTGTACTTCAGCATACTGTGGGAGTCCAGCCAATTGTCTTAGGCTGTTGAGTGAACCAAGCCATAACATTATACCCCACGTTATAACATTAACTTGGGCATAATGTGTTATTTATTCTTTATTTATGTACAATTATTTCTAGGCCATGTCTTCCAGTCATTCTACTGTTAGTGTCAATTGTAAGTAAATTACAATAAATATAAGTAAAACGTCCATAATTTGGGAGGGTGAAAACAGTATTAACTATGTAACTGCTGCAAAGAAGATTGGAAGTTAGTTCTTTAAATATTTCTTTTTTTCTTTTTTTTTGTTTCTCTTATACTGTTGCTCACTTTTTCTTCTATTTTTCTATCTTTCCTATTTTTCTATCTTTTTTCTCTTTTTTATTTTTTGTAGCTTTTAACTTTGTAAAAAAAAAAAATCTTTAATAAAAATTATATAAAAATACAGTAAAACTTCCATAACATTCATAACATAATTTGCAATTAAAAACTATTATTGTAGTTTTTAATTCTTATTGTATTGATAGTAATTGGGTGTGACCACTCAAACTCGGTGTAGCCAAGTTGCTGATGATCTAAATTATTCAGAGTGGTAAAAAAGGGAAGCAGATGCTATTCAACATGAGTAAATAAGTAAGTATAAAGGGATGCACAGAAATTCTAACTACTCATATAAACTAATGGTATCAGAGCTAGCAGTGACTGATGAGGAAAGAGATCTTGGAGTAATGGTAAGCCATTCAATGAAGGTGTCAACACAGTGTGCATCTGTTGTAAAAAAGGCCAACAGCCTGTTAGGGATTATAAGAAATGGTATTGAAAATAGAGGTGTCAATATCATTATGTTCTTAGATAAATTAATTGTGCAACTACATCAAGAATATTGGGTGCAATTCTAGTCACCAAAGTTCAGACAAGATATAGTTTTTGATTTTAACTGCGAGCCGCCCAGAGTCACCCATTGGGGGGAGATGGGCAGCATACAAATTTAATAATAAATAAATAGGTAAAAAATAGTGGAACTAGAGAAGGTTCAGAGGAGGGCAGCTAAGGGGTTCAGCTTCCCTATGAGGAAAGGATGTGCCACTTGGGGCTTTTACTCTAGAAAAGAGGCAAATGAGAGGGAACATGATTGAGATGTACAAAATAATGCATGGTGTGGATAAAGTGGACAAGGAGAAGCTATTTTCCCCTCCTCAGAATACTAGAATCAGAGGTCGCCCAATAAGTTCAATCTGGAAGAAGCAGGAGAGACAAAAAGTTTTTTTTTTTTACACAATGTATAATTCAACTTTGAATTTCATTGGATGAAATCAATGAGAAGTGGTGCCGGCTGCCAGCTTGGCCAGCTTCAAAAAAAGAATTGGACCCATTCATGGATGCCATGGGGATCAATGGCTATTAACCTTGATCGCAGTGGGACTGCCTCTCTAACTCATCTGCTGGGAGACAAGCGGGCTTCCTTGGAAACTTGGTCGGCCACTATGAGTACAGAATGCTGGACTACATGGGCCAGGGATCCAATCCAGCAGTGCAATGGTTATGTTTTTTCGTTCTTACTTTGGGATTTCAGTGACAAACCAAACCGAAGAGAAGCACAATCACAAATATTTAATACAGCCCCACCAAAAAAAGAAACAGAAAGAAAAACCTGGCAGAAATCCTAACTCCACCCCCTTTGATGATGTCACTTTGCTGCTACCTTATCTCATACTGGCCTTTGGCCATTCAAAAAAATAATTAATTAAAAGGATCATATTATTGCCCTGCTGTGATATTTCCTAATTGATGGGCATAGGTCTAAATCACAATTTGAGATTAAAAGTGGCATGGGATACTAAACAAGCTGAAATCCATACGATCGTAATTTCCTCAATTTTTATGCCCCTGGCTAATACTAGAGAATTTTTACTCTCCTTCTATTGTGTATGAGTTTATGACTCCTGGGACTTCTATGCAGAGGGCTACTTTAGCCTTTATAGAATGTTCTACTTGCCATTAGCATTTACATTATACAGTAATCTTACAGTAAAAAGTCAGCATTAATTTACTGTCTCTGATGCTGATGACCACTATATAGAGAAGGGAGTTGAAATATATTCCTGACTCCCAGTTCCATTTTATGTTCTAATTACTTTGCAGTACTATAGAGTGTAACGCAGCACCATATATTCTTCCCTTACTGTAGGCAGTTTTATGGTAACATCACAAAAGTATATGGAACTTGTTATATAGGCACATAAATTAAATAACGGGATGGGGGAGGAATCTCCAACTAATACATTATTACTATTATTATTTCAATCCTTAACTGTTCCTTTTTTTTGTTTCCAGAATAGTGGTGGTCAAAAGGTTTAATGCAGAAAAGATTTTGTAAATGTATTTCTGGTTTCCTCCTTGTCTTGTTACTTGATTATTGTAACTGGATGAACCTTCATTCATAAAGCTGAGTAGGTGACACCAGTTGAGCACCAAGCTCAAACAATAGATTTGTTCTGTGCTTTTTGCTAGAAGCACAACTGCTGTCAGATGCAATGGAGCAGAAACAAATCAAGCAAGCCTCAGATGTTTTGATAGCACAACAATCATGTTAGCCATTATTCTGCCTTAATGCTTCTGCTCCAGTAGTTTATATAAGATTCATACTGGAATTAAAAAAAGAAAAACATGTTTCCAATTCCAGCAAAAGGCAATATGTATATTTCAATACAGGATGTACAACTATAATGATCTTGTATTTACCAAGTGATATTTTCATTCAGACACAATCTGTGCAAAAGAAGCTGTGTTACTGAAAAACTCTTCAGCAGATGGAAAACCAAGATTAATAACCAATTCATTGGTTAGCTCCCCTGGGTGGTCAAAGCAGAATATTCTAACTCAATAATCTTCTATATATCGTAGATAAAATGCTTGCCTTACAACTTGCCTAGAAGAGGCAGACAATTGACCCTGAGTAAGCAATATGTTTCCAATTCAGCATTGTTCCAATTCAATAAAATAAACGTATTATGGTTGAGCTCCCCATATTAAAGTAGCTACAAGATTCATTTCCTTCTCACCTCTCTGTTTTGCTATGACTGAGTCAAATGTTCTACTGTTAGCTTGTTTTTCAGATGGAAAATGGCAACTTCTTGCTTTTGAGGCGATGGGAAGAAATATTCCAATCTGAAATTTTGGTTACAATGTTTAGATCTTGTATTATACCTTTACTTCCTGTAACTATAGGAATCTATAGGGCAATCTCATGGTCCCAACTATTGCTTTTTTGTTCTTTCTTGTTTGATCACATACGTGATCCCAAATAATCATGGATCCCATAGAAAAAGGGGATTTCTAAAACTGGGGAGAGAAGTCCCACAACTTGTATATGGTACAGTTCTATGTTGTTGCTGTTGTTGTCCTAAGAACAACTTTGAAGTCTGAGAGTCCATATCATGTAACGGAATCCAATCCTTCTGTCTTCACTGGCCCATATTAGCAATATTATCAAAATGCATTTGGTTGGTTGGGTTTTCATTTCCAGGTGGAAAAAAGGCATTTAAAGAACAAAGAACAAATCTATGAATTCAGGCTTTGACATAATCATGTATTCGTTCACTCCACTGTGATGCAAAACAATTAATGCAACTGCCTAGTGTCATTTAGTTCTCCCTTTTCTCAATGTTTTGTCCTAACACAGTGAATCTCCAAATTCAGTAATGAGTACTGTACCATAAGGAAGGAAATAATATAAAAGCAATGCAATCCATTTTCTTTAGCTGATGGGTCAGGACCCAGAACAGGTTGCAATGAAATCTAAGGGGGATTATACCTTCCATATCATTTCTTATATTCTTCAGTGGTTATTGTTTAAAAAGAGAAAGGGAATGGCTAAGAAACTGGAAAAGGAAAGCAGAGAGAAAGAGTGATGTGGCACATAGAGGATCACTAACTGAACTGTGGGGACTGTGTTGTTGGGCTGTGAATAAAGGCTAAGCCTATAATGCAATATTTAAAATGTTGTCCTAATCAAACCTAACCAATAAACTACAACAAAATCCCATTTCTTAGCTCATTTCATCCTTTTTCCCTGAAGCCAATTGTTAATTCTTTTTATGCATGCTTTGGTAGTATTTCCATATTGTTAATGAATGGTACCTACATCTGGCCATCAACCATAATAAAGGGTTTGTTTTGATTTGTATTGTTTTCTCTTCTGTCTACAATGTGATCTCAGCCAACCAAGGATCTCACTATAAATACAACTGTGTTTTCTGAACCATTTATCATCTTTTCTGCATTTCAAAGCAGTTGGATAGAGAATATTTTAATTTTTTTTAACTCACTTCAGTTCTTCCAGATGTAATCCTCCTGAACAAGTGACTTCTATGTGATCTTTGAACAAGAGAGGTTCTCATATTTCTGAGGGAAAAATATTGCATTAAGTTCCCTTCCTTGCCTATTAGCAATGTTTACTAAGACACCAGACTGAAAAAACAATCTTTATCAATGAATTCTTCAATATTAAAATAAACAAAAATAGTGTAACAGCTTTCTTGCAGATTATGTGGAAAATTACTAGCAGAAGAGGTCATTTCATCACAATGTAAGTAGCTTCCTAATTCTTGATACTGACTCCTAATAGTGGAAGTCTAGTTTTGAGGAGAAAATAACTTAGAAATCTTTGGATATTTCATACTGGTGTGGTATTTAGAAATTAATATTAAATTAGACATATTAAAACTCACTGAGAAGAATTATAAGATATCTGAGCTTTTTCTGTTTAGAGAGTGTCAGCTTTTTTTCTGCAAAGCTGCTTCTGTTTGATTAATAAACAGATAAAGCTTGCATTTTGGATTTCTTCTCCACAAAGTATTTTACTTACAAAAAATAAAATGAAGTAGCTAATTTAAGGAAGACAAAATATTGATATATATAACTGATGGTTCACAAACTGGCTGCCATTGATATAGATACAGTACATAATCAACCTCTGTTGGATGAATGAAAGAAGTCTACTCTTTCATTTTATCATGAAGATATAATGCTAGTTCTTACAAATGCTATATTTAAAGATTTCAGTGTGACATATAAGTTCTGTCCTTACATTTATCTTAACATTCCCATGAGTTAAGTTGAGGGATGCTGACTGGTCCTTAATAGATAACTACCCTAAATAGTTAAGGGTAGAAAATCTGTGCCCTTCCAGATTTGCTGAACACTTTTCATTAGGCAGCATAGCCAGTGATAGAAGTTTAGCAAGCAAAAAAATAAAAAAACCTTACAGTTTCCTGTCCCTGCAGAATACTTTAGGACTGGAATGAATGAATGAATGAATGAATGAATGAATGAATGAATGAATGAATGCATGCATGCATGAATGAATGAATGAATGAATGAATGAATGAATGGATGGATTTTAAAAATAATAATAATAATAATTATTATTATTATTATTATTATCATCAATATCATGAGAGCTGGAATGTATTTTCAACATGAATATGTAATTCTTATCTGACATTCTAACGATTACATTTAATCAGTGTTCTATCTGTTCCATTTTGTTCAATACTTTATTTATTTAGGGTCTTCCAAATCACAGAATTTTAAAAAATACAGCACACCATTGATACATGTATAAATAACTTTCTATATAAATATATAAAAGGGAGAAATTCTATAAAGTTAACATTACATAGAAGGGACCAAACAGTTCCTATAAGTTAAGGCTATAAATAAATATGTTGCTATTGCCCTCAGAACACCTGGGTATTGGTTATTTAATAAGAATACCTCAATCTCCTCATCATGAGTGGAGTTTATCAAACTATAGACTGTACAAGTCTATTGATAAGAAAGCCACATTCACTGCAGATCCAGGTTGAGTAGGTTGGTGGAATGCCTTAAAATATACTGACAGAAAGAAGAGTTTTCTGTTTATTGATAACACTCATAAGAAGCAATGGAAATAAAAAGTCTCACATTTGGCATCATGCAAATTGCTTCAGTTAATGACAATGCTATCTAATTTTGTATAATATAATTTAGGGAGGCAGTTTGGTGTAGTGGTTAAAGCACCAGGCTAGAAACCAGGAGACCATGAGTTCTAGTCCTGCCTTGGGCTGAAAGTTGGCTGAGTGACTTTGGGCCAGTCACTGTCTCTCAGCCCTGGGAAGAGGCAACAGCAAACCACTTCTTAAATCTTCCAAGAAAACTGCAGGGGCTAGTCCAGGTAGTCACCAGGAGTCAACACTGACTTGAAAGCCAAAAAAAAAAGGTACACCAAGGGGTTTGTGATTAAAACGTGTTGATTCTGAAAAGTCCCATTCCAACCTTGTCTGAAGTGTTCCTGTCTTAAAACAAACGGTCCAAACTATTATTCTGCTGTCAGTATCATCCAGGGTAAGATTGCAAGACTTCTGATAAAGTTGGAAGAAGATATTTGGGGATTGGAACATTTGGCCACAAAATGTTTTACAGATATCTAATGTAATCTACAACAAAGATCTCATTTAGTCCTTTATAAAACTCTGTGCCTTTGCAGGGGAAACAAGCATATTGCACAGTTCTTAGGAATGTATATTTCAGTCCTGAGGGCCAAATGAAGGGGGCATTTTCAACGTGCCTTTACAGTTTGGAAGTATTTGACAGAATAATCATCATTCAGTGCAGCTTACAAACTTCAGCCATTAACAGTTAAATAGTGGTGTGCTAAATTTGTCTTGTTTTTACATTCTTATATTAGCTCATATGTATTTCCTACAGGGAGCAGTCTGTAAATACTAACCCAGAACCTACAGTATGTTTTCAGATTTGAGATTGCACCCTCTTGAATGGTTATATTCATTTTTTCCAAAGCAAGGAACCAGCAATGTTGTATGAGGTAAAGCTGAAAAGGAGATAGGATCATTTGGATAACAAGAAATGAAATAAATGTTGTGCCAATAAAATAAAATAAAGAATAATGCATTTCTTTTCTACCTGTTCTTGTTCAGTTCAATGAAAGAAAATGTGTTTTTAACATTTCTTTCCAAGGGGAAGAAAGAAAAATGATGAACATTTCATAGGAGTCTTATTTAAGGAGAAGGTAATCAAGAACTGTGTGCGTGAATGTCTTGTGTTGTACGATTATCTCTTTCAATGTTTGCAATTTCCCTGGATTCCCACATTCCAATTAATTCCCAGAGGAAGATATCATAAGAGAACTGCATCCATGTCATGTGGCTTTCTTCAGCTGGGAAATGTGTTTGTGAATATTCAATCTGGATATTCAGTCAGAAAATCAACTTCTAAACTGAAAACTGTTTCAGGTGGTTGAATCAAACTGAATGCTTACAAACTGCTTCAAATACTTCTGCCCAGAAATTGATTACTCCAACATTGACAAAGATCAAATCAATAATTCAGTTTGAATCATCAAGCTTGATTGATTTCTGGAACTGAAATAATAATTTGAATCAGATTTGACCTGCTTTCCACAGGCCTGGTGGACAGTCTTCAGAGTGATAAAAAGATATCCAATAAAAAATAGCCCCAGCAATTTCCAACAGCAGTCAACTCATCAACGTCACAAACTGAAATCAGAACAAATTTTCATGTAACCTGAGAAATAATAAGTCTGTTTTGTAGAAGAAAACTTACTTTTGAAAAATTGCAAGGCCAAACTCAGCATCAATGAAACAGCTGATTATCATGTCTGGGAAAAAAATTCAGTATACATGTCAATAATCACATTTGCCAAGAAAAAGGCTGAGAACAACTGAAAAAAAAATTATTTGCATTTTTTAAAACTGATGCAGTGAACAGATACAAATGATCCTCTCCTCATGACCATGGTGTTTCAGATCAGTTAAAACTCAGGTTTCCAAGACTTGATTCAATAAAAGAGTTATTATTTTTAAGAGAGTCTTTTTTATTAGAAACCATCACCTTAATAATTTTGGACCTGAAAGCAACATGCTTTTAAGAACCCTATCCTGAAGGGCTGATAAATCTGATGAAATTATTCCCCTGCAATTTTAAAAAGAATAACCCAATGTAAACATCTGCACTGAAGTATGAACCAGAACACACTTCCCTTTTGGTTTTTGTCTGCTCAAAAAACTACCATGGGTAGAAGATGAATTTATCCCCCTTCCTTTACAGTTTTGATTTTCTTCTACCAACATTTGCAGAAAAAATAGAGGGTAAAAGGAAACCCATAAATTTCTGGAAACAGAGCAAGTAATAGAACAGAGATCTTTTAATTGGAGGCAGAAGAGGGAATGGATTGGAAATCAGAAGAATGCATTCTTCTTTTCTGACCAAGTGACAGAAATCTGTGAGGTGTGCGTCTGTGTGTGTTGGGTGGGGAGATGTCACAGATTTCTGTCACTTGGTCAGAAAAGAATAGTTCTTTGCACAGAAAAAGATTGAAGAGTCTTCAGATGGACAATTATTTCTAAAGAACATACCATGGAGTAGAGAAAAGACAACACAGAACAAGCCTATCTAACAACTTGTGTGGTATTTGAAGAATGACTCAATATTTTTTTTCCCTTTCCAATGTTTTTATCTGAGCCCATCTTCATAATTCTTTTGAAATGGATCTATCAAAGTGCTTGCATGAAAAGAGCATTGCATTGTATCTGAGAAGAGGCAAATTCATCCAAAACAGTGGTTTTAAAAGGGTAGTCAGAATGTATGAATTACTTTATGAAAAATGTCAGCTACAGTAGCATTAATACTGTAGCTAGGGGAAAAGGCATCTCAAAGTTGAGGTTGTAACTCCATCCTGTGGTGCCTAGAAATTACAACACATGTTGTTTTCTTCTGATCAGACACAGCTCACCTCTGAGTATTGCCTGTCATCTAGATATATGGGTGTACATGCAACCCTCTTCCTGCTTTTTCATATGTGGTCTTTTCTGGGTCTATTGTGATCATGGGAATGTAGGAAACAGAGCTGCTGAATTTCTCTGAAGGCTTCAGAGCAGAGCCCCATAAGACTGTGGAACTTCCTTCCTCACCAGTTTCAGATTCTTTGCCTAGCCAACATATTTTCTCCCTCATCCCAATTCTTGCAGGTACATTTAAATAGTTATCCCTCACCTCGATTGCACCATTGTTAGCTACTGGGGAAGCCCCAGCATATGGAAAGTTTTACTAGAGGACAGTTCCCATATATGTAGGATGGCAATGAAATCTTTCCCCTTCTCATCCCCCTAATTTCCACTTAGGAAAGACAGTTCTCATCATGACTACAGCTCTGATGGGAATAGTTTCCCTCCATGTATGCTGCAATGCCAGTGAACATTTTTCTCTGAATTTGATGCTCATTTTTTAAAAAACTAAACTGTTTGTCAATTGACCGGCTGAGCTATGCTGGCACTTGACTGATTTTGAGTAAGCTCATTTCTTGTCTAAGCTTCCAGTATTTTTTGGGTCTAAGTTTCCATCCTGATTGTGTAAGAATCCTAAAAGAAATGTCCTGAACTCAAAAATGTTGGCTTGTAAAATAGTTATTTGTTTGTATGACTGTTTTTATATCAATCAATCAATTATATTTCGGTCATAGACCAGCACAGAACTAATAGCATAACAATCATTCCAAAATAGAAGTAAAAATATAAAGACATATTGAGAAAATAAAATAAGGTAAAGATGAAATTATTAAGGTAAAATTACAGAGTACAGGTCTTAAAACTCAAAAGAATCCTATAACATTACAGTTAGTTTTACAATAAATAATCTAAATGCTGTAAATAACTAAGACAGATAGCTATAAAAGGACATAAGTAATACTAGAATTTATAAAGCACTATGAGTGTGTAAAGCGATGCTAACTTATATTAACACTAATACTTGCTGAAGCTCTGCTAGGGTTTGTTGGGATTAAGACCATTATGGTCCAACCAATTATAACAAAGAAATAGTAAAATAAAACATAGAGTGGTATGTGTATATTTAAAAGGAGAAAAGGGAAGAAAGGGGGTGGGAGGGGGAAGCAAGAAAATAAAAAAAGAAGAAGAAAGGAAAATATATTGAGTTACGGAAGCCTAGCTCAGCGTCACCTCACTTGGAGGAGCTGTTTACATGTAATCCGGCCTGCCCAGGTGTTATGTTATATATGGGGAAATACACATTTCTCATAGATTTCTATAAAAAAAGTCAAAGCAGCAACACATGACCTGCAGTTTCAATTTCCCCCTCACCACAAGGACAAAGCAGCAGCTCTTTTGGTGTGTTATAAAACCTTCCCTCCAAGAGAGCGAAGGGGAGGACATGGTAGCAAGCAAGAGTAAAAGCTCTTCTGAAGTTTGGGGGGACATCAATATTGCAGAGGTAAAGGGCCAGAGCAACACTTTTTTGTGGGTTCACTGAAATAATATATGGTGGTGCCTGGCTAAAATCACTTTGCAGGGCCATATCTTTGGCATGTGGTTTGAAAGATGCTTTGGCCTGATCAATTCCCATTGGAAGCAATACATTGGGGGAGAATCCTCAATGGCTTAGGGTGGCACCAAGTCATTTTCACCAAGAAGTCTGGAATTTGTCTTGAACAGTTAAAAAAGCCAGACAACCTGGGCTGAAAATTAGTTTGAACCAGGAGCTGACATGTGCTATTTGGGCATGAGTTTTAATTGGAACCATTCCAGCTTCAGCCCAAAGGGCTGAGTTAGGAACACAGCAAAGAGCCAAAAAATATGACTAATATGATTAATACATAATAAATAAATAAAAACAGGTTCCTTAGGAAGCTTGATTGTATGGCTTCTGATGGTTCTAGGTTCTTATATGCATACATTTGGAAGCCGTAGGACAGCTGTGATATTATTTTGGCCTCAAATACTTATACTATTTATCATACCAATACCCTTTCTTTTTAATGGATGTCTATAGTGATCTGTATTTTACTAGTTAAAATACTATTCCTAATTTGAGTGCTCAAGACTGGCATCATCTTGCAACTTGGCAACAACCCCATTGGACTCCTTGATAGTTTACTAATACACTAGTCTTTAAATGAAGCAAAATTTCAAAGACATTTCAAAGAAATGTCTCACTTTGGCCGTGCTTCAAGTGAAGCATCCCTTCAAAGCTTCCCTTCAGGAAGAAATGTGAACCTCTTTCCTCTGAAAATAGGATAACCACATGGCTTGGCTCGGCTCGGCTTGCTTCTGCCTTTGCCAGAAGAAAATTTAGCACATGGAATAAAATCCCAGAGCCTGAACATTCCACAAATTGATGGGAAAACCATTTCTAGGACCATGGACTTTTTAAAAGTGCCTCTCCCCCCCCGCCCCATCTTGCAGAATGAAATCCACAATAAAATATAGATATCACCCCCCAAAAAATGGCTGTTTCAGAAGGATTTTATGATGATTGTTCTCTAAGCTTTATTTTAAAACAGTTCATACTTCATATATTTTACTGTTGGGATCTTTTTTATAGTCAATGCTTTGTTATATATTATATGGCATTTTTATGATACAAGTTGCCTGGAACAGATTTTTCTTTAAAAAAAAAAATGATGCATTTCTCTGGTCTGCAGAAATACAGACAATAAATAGATGGCAGCAAAGAGGCACAGAAAACTCTCTTGTTCTGCCCCCTAGTGCTCTTTCACATGTTTTTTGGCTCCAATGCAATAGCCTTAGGAAGATAAATGAAACACATACATACACACAACATATTAAGTAATGCAACATAGGTATGCATACATGTACATGCACTTTTCCACAAGTTGATAACCACAGTTCTTAAGAAAAATTGTTTCCACCATGTAAAGGTAGTAGTGTGAATGTCTGTTGCAGGCAATGAGAGCAAAGTCATTCATGATACTTGCTCATCTAGGTCAGATTTTGTATTTTGCTACAACCATTATATAGCTCCCCTGCTATCTATTTGTGGAACATTGAGATGGATTGATCTGGCTGATCTGTAATCAAATAGTGGTTTGGTTAGTTTCTAAGGATCTGAGCCACTAATCTCAGTGATCCTATGGCATTATGAAAAATGTTATGAAAAGGTCCTTTTGTTTTCCTCCACAGTATATTCCAATTTAGCTACATCATTGAACTTCTGCTCCTTGTCATCTGCTCAGTTTTAATAGAAGCACAACAGAACCGTAATGCTCTATTGGATCTCTGTCAAATCTTAGTGTGAAGCCCAAGAGCCTTCAGAAAACTGAAATTGTTTCTCCCTTCTTTGGAAAAAGGATGCTGATTGTCATGTGGAAGAAAATGAAGTGAGAGTTGCTCCAATGAAGTTTCTGACCTTGGAGCTAAGGTTGAGTCACTTGTTAGACAGAAAAGTTGATTTAACAATTAATCTTGCAGCCAAACAGTCTGAAGTTATTTAAGATAATATCAGACTGAGACATTTTCTATCAATTTGATTCCAAAGGGAAAGCAACACAAATAGATTGAGCTACTCTGATATGAGACTCTTGTTCAAAAGACCCTTCATGTATAATCAGTCTGGAAGCAAAGACCTTGAAATGACGCCATCTGTAACATTTCTTTGAGCTTTCATTGATTTCCTAAGCACTCATTCTCTGACAAGTCTTTACAGATAATTAATTTAACCAAGCATTACATCAGTGGATCTCTGTTTTTATGTTCAGTTATTTCATAACACTTTTCTAAATGAGTTGGGTCTACAGCTCCCAGAATTCCCAACCACCAAAAGCTACTCTGCCCAGGAATTCTGGGACTTGTAATTCTCATCTGGAGGACACCTGATTGAACAGGGGAGAGGGGGCTCTGACCAAAGAGTTATCTATTCAACAAGCAGGGCATAAAGGAAACAGACTTTCTCTTTGTACCCCCCTCCCCACAACCGTTATTAAAATCTTCAAGTATTGGGTGGTTCAATATGAATGAATGAATGAATGAATGAATGAATGAATGAATGAATGAATGCCTCCAGATACAGTATCCAGAAGGATCATAATAGTTTGGGAAGATAGGATGAAATTGAAAGAGTTCCGCCAGGTTCCCCTCTTAACCCCAGTGAAAGGAAGATTGGTAAACCTCTGTCCAAAAATAGCCCAGCTGACTGGTCAGTGAGGCAGAGGAGAGATGCAGGAGGAAGTAGGAATGTAATTTCCCTTCATTTCATCCCACATCCTTTACTGAACAATTCCATTTTCTTGGCTTTCACAATACATGAAACTGCAAATTAAGTAAGCTTCTTCATGGCTACTTTCTCCAACCAAAATCAACCCCTTCAACTAGTAGTAGTCCCCCATTTCCAATTCCACCTATATTGTAGGTGTTGCTTTTTGGTGGCAGTGCCTATTCTTTGTAGTAGCCTCCAGCTTGAACTGAGATGGTCCCTACAATTTTGCCCAGCCAAAAGCTATTGAAACCGTTCTACGGTAGGATGGATGACTGTGCTAAAGTCTTTGGATTGTATGATTTATAATTTTGTAATTAATTTTTATGATGGAAGTTTTATTGTTGTGCTTCATTATTGTAAACAGGGAAGACTCTTGGGATTGCACAATAATTAAATAAATAGGCTGTAATGAATAAATGAATAGGCTGGGTTCATACAACATGCTGATACACATGTACACACGTACAACCCCTAGAAAATTACAAATGAAATTACTTGATTGGTATCTGACCTGGTTCAGTGTGTTGTGTGAGCAGCACTTTTGAGTTTACCTTTAGCTATCAGAGCTAGTAACCGTTGATAGAACTGTGCTTGTGTGGAATGTCCACAAACTGTCACAGTGATGCGGAGAATGATGAAAAGTCAGAGGAAATGAGTTGTTAAGGGTCATATAAAAGCAAAAAATATTACATTATTGGAACTGGGAAGGGGAATTCACTCATAAGTCCATAGCCGGAACAAACATCTCTCCTCTTCTATGAACACATATGACAACATTGGCAGCATTCACTTAGTGTGGGAGACAATACAAACAGTATATTAATAAGCTGATACATAAATATTGAGATAACTAGTGATAAGAACATCTGCAGCCATTCTTCTTACATCTGTCCCAAAGATGACAATTCTTTTTTAGATCTTAGATCTTATGTTACTATTTGTGTTGCTGGTGTATATTTTATACCTCTTCCCAATATACAATCTGTTTGAATTAGTTTACAGATCTAAAATATCCAATCAAAACAATTTAAAAATACAAAAACTCTATACAGTAGAAAAATAGGGGAAAGGGAAGAAAAGCAGAAATAAAACCAATATATTTAACATTCCTATAAGCAAAGTCTGGGTAAAGGAGAAGTTGGCTGAAAGGAGTAATAATAGATGCCTTGCAGAAAGAACATCCAACTTAAGAATGAGTGCAAATATGGACAGAAAATGAATGCAAGGAAAGGAAATGCCACAAGAAGGCTATATTTTTTATACATTTGCAAAAGAATGAATCAGAACAGGGAAAACAGGTGCATGACAGGTATCTCACTATGTCCTTCTCTCACCAGCCCATCTCACAACTTTTAATCTGCTGAAAGTTTTAACCCAATATGTTTTCAGGATCACAACACACACAGTTCCTGCGTGTGCCCACCTGTCATTATTCCTAAGTGGAAATGTACAGTCTGCTATAGTCCAGAAAGGCAGTGAGGGACAGTGACAGGTGTTAAAAAGCCAGGTTTATAACTGCTATCTATTCTCAGCTGAGCATGGGTTTCCAAAATATAAATCAAAAACAAAACTAGATGAGGAAAAAATGCAGAAGTATACTGAGAATCATTAATTTGAAAGCTCTCCAAATAAATTTTCTTTGGGGTGGATCATCATGGATCATCATGGAAAAAGTATAAGATTGGTTTTGATGCTTTTATCTTCATAAGATTGGGTTTATTTAAACAAATAGCCATGAAAAAACAGCACCCAGGTACAATATTTAATACAATCTAAACTGAATATTTGAAGTTCCCTATTTGCTATCTACACCTAAAAAGGGTGAAGAATAGGGTTGTAAAGATCAGTAAAAATCTGGAGTGCTTTATGGTCTGCATTAGTAGGGCATTATTCCAATCCAGTGGGTTTTTAAATCATGGTTTTTAATCCATTGAAAATTCATAACTTTTATGCTTGCAACATTTGCTAACATACGGAGACACTTCTAATTTATGTAGCTGTTAATAAAAACTGCTTAAGAATCTTTTATTAAAATAAAAATTATCCTTCTTTCAATTCCCTCCAGGTAGACTTTTTAAATATAAATCTGATATATGCACTGCAATTTGCATGCAACTTTCAGGAGCATACCTTTTTTAAAATATATTTATTTCCAGATTTTTGATCAGATAAAGACTGATGGTAGCTAGCCTTTTTCAATGCAGACATCCATGTTGTTATGAAATCTGAATATCCAAACTCAATAGCAATGGTATCTATGTAAACAATAGTTTTACATTCCTATTTGGGATGAAATAAATGATCGTTTGCTTTTTTTTTTTTTTAATCAGTGAGACAGAAACAGGATCTAAGAATAAAAGCATATGAATGGGGGAGAAAGCAAAACCGCCCATCTCTAATCAGGACACGGACAGAACCTTGTTTTGTGATTGCCAAATGACCATATTGTTGCACAGAAAATACATAAGCGATTCCCTTTGGATTTTATCCAGGTAAATAGAAAGTGGGACTGTCCTCAATTAAATAGTTCTGTGTCAATTCATTCACTGTCTTTTGAAGAGTCCATCAGTCAAGTGTAAATCTTCATCAGTTTACACTGGATTGCTATGATATAGAGGGCAGGAAATAGAATCCCACTTCTTTATTCATTGAATGAGGAAGGCAAGAGGTGGTTAGAAAATAAGGGTAACTGGAAAGCAAAAAAGTCAAGATGGTGGCCCCCACTCCACTATCAAATTCCCAGCCTTTTTTTTTTTTTTTTACATGTCATGATATAAGTTTAAAAAAGGGGGGGGCTTCAATCTCACAGTTCCAACTACAATCTTGATTTCCCACCCCAGTTACTGGTAAACATACCTGGTACCACAGCAATGTGGAGAAGAGGGTTCATGTTTGTTATACCACTAAGGAGATCATCTGTCACAGATTGTAAATTCATTGGCTACTGTCCCCACACCAAAAAAGGTGTCTGTTTCCATGGCACAACTATACAGAATAGTCTACAAACCCAACTGTAAACAGAGATATGCCATTCCTATAAGAATTGTTGACATATTGGCTGTGAAGAAACCCAGTGAATCTAGGGCAGGTGACAGCCCCTTTGAGAATACTATGTGTGCTGAGTGGGTTCCATCATGTACAAATTATAACATGATTTATTTGAATTTGGCTTAATATGTTGTATGAAAACAAACATTGTAGCTTGTAAACTATGGTCTATGACTTGGTGCACTGAGAATACATTAATACCTTTTTAACAGGACAATTATTTTTCTTTTCCAATGACCACTTCCTGAAATCTTTGATTCATATGTACAGATTTTAGAAGCTTGGTATTTACCAGTCAACTTATCTCTCTATTCTTTAGATAGATTTTCTCATGAAGTTTGACTTCACTGTTCCTCTCTTTTCTTTTAAGTGGATCCCTCAGGCATTTGGAGGAGGGAAAAAGGAGATTTGATAATAAAAGGTAAAGCAGTTTTGTCAATACAACTACAGAAGTGCTCAAGTTAAAATATTGATCACATCTCACTGCCTGGAGGCCCTTTGAGATATATACTTCTAGGTATCTTTCTGACCTGCTGATTCTGTAGCACTGACAAAACATTCTGTGCATCAATTCTCCACTCACACAACTTCTCTTGGACTGTAAGTGTGTTCTTGATTTTCCCCTAAAGAAAGCACTTTCCCCTGTGTCAGGCTTTCCCCCCCCCCCATAGGAGTTTTTGCATCTTCATTCTAAACATTTTATGTGAATATCTTCTTCCTTTTCAAATCCCTAATAAATGACCTATTTCATGTCCCATTAATCTGTCATTTGCTCAAGTCCCAGAGCAGAACCTTGTCTACAATGGCCTCTTCAAGGAAGTTTTTACTGCCACGCTTTTTTATATTTTTAATGGATGAAGCAGTTTTTATTTCACAACACTATCATATGTATTTAGTAACACGGGGCTGAACAGGCCCCCAGAAGTAGTGAAAGTCCTTATTTCCAGTAAAAAGGAAAAGGTTTTCTAACTCAAAGACATTGTGGGGGAGAGATTATCCCAATGGATGACCAATTGTCTTTTTTTTCTTTTCTTTTTTAATATTTAAAAGAGCCTTATTCTGACTGAATGAGGGGATTCCTTCATCTCTATCATTATTCTTGAAATGATCATCTGAACACACCATGGCAGGTAGCCATGCATTGTTCTGTGGTTAGGTGATCACTGTAAGAAGAATGAAGAGAGGGACCATCATAGCTCTGTGATGAGTGCAAGGTTGTTTTAATATTTAAAAGAAAATGAACTGAAAAGGAAGTTACCTTACCATTGATAAGGTAAGGTAACTTCCTATTATTTCCTAAATTTTGGTTGGTATTCACCTGGCTTAAACAACTTCCCAACCTCTTAATGGACAGGGCAAAATTGAAATGGAGCAAACTTTTGGAACTCACATATCTTCATCTCAGTTCCACAATAATTGGGGAGGGGGGTTGGTATATGCATGGAGATTTGCCTTTAGATGTTTGAGACAAATCTCAAATTTAGCAAAGATATTTTCTTTCAAAAATGCATTCAATATATTTCAGTATGATCTCTCTGCTGCTTTGGGGGCAAACAAACCACAGAGTTAGCCTGTTGCTTCCTCCTTGAAACTATATTTTGAGATTTCTACTTGATGGAAAATGTGATTATTTTATACAGAAGAAGACAAGAAACCAATTCAGGAAGCGGATCTCAAGAGCATTACCATGGAGGGCCCTTGAAATCCCATCTGTTCCATTGTACTTCAACCATGAAATGGGGAGGAATCAAGAACTGACCTTCAGAAAGCTCAGAGACAGTAAAGAGCTGTTGTTTTTTAGAAAAAAAACCCCTTAAGTATTTCTTCTCAGCTTATCACAGTTATGAAAAACAATTGTAGTCAGGTGCTTTATTTCTTGCCAATAGTTTGACATCTGAATGTCAAACTATACAGAAATAAATTGGTTTAGGCACTGATGGTGAGATTTAAAAATGGTGAGAACAGTAGGCCCATGAAATGACAAGACCAAGACCTGTGTCTTTTGGAGAACTACATATGAAAATAGGTGCACTAGTTCAACATAGACAGTGCCTCAAAGGCCACTGTATAAAAATTTCTCTCTGTCTCATCCATTGGTTTATCTCATAAATAAATATCTGTCAGTCCATGGCCTCATCATACTAATAGGCAGAATGAGATGATTGCCTCTGACAGCAGATGCTGGGGAAAGCAGTGGTTATATTCCAATTGCTCCTTCTGGATTCCCTAGATGTTCCTCTCTGTTGAAGTTCAAGTATGTATAGGCATTGCAACCTCTTCTATAATATATATTTATATATTCTATGTGGGCCTACAGCAGAGGAATAGTCAAACTTGCACTTTTGAAATATTTAAAACTATAATCCCTATAAATCTACCAGATAACCTGGTCAGTCTGTAGTTTGAAATAATTAGAGAGTACTAGATTGATTATTTCATCTTACATGCTAATTCTGGACTGAGGTACCTATACAATGGTGCCTTGCCTTGCCTTGCCTTGCCTTTTAAGGCCACCTAACTTTATAGCGACCCTGAGCACATTTTTTTAAAACATGGCAAGAGTAGGGGGCAGCCATATCTCAGGAGGGAAGGAATTCCACTGGTCAGGTGTTGTCTCAGAGAAGGCATGCTTCCTAGATCCCCTCAGGTATCACTGCTTACTGGATGGGACCTTGAGATACATGACCATTAAATTTAAGGCCATCTTGGTGAGGAGATTCAATCACCAAGCATCTTTAAGATTAGGTCAGTCAAGTTTTTGGGGTGGATTTGTAAAAATTTGGGCACTCACTAGATGTCAGCAGAAAATACATCTCTTTTCTATCAGACAGGATCATGTAGAAGTTTGTGGACAAGAGAAGGAGGAGGAGAGGAGTAGGAGGAGGAAATTATTCTTTCACCCATCTCAAACACATTTTCTCATACCTCTCAGGAGTTTTCAGAGATGAATATCTGAAGAATGCTTTGGATACATTGAATTGCAGCATTAGGTATGATTAAATTTAGTTGGAATGGAAGCCTGAGAACAGTCATCCTTTGCTAAATGAGAAACTATGTGCACAAATGGGTGTTGTGGATATATCTCTCTGTGAAAACAAGCTGTTCACCACATGATAGGGTCAAATTTAGGTCCACCTTTCAACAAACTGCTTAATTACAATTTATTTTAAAGGATAATTTTGTGCAGCTCCCACACAATAACAGAACAAGCAGTTGTTTTTCTACCGTTCACAGAGTAAGAGGGGAGTGTAGGGAGGCCATGATAAAAGTGATTATTTTTTAAAGTATATCCCATAGTGACTCTCCATTAATGTCTTCTGATCTTTAATTAAGTTGATGGTGACATAATTTAGGTATGCAACTATTTTATGCCATAATATATCTTTTTATACTTTATAGCGAGTCAACATTTCTAAACATGGGGAGATAAATTACCCATAGTTGTCAGTGGTATTTAGTTACACTCTGTTTATCAGTTCAAATGATATTATCATATTTAATACCCAGTCACACTCTTTCACCCCTGTATGTGATGATCCCAATAATTCCTACAAATCAGATCAGCCTTGTTGACTTTGATAATTAAAGTGAATGAAGGGATGACTGCAATCTAAACAATTGTTCTCAAAGCCTCTGTAATTGCTGAGTCTAATATATTTTGTCAGGATTTTTTTTTTTTTAGCTTGAACTGTAAAGCACCTGAACTTGAATGAATCTTGGAAAGCTTTCCAGAATTTAGAAGATCTTCGATGGAGAAGGAGAAGGAGAAGGAGAAGGAGAAGGAGAAGGAGAAGGAGAAGGAGAAGGAGAAGGAGAAGGAGAAGGAGAAGGAGAAGGAGAAGGAGAAGCTCCCCTTTACTTTGACTTGGTGTCCAGTGTACAACCCCTTAGATGACAGAGTGTTTATTTACACCTATTAAATAACCTCAAGTTATTTGGAATCACTCTACCCTGCTCAGAATTGACAGGTGTGCAAATTAGAGTGAATGTCACAAGAGGCAGAGAGATAGATTGACTAACTGGCTTCACACATCATGCTAAATCAAAATGAATTTTCTTTGGTAAGCCTTACAGCATTGTGTGAACACAAACATCGCCATTTGTCCACTGCTATTTATGCCTCTATACCAGCAAGGCTGGCTGGGGAATTCTGGGAGTTGAAGTCCACACATCTGAAAGCTGCCAAGGTTGAGAAACAGTGCTGTATACAATGTTGGAACTCCACCTATTGTGGCTTACTGTAGAATGATGGCTAAGCAAACCAAGGCTTACCATAAAAGGGAATTATGCTCCAGAGCCTCCCAAAGTTTATGCTAATGAAACTCAGTGGCAAAAATGCAAAAATCAGACTGCTGATTCCTACAGATTGAGCTCTAAAATTTACCATCAACTCTAGTTATTCATAGATTCTGTATTTGCGAATTTACCCACTTGCTAAAATGTATTTGTAATCACAAAATCAATACTCACAGCACTTTCACATGCAGAGCGGCAAAAACTTTGAGTCACCCAACGAGCTTGTTCCCAGTCGAGTTCAGTATTTGCTGATTCAATGTTCACTGTGGCTTTATAGAATGTAACTACTGCAAATAATGAGAATTGACTGTACATGTTAAAGCTCCAGGAGATTTATCATCCCTATTGCGTATAAACCATCACACAACTCTATATGCCTAGATGTTATATTCGCATAGGTTGTCCGAAATGTTCATGGAGGGAAATTGGAACCAGCAGGCTCACAGAGAATTCACTCTCCCTATGACCAGTATGCTCAGGTAAAAAAACAATACAATAGCAACAACAATTTTTTAGGTGCCACTTCCTAATAAGTCTGGCCCTGTCCAAAACAAGCATCAAAAATGGGCTTGGTGCAAGAAGAATGGAATTGTTGCTTTGAAGCTGAATCTGAAAAGACATCAATCCGATCCAAGAATGACTGAAGATAGTCAAGATGACTATCTTGGTGATTGAAAGCATCATCTTAACATAAGGGGTACCATCTTTTCTGATATGATAGCTGTATTTGGTCTCAATAGGGTTTGCTTAGCCATCATTCTACGGTAAGCCACAATAGGTGGAGTTCCAACATTGTATAGAGCAGTGTTTCTATATAATAATTGGACCATGGTAAAGATTGGGTAAAGTTAAAGAGGTGGGTGGAGCAAGGACAAAAACTAAATTTAATTTAGTTCAATTTTGAATAGAATGGAATTGACATTAAATACATTCAATAGGATTATTATACAGTAGCTGTATTTAATACACTTTCCCAATCTTTCAGATTAACAGATATAAGCCAGCAGCCCATGTTGGAAGATGTTTGAGGAGTTGGGCTTTCAAAGTTTCAGGAACAGCAGACTGAGTCTCCTTGTCACAGAACATAAAACTCTTCTGCCTTTTATGAAAATCAAATTAGATTAAGGGGAATCTTGGAATTGCCTTTGGTGACTAGTTTTAGGAGATAGAATCCTCTCATACTTATCTGTCCTTGTTTATCCAAACCATTAATAATAACTTAAGGCAAAGACTTTGTCTGCACACTTTCCTAATTTATGGTTTACGTAAACTTCATTTACTGAATTAACCCATTTACCTGGGTTCATACAACACTCTAAGCTGTTGTAGCTAAGTACATTTTAGCCTAGTGTGTTGTGTAAAGCCAATCACAAAGTTAAAGCGTGGTCAGACAGACTTCTAGTAAAATGGGTGAAGAAAGGATGGATGTACAGATTATTCTTACCACACTGAACTTAATTTGAGTACCAATGTAATTTTCATCCTCATGTCTCTTCACTCAGCATGGAATTACTCAAAGGGGTTTTCCCATAAAGAAAGATGTGCTCTTGGGAGTTTGTTGTCAAACTCCTCCAAAGACATAAGAACCTTAAAGCAGAACGAAGAGCCGAAGTACACCAATACTTCACATTCTGATTTTTACAGCAGCATAAAATGGTCATCTCGAGCAGTGCTATCATAAAATTAAATCATTCGCTCTTGTCATTTTGGAGGGTCTCTTTTGACAGATTAAAAACTACATGGCGAAATGTAATTTCCTAAACTGAGGGTATAAGAAGAATTTGAAATATCTTCCTATTGCAGAGGCAGTTCACTGGGTCGGTCTTCTCTGTAGCAGTAAAGTAGAAATCACAGCTGTGTACAATTTAACATTGCTATCTGCCTTGCAGGTACAAGCAACACTTGTCTAAGAGGGCCGCAGAAAATACTTGGAAGTGACAGTTACATTAACAAACCAAGGTTATGCTTCTCTTCTTTTTTGGGAGAACCCTTACAGAAGCTTCTGTCTATAAGATGTTAAACCTCCCTGCTTTAAAATCAAGACTCCTAACAAGTTCTCTTCAATCAGTCATGCACAACGTAGAACCATTAATCACAGTAACTTGGATCTCACTGATTGTAGTGAGGCCAAGTCAAAGTGCATTGTGATTGTGAGATATAATCATCCTAACTACTGAAGGGAATTCACACACACACTCCCATATTCTAAGGGAATTTAGAGGTGACTTTGTCAAGGTATGAAAGAGCTATTAAGGAGAGACTTCAGCGAGAAATTACACAGTCCAGAGATTGAAGCAAACATTAGAGAGAAACTCAAAATAACCCCACCTTGATTTTGTTTAGTATAAAAAGAGACAGGGAGAAACACGGATAGGCTTTCAAGATTGATGTCGGCCCTTCAAGGCAAGCCACCTCAAGAAACAGACACTGCAGGGATTCCAGAAATGCTTCTTTACTGTTGTAGGATATAGTAACAGAATCTTGAAAGCCAAGATCAGCTCTAAATTCTAGTTCCATTGTATTGGCAAGCTCTTGGCAACCAACTTCAATGAAAAGCAAAATTATTCCACAGTTTTAGCTATATACGGGAATGGAAAAACATTACAGAAATCTCAGCAACTGGATTGGTTTCACTTTAGAATCTAATTTAACTTTCATAGTTCATTAGTTTTTTGTTGTTTTTTACTAAAGGCCTGTCTGTGAACTGGTAAAGAGGCTGTTCATACCCTTGATAAATACAGAATGTACAGGTGGCCAGGATGGGTATATCTCTCAGACTCTGAAAAGACTATTACACCCATTAGGTTTTACAAACATATTGAAAAACAACTAGACGAAGAAGCTCTAACACACTCTCAGCATTCCATTGGTTACTATAGTAGAACTAGCAGCATTTGAGAATATTTGCTTCTCATCCTCAATCTGCAATTTGTGACCCTGGGGTAAAATTACAAAAACTTGGTACTGAGGCAAAAGTCCTATCATGCTACTTTGTTCTCACAGTTCTCGGGTTTGTTTAGGTGCACATCCTCAAAGGCTTTCAGTGCAAATGCAAAACAAATAAGCCAATACACAGTTTTGGAAACCAAACACCAGTATAGGAGACCGTGCTAAGGGACTAGAATCAAAAGTGTGCTGGAGGTAGCTCATGGGTGTCCATTTTTATATTTTTGGAGACAGAGTTCCTTGTTAAAAAAAATAATTTGATAAAATCTAAAGTTGCATCTCTGGAGGGTGGTGAATCAATGAGGAGAGGATCCCCAAGGAAGGATCTGTTCTCAGCAGCTTGGTCACCTGCATAGGAACAAAGGAACTAAGGGATCCATCTGACTCCACATAATGAATGCTGGTGGGAGAGCATGAGAGGAAGACCCATGAGAGGTTGGGCTTCTGGGTTGCTATGTGGAAGCATTAATCACTATCATCTCTCTTGATTAACTTGGTTCTTGGAGAAAGAAAGCAAAAGAAACAGGATGTCTTTATTTTTCTAGAACACCACGTAAATCTCCTCCTTCCCCCTTCTTTATGACCGCAGAGCCCCTCATTAACAAATTTGCAGCATACCCTTGACCAGAAGAGTTCATCGTAGACCCTCAAGATCTGAAATATATCTTGTGATAATTGAAGAGCTGGGCCATTATTGTTTTCTAGGTCTAAATATGTCAGCTGAGTCAGCTGTACATTGGTGACCTAAAGTGCATCAGGAAGTAATGAACTGGAGGAACAAACATTTGCAGTCACTTAAGTTTCTGTACTACTTTAAAAAAAAAAGGAGGGGTAACAGAATAAAATGGAAATTCTACTGCATTACGTCTACTTTCTTAACAAGACCAAGAAATAATTTGAAAGCACAATCATTTGGGAAAAAGTTGGGATTAAAAAAAACAAATAGGAAGTCTTTTTAGACTCAACTGACATTTAGTATTTAACAATTTCAGCATTGTAAATAGAACTAAAATTGATTGATCGGTGGCTATGCATAGCACAAAATGGGAGTCACTGTGTTCAGATACAGTAAGCATTATCTGCTGGCTACTAACAGAAAAGTGCTATCCACATTCATATTCCACTTCAGAGTTTTCCAAGGCAACAGGATGCTTTTAATTTTAATTACATGTTCTTCGGCACTGATCTCCAATTGTAAATGTGTTGTAGAAGGGCCTGATTTTTTTTTTTTTGTTCAGATTTAGACTTCATTTTTTTCTCACAAAAGAATTGGAGTTCTTTTGATTTCTCAGTCACTTTTTCTTGTGCTAACTTGGCAAAGGATTAATCCCATTCTCTTATTCTTTTCTGAAATTGCTCCTTGGGGGAGGTGGGGTGGAAAAGAAGAAACAAATAAGAAAAGGGACCAGGGGAAGAGAAATGCACATCAAGATTTGCACTGGCAGATTGTTGTTTTACAGCAATCCTACTGGGACAATCCTTCTGGTATAGAGCATGTCAATAGCAGATGCACTCACAGATGTAGTAGCCCACCGGAACATTCAAAGCAGCTGCATTTGGCAGGGTGGAAAACAACTTAAGGGACTCATTTGGAATGTCTCTGTTTATGTTATCCTTATATTTTTCTGCATAGAGATGAGAACATATGCCCTTTGCTGGTGATCAAATACCAAAGCAGAAGTGAAAGGAGTCCATGTTTTAATCAAGAATTTATCTTGGATACACATGCTAGCTGGCCAATTGCATTAACTATGGAGCTCAGAATGAGGGGAGGGGGAATAGAAATAAGTAGGAAAAACTAAAGAGATGCTATCTTAATTCAACAAGTCAGTACAATTTGTTGAGATGCATTTTTTTTAAAAAAAACCTTCAATATGCAAATTTCCAATTAAAATCTGCAGCAACTTAGCCAATAATCCATTACACACACACACACACACACACACACACACTCCCCCATAGAATTTATCTATGTCATTTATATGAGGCACTACTAATTTCCTTGAGTGAAAACAGTTTTAAAGATGAGCAGATTAACGTCTATTAACGATGTTCCTACAGCAGAATGGATGGATGAACAATATCAAATTTTTTACATTGTTGTTATGTGTTAGGTATAATTCTGCTCTTAAAACTGGATCTTAAGGGTTATACAATAAGCAAAAGATGATAGATAAGTGAATTCTAATGTTGTGTATTATTATCTCAACATTGGCCAAAGTTTCAAATGAAGGAAAGATCATCCAGGTCACCACGCTGAGATCTGAAAAGATTTGTGACCTCTGGTTATTGCCATTACATTATTATTTAGCACTGTGATCTAGCTCTCCGTGGTTAAAATGAGCTGTGGCTTAGAGGTAGGAACTCACATATGGGTGTCCATGGTGGGAGCAAATGACACTTCTGTATTTGTGTCATGACAATATACATAGGTACATAAGGTATGGAACCTGCATCATGATATCACAACACATATTTCATTCTTTAGCAATATCTCAGTTTGTTGCAAATGCCCATGAACTCACAGTTTCAGTTTAATTCTTAAAGATAACAACATAGGTTTTATGATGAGGTTACCAAAAATATGGCTGGAAGAACAAAATTGTCTTTCTTGGTAGCATCATCTACTGTATCCCACTATTGAGCTATAATTTAATAAGGCTGTATCCAGTTTGCTCCAGTGAAAAGTACTGATTCTCATGAAAAAAGTCATACTCATGGCACAATGATCCTATGTGCCTAGAAATTTTCATGTACACCCAAATATTGTGTATGCAACCTGCCCCCAAAGCAAATGGCCCAGGTTCTCCACAGAGCTCCATGTGCGCATTGGAGCCCTTGCTGAGCCTCACACATGCACACACAATTTATGATATATAAAGAAAAATTAGCATGACACATTCTTGGAACACAAAAGTCTGTTTTAGCAGCTTCGTTATGATTTGAGAATGCTTGCCAGAACCTAAAGCAGGAGAAGCCGCAGCATTTTAGAAATGCCAGCTGACTCTAATCACTTTGACATTTCCAGTCATTAAAGTATGTTGTACTTGACTAATGCAAAATCCGTTTATTAAAAAAAGAGAGAAAGGAAGGAAGAAGGTATGCATCTCAGTGAGGGGTAAAACATGCCAGCTTTCATTCTCCTTTTGTGTAATATTGATGGCAAAGTGCTACCTCTTATATAATTTGTCTTTCCCAGTTAAATGAGCCATTTACTTGCCAAGAATAATAGAGGGCAAAATAATTTTTTCCAGGTCTCCTTTTGTAAAAATGCTAAAGCTAAGTTAATAGCTCACTTACACATAACTTGGCACAGCCTCACACACAATTCTGAGGTCAGAGTTGAGATACAGAATTCTTAGAAGCTGTTTCAGGCTTTCTATTACTCTACAACTTGCTATTGAAACCTACCTCTGTTGATGGTCGGTGTGTAGGATTTGGGAAACTGTACTGCACTTCACTCTATAACTATCCAAATTGTGGCTGGACATTATGCCGAGGTCACATACCATGTTAAGCCATTATGTGCTTTGACTGGTTTTGGTTTTGAGTGTTATGTCAATTCACCCTTCAGTGTCAGTAAACCATGATATATGGCTTAGCACAAAAGTGCATAACAGATAACAAGGATGAGGAAAGGACAGCAAGGAAGCCTCCAGACTGCATTACAAAAAGCCTGTGCAGACATCAGGCCAAACACTACAGAAAGTGTTCTACTCCAGCATACCAACGGCTTAAAAACAAATCTGTCATCTTTTTATTTGCTTTGAAGGATCTGGCCTGACATGGCAGTGAAGAATCTCTACTTTTTTGCCCTTGTGAGATGATGTAGCTCTGCTGCCTCTAGTTATGTGTTTTGTGGGATGCCAGGAGGATTGGTATAACGTACAGTATAAACATAACATACAGAGGATTGGCATAACATACAGTGTAAGGACTGTAACAACCACTATGTAGGACAGACAGGCAGAAGGCTTGCAGAGCCCATCCATGAACACCAACTAGCTGTCAGAAGACATGATGAAAACTCCTTAATCTCACAACACATGGACAGACTTAACCATAGTGTCAACTGAGAAACTGTCAGCATCTTAGACCAAGTTAAATCCAAAAATGCAAGGGAATTCCTTGAATCTTGGTATTCAGACAAGGCAGCCATCAACAGGCACATAGAGATAAACAACATCTACACACTATTCAAAAGAGACAATAGACCAGAACATCCTCACCAGCAGTCATCACCCAGATAAGCAGAGATTAACACCAAGATTACCACCAGACATACAAGCAGCAAACAGTACCTTAATCAAGGAACTACGAGAAGGAAAAAAATAGAACAAAACAAAACCCCCACCCCCACCAACACTGGCAGGGATGCCACAATATATAAACAGAGAGCAAACCCTATTCCGTTCTAGCACCAAAGATGTAACCAGCCGGCTAATGAAACATTTGCAAGAAAACAACCAAGCTCAGAGAACCCCAAGGACTCCACAGATTGGCATAAGCAATTGGCATGCATAGCTCCTCCTGGAAATTTCCTTCATCATTGAGGTTGATGGGGTGCCAAGCTGGGTGGATGTATTGATAACACCTGGCCTCTTTTTATTATTATTATTTTAAGGAATGCTTTAAGTAAATTAAAAGTGTGTGTGTGGGGGGGGTTGTTTTATTCTATTTCTATGTACAGAGGGACAAGAGTTAAAGTTTCAGTGCTTTTTATGAAATCTTTCAAGTATCCAGTATTGTCTTCTAAATTAATCCACAGCTTCTTAAACTGGTTTAAGGCTAATTAATCTAGGCTCTCCAAACTCAAGTTCTTTCAGGGAAAGAAATGAGCCAGGCACATACGATATCTGCATATTGGCATGTCACAATTTCCTATCCATAATCTAATATGGATTCCTCATCATGGCCTGTTTTCTTTGTTACCTTCTGGGAAGAGGTTCCACTGTATCCGATGTAGAACAGCCAGATTGGGAAATAGCTTTGTCCCCCAGGCTATTAGATGTCTGAATGTTTAATATCAAATGTATAGAATGTATATTTTATAGTAACGTAGGTATCTCAATTGTATTTTAGTGTAAGCCAATTGCAACGGAATTTCATTTTATTATGCACTTGGTGTATACTGTGTAGTGGAATGACAATAAAGTTATTGTTCTATATATAGGCAGTTTGTATATTTTTCTGTAGGCCTTCAACTGTCCTTCTAAAGATATATAAATATAAATATATAATTTCATCGTCACCTATGTAAAGTCTATCTGCTTCTATATGGAAGGTGGAAGAAAGTGACAGTCTGTCATTAAGAATTCTTTCCCATACATAGTCATGAAAGCCAGTCAGGAACAGGATAGATATTGGAACCAACTCTCTACTGGTCTCATCAAACGTCTCACCTACCAAACACTCATAATGACTACATAACTCAGAGGAGCCAGTCCTGGGAACTTTCAGAACTGTACTATCTATTTTAGTTTTGACCTTTAAGTCACTGAACAACTTAAAGAGAAGCTACCCTAAATGACAGCCTTTTTTTCTTCATGAAGCATCAGGGAAGACCTTCACCTCTCATGAATAGGCTTTGTCAGAACTATGTTGGGTGATGTCCAGAGAGAGTCACTTACGAGGAACTGCTTTAGCAGGGGTAATACACATGGTTGGAAAAGAAAAATCCTTAGGGTTATTGCCATTAAAATGATCTCAGGCAGCCGAATTGGCAGAGTCCTCTGCTTGAAGTCTCAGACACTTATTATCAGTAAATACAGAGCTAGTGGGATTAATATTATGATTTAGTATAAAGTAGCTTCCTAAGTAATAAATTATGAGACTGATCAGTCTTACCCAATTGATACCTTCCAAGTATGTGGGACAGTTTCCAGCCAGGTGGGTAACTGGTTATACTAACTATGAATTCTGGAAGCTGCAATCCTCCCTTCTGAAGAAAACCAAATTGTGGGAGGCTAGTCCCAGTGTTCAGAGAGAGAGAGAGAGAGAGAGAGGAGGGGGAGTATTGCTGCTTTAAAGAAAGAACTCATGAAAGTGATTCTTAAAATAATGGCATCTTTTCTTTCTTTCTTTCTTTCTTTCTTTCTTTCTTTCTTTCTTTCTTTCTTTCTTTCTTTCAGGTTTTTAGTCTGAAAAAAGAAGGATGCTTTCACAAATAGCAAAGTATAAGTATCCATTCAAATTTGCTGGCTTATAAAGGTTTAGTTCTGTTGTGGTCCCATCATTTTTTAATGAAGATATTCTCACTGTTCCTTGGTTTTTAGAAAAATGCAAAGAAGGTAGGGACAGTCATATCAGTAGGTAGAAGAAAAACTGTGGGCAGAGAGGAATCCAAGGGTTTGATAGGGTTATTTAAAATATTTACTGGTTTTTAGTAATAGTAGATGGGGAGCTCAATAGTCATGAGAGGGAAGGGGGAAGGCAGATTTTTCCACAGAATTTGAAAAGCTGTTTTGTCTGCTCCTCTCCTTCACACAATTTTAATGCCCTCTTTGACACCAGCTAGCTGATCAACTGCATTATAGATATCTGAAAGTTTTTAATTTGTAAGCCTACTCATCCATGAGAAACCCCTTGAAAGACTGGAATATGTGTAAGTATGGATCTAAATATAATTTGAAGTTTTTTTCTTTTTAATCCTGTACAGGAAAAGACTGGAAGAAGACTCATCCATCTTAAAAGTACAGGAAGCTGAGTATTTTTTAGCATATCTAAACAAAATCTATACCAAATCACAACATTAACCTAAACTAATTCTATTTAATGGACTTTACTGATCCAATACTTACCAACATCCCCAGGAAGGGCAAGTGTAGATTAAATAAAATTGCTCCAACCTGAAATATAATTAAAGCACATTTATATTAATCCAGGAGAGCTAAAGAAAAGGACAATGATTTATGAGCAATATTGCTGGCATTTTGAAAAGGCGCAAAACCATTAAAACGGCGTAAGTAAAAACTATTGGTTAAGAAGGCAGCCATAATTGGAAGAGCTATTCTATATGCCTTTAAGTCATGGGAGGTAAGGGAAGAATCAGAAGGAAAAATCAGATGTAGCTAACATCATATCAGTCCTTAAGCTACTGTTTCTTAAATGGGAAGGTTTGAAACTATATAATAAACAATAACTTTCTTGAATAGATGGTTACAAATGTTATTCTCCTACCTTGCTAGCAAGACATGGACAAGTTTCATGTGAACACATGAAATCATTATTGGGTTCATGTATTGCTATGGCAAAGAGTTGCTTCCAACTGGCTTTCTGCAGCCCAGTTGTGGTAGCCTTGCACATTGCACAACCATGGTTTTTTCAATAAATCGAAGTTAAGTGAACTATCGTTGATTTGGATCTGAGAACCCCATCTCACATCAAACCCTGCTTGTTATGGTTTGGCAAAATGTGTAAGCCCAAGCAGTACTTCCTCTTATATAAATTCCATTCCCTCCACCACCACCTCTAATTTCTCAGGTTGCATAGGTCAATATCAATATACGAAACAAACTTACATATGCAATGATATATTCTGTGACTGTGTCCAGCCATTAAAGACCATGAAAGAGACTTAGGCAAGGTCTCATGATATACTGAACCACAGAGTAGGCAACCACTTTTTAGTTTATTGTGTTACACAAAGTCAATGCGTAGTTAGTTTATGGTTAACATGCTGTCTGAACCCAAAGAGCCTATTTTTTTTATTAGTATTATTCTGAGAATCACACAGAATGCCTAGTTCAGCATCCTTCCATTCCTTCCTCCTATTTTATTTCATTTTTTTAACCTATATTGCTTCTAGTTTAGCAGAGGCCCTAAATTTTTAAAAAATCTAAATGAGCAACAGTGAAATAAAGTATTGTTTGTACCAGGTGATATAATACAAGAAAATGAAAGAAATTCTTATCATACCAAGCCAACTGTCGATGTTTAACACATGATTAGATTTCTTTTAACTTTTAAAATAATAAACAAATACATGAATATTGCATGTCGAAATGAAATGCTTTATTGCGTTCACTGATCAGCATTTATTTCATGCTGAACTTGCAGTATAGGGCTTGACTGTAGTTTCATCTTGATTTTCAGGTGTTTTCTGCTTTTTGTTTTGTTTCTTGACTGTTTGGTTCAATTTTTATTTGGAGAAGGAGTGGAAATAGCACGCTTCCTTAATATGCTCTTTATTGTGACATGGACTATAATAATTCTAAGGTAAAGTGTCATGGTCCCTGTCCCTCTAGCGTAATATCTATTTTTAAAAGTGCATATAAAAAGTGCCTATTGTATTGGGGACAGTTTCATAAAATGTCTGAAATGTATATTAAGAAAAATTACATTTGTTGCCCAAAAAGCTGTGATTGTGCAATATGAAAGTTGTGTATAAGCTATTTTTAAAAAGTTGCACGCTAGAGAATGTTGCATACAAAGTACAGATTTTCTTTTAAGTAATTACTAATTCACACACACACACACATATCCTGGCATGGATTGGACTGAACTGTAGATCCTAGGTCTTCACCACAGCATCACATTTTGTTTCATTTTTAAATTGGGGGAAAGGAGAGTGTACACTGTATTCATTTACCCAGTCACATGATCTCTGAGAGCTTTGGTCCAAAACTAAGCATGGATAATAAGACACACAGTGTGGCCTTGAAAACCAGTTTGGATTCTTCTGTAACTGAAATACCCTGATCTAATCCACCAGTCTAAACTGGCATTTAATTAAAGGAAGTTGAGAGAACCAGCTATGGATCTTTTAAATCATATGAAATCTAGCCCTCATTCAGAAGTTCCACTTCTACTTTAGCTTTAATACCTCATGCTGCCCCCATGTTTAAAAGCAATCTTCTGCTTTCTGGGAAATCATGTTGCTCTATGAAAAAGACAAAAAAGTACTCAACTGCCATGATATACCTTTGACCTTAGTAATTAAGTAGGCTTAGTAGACAGAAGTGAATTGACAGTGATAGTAGTCCTCTGAAAAAGGCAATTAAAAAACAACAACACATGAATGGTCTAATTGGCATTTTCAAAGATATTGACAAAATTAAGACAGTGGTTGCCATTTACACTCCCTGTAATTTATATTGCTTGGCAGAAGATGCAAGAAATAGAGGGTGCCAATGCTCTTAACAGAAACTAAGATCAAATTGTCAGCAGAATGATGGTGGGCTTTCGGAACAAGTGCCAAGGGTGTGCAGGTGGTTTAGGCAGCACTAATTATTGATTTATAGTGTGCTTTTAATTCTTATTGTTGGTCACCTTTATGGAGATGCTCCATAATAAAATACTGAAACCGCTCGTGTTCTGATGGATCTCAGAACAATGAAATTCTGTGCATCTGGGTACAAATATGTTATCCATTTATAACTTCCTCCATGTCTATTCGTGCCCATTGAAGATGGTTTAAAAACAATAAGCCATGGAGTTGATAACTGAATATTTTGATATTCCCTTCATTCAGAAGCAACCATTCTGTATTAGATCCAGGGCAGGACATTGTAGCCTTCAATCTCCCTACAACCTTTGGTTAATTTGGATAAAATGAGCATTCCCTTGTACCTGAGTTTCTTGCTAAATCTAGATAGTCCAGCAGGGACCAGTGAAATACTCAGATATGCAGAAATATTGGTGAATATAACCTGCAAGAAAATTACATGACATGAATAATTCAGGTGAAGCAGATTGAAATTAAAACAGACCCATTTTACCTCCACTCTTCCCCAGAAAGCTAATTTTGTTTTACATTCCAACTTGCATTATGAACAGAAATACACAGGTGTCAAGTCTTCCAATCCTCATGAAAAGTCACTTGCCAGAGGTAATGTAGACAGACAGAAGAGACAAGTGCTGTTTCATTTTAGGGTGTTTTGCTTGATCAAAAAGACTGCAGAATTCAGTAATGAATGAAAGTACAACAGGCAGGATAATTTTCCAGGTATATCCTTTTCTCATCATTCAGAGCAGATGTTTTATATGGGAAACAGGTTACTTGTCACTCAGAGATGACTACTCTGAACCAGGTAATATACTGGGAAAAGTTGCATTGGTAAATTTTGTGGAAGACAATTATGGAAAAATAAAGATGGAATCTGTTATTTATATTCATGTCCCTCTAAAGAAAGTACTTTTAGGTGACTGAAAAGGAACCGTGGCAATCTACCACTGAGAGCATGTGTTGTTTTCAGTTTTGCAATCTTCCATCCAAAGGTGCGGGATGTTAAGGGGTAGATTTCTTTTTCTTTTCTCTGAAATGTTCATTTTCCATTTCCAAACTCCTGTTTATATACTTAACATAAAAGTACTCACAGATATTCATATGCCTGTGTGCTTTCTAAAGTACCTACTTTTATTCAATTTTGTCAGCCCTCCAAGGTAGACTAAACTTGGAAACCAAAGACACGCAAACACTATTTTTAGTTAGGTTATACTAACAGTATCTTGCAGGTCTGGATGTGCTTCCCCCCTTCCTCCCTTTTTCTTCATGATAGCTAGGGAGGGTCATGTCTGAGGCACTTTCTCAAATTACATTTCTGCCCTGGACTTAGATTTCTTTTTATATGATGGTTGGTTGCAGCTCTTCCTCCTGTTCCTCAAGGTTGTGCCTTCTGCTCATTACAAGCTTTTCCTAGTGTGTGTATGTCTTCCATATGACTATTCTATTATAGATGGTAGTTTGGGTGCACTTCCATAAAATACATTTTTGGTTGTGATTTTCCCACAATATGTACATTTTAATACTTTTGGGGAAGAGTTGCAAATCATGTTGCAACAAAACCTGCTAATTCAGACACTGGGAAAGTACTCTGAAATGCTAATGGAAGATGCAGAGCAATTTGTGATAACAGCTGTAAATGCACAGAGGGTTGATTAAATGGAGAAAGTACAATGAAGTTCAAAATATGCATTAAAAACAGATATAAATAATAGGAATCATGATCAACAATGGTATATCAAATGTGCTATTCAGTTAACCTTAGAGCCAAATCCCAGCTGGAACGGTGCTATTTTGGCCTGTTTTCAACAAGTTGTAAAGTAGAGGCCATCTGAACCTCTGGAAGCAAAAAGCTCCATTCATCTACCTGAATTCCTGAAAGAAGCTGAAGCAATTTGATTCAGTGAATGGATGCAAAAAATCTATCAAATCTTCAACTCAATTTGAAGGAACCTAATTTGAATTGATGTATCGAAATGATTTGGCAACTGACTTCAAAGCCTGATTTAAAGAAATGATTTGATCAGATAACCTTGAAAATGAATCTTCAGACTGAATCTTTGCACATATTTAAAAATGCATCATTAACACCGGATATAGAGCAACCTTTCTAAGATATGCTAGGCATCATATTTGATTTTAAGGAAATTATGACATTTTATCCCATATAATTTGTACTGCACTTCAGGAGGTGCAGCCAAAATCCAAATTTCAACTTCCTATCTGATGCTGCAAGGGAGCAGACATATTGGTGCCCCATGCTGAGTATGGATAATTATCTGATTGAAGATATCATGATGAGGCAATAGGTAGAAGGCCATATTTTAGGCAATATGCTGGGTCTTCTCCAATGTGCTATAGGATCTGATAAGATGTAGGAAGTCAGATCAAGTCCTTTCCTTCCATCCTTATTCTCTCTGGGTGTCTCATTGTATCCAGCCCTAAAAGAGGATGCTTTTTACAATACCTTCAACATGTAGAGTTCCCTTCATGTTGGTACTGAATAAAGGAGCCACTATACCTGTTGGACTCCAGCTGGGAGGACTTTTATGAAGCATGGAAGCATCGTAGCCAAAAAAAAAAAAAATCCTATCAATTTGCATCTACAATCATTCAGCTCTTTAGAAGGAACCTTCTATGTGAGATGTTGAAGTAGCCAATTCCAGCAACCCTACATTTCCTAATCCCATTTAGTAATCATATGTGATACAAACAAACATTTGAATAAAGGATTGAAATAAGTAGAGGGGATAGAACATCAAACTTTGTCAGGCCTTCCAGCCATTCTCAACTCCTTCTCTTCTTGAAAAGAGGTCATGCCACTTGACTTCTTTGCTCACTGGTATCTTCCCCAACCCACCCTTTCCTTGCTTCTTAGCAAAAGGTTAAGTGTCACTTGGAAAAGAGTGGAGCAGAAGAAAAGAAAACAATTTCTCATTGGTTGCTCTATTTCTGTGGAAGATAATTATAGGTCATTTCAATTAGTGGTGATTAAGTTGCAGATCACAATTTTGATGTTTCCTTCCCATTTTATCAACTTTGTCACTTAGTTGCAGAAGGATGGCATTTTTTCCTACCATTACATTTCTGACTTGCTGTGATTTCACTTAACATGTGAATTGTGATTCAGACAGTGAAAAGGTGAAATGAAAGCTTGTTCTCCTCTGGCAAAAACACAAGCAGGAAGGGGGGAATAATAAGAAATAAAGTGACGAGAGCCTGATCTTTCTTTTAACTGAGAAGTTTTCTGGATGGAAAGATTATTTACCTGTAACTTTGAAAAGCTACCACCTACACCTAAATGTCTTCAAAGTTTCGATTCTATTTATTCATTTCCTCTCCAGTTTGCATTAGTGGATTATGCTATTAATGAACATCCAATACCTTTATAATTATTTTTTTTTAAAATCCTACTTTTCTCTTTACCTTACAAGGGATGTTGATTTGTGCAACAGAGAAACATGCTCCTGACAGCCCAAAGGCCATACATGGCCTTCAGAAATTTGTGTCATAATCCACAGAACCCTACAAACATCGTGATCAAATTCCAATGTTTAATATGGCAAAAGGAGGAAATAATTCAACATATGACCATCTATCTGTTTGTCTGTCTGTCTGTCTGTCTCTCTGACTGTCTCTCTGACTCTGAATGAAATAAAAGTGAGATTTTGTCCTGAACCCACTCCACAACTTTTTGGAGTGTGCCTCCCCTGCAAAGCATTTGAAAGTTGTGTCTCCTTTATGGAGTTGCAAACCAATGCTGTGTTCATACCTCAGTGCACTCTGAAACATCTTTTTACCTTTACATTTAAAGTGTTGCGCAGCCCTAATCAATAAAGTTGATGCCAGAGGCAAACACTTCATGTTGCGGGAGGTCAGCTTTCCATTTATTTACTTATTTTTCATTAAAAAAAATAAAGTCAAATGGGATATATCGGAGCTACATTATCAATTCCAACTTTATAGGCAGGTTCAAGAGGAAGATAAAAATTGCCAGGGGGTGGGGAATATAATTTGCCATTTCTTTCTCCTCCTGCATGGTATACTGAATTTGAAAAGCTTTTCTTACTTTCATGTAATATGTCCTGCTGCAAACTCTTTTTTCTGCTGTACCTTTATGATGTTCCCTTCATCTGATCCCCAGCCCATACTTGATGCAACCTTAACCTGCTAGCTAAAAGAGTTATAGTGTTTCTCCCTTTATTCTGACCCTTTAGTCAATGGTAGAGTTAGATGATCCCCCGGTGACAGGATCAGTCCAGCTTCTACTGGCCACATTAGGCTGGTGCAGACACGCCCTCTCCTTTCTTGTCCCTGGCCACTTTCTTTCATGCCATTCTGTTTGAATAGATGGAGAGTTCAGTCCTTCAAAGTAGCCTCTGTCCCTGTACCAACCAATTTTCTGAGTGGATCCCTGAATCAGAGACATGGATCAGCCTGAACAGCTGAACAGCAGCTGGGGGGCATTGCATGGTAAAGTGAAAAAGTGAGACCCAGAACCCTCTCCCTGCCCTGTTTTTGAGCACAGTTTTAGCACTTCTCTGGAATAGCACAGAATCCATGTCCCAAAAAAGCCTGTCAGCACATAATCAGAATTCCTTTGAATGGATCTGCACAGAATCAGAGCACGTTTTGAGAGATGGTCAATGGTCAAAACTTTGCCTCCTATGGCAGCCCCACTCCTGCCCACATTAAGGAAAACAATTGGTGGACATTTTTACATCAGCTGGTGACATTTGGTGGGAGGGGAAGGAAACAAAGCCAGGAGAATCCACCAATCCCTGTCCTTGATATGTCCGTTTTACTGAAAATAAGGACATTACCCGTAGACATCTGTCACGTGCTAGCTCCCCTTTTTCATATGTGTGTCACAATGTTACATGCAAGTGTGAAAAAGGTGGAGCCACAACACCATAACACACATTGTATCACTTCCACACACAACCACCTGACAAAGACAGCACTCTGCCAGAAATGTGCCTGCAGAAATCATCAGTGGGGGTAGCAAATTGTATGCTGACATAATTTTCTGCTAGCTCAAGGACTGGTGAGTAACACATTAACTCATCCATGAGGAAGAGCCCAGAGAGAGAAGTATCATCTTTTCCAAGAGAAGAAATAAAAAATGAGAAGCATCATTGAGTAAGAATGACAGAGGTGTGCAATAATTGCTTGGCACCACTCTACACTCCAAAGGCAGTTTTGGGCTCTAAACCCAGCATATTGTTCAATTTATCATCTTCTTAGATCATTTTTACTTTTAACAAGGGACCATCCATCTTACTACTCAGAAATTTTTATAAAGGGATGTTCAACATGGACAGATGGTGCTTAAGATGCATCATGACAGACTGACTTTGTTCTGAATGTGGCAATGTCAGGGAGAAGGGAAGAAATTCAAGCGATTGTCTCATGATCCAGAAGAACAGGATTATGAAGGCAAAGGCACTAAGGTGCTCCAGGATAAAGCCCTTACAGTGAATATGGTGTCTCCCTAATGCAATGAAATCAGATTCAAATGAAGACCATTGACTTCTTAACATCCTACTATATTTTGGGGAACAATCTTTGATTACAAAGCCACCAGTTTAATATACATTTGAGGGAAATATAATAAATAACAGGCATACAGACTTTGCTTGTTTGTCTATTTTATGTATTTTTGTATTTATGAGGGTGAATACAGTCTGAACATACTGCCGAATGCTTTAGATCTTGCACGAACACAAGCAGCATATGTCTCTGCTATTTTTTCAAACAGCCCATCTCTTGTCAGCCTTCACCGTGGGGCTGCCTTATGAGTTGCGTTAACTTTAATTATTGGATTTCTTAAAGCTTTAGGAGTTTTGGGGGGGGTTTTCCCCCCAGCTTCCATAGAAGCCTGAAAAAAGTTTGATTGCTTTCATGAATAGCAGAGAGGTGTGGTCCTCACATGAAATCCAAAGCATGTCTTTCAAAAGATCTTTGAAACATGCACCGCTTTTATTTCCCATCTTTTCTCTTGAAAGTGGAAGGCAGAGTACATGGGAGGGGACTCTCCTGACAGCTGAAAAAAACTGAGAGAGAAATGCTGGCCCCACATCACCCAGAGTACAGGGACAAGGTAGGACTAAGTCCCATATTTTAATCACTGCACTACACTGGCTCTCCCTCTCCATTAGGGTTGAAGCCCAAGTACGAGACATTGAACGAATCACATATACTTTCCCTTTAATATCCCTGCCTCCCATCACCATCTTCTTCCTCTGTGTTCAGTTTTAAAAAGTAACATGCTCGAGATGGTGAATTATTTTTTTTGTATTCTGCAAAGCTCCCATGTATACAACAGGTATAATAGTACAACAATAACAACAATGGTGGTGATCAACACTAAGGCATGAATAGCAGCAGTAATAATACCCACATTTATCAGCCTGCCATTTATATACATAAAAAAAAAAACAAAGCTTGCTGTGTATATATGCATTCTAGTGTATCACCAGCCAAGGACAAACTTCATCTCCCTCCCTCTTTTGTTGTGAAATTGTGATTATTAGTAAGCCACCAATGCAGATGATCTATTTATTTAGAGCACTCAAGGCAATAGCAATAAAATACAGATACCACGTACAGCTATAATTAAAGCGCCAAAAACTAGATTAAACTGAGCTGCATTTTTGAATGAGTGATTATCTCACAATGTTGGGAGCAGGATTAGAAAGGGTTGGAACAAATCATGAAAATTATCTATCATCTATTTATCTATCTATCTATATCTACCTATCCATCTCTTTCACACTAGGGCTACCAATTCTGGGTTGCGAAGGGCCAGGCAACCTCTAGATGACAGCAGTGGGTTGGAAAAAATCTTTGCTGCAACTTTGTGGTTGTCTGGATTCTTGCAGGCCAGATCAGATAACTCTGGAAAAGGGGAATAATAAATAACTACATGGAGAATAATGATTTCAATTGCATTCACTTAATTTAATCCTAGTTACATTGAAATATTTCCCCCCACTGATTTCATTGCTTTGTTCTAGCCCAACCTCAGCTGCATTCAGTTCAAAAAACAAATATGGGCCTGGTCCAACAAAAATTTGCCTCCCTGCTCTCACATGCTATAAGCTACAGGGTTGTATAGGTTTATGGCTTTGCATGTTTAGAAAAAAAAATGTTTTGGACTTCACATGAGTGCAGCACCACTCTGCTATTCATTAAAAGCACCTGGGATTTTTCAGGCTGCCATGAAAAATGCTACTGTATTCAGGAATCTACTCATTAAAGGTAAGATGACTCTTATCTTGAAAGAGTTGAACCTGAAAAAAGTCTGGGAAAAGTTGGGCTGCTGTAAAGTATACCAAAGGAGTGTTGTTACACTCTCTGGAAGTCTGAAGCTTTCTTTTTAATTACAAAGCAGCAGAAAAGAAACTTTGACATTTCCTCTTGTTTAGCCCTGTGGCTGAGACCCTCAATCAGGGCTCAGTCCAATCTCCAGAGCATGACTTTTAAAATGGAGTGGGGTGTGTGTGAGAAGAATAGAGACATTCTATCAGGAATTTCCTATGCATCAAATCTGATTTGGGAAACTGCCTTTGTACTGAACCAGCCACCATTTTGAGCTTTACAAATAAGTGATCCTAACAACAACAGCAATGAAAAATACATCTCTGGGTTTCACATTCACTTTTTCCGGCTCCCAATTAGTAAATCCCCAAATTATCTCTTCCTACAAAGAGTAGCATGTTGTCTTCATTAAGGCCAACAACTTATTTGCACAACTTCAGGTGGTCCTTGAAAACTGAGGTAGGATGCCATGTTATTGAAACAGGCTAAACATTAGCATAAGAGCTGTTTATTCAGCATTTATTCTCTGGAGCAAAATATGAATCAGTCAGAACTGAATGAATTACTTGAGCAACAACTAAGCTGATTATTCTGGAGTGTTTGGTGCCAGCTGTTCAGAAATTAACAGTGACATGTCATGAAATAATTGCTCCTGAAAAGTCTTGTGTCTTCTTTTTCCCTCATTTAAATAACATCTTCAGTACTACAACTTATTAAAAAGAGCTCAATACAACCAGCGAAGATAGGTTTTATTCAATAATACTGTGAGCAATATTATTGTGTGGCTGTTTAAAGTATGTGATATTGAAAGTTTCTTCTCTTCCACCCTCCTTCAATCTGACACAAAAGAAAATGATTAAATCCAGAATCATTACAACAAAAATGAACCTCAAAAACTCCCTCTAAAGAGATTGTAAAAGGAACCTGAGGATGAGGTGGAAAAATAAGAGCATCTTCCACCTGCCAGGAAACTTTCAAAAAAAGTACTTTGCTTTTCATTTTTTAAAATTCTCCACATAGCAATTATAACTACATAGACTGATATTTTGGATTAGACTTCAGCCACAAGGAATTGAATCTAACTATACTTCTGCTTCCATAAGAAACATGGTCATAATAGTGGGTTCCCACCTTACCATCTTCAGCCTTTACACAGCCCTCCATGTAGTTAAAGTACACAAAGCAACGGTAAGAAATTTCCCAATTTCCCTTTGTGTTATGAAAGTGATGATTTAAAGTCTTCAAATTATTCCAAGAAGGACTTTAACATTGGAAAAGAAACATGCATCAATGAGTCCCATCATGCAAAACGCACTCTGTTCTTTCAGAGTTGCAAGGAGACAAGTCCTATAGCCTTATTTCAGAATTGGATAACTTCTGTCATGGCTGAACTGTATTTCCCACAAGTAGCAAATATCCCAAAGGTGAAATATGATGGGAGTTGGAGTCCATAAAATCTGGAGGAACATATGCTGCTCCCCTGTATTCTATCTGAAAGTCTCTCCAGTTCAAAGCCATTTTAAAGATAAAGAAGGAACAGCAAAGTCCTTAAAGTTACCCACCAACAGCAGCATTTTCAAGGATTTATATCTGACACTTGTACAGTTGTAGGAATATATATCCTACATATATATATATATATATCATTGGATTTCTTTCTTTCTTTCTTTCTTTCTTTCTTTCTTTCTTTCTTTCTTTCTTTCTTTCTTTCTTTCTTTCTTTCTTTCTTTCTTTCTTTCTTATGATGCTACACCTTCCTTTAAAAAAGAAACTATAGCAAACTTTTTAACATTTGCACTTGTACGTTGACAAAGAAGCATACACAAATATGCAAATCTGCCTTTTATTTTGTCCTCCTCTTTAATGGTACAAGTGTTTTAAGTCACCCTGGGGAAACATTTATTTCAAAGGGCAGCATATATATTTTAAATAAATAAATCAGTAGGAGTGACACAAGCCTTAATGGGTAAAAGCTTCTAAAACATTTCCTAAAACATTTTTATTATCTTTGTTGACTGCTGGTTTAGTGCAATGTTCTTTGCAAAAACAGAGCTCTTCTTACTGGTTAGTGGTGCTGTGCAGCACTTTGAAATTGAAAGGAAAGAAATCCAGAGAATCACATGAGTGTATTCACATGTATTCAGAGCAGTTGCGTCTTTTCTAGGGATAGTAGATTTTCCTCCACAACTTCAGCGCAATCCCAAAATAGATATGCTTGCTTTAAAGAGTTGCTAATGTGGGTGTTGGGTGTTATATGCAACAGCCATTTTTGTCTCTTCACACCCAAAACATGGCATACTCCAACTGGCCCCTGACTGATCCAACATTTATTATTATTATTATTATTATTATTATTATTATTATTATTATTATTATTTACATTTAACCAATGAGAACCAGCTCCATTGTGACATCACAAAGCTGCATCCAAGAAAGAATTGAGCTTCCAACCTTAATTTCAGATGGATGGACAAATAAACACTGATGTGAGTAGCACACTTTGGATGAGGAAAGTGTTGTCTTAAAATCTGGCCGTGTCTCTTCACTTTGGCTCACCCCTAGGAGAATTCCATAGGATGCTAATGCCATTGGTTGAACATGTCTTTTATCAGCAGTAGTTAGGTGGGATAGAGAATTTAACAAGAAAAAAACGTATTCATTTAATACACTTCTTTATTTTGGTGCCTTTCAGTCAATGTTGACTCCTGGCAACTGCCTGGATTAGTCCCTGCAGTTTTCTTGGCAAGGTTTTTTGGAAGTGATTTGCCATTTCCTTCTTCCTAGGGCTGAGAGAGAGTGACTGGCCCAACGTCGCCCAGCTGGTCATGGTCTCCCGGTTTCTAGCCTGATGTCTTAAATCACTACACCAAACTGGCTCTCTAATACACAGATAGGGACAATATGATGAGTAATGAAATCCATCTTTGTCTCACTCCATCCATTTTGTTTCTCCTAACAACTCCACTGAATGAATATTCTATATCTCCACCTTTAAATGTATTCTTCATTTGAAGACTTCCTCAGTATTTCTGAAAGCAGTTTAACCTTGAAAATATCGCTGACCTCATGGAAAAAAAAAAATAGCTGTGGTTTATTCAGAAAGCAGTAATTAATTTTCCACAGAGAATGAAATCATTTGGCCTAAAGCGAAAATCCTTCTGACATTATTAAATGTCACAGTGCAGTTAAAGCACAATTATAAACTAATTCTCACAATAAATCTCATTAGTTTCTAGAGGATGTATGAATAAAGGGAAAGGGGAAAATGTTGCCGTATTTGAATTTCATCTCAGCTTTTTTATATAAAAAGTGCATTTTATTTATATTCATATATATATATTTATATATATATATATTTTTATATATATATTTATATATATATTCCTATTCCTATATAATACACATAAATAAACATATCATTGCACACTACTTATACTGTCATTTTTATCATAGAGAAGCCCTCTGATGAAAAGAGACTTCTATGCCACCTAGAATCATAAATGGCATAACATAAGCAATGGCCTTGTCTTTTTCACTATGTACTGTTGTCGTCATTAAGCCAAAAATTCTTAGAAAATAATTAACTAATACTGATAACACTGCAGAGAACTTTGGGGTTTCTGTATGGCGGCTGCAATTTTGCCTCAGATAGTTCCACCAATCAGATCCAACACTTCACATTCAGGTGGCATTTAGGGAAGTCAGAATTTGGTAATAAGATATAAATGAGCATGAACCCTTGGATCACTGCTAGTTTCACAAACAAATTTTGCAAGAGTGCAATGTCAGCATGATTTTATAATCTCATGAGATTTGGGTGAATTAAAACCATCATGTAAGCATGAAGGTGGCTTGCATCTGAAAATGTAACTAATGTGAGGGACTAAAGCATTCAAAATGCAGAAAAAGTAAATGGATGAATTCTTAATTAGTGGTTGAGCTTCATCTGAGTTGCTGTCCTGCAGCTGCAATTTTTATAATCTCCTCCCTCCCTCACCCTAGGAGATAATTGGCCATGGCTAGAAGCATGATAGGCTTTATGAAGCATCAATCAGAGTATTGTTCCAGCCAGCCAATCAGGTTCTTAAAGAGAGGCCCTCATTTGAATGCTTATAGATATATAAGAGCTTTGCTGGGAAGAAGCAATTTACAGAAGGAGTTGGGTAGGATCTGAGTAAAACTGAAACCATGGCTGCTGTTATCAAAAGAAAAAGGAGAAACCAAAGATCACATATAAGAAAGAACCCACAAAAACAGACCAGAGGGAGGAAGATCCAGGCCAAACAAGGGAGAAGAGCAAAACCAACACATGTTGGAAAATATGTGAAAAAAAACTCCAGAAAAAAGAGTTCTTACAAACATAAGGAATTGCCATTAACCAAAAAGGCTAGAGGACTCCTTGGTTCTTGTGTGGAAGGACTTTGCAAGGCAATATCTTCTGAAGCTGACCGCTTGAGGAAGGAAAAATGTGAACCCAAAATTAGCCGCCAAATTCTACTAGCTGCCTTGGAGCAGTCTATGTCAAAGAGAAAAATCAGGCACTCTGTGACCCCAGGAATCAAGAAAGTCAAAAAGAAGAAGCAGTCTTCTGTGGATGTTGCCAAAAAGGTGTCTAGTCTAGCTGAACCAAATCAGAAACTTCCAAAGCAACACAAGCAGTCAACTTCCCCTATTACTGAATGAGTGTTCCTAGAAAAACATTCCTCCCTTCTTTTCTAGGAGACAATAAGACTGGCCTAAAACAAAAAAGAAATCAGAACAAGATGGAAGGGAGAAAAACAGCCTCATGTTTGTCTTCCAAAACGGAATAACTTCATCATAAGGTATTGCCTAGAGATGTCAACTTTTTAACCCCTTGATTGAAAACCGAGCCACTGATATTTGGAGGATGTTCTAAAAAAAAGTTAGGTTCTTGAGCTTGTGACAAATTAGATGCTAGATTATGAATGAATGCTTGACATCACACTTGAACGATGAGACATTCGTTCATGGCAAGAACAATCAATCATATCTGAGCCATCTAGAAAATACTGTCTTTAAAATATCTCCCAAGGGTAATAAAAATCTTCATCTTGGCAATCAAATCCAACAACTTCAATAACAGGCTTCTTGATTTTGGATTTATACATGGTTGGGGAAAATGTGAAATAAGAATATACCGCAAGGGTGCCTAACATTGAAACCAATTAATAATACAGATTGGTTCATTTCTTACAATCATCAGATATGGAGTCCTTTGGCATGAGCAAAAACTTAGATTGTAGCAAAACTGCTTAACACTTCTTTTCAACCATTTTCATCACTTTAGGATTAAGAGTCCATAATCTGAGTTTACTAGAGCTATGTAAAATGCGACTAAAGAGGGTACATATTTTTGAGTTCTCAAAAGTACTTCATCAGAGGAGATGTTACAAAAGCAGTTAGGATGGGAGAATTCAAGAAATTAAAAATAAATAGCTTATGGTCTGCTGGGTTCTTTGTGTTATCTTTGGTGCTTTCCTTACTGCAGATGTTTCATTACCTGGTTAGGTAATATCCCTCACTCACTGATGATGTTACCTAGCCTGATAATAATGTGTCTGCAAGAAAAGCTAGTTTAGTGAAGACCAAGAACCCAGTAATTCAGCCCTGAGCTACATATTATCCACTCCTGTCATTTATGGTCTGGAGTTCAACATCAGTTTAAGGAGAGAGGTAGTAGGGTAAATGCAACGTTAGCACTAGGTGTTGTTGGTATCAGAGTATACTTGCCATCTGAAGATAAAGCAAATGGTCTAAACGAAAAAATATTCATGCCCTAGTCAGCTCTTGGTTAGACTATTGCAATGCGCTCTACGTGGGGCTACCCTTGCAGAGTATCCAGAAGCTACAGCTGGTTCAAAATGCAGCCACACGGGTGATATTAGGTGCCCCTAGGGTGGCACATGTAACACCTTTGCTGCAGGAACTGCATTGGGTGCCAGTTTGCTTCCGGGCCCAATTCAAGATGTTGGTTATCACCTTTAAAGCCCTACATGGCATGGGTCCGGGTTACCTAAGGGATCGTCTTATCCCCATCACATCAACCTGTCCCACCCAGTCAGGCAGAGAGGTCATGTTGCGGACCCCATTAGCGAATGTCAGCTTGCAGGTCCCAGGAGGACAGTCTTCTCTGCTGTTGCCTCCACCCTTTGGAATATTCTCCCCCCAGAGGTATGGTGGGCCCCTACCCTCCTGGCTTTCCGAAAAGATTTAAAGACCTGGCTCTGTCAGTGTGCATGGGGTGATATGGGCTCTACCAGCCCCTGAGGTGGTTATCTCCTTGATGACACTCCCTGGAATTACTTGCCAATTTTCTATCTTCTTGGAATTTATTTTTAGGATTATTTTTACGTTGCATTTTAATGAATTTTTATCTTGTTGTAAAGCACCCAGAGTCGTTTCATGAGATGGGCAGTGGCAAATTTGACAAATAAATAAATAAAAGTAAATAAAAATATTAGTGCCCAATCTATGTCCAGCCATGAGGATGAATGTGATCACCTTGGCTTGGCAAAGCACATAAATAAATAAACTTAGAGTCATTATATGACCAATGATAGAGAATAATTTGGTTTGGTCTACTAGGTAGAAAATCAATTAATCCAAATTATGTAGAATTCCCTACTGTCTATATCAACTTGAGGAAAAATGCCAGCCCTGTACTACTATCTCAGAGTTATTTTATTTTATGACATTCCAGGACTGATGTGTTTATGTAATGGACTCTGGAAAGAACTGTGATCAATTGTACAGCGTTCCACATAAGGCAGGACATGATCACTAACCGAGGAAAACAGCAGAAGGAATTATTTAAAGCAATTTAAAGCAATACATGGCATAGCCCTGTCAAAATCAATCCTGGAAAGAGCTAAATTTGCAGTCCATGGCAGACTGATGTGCATCTAAGGGATATGGCAGATTGAGAGTTCTCAAGTGGCTGGTTTTCATCTGATCTGATATTCACCTTTCTTGGCATATGTACACTATTTAAGATGAAGAGCAGGGAGGCACAGCTTCACTTGTCTATTTTTTTTTTAAAAAAAGGACGTGCTAAATAAATAGGAAAATTACAAGAAAACAATACGTAGAAATGTTCACCAACCTTGTTGCCCCAGCTGCCAGTTCCACAAACACCACCAGCAATCCCATTTTATCTGACTTGAGAGCAATAAACATATTGCCTTTCTTTGAAATGTTAAACTATTCCCTTTCAATGAAAATGAAGAGGCAAACAGCATAATTTTGTACATACCAATGGAAACTTTAAATCTGTTGAGTTTCATACACTTTAGGATCTTACTCTGAAACTTTATGAGACTCAGGCCAAAAGTTCTGAAATGGTTTCTATTGTGGTGTGTTCAGCAACCCTACTCAGTGCTGGCATCCATCTGTCTGTGCTCTCTCAGTCCAATATATTTGAGATGTTTCTGAGAAAGATTGTATGTTTCTGAAAGTTTGCAAAAAAGTTTTTGGGTTAATGAAAGTCATGATCCACTGCAATATATTTTTATAGATTTTTTAAAAATCCATTTTTAGGGACAGCAAAATAGACCAGACTTATACTGATTTGCATATCCCTCCTTCCCATATTGCACTTTGGAGAATAGAAGAGGACAGATTATATCCTCCTGAAGGACAGAGTTCACTAAATTTTGACACAGAACAGAGAGCAGGAGGGGATCCTTTCCTGTAATGGATATCTTTGATATGGTACAAACCTGGAAGAATGGCACTGGGAGGAAAACGTTGCTTTTACAGATTTCATTTAATGGTACTGGAAATTGTTCTTATAAGATACATAATGACACCACTTTAAAACTAGTTGTTATTTGCTATTGCCCTTTAGTAAATATCATGCTTTGGGGATCCAGCTGCTTCACAAAATGACAGCTCCTCCCAATCAATCATTTTTCCCCATTGGAAATACTTTCCCAAGTCTCTTAGGTGGTCCTTCAAGTTAGCAATTTGAATAAGTAATATTCCCAAATGTACACTTTTCAGACAAGGAGAAAGCAATTTAAAAATGTAGCTTTCTGATCATGTGAAGCTTCTTTTGATTCATAATGAGCTGCCAAGATCTTGGAACAGGTAATAAAACTAAGGCCATTCATTTGAGAGAAGAAAGCATGAGCTTCCTAGCAGAGGAGGACACCACCAGGATAACAATTCAATAAAGGCAGGCATTAACCCAGTGTTAATCTGCTTTACTATGGCAATGGATACAACATTGCTTCAGCTAATAAATCTGCATCCCGTGGGATCTCCCAACTTAGAGGCAGTGTAGTTCTGATTAGTATAGGCTGGGGTCAACAAGAGTGGTTTGCTTTTCCCAATGTGCTCTGCTACACAATTAAACATGCGGATAGGTATTGTTTATGGATAATGCAGACATTTGGCCTGATCCATCCAGCAAATCTTACTTCAGGGTAAACAAGCTGTGGCACTCCAGATATAGCTGAATTATATTTCCCAGAAACCAATAGAGTTACTGAGGAATGCTGGGAAGAATATATGTCTGAATGACCAGGAGGCTAAGAACTAGGGCTGTATGAGTATCAAGATGGGCAATCAGATTCAGAGTTGATTGAATCAACTTTCCAAACGAACCCACCAATTTGGTTTGAATTATCAAATCACATGGTTTCAAGTGGATTTGGTTTGATTTGAAATGATTGATATATCTTTTGCAGATGTGTGCATGCATTTTTTTTTCGTCCAAATTGAGGCCAATGTGTAAACCCCTACTAAGACCCACTCTTGCAATCACTGAGAGCCAGTGTGGTGTAGTGAATTAGTTTTTGAACTAGGAGAGACCCACTTTCTAGTTCACCGTGAGCCATGGAAACTCAGTGTGTGATCTTGGGTCAGGCAGTCTCTCACTCCAACCTATCTCATGGAGTTGTAGGGAAAAACAGGAACAAGGTCTTCCATGTACACAGCCCCTTAATAAAAAGCAGGATTTAAACAAATAATACTGTCATAAAACATTACGGATGCTTGAATGTGAAATCAAAAGGTTTTACAGAAAATCTCAGACTGAAGGCAACATTTTGTGATATCAAGAACCCTAGAGTTTTGGATAAATGTGCAGTGCCTATCAGACAAATCCTATACTCTCTTTTCATTAGGTAAAAGTGAACCTTTGGGTTCAGCGGTATCCTTGGCTTAGTGGATGTCCACAAACAACCAAGTGTAGAGAGCATCCTTGGTGCTCTCTACACTTGGTTGTTTGTTTGCAGATGTTTCATTGCCCAACTAGGTAATTATCAGTGCTAGTGAGTTAGTGGATGTTCTTTCTCTCTCTCTCTCTCTCTCTCTCTCTCTCCAGAAATGTGCTGATTTCCCCCTCATTTCTCAAAGTACAGAATAGATTTTTGGATTAAACACTGCAGCTCAAACACTCCAAACATTTGGTCTCAAATTCCTGTTTCCATTGGAAAAATGTCTCATGCTTTCAATTACACAATTACACGTATGACAAATGGACAGATACGGGTCAGTATTTTTGTTGTTCTTAGCACAGCACTGTCATTATCATATTGTAACTTTTTCATGAAAAGTATGTGCATTCATAAAATTATTTTAGCAGTGTAAAGAGAAGAGTACTGAAATCATATGTATAGATGTCTTAGCTCCTAACCTCCACATATTCAATGAAGGTCCCCAGATGTTTGCATTACAAATGTATTATGTTCCAGACAACACGGCCGATGAACAGGCATTCTGAGAGATGTTATCCCAAACATCTGGAGAGCATTAATACAAGGTGCAGTCATATAGGTTCTACCTGCAGTAGTAAGATTATTGCCTTTTCAAAATTACTGAGATACATAATGCTTTTTTCAAAACCATCTCAATTTCCTGTTGATACAATGACTTCTCTGAAGCTGGAAACCCTTTAGTGATTCCTAAGGATCTTTTTTTGTTATTATTTTTTTGTCATGCCTAAAGTTGCTCTCTGGTTGAAAACTGTATTTATTCTACAGCTGATACTCTGGATTCTTCAAAAGTGGACAATACTTAAATGAATCCTCAGTTTCAATAGCTTTAAAACGCTTATTCCTTTGTAATAAAGATCGAAACCTGGCTAGAAATGCTGGAGTGTTTACAACGAGGATCTCAATTATTTCTTTAATAGTGTTATCAAATGAGTATAAATTATTATAGCCCTTTTACATGTAAAGGGCATTCAGAATTACTGTGATGCTGTGCATTGTGGGATAATGTATCACCCAGAGGTTAGATTCTTCCAGGATAATTTCCTAAACAGTTCATTAAACCTATGAGAAGAGTGTGATTTTGACTTTCAGCTGTCCTCCCCCCACCTTCTTTTCTCCAAAAGGACTACAAGAATTCTAATTAGGTGTCAAGAGGTGAAGTTTCCCTTTCTTTCCTCCCTTCACTACCTTCATTCTTTTTTTGCTCTTTAAAATCCATCTGACCACGCAACATTATATGGTGACCTGTCCATTGCATGGCTGGTAATCACTGTAAAGTAGCCCAGTTTGCAATCCTGTAAACCCCCTTCAGAGTAAGTGCAGGACATAGTTGCCAAAGAGATAAATAAATGTGGATCCTTTTAAAAATTTTGCATTAAAAAAGGTGGGTGCGTAGATGTTTGCAAGCATTCACTCTCAAAGATATCTTTGCAAACCTCACCCTCTAAGACCTGAACTAATTTTTGCATTCTGGTTTCTGCCTTCCACCTTTCTCTGACAGCCTGGAGGTAGGACCATGCTGTTAGGCAGTTCCAATGCTCCTGGACTCTTTTATGAATTCTACCATAAAAGAAGGTTAGTCTCTTCCCCCAGGTTAATATCTCTGGCCATTTACTGGTAAAATGAGGAGGGTACCAGAATGAATTCAATTCTATTCTGAAATGTTTTGAATAGTGGTTGTAGTTGATGAGATGATTTTATTTTTCAAGGCTTTTCTCTGGGAATTCAGAAAAGCAGTCTCTGGAGCTGATGTCTTATTTCCTTCATTCCTCATTGCATCTCCCAGTGCCATTGATCACTTGCTGTTGCAACAAAAGATTAGCAAGCTGTTGCAAACTACATTCCTACCAGGTGCTGCTATAAATTATCATACTAGCAAGCAAACTCACTGTGTTAGCCATATGTTCATGGAAACAGCAAGGCAAGGAGAAGTGAACAGAACTGGCAATAGTTGATGAATGTGAAATTTGGAGATGCATCGTTCTCTTTTCCACCCAAAAAATGCAGAAACCTGGTGGGAATCTCTGTTGATGTTCTCAGCATGCACAGTATATTTCTTATGAGGACCCCCCCTCCCAAATTTATTTTCTGTGCTGCATCTTATAAAGTGATTAGGTATTCCATAGCCATCAAGAATCTACAATACCTGTCTATACAAAAAGTCCCATCCAATCAACCTTTTACTTACAGTCCATATTGATCCATGATATCCATGGGATTCCCCTGCTCCCTAAACTAATTGTTTTGCTTTTTAGCAGAATTTGTCCTCTGACATTCCACATTTGTTACAAACCATCAAGATGCCTCCCTTAAGATGTTATCCAGGAGTCACATCTCACCGCTCATCGGATTTCATTTCTTATAACAGCAAAATGCTTATATGTTTGTAAGTGAAATGGGATCACCCCAAAACTAAAGTTCTTCAGGTATGCAGAGATATATATACCTTTGTAAATTAAAAAGGGGGCAGGGGGAGACAAGAAAATGGGGGGAAAAGGTAAGAATTGAACCTTCTTAGTAGTTCCTGGAGATACAGAATAATGAGCATTCAGAAGGAGGAAAAACATGAGAAATTGGGCATAAGTTGTTTGAGTTCCTAAAATCCTGAGTAGTGTTAAAGCTGGCTGGCTGTCAGCCTAAACAAAATTATTCCTTTTAGAAAATGGTTATCGTATATATTTTCTAAGTGAATGAAACCCACACCTTCTATTATTTTGACTGCTGTTGTAACAGCTGCACCAGATTCGAATGTGTATTTTTGGCACTCTCAAAAAAACTCTAGATAGGAAGAAAATATCTCCAACTGCAAAAACTATGCTTATTTTTCTTTGGCAAGATTTGTTTATCTATATACTCAGTAATTTTACTTTAATAATGTTTTCTATCAAGTGAACAGATGTTAAGCTCACTGTTCTATACTTTCCTGGAAACTTTCTAGCTTAATTTCCTTTGAAATGCCAGCATTTGGATATTTCTGATGGACTTGTTTCAGCTTTTTCAAAGTATCTTACCACTAAGTAATTATTGCTGTTCAAGTGCAGGAATAAAAATATATGAGATGATACATCAGAACAATTTGGAACTCTGAAAATAAGTTGCATAATGTTTCAGATATGTAATTTCCCTAGATAAGAAAGGAGAGATGAAAACCCCTTCTTCCCAATTTCATCAATGTTTCAACCTCCTGTTTTGTATCGTGAATTCATAAAATTAATCACAAATCTCTGATGAGGTAGTGAGTATACTGGTGTAAGCTTTCACAGCCAGGATCTGCTGGGCAGGTTTGGGCTTCAGAGTTTAGTGACTGTGGTCCATTCAACAGATTTTCACCGGCAACTGTAACTAGCATCTTCAGAAGCAAATGAAGCAGGAACTGACTAGGATCCTGTCTTTATAGCCAAGTGTCCTGACTTCTGACTGGTCTTTAGTCAAGCTGGTTTCTGATTGGTACAGACAACCCTGCCTGGCTTTCTTTCAAATGAAATTGTATTAGCCATACTGCCTATTTTTCCTTTAAGATTATTGTTTTTATCAAAAAATAAAAAGATGCACATTGTTAGAAGAAGATGATTTAGCAGGAAAGTTTTTTTTTTTAACCATTCCATGTCAGTATTTGCATTCCATGTCATAATTCCAGCTGCTTTTTCAAGAACTTGAGTAGGTGCTATGCCAAGGAATGAAGAACAAGTGAGGATTACAAGTAAAGGGTCAGTGCAAAAAGTTTATAAAGGCAGATCAAAAATGAGACAGATGGCAATTCCTGTGAATTTCATTCATTCTGCTCATCACATTTAAAATTATGCAGATTGGCTGGCTCAATATACAATAAACTCACATAAGTGAAAGAATACAGCCTTTTTCAGACTGACGGCCATGTCTATTCTTTGAATAGCATGCTGGTGGTTGCAAATAGGACAGGAAAAAGTAGGGGGAGCCAGAGAAAACCTACATTCATTTTAATTTAATACTAATTCTAATTAACATGCAATCATTTAAACACAGTTAATGTGGTTATTCCCTATTGATTTACAAATTTCCCCTTTCTTGACGTTGCAAAAAATGGTAATTCAGCAGCAATTTGAAGGATCTGTGAGGTCTACATGCAAGAATTGTAGGTGGCCCAACGTCTGAGGTTACACCCTCTGCTGCTCAGGTTTGAGTATCAAATAATGCCTATCAATGGTCCCATTTTGCACCAGACATAAGATTTCCAAGCTAACATTCCCTTCCCCCCACAGTGATCTTGGGATCAGTAGAAGGGGGATGTTGTCATAGAAAAGGGGGTCTGTTGCTGGAGAACATGGGAGGGGAAAATGAGGAATCACACAAACATGACAAAAACTGTGTGTTGTTGTTTTAAAAAGCAAATCATAAACACAAGCACACATACACAAATATAAAAGAGATGGGATCAAGGCAAGAAAGCTATTATCTAAGGGGTATTTGATAGACTTAACTGGAGTGCTACAGAGGCTGGATTAGACTCCAAGATTAGAAATCGTTTGACATTTGAACATATGAGAATAAAAGAAAAGCATTTTGATTTTCCCTTAAGACAAGTGTTCTAGTATCTTCAAAGTCATCCTCATCTTTCTTTTCAAACTCTCTTCATGGTCTCTGATTGCCTATCTGCTCCTCCCCCGCCCCTTGTTAAAATGTTGGGTGGTGCATACTAATCTGGGTGGGGGGGTGGCAGGGTCAATTGACTTCTTTGTGAAGTGGATTACTACCTTGTCTCTTGATCAGCTAGAGGTTTGGGATCATTAAATGCTCATTGTCTTTATTGATTCTCATTAAGTATGCTACCAAAGAAACATTCAGACACTTTGAACATGGAAAAAGGATTGCTTGATTTTCTAAAGTCACTAGGTTTCTATACAGGGTTTCCTTACAATCATGTGAGCATTCTTCCAGTTCATTTTATAAAGGATCATTCATGTGTGACCAATTTTTTAATCCCACAGATTCTGTACAAGCGATAAAAGATATTGGGTACTAAATTCAGCTTGGGTTACCAATAGCTGGGCTGCAGAAGTCCAAAGGTCCATTAGATGACAACCAGGTTTCTTTTTCTCTTGGTTGTCACCCGGTGATCACTGAGAGTTTTGCACCCCATATATAGTAGGCTTAAATCCAGCATCAAATAGAAGTGATGTGCTTAATTTTCCTTCTTCCCCCAAAAATTCTGGGTCCATGCTTCAAACAATAAGTCATTCAGTTCTTCATTCAATGAAGTCAATTATGTGTTCTCCACACAAATGGGGACCTCTCATAGATTTCAGGTTTTATTATAAAACCCCATTATACTTTTGTTTCTTTACACTCACCCATATATATAACACATAGAACTGTAATTTGTTTTGAATTAAAGTGAAAAATACTGGCACTGAGGATAAAAGAGCTTAAGGATGGTGGCAGATATAATCCAACACATCTGGGGAGACTACAAGATCAAGGTGGGCATCAGAGATGATATTATTATTATTACTATTGGTATCCTCCTCTTCTTCCTAAAAATATTCATCTTTATTGTAGACTTATTGATAAATAAACAAACTAATAATATCATAATCTGATTTCAGATTTAATTGGACTTTCTCATGTGGATTTATACCCACAATTTTGTCCAAACAACCTACATTTAACTAAAAGTGATCCAGCCCACCATGATGTATTTACATATGTATCTATTTCTTTGTCTGTTTTTGCCACCTCTCAATCTGAGGGACTCTGGGCAGTTTCTGTCAAGATCAGAGCAATCCTGTACATACCCAATCAAGAGTTATTTTGAAGCAAATGGATAGAAAATTACACCCTTAACTGCTTTGGGATATATTTCTTTATTTTAATGAGAAGGTCAGTATTGCATATTTTGATCACTGATGTTAAGTCAATTAAGAAGCAAATACATAAATAAAATATTGCCTGGGCAAGAAGTCTCAATGAAGTTAAAAAAGGAAAGACACCCTTGAATTCATGTCAGCTCCTTGTGTCTACACCCATTCCATTTTCTCAGCAGAGTTATGCGCATAGTCTCCCATTGCCTTCCTTCAGGATGCTAGTTCATCTTCCCACTCCTGCAGTTCCAGGCAGTTCCCCATCCAAGGTACTAACTGGAGCCAGCCTTTCTTATCTTACTGATACCTGCTAAGGCCCATTGATGTTCTTAGATCTTCTTTCTAGTGAAAGACACAGTGTTAGAATTCTTATTTTTTCCTGAATAAAAATCTTTGCTACTTCAACACCCTTAAGCACATGGGTGATATTTCATTGATTCTCTCAGCTTCCCATTTGCCATTAGTCATCAGATTAAATATAAATTCTATACTGCACAGTTCTCTCTGTGCTCATCTCCATTTGAATATTTCTGCCCTAATTAATGTCACTTAAGGTAAAATATTACTCTGAGTTCCACACAGCAGTTGTAAATTATTTACTGCTTAAAACATGTTGACTTTTCATGAGTTGTTTGCACAGCAAGCACCATGCCATCAAATTGTAGAGGGAGAACAAAATGAATCAATTATTATTATACCCAATAGGAGGTTTACCACCTATATTATATCCATTTTTATGCCTGACACAAATGGCTTCAGCCATTATGTTGGATTTTTTATTTTCTGAAGGGAATTAAGCAACCACTTTTTCATTCGGTTTCTCTTTTCCTGCTTTCAGATGACCTAATATAATTTAAAATGTTGGGGAAGTTGCTTTTTTAAAGTCACCAACTGCTCAGCAAGCCATTAATAAAGCACTATTTTAAAAAGCTTACTCATTAAGCACAGTATTTAGAGCAAATCAACAACTAATTTAATTTAATGCACTAGCATTATTTTAGGGCATTCCAAAACTTGTGCCTGAAATCTTATATACCTGGCACCTTCCCCAAAATATATTACTTTCTCTTCTGACCATTATAGATTGTAATTTAAATTTATATTTTCACCTTTCTTTAGATTAAGGCATTCCAGGCAGCTAACTGTGAGAAAAAAAGATAAGACAGTCTTTCACAAGGCATGCCACATTTTAGTGTGATCCTAAATGGAATGATATGAGTTGTAAAAAGATCACCTGCCATTTCTAAATATCTGCAGGTTTTACTAGACAGGACAAGGAATATGTATAAGAGCGTTTTCCTTATTTGGTCTCACCATGTTTTTGTCATTTCTGTTCCAGCGGTGGTAAGAATCATGGGTGATTCCTGTTCCTAGATCTTTCATATAGGTTTCAAACCTATGAATTAAAAACTCTTTCCTGATTTGCCTTGAAATGACCCAGTTTGAGATGACCAGTGTGGGAACTTCATGCATATGTAACTGGGACCACTGTTTAAGAAACACCATCAGCCCATCAACCATCAACAGACATCTCTTCACCAGCAAACAGATATATTTATCTGATCCGAATAGTATGGACATCTCTATCTGGTGAGCAAAGGCATCCTGGGGGTGGGGTGGTGGAACGGGGGAGTATGGGTTCAAAATCTCTAAGATAGCAAGCACAACATCACAATCAAAACCTCACCCCTATGCACATACATAGAGAAGAGGCAGGGCTTCAACCACAAACCTGCACCAATCATGTTGCAGATTTCCAAATCTCCCCATGGATGCCCCTGCTAGTGAGGGTTGATTGCAGTGCCCACTCATTAAAAACAGTAAGTTGCTTTTGGTAAATATGCTACAGCATGATTTAGTATAGGCCATTCCCAATAAGGCATACTTCCAAACTGCTGCCTTCTTCATTTCCTAGAGGTTGGGAAAACCAGAATAAGCCAAGGTGAAATTCTTTGGCCAAGCATCAATACAGTTACTGTATCTGGATGCAAAAATGATCTAGTGGTCATGTAGATTTTTGTAGCCCAGATATGGTACCTCTAGAATTAGTTCTCATTCAACATTTTGCAAAGACCTAGCTCTCTGGAGAAGGCTCTAATGCTTGGAAAGGTAGAAGAAAAGGGAAGAAGAGAATGATCAGCACCAAGGTGGATGGACTCAGTTATAGTAGCAATGAGTGCACCACTGGGGGTGCTGAGGTTAGGGTCAGATCATCACTGAAAAAATCTATGTGGTTGCTAAGAATCAACAATGCATTGATGGCATGTAATCCCCAATCATCACTAGGAGTTGGTTTTGAACATGTGCCCCATACTTCCTCAACCTGCTGTCTGCGGATAGCCATGCTGGCTGAGAATTTTTGAACTTGTAGTTCCCAATCTTGTCTGTTGAAAGTTGACTGTTCAGAGTCTACTCAGCCAGCCTACTTAGAATCTGAAGTAATATTGGATATGTAATGGTAGAGCATGAATTATCTTTAGAGAGCAGCAAAGCATTGAAGTCTTCTATATCTCTTTGCTGCAATAATCTCATGGTTGTTCTGATCTTTTAAATCCAGATTTGGGAGCCCTAATTATCATATTAACACACACACAAGCATACACAAAATCAATCAATCAGGAAGAAACAACTCCCATCAGATTAAAACCTGATTCAACAGTCAAGCTTAACAATTTCCAAAATCAATTACAATGAAACCATATTTTGTGTTCTAGAGGAACTACAAGCAGATCTTTTAATCCCAGGAAAATTATGCCAAAAATTCCAGGGTCAATTGTTTCTCTCACTGATTAAAATGATCAAATACCAGTTGATTAAAAAAACAAAAGCAAAACAGTCTTTGTCTAAAGGCATGGAGCATCACTACTAATCAAAAGACCACACTGAACTTTAGGAAAAATAGGCCATTAAATTTAAACCAAAAAGACATGTTAAACCTACACAAACTAAATCACATTATGGGTTGAAAGTGTTCTATGAACCCAGCCATGAAGTTTACTAGCTATGGGTTATAGCTTAGTGCAATACTTGGACGCAGTCTACATTGGTTTAGTCAGATAAATCATATATAAGCAAACAATGGGTTAATACAGGTAGTCCTCATTTACCAACCATGGTTGGGACCAGCAACTCCATCACTTAGAGACACAGTCATAAAGTGAAACATCAGTTTTGACTGTGGTCATTAAATGTGACATCATGTGACTACAACTTTGAGTTCCTGCCAGCTTCCCCATTGACTTTGCTTGTCAGAAGCTGGCTGTGAAAGTCGCAAATGGCGATCACATGACTACAGGAGGCTGTGTCTGTCATAAATGTGGACTGGTTGTCTAGTGCCCCATTTGCAATCATGTGACTGTGGGGGATGCTGCGATAGCTGCAACTTCAAGGACTGGCCACAAATCTCCTTTTTCAGTGCTATTGTAACTTCAAATCATTGCCGAACAAGCAGTTGGTAAGCAAGGACTAGCTGTATTATTTGTAAACTAGTTTGTCTGTTGTCTTAGCAAATTGTCACACCATATGCTAAGTCAACAAGTTTGGTTAAGAACCATTCTTATCCTCCCTCCCCCCACCCATGTTGTCATCTGGGTTTCCAGAAACCAGGATTTGTTAACAAAGCTTTTTAGCATACCAAATGATGCACATACAACCTCTGACTTAGCCAAAGGCAACTTGTTGCATTCTCATTTCAAAATGGACAAATTTATATACCAGATCAATTTCACATCCACTATTCAAACCACTGAGACCTAGGCCTTTATCATTGCTCATTTGATGTCTCATAAGCTTTGCAGCTGAGTATTGCAACGTTTCTAAGACTGCCGCCCTAGACTCCTTAGCTGGCTGTAAACCTTCTGAAATCTAAAATGTTTGCTTCTGAGGAAATATGTGTCATTGACAGTATTGTTCTCAATGTCATTGAGAACATAAAAGGAAATTTTAATAACATTGTTTAGGGCTTTTTAAAAAAGAAAACTGATAAAATTAAAAACAAGGTATCTTTTATGGTTATCTATTGCCACATGGGAAGATGAAGAAAGAGTCAGATTGATCCCCAATGTAAATAGCTGATCTGATCTTGACTTTTACTTTGGCTGTTGACAATTTTAGTATGAAGCTAAAAGGTTAAAAACAACCCAAAACAAAAACTCCCTATTTTAAGACAAGAATTTTGCATTGACAACTGCTTTCCCTCCCTCCCTCCCTCTCTCTTTTTTTGAAGCTCCATTCAAAATAATAAGGAAAAAGAAAACATATGGATTTTTTCCCTCCCAGTTGCTTGTTGTCAGAAATAATTACACTGTCAAAAATCTGCAGTCAATTCCATTCCTTAACTGACTTTCACTGGAATGCAAATAATGAAGCGATCAGCATTTTCTAGCGGTGGAAATATTTTTAAACAAAATAGTAGTACCTGGCACAAACAAGATGCTTAAAGAAAATAGAAGCAATTCTGCAGAACATTGAGTTTTAATTAAAGACAACCTCTGGGGGCTTGGAGAATGTTTGCTTAATTTTCAGATGCACCAAGAGGAGCCTTCAGGAACTGGCAAAAGTAGTCACTGGTGGATATACTGTAGATAGGACCACTTAAATGGAGGGTTTGTTATTGATGATCTCATTCTTCACCATCATGGTGTCATTCCTCCCAGCTGGATTCAGTTGGCATTAAAACCTCAAAAATGGCTCTTCGATTGAGCATTTTCTGCACAGGCTGGATAGGAACGGCTAGAATTAAACTGATTGGCAGAGAACTTAAGTTTTCTCTTTGATCTACTTATCTGGCAAATGTCTATGTCACTCATCTTAATCAAATAACTTTGGGCAGCTAACAAAGCACAACGCAGAGGCCTCTTTTTGAAAACAGCAAAAATAAATAAATACAAGATGTCAGGTTAAAAAAGATTAATCAATTCCTCACCAAGCATATCTAACAATGCAGAACAAAGCACACAGACTGGGGTCTACTAGCATTCCTGGCCCTAAAGCCTGAGAGAAAGATCTGGGGTTTTTAGGCCTTATGGAAGCCATCTAAACCTCGGGTTAGAACATCCAGAGTTAGTCAACTGATTAATTTGATTAATATAAAGTGACTGTGACCTAATGATAGGGCTCATCTTTGTCATGCAAATATCCCTGGTTTAATCCTCTGCATTAAACCTTGGCATCTCTAGTTAAGATTAGGAGAGAGAGAGAGAGAGATCCTGTCTGAAAACTAGAGAGCTATTGTCAGAGAGTTTACATTTTAAAATAATGGTTTATTAAATGTACATGACTGACTGGGTTCACGCAACTTAGCAGACCATAAACCATGGTTTATAACCACACTTTTCATAGCCCAGCTGTAAGTGGTATGTGTTCAAGCAATGTCCCCCCAACTTGCATGGGACTCTTCCTGAAATTTCAAGTTCTGCAGTTGTTGGCTGTGAAGATGACTGGAATCCAATGCTTAAATATAGATATCTTACAGAAGCAATATGGTTATACCTTTTCTGAATAGTGCTGAAGAGGTATGGTGTATGTTGGAATTTGTGATAGACAGTTGTCCATGGGCAGACTGATTCCATTTTGCATTAAGACAGCTGAAAAATCCAAGTGGCCACTGGATTTTCTGTATTTATTTGCCAACAACCAATTCATTCATAACAATATCAAATGGTTATTTTCACATCCTCATATTGTGCAATTGTGCATTCATCAAAATGATTTGACAAATGATTCAAAAATCAATTTCAGCTGCAATGTATCCAGTTTAGTGTTACTTGTAAACAATGCCACAAACCCAGGTAACTTTATCACGAGAAAAAAATCAGCATGGTATTGACCTATGAAGTGTCAGAAAATTTTGATCTATTTTGGATATTTAGAAGTAATGACAGGTTGGGGGGTTATTATGCCTTTGAACCATGGAGACAATAAGAAGAGAAAATGCGAATTCAATTTACAAGGTGCGTAAACATTATATGTAATGGAAATGGAGCTATGTTATTTCACTTAGAAGATAGGAAATGCTTTTTAGCTCTTTATGATGTCTTGAGAAAGTAAGTAATGAGAATCTTACAAATGAACTGTCAAGGTTCATTGCTTGGAGGCAAGCCAACAGCTAAGCAGACCTGCAAGATAAATAGCTCATAGTCTGTCCAGGCTGTGCCTCAGCACTAGACAGCTGAAGCGGAGGAAACAAGCCAGAATTAGCCACTTTAGAGGAATGGATGAACCCCTTTATTTCATATTGTCAGCTGATTTCAGCTAAGGTCTTTGTTACAATGCCAGTATCTGGCCATGCATCAGTCTGGAGGGAGAGCTATCTTGCTAGAGTTCCAAATTTGAGACTTAGGACTCATGGTTCTAAGGCCATTGTAGAAGACAGCACCTTAACAAACTCACAAATCAACTATCTACTAGCCTTGGGTTCCATCTCAATCAAGAGAATCAAGCGTGCGTGTCCATGTGTCAGGGGTCAAAATCTGCAAGATGGTGGTTTGCAGCATTGCAATCAAAGCCCTTCCACTCTGGTTGTGATGGGCTCTGGTTGTGATGCCACTGCCACCATCATTTTACAGATCGGGGATTTAACAAGGATGCATTTGATTTGAATTTTATTTAGGGAGCAATCCCATGCCAGATCACTGGTCAGCATCACTGTCATGGAGCACTGAGGATCTTAGCTACTCCATTTCATTTTGCTGTTTCAGCTGGAGCTGGAAATAGTCTCCCCTCCCATCATCAAATTATTTTGACAGCTGAAAAAGACAAGGTTACAGGATTTCCTTCTTCTTGGAAGTAAAAAGACAATGACAAAATAAAGTAACGATTAAATGGCAGAAATTTCTTCGTGCTTCCAAGCCTTGTTTTGCCCCTATCATTCAGTGAAACAACAGTCAAGTACTAAGATGAACTGCCTTGTTTCAAATGCATTGGAGGCAATCTTCACTTTCAGTGTACCCCTCTGTTAATAATTCCTTTCCAAAAGAGAATTTGCTACAGGAGGACTACAAATGGGCCTCTCCTCCTCCTCCTCCTCCTCCTCCTCCTCCTCCTCCTCCTCCTCCTCCTCCTCCTCCTCCTCCTCCTCCTCCTCCTCCTCCTTCTTCTTCTTCTTCTTCTTCTTCTTCTTCTTCTTCTTCTTCTTCTTCTTCTTCTTCTTCTTCTTCTTCTTCTTCTTCTTCTTCTTCGCTAGTTTTAGTTATGAATGAACTAGTCTATTTTCATTTTCTTGGGATTTTCACTGTGAAAACATTTCAGTTGATTTCTACTTATGCTTGTAAATATAGACAAAGGGAGGCCAGTACCAACGTGAGCATACATGAGGTCCTTCCAAGAGGAGGCCATCGTCGACTAGGATTAGAGCCAGAGACTGGGGTAGCAGAAGATTATAAAGAGGGAGGAAGCCAAGTTAAGATCACAGATTTTTTTTCTCTCCAACAAGACCCTCATCTAACTCTTCTTTAAACAATGGCTCAGATAACCCAAATGAAGGCCCTATAGTGAAGTCATTTCATGACTGGTCATTAGGGCCTCACTGTATATTTACCTCCATATATCTTGACTTTTTAATTCCTAGTCTAGTCTAGTCCAGCCCTGGGATGCCCAGACAATCTCCTGTCCAAGTAGTAAGCTTAGATTTTGAGATCAGATTTGGTCAGCTAGTTCAATCAATCAATCAATCAATTTTATTTTGGTCATAGACCAGCATATGGTCAACTAGTTCTATATTTGCAGCAAATGCTCTCTACATATGTGTGTTTACTTCTGGTTGAGGACAGTTAAGGTATTACTGTTTATAATGATGAGAAAATTCTGTGGATTCTACTGTCTTATCAGCCTGCCGTTTCATATGCACCTTCCTTCTGGACAAGATAATCATTTCTTATTTCATGGCTTATACATGGTACATAACTCAGCTGTTCTTTCTGGTTAAGAGACATAGACCAATGTGCCAGTTGAAATAATCTTTTGATTATTTGTTTATTGATTTGTTTGTATATTTAATGTAGGGGCCAGCCAATTCCATAAGACTCTGGGAGGCTTACAATATTAAAAGGTAATAAAACAGTAAGAAATGCCAACAATGTGTGCTTGGAAAAGACAATTTCTCATACAGATTGAATCCTATAGGGGCTCAGCATCCATCCTACTCTAAGGCTTGGAGGAACATCCAGCTTTTCCAAGACTTCTTGAACATCATCAGGATGGGAGGAATATAAAACAGCTATGCACAATGATATACAGCCTAATAGACTAACTTTTATTCCTTTACCTGAAATGAAATAAATATCACAATTCTGCATTCAGAATATGAAATGGTATATAAGAATCATTAACTAATGCCATATCAAGTTCTTCTGCTAATATTTGATTTGTTGACATTTTTCCAGAGTGGTAAAAAGATTTACTTTAAATCAAATAGTACCCTGCAATTATTTCCAGAACTATAAAATACCAATTTGTTTTGTTTCTTCCTTATGATTACAATTAATCTTATAATATAGTTTGCACAAGACAGATGAATGCAAGAATCTGGTCAAGACACTTTTTTTCCCCCTTCCAAATGCCTTTGAACTAATTTGAAAGCTGACCAGTAATAAAATTTTGAGGAAGATGTTAATAAAGAGTTAATAAAACTGAACCTTTTTCAGAATACTCTTCCTAGGAAATTCAGTCATCTTTCAGCAACTTCTTTCAAAGTTTAATTCTAAGAGATCTCTGTAAAATATTGACGTATCCCCCAAAAGATTGGAATCAGATTCTGTTTTTCCATCATTTACCCAAGATTTGTAGGTTATTTTGGGGTACATATTTATATATCTCTATGCCCAAGTAAACAATGAAATGTCACTGCCACAGTACACGTTTACCTATCAGCATTTATTACTCAAACATGACAGTTTTAAAGAAACAAATAACCCCACCTTCTCTTCATCTGCTTGCATAGAAATTAATCTACTGGAATAGAAGAAACTGAATAGAAATTCATCTACTTGAATAGAAATTCACAGTTGTTTTCCCAACCTACTCTTCCAATTAGATTTCTGGAGATGGGAGTATTCCTCATAATGTATACCAGGAGTTAACATTATGGATGACTCATATATTATCTGTTTACTGATAATCTCCTGGCCATCATTCATTCACTATCTGTTCATTGTTGTTCCAAAATCATTTTAGAGGATACTAAATATAATTCCTGATACTAAGATTCCAGTTAATCAGCAGTAATGTCACAAATATCATTCAATAAGACTGAACACATTTAGGTTTGACAGTGTAAGAAAAACCAAATCTGGGAAAGCAATTGCTTACTTTCCTCATTTCACAATGACAAACAAGTTTATCCCTTTCCTTTTTTTTTTTCTAAGCAAGTTGTAGGCATTTTCTCAAGTGTTCTTTCCTGTCTAACATGATCATAAAAGAGGATCAGGTTTTAATACAACTTTTTCAGAGACTGAAAATGATTGGCAAACATAGGAAAATAATTTTGATTAAAAGGAAATAACTGGGCTACTTTGGATTTAGGTCACCCATCTTCAAATTCTTATTTAATCATGAGCAGATAAAATGGACACACTTCTTAATGTTGTTGATATAAACAGGAAAGGTATGTATGAGATAAATCACTTACAGTGGTTTTTTTCACTAAAAAATTACACTATGACTTCATTACCTACATGTTGCCTTGTCTGCTCTCCCCCCTCCCCTTCCCCTTCCCCTTCCCCTCCTGCTTCTCCTCCTGCTCCTGCTCCTCCTCCTTTCCTTTTTTGGTCATCCCTCTACCATCTCCATCTCCCATCTTCCTGCCCCCATGTTCAAGCTCCTTGTTTTTATGGTACATCCTGTTTTGTTACATTTCCATCAAACCAACTTGACACATGGATATTCTAGCTTTTCTGTGACTTCTGTAGCTAAAAAGAAAAAGAAGGGCCATTGCAAAGTCCCTCTTGCTGACAGTTCCTCTCACTGCTGATAGTATGCTCCATAATGCCATCAATTAAGTCTCAGTAAATACAAAGGGATTCACACCCAGATAAGTGTATATAAATTCACAACCTAGAGTTCCATTGCAAATATGTGGATCATTTATTTTCCTCTAACAAGAAGCTCAGAAGACTGTTTATGTGGAAGATCTGCAATGTTTGCTTAATTATTTAAATACTTTTTCATTGCACTTCAAATAAGTTTTTTTCAACCCCAACAGACTATGCATTTTATCAGCCTGTTCAAAAAAGCACTCCTTTTCAGAATAAAGCAATGGAAAGGGTGTTTCCAAAGATGCTGCAGACTTGGATTTTATATACATCTTAAAGCCCGAATTGGGCCTGTTACTGTTTTGTTTTTGTTTTTGTTTTACCTATTAATTTATTTTAAGCATTAGTCTGATAAATTCACTCATACATTCTAGCTCAGTCATCACACTGATATCTCTGTAGAAGAAACTAGTAGGAATTTCTGAAAAGTGAGAGCATTTTATTGGTAGATTTTAGTACATGAAACAGCCCTTCCAACCTTTTCAGAATTGGACTGGGACCACTGTGAAGGAAAAGATACATCTTTTTTAAACAAGGTAAAATAATCAAACTTCTTCCTTCTGCTACACAGGGATTAGAATGGCAAGAGGAGGAAATTTGTGTTAAGCACTACTTCTCTGATAATAAATCTGTCAAGGGAAAGAAGCTATGCTGAAGAAGCTTCCATTCTTTGCAGAATTTATTTGATGACCCTCAGCTAGAGTTGTATGACTAAACTCTTCTATTTGCATTAACCTACACATGAGGCTGGGGAATTAGGCAGAGCACAGACTAAATCTGACTTGCAAAATGGATGATCAGGTAAGAATTCTTAACATTTGGCTTTCCAAGGTCCCAAGTGTTTTTGCCAGCCTAAAGCTTGGGTAAAAGTAAAAGAAAGCCTCTTCAGAGTAGAACTCAACTTCCACATTCTTTGTTGGGCAACAATAGAGAGATGGTTTTCTGTATTGTCTTCTTCCAGGATGCTCCTGTGGTTGTTTAACTTCCCAGTGTAGCCTAAAATAGATTAATCCCCTTTCAATAGTGGGTAAAGTGGAGGTCTGTTGCATCGGTTGTTACTTCCCTCCAGATGCAAATTGTGTTTTACTCTATGCTAGGTATAGTTCTTTGGTATTTTATTGTGCTTTGGGTTTGTGAACCTGCCTGGAGCCATTTGGGAGTTGGGCAGCCTAGAAATGCAACAAACAAACAAATAAATAAATAGCACTGGTATTCCTGGGGAGGAATTCCATGCAAGTACCAATCAAGTCTAGCTCTGCGTGGCTTCCAAGCTCAGAGGAGATTAGCTTAGATGCTGCTCCCTGTAAGTTAGTCAGTCCTTACTGCAGAGAATCTATATCACACTTGGACAATTTTCAGCACATAGCTTGGAAGGCAAAATAGGTAATGAAAATTGAAAAATGTACCTAGCTTCACAGTCTATTTGTTATGATGATGAAGAAAACTCTTGAGGCAGGGAGAAGTCTCAGGCTGTTTTTAAATGTGGGGGTTCCCCTGAATATCATTGGCTTTTGAGAGTCTTGGGGCTAAATTAGACAATACAGAAATTTCATATCCTCCTGTTTAATTTTAAGTACTCTACCATAAGCACGTGGTGGTCTGAAGAAGTTTGGGGAAAACTTCAGGCCCTTTGAAATCAATTCCCCCACCAAGCCCACTTGGGTTTTTTTGTTTTTTGCCACTGACGCATTCCTTGGATAGTTCCAAGCTTGCTTTATTTTATATAATTCTTCTCCACTCTTCACAGGAGGGGAGACAGAATTATTGAAAGCACAGATCATGTGGTATAATCGAACGAAAAAGACTAAGCAAATGTCGGAACCAAGCTTGCATTTGAAATATATCAGAACTTTCCTCAATAAGATGACCAAATCCTAACTCTTCACATCATATTTGGGGAGGGGAGGGGAGGGGAGGGGGGGGAATTAAAAATTTCTTTACTTTAAAAACACCTTTGCAAAAATAATAGCAACAACAACAATCTGTTAAGTCAAAAATCAAGACTGTTACCAAATGATTTAGAAATAAATTCAGATGTTGCTTACGAGTTTCAGGAGAACAATTATATCTTCTGATGTTCACTTTCCATACACCAAAATGATATAATTGTTTATTCCTAAACTAAGGACATAGTTGCACTGCCTATTAGCCCCATTGTGAGTATAGACCAATAATCATTTCTGGACAGCAGGAACAGACAATGGCATCTTCTGCTCACCCCACCTGCATGTAAAAAGGGGCAAGACTTTCATTATATTATTACAGCTGCCATTTTGACTTTTTAACACTCATACACACACACATACTTTACAGACACCTCTTCGTTCTTCTCTCTTGCACCAGCCCTCTTTCCCATAACAAGAAGACTGGATGGTTCCTACTAAAGTTCCCCATCTTCATGACTCTGTTTGTACAACATTTTTAACTGGGTCAAAAAGCAATAAAAATGTATTAAAAAAAAAAAAACAGTGACAGTAAACTGTTAAGCATGTATTGCAAACACCAACACGTATGATCCCAAACAACTCCTGTTGTTGCTGTTGTAATTAAAATTACTTTCATCTAATCAGCCATATGGTATGAATGCTCAGGTTGGGAAATTCTAGGTTCTGCCTACTCCATCCTTGAACCAACAATGATGGAGACAGAGAGCAATCAAAAGAGCAAGGCTCTCCATGAAAAAACTCATTGGCAGAATCCTGCCAACCACAAAACATGCTTCCCTACCATGATTGGCTGTAGTGCCCAAGTTCAGCCCACTGCTTTCAACATGGCCAATAAGAAAAGGGCTAGTGATATAATGATATATCACCAATTCTCTCCTAATGCATGGGTTTGTAGAAGGCTGGGTATGAAGCAGGCAGAGAATCTGTGTATGTCAAAATGAAAGCTTTGGAACCAGTTACTGTGGCTGTGTGCTGCCAGAATGATAGGAAAGGAGATATGACTAGGCAAATCAAGTTGTGTGAACAGGTCTTATATGGAATTTCAGGAATCATAGAAGAAGCAGCCATTTAGACCTTCAGAAAAGTAATCATTTCAGTGCAGATGTCTCAATAAATAGAAAATGTTGACCTATTTATTAATGTAGAGTATAGGCTGCTGTTATCTTCTTCCTAGAAGGGAGATGAAAACCAATTCCTGCCCTCTGGAATGATCTCCCCCAGGGATTTGGATTTTTTAACATAATTTTTATTGATTTTTTTTACAACAATAAAAGATAATACAAAATGAAATTAAAAGAAAGAAGAGAAATAGAGGAAAGAAAAATAGAAAGGAAAAATAGAAAGTGCAGAAAGTAAAAGAAGAAAAAGAAAAAAAGGAAGACATTTAAAGAAAGGACTTCCAATTTTCTTTACAGAAAACAGTCTTAATATCACTCCTCCCCCTTTGAAATTACATTGCATGGATCACTTCTTTCCATATCCAAACCTTTTCAATTGGCAAATCCAAAAGTCATTAACTCGGTTCTATTTTCAGCAAAAAGTCCATAAAGGGTTTCCAGCATTTTGTAAAAGTACTTATCTTATCCCCGATCAAACAAGTCAGTTTTGTATTATTTTCTCTTATGAAGTATTAAGATGTTGTCCTAGGACCTGATCTCCATCCATAACTTCTTTCTCCCATCCTAAAAAAAATTTAAGGCTTCAACAGTGCTTTTCTTACTGTTTTCACCAAGTTGTTTGTAAGTACTCTTGGTCCCAAACAATATTCATTCTCTTATAAATCCAGTAATAGTCCATTATCTACATCATTTTTCATCTCTTAATATTTGTCAAGATATTCTGTTTGTTATTTCTGTTTTGTTTTCAACCTTGATTTTAATTTGTTTCCTCTCTCCACTTAGTTGTCCTGCAGATTCTTCAAAGTTATTTTTCATCTCTTCTTTTATCTGTTCCTTCAGATCTCTTTTAAATGACATGTTCACATAAACAGTTATTGATGCTGTTATTGTAGCTGTAACATTCTTTCCCAAAGATCCTTTGGAATGTCTCTAGAATAATATCTTTTTCTGTCATTTCGTTTCAGTACTTTTCTATTAACAGCCAATTCAATCAAGAAAGGGGAAATAAAAGTAAAAAAAGAGATTTTCCTTTTTTTTCCCCTCTCCCCTCTTTCTCTAGGTCATTAAGTCTTTAGTCCCATTCAGCATTCCACAGTTCCATAGTCAGATGGTCTTTAGCAACTTTCACTTATCTTTTGTTTTGCAAAGCTAACCAATCATTGCCTCCAATTAATCCAAACAAAACTCTTTCCCATGGAGATATGTATTAATTGTTTAATTGTCTCAAAAATACTTTAAAATCAATAATTCCAGATTCAACTGTCCCCTTAGTTTGTTTTTAATTTTCTTAGTTTAAACTTTTTGCAAGCTTTTTGCCTTTAAGTATTTTTAAATCCTTTAAATTGTTTCTTTGCTCTTATCTTTAATCTGGAATGAAGGATCACTCACCAAGTGGCTTGATTGCTCAACTGCTCCAAAGATCTCTTTAACTTTAAGATAACTGTCTTCCAAATGTGTTTAAGAAAGAAGGTTTTTCCCCCAACCCAAAGTCCTTATGCAGGCTCTGCTGCAGCTGTGAGCTCACTGTCTCTTCCACAGCTCCTGGTGCTCAAACTCATGGGACACCCCCAAAGTCTCTTCAGTCTTGCAGGTCTCCCTTTCAGAGCACAAGTGGGCAATCACCCAGCCTATCCTTATCCAGAGAGGTGCCATTGACCTGGGCTTAACACATGGCCGCTGGACTTCATGTCGTTTCTGCTGTTTGAGGAGGTGTGTCAGTCTGCCATGTTTCCCCCATCCAGAAGCCGTCTCCTCCAGAGATTTGTGTGGCTCCCACTTTTATGTCATTCAGAAAATTATTGAAGACCTGTTTGTTCTCCCAGGTCTTGGGGAAAGTTGTAAGCCATGCAGAGTCATTTAGGAGTAGGGCAGTATATAAAGTAAATCAATCAATCAATCAATCATCACATTGTTTACTATAGCCATTTAATTAAGGATTGCAGAAATTAAGTTTTGTTGTATTTCTCTGATAAGAAGCCAGTCTTTGAGACCAAGATCAATGCCAACTTCTTTGGAGATGCTGCTTCTGAAGGGCTGTGTATACAACTCAATACATCAGCAAACTCATAAGCAGATGACTGCTGATCTATACTTTGGTATTCTCCATTTTTTAATATTTCCATATAGCCAAGCAGGAAACACTGCCATCTTAATGTGAAAGCACTTCTACTGACAAAACTTTGATTGCTGATAATAGTTTGATAACCCAAAGATTGATGAGATCTACATCCAAACCAACCATCTGCTAATGCCTCATCAATGAATCACATATTGGCATTATTACTTTAGATAAAATATACTGCATGATATTCCTTTTGCAGTGAGCTCCCCTCCAAAAAGAAATCAACAGTCTCAACATTCTTGCTCAGTTAAATAAAAAATACAAGTATTTAGATATGTTCCTCTCTCTCTCTCTCTCTCTCTCTCTCTTTTTCTCTCTCTCAGTGTCATCAAAATCAGGACTATCATTAGAGATGCATTAAGGTCAAGAGTAATACCCCCTTTACTACCTCTTGGCCTCACTACTTCTTTTATGTTGCTGAGCATGGGCTTAAGGAATGCTTCACAATACTGGTCCAAGAAAAATAGCTGTTTCAAAAGGTGTTAACCATTACTCTTCATCTAAAATGATCTTCCACCCAAGATTAAGGGTTGAATAGATAAATGGAAGGCTTTTCACAGTGCACAGTGTTTTATTTTTTTTCAGTTTCAGAGAAAAAGGAGTGTAACCTTCCTGTAATCAGAAAAAGTATTTGACAAATAACTCTCCAGAAAATATGCACACAATGGCCATTCAATGTTTGATTTCTAGTTTGAATAATCACACATCTAATCCTAACTTGCTATCATAAACACGTTTTGAGAGGTGTGTGCCTCAAAAGCATCCACGTGTATGTCTCCCAAATGGGAAGAAAATCACTTGAAAAGGGTAAGAAAATGGAGTCCTGAGACTCAGAGAAAGCAAATTAAATGCATCACGCTACCAGCTTCAAAGGACAAATCATTTGATCACTTCATTGATGATTTGGGTCTTCTTAAATTGCTTTGAAATATATCTTTCATAGGAAAGACAAACTGTATGGCATTATAGCTACTCTAGCAATTTTTCCCTCTCTTTATCCTTTTTTTTAGCTCCTACAGTATCTAGCAATTTTGTTTCCATTTCAGACTCAGATGAATTTGAAGCCTGTCATAAAGCTGCAGTAATATAGAATTAAGGCTGAAGGTTTCTATTTCCCACTTGCTTTTGTCTTCAGTAAACTTCCAAATGCATTTAATGGATCAAACAAGAGTTTATGTAATGGGCCGTCTCAAATTCACTCTGATTTAGAAGTCTGTGATGCAAATCCATGTTTTCATTTCTGGCTATACTTTGCTATGGTGATTTAAATAACAATAAAAATAACAACAGCAACAATAATCTTATAATACATGTAGCAATGGATCATTTAAGCAGTGTTCCCAACCTAAAGATCATAGAGCCCACCTTTAAGCCCAAATCAATCACCCAACACTGTGTACTACAAAAAAGAACATTATTTGGTTTTCTGTTTATTATTTACAGAAATTTATAGCACTTTTCATGAAGGCTAAATTCTAGGATGGTTTTTCATTTTCCAGATTAGTTAGCTTCCATGCTTGGGATCCTGTGAAGGTTTCCCATCCAGGTATTCACCAGTCTACCCCTGCTTAGCTTTTCAAGGATGAGGGGAATTATGCCAAAGCCAGAAGCAGGACATGATGCTTAAGTTTGCAATTATAAAGAACTCTGCTAAAACAGGGCTTCTTAAAACTACACTTTTAAATGGCAAGGGCTTTTTATGGGTGCACTCCTCTTGAAAGAGAAGCATTAAAATGGGGACGGCTTGATACACAGAATGAATATATCCAGAATAGTAAAACAAGTGTTGGATTTTCTCATGCAGCCTTTCACAGAAGACTTCATCCATTTACATTTATAGATTGGATTACGAAAGTTGCCCAATAAAGTTACTCTTTAATACATTTTGATGTATAGTCCTCCTCTTGAACAATTTAACAACAGTCTGAGACATTGTTGTCAGGGTAAAGCATAACCAAGAAAGAGTGGTTATTAGCCTCTCTTCTTGAAGAAGGTTTAATCACGGTAATCCATGCCTAAGTCATGTTCCATTTATATTATTTTAACATGACGTGCCTAAGTTCTGGGAAGGATATCTGGAAACTGTAGCATAGACAAAACACAGCCAGTTTTCATCATGGTGTGTATTTTATATAGTGAAGTATATATCCTATGGCTTTATATATAACATGATGTACAGCCCATGGGTCTCCATCTTCCAAGAACTTCTAATACATTTCTATGTCCTGTTCAATGCAATGAAGTCTATTCATACGTACACATGACACTGGAATCTGTAAGCATGATTGAGTTGATTGTTTATGATAAGTTAGTAAAGGACAGAGGGGTAATGAGAGAACTGAATGTAGAACACACCATTTTTTTGGTAGTTTCAAGAGTAGGTCTTGATAAAAAAGAATAGACATGAAAAGTAAAGAAAGTGAGAGAAACAAAAATGAAAGTAGAATGCTTGTGAATCTTTATCTTTTGTTTATATTGTTGGCTGTTAACTGATTATTAGTACAGTTTGTAATGTCTCTCCTTCTGATTCTGAGAAAGAAATTAGACAGGGTCCACCTGCATAGGTCTGAACCTAGTTTTGTTCAACTTCAGCATAGTGACCTTTTTACTTCCACCTCAAATCTGGATTTTGGGAGAGTTAGGTTTAGTGATCATGATACTGCTACTCTAGTTTCCAATAAGCCCAACAACAATAAAATACTTGTTGGAGATGATTCTATCAATTGCTTCTTGAACCTTAATCTATCCTGGGGACAGAAAGGCTCATGTATGCTTGTTAAGTCTGTCTATATAGTCATCTAGTGTTCATTCAACACTTGAGTTTGACTGAGGAGCAATTTCTAAATATAATCACAGTCATTCATATTTTGAAACCAAATTATTCTCTAGGTCACTCGTTGCCTTGGGTCTATTGTGATTACTTCTGTTTCAAATTAACATTTATAGTTGCTTAAATCTGCCTAGATACAGAGGGGGAAAACATAACAGAAGTCCATGTCCTTGTAAGAAGCTGATTGCCACTTAACAATATCTATTGTCTTTACAGTGCATCCTTTTTAAAACAGAGAAATAAATTCTATGGAATACAGAAAGATGGGGGAAGTGTTTCTGGTCCACATTTTGAACAGGCCAGACTTTATCTGCATTGGATTGATATGCAGATTAGATTACCATTATCTTTTGGTCTACACCCCATTCTGAATTTTATGATATAGTTCTGGTTTCAAAAACTGTAGGGAAAAATGTACATTGCATGGAAGTATGTATACCAAAAGCATGTACCAACACATGCATTAAAGGAAGCTGAGCAATGAAATAAATATGAATCTGTATGCATAACTGTAAGTTATAGGCTTACAGAAGAAAATGGTTCAGAACTAAATATGACAGAACACATGCAAAACTGAAGGAAACTGTTTGAGTAGAAAATGAGCAAGGCTATTATATGTTCTCCCAGACTTCACCATGTCACCTTGAGTTTACTTGTGCTCTAAATGCGTGGGCATACAACGCATTGTAGATATAATTATCTACATTTTAATAGATTCAGCTGCCTCCTCACAGTCTATTGTTTTATCTCCTGTGCAGATAAAACAATGTATTTTAATACAAGTATGTGAAATATTCCTCCATTTGCTAATCTGTCACTGAAATTATTGGAGAGAAACCTTCCCACCTACACAGCAAAAATAGTAATGGATCTCCCCTCCCTCCTTCTCTATAAATATCACAATTGTCTGTGAGAGTTAAATAATCAAGCAATTACATTTCTAATATATTATTCACTTAATTCATACAACAACGGGTCATTGTAGAGAGGGGCATAAGTGTATCATAGAACTCTCCGACCCATTCAATGACCTTTTTAACTCACCCAGAAGGGTTATATTGAGACCTAAAGAGATCTGGTCTTTTGTAGGGCTAAGCAAATTCCCTGCAGTAAATTAACTCATGGTGTATAAAACATTTACTAGGGCATTAGATGATTCTGTCACTTCTGAGGCAACACCACATCACAAGCCCTGTGAAAACAGAGCACCTCTAGAAATTTCCACTTTCTCTTTGATGGTTTTCACCTCCTAAGGCCACACGGGGGGTGGGGGCAAATAGGAGCAGGACAGAGTAGCCTCCTAATCCTCTCTACAATGACTCCATTTCCAATTATGCCACTACATTTTTTTTTAATGTTTGGAGGGTAAAAAGGAAAGCATAGAGGGATGTGACAGCTCCCAAGTTTCTTTTATAGGAACCAGGAGAACTATAAAAAGAGTCATTACATGACAGACCCAGTCATCCCATGTTAGGTGGTGCCACCGTACAAAGTGTGTCCTCTGACTAGGGAGGGGACATTGTATCATTTGCATTGGGTTAAGCCAGCTGCTGTGTTGCAAAGGTTAGCATGCTGGATGGCAAAGTTGAAGTCCTGTCCAACTGTCAGGTCCAACAGATGTGAAGCTCGAAGCATCTTATTACATGAAAAAGAGGCATCATAATTACATGAAGAATCTCACTCCAGCTCTCTGAAATGTTGATGGGTTTAATGAAAAGTGTAGGAAAGACGCATTCTGACCACTGGAATAAAGCCATCATCACGCGTGGAATTGGATTTAGAAGGCTGTTGGCCACCAAGAATCATATCACCACATTGACAACTAGTGATGGTTGCTTTTACAAGGGAGTGTGCAAGGAAGTGTGAGTCCGGGTCAGTCACAATTTACTTAAGGGCCATCATCAAAGTTCATGAGTAAAACCCCCATGGTTGCTTCCAGGGAGCATAAAAAAGGAAGGAGAGGGGAAGAGAAATACCACTGATGAGAAAAACTGCTTCTTTGCTAGTGGCTGTTTCTCCAAATGGGTTTTCCCCCACATACCTTCTCTTTTGTTATTAAAGAAAAAAAAAGTTAAAGTTATAGATTTATGTTCATGTTACAAAGTGCTCAGAACCAAAGGGTGGTTCAAAATTACTTTTGCTTAAAGCCTGCATATTACTGATATTTCAAAATGTCATTCATAATTGGAGAATATTTCTGATGGAGACAGGGGGGTAGAAATGCAGGCAGTCACTTTGCCAGGCCAGGAAATATAATTTTCTCTGCCGGTTTTTCTGAATGGATCTGTGGTTTTGCACTAAAGTGACCAGCATATTATGTTTACAGTTGGAGAAGTTAGACCCAAATTTAATGTACCCTCAACTATGAAAGTTCACTGTGTAACTGGACCTATCACTCCCTTTAAATCCAGCCCATCTCACAAGTTTACTGCTGTGGGGCAGAAATGGAAGCTGGAGTGCTTTATATGCCCTCCTGAACTCTTGGTGGAAAAGTGGAATATAAATCTAGCTAATAAACAAATATAAGTACAATTCATATGGCACACTAACCTGGTTGCTGTACTAACACTTTTTTTTAGGTTTGCACATATGGAACAGTAAAACTGCCAAACACAGAGCAGTCTAATCTACAAAAGACTTAATTAAATTTAATACTAGCCAAGTTTGGCATGCTTTGCTATTGCATTTGCTACAACAGGTTAGCCCTGTTGTTTGAATGCAGCAATACATTGCACAATATTTCTGAAAGCCAATGTGGTATAGTGGTGAAGGTGTTGGACTAAAGCTTGTGAAACTCAAGCACAAATCCATCTTTGCCAGAATGGGTGAGTGGGCAAGTCACTTTTTTCAATTCAGCCTTCCTCTCAGAGTTGTTGTGGGGGGGAGAAATGGGAGGAGGGAGTGTATATTGTCAGCCATCAACACGCACATAGAGATAAACAACATCTATACGCTATTCAAAAGAGACAATAAAAAGGAAACAAAAGACCAGAACATCTCCTTGTCAGCAATCATCACCCAGATAACCAGAGATTAACACCAAGATTAATACCAGACAAACAATCAAGCAGTAAACAATATCCTAATCAAGGAACTATTAAGGAAAAAAACCCCAACCCCCATCAACACTGGCAGGGCAAGCCACTGTATATAAATAGAGAGCAAACCCCATCCCATTTTAGCACTGAAGATGTTACCTAGCTGGGTAATGAAACATTTGCAAGAAAACAACCAAGCTCAGAGAACCCCAAGGACTCCACGGTTCAACCCTGAGCTACGTACAGTATATCCCCTTCTAGTGTATATTGTCTTTGGCTCCTGAAATAGGAAAGGAGAGAGATAAATATTACAGAGTTAATTTGATGAACTATCACTTCTTTTCTGATTGATTTCATACCTTAGCAAAAAAGGAATTATCCTTAGTGATAAAGTAGTATATGCTTTAATATTGTATCTAGGAATCAACACCTAGAGTTTCAGTGTAAGGGGTTAGCCTTGAAGTGCCCATTTCATCTCTTCAAATTCCTGAAACATAATATGGATCCTGGTTCCACTCACTCTTGGAGTTCAGCCCTTGCCACGCCATGCAAAACCAAGTGGAGGCTTCAGGCCAATAGAAGTTGCCAGGGTGTCTGCAGGGTGAAAAAAAGTCCTGCTGGCAATTGTGATGGTGTGATGAAGACTCCACCTATTTTTTCTTTGTGTCCATTTTTTATGTATTTATCATTATGTATTAACTGTACTTCAATGAAATGAAACCAAATTTAAGTTTTGTCCCATCCTCTCTTTTCTGTAATGTGTCCTACAACATACCCCTCAAAGGCCAGCTCTCAGGCCAGAAATGTTGTAATTCCTCTGCTCTGTTTTATGAACGTCCTACTTCAGGTAAGGCATTTTAAACAGGAAGCACCATGCATACGCTACCCAACATCTAAAGTCACTTGAAGAGTTCCAGGAAAAGGAACGATAGCTTCTCCATGTACTTATGCTTTGCATAAATCCAGTGCTTTCTTCCAAATCACCCCAGCTTTTGAAAATATTAAGCGGTTCTTTGGAAGTCAAGTGGCCAGATCAGAAGAATCTCAAGCATGCCATTTTGGTTGGTGAAATAGTCTTGGGCTGTCCTACAGCTGCTCAAAGTCCCAGTAAAGCATTATCTTTCTTCCTGATGAGTTTTACTGTGCATGTTTGATATATATTTTATATAAGTTGCTATAACAATGCAGATTTCCATGATAATGCTGCACATAGCAATATAGTATAAGATCTGCTGGGGGAGATGGGCGGCATACAAATTTAATAAAGGAATAAACAAATAAATAAATAAATAAGATCAGTGTTGATAGGGAGGAGCTGAATGGGAAATGAGGGGCATAGAGTAAACTAAGCTTTTCTGGTTATACTTTGGTGAGCAGCAAATGTAACAGAATGTCCAGGTGAGAGAGGAGAAAAAGAAAAATCAATTAGGAAAGCAGTGAGTTAAAGTGGAAAAGACAAAGGGCCTAGATACCATTTGTATAATCTGCAGAAATAGCTCCATTAAAGAATGGAGAACATAACGTATAGGCCTTAAATGGAAAATACAAACATTGGTGTTCATAAATTGACACAGTAGCCATGAGGAAGAAGAAAGAAATGTTTCTCTTTTCTCTTTTCTCTTTTCTCTTTTCTCTTTTCTCTTTTCTCTTTTCTCTTTTCTCTTTTCTCTTTTCTCTTTTCTCTTTTCTCTTTTCTCTTTTCTCTTTTCTTTTCTTTTCTTTTCTTATTAAATGGTTCAACTATTATCTTGTCCAGGACATTCGCTTCTGTCTGATTTCCGTTACTGTGATATGTAGTGTAATATTGTTTATTTCAATATGTCACTGATGGTGACATGGTGCCTGCTTACGTTTTATCAGTTCTTCCAAATGGGATCACTTGAAAATGGGATGGAAACAATGGACAGGCAATCCTATATTGTAATTTTGTTTCTTTTCAAGGAGAAAATTCAAATGCATTGGGTTTGAAGACCACCACTGTGGCTTTGTATTTTTGCTGGCATATCCAAACCGTTGGAAAAATGGAAAATACACTTCTCAAATATTTTTAATCCATGGAGGATAAATATTCCTTCATAAAACTTTAGAGTTGAGAGTGGGGAAAGTTAAGTTCAGTTTTAGCCAATGGGCAAGTTGCACTTTGCATCTATCAGAGCCACCATGATTTTGGAACTTCACAATTTTGTTCCTCTTGTGGTGGAGGTGGTGGTGGTTTTCAATTTTTTATCTGATGGCACCTTTAACCAGTTTATTAAATTCATATTTCCTATGGTTCTTGATGCCAAAGTCATGGTGGTAAAATGTTCTAAGCTTTAGAGAGGAAAATAAATAGACTTCTGTTATTCACAGGAGGAGAAATAGCAGTTAGTTGGCTCCACAAATCTACCCACCTAAAAAGAATTATTCTCATGTTGAAATTGAAGGTGGAGAAGCTGAGAAAGTTATAATGATAGCTTCACCATTCAGGAAAACGTTACACATTGCCAAGCTTTGTGTCCAGGATTTGATGGTGCCATTACAGAAGGAGAAGGAGAGGGGGAGGCAGAGGGGGAGGCGGAGGGGAGGGGGAGGGCAGCAGCAGCTTGGGTCATTATTTTGAAATGTTCCTGTCAATCCACAGCATAATTTTGGAATGAATCTCAACCTCTCCACTCAAGCTGATACGCTTTTGCTTGAAGCTGGAGTTCAATCTCCTAAACCATGGACTCCCTGGGATGCATACAATACTTTTTTACAGCAGCAAATAACTTAGCGCCAAATGTGAAAATGCAGAGAGAATTCCACTGGGATGGCTACCCCAAATGTTCATTAACTAAAAATACTGTAGACAGTGAATTCCATTAAATTGTATTCCTTGAGTCGTGCTTAATTAGCTTGGCAGTAAACAGTTGAGAAATGTAAGGGTGTTTTGTTTTGGGTTTCATGATGGGCTTTTTGTTTTTTGTTTTGGTGCCAAGTGAACAAGGAGAAACTCATAAATAATTTGTTTGGAGAAAACCAGTTTCCTTGAGTGAAACCAGTCAACTTTTACTATGCATTCAAGCAAAGTGTCACTGGGCCGAAGTCTTTTCCCTCCCTTCCCACCACAGGTTGGAGAGGCTACACAGGGGATTCAGTGTTGTTTATTCTTGGTTCCTTGAATCGCAAATCCAAAGGTGGATTTGCTGCATTGTTAGGCTTATTATGTGAATATATTGCCTCTGAAAGAAAGAGATTCAAAGGGCTGGCAGCTTGCCAGTGGAAGGACTAGCACAGAGGTGCTGTCTGCAGAGCTCTGTTACCTGATTTGTAACTCCCAAGCCACCTGCATGTGAAATAATGTGGACAAATAAATATTGAGAAAAGAGAATATTTACAATATAATCTTGCTGTCTTCATGGCCAATCAGAAGTTTAAAGCAACTAGTTTTATGAAGGACATCCTCTGGGGACAAGAAAAGGCTTAGATAACAATTCCCTCCTGTAGTTTCACCTGGCTTATATTTATTTCAGCAGTTGTGAAGGTGGACTGCCAGTAGGTGGACCCTAAGTAATAAGACTACTACTCTGAGGAAGAAACCCATTTCCTTGGCTATCTCTTGATGTTCTAAAAGCAGGAAAGAACAACAAGACGTTTCAGGATACAGGACAGCAGTCTCCAATCTGGTACCATTCTGATGTGTTGGGATCACAACTCCCACAATGTCTACAAGCACAGTTGCTGGTCATACATGCTGGAATTCTGGAATTCTTGAAGTTGCAACACTGGGAAAAGCCAGCATATGTACAGAGGCAAAAGACAAAAGTCACCATGAGATACGTTCAAGTGGCCAGTTGAGAATAAGAAAATTCTCTTCAGTGGTGCTGTCAGAATTCTGTCTTACGGGGCAATGCAGAACTTGGAAGACTTGAATAATGCATTTGCCCAGGAACTTCTAAGTTAGAAAAACTCACCGACACAAAACATAGGGCAGAGTAATTTATCAGGGTGGCCTTTATAAAGGCAAATAATTAATCTCGTTATCCAATTGTAACTCATGAACATAAATTAGTTGTACGTGAGCAGGTATTAAATCAATACTACTGGCAACTTTTCTGTTACAGTAGCTGTTCTGTGGCCACTTAATAACTTTATTAAGGGGCACTTTCATCAGCTATATTGTTCATCCTAGTTAAGGACATCATGAATTGCAGTACTTATTTGCATACACCTTACAAGATGGCACTTGTCTTGCTCTGCCATCTACTACTATTATTTTGCACTTGGATCCAGTTGGTGGACCTCAACAATTCAATAAAACAAGAGACTCTCTAAGCCTTCTCTGCCCTAAAGAGGGGGAATAGTCACCCCGTGACCCCGTGCAATGCAACTCCTCAAAACTGGCAGACTGAGAAGAAAGCACAAGCCTGGGTTTATATATCACATTCACCCAGAGTGTGGCTTGTTTGCTTTGGCTTGGTATGTCGTGTGAATACAGCTATTGTATTTTGTTTTCAGGAATGTGCAACGGATCTTGGCCACAGATTGGACCTGGCTTATAAATAATACACACCATTTATTGAGGTAGGTCAGCCAGAAAAAAAAATTGTGGGACCAGAAGAAAATCTAAGTTGGTTAATTTAAACACACATTAAATTAATTAAAACCCTTAATGAGATGGTTCCTATGTATTTAATATTTTCCCCATTTTTGTGGCAACTTTTGAATAGCTTCTTTTTTGGCTCTTCAGCTTATGTACCCTTCATTGGTGAGTTAGCATGATGAGTAAATCCAGCTAATTGTGACTTATTCAATAAACCATGAGTAACAAAATCATAGCTTAGCATGATATGTGAATAAGTGATAATCTCTTTCCTTTTGTACAGTATTCCTTCCTTCCACCTAGCCTTAATTCACATGCATCCACATTTCTAGGAAAACTAGAAATTTTAAAGGGGGCGGGGTGGGCGTTGAAAACATTTATGGATGATAGATCTGTGAAGTTTCCTAGGTAAGCAAAACATCCATGTTTAAAGACAGTCTCTAGGTAGCAACTGTAACTCAATTCAGAGAAGTCCCTTATCTGTATCCTGTTCATACTTGACTTGAAGACTTCCTGGAAGTATCTGGGAGGCCTCACATGGAGGTAGAAAACTGGAGCAGATGAATATACAATCCAGCAGGGCATTTCCTATATACCTGGTTTCCAACTTTTTCTTCTGTTTCTGGAGCCTGACTGACTGGGAAGCTTTTGTGACAAATGGGGTCTGAGACAAAACGATTGAAAAAGTATAAGTACTAAGAGATGAAATCTCTTTTTTAATAACTGCAGCAATCAGTCCTTGGTGTACCTTTCAACCTCTAGAACCTCTTTTTTGTCCTTCTTCTTCTTCTTCTTCTTTTCCTTCCACCCATTGCCTGTAATTCATACCACAAATATAAATCTGAAATATTCGAATAATAAAATACGCTAATCACAGGAGAGAAGCTGAAATGGAGCCATCAAACCTGATCATTCTCTGGGTGCTTTCTACTTTAAATGGATTTTGATGGAGAGTCACATATTTACAGGACATGTCAGACATTTATTATACTTTGTCACTCAGCATCTGCCAGGTGCCACTTAGATCCTTTTGTGGATAATACATTTACTGCCAGCTTCTTAGATTCATTTCCATAAGCGTCCCCGCCCCCCCAGTTGGCATAATCTATTGCAAATGTCAGGAACACAAATGTCAAGAACACAAATACAAATTATCCAGGGCAAGCTTATTATTTCTTCAACAATGATTTTTCATGAGTAGTTGAAGGGGTGGGGGAGAGAGAAAAAGTTATCAGTTAGAACGGAAACGCGTAGAAGTACTCAAACATGTATAACTCATGAAAAAGGGCTTGCTTTAAGGGGACATTTTAGTAGCTTATGTTCATTGGCATTTTAGGTTCCCCAAGATTTATCAAGCCTGAAGTGTCAACGCGGTGTAATATGACGAAAAGAACTTATGGGTAAATGAGTAAAGGGATCATCATCACCCTGGGAAATGATCCTTGTGGACCTACTTCTTGATTTTCAGCGTGTGACCCTTTTACAAATTCTACAGGAATGAAAGATGGTTTCTTCCCATTATAGGACTTCTAGGCTATTATCTTATACTCAGTTGCCTGGCAATAAGCTTCATGGATTTACAGCTGAGTTTGTATGTATAGCCTTACTGTAGGAGAGGCTGAAAAAAAAGGGGGGCTATTTAAAGTAAAATACAATACAATAAAATGACCAAATAATTTGCTAAATAAATGCAATTCTATATCATACAAGCTTGAATAAAATGGAATCATATGTCATGAGCTCTCCTCAATGCTAACTCTTAAGATTTCTTAGCAGGCACATATGGTAATTGGGGGTGGGGGTGGGGGTAAGGGAGGCAAGGAGAAAGCAAATGATGAAACTACACACATTCTGTATGTGTGTCATGAGATTGCTCACATATACTTAAGGTATGGAGCTAGGGTGCAATGTCATGACACTCATTTTGTCATTTTGATGAAATTTCCAGACTCAGTGGATGCCTCTGAATGGAAGATGTCTTCCACAGAATTTATAACCAGATTGCATACCCAATGAGGATTTGCAAAGCATTCTGCTTTGTTCATCTTAATGTAACAATTGTATCTTGTATATGACTGTTCTATAGTTTATATGCTGCTTAGCAAATGTGGTGATCTAAAAAGGGACTTCATGAATACATAAATATATTCAGTGGTTATTATATTTCCACACTCGGCCTTTGCACATGTTCTCTATGGAAGGAGTCCCATCACAGTAAGTCAAAAAGTGGTTACTTTAGTTTTGGCTTTGTGTGTTGTTACTAGGCTTACAAACCTAGCCATTACGCTTCTGTAAATGACAGCTTGCAACCTAACTGGTGGTTTATTCAATAAATCTTGTTTAAAAAATTAACAGCTTAAATGCAGTGTATGAAGTAGGTCTACATGCATAAGCTTAATGCAAGATGTGTTCTTCCAGAAATTACTGAATTGTAACTCTTGCAACTGACCATTGGCCATGTTGGCTAGGTCTATTTTATACTGTTGTTGGACAATTGTATTCCCCACCTTTAACTTAAGCCAAGGAAGGAGAGATAAATTGTCTCCTTCCAATCTCTCTATGTTGAGGTGATCTAGATCCAGAGTTTATCGGTTTCTGGAAGCTTGGGAGCTGAGCAACAGTTCTGATTCCACTTTTTTATATGTCTTTAATCCACACATATGGTGAGCATGACTAATCATGTTGTTAGAAAGGAATTGATTTCTTTTCTTTCATTGCAAATACCACCCAATATCAGAAGAGTTAAGAAATCATAGATATGTTGTTATAGATTTACAACTCATGGCCTCCTGCAGGGGGGAAAAAATGACAAAAAAATTAACATTTGAGTTAATTTACAATCTAGACTTATACATGGAGACACCAAAAAAATAAAACTCAATAGGGCTTCTTGTTGCTTTAGGGCTGCAGCAAAATGCATATTTTATTTGCATTTAGCTCAGATCTAAGGCAGTTTCTCTGCTAAAATTCCCAACTTTCTATCCTTGCTGGGCTACATCTTTTGCATTTGCATTTCTGTTCCAGTCTATTGCACTAGGAAAACTTGTGGTAAGAGAATTATCAGTGATGAGGTTATGGGAACTGTGTTTCAGCTTATTTGTACCAAAGCAATTCATTTAACCACACTACAAGCATTTGCTTTCTCATTGTGAAAATCAGTCTGTTCAGTTCTCTTTACAAATCTTACCTGCATCAAGAAAGAGCTGCTTAGCCTAACCCAGGATTCTGATTCTCTTCCCCAGATAGAAGGATGCTGAGATCATTTCTCACTGCTTAGTCCAATGATATCTCAACAATACTGCATGGCATGAAACCTTGTTATAAAACTTAATAACAACCTTAACAACAGCCACTTTCTAATTATTTAATTGAATACGCCCAAATCAGAGCCAGAGTCACTGGAAAGTCCAAATTAACCTCTCCTACTTCCCTAACTCAAAAGAGAGGTGGGAGAGGAAGGGATGGGAAACAACCTTACCTTGGTATTTGTGAGCCTTGAAGCCTGTCTTTTCCTGTCTATTCGGATGCCACAGACTAGATTCTCAGGACTCAGGAGCTATTTAAAAGCCTACCATATCACAACCATATTTTATATGGGAGTAGTAGATAGGAAGGTAAGGAGTTCATCAGCACCGCCATCCTTCTGAAGTATATCTATTCTTGTGGATGTGGTTGTTAATAATAAATATAACAGTAAGAACAACAACAATAATAATCAGTGGTGATCTAAAGGAGCTCAGAGTTTCTTATCTAAAACAATAGATAAGAAACACAGAATACAGTAAAACAATTACAATACAATGTGTGGTGGTACACCAATAAAGCATATCAGCGTTCCACACGTCTGTGTGTATGTGTACTCAACTGTCATCTGTAGCATTTACTTTATAAGAGGTTGGTCTTGAGGAAATCATCAATATGATAAAGATTATCCATGAGTAAGGGTGAACCATTTTTTAAAATACTGGACTACCAATCCCCTCGTCCTCCTTTCCTTCTCTTTTTTCTTAATATTTTTATACATTTCAGTCTGGTGGATCCCAAGCCAAAACAGATGTAGAAGGGAGTTCTCAGTGGCCTGACATGCAGGGGAACAGGCCCCCAGCAGACTGAAGGAACCATAGGAACTGAGCATAGCCCCTTCCTGCATCATTTATCATATCATTAATGAAGTGTTGTGATTTGTGTTGGAAAAAGACAGAGAGCATCACTTTAGCAGCTGGACAACTAAAACAAGTTGAGGCTTCCTCCACAATGGGCTGGAGATGAGACAGAGGTGATGGCATGAAAGCATGTACTTTGAAAATGGTTATCACGGCATTCTTGTGCCAAGGTAGACAGGACTTTGATTATGTCAATGCTACACTGAGTGCCAAAGCCAGATTGAATTATGTTTAAGATAATCATCTTCTTTCACTCTGTAGTTGGCCACAGAGTGCCTGTTGCTTTCACTGATAAAGCTTCTAAAGGAACACTATAACATGATAAGTAACATTTGTGAGACATTTGAGGATATGAGACGTGTTTGCCTAGCATTTTGTTGATTTTGAAATTATTTGTTTCAACTAACAAAGAACAGTGAGTTCGTTGTTTTTTTTAAAATGCTAACATGTTTCAGGATTGTTCCTTAAAATGCTACCCAAAAGTTTTTTGATCTAGCTGTGCTGGAAACTAAAAACATTGATCTCTTCTATAGATAGAAACATCTCTTATAGGGTGTTTCTATCCTACAATATTATCTCAACCTGATGTGAAGCAGGAGGAACAGCTCAGATGTTTTGAAGGACAAAAGGATAAAAGAGAACTATACTGAGAAGAAATAATTGAAGCAAAGAGCAAAGAAAAAAAATTGAATAGAACCACAGATGAAACAAAGAACTCATCAAAAACATTTCCCCAAACTGTGAAATTGAGAATATTACTAAGAGACAGCTGTGCCAGTCTCACAGAGGTTTTATTTGTGCTGATGGTGAAGACAAGAGATTCTACTTCCATTCTATGATGAGAAATGGTTATCTCTTTGCTAGTCTACTGGCATCTGCTCAGAGCAAGAAGCTGAAGGAGATGTGCTGCAAGAAACTAGATTGTGAAATTGAGTGTTTTGACATGAGAAAATGTCAAAACAAGAAGCATTTGGTAAGAAAGAGGAGACTGGAAAATAAGAGACACACACACACACAGCTCTTCACATCTCTGCATTCCAAACTTCTTTGAAGATAATTTCAAGTTTCAGCATGGCATACATACAAACAGAGATAATGAAGAAATTGCACCATGCCTATTCAGCAAAATAAGAGAAGGAAAGGAAAGGAAAGGAAAGGAAAGGAAAGGAAAGGCAAGGAAAGGACAGGAAAGGAAAGGAAAGGAAAGGAAAGGAAAGGAAAGGAAAGGAAAGGAAAGGAAAGGAAAGGAAAGGAAAGGAAAGGAAAGGAAAGGAAAGTTCTATCCCAAAGTACTTAAAATATGAATATTTGCTGGGAAAAAATTCTTCAGCAAAATTCTTTTACAGTTATTTCCAAGTGCCCAACTACCTAGCCTTAATGTATTATATTTTTAGATGCTACCCAGAGCCATTGTAGATTTATTAAAAAATAAGTATATTAAATTAACTGGATGAATTTATGAAAGAGCGCGGAGAGATAGAACCCTTCACCATTAGTGATAGGTTACCTAAGGATGCTTAAGAAATTTAAATGGTTCGCATCCTAATGCAAACAGAGCTTATTTGCAGCTTCAGAACTAATGAGCAGCTGAGAAGCTAATTATCCATTGGCTTTTCCGCTGTCCAAATATTTCAGCACAGTTCTTGGCTCTCACAACAATTGGACTATATTTAAAACATTATTTTAAGGGAAAATATAGAGCAACATGTACATTTTATGTGGCTTCATTCTAAACTCACGAAGTAATAGGGAATCAGAATGATATAACTTGAAATATATGACAGACTAAATTGCTACAGGTCCCATTGGCTAGGGAGGTAGATTTTGTAGGTCCTAAGCATCAGGCCTTCTCTGTTGTGGAGCCCACTTTATGGAACATCCCCCCCCCCCAAAGTGAGACTGGCTCCATCCTTGTTGATTTCCCAGAAGTCCCTCAAAATCTGGTTGTGCCATCAGGCCTGGGGACCCCAGGGGACCAGTGAGATACTGAGGTGGCTCCATTGTTATTAACATCTGCTCTTCACCTAATATCTGTTCTCTCTTAGCCTTGTGGTTTTTAAAAAGATGATGATGATGATGATAATAATAATAATAATAATAATTTTTTATAAATATTAGTTGTTTTTAGTCTTATTGTAAGCTGCCCAGAGTCACTTGTTTGTGAGATGAGTGGCCATCTAAATTTGATGAATAAATAAATGCAGTTAAAAAAAAACCTAGATATAGATTTGTTTGTCAACCTTTGGGGTACTCAGTAAACAAATGTTTCAGAATAATGACATTTTCATTAGATTTAATTTTTAGTTAAATGTAGGAAGTTTAACTACATTCACACCCTTCTTGGATTTGTTGTAGTAATTTTGAAAAACCCTGTAAATGACCTTTTTCAGTGCAGTATATCCATTACTCCTTGAGCAGTGGATAATTTGGAACTGCCAGAAATATGCTCCTTAGTTTATCCCAATGACTAGCAGAAAACAACTGTTTTCAGCAAATAAAAATGTATTCAGTAATTGTGTTTAGAGGTAACCTTTCATTCCAGGGAAGTAAGCATCAAACTCAGTTTCTTTATTTATTTTTCCTTTTTCCAGCTAGAAATCTACAGCACTGCCTCTGACAAGCTAATGACTTGGAAAGACATACAAAGAGAATTCAAAAGCTCTGCAGAGACTTCGCTATATTTGCCTGATGGATCATATTGTAGAAATACTGGTTGGATCCTGTTGGAAAGAAAATGTATACATTACAGTTTTTCTTCAAGTTCAGTTTGTTGATATCAACATTCATGATTCTCAAGAACATTTTTAAAAAATCCAGATTTCCCTAACCTCTGAACCCCAAAGGAAAATAAAAAACTCCAAAATTGTTGTCCCCACCCATTCTGGAGAGCACTATGGGGGCTGCAAAAGGCATTCTGACCTACATATGACTTGTAGGTCATATTTTTTGCACCATTGATTAATACCAGATATGATCAGACAAAATGTCACCCTGCAATTGGCTTTTAAGTCTGGACTTATTATTCATTGTATATGATAGTAGCCTCATTATTGAGCCTGTACAGGGTCTACTCACCAGGTCTTCATTCTTCACCATGGTTGTCAGCTCCACTTTTCATGGAATCGTCTTCAGTCCGCCATTCTTCCTCTGGAAGTTGGCTGCATCTTTAAATGTTCAAAGGCTAAATGATATGAAATATTATAGAAGATAATATATTTGAGTCAATATATTGTCAATATTTGTCAATATATTTGTCAAGTCAATATTTTGAATGCTGATTTTTATATTTCAGCTTTCACAAAGAAACACTGGATTTTTTGTTTTTTTTTAATATTGGCTCCCCCAATTAACATTACTTTCAAAGTCACATGTAATTTCATCCAAACTGATATTGTTCCTCCTCTGCCACAAAAGCAGTCACAGTTAGAAATTAAGGAAATCAGATGTAAGGAGTGAACTGAAGTGGTAAATGGCTCTATTTGCAGACTCATTGCATTTCAGAACAACATGAAATATTACTGAAATCCCTATAGACAAAACAATGTTTAATGGAATATTTCTCTAGAACAAACACTGGAGGAAGTTTCATTCCAGTACCGATGAGGCATTTGTCACTATAACTTTTATTGACACCAATTAGTCTTTTACTGCATTTTCTAAGATTTATTGTGAACAAAGCATTTGTAAACTTGACAAACATACTAGAAATCACAAAGTGTGAATTTTTATAGAGTGGCACAGGAAATGGATACAGAGAACTGAATATTTCTTTTTGAAAAATCAAATATGAAATGGTATTCATAATAGAAAAGAGCATCGTGGAATTGTATCTTTCTTAGACAAATAAAGTACATGATCAAACTAATGCAAACCATTAGCTGGTAAAAGGCAGCAAAGTGTGTGCTCAACTGGAATTCATTCAAAGTAATTAGGGATTGCAGGAATACGCAAAGATTAAAAATTCCCTCGAATCAAGCTTGGTTCCTAGTGTGTTCTTGGCAGTCATATAGAAAGAGGTTGTCATATTTTTCTTCTGCTGCCCTCTAGATATGTCTTTCCAGCCTATCTTCTGAACATTCTCCCCATCAATTATTAACTTGGTACAACTCTGTTGACCTCTTTCAAGATCAAAGTCAATTCCATGCTGCCATCTGGCCTGTGTTACTTTTCAGTAAGAGTAAGGTCCTTTCAGGCATTAACCTAAACTCATGGGATCTCTGAGTGAATAGGTCAAAAGGCTGTACATGACAGTGACATATATCCAGAGGATAAGTGCCTTACAACCTTTGTTTCAGACTACTCTGTGATGTAATGGTATGTGGGAATGACCTTGGAAGACTGGGCCTAGAGACACTGCTTCAGGAACAGTCAGATAAGAGACAGCATAGTCCACAGCTGGATAGTGGGCAGGGCAAGAAGCTCAGATGAGACCCTCCCTAATTTCTCACAGGTAAAGGAGACGACAGGAGAATTGTACTTTCAGACTTACAAGATTCAGTTAATGTAGCCTAACAATAAAGTAGAATTAGCTCATCTGGTCATGTTTCCTATCTGGTCTACCTGGTAAGGCTGACATGTATTGACCAGCAAGTCTTGGAAGGTGTTCCTACTTGCATTTGGTTAACTAAAAATCTCATTGCAACTCATATATTTTCCTAGTTCCAGTAGGAAATTTTTAAAAATGATTTCCTGTTCCATTGATCAACTAGTTTCCCATTGCTCTCTTTGGGCTTCTGCTCATGTGTGTGTGTGTGTGTACTGTGCATACTTAAAATGATTTACTGCTCTATTTCTGAGAACAACAAATCACCTTTGAATGCGCTTCATGAATAAAGCACTAGAATTATGATTTTTGTAAAAAAAAAAAAAAAAAGAAAAAAAAGAAAACCAGTGACACTTTTATTGCGAGTGGCTTTTAAAAGGAGCTTAACTGCAGATTGGAAATGAAGAAGGAAGCTCTTAATTTGAAATATAGATTCAAAACACTTGTCTGATAAACCAAAGGGATCAAAGTCAAAACAAATATTAAAAACATGTTGTGTTAAGTAAAATTCAAGGCATGTTGACTTTGAAGAGGTAAGCTCAAATTTCCCAAAGTACTCCCCACCCCCACCCCCCATCTTTATTCTTCTAGGGGAAAAAAAAAAGACTGTTGGCAGAATTGTCTATGAATATTCTGCATTGCGTATCTATTCATGCTTGTGTGTGTGGCCACCAAGCTCTAGAGCAGCGTTTCTCAACCTTGGCAACTTTAAGATGTGTGGACTTCAATTCCCAGAATTCCCCAGGCAGTGTCTGGCTGGGCAATTCTGAGAGTTGAAGTCCACACATCTTAAAGTTGCCAAGGTTGAGAAACGCTGCTCTAGAGTAACACCAGCACCCAGATGACTGGCAGTTTTGCTCTGTGGCCCTAGCATTTGTCCTCATCTACCCATTCTTGAACCAGCCAACTCTCCTTCCTATCAGCCAGTGGAGGAAGTGCCAAAACCAAGATACAACTCTTCCACCTTTGCACCTTTGCACCTGCTGCTTTTCATGATGGAGAAAGCAAACACGAGGTCAGTGTCAGTGCTACTCCTCCATTAGGCATGGAAGGATGAGGGTGAGAACCTACGTTTTGCAGTCCTTGGCCTCTGGAGGGAGGACATACTCCCCAGGGCAAGAGGCAGGATTGTCAGAGGATGGGAATGGATAGGATCAAAGCCAGACATGCATGGCAGTTAAAAAGTGTATACAGTGTTCTTTATTGCTATACGAGCTTAATGCAAAGTATACTTGCAAGACGTTCAATGAATAAATGTTTATGTCTTCCATCCATCCATCTATCATCTATCTATCGTGACCAAGTGTAAATATTTCTACTAATAAATCTTAAGGTACACCAACAAAACTTAACTAAATCACTTAAATTTCTACTCCTTGACATTATAAGACAAATACTTAGCTTAACTTATTTATCTTCAGCAGAGACTTAGGAATGCTAACAACGTCTCTCCTTAACACAGACTTGCCCAGTTATCCAGCACCTGAATCATTTGGAATCTGCTCTCCCCCATCCAGGGCTGTGTTTTCCTTTCTGCTGGCTCTTTTTGCAGATCCCTTCTTTGTCTTCAGCTGCCTCAGGATCATTCCTGGTTCTTCTCCATGGCCATGGATCATCTTGCTCCTTGCTGTCCCAGGTGTTGCCTTGTTTGCTCCACATCCAATCATCTCTCACTCCAGAAATATCTCCTGCCAAATCTAGAAGAACTCCCTCCCCTCCTTCTGTCTACCTGCCCTGGCTTCTGTTATATTTCTTCTTTTGAAATCTATGTCCCTGTTTGGAAGGAATTCCAAGGAGTTTAAACTTCTTTTCTCAGCTCTGCCTATGTGCGTAACCTGTGCACCTGGCAGTCAGAGCACTACAGAAAAAAAAGATCCCAGGAAGATGTTTCTCCAGCCCTGCCTGGAGATGATGTGAACTAACCCTGGGACCTTCTGCATACAAGCAAACCTTCTGCTGACCAGCTGATGTGGGTCTTCCAGGCTGTGTGGCCATGTTCTGGAAGTTTTGGTTCCTAACGTTTCGCCGGCATCTGTGACCGGCATCTTCAGAGGACAGGAGCACAGACAGGAGCAGTTCTCTCTGTGCCCCTGTGCTCTGCTCCTGTCTGTGCTCCTGTCCTCTGAAGATGCCGGTCACAGATACTGGCGAAACGTTAGGAACCAAAACTTCCAGAACATGGCCACACAGCCCGGAAGACCCACATCAGCCGTCGTATTCCGGCCGTGAAAGCCTTTGACAATACACTTCTGCTGACCATCTGCTTCTAGCCTGAAATTAACAATGGTTGTTCTCTATTCCAATTTTTAAATCAAGAAGAACCATAGAACTGCCTGTTACATAAACTTTGGCTTTAAATCATATCTTTCAGATACTAGTGCTATTTCCAAAGCATGACTCAGAAGTATTTATTTTATTTTAAAAACAGGAGTTGGCTTGTCCTCCTCCTTCTTGTGCTAGATACAAGGCAATACTATTTGCACAGCTACAATAAATACTTTAAAAAGAGAGAGAAAGAGAAAACATCTTTATTTTCCATCTGCTGCAGTTTTCCATGCCACTGACCCTTGGTTCTATTTTTAGGCATGTCTTGCTGAAGATCCAAAGTTGCCCACTGATTGCATTCATCTTTTTATTCTAATATCTCTATTGCCAACATGGTTCATCACTTGAAAGCTACCTTTTCTATTTTAGAATGAACAGTTAAAGCAATCTTTGCCCCATTCCTTCTGCCACATATCCGCCTCCTTTCTACTGCATGTTATGAAAACAAGATTTCATAAAAGAGAAGCTCTCCCACCCCTTTCTAATTGTGATACCATTCCCATTCTCAAGTTTATTTTTAAATGAAGTTAATAATTACTGTGAATTTCCAATGAACATGTTTCATTAGGGATGGACAAATCATTCAGATTTTTTTTTTTAATCTCCCACATTTGATTTTTTTTCTTTTTAAAAAATCAGTTTCTTCCAGTCCCTTCTATGACCAAAGCATGTTAATGTTTATTAGTTTCAAAATCAAAGTAAACCACATTTTCCCCAATTCTGCCAGTCAAATTCACTAAATAAAACTATTTGTGGAACGGAGAAGATATGTCCACCACATAGCCTGTGTTTGATTATATTTTACATTTTAATTTCCCTGCTTTTCATATTTCTGGATTGTATTGTTTCCCACCTAGAGATTTCAGGGTCTGGGCATTGGAACAAGTTTAGAGAATAGAGAAATAGAGAATGACCCTTTTAAAAAATGAGTGTACATGCCACAGGTATAAAGCCAAGGTGTTGTCAACCATGTTTTGTTGAGTAAATCATAATAGTGGGGTCCATATGAGATTCTAAATGAAAGCCAGGATGCTGGTTCACTCAGGGCTGTGTGTGTATGTGTGTGTGTTTGTTGAGAGAGAGAGAAAGAGAGAGGGTGAGAGATGGAAGGAAGGAAGGAAGGAAGGAAGGAAGGAAGGAAGGAAGGAAGGAAGGAAGGAAGGAAGGAAGGAAGGAAGGAAGGAAGGAAGGAAGGAAGGAAGGAAGGAAGATGGCAACCTTAATACAGTGCTATGAACTATAGCTATGTAGCAGTTCAGAAATAATTTGGAAAAGGTGCTTTAAAACACCTAAGAATATAAACTCAGTACTTGTTTACAACTCTTCAAAGAACCCATCTCTTTTCTTGAGATCACATAGTGTCCTCTGCAGCTACCACCAAATTCTGGGAAATTACGTGGATGCTTTACAGATTTGCAGACAGGTCCTATGCTGGCACCTCATATGTTCCAAAGCACCTGTCTAATATCAAACCCATAGCATTGCACATTATCCTACTATAAATATAGTTAAATACACAGATTCTAATTTTTTTTATCCTGCCTTTATTATTTTTATAAATAACTCAAGGCAGCAAACAGACCTAATACTCCTTCCTCCTCCTATTTTCCCCACAACAACCACCCTGTGTGTGAGTTGGGCTGAGAGAGAGGGACTGGCCCAAGGTCACCTGGCTGGCTTTCATGCCTAAGGTGGGACTAGAATTCAGAGTCTCCTGCTTTGTAGCCTGGTGCCTTAACTAGTATCCCAAACTGGCTCTCTAATGCAGATGTTTAGGAGCTAAGCAAGCAAAAGAGTCCTCTATATCTTAAGGACAGAAATCTTCAGGCATGTGGGATTGTGAAAATGTGAATGTGGACTTTTACTAAAAGTAGTAGCATCTTCCTTCTACTTTTTGAGAAATGGAGCTTGGGTGAGATTTCCAGAATCCCACACATGCATTCTCTAAGCAACTAGTACTGGGAATATATGACTAATATAGCTTGCTTCTTTGTAAAGTTAATGTCTTCATTTTAATTATCTGTTCTGAAGTTTCTGCTTTCTCCAATTATCAGATCCGATTCTGACACCGCTGCTGAATCCTGATTGTGCTTATATATCTCTCATTAACTTGGGCTACTTGCTCACACTGTCATGAATCTGAAACCCCTTTACCACCCATGCCATAGAGAGGATTCTCTTTTTTTTCCTTCTTTCTCTCTCTCCAAATAAGCAAAGGAAAGAATTTGGTAAATGGACATAAGGAAATGGGTATAGGGAATAAGGAAATTTGGAGAGCAGTGATAACATAAATTAGGATAGCATAATTTAATCACTCTGAGCTAACCAACAAGTGGTATGTATCTTTCCGGTTTCTCAGTCTTTTGATATCAAAGGCTAAAACTGCCAGGAGAAAATTCATTGGCTGGTTTAGAAAATAGAAGATTGACTTCAGGCATTCATTTAGCACCTAATCTTCACTTGAGGCAATTTTATCCAGTCCTCTATTTTTTCCTTATTATTATTGCTCTTCAGGGTCTTCATAGTGCCTTATGAACCCTACTGAATTATGAGACTACATTATCTTGATTAGTTTTGCTTTTTTAAAAAAAAGGGGGGGAGGGAGAGGGGGAGGGGGAGGGGAAAGAGAAGGAGAAGGAGAAGGAGAAGGAGAAGGAGAAGGAGAAGGAGAAGGAGAAGGAGAAGGAGAAGGAGAAGGAGAATCTGGCTAAAGAACAAACAGCCAATTGTCAGATTCAGCCCAAAGAACTCCATGAGACAGTACAGATATAGTTCTATAGCATTTATTAGCTTCCACCTACAAGTCAGAATCTCACCAGACTGAATCTAAACTTCCCAAGCCAGCAAGCAAACACTGTGAATTCCTTAGGGTGGTGCCAGTCTCATCCTCTTCACCTTCCCACTCTCATTCTGGGGGCTAAGGAAATGCTTATCTCTCCAAGCGCAGCCTTCACCAAACCATTACATCACAGCAATGTATGAATCAAGTTCTCTCTCAATCTAGCTATTTTGGCCTATCTCCAACCTCCTCTTTTTTAGGGAAGGTGTTGGTGAAGAAGGTGCGGTTTCAGTGAGAAGTTCTAGATGAAATGGACTTGATTTTCCTCAACCATGATTAAGACCTGGGAGAGAAATAGCATTGGTCACCCTGCTGGGTGATCTTTGTCAGGACCAGGGTGGAGGGGCATTCATGAGAGTTTCCATGCCATGTGAAGTGAGGGTGAATGGGAGCCTGATAAGCATCTTCTGGATGCCTCAGTGTCCCACATTCTGGAACCTTTCGCATCCTGAGATAGGAGGGCCCCCATCTGGCCTTTAGGAAGGTGGTTAATGTCTCACTATTCTGAAGTGTTTGGGGCACTGATGGTGGTGGTGGTAATGGTTAGACTTGTGTTAGCTACCTTTGAGGGGGAGTTTATTTATGTTTTATTCTTCTGTTGTAGTTACAGTAAAACACTTTGAGTCTTAGGAAAGAGATCTTAAGTCTTTCTATAAATACATAAATATCTTTTGACAGCATAAGATGGTAGGAAGACTAAGAGAGAAAAAGAGGGTTTCCTGAAGTCATCTAGAAAGACAGAGGTCAAATCTGAACCAAAAGTATTCTGATTCATAGACCAGTTCCTTAGTTATTCTACTACAATAGTAGAATATTAGATTGCTTAATATAATCAAGAAATGGCTCAAAAAGTTTATGGGAAAAGTTTATGGAAAAAGATCACCACGACTTTGAAAACATATGCACTTGAAAAGAAAAGAAAATCATGCTTCTTTGAAACATTTTTTATTCATAACCACACCCTCCCTTTGGACCATTCTTTTCCCTCATTTGTTTCATTATTAGATGGCCCTTGGAGACAATTAAGATGCACAAAAAATCCTTAGATGTGCATTTTAATTAAGCATTCCTCAGAACCAGCAAATTATATCAAGAGAAAGCAGATGTTTAAAACATCAATAAAAGCACTGCAAGGGATCAACCTGTGATCCTGAGACTGAGAATACTGATGATACCTTTAGCTTAATGCATACGGGGGATTGGATTCTTTGGTAGGTTTTCATTTTGCTATCTCCCAAAATATCTGAATATCAAGCATCTAACTTCCCTGTACTCCTCAAGCTTAGTTCATCCTCCCATGGAGGAAACAATGTCAAAGGTGACAGGAGCATGACTGAAGACTTCAGCAAATAGAAGAGAATATGCATAGCTCAGGGTTGAACTGTGGAGTCCTTGGGGTTCTTTGAGCTTGGTTGTTTTCTTGCAAACGTTTCGTTACCCGGCTAGGTAACATCTTCAGTGCTAGAATGGGATGGGGTTTGCTCTCTGTTTATATACTGTGGCATCCCTACCAGTGTTGGTGGGGGTGGGGGTTTTGTTTTGTTTTTTCCCGTCTAGTAGTTCCTTGATTAGGATATTGTTTACTGCTTGACTGTATGTCTGGTGATAATCTTGGTGTTAATCTCTGCTTATCTGGGTGATGACTGCTGGTAAGGAGATGTTCTGGTCTTTTGTTTTCCTTTCTATTGTCTCTTTTGAATAGTGTATAGATGTTGTTTAGCTCTATGTGCCTGTTGATGGCTGCCTTGTTTGAATACCAAGCTTCCAAGAATTCCTTTGCATTTTTGGATTTAGCTTGGTCTAAAATGCTGACAGTTTCCCAGTTGAAACTATGGTTAAATCTGAGATTAAGGAGTTTTCATCGTGTCTTCTGACTGCTAGTTGGTGTTCATGGACATGCTCTGCTATTCTTATGCCTGTCTGTCCTGCATAGTGGTTGTTACAGTCCTTACACTGTATGTTGTAGATGACTCCTGTTTCTTCTTCTTGGGCTACTGGGTCTTTAGGTTTTTAGTTTCAACTGGGAAACTGTCAGCATCTTAGACCAAGCTAAAGTCACACTTTCTCCAATTTTTACAATGAAAATTGAAACTAAAAATAGATGCACATAAGAATATATTCTGTTACAAACAATGCTTGCAAAACTGCATAGTAGAGGGGGAAAAATCCAAAATGGTATATAAAAAGCAAATGTTGGAAGAAAACACATTGAGAAAACAAGGAACTGAACATGTGTAACTTGTCAGATTGGCTTAGCCCTATCCAGTAATGAACTTTGTGAGGTGTGAGGACATTGAATAAAAATGTTGTCTCCTCCTCTTAAAACAGAAGAACTTAGGCCTGTCCAACAAAGCTGAATGGTGGAAGATTCAAGGCATGAAAAATTAAGTGCATACGTGCTTGACAAAACATATAATAATATTATGAGGTTTGTGACTGCGAGAAGTGGTGCTGCAAGGTGGGGTATCCATGAGCCTGGAAATGCCTAGACTTAAACTTTCTTCAATGGGTCTAGCCATTGAAAGGTCTAATCCTTTCAGGAGATCCATACTATGATGGTTTCCCTTTTAGAAACTTTGACACAGCATGGCAGGTAGCCCCCCAAGAGGTCAGGATCTCCTCTCCAATACAACCACCTTAGATTTCCTTCTTCTCTGCAAGACCTGGAGGAAAGTAGTCTAGAATATTGAGCATGTTCCAAGATCTAATGAAAGTTCCAGTTAAGTCAGACAGGATGAAGTATATGAAGTGAAGCAACTAAACATGCCACTCCAAAAACAAAGGATTCTTGGGATCCACACTGCAATGTAGTTCCACGTTTTGTTCTATTTTCCTCCCTCTCTCATTTGTAAGGGTCTCGCCCTCTTGGGCTCCTTCTGTGACAACTCATCAAAGGCTATTTTCTGTTCTTTGATAAATTAGCAAAACTGTACATTGAAGTCCCTGCCAAGTATTAATTATTGTATGGCAATCTCTTCTGTTTTGGAGGGGTGCTGGGTAGATGATGAAGCAATAGCAGTGTTCAAATTAGATAATTTTAAAAGAAGATTAGACAAAGTTATAGAGAATATGTGTCAACCCTTTGAGGTAGTCCAGACAAGAAGCACACCCAGAAGAACTAGCTGTACTTTGTTGTAAGGTTACAGTAACAGAATCTTGCAAGTCTGAAAGCAGATCTCTCCCCCCTCACCTTTACAGTCCAAAAAACTAGGGAGGATGCCTTCTGAGCTTTCCATGCCCCCATTCCAACTGTGGGCTGAGATGCCCCTTATCTCACCATTGCAGCTCTTCCTCCTCCTGTCTCTCAAGGATATTCCCACAGCCCATTATAATATGGCTATTGTTGCTATTTATGAAGATTGTACAATACTTTCATGATCAGGGTAACTGTCAATACTAGTTGCTGTAGAAAAATAATTGGAAATAGCTATTGTCCAGCTGGTGGGCTTTTCATATATATTTACATTTAAGAGAAGGGTTCATGCACATGTTGAATCACAAACTAGAATGTGGTTCAAACGTGGCATGCCTTGGTCACTTCCGTTTGGATTACTGCAACACACTCTACATGGGGCTGCCCTTGACGACCATCCAGAAGCTACAACTGGTCCAGAATGTGGCAGCGCATGCAGTGATGGGTGCCCCTAGGTTTACCCATGTAACACCTCTGTTGCATGAGCTGTACTGGCTCCTGGTTTGCTTTTGGGTACAATTCAAGATGCTGGTTATTACAGGGCCAGGTTATCTGTGGGACCACCTTTCTCTAAGGACATCTACCCATTCTACCAGATCAGATAGGGTGAGCATGCGTCTAGTCCCTTCCCTCAAACACTGCCACCTTATGGGATCTAGGAAGCATGGCTTTTCTGTGGCAGCCCCTGCCCAGTGGAACACCCTTCCCCTTGAGGTTTGGCAGGCCCCCACCCTTCTAGCCTTTTGTAAAGCATTTAAGACCTGGCGCTGGGAAGGGGTGAGTTTGATGCAAGAACTTAGTGATGGACTGTATGTGAAAGTTCAACTTGGTGCCAGGTTTTTAATGTTCACGTTTTTAATATATGTGTATTAATGTTGTTTTAACTGTTGGCTGGGAGCCACCCAGATTTTGATATAAGATGGGTGGCTATATAAGTATTATAAATAAATGAATGAATGCATAATGACTTGGTAGTTGGATGTATCACATGAATCCAGAAAACTGGGTTGTGCAAACTATGACTCTGTTAACAATGAATATGCATGTAATGCAAACCAGTCATTGTAATGTGTGCTGTTGATCCTCTACTCAGCCTGTACTGATCTTTCCACTAAGAAAAGGAAGTTGACACAAACTCAGGCTAGGTTTCCATATCCTGCTAAGCCATAATATTGACAGGAATTATGTCTCTCTCTCTCATATTAATATCAAACCAAACATTAACTATAGATTCCCTTAATTATAGGCTAATATCCCAATTGTTATTAGTGTTATAGATGAATAAGCAAACCACAGCTGTATAATTTCTTTAATTGCCTTCAGAAGTTATTGCAAGAACAGTTAACACAAAAGCATGTTAACACTTTTAACACACTAGTTAAAAGAAAGCAGGCGGAGATATGAGAGAAACCATTGTGCAATCTCCATAAGGATCTGCAGCCTCCCTGGCTTCTGATACATCAATCAAATCTTGAAGGGAGATAGCATGATTCTCCTTCCTGTTTTTGTTTTCAGATCAGGAAGAGTGGAGGGGTGGACAACAAGGCCATAGTAACGGAAACATCAGCTGGGTCCCACTTTCATTCCATGGTGACCAAAGAAGCTTTAAAAAAATCCACCAAAATAAATTCAAAAGCACTGAAAAATTTTGTAGACAAACAGATATGTCTTTCACAGAGGACAAAAACTTGTACAAAATTGGAAGACAGAAAATAAGCAGAAACAAATACAGCACCTAACAAATCTGCATGGTCCAATCAGCTTTTTCCTGACCTTTCTCTTGCCCCTTGAGCTGCATAACAAGAGACCCTGCTAAAAATATACAGTTTCTCCATGACATACCTCATGGAAAGGTATAAACATAATAACAACTCAGACACTCTTCTACAGTGATCCTTGTAGCATTTGGTTGCTCAACCCAATCGGCATGAGACTGACTTTCACATCCTAACACAGTACATTTCTAAAAAGCTATGAAACATAAAGATCAATGGCTACTTGCTAATAGCTAGCCTCTGTTCATGGAGTATTTATTTTCTCCATCAGAAATCTACAGAGGTAGCATTGGCAGAAAAGGCTCTTTTCTTTTAGGAAGTGAGGAAGGGGCTATAGCTTACATTTTGAGTGGAACAGCGAGACAGTCCTGCCAAACAACCAAATGCTTCCCTTGATGTGTATACACCCTTGCTGCTATTTCCTTGCTGGGTTCATAATAAGTGAAAAGCTACACTATGTTTAGCAGCCAAGACTCAAAATGGCACCATGTTCAGGAGCCAAAATGAATGGCTGGAGGCATGAGATAACATTCAGTGAAGCATGGCTTTAACTCTTCCAAATGAGATTCAATTCTGGTAGTTATGTGCAATGAGATGCTTGACCTAAGACTTCAATATGTTATGCTCTTAATGTAAAATAGGGGAGGGCCAGTGATTGAGCAAGAGAACGGAGCCAGATGGGGCATTGCAGGAAGTGACAGAAAGCTAGCATGTTTAGATCACACAGACAAAGCCCTCTAACAAAGCATGGGATTCTATTTCAATGGTAGAACATGTCCTTTGTATTTTAAAGGTTTCAGTCCTTGATATCACCAGTTAAAAAGGCATCAGCTAGCAGGTGATGGGAAGGACCAAACTATCCTGACATGTTGGAAAGATCTATTACACCCTTCACAACACTAGGTTATAATGGATAAATAATCTGAATTAGTATAAAACTGTATCTAATGAGGTTAAAAAAACAATCCCATGAGGAGGGGCTGTATCAGTATAGTAGTTTGGCTGATCACTAATAGTGCCTTGCAAGGAAAATGCCTAGGCCAACCCCAGAGATGTTGAGGCTACCATTCCTAGAATTCCCCACCCACTATGACCAGTATCTAACGGAATTTTGGCAACTTCAGTCTTGGTACTTCCGGAAGCTATTTATGATTCATTACTTAATTGCCATTTCTTTTTCAGAATATGACCTGAGGCTCACAGATTGTTTGCCAAATGATGGTTCAGTCTTGGCTGATATTCTGCACACCATCAACGAGATGCAGAATTTCCTCCTTCTTACAACCACAGTCAGACAGGCTGCAATTCAGACAGAATCTCATAAAAATCTGGTGAGAGAGAGAGTGGTGAGGACTTTGAAGAGAGCAGGTTTTGCAATCAGCAGGAAACGAAGAGCAAAAATTGAGTGGCATTTTCTGCTGCTTGATGGTCTGAGATCACATAGGGAGGAAGATGAGAGATTCTACAAAGTGTTTCAAGAAGCTCATCAGAACAGAAGCAGAAGGGAGAACAAGGAAAAGTGGGCTTTGTTTTAGGAGAGAAAGCAGCATTTAAAAAAAAAAAAGCTAGGCAGATGCTACTCCCTCGTGATTCCAAGCATGGAGGGGATCCAAATATTAAAAATCAAATGTAGGTTGAATCATACTAGAAATTAGTATACCTGTATATTAATTTCTGTACAGGAGAAAAAATGTAGATCATGCTTTTGGATGTTTATTAGGACTGTGCAAAGCTTTGATTTAAAACCTTCAGATTTAATCTTTTTTTATTATTATTAAATCAAAAAATCAAGTTATGCGCCTTTGAATTGATTCAACATTTTGGAAGAGTTCTGTCCATTTTCAAAAGCCCCTTTTTCTACATCATTTCAGAAAATTAAATCACCTCAATTTTCCAAAATTGCTTCGAATTGGACCAAATAAATTATCTGGACTAAATTGATAATCTCAATTTGATTTAGACAATATGAATTTGAGCTAGTCCTCACAGTTCTAATATTTATAGCAACTTCTAAAATGCACCCAATCCCTAATAAACACATAAACCCTAAAATAGACATAAATCCTAATAATTTTTCTATGGTTCCCATCTTACTTTCCTTCTACCTTCCCATAAAGAACATTTCTGTCATTCTCAAATATAATGGAAACATAAAGAGTACATTAGTCACTGATATTTCCAATGACAATTCCATGCAACAGTGCCTCAGTTACATCCATCATTAGAACAATAAGGCACCCGTGATGTGTTTTAGTCATGGATTATTCAAATGGCATAAATCTCATTATATAACAGCACTAAGAGGCATAGTGGTACGTACCTCACTGCTGCCCTATAGGTTACAGTTTGTCAGTTTGATACATTTATCAAATAATTAGCTAGACTTGATATCTTGGAAAAGTTTGAGTCTGTTAGTCCTGAGGAAGTAGACAGAGTCTCAGGGCTAAGAGCTTGGCCACCTGTATATTTGATCTGTATCCTTTCTGGTTGATCAAAGCCTCCTTTGACAGTGTTGTGTTGGTTCTCCTTCCTTCAGAGACAATTCCAGTCAGTGTTGGAAGAATGCTGTGCCTCAAGATTTTCATTAGCACTAAGGAGAACTAGGCTCAGATTTCTGCTAAGTTATCACTTGACCATGTACCTCAGTGTTGTCCAAACTAGGCCACTTTAAGATGAGTGGCCTTCAACTCCCAGAATTCCCCAGCCAGCATGGCTGGCTGGGGAATTCTGGGAGTTGAAGTCCAATCATCTTAAAGTGGCCAAGTTTGGACAACACTGAGGTACCTAAAGTGCAAACAGGACAGAAGTATGGGCTAGAGCTATGATAGATATAACCCAACACAGTGGGCATGCTCCAGGTCCCATCTTTAAAGCAGCGTCATCTGATGGGACACAGGAGACATGTCTTCTCTGTTGTGGTATCTGTCCTCTGGAACAGTATCCCCCTGATGGTTTGAGGAGCCTCAATCCTGCTGTCCTTTTAATGAGCCTTGAAGACCTGGGTTTTCCCCAGAACCTGGATTAAGTGGAGTATCTTTTCCCTGAGGGAGATTATGGTTTTCTGTTGGAATATGTTGGTTCCCTGGTTATCACCTTCTTTTATATCTTGTATTGTACTGGCTTATGTTTTTAGCTTATATGCTGACTAGAGTTGTCATGAACTGGGCAGCTTTACAAATGTGATAAATAAATAAACTCAGAAGGAATGTGATCTAGGCTCACATATTGTACTCATGCATGGTTGCTTAAGCATGAATTACTGAATAGTCTGAATTTTCTGAGTTTACACAACACCTTAAATCAGGGGGCAAAAAGCCGGCCCCTCAAAATAGACTCTCACCTTTCCAACTTCTGAATGGAGAAGTTCACCTTGCTGACAAAGATCCGCATAGTCAAAGCTATGGTTTTTCCAGTAGTAATGTACGGCTGTGAGACCTGGACCATAAAGAAGGCTGAGCGCCAAAGAATTGATGCCTTTGAATGGTGGTGCTGGAGAAGACTCTTAAGAGTCCCCTGGACTGCTAGGAGGTCAAACCAGTCAAACTTAAAGGAAATCAACCCTGACTGCTCATTGGAAGGATTGATAATGAAGCTCAAGCTCAGATACTTTGGTCACCTAATGCGAAGAGAGGACTCTTTGGAAAAGACCCTGAGGCTGGGAAAGATTGAAGGCAAAAGGAGAAGGGGACGGCAGAGGATGAGATGGTTAGAGAGCACCACTGAAGCAATGTGCATGAAACTGAGCAAACACGGGGAGGCAGTGAAGGACAGGAAGGCCTGATGCAATATGGTTCATGGGGTCATGAAGAGTTGGACACGACTTAACAACTGAACAACAACAAATCTTTATAGAAATTCATTTGAAACCTGTGCAACAATCCTTCAAGTGCCAGATCATTTGTTTGTTTGCTTGCCTTAACTTTTTAAATCAGGCATATCAATTTACCCTAATTTAAGATGTCCTAAAATTAGAAACAGGCTAGAAACAGGCTAGAAACCTGGAGACTGTGAGTTCTAGTCCCGCCTTAGGCACAAAGCCAGCTGGGTGGCTTGGGCCAGTCACTTTCTCTTAGCCCTAGGAAGAAGGCAATGGCAAACCACTTCAAAAAACCTTGCCAGGAAAATTGTAGGGACTTGTCCAGGCAGTCTCTGAGAATCAGACATGATTGAACAGATTTTTTTTTAAAAAAAGGTGTCCTGCCATTACATTATTATGATTGTGCTGAGTTTATTCCATTACTTATGGTCAGGGCTGATTTTTTGTTTCCATTGCACACAAATAATTGGTTAAGTTTTTTGTGCAAGGCTAGTTTTGAAATATTTTCATAAGTAAATAAATATCTCTGGTTATATCTGTCCTTGTTGATTGCTTGAGAAGCTAAGCTTCAAGGTTAATTCAAGAATTCATTAACTTACATTAGCCTTCTATTAGAGATAGGAGGATAACTACATGAACAGGCTCTGTGACTATGGAACTGTTTTCAGTTTAACTGCTGAGTTTAGAGCAATGCTATCAAATGGGCAAAATTTTATTAATTGAAGAGCACTGATCTGTCTTACAATCATGCACAGCTGAAAAATGAAATTAATGAATTATTTTTTTTCCCTAATTACAGAATTACACACAATGACCTCTCTACAGTATTTGGAAATATCAATAGGTTGCAGGTTTAGAAATGAGATTTCAGAGTCAAGAGCATTTGAGCATATCAGAATAATGTTGCATTAATCCTTTTTGTGTGGATAGAAGCCAGATGCTTTGTGCTGCTGTGAAATTTAATGAAATCTAAACAGAGTAAGATAAAATTGGACCACATGCACATATGTGTGACTGAAAATTACTGATTTCAAGTCATCTCAGCTTCCAAGGTCCACTCAGCATCATATATCATGAAGAGTACCTTTGAAAACTGCAAGTGGTTCCCTAAGAAGACATTTCGTGGGCCTCAGGATGGTAAAGGTCTATATGTAGAGACAGAAATTCAGAGACCCACCTCTTCCTTATAGGCGTGAATCTCACTATTCTGCTGTTGGAATTCAAGGAATTCTTTCCATTTCTTTCAAGGAGGAAAGAAAAAGGGCATCTCAGGAACATCTGGGGATGTTCAAAATCCAGTGCATCAAGTACTCTTTCATTTCCCCAGCTCAACCCTACAAAATCAGGACATAATACCATGTCTATAGATACTATTTGATCTTCCCTCCAAATCCTATATACGTCTACTATAATTTCTACACACCATGGGATTTAGCAGCTCGTCCACCATCGTTTTCTCTCCTCAGGATGCTTTGTAATTGTTCTTAGTATGACATTCTCAAACAAATACTAATGCCCCAAATTTTTAAAAATTATTTTTTTAAAAAAAAATCCCCATCAGATTATATGTTATTTAGAGTCCTACTCAAGGAATAGTATTCATAGAGCATGAAATCTATAGATAGCTAGATCAACCTGTGAGGTTTCCACCTCTCCCCTGAGGTTGCATTTGAGAGACTCCCAGACTTTTGAGGAGAACATTCAGAAAGATCATACCAATTATCTGAAAAAATCCTACCACATAAATGTACTTTTCAGAGGAATTCCATCTGAAGTTGGGCCAAACTCATATGAACATTGCGCATTCCCATCCCTCATAAAGTGTAGCCTCTTTCCAAGATCTTATTGAAGATCATTCCTCCATGTAAAGGCCTTGCTGGAAAGAGAAGGATACAATAACATATTCAGGTATCCCATTCCCCAGCACTAGACATTCACATGGTAGTCCATTCCAAGTCTCAGCTGGGCCTGAAACAGATGCAACTTCTTCTCACTTGTTGGCTTGTTCTTTCAGAATTGCCCTTCTTAATAGTGGCGTTGGCCTCATGGAAGCAATAGCTTTTGGTTCTGTATGGTAACCAAACTGGAGGTAGACCCTTACTCTGAACTAGCTTTATTTGTTGAATGACACTGCCTCATAGCCAAATCGGAGTGTGATGCACCACAGTTACTGAGGGGGAAGGGAGTAGCCTGTCTGCATCAAAACAATGCATTGCACCAAAATGGCAGGCAATTAGGACAATGAATAGCACAGCACTGGTGCAAGAAAGCTAAGCTCCAGGCTGTGTCTGGGAACCAATGTGTCAAAAGCTCATTCTTGTTCCAGAATTGTTTCCTGGAGAACGTTATAGCATGTAACTTTTTCTTTCTTTGAAATGGTAGAATTAAGCAGCATAATTTTTCAGTCATTGAAAGCCCACTATGTTAAACATCAGTGGCAATATTATATTCTGTGAAACAAATGTTCTCTGCAGTAGCAAGAACCCAACAGGAAAATTCAGCTCATGACACCTACAGTATTGTGTGAGGGAAGAGTGCCTGGTTGTTAGTGGTTTTCTTCTGATGGAGATTGCTTGATTAAAATATAAAGTATCAAAGAAAAAAGTTGGTGCAAAATATAATGTCCCTGTGGCACCCAGCAAATTAAGGGTATCAGCCACCAAAGATGAATGAAGCAGAGCTATGTTTGGAAGGAACAAGTAAAATTTTCAGTTTAAAAGCAAAATCTAGCTAGGGAATGGCTGCATTTACAAAGTAAGTACTAGGCCTAAGGAAAGAAGGAAATATAAGAGATTGTGGCTTTTTTGCATGGAAATTCAGATCAACATAAACTCAGTGTGGAGGTGATGCATAAAATCACTTTTGCACAGCCACAGATGCTTCAAAGTAAAGATAATTGTTGACATGGATTTATTCTGAAGTAAAGCAACATTTGCCCTCTGGTTTGCAACCTGAAATTAATATTTATTTCTTTCCAGAAGAAAGAAAAAGAACCCATATACTTTAAAAAAGGTCACCCCATCTATGCCCCCGGCATTTCAACATCATATACTAACTTTACTGTGACTCCTTTTATGAACTGTATTAATTCCATGTCTGGCTCCATCCGTTAGGGCCCACATTATCAATCCTAAACCATAGATAGATAGATAGATAGATAGATAGATAGATAGATAGATAGATAGATAGATAGAGTATAAAAACAAACAAAAAAGAGATAGAAAGTAAGATAGAAAAAGAAAGAAAGAAAGAAAGAAAGAAAGAAAGAAAGAAAGAAAGAAAGAAAGAAAGAAAGAAAGAAAGAAAGAAAGAAAGAAAGAAAGAAAACCTACAATTATGCCTTCTGCCCTTCTTTCCATTGAGTAATTATCATCTTAATCTTTTTCCCATTCTCTTCATCCCTTTCTCATCCCTGAATATCAAAATCATCAATTCAATCTTTTCCTTTTTCAACAAAAGGTCCATATAAGGTTTCCAATCTTTCAAATTAAAAAAAAAAACTTTAGTGTTTTTTTTCTGGCTAAACTGGACAGCTTCACCATTTCTGAAAATTCAGTTAATTTTATAATCCAATCTTCCATTGTCGGTATTTCAGTACTTTTCCAACTTTCCAATTATTCCCAGTAGGAATAATTTTGGTTTCATCATGTCAGTCCACAATATCTTTTGCATCCTTGTACAGATTTGCACCCAAAGTGTTTTTGTTTTTTCACAAGTCCACCATGCATGATAAAAAGTCCCCTCTTCCTTTTTACACGCTTCCAACTTCCAACCCTAAAACCATTTCCCGATCCTCTGCTGGAACCTCACTGGCTGCATTCTGCCCATTGTAATTTTCTCTCAGAAGCAACATACTGGAAGTTGCAGTGCAAAAAAGGCTGTTACCCAAAACAAATGCCAAAAAATATCTGCTGTAATTTTATGTAGCAAGCAGCTTATATTTCCATCAGCAAATGATATTTTCAATGCATTTATTAAGCTTGTTGAAATAGGTTGGTGTGGGTCTTCCGGGCTGTGTGGCCGTGTTCTTGAAGTTTTGTTTCCTAACGTTTCGCCAGCACCTGTGATCGGCATCTTCAGAGTGCAGGAGCACAGACAGGCCCGGAAGACCCACACTAGCCATCGTATGCCGGCCGTGAAAGCCTTCGACAATACAACAATATTATTGTTGAAATAGTTAACAATCTGCATCCCCAGCTTTATTTATCTTGCTAAGGTAATACCTTGCTAAGGTAATACATTGTCAGCTTAACTTTCTCATCTACAAACATTCTGTTTAGACACAGAATCTAAACTCATTATCAGAATCAGTCAGTAGCAACTGATGAAATTTACTCATCGGAATGTAGAGAGGCATACTTCAAGGAAAATCTGTTCTGCTTCACTCTATGCAATTGTTAGAAGGTACAGCAGAGGGTTTTTTCTTCCTTCTATAAATTATACATTTATAGAAAAATGTATAATGATTTACATTCAAATATCTTGCAACATCAGAGCCTCGCCTGCATTCTTTTCTAGTTTAACTATTCTCTCAAGTTGAGCTCAGTTCGTGGTGGCTCCATGGACAACGTGGCGTAGTTTTCTTGGTAGCAATATTGAAGTGATTTGCTGGACAACTTGGCGTAGTTTGCTTGGTAGCAATATTGAAGCAATATTTGAAGTGTTATATTTTTCTGGGATTTTTTTTTCCTTTTCAGACTTCCAATCCAGCCTGCACTGCTAGAATTTCCTGGTGGATTTCCAGATCCAACCCTCTTTTCCAAGATCAACCACAGTTGCTGCCACCATTGTGATGCACTGAATTAAGGTAGCCATGCATTAATATTAACTAAATTTCCCCACTGAAAATCTCTTCTCTTTTTAAACCAAAATATCCTTTATTCAAGGTGGTGATTGGAGGAAAGTGGGCTGGAATTTGACTGAGAAAAGACAACAGGGAGATGGTTTTCCATGATGCTAATTCCATGAAGAAATTCAGCAGGAGAAGAATCCCCCAATGGCCAATGGACTAAAATATTTTATATACCAAAACTATTTTGTATACCAAAAGGAATTACCTGCCATAACTAACCATTGATTTCAAAAGAGATTCTAAGCTCAACTAACTTGGTTTGAAGCCAACATTGTATGAATAGCCCTTTAAGGATACAAAGGCCAGCAATACAGTTTGATGACTGAAATTTTACATTTTTACTGATTATACAACAGATTTTTTAAGAACTGGAAGCTTTCTAAATTGCCTTGATAGGTGCATTTCCAAAATGATTATCCACCATGGAATCATCTTGAATTTATGATTATTGTTAGGGCCTGCCTGTGTTGGACAGAGCTTGTGGGATTTGTTGTATGACAATTTTTATTATAGCACTCAGGCAAGGTTGAAGGGCAAATATTTTATGAAGATGCTTGTTTTAAAATACTGCTTGTCTAGTTTTCCTTTCAACTGGCTTCTTGCCCAGGTTCTTCTTCTCAAAATCCTCTTTGCTGTGTTGGATCCATTAATTATGAGAGAATGACGGGCGATAATGTTTGTTTAGACAAATGTCCCATATCATATCAAAAACTCAGAGAATCTTACAGCTTTACACAAGAGAATATATTATCCTAGTAATAGAGAAATTCTCACTCATCATGTTTGTATTCCTCTTTTATTTATTTACTAGGGCTTCTATATCGCTAATTCCCATAGGCTCAAAGCAGCTTACAGAATGACAAACAGAAGGTTACAAGCGTTGCATCCTTCTAATCATTATCTAATTAAGTTTAATAAGCTAAACTTCCACATCCCCCAAAGGTGTCCTGAAGAACCAGGTCTTTATGGAGCTTTGGAAGCCTGATAAGGTGAGGGAGAACAACATATCCATGGGTAAGCTGTTCTATGCTGTATAACTATACAGTCCTTAGAGTTAGCTGAAGGCCATTTCATGCTTGAGATCAAAGACAAGGTGAGGTCATTTTCCTCCTCACAAATAGATGCCAAATGGACTCGAAGCTAGATTGCACTTCAAATTAGAGATGAGAAATCATCTTCCACCACATTTCAGGGCAGTGCTTTGGCTTCCACTTAACTGGGAGGGCATCTAAACTAGGTTAAGAAATTTGGGCAAGCTTAAAGGCTGTATGCTCAACCTTAGCACATATCTATTGCCTTTCTAGATCATCACATGTTCAACGCAAAGATTTTCAGAGTGGTACAATGAGATTGCTGGCTAATCATAAGGCCAGCAATATTAACCAATTTAAACTCAAGGACTATTATATTAAAATAGAACTATCATTTGAAATCTTACTGTGCCATCCTATGGATGTCTATTGAGGTACTAAATTAAAACCACTAAATTCAATAGCAATTAATCCTAAATAGGTATGCAAAAGACTACTTAGTATCATTTAAATGTATTTGAATCAAGTCTGCAAACTTCTCTGTCAGAGACATGTCCTATTCTCTTTTACACAGATCAAGACTTTTTTTTTCTAATATGATACTATCAGCTTTTCTTTTTAAACAATGAATTTGTTATTGCCTTCTTCCTAAGGCTGACAAAGTGACTGGCAAAATCACCCAACTGGCTTGGTGTCTAAGGCAGGTCCAGAACTCACCATCTCTTAGTTTGTAGCCCAGAACCTTTAACCACTGCTCCAAACTGGCTTTCTTAGAAAAACAACTTATGCTATACTGCTGTTTTCCAAAAGAGTTGCTTGTTTTTTTGATTGGAAGTCCAGCTATAGAATGTCTGTAGGATTATTCCTTTCAATACGCTTGTTGATTGACAAGACTAACCACTGCAAAATTTAAGTTCCATTTCAACAAGACTTATCTTTCAACATATTTGATTATATTTCAAAATATATTTTGTACCATTGAACTTAGGATATTTGTTTAACTCATTGCTTAGAATTCTCTATTTCCCACCCCCATAATAAACACTTGTTATATTAACACCCCCAATGGGAGCTCTTTTATCCCTTTTATCCTGGGTTATTCTGAAGAGCTAAAAAGAAATCCCCATTTAAAGTTTGTTGGGGCAATAAGCAAATTGGTGGCAATCTAGTGTAGAATAGCAATTGGAGTGTTTGGACGAGAACTCAGATGCTCCGATTCAAGTCCACCCTCAAACATGAAAACTTCCCAGGTGTCTTTGAGACAATCATTTTGGGAGGGAGACTTTTCACCCCATTTATGGAATGCCCTTCCCAGAGAGGTTCGCCTGGTGCCCACTTTAGCATCTTTTCAGCACCAGGTGAAGAACATTTTATTTTCTCAGTCTTTTTAATCACATTCTAATTGCATTTTAATTTGTATTGTTTTAGATTTTTATGACTGCCTTGCTTCTCCTTTTTTTATATAGTGCATTTATTTTAGATTTTATTGTATATATTTTAATTTGATTTGCAACTGTGTGTGTATGCCTGTGGTTTATTGTAAACCACCCAGAAGATTTTGACTATTACAGTTGAGAGAGAGAGAGAGAGAGAGAGATGCATGTATGAAATTCTGTTGTTGTTACTTGGATAAATTGAAAGGAGATCCCCATGTAAGCTGCCTTGAGCTCCTGCTGAAAAGGAGAAACATAAATCTAACAAAATAAATAAATTGTAGAAAAAGAGGGAAAATACGATTACAACATGTGAATCTGTTATGATGTAATAAAATGATAAACTTATGTTATGCCTACGCATGTCTATTTTTGCATGCATCACCAAAATCTAGGATAAAAGCATAAGACATTAAGCTGAAGAAAATAATAAAAAATCATTCCTCCTGGTTTGGTATTCTTTATTCAAATGGTAAAATGATTGTTTGGTGCTCTGTCTAATATATAAAGGAGATGTAGGGTAAGGAATAAATGTTCAAATGATAAAAAGTAGCAATATGTGGCTGTCAATATTTAATCCACAAAGCAATCTTGAGAATCTTTAGAGACTTTCCTTGATATTGCACATTATACACATTATTATACAGTATGTTATTACTCTCAAAGCTTGTTCCATACTAAACACAATGTCAATATTAATACAGCTGCCTTACAGAATTTATAGAAGATACATCCAGTTCTTCAACTGATTCCTGTTAAAACCGATGTGTACAATTACAGTTGTCATAATACATGATCTGGGGAGGAAAATGGAAGGATGGATCACTCAATCATATTTTCCAGAAAGATTCTTAATAAACACTTGTTATATTAAAGGGGAAAAAAGGCTGTTGTATGGTCATGCCAATTTCTATGATTTTAAGGAACAAAGAATACCAGATGAATGGAGCAGAGACAATTTTGCTCTTAAACAGTACAGTGTTGAGATCTTATTTCAGAAATCCAACCCTTTCATCAGAATGAGAAAAGCAGCCTTGTGTCATACACCAAACCCCTTTGGGCATGCATGCAATGATGTCATGCTTGTAGAAAGGGCCAAGGCTTGCATCACAACTTCATAATGCTACTTAGATCATTCTCATCCCATGTTGATAATGGAGGAAACCCTGTTACCCATCACCAAGCATCTTCTGAGACAACCGTCTCCAATTTTAGCACCTTCAATTCCCAATAATGGTGTGAAATGTTAGGAGGTGAACACCAAACATCAGAAGGGCATCAAGGCTGGGAAAGAGAATCTTTAGGGAAAAAGAGTATGTGGTTTCAGAGCAACTTCACAGATGTATCCTTGCGGTAATAACATTCTCTGCTCCCTGATCTTCATATTTGTGTAACTGCTCAATATAATTATGAATGCTCATAAAAAAATACATTCAGTATGGTAATACGTTGGCCTCGTGTGCAATTTGTTTCAAAATAACTTATGGACAGTATATTTCCCAGTGGCAACATTAGCCCATAGCATTAATAAAGTTGTCATGCAGAGTGTACGATGAACCTCTTCTTTATATTGTTGTAACTGCCTTTCTCTGTTATAACTGTTTGTAAGTTTATGTTATCTTCATAAAAATGATCAATGGGAATAATAACATTCTACGACAACTGTGGCAGTTTATTCTCCCAGCCTTCCCCCCCCTCCCCCCCACTTAACCCCAGTTGTTAGCTTGGAGAAGACACTAACTTCTTTACTAACTTCCTCTCAATCTACAGGTAGATTATCCCCAGCCTGCTTTACAAAGAATTTTTAGACATAAATCAAGCAGAACAGTGGAATTGGATGAAGCTCAACTGATCCATGTCTCTGTCATTTCTGTCTTTATATAAGATGGACAAAGACTCAAAAAAGTGAGAATTATATAAAATAGGCCGAATTTATGGCACTAAATATCTGTACACTGGATTAAGTTAGGGTTGAATTATTGTATACAACCTAAATATAGGTATATATTTTATAAACCTGGGGTTAAGACTGAATCCAAGACATGACATCAGCCCAGATGATTTGTGACAGTTGGAGTTGCAGTGATAGGAAGGCAAAACTACTCCAAAATCTGGGAAATGAATGTTAAAGTACAGGGGGACAATTGGAGAGAGAGCTGTGTGAATCTTTAAAGGCCTGTTTTGCTCTGATGAAAGTCTGTCCAATTTCTCTCTACACCGCTGCTTCAGATCTCTTTCTAATAGAGATCTCTTTCCCTCTGCTCTTAATTTTTTCATAGCCAGCCATTTCTACTAGCAAACACTAGTTGCTGCTAACAAAATCACAATAAACAAGGAGGACTGCATTTTCTTATAAAATTTCACATAGAGTCCAGTTACATATGAACTGAGACAGCCTTCTCAAATCTTAACACCTTCAGTTCCCAATATTGGTCATGATGGGTGTGAAATTTGGGGAGTTGAAGACCAAATATCTGGAGAACATCGACTGGGAAAGACTGATTGAGTTGTTCCACATCAAGGGAACTAAACAGTAGTGTTTCTGCTGTATGTTCAAGGAAAATAAGGCTTGGCCATTTGTCATTTAGAAGATATCTAACTTCTGCAGCACATTCCTTACCTAAAAAAAGACGAAGCAAAGAATCATCAAATTTGTGTATGAGTGGCTTTAAAAACATTAAAGTGCACAGCATGGTGAGCAGTATGTTTTATAGGGGGAATAAAAGACAGTTTTTATAAATGTGCTGATGCTATGAGCTTTCCAGCATCATTTAGAAAAACAAGCCCCAAATAATTACATTCCAACACATTTAACCTCTATCTGCTTTGCAGTCTGCAAATGTCTTCCAAGCCTTCGGAGAAAATAAATTGAGTTTCTTTAAGCTGTCAACACTGTTAAATAAGGGAGACCATCTTTGCTGAGCTATAGGCACAACTGTAAAATGTCAACAATGAATATGCTTCTCTTAAATAATTAAACTCTTGCTTTTTTCTCCTTTTCGGTTCAACCCCAGATGACTGTAGAATACAATGGGTACAACAGGGAGAACCTATCATTAATTTCTCATAATGTAATTTCATCCTATATCTTTCCTGACTGATCAGTGAGTCTTTTATTTTTATTTATGCACGCACACACACACACACACACACACACATATATATATATATATTCTTCCCTTTGATGAATATATAACTTTGTCCCATATAGTTATCTTAAAAGAATCCTTGGCTGTGAACAAGAACAGATTTCTTTTTCCAATCCCACTAGGGGAACAAGGAAAAGTTTCAGTGAAGAGTCATAAGACAGCATAAAAGATTATAGTTATAAATCTTAAGCTTAAGTTTTGTGCAGGACCTCCTACTCTTTTACCATTTGCTCTGCACTTTAGATCATTAGCAGAGCATTAGAGTTGTGCAATATTTGGATCCACAGTAGGGAAAAGCTCTGGATCCCCATTGGTGGGCTCACTATACCTGTTCACTGTGCCTGTTTGAGGCCATACTTTTTTCTGAGAATTACACCAAGGATGTCATGCTGGGTCTAAGCCCCTTCCCAGCTTCAGATCTGAATATTGCACACTTCTATATGAACGGTTTTTAATGTTGCATCACAGAGGCTCAAGACTCCATGCATAGGCCTCTCTCCTTCCATTTTACCCCACAACAACAAACCTGTGAAGTAGGTTAGACAAAGGGAAATGACCCTAACCCTAACCACACAATGCACTTCCATAGCTGTGGAATATATTTATCTATAATTATCTAGGTTAATTACCTACTGCTTTTAGACTAACTACACATTGCAATTTCATACATTAGTCTTTGGTACTATATTTTATGGTAAATAGAGTATTTATACTTTACATTATTTTCGCATTATGTTTTAATACAAAACATATATTTTACATTATGTTTTGTAATTTTATACTAGTAATCTTCTATTTTATCTTATTAATGTAATATTTTATAGCTCCTACTTCTATTTTGGGGATATTTGTTTTATAATGGTCTACAACTGAAATAAAAGCAAAACAAACAAACAAAATGTGGGATAGCATTTTAAAATAAATGGCATATTTCTTATAAATGAGAAACAAAATGCCACAGGAGGTGAAGTTGATCAAAGTTGACAACCCAAGTACTGTTCTGATACATAAGAAGACAACCGAAGTCCTGCATTTTGAATGGGTGTTCCAATCAGAGATCTGCAGAACTTGCCCTTGAACTGTATTTTTAATAACAAAAGAAGACAATTAAGTACAAATAAGACAAATATGATTAATTGCATTTAAATTAGATCAATTTTGTTTCTGTCCTGGCCTTGCCTGTAGTCTGATCTAGGATTTTTTAATCACGCCAAGAAAGTGGAATGGCTGGGTGCAGGTAAGTCACCAGAAGCTGAGCTCAACTTGGAGATGACTTTACTTCCATAATCAAGCATTTAACAGTAAATAACCATGGCAATTTCTAATTACACTGCAAGAACAATAGCATGTCTATTTTACCTTGTACAATAAGAACCAGAACTTAATAGATGAACCACAGAGACTACAAAACACAGATTAAAGAGTTGGTTTCAAAGCTAAATAATGGAATTTTGTTAGGAAGTAGAATTACTAGAAGTTGTTAAGAAATGCAGAGGAAAGGTTAGACCCACAAAGACAGAAAGAAATGACAGCTGTAAAATTAAACCTTTGTGAGGAATTATTTGCTTCAATGAAACACACATACAGAATGCCACAACTAAATGAAAATGTTATGTAATTTAATTTTCAACTATAGCACATTTGATTCTGCTTTATAGAGGAAATCATGTGTTTGGAGCTGCAAGGTGACATGACTATAATGCATACTGTTATTCTGCAAAAGGTCTTTCAGAAGGGAATCACCAACTACAGACATGTCATAGTAACCCTTCCCTTTCCTTACCCTCATCATACAATGCCCTTCAAGGCATTGTTGTTTTTCTCCCTGTAGGTCTAATCCCCACCCACTCCAGAATTACACTATGGGTTTTATGTGACCCTGAGAGATCTAGGGGAATTTTAACTGGCCTTCTTATCTCCCCATTTGTAGACATTACCCCCACATTTTTTCCACTGCATCATAGATCAATGTTTTTCCTCCATTGTTTTAGTCCACTTATATTAATAGCTTAATAAGCAGGATTGAAAGTGGTAAAATAATTATCTGGATTACATTCAGAAACATATCTTGAATGAGACCCCTTCTATGGATGGGAATCTGGGACAACTGTCCCCTCCCCACGCCCCCAAAGATCTTGATTGAAAAAGAAATGCCAAGTAAAAATGAACTCTATTGCACTTTTGGAAGTATATGTTAATTTCTGCTTCCCCTCCTCCTTCCATTTAAGAGTTCATTAAGCAAACCCTTTCTTTTGAATTATGAGCAAGCTTTCTGGTTGGTTGCAGTTCTCAAAAGAGATTAAGTTAAAACGCATCTTTGCATTTAACACGCACATGATTAAAAATGTTAATATCATCAGCTGAGCATGATAATAACGTTCAAGACTGAAGCTAACACAGGATGGGGAGTTTACCCTTTCCTTTCTTGTGGTAGTCTAGAGGAAAATCTCTCCCCTAAAATGAATATTTGCATTGGAAGGAATCCAGCTAGCCTGGGAAATTTCCTCCTAATATAAATGCAAACAAGGACAAGGATCAAGAGGTCCAGATGGGACAGCAGCACAAACAAAAACTAAAATAATAATAATAATAATAATAATAATAATAATAATAATAATAATAATAGCAGCAAAAGGCAGCTTTACTTGGAACAGCTTATATCCTGCGACAATACTTTTAACACCATCAAACAACAACATCTGCCTATCCCAGGTTCTTGGGAAGGACTCAGTAGGTGGATAAAAATGCCAAATCCAGTCTAAACATCTGGCTGACTGTGCGACCAACCATAGTAGTAGTAGTAGTAGTAGTAGTAACAACAACAACAACAACAACACATTCAGTGGGGGAAACACTATCAGGGCACTTATATGCTAAGTGACGGGCAATTCCAGTCATTAGATACACAGCTGAAATAGTGGACTGGACTCAAGCAGAACTAGAAGCCCTGGATAGGAACACCAGAAAAATAATGACAAGGAATCACGTCCTTCATCCATGCAGCAACATTGACAGACTCTACTTACCAAGAAGCATAAGTGGGCGTGGCATGTTGCAAGTACACCAGACAGTTGAAGAAGAAAAAAGGGCATTGGAAGAATATCTGAAGGACAGTGAAGAAGATGCATTGAAGCTAGTATACCATGAAGGCTTACTGAATACTGAAAAGACCAAATTGGTCTGCAAAAAAGACCAAATGAATAATAAAAAAGAGACATGGCAAGGCAAAGTATTACACGGCCAGTACACAAAAAACCTAGCAGGCAAAGCAGCTAACAATGAGACCTGGCAATGGCTAAGAGTCAGAAAGTTGAAGAAAGAGACAGAGGGGCTAATTCTGGCTGCACAAGACCAAGCTTTAAGAACAAATGCATACAAAGCCAGAATCGAGAAGACAGCAACAGACAGCAAATGTCACCTCTGCAAAGAAGCTGAAGAAACACTGGACCACCTAGTTAGCTGCTGCAAGAAGATCACACAGACTGACTACAAACAATGGCATGACAAAGTAGCAACATTGGTGCATTGGAGTATCTGCAAGAAATACCACTTGCCTTCAAGCAAGAACTGGTGGGACCACAAATCAGACAAAGTAATCAAAAATGAAGAAGCTAAAGTGCTCTGGGACTTGAGAATTCAAACAGACAAGCACCTGCCACACAACACCCCAGACCTAACCATTGTTGATAAGAAAGACAAAAAAGCCTGGATAGTGGACATTGCAATACGTGGAGACAGCAGAAGAGAAGAGAAAGAACTGGAGAAAATCACAAAATATAAAGACCTGCAAATAGAAGAACGACTATGGCAAAAGATATAAAGATACTACCAATGGTTGTTTGTTTGTTTATTCAATTTATATAACCGCTCATCTCAGACCAATGACTTACAGGCACCTTAGGTGCAATCCCAAAACATCTGAAGTACCACCTGAAGACCATCAGCACTGACAAAATCACCATCAGTCAGTTGCAAAAGGCAGCTTTACTTGGAACAGCTTATATCCTGCGACGATACCTTTAACACCATCAGACAACAACATCTGCCTATCCCAGGTCCTTGGGAAGGACTCGATAGGTGGATAAAAATGCCAAGTCTAAACATCTGGCTCAGTGTGTGACCAACAATAACAACAACAACCCTGACTGTACAAATTATCCATCTCTTCTCAGGAAAACAAGGAAGGTTTTCCTATAAAGTTTATTATGGAAGCTTCCTTGAATCCCAAGATTGTTGAGCTGAGTTCGTACATCACCTTAAGCATTCATGCTGCTCATTAGGCTTTGGCTTAGCACTGGACCAAATCACTGTGATTAATAAACCATAATTTATGATGGGGTGGGGCTACAGTAGTCCCTAGGGCTGCACGTGATCCACAACTTGCTCTTCCTTCCTTCCTTCCTTCCTTCCTTCCTTCCTTCCTTCCTTCCTTCCTTCCTTCCTTCCTTCCTTCCTTCCTTCCTTCCTTCCTTCCCATTTGCAGACTGGAGCCCCTCCATTCATAATTACAAAAAAAAAAAAAAGATGAAATGGAAAATACGCAGAAGTCCTAACTTATAAAACAAATAATTGCCCCTCCCCCACAACTCTCCCTCCCCCCAGTCAAACCCTGGGCTGGTCTCTTTGCATCACTGTCCCACTCATAGCAGCTATCAACGCCCTCCAAAAGATTAAACTTAAATGTTTCCACCTTAGCATTCTGTAAAGCTATTAAATTATGGTTGATTCACAATGTTTTAATAAGCCACAGTTTTGTCCAATGTAAAAACCCAATCTCTGTGACACTGCAAAACAGCCTGAAATGCCAAATGCAATTGCTGGAATCTGTCAGCAATATATCCTTTCTAGGCATCCTAGGAAGCTGTAAGAGGCTTTACTTTAACTAGCTAGAAAAAGAACACTCAATTCCCTAGAACCTTGTTTATTATTATTATTATTATTATTATTATTATTATTATTATTATTTCCTAGGTTCTCTTCTAGTGAGCAAACAACTAAGTAACAAGCTTTTCATTAAGTGAATGTCTTTTAGTGTGCTCTTGGCAGCTAGCCACCCTGCTAGGACCCTCATTGTGACTGTCATAGACCCCATCTTCTTGATGGATTATACTCTCATTCCTCCCATTCGGATTTCCCATTATCAAGGTCACCAAATATAGTGGATCCTTGGGGCTTTCCAATTGCTTTGGCCAATACATGACCATCTATCACCAGGCAAGATTTCTCCTTTAGTGTAACAGATGGAGAGAACGGTTGAATACATTGGTCATCAATATATCAGCTGGTAGCAACTTTGTTTCAGCTCTCAAACTACCATTCATCTCAAGCAAATTACAAGCATTTGACACCAGGTCTTGCCAAAATGGTGAGTGAAGGTCTTCTATATCTCATTGTCCTTAAAATGTTGCACTTAGAACCTATTCAATGGTACATTGACTTTCACCTATTTCTTCTCCTTGTTCTTTCCTCTCTTAGGCCTGAATCTACCTAGCAAAAATTGGCTGAGGTGCTTCACAAAGTGTGTTAGTCAAAACCAATCACCTTTTTCTGCCTATAGATGTTTTTCATGAGTATAATGACAAGTATATGGAAATATGGACAAATATAATGAAATATGGAACTCATGTATACAAAATACAGTAGGTTAAAGATGAATGATAGTTATATACATGTATTAGCAATAAATATATATGTGTGGTTGAATTATATTTACACTAGATAAGTAGATGTGGAATTGTAGCAGTTGTAATGTTGTATCTATACTTTGTTTTTCTTTTCTTTTCTCACCCTTTTTTTAAAGTATTCTTTATGTGTGGTTTCTTTTTTTGAGAATGTATGTATCTGCATTATAATTGTTTTTGTGTTTTCTTCGTTTTCCTTGTTTGTTATTATTTTAAAATTCTAAAAAAATAAAAAAACAGGCATCTTTTCCTGAAGCGTTAAAACAGCCGAGTCCTTTCCTAGGCTCTCACAGTTGCTTCAAAGCTATCCCTATATGCGTGCACCTCTTAGCTTCACCTAGCAATCCCAGCAGAAATATTATCTGTGCATGCACAGATGACTAAGGACAGCAGGTCGTGCAGAGGACACAGCTGCTTTAATGCTTCAAAGAAAAGTGCTTCATTCCCACTAATGAGCTCATGAAAAACATCTCTTTGGGATCTTTTACTCTATCTACTGCATAGTTTTCATTCTCTTTCTGTCCCTCTCTCTCTTTGGGAAGAGAGAACACCCATTAGTATTATGAAGCCACTGAGCACACTCGATTATCACTGGGATTTGTGGTTGTTATACTTCTACAAATCTTGGGGTCCCTGGAGTGTGCTGAAAATCTCAGTTTCTTTGCTTGGGAAATGCCACATTTAATGATGTAAGCAACAAAGCTCACACCAGAGTGGGAATAATGGAACGCAAGGCAGACCAAATCTAAGTTGCAATAAATCAGCATTCCTGCAGATGTGTCAACTCAAGACCTGTAAGTCCCAAACATGCAATATATCTGCTTGCCACATCACTATTTTAACCTCCAGATATCCTGATACTCCCTCCTTAGTACATTTTCAGAGAGGCATAAAAGCATGGCTCTTTAAAAGGTGCTGGGGAAGTACAGCGGACTACACAGATGACCTCAGAGAAACTATGTGATGGCAGTTAGAAAAACATGATTTAGGTCCATGACAGGAAGAAAACAGAAAGTAACTGAGACAAGCTCTGTTTTAGCTCTCTCGAATGTAAGAGGGAAGGAAAGAGAATGCTGTCAGACTTTCAAGATTCTGTGACTTAATAAAGTAGAGCTTATTCATTCTTGTGGAGTCTGTTTCCTGACCAGGCCTACCTCAAAGGCTGACAGGAAGAATAAATATTAAACCCCTAAATGGTGGGTACATCAGGTTGATTGAATTACAACTGTATTAACTGCATTTTTATTTTAATCCTGTTGTATTTATATTTTGTAAGCTGCTTAGAGTGTCCAGAAATGGAGTGGCATAGAAATTGAATTAATTAATTAATTAATTGATCGATTGATTGATTAATCAATTAATTAATTAATGTAATCTATACTGACTTTTAATGAATGGATCCTTTTGGACAGGAGTAACCAAATCATTAGATACTAAGAGATAAGAGAGAATATGTCTGATTTTGAGAAATGATCCCACTGAATAAATGGCCAGCCAATTGGATACTGGGAAGGTAATCCATTAGATACTGGGGAGCTTCACTCTAAACAGTATAGGAGGGGTAGGGCAAAGAATATTATTAAATTAAATAGATGGTATAATTATTCTGCATTTCACCCTTCTATCACAATAAAATGGCCATTTAGTAGCTAATTTGGGAGGACACATGCGGACTTTACCCAAAGTTTTGGGAGGCCACATCCTACCTTAAAACCTGAGACTATGTGCTCCTACATTAGACAGTTAATTTGATAGCTGCACCATGAGAACCATTAGATTCTGAAGAAAGTCCTCTCCAATAAATAGATACAGAGTACTAAAGCCAGCCCATCAGATAGATTATATGTGTTCAGGCAATCATATGTGCATTGAATGAACTGTCTATTCTAAACCAACATTTATCCTTCAGCAACAGCAACTGAAAAAAACAATAATGTCACATTTTCTTTTCCTTTCTTTCTCAGCTTCTACAGGGGTAAAGAATAGCTCATATGTACAGCAATGACATGAGTTAATTGCATAGTTACTGAGAAAAGATGTAGGAACCCATGGGAGTGAGGTCTTTGAAAGGTTGCTGGGCTGCTCATTATCTCCTTCCCTTCTCTTGTTTCTGCTTTGCTCTGTTTCATCCTGAGACCCACGCCGTGGAATATAAATGAACCCAAAGTTGGCAGAGCCTAGGCCAGTCCGCCCGTGTAATTAATAAGGGCAATAAGAAAACTCAGCCTGTTGTACGTAATTTGCATGTTACTGGAATTGAGTTTTGACACCAAAGTCTTTCCCCTTTGACTGACAGTCCTACATATTGATGGACAGGCTAACATTTTCTCTTCAGCTCCCCTTTCTTATGATTAATAGCATTTCCAGTTGTTCAAATTGATGAGTTATGAAAGGCAGAGAAATAGAAGGGGGGAAACACCTAGTCAATCCACTGTTATGGGTAAGGTTAGATTAAATTTGTGGAGCATGATTTTATTTAAAGAAAAGCTATGTAAAAATCATTTAAAAGAAGCATTTTGCAGATATTGCTTTCTAAACTATATTTGTCTACATTTTCATCACTAAATCCCAAACTTTTAGTGCCCTGAAAAACCATGATATCAAATAGATCAGATAAACCTTGTCCAGCATCTGGCTTCCCAGACTAGTTGTGTCTAGAAAATTCATAGACAGAATATGAGGGCAACAGGCCTTTTGTACTGTGCCCTGTGATACATACACTGTATGAGAAAAAGGTTTACCTTGCATTTACAGATTAGAACTCTTCAGGTTTTCTACATGCTGCCCCGATGCAATAGAATGTGGGAAAGACCTTGGAGACTGGGCAAAGAAATATGCCAAGGGAACAGTCAGATAAGAGAGGGCATAGCCCACAGCTGGATAATGGGAAGGGCAAGAAGCTCAGAAAAGACCCTCCCTAATTTCTCAGTCTGTAAAGGAGAGGGGGGATGGGGAGGGATGTACTTTCAGACTGGCAAGATTCTGTCAATGTAGCTTTACAATAAAGTGGAATTAGCTCATCTGGTCATGATTCCTATCTGGTTTACCCCGTGAGGCCAACATCCAACTATGTCTAGGTGGACATGCTTTCTCAAGGTAATATTCTCCTGACCTTGGCCGGCAACTTAATTGCAGAATCTAACTAACCATCCATGAGTTGGTCAATAAAAATGGAGAAGCATATTATCTGTTCCTCTAAATGTTGAAAACAGAGGTGCTTCCAAGTCTGCTAAAGCAAGTCAAGCATTCCAGACCCAAAGAATGACCAGACACCGAAGGAAGTGTGTTGAGAATATGATGAGGGCTATTGCCAAGTTTTAATTCCATTATGATTAATTATCTCCAGATTATAGAGAAGAGGTCTATGCTAATAACTGAAACTGAAAATTTGGAGTCACAGTGTAGCCCAAAGAAAATTTTAAATGCAGCCCTGTAGGAATGTATTCTCTCACTTCTGCTGATACATAATAATAGACATTCCTCATAATATTATCAGTCAGATAAAAGTGATGGAGAATAAAAAATTATAGAGACTGAATATTCCATTATCCACTTTCCTTTTTCCATTCCTGTGTAGCGCAGCATAAGCAAAAGACACAATATTAGTTTTTTCCAGTGATAATAACAGTAAGAAAAAAATGCTGAGAAAAATAGGCATTGTAAAACAGGACTTCCATTTCCTCCAACTGGAGCTAGGTGAAGAACTTGCTTTATTTTAAAGCACACGACTGTAGACAAAAGGAGCACAAAATTGGGAGGTCAGCAACTAGCTCTACCTAGGGGATTAAACTTCAGTAAAATGTGACCATTGCTATCTCAGTAACAAAAAATAATGAGCCATACCTGGCAGGTCCATGAGCAGACAAAACAGATAAAATACAGGGCAGAGTTCTTCCAGGACCTTATAAATATTATTGTAAAGAGGTGTGGGGAGTTTATTTAGCAAAGTATGGAACAAAGTAATCTAGAAACATTCATGGGGACTGCTTCTTTTTAAATGTTTTAAAAACTGGAATATAGCTCCTTAGATTAGAATTCAAAAGTGGCCAAATGAAAGTGGAGGTCATCGCAGTGGGTCACAGGAAACCACCATGCTCCATAAAAATAAAGATTAAGAATTATAACCACCTTTTTCAACATCTTGTTTAAATGTATTCCTAATCCTACACAACAGCCAAGAAACAAAGAGAACATCCTAGGGACAGCTTTTAAAAAACTTGGGCAATGGCTTACTTTTTAAAAAGCTTCCCTGACCTACCTTGTTTGAAAAGGGGAAACCATCAGCCCCCACACCACAAAACCAGAGAAAAAATTTGCTTCCTCTCTTTGGAAAATCTTTGGAAGCATTTTTCTTTTGCTGTTTCTTCTGATGTCACCACAAATGGTGACAAACAGAGCAGCAGAACCTGTGATCACAACATCAGTTCAGAGGGATTCATTGGCACAGGTCTTGTGGTGACAGTTATGGTGGGGCAGGGGGAAACCTCTCCAGATGCCAAGCAAGAATGATCACACTCTAGGAGTGATGCCTTTTAGCAAATTAAGGTACTTTTCAACTCAGTGAATTCTTGGAGTAGACAATCCTGTTAAAAACATGTGCTTGTGGGTGTCACATGCCTTCAGGAGGCAGGAGGGATTAAAAAATAGATCAAATATATCATCTGAAAATTAAGCCAAACAATATAAGATAAACTGAACTCAATTATATTTGAAAGTTGGAATAAATTAAAAAGAAAATAAATTCCTTTTTTAAATAATGTTGCTGTTGCATTCAGATACTATTCTTTAGCCAAGAGGTTTAGGGTGACTTATTTGGGCATGGCCTGGGGTGGGGGGAACCAACTTATCCTTTCTCTGTTTTGTTTCCTGAATGTTGTCAGGGAGGGGGTAAGTCTGAGGTCAGTGGGGAGGCTTTTCCAGAAGGTTGGCACTGCAACAGGAAAGAAGTGCCTCCTGGCAACAGCCTTTTAGTTTCTTCCAACTAATCTCTGAATTTAGAGCAATCGTGCACCCAATCCTATCTGGAAGGTTTGGGGCTGAAAGTGCTGCAGTCAGAGGAGTTGGCCAAATGTAGGTGATGTTTGGGATGCTATTTCTTCAGCTTCTGAGAGGTTGGTTGGAAGGGAGATAGTACCAAGGCTCTCAAGTAGCTGCTGATTAAGTCTCTGGGACTTCCTCACTCTCACGCATTGGGGTAAAATCCTGAAACTATTGTATGCAAAGGGCTTTTGACGGGGAAATTGAAGAAGAATATTGCAGGATGCCATATATGAACTATGCATTGGGCAACCTTATGAAGGAGGGATTAGCATCTAGAACAAAATCAAATAATCACTAAGGGCTCTTCCTCAGGTCCCAGCAATATACTTTCCTCCTATCAGAATATACTTTTATCATGCATTGGCAATGGAACTGGTCACCCTCACTGCTTGTGCACACTGGAAGGTGGGGTAGCATATGTTGGGGGGAATTCCTCTTCTTTCATTTCCAGTCAGCTGGAATCCTTTCCATTTTGTTTTTGCTTTTGGCAACTTGGGGTTTATATGATGATGAGGATGATGGTTGGTCACACAGTCAGCCAGATGTTTAGACTAGATTTGGCATTTTTATCCACATATCAAGTCCTTTCCAAGGACCTGGGATAGGCAGATGTTGTTGTCTGATGGTGTTGAAGGTATCGTCACAGGATGTGAGCTGTTCCAAGTAAAGCTGCCTTTTGCTATTGACTGATGGTGATTTTGTCAATGCCAATGGTGTTCAAGTGGTGCTCCAGATGTTCTGGGATTGCACCTAAGGCACCTATTTCTATGGCTATTATTATTATTATTATTATTATTACTATTATTTGCCATAGGGATATGGATCCTGTGATCTTCTGGATGATTGAGAGGTTCATATTTCCATTCAAAAAATAGCTTGTGTTCTGCTCCTTGAATACTGTAATTCAGCCTATCTCCCCCAACTTCCATGGTGAGTTACCCATCTCAACAGCTTCATTCCACTTCAGTCCGTCATCTATCCTGTCATTGCCCAATTCCTCCTTCACCACTCTAGTAAGCCCCTACTGGACTCCCATCTATGAGTCAAGGCTGGATAGTCTTCTCACACCATCCAGTTGCCACCTGTTATAGGACCAACCTCTAGGCTACAACAGCTAGAGTCCCACTCTACCCCACTCAAGTGTCACATAGTGTTAGACACTCAGGATCCCAAGCAGCAGTTTTTAATCCTGAACCGGGGGTACTGAAGATCATGCAGTGGTTTTTGAATGTTCTAGCCATAAGAATACTAAGCTCTCAATTTTCCAACAGATAGAATTTTAAGTTGAGGTATATGTTCCCTCTGGTAGCTAGAGAGAAAATGGCCATTGAAGTGCAGAACCCACTGACAAGAGGGGCAGTCTTGCAGCAGTCCAGTTGGACTCAGAAGTTTACTGATTACTGAAGATTCCTCCATGATGTGCTCTAGAATGTACACATGGAAGGTCTTCTCATGGCATAACATGGAAAACACTACTTTCCATGCTGGAAGACCTTAGCCTGGTTTCAACCTTCCTTAGCATAATCTGGCAATTTAGTTGGGGACTACATTATGGAAACATATTCTCAAGAATGTGTTACAGAGACATCTTCATCCTGCAACAAGCAAGACATGTGGATAAGTCCTAAATCCCTGCCATCAGGTGGGTCCTTCTAAATAAACCTAATGAATGTTTGAAGGACTACTCACGGTAATTCGACAGTATGAAGGCACCTCAGGAAAACGATATCTTTCAGAGGGTTATCTCCATAGAGAAAGCACAGGAAAGATAAGTGAAAGTGGAAAGCATCAATGTAATTCTGATGTGATTGTATATGTTTAAGATTTTTATCCTTGTTCCATTCAAAACAAAGGTCATGGGTTTGCTATATTGATTTAAAAGGCTTATGTTTTGTGCATCAGAGAGGGTCCTGAAACATCAGGAAGATTTCTTTGAAGGGGGAATCATTTTGGAGGGGGAATCAACTATTTTTTAAAGCAGGATTTACAGTATTGTAAAGATATTTTTGAAGGTATTTTTAAAGTAGGATTTACAGTATTGTAAATATATTTTTGAAGGTATTCATTCAAGGAAAAGAGTCTTTGCGAATCCTGTTTGTCTTTCTTTCTCTCCCCCCTTTATCACTTTATCTCAAGAAGGGTCTCAAGTTGTTTAAAAGAAAAACCCAGTGAAACAGCGTTGTAATTTTGCCTTATGATACTCGTATCTTGATTTCTTTACGTTCCCTGGCACATAGGAACCTGATTCAGTTGACCAAGTGGAAAGGGATTCCATATCCAATTATTTTAAATGACAATAACATCAAAATATTACCTACATCAGCAGTTTGAGAGGAAAAATGGTATGACCTGATCTTTTCTTTTTTATATATCAAAGCTAAAGAGAGTGAAGAATAAATAAGCACTTTGAGAGTTCACAGTGGTAGAGAAATAAAGTTATTCTACTATTACATCAGCTAAACAGAAAGAATGATACTTCAACACATGCTGAGTGGTTGTTGTTGTTTTAGTTGAAGCTCTAGAAGCCAAGAAAAATTGAGATTCAGCCCACAGATATTTTGTGTAGCAGAATGGGGGACAATAAAGGGACAATAAATTATTTCAATACAGATAGAACAATCTAGGATGGATGGATGGATGGATGGATGGATGGACGGACACTTGTATTAACTCAGTAAACAACTGGGCAGAATTTTGCTACTGGACATTCCACAAGTAAAGGTCTCATCATCTGAGAGCTTTGAAATGCAGCAAATTATTTGGTAGTAGACAGTATTTTTGGCCACTACACACAGGATACATGTGTAAATACCAGTGAAACACATGTGGAAGAAAGGACCCCTTTAAACTTTTGCACAAAAGGAAAACACCTTCTGAAGCTTTCTACCATGTGTGTTCAGCAGCCAGGATGTGATTAAAATTGCTAACTCAATTCAAAGAGATGATTCAATTCATTAAATAGTTTGACAATTCGACTAAAAATAAAAGTCAGTGTGCCCATATTCAAAAGCCCATCAACTCTCTTTGAATCATTTCAGAGATACCTGATTCAATTCAATGAACTGAAATATAATTTAATTCAGAGATTCAGTTCAAAGGGATGATTTGTTGAATCACCTTTCAATCAAAATTTAACATACTGCACAATTCAAATATTTATCTAAAGCTAGATAGATGGGGCTATCAAACACTAGAGATGCAATCCAGACACAGGTATTTAAAATAGCTGTCTAAGTGGATCATGGTGATCTAGGTAACCAATACTGGCAGAATATAAACAGGAAACCGTTCACATCAGCTAATTGTCTATTCAGTATTACCTGTCTAAGACACTATATAGCTCTTTCTTTGGCCTGCTTTAATGTCTTGCCCTCCACAATACTGGAGGGAAAGTATAAAACTACCCCATTTGCAGAACAAACATGATCCTGTGACCTGGAGGAACCTGACATTTTAACCTAAATGTTCCTTCTGTGTGCCTTCTGCAACAATTTGTGCCCTACTTTCCTCACTGTGCTTGCTCATAGAAGTTCCATCTGTTCAAGGAATTATTTCATTCTCTTCTTATTGTCAGACTGAATTCTTCATATCTCCAGGAGAGTTGCAAAACTTGTTTCAGCTACCATTGTTTTACACAACAATCATATCTTGTAATGATATGATTTTATAAACATACAAAATGTTGTTATACTTTTTATGCCATGTTATGTTTTTCTGTTAAATGTCAATGGTCACTGATAAATAAATAAAATAATATACACACCCTTATACACACTTCCGCATATACAGATATTCACTTAGAAGTTTGGTATTTTTGTATTTGATTCAGAAAGTAGTTTTATAAGTTAATGAATTAGTTTTATGTACTAATTTTTTAGTATTCTACTTTTTGTACTTACAGTATTTCTTTTCAGTTTCAACCATTTTATTTATTTCTATCAATCATCTAGAAAATAACTATGTACCCTAATTTAAGCTCTGTAACCCTTTTACAAAAAAGGTATAAAATGCTGGTCAGTGACCACAATAAACATACTATTGCTGCCGCTACTATTACTACTAGATTGGTAAACACACATTAACCTCCATCCAAATATTATTCAAAAGAAAATCTTTAATTTTGGGAAATGTGAATGCATTTACTTTCTGAGAGTTTATTTATGAAGTTTATATACTGCCTCAATCCAATTGCAGTTTAGGTGATTTACACTATTGATTGATTGATTATATGCCATTAAGTCAGTGTCAACTCTTCACAACCACACAGATAGATTTTTTCCAGGTTGATCTGTTCCCAAGTTTGTCTTTCAGGTCTTTGGATGATGATGATGATGATGATGATGATGATGAAGAATGATGATATAATGTCAATAAAACATAATAGTTACATCAATGACTCCAGTATCAATCCTGAAAGGCCCTCTGGAAAGGTCTTTAAAACTTTATGAAAGACCATAAGAGTGGGGACCAACCTTGCTTCAAAAAGTAAGGTATTCCAAAGAAGGGGACAATTTACAGAGAATGCAGCTCCTGTAGGTGGGTATTCTAAGCAGATGTTCTCCGGCAGTCTGGCATGGACCACCAGGTTTTATCAGGCACAAGTATTCTCTTAGATACTCAAGTCCCAAGCCATTAAGGGTTTGAAAAGTAGTAACCAGCACCTTTAATTGCACTTGGAAACTTACTGGTAACACTATTATAACCAGATTATTTCCTTAATAAGGAAACTTTATTTCCTGAAGCTCCTTGGAGAAAACCAAGTTGGGAAGAGGCTGCATAAGAGCAATCATGTCTGGTCACTGCTAAGTTCGAGAGGCTGACAAGGTGTTCAACAGAATGATCCTCTAGATTGCTGGATAAAGCCTTAAGCGCTGTCTGGAAGTCTGGATCCATCCAACATCTGGGTTGGCCATTGTAATCAGAACCTCCTCCCTGAAGAGGATAGTGACTCCAGTGAAGTGAAGATCATGAGGAAGTGATCTGTCCATAATAAGGAATTGATAAAAGTATCTGAAGAAGCACATCATATCTCATTTGCTCTGGGTTAAAGACCAGATCTATCATGTTGCCAGCTATATGGGTTAGGTCTGTGATGTCAAGACAAGCTAACTCCTGAGACAGCATCATGATATATTGTAGCTGTTGACCTACTGATCTGTACTTTCTGACCAGTCAAATGCAACTGCAAATAGTAGTGTCAGGTTCTTTGACAATTGCTTGAAATTGAAAGTGTTTCTATTCCAAACACAATTCTCACAAAGTTCTCTCTAGGAAGATTTACTGAGAAAAGTGGGATGGAGTTACAAGACTTACAGCAACTCTACTATTTTCCATTTAGAAGCAGTATGTCCCTGTGCACAGTATGACAGAGACTCTGATTTTCTTCCTAATAGCCTTCCTATGATCTAGACCAGGAGGAAAATGGGTCTCTTCACTGAGAACTGGAAAGCTTACAACTGGTTGTTTACATAATGGTTTCTCAAATTTGCATTCAGTCTAGGAACCAACTCTTACATATCCTGAATGATTAACCAGTAGTCTAATTGTTTACTAGTCCTTTGGCTGTATAACCCTATTACTTAAGCCATATGCCCAGTATTAAATGTTAAAATGATGATCTTTGTAGTTAGCAAGGCTAAACCAATTCTCCAGAAACAGCACATCACATTAATGAGAACAATTTTATTTTATTTTTTTGGTGGCCTAAAAATTAGTTCCAGAGTTGTACCACCATTTTCACAACAAACTTAGAGAATCCTGTAAGGCTTTTCCATGCAGAAACTTCAAATCAGCTCAGTACAATTCAGTAAAAAATGATTCTCAATTTCTCAGTTTTAAACAATAACAACAAAAAAGTTTTGTCAAGCAAATGGATCAAGTTGATGAATGTGTTTTATCAACAGAATGGATTAGACTGTTTGCATTTTGTCCCCCACAATTTCAATTCATCCTGCCAATAAGACATGTTTCATCACAGCTCAGGTCTGCCATGCTGACAGAATGTATTCTGTCAACAGCCTAAATCCATCCTGTCAACAAAATCACTTCAGTGGGGAAATAACTTGATCTCTTCTGTCAACAGAAAGCAGAAAATTGCATTGTTGGTATTTTTAAAGAAAAAAATATATAATAAAGCACCAACAGCTAAATAGTTCTAGTTTAAGAATGGGTCAGAAAGCAGGATTTTGTAAACTGATCCATCATGTTAACTAGGGAGCAACATGACAAAGAGTTCAAGGGCTAAGCGGCTGGTGCAGCATTTGGGTTCTTAGCAAATCTGGAATTTTATTTTTCTTGTGAATTTGTCGGTTTCATTTTTCAAACATTGGACTTTGTCTTTCCTGGCAGCATTTGAAAGCTTTAGGCAAGATGGAAGAAACTTTGAAACATGTGAACAAGACTAGGTAGCTGATGAAAGATGCTGATATTATATGTGTTGGAGACTGAAATATTAAGACAAATGACTCCTTTAATGTTACAAGACCTACAGCTGAAATGCCTACAAGGATCCATTTTTCATATCTGAAAATGGCTGCAAGATAACCCATATATATGTTGAAATGGTTTACTACACCCAAACAAAAATCATGTCAAAAAAGGCCTTCCACCAAACATAATACCGTATGTGCATAATATTCAAAAGCAAGAGCATATGGTCTACAGGAAGTAGATTGAAGAATCTGACTGGTTTGCTTAACCACCCTTTTCTGAATAAACCAATTCCCTGGGTTCACACAACATGCTGGATCTTTAATCATGGCTTATAAGCCACAGTGACAGTGCTCATTGAATATAATAAGCCAAAATTAAACAAATGATATTTTGGCTTAGGATGATAGAAAATACAATCGCTCACATCAGGTATTTTGAGCATCTGATACTTTCTGTTATTGTTCTTTAAATGCCATGCAAAATCTCTCCAGTTTGACTCAGAAGCACTACATAGGTCTGTTCAAAACAGGGGTCCTGCCCCATCTAACCATATATGAAGGAATGCAAGCTTAAGAATTCTAATTTTGTTTCATTCATTAATTTAATTTTAAAGTCTGCTATTTTTTTTCACTCCACCTATCTGGTTGGTCTGTTTTGTAAATATGGCATGCCCAGGACTGAATTCTATAATTGTGGGTTTTTATTCATCATTATATGAAAAGGTATGTGTGTGTGTTTTCTGGAAGGATGTCTGGCAGTTCCATGGAATTTTACTAAGAAGCCTTGAATGTCAAATGCATAGTTATAAATAAATCAATAGCACTCTTTTTGTGTATAATTGATGAGTGGTAGGAGGGGAATCATGACATAGAGTGCACCTTTACGTACTCTTGGCGCTGAATATGAAAAACAAAGCAGAGGTTTAACAGAATCAAATAGATGAAATGTTGCTTAATATTAAACCTGAGCTGAATGATTCAACAACTGAAATAGTTTGGTCAAGGGTGTTGGTAAATGTACAACCTCATTTTAATCAAATGCACTCCCTCTGCTATGTAACATTTCCAGAAGAGAAACAAAAGGAACATTTTTGTAAGGAAAACAGACAGTAAGCCAAGTGATCTTTCATTTAGCCATATCACAGCTTCTTCTAACCATCTTCCCAAATGTCAAAGAGGTATTTGAAAACGCACACCTTGTAGCCTTGGTGTTTTCTTGAAAACATATATTCTCAAGACAGTATTCTTCATCTCCACAGAAGACAATAGCCTTTTGGGGAATTTCATTGCTTCAAACCTTTTGTTGGCATTTCTTAGTCATTATCCCTATATTCTAATTTTTTTCAAACACATGAAATGTTACTTAGACTTAAACTACATCCATGTTTGCTACTTTTCTAAGGATAGCTCTGGATTTTAGAAGCATTTCTTTATTTCTTTATTCATACATTCGTTTATTTATTTATTTATTGGTTGACATGTTCTAAGCCAAAACTTCACCAACCTCAGTTCTAATGAGAAATTAGACATTAGACATGTTCTAATGTCAGAACAAGGTGCTTCAACCTTACTGGAAGTGATCCAGCCTCAGAATAGATTATTCCAACTGCAAAATGGAGGACAGAATGGAACTTTTGGGGGTTGGACTTTGAAATCTATTGCACACTTTTACTGGATTAAATTCTGTTGAAGTGCAAGTGTGTTTCTGATTCTGGTCCAGGGACAAAATGTTCAACAAACCATATCTTTCCATATACGCACATTGTCACATTGCATGCTTTAAGACTGTTCCCTCCATTGTTTGCATCCAGTGATGTCAACAGATCCCTACATGAATTTAGGGAAAATTCAAGATAATGAAATAGCCCCTGGATATATATTTTAACTGACAGATATTCATTAGAATCAATCTATCCAATCTATCCAACTAACATATCAAAAGCATTCCAGGGGAAGCAGGAGGACAACTCTTCCAGATGCTGTATCTGAAGATTCTTCATTTTCAAGCAGTTCACACTTCTTGCTCATTCTGTTAACTACTGTTTCTTCATTGAAATTCACATATCACATACCAAATATCATTCTATGGTTTCTGCTAGCTATCTAATTTTAAAACATAAACATAAAGAGAGAAATTCTTAACTATTAGGAGGACCTGTCTTAATCACCCACTTGTTCAATCATATAGTTTGCTAATTATCAATTTATCTAAGAAAAGATAAATGAGAAAGAGACATAAGCAAGAATAAAATGCATAGTGACTTCAATCTTGAGTCTAAAAGGAGAAGGAGAAGGAGAAGGAGAAAAGTTGTCTCTGAAAATAATTAGGCGGACACAAGTCTCTTTGGTAAAAGTTCAACTTTGAATCATTGTTGTCTCTTCTGTACCCCCTCATAGGAATTGTATTTATATCTGCAGTAACTAGTGAGCAACAAAATATTCTAGGTAACTTTGTAGCTTTCCTCTTTGGGAAAGATTAGAATCTGTTTTCATTTATCTGTCTTACTAGCTTCACTGCACTTCTAAAGCTATTGTCCATAAACAAAAAAACAACAAATCTGGCAACCTAAAGAAATTATTGTATGTTGTCACATCACCAAAGATTAAAGCTTTTTGGCCTAAGCCAGCTCTTCAGAGTCCAAAAGCAGAGAAATGACTCCAACAAGCAGGATCAATGAGCAAAGAGACAAATGGTAGCTATCACCAATACTGTGGATCTTCATGCCGAGATCTCCATATTTATGGACCTGGTGGAAGACTTCAGGAGAATAAATCTGCTCTCTGCCTAGGCACTTCCTTCCAACACAAGGCTAGGACCATGAAGATTCATATGTATATGTATATTCATATCTGTATATACATGCACATAGACATAGCCTCTCCTTTTTCAGTGATCTTGCATCTGTCAAAAGGGCTGAGATGGATAGTTTGATGTATCCTCTCTCCCCACACCCCAACCCTGGGATCTTAATACAGCTAACTGAGGAGGGAAGGGTAACACTGCCAAACCTTTCCCCATTTGACTTTCCACTTGCCTCATTCCTTTGGCCGTGCTGCGATTTCACTATGGCTGCCATGGCCATTACCTGAAACCCACTATACTTGCAAATTCACCATATTTCTCTGAGTGAAGAAGCCAGAGTATCAAATGCTTTGACCTTTGCACCCAGTGAACTCTAAAGTCACTGGGCCTTGCAGAAAAAGTGCCTTGTAGAAGATTAATAGTGACAGCAGAGAAGGAAAAGAAAAGAGAACCACAAGAAAAGTTCTGGAGAACTCTGTGTCATTTGTGGATTTGTCTACCCCTGGCTGCCTGGAGTCTAGGATTAAGGCTACAAGTAAATTCTAGCAGTAAATAAATATATTTATCCATATACATAGTGGCTTAAGAGTTGTATAAAGTCAAGGTTCTTTCTCCAAGAAGAAGAGAACTGTTCATACACTGGACTCCTACTGGATATGGGCAATTATTTCTGTTGACCTTATTTCATCTCTAGTGAACCAGATTACGATTTGGTTGACTGCAATTTATCCAGTCCTTTTCCATGCAACGATAAGGATGGGGAAACAAGACTGCTCTGATGCCCTTGTAATGACATGATGGTAATCATGATGACTTACCAGTTATAGCTGATTAACATTGAAAGAGCTTTTTTTCTCCAGAACTTACAGCCTTTATTCAGCAGGATACCTGAAAAGGAAATCGGGGCAGATTGGACCCCATGCCTTCCCTCTGTACCCATCAATCATGTCCTTTCTTGAAACTTACCAAACGAAGTTTGGAAAGATTCTTTTACCTCACTCTTGCCAACCCTGACAAACTAAAGGGAAGCTGTGCAATTAAAATTAGGCAACAGAGAAGGTATAATTACCTTGCATCACTCAGCGAGTTACCTTAGAGGTAAGCTATTATTAGTTTATGCACAGCTTGACCCACTTAATGAATTTTTTCTGGCACTGTCTCTTTTATAACATGCTGTGTTAATGGTAGCTCTTGGATGTGGTTAACTGAATGAGAGATATGTATCATACAGATATAGTTATAGATAGATAAAACAAGTTCAGGTGCCAGTTTCTGACAGCTAGGTAATCAAAAGGAGATCACAAGGAGGGGATCAGCAAAACTTGGGGGAGCCAGAAAGGCATATCTCTCCTTAAAAATAAGATCAGTAAGGAATGAGCAGCGTGGTGTCTCAGTGGTAACTAAATACTCTAAAATGAGGTAGACAGGCTTCTCAGAAAAACAAGCAGCATTGGCTAGAACATGGAACAAAAGGGGTACTCTTGGTAATATGGTAAAAAATGTGTTGTAGTGAGTGAATAGTAGCAACACACTTCCCACAGGGCATCCATGATCTCTGTATACGCCACTCATAGATTTTGCATTTTTTTTAAATTAAAACTTAAAATTAAAAACTGGCCAATATTTCATAAAATTTCAGGAGTGATGAGATGGTCAGATCTCATGAGATTTGATCATTTCATCTTGCCTGAAATCTCACAAGATTTGACCAACTGATGAGATTTGGGGTGATGTAAATCATCATCAACGACAATATCATCATCACCATATCTTCTCATTCCTAGAGCATGCACATTCACACTCCTGCCATGTGGATCACTTGCACGTGTGCATGCACCTCAGTTATTAACTCGATTAACTAGATTTCTACATCTAGTTCAGTCCCTTACGCAATGCAAGATCTGCTGAAGCATTTCAAACAGATGACTATTCAGCCTGTTTGAGACCTCCAGTGAAAGGGAACATGTCTCTTCATGAGCTGTCAACCCTTCCACAGGCTGACAGCTCTTACTAGCAGGGCATTTCTTCTAATATATAACCTGAATCTAGTTGTCTGTACTTTCAAACCATTAATTCTGGCCCTGACCTCCATAACAACACAGAACAATCTCACTCCCTCCTCTGTAACATATCCCTTTAGGTATTTGAAGACTGCTTATCATTCCCTTCATTCTATTCTTCTGCAGGCCAAAATACCCAAGTCCTTTAAACATTTCTCAAAGGACCTCACTTTTATTCCTCCTACCATTTTGGTACCTTCCTCTGAATGTGTTCCAGTTTGCAGATGTCTTTTTTTAGATCATCATATTCCAAGTGGCATCTGATCAAAGCAGAGTAAAGTAGGACAATTAAATTCCATGATCCTTATGATCTGCTCTGTGTTCCTATTAATACATTTCAAAACAGCATTTGCCTTTTTAGCAGTTGTATTTAACAAGTAAGTGCAAGGTTATCCTCAACTAAGCCACAAAGAGGAAGCACATTTAGAAGGACGGTACATATGTTGCATCCAGAAAATCAAAGTTATTCCACCGTTAAGGCGTTTATGGCAGAGTTTAGAGCTGTTACAAATAAAATGAATTGTATTGGGATAGACCTCCTGTTGAATTACACAGCATGGTAAGTCAAACTTCTTCAGAATATTGGGCTTAATAGCAATGGGGGCTTGATTGCTCCCACTTGACTCTTTCTGCCAGCTGGAATGGCTAAACTCTCCAAGAAGTCAACAGCAAGCAAAAGTTCAGCTGATTACCTGAACTAGAATTTTAGTCATTCACAAAGAAATCAGCAAAGAATTCAGGGTTAATGGGAGAGCAAGTGAAAAATCTCAGATGTAACAGATCAGTTTATCCACTCTGAATGGCAGGCATGGCTAAGAAGTGGTAATTGGTCAGTGTCATCAAAATATCTAAAAAAAAAACCTGCCTATTTTTACAGCATTTGTGGATGTACAAGAATTATATTCCAAGGAAAGGAGAGAATAGTTTCAGGATAATGGTTGCTGGAAATCTTTTTTCATAGGAAAAGAAAAAAGAAAAAACAGCTGCTTATGGGTGAAAAGATAGGAGATAACTTTTTAAAAGTCATTACAACTATAGAAAAAAAATATAATAACCAAAGAAATGTAAATATCAGCCAAGGTTTAGCATACGTTGTAAAAAAAAGATGGCTCCTACCGTTTCACCAGCCCTTAAAAGAAAAGAAAAAAAAATACAATTATCAATTGCTCATATACTGCTACAATTAAATGACAGTCCAAATGATATATTCAGGCTCAGATTAAAATCACCTTGGGAAAATGCAGGCAGAAAAAAATTGCATTGTTTTATTTAAGCTTCATCTGGGACCTCTTGTGCCTTTATATTTCTAGCGCAGACTGGCTAGATTTGCATTTTTATTACATCCTTATCAATTCTAATGCTTCCATTTGTCACAGTGCAATTATACAATGCTGGAGATTAGGCTGGCTCCCCACACGTTTTGCCATCAAGTGACCTTTCCCTGTAACATTTGCTTGGAGAGGCTGCATTCCAATTTTTCCAAAAAGGAATTGGAGCAGGAAGGGCTGTCAAATCTTCTGCAGATATTTGTGGCAAACAGATAAACCCATCAGAGTGTTTGAGGCATACTCCATTGGCCTGCTGTGAGAGGGACATATCTGTGTTTGGAAAATTATAAGGTTTCTTCTGGAAAAGATGAGGGATTTCATTCGTATATTTCGATATTTGCTAAATCAGTTGGATGTTCAAACTTCAGTATGATAAGATCCACCATTATTTTGTGAGTTCCCCAAAGCTCATGTTTTAGAAAACTTCAAGGGTGGTCATTGTGGGTATGTGAATCAACCGCAATCCAGTTAGAAGTATTGCTCCCCCTTGAGTCTTCAAAGCAATCCCATTCAGAGTCACTTTTATGTGAGATGGACGGCTGTATAAATACGATAAATAAATAAATAAATAAATAAATAAATAAATGAATAAATAAATAAATTCTAAGTAGTGCTTTGGTTCAAAAGAGTGGCTTTGTTTTGACACTATGATTCAAAGTGCCAAAGTGGGCCAATTCCCTTTGAGCCAGAGAAAATTGAATGCATGTTCCACACAACCTTAATGGTCATAAAGTGGCCCTTTTAATTCTATTGCTATCCACCTCTCCTATGATATTCTCTGTGGATTGTCCCTGGTTGCAGAAAGGATGCTAAAGCCTCCTATTTTGCACAGCACAACCCTTTCAGGCTCTTTGTCCACATCTTTTCTTGTCCAATGCTTGAATTACAGGAAGGAGCCAAGAGCTTCTTAACTAATGTTTTTAAAAGGCTGCCCTGGAGCTTTACTATAGTTAATACCTACAGGCTGAAAAAAAGACATGGAGCTATGCTACTTCAGATCATCTGCTGAGAGTTTATTGCTTTGCTGTCCCTACAAATGACACCAAACTGACAGTCATTACTTTGGGTTCCCTAAATTATTTTCATCCTAGCTGATTGTGGTACTATGATTTTAAGAACTGATGCCCAAACTTGTTTTAGATGATGATGGTAATTTCCATTATTTCCTCCCTCCACACCCCTTTTCCTTGTATATCATGTCTCCAAGTCTATAATGCTGAGGACAATCTATCATACCACTGATATGCTGTAGAATATTGGGGATACAGCATAATGGTTTGAATATCAGAGGAAAAGGGGAAGTAGATGTGGCATGTTAATAGTTGAGGTGCTGATCTAGGACTGAAGAGACCTATGATGATATTCGTTGTGGAGATAAGATGATACTTGTTGTGGAGATAAAATGAAGGGAGAATTTTATATAAGCCAACTTGAGCTTCTAGGGAAAAGGCAGGATGCACATCTAACAAAAATAAAGTATGTTTTCCACCATAATTCAAGCACTGGAGAATCAAGCAAGATTTGTAACACTACATAAGAAGGAGACCAGAGTCTATGCACAGTATTTCCTTTGAATCTTATTGATGAAAATAAATAAATGAATGAATGAATGAATGAATGAATGAATGAATGAATGAATGAATGTTTACGATTCTGGAGATCTTTTTGCTCAAACAAAAACGGAGCAAAAATTAAAACACAAATGCCTTCTTTCAATCAAATCCCTTTTGGTCTGTTCTTTAACTCACTGCAAAATAGCTTGGACTGTTAGCTTCCCTTTTCTTACAGAAGTAACTAACAACGCTTTACTCAGATTCTCCATTTTCAAGTTTTGTACTGAACTAATTTGGTAAAATTGTCTGTGGACTTGCAAGTAGGAATTCACTCTGAGCTGCCTATTATCATACAAATTTTCCTTCCCTCCCCCCCCCCCCGCTTTTATTTGTCCTGAATCTACCCATATAAAGGCTAATGAGACCTACTGTGGGTTAACTTAGAGCTTGCAGTAGAGACCCACAGATGTCTTATTGAAGAGCCAAAAGAAGAGAAGCTTTTATTTTAATCCTTGAGTTAATTAGCTTTCCTTTTAAAAAAAATCTTCATCTTTTATTAATGGCAATATTACCAGAGGAATACCTAGCTGAAATAACTAAATTAAATTACATTATTAGGGGAATGAGAAGATTACCATTTAGTATGCACATCCTAGTTCTGTCGAAGAGAAGTGGGTGAACAGTGTCTCATCCATTGTGGACCCTCATCAGCATGAGAATTATTTCCACATTAAATTACTCCAACATCTTATTAATAAAGGTTGGAATGGCTAGGAGATGTACCAGTTTGCTAAAGAAATAGAGCTCAAGATCCCTGGAGCTGCTGCATGAAGGTAAAGGATTCCTAAATTCAATACAGGAACTAATACTATTAAAAAGAGAATAGCTGCACTTCTCGGGCATAATGTTAAGAAACAAAAAAATTTACTAGGAGAGATGGGTGATTTTGCCTCCGACTGATTCAACAAGGAGGTCAGTACTTCACAGTAGAAAGGAATGGCTAAACTGGGGCAAAGTTTGTTATTTTTCCCCAATTTTAACCTACTGGTTGGATTCACATAGCATACTAAATTGCATTCTGTTCAATCTTGTTTTATTGAATAAACCAGAAATGGCTGTGGTCATGTATACATGTTTGCATGAAGAAAGGCCATTATAAAACTTTTTAGGATATGGAGACTCTCTCTTTCTCTCTCTCACACACAGAGAGAGAGAGAGAGAGAGAGAGAGGGAGGGGTCAGCAACAGGAAGAGAGTCTGTGTATTGCTAATCTCCCCCTTTGAAATCTTCCATGAAGAGAGTCAAAATTCCCTCCAAAAATGTCCACAGAACTGAGACAAGAATGGGGGGAAAGTAATAATGTTGATTCAACCTTCAGCCCTATACTGTAATATTTATTTATTTAATTAATTTAGCAGACTTATCCCCGCCCATCTCCCCCCAATGGGGGACTCTGGGCGGTTTACAACAAATTAAAACAAATAAATACATAATTAAAATTTATAAAAAGACAAGCACATCTACACAGATGGAAAGAAGAGGGGGAAAAAACCCAAGAGGCCGATGGAAGCCACACCAGGCCTCTTGGGGGCTAGCCAACCCCATTTCTGACAACCTCCCTCCCCGCCCCAGGCCAGATGGCAGAGCCAGGTCTTCAAATCCCTCCAAAAGGCCCGAGTGAGGGGGCCTGTCTCACCTCCGGGGGCAAGATGTTCCAAAGGGCGGGGGCTACAGCAGAGAAGGCCCGCCTTCTGGACCCCGCTAGTCGGAGTTCTTTTGCCGAGGGGGTCCGGAGCATGCCCTCTCTGTGAGATCGGGTGGGACGGGTTGAAATCATGGGGGAGAGGTGGTCCCTCAGGTAGCCAGGTATAACAGTTGGGGAGGGAGGAGGGAGTTATACAGATAAGACTTAACTTTATACAGTGGCAATCTTCCTCTACCCCAAGCTGTCTTTAACAATCCAAGTCCATAGAGTCATGGGTTCCTACATCACATCAAGGTTGTGTTAATGACAATTTGTTGAATAGATTGCAATGGGCAGGGTTCACACAAACAAATCCAAACAAATCATATTTGGACAAGGTCAAATTGTGAGTTGTACAAAGTTTAATAAATTGGAGAGCATCATGAGGTTTGCCCATCACTTCCTATTTAAGTTGTATTTGTTTAGTTCTGAACAAAATGAATTAAATGCACTGTTTATACACATGCAGTGTTTCACTACTCATACTAAAGTATGGAAAATGTTTGAGGGAGTTCATGTTTAATTCATACAAGCTAAACAAATTTTCTTTACAAGCTAGGATATGAAGAGTTTTGTCAACATCGCTAATCAACAGCCTTAATTTGAGAATAAAATGCTTACACTGAAAGTTAAAAGATGTAACCAGAGAAGTAATTCAACTCTTTCTTCCCTGACATTCCTTGATAAAAAATGTCAGTTGAACAAGAATTTAGGGAAAGTTAATTCTTCAGGGAGGAAGTGAACCTGAGGCCTGATAACACTGTATGTAGTTTTAAAATTCTTAGCCCAACATGACACCAAGAAAAGGGGCCACAGGAAATAGAAAACTGCTATGCATAGTCTAGCAATGTGTGATAGCTAAACTGGGCAGATTAGTGACATCCTATACATTGGACTGCCCCCTGCATCATTGCTACAATGTGATTCTGTGTGACATGTCAGTTTCTTGAAATTCTTAGATCTGGGTTACAATGAATTTGAATCTGGACATAATCTGTATTATTTCAGCACCCCTTAGTCTCTTTAAAGCAGATTCACATTAATTGGCCTAAAGAGAAAGATAAACTTCACATATGAAAACAATATGCCTATTGGATTCCAATTAGTTTTCAGGAAGAAATATTACTAGCATTTTGATTTTGAAAATGGACTTTGATTTCCCTAAGGGTGGCATGTAATAACAAAGTCACAACTGCAGCAGACATATTCAATTTCCTAAACAAATTCTTGATTTATAAACCATAACCAGAAATTTAAAGAAAGATATTTCCTGTGATGAAACAGTGTTCTGTTTTCAGTCCTAGTTACCTCAGCATCCATGACTGATGATGAGCTCATTAGCTCTATTCTACATGACACACCTCTCTGCCATCAACCAGACTTCTTGCCAAAAACAACAGCAGGATCTGCCTTGAATTTTATCATATTTTAGCATGTTCCCTAGTTCATGCTCCCTGACCTGATCTCTACACAACAGATATCCTGTCCTAAGTCTTACCCACACAACATTTCAGGAAGTAGGGTCAGTCAAACTCCAACCCAAAACACAGAACTCAGTAGATAAGATCAGGTTCAAGTTCTGATCCAAGATTCAAGGCAAGAAGCTTCAGTATATGTAAGAAGATTCAGAAGTTTATGCTGGAAGCATGATCAACGTTCTGGAAAAGGTCAGTTGATCCAGGTAGTCAAAACAATCACATTGATTCCAAATTCCAATCCCTAGAGCACCCTACTTCAAGAGATCACAAATGTTGCATTAGTTTTTAAATGAACCTAAAGCAAAGATATTTCAAAAGTTCATGGTCTGCACCCAAACACTGCTGGTGCTGGATAGATAGTGACATAATAGCTGGGCTACCTGAGAAAAACAACCTATTCCCTAGGTACTGTTCCCAGCAATCTAGCACCACTCTCAAGGACTTGGTAACTGTATACTTGCTTCAGAATTCTCAACCCCATTGATTTCTGAAAGATTACAGTGATTTGCAGCTGACATTCCAGTGAGAAAAGCTGTGTCTCATCTCCTCTCTCTCTCACTCACTCTCTCCCCCTTCAACCCTGACATTTAAGTTGGAAAGCTTTGTCCAAAGCTCTGGAGAGCTACTATGAGTCAATACCTAAAGTACTGCACTAGATGGATGGATAGACTAATCATTATAAGGCAGCCTGTTAAGCTCAGTTCTTCAAGTTCCATTGCTATCAACACATGAGCAATGTAAGGCCAACTATCCAGGAACAGAGAATTGAAAGAGGGAGGCAGACATAAAATGAGTTTACATATATTTCTGGATCAGCTCAGAATGATTTCTTCTACCTCTCTCTTGCCTTCTGGGTTCAGCGGCGCTAAATATTCCTGACATGTAGGATCCATTGTGTGTGATGAATGCTATGAGTTCCTTTATAGATTTTGATTAAAATGCAGGGCATACGTCTAATAAACAGATGAATAAATAATAGAGTCAGACATCTGGCTTGACTGATTTGAAAATGTCCAGCTTCATCCAGGTGGTTTTTATCTTGATCTACTCTGTTTATCATCTGGATGCCTGCCTCACTGCTTCTGCCAAGCGTCTCAGCATTATTTACTGTACTTCTTTCCAAGTCGCTTGTATAAAGCTTGCTGTTATTTCTTGTCTTCCTAATTCTCCCTCTGCCTGCCCGTGCTGCTGTCATGTTCATTTCTCTTAACTTGCATAGGGCCTCTATGCACATGGCATTTATTTGCCACTGGAATCCACTCCATATTCCTGCAAATGCATAGCATCGTCAGGCTTCTCCAGCTAAGAGAATTCACTTGCAAACAACTTCCCATGCCATCTGCAGAGGGATGGGAGTCAGTTAAGACAGAATGATGAGAGCAGCATCATGGTGCTGTGATAAAATCCTACCTACATATACAATACAATACAATGCAAAATACTTTAACGACCAAGTATAAAATATATACAAGGAATTTGTCTTCGGTGACGAACAGCAAGATCAACAGTGCGTTTGGATAGCAACAAAAAAATAATAAGCAATAACACTACACAGTAAAATAACTTTTTCAAAGGGAGAAGCCACTGTCCAGCACATATCGAGTCATGTAGTGTTTAACAGAGCAATGGCACAAGGGAAAAAACTATTTCGATATCTAGATGTTTTAACATATGGTGCTCTGTAGCGCCGTCCTGAAGGAAGAAGTTGGAACAGATTATATCCAGGATGAGAAGAGTCTGCAGATATGCTCTCTGCCCTCCTTTTGACCCTCACAGTATACAGTTCTTCTATAGAAGGCAGGCGGGTCGCAATTATCCTTTCTGCAGAGTTAACTATCCGTTGGAGTCTGAGTCTGTCCTGTTTGGTTGCGGAATCAAACCAGACAGTTATAGAGGAACAGATAACAGACTCAGTGATTCCCCTGTAAAACTGTACCAAGAGCTCCTGGGATAATTTAAACTTTCTAAGTTGCCGCAGGAAGAACATCCTTTGCTGTGCCTTTTTAATGATGGCTGTAATGTTAAATGTCCATTTCTGTCTTGGGAAAGTATAGAACGCAGGAACTTGAAGGACTCTACCACTGATACTGGCCTGTCGAGTATGGTAAGGGGAGGAGTATTAGAAGGATTCTTCCTAAAGTCCACAATCATCTCCATGGTTTTAAGTGTATTCAATTCCAAGTTGTTATGACCACACCACAAGACCAATTGTTGAACCTCCCATCTATATGCTGACTCATTTCCATTTTGAATTAGACCAATGACAGTTGTGTCATCTGCATATTTCAAGATTTTAACAGAAGAGTCTTTTGAAATGCAGTCATTGGTATAAAGGGAGAAAAGCAGCGGGGAAAGCACACATCCCTGAGGGGCACCTGTACTGATTAACTGGGTACTGGATGTAGTTTTGCCTAACCTCACGTGTTGTTTCCTACCTGTTAAAAAACTGATTATCCACTGATATATGTCATGTATCATACACATATACTAAAGGATTGGACTTTTGCAACACAATATCACAACTCTCCTTCCATCATTCTGACCAAAGCAGCAAATTCTGCAGCATGCACACTGGAGCTTCAGGACTGGTGGTTTTCTGTCGGTTGGAATTTCTGCCTCCTTCCAGCTCCGGAGCAGTCCTTCCCTTCACATAGTCAAGGCACCATGGCATCTTACTGCCATTTCTGCAGTGCTTTTGACTTTACCCCACTCCCATTCAATGGCTGGGTCTCCCCCTGTAATGGTATGTGGGAATGGCCTTGGAAGACAGGAGGAAGAGCCACAAAGTAGGCAACAGGCAGGTAAGAAACAGCTGAGCCCATAGAAGCAATGGGGGCACAGCAAACGTCTCAGAAGGGATCCTCCCTAGTTTCCTGGACTATAAAGGGGATGGGGAAGAGATGTACTTTCAGACTTGCAAGATTCTGTTAATATAACCTTACCATAAAGCTAGAGCTGGTACTTCTGGATGTGCTTCTTGTCTGAACTTCTTTGCAAAGCTACACCACCCTCACCCCCATTTTGAAAAGTGAAGAATAAGAACTGAGGCAGAGTGCTGGCCGGATATTGATATTTGTAACCCCTTGCTGCTTAGCCAAATTCAGTCAATGGCTGCAACAAGGACACATGAAACACTAGACTAAGTGTTTGGGGAGAAAAATATGGAAGTTCTATGGATGTGCCCACAGTCTCCCAGCTAAACCTGGCCAGAAGTTTGGTTCCTCTGCTGATGTCCTACTGTGTAATGCAGTGTTTCTCAAGCTTAGCAACTTTAAGATGAGTGGACGTCAACTCCCAGAATCCCCCAGCCAGCATGGGGACTTCTGGGAGTTGAAGTCCACTCATCTTAAAGTTGCTAAGCTTGAGAAACACTGGGGAGATGAATAGATTCTATAATGACCAGCTTTCTGGCTTTGGAACCCAATCCTTGAGCATCATTTAGATGCCAGTTGGAAACATTTTTATGCAAGTATTGGACAGCTTCTAAAGTAAATGCTTCTCTTATTTGTTTAAAATATTTCAGCACCACCTGTCATTCTATGCAACTTCAGATAGAGCATTAAATGCCTTTAATGAAACAGCATATAAAATAAAATATGAAAAGCCATAAGAAAACCACAATAGATCAACTAGTGGCTAGGAAAAGTGAAGCAAAACTAGAAGTGTCCAATGTTTACAGAATGCTGATTACGAAAAGTGACAGAGTATGTTGAGAGCCTATAAGGCAAACCCTGCCTTTTCTACTTGTGTCCTGATGACGGACACAAGTCTGGAAGTTCCATGATTTGCACTGTGATGTTGAGATGCATGTTCCATCATTTGCCCCCTTAATACCCCCCACAGATACTTAGGAACATAACCAGCATGAAATCCAAGGTGAATAAAAATGTTTTTGTCATGCCCTAAATCTCCCGTTTTAATAGCGGTGATCTGGTCTTATCCATTCCATTTTTTAACAGGGCTGCTCCTGCTTCAGAAATTATCTAGGACAGGGTTTCTCAGCCTTAGCAACTTTAAGATGTGTGGACTTCGACTCCCAGAATTCTGGGAATCAAAGTCCACACATCTTAAAGTTGCTAAGATTGAGAAACACCGATTTAGAAGAAAAGCTTCAGACTAAGTGCTCGGTGAGCATCACACCTCTCTGTTACTTATTAAAGCTCTTTAGCTTGTTTTCAGGTGTCCATACAAGTCTACAAAAAAACATGTTATTGCTTTAAGGAATTGATTCATTAAAGCTCATCTGACTCTTAAAGGAGTAGCACCTTTTGTTTTCCAGTTGGCACAGAGGCCTGAAAAAAAAAAGACAATTAATGAATAGAAAGGTGTTGCATTTACATGAGGTCCAAAATGCTATTTCTGAATCTTTTCTATCGATGGAAATGGCCTATGTCATAGCACTTACGCTATTTTGAACAATTGTTGTTAGCTGTCTCAGTGACTAAATAAACAAGATAAAAAATGGAGTGAATGTATTGGAAGCATTTTCTTTCCCCTGCCTTTAGCTAAAAAGACTTCCCATTTCTGAAATAATGTATATATACTCAAGGAAAAAATCAATCTCTGCCTTGGAGAATGACACAAGGACACTAAAGAAGAAAGAAGGGGGGGGGAGTAATCACAGCTAACAATTCTGAAAGTTAAAAAATAGATACATTCAAGTCAATAGATAGACAGCACACACTTTTGTACAATTCCTGTTCTTCTTACAAATGCCTACATGCACAATAAATTACCCAGAATCTTTACAACAACAGCATAATTTCATCTTAGGTTCCAAAGTTTCATTGTTCCCAATACCTCTTCTTCAAGAAAAGTAGGTTTCCTTCCTCTTGATCTTCCCAATTAGGGTGTAAATTCAGATTAGAAAACTCTGAAAATAGGGGATATACGTTTTACAATTAAATAATAAAGGAATAAAGAACTCTTAGTCACCTGCATAGGAGGGAAACATGATTTTCACCACATCACATTTGCATGAGCAAATCACTGTTGCTGAACTGTGGTTTTTGCAGAGTTCACTCACATTCATACCAAGCTGTTGCCACATTAATTCCTCATTTTATTTATTTATTTTCCTGTAAATTTGCCATAATTATGCATCTTCCATGCCATATATTGCAAGAAAGAAAAAAATGAAAATAAGCATTTTAAAAAAGTATTACACTTCCTCTTAAAAAGCACATTTTAAACATGTTTTGACACCTTTTTGAGTTGATAATTATAAATGTGGCCTTTACCTGTTATTTAAGCTTTGATCTGTACTTTAATCTGGGGTGGTCTAAATCAGATCAGGTCATTTTGGAATCTGCAAACCAATTGAACTCTAAAAAGCATCCTTTTTATTATAAATTTCCTGCAGAAATTTCAGGACTTAAGTAATCCCACTTTCATCTAGGGAATATATCTTAACCAATGGTCTGCTACAATTTAAGACTGGAAAAAGATGCTAAAGAATCCAGCTTTTGGCTGAATATATTTCCATCTAATCTTAGCCATCACTGTACACAGCTTATTTATTCACTATGGGGCCCTGAGATCCATTACTACTCTCAAGATTTCACAGATGAAAAAAGACACTCAGTGTTTGCCATACTCCTTACATCTATGCTACTTTTTGAAAAGTTCTGGTTCCATATGGAGTACGGCATCTTTTACGTGGGATTTTAAAACTGCAATTTTGAATGCATGAATTTTAATTAGGCAATCTAATGATTGAGGCATGGGCAGAGAGCGTAGAGTCATGTCCCATCCAAAACTTGACCATGTCTGAGCCTGCTTACTTTTCACATCATTCTTAAGAGGGAGGGTCGCATATTTCCAGTATCTCTTGCTCTACTGAATCAAGACATGGCCCAGTATGTTTGTTGTATTTTTTTATTTCTTTGGCTTATTTGTTAACCTTCTTTCCCTCTGTTCCTTAAAGCAGTGTAATACACATTTTTCCCTTCTCTGAATGTATCACCGTAACAACAAACATCTGAAGTAGGTTGCTCTGAGAGAGAATGACTGCCCTAAAGTCAACTTGTGGGCTTCCAGGAGACTTTAACATGGGTCTCCATGCTCCCAGTCAAACACTCTAACCACCAGACCATACCAGCTGAGGAAATTGGAGGTATCGAATTCTGTAGGCTGTCTGCTGTTCCCCTAGGTTCTTCCATCTCCATTTCTGATAGGACCATCTCTGTCTGGTTGGGCCATTTCTGTTCACTGCAAGAACAGTAGAAAGATTCTGTCCTGCCAAGCCTCCTTTCTTTCCACATCACAGTCATAAATAAAGGGTTATGCTCACTGCATCTCTAGAGTTGGGGCATGCCTATCTATTTATGCAAAGTGCAACTAGCATTCATCTCAAATGCAAATTGGATTTGACTGATTAAGACACAATTCCACTTCACCCGCAAAGACCAGCCTAATTTCTGAGTCTAGATTGGGGAAAGCTCCTACAAAATATGCTTTTGTCAGGAGAAATACAGAACCAAAATTGAAATTTCTAATGCAGTTAGACAGTCATGCAATCATTTCTCCACCCCAGTGGTTCAATACATGCAAGGGGCAGTGGGCAAAAGAGAACCTCAAACTAAAGGTATCAAAACCCAGTGGGAGTAGATAATGCTCATTCAGCCAGGGAATGTATCAGGAAAGGAGTTTCTCTGATGCATCCCAGTAAGAAATCACTATGACTTGGGGGACGGGGGTCTATGACTATAATAAAGTCTTATCTGACTATTTATGACAAATTAAAGGGGTGCAAAAATACCTTCCAAATGCTGGCAACAATATGTAGCTTATTATTTTAGCAATTCTGTGAATCACACCATTATGTTTGCACAGGACAGAGTTGGAAATGGCACAGTGGAGTGATGGGAAAATGTATTTATTTCACTCTTATTTTCATTATGAAAATGATTCATAATGGATGGAGTACGCAAATTGGCAAGATAAGAGCATCTGTGCCTGACAACATCTGTAAGGCAAAGTAGTGAACACCTAAAGGGCAACCTATCCTTCTCTAACAAATCTCTTAGAAAGAGTTTCACCACTCCTTTCATTCTTACTTCTGACTATTGATCGGGTACTAATTCACATAAGCTTATACAAATTCACAGATGATGATGATGATGATAATAATAATAATTGATCATAGCCCAAAATGCAATCAAATGTTTCCTGTTAAATTACATCCAGTGCCAAAATGTGTCTCCCCAATTCCTGATTTCCATGTCAAAATATTTCTGCTTTTCTTATTCCATTCTCGTATTGTTTTAGAATTTCTTTAGGAGTTATTTTGTAGTATATCCTATTGCTGTGAAGTTTCTAAGACTGTTGCTGCTAAGTCTTTTTTCCCTGTTATGCATCTCTTCACTTCTGCAGGTTTTCTATTTGTCTTTACAGTAGTCATCAGCCATCAATAGACACATAGAAATAAACTATATTTACACACCATTCAAAAGAGACAGTAAAAAGCTAAGAAGAAAACAAAAAGACCAGAACACATCCTCTCCAGCAACCTAGACCCAGATAAGCAGGGATTAACACCAGACAAACAATCAAGCAGAAAACAATACCCCTAATCAAGGAACTACCAGGGTGAAAACCATACCCCCACCAACACTGGCAGGGCAAGCCACTGTATATAAACAGGGAGCAAACCCCACACTCACTAGCACTGATGATGTTACCTAGTTGGGTAATGAAATGTCTGCAAGCAAATGACCAAGCTCAGAGACATCAAGGACTCCATTAGTCATTCTTTTTTTGGGAGGGGGGGGGAGACACTTAGATCTTACTTTTTCTCTGAAAGCTTACAGCAGCATAAAGCAGCAACATGTTGTTTATGCCTAAAATGATGACTCTATGTGGTAACTTGGATAGAGAGAGATTAATCTAAAGTCAAGTCCATGGTTTATTGGGAACATGAATTTGGGTTTCCCTGATCCAAATTCAATGCCTTAGCTACTATTTGTTGGGAGCAATTATAGAAAAGCTAGGGAGGCTGAAAACAGTTGTAGGGATGATGAGTAGAAGATGAGACACTCCTCTCAGCTTCTTGTAACCAAAACGCAAGAATCTAAACAGTTTCACCAGAACGTTCTTAACAATAAAAACAACAGAAAGCATGTTTCCATCAAACTGAATGTGAATGGAAGGAAAACATGCAGAACAAAAGTGACCTTTCCAAAGAGGATGACTCTATTTTGAGCTCAACATTTACAAGGTATCACTAGAAGTGCAATCCTATTTGTGCTGGAAGTGCAATCCTATTCATTGAAAGTCCACAGTGAGTTTATTGGTGCTTATTCTCATTCCTGCATTTGTAGGCTTGATGGCATTTTAGTGGCTGAATCATCGGGGGGGCAGTTTTTTCTGGGATAGTATATTTACAGTAGTATTTTGATAATTAGCAGAACAAGCAGCTTAATAGCTTAAGCATCATCCTTCTATCCCTATAAAAACAGGATTACTAAAAAGCAGGGGGGAAGTATCTATGATGTTTGGAAAAAATGGTAACAGATGCAATCTACTACTGGGGAAGGATATATCATGATCAAACTTCTGCATGTTATTTCGAATATATATATATATATATATATATATATATATATATATTTACCACCAGAAAATGAAATGCAATAGAAGAAAGAGAGAGGGAGAGTCTGAAACAGGCAAAATCTAATTCAAATCATCCATTCAGTTTAGATTTACAGTCCAGTTCAATTCCACCTTGCGATTCCCTTTGGAAAAAATGATCTGATTGAATTCAGGCTACTGAAGTGATTTCAGAAAGACTTTCTGTGCCTGTGCAGCTCTACAAATCATCCAAAGTGAATTGGAGGCATCTGGTTCCATCTGAAGATTTGAATTGGCTTGCTAATTGGAGTTCACTTCAGAAATTCAGTCAAATCACCTTTCAATCAATCCTTCCAATCTTCCGTATATGCAGACCTTAGTCTAGTATATAACTAGACCAAAAAAAAAAAGCCTTAACCTTAACAAATAAAATAGAAAATAAAATAAAAACAAGCTGGGCAATTTATTTACAGCCCTGGGGAGGCCCAGACTCATTATTTGCTAAAGCCCATCCCTGTTGCTAAAAGTTAGTCCGCTCCTTTCATACAGATGAAAAAACTTGTGTGGAAATCATGTTTAGCTTTCCAAGGGGGAGTTTGCTGCTTCTCTTAAACAACCTATTCTAATTGCTCACCAGATAAAGTTGGTAAGCAACTTCTCTAGGAGCTTTGATTTGTATTAGTGATTTCATTGTGTAAGTACAATGCCATCCTGTCTTATCATTGTAATCTCCCAGGCCTTGGAGTAGGATGGCTGCTGAGTGACTACAGTTTGGGTTTTTAATTGGAAATTGTAGTCTTCCAGTAGCCTGTGGTTTTCTTTCAATATATATTATTTTCTTTTTTTAATTATAAGCCACCCAGGGTCATCATGAGTTGAGAGGCTTCAAAATGAAAATAAATTAATAGATTGATTGATTGATGTTGTTTTAGCTTATCTTAACCTGCAATAAAGATGTATTTTAGTAAAAAACAAAAACACCTTTTGCCTCCAAGAATTTAAAAATAAAATACTGTGTGTTTAAAATGGTGACTGCAGAATGATATAAATCCCAAGAGAAACTTGACAGTGAGCTTCAAAATCTGTCTGTTTGATAACTACTGAGCCAATGCTATCTTTTACACAAAAGTAATGTTTTGCACAGTCACACAATAGAATTTTTGACTATAGAGCAACAGTTCACAATACCCCTCCATACTATCTTTGTTTGAGAAAAAGGCTTGGCATTGGACCAACTTTCTAAATTTTATCTTTATTAGCTGCCTTTTCAGACTCAAGGTCTTTTCATAAACATCGTTTCAGAGAACAGAGATGCCCCTCCTGATAAAATACTATTTCAACAATGTGTTCACTGAACCCTTAACTATTTTTGATATTTTATTTGATGGCTGTGATATCTGAAAAGAAGAACATTGTATGGATGATAAATTCAGTAAGGTCAGAACAAGAAAGAAAAGGTGAAAAAAATTCTATTCTGTAGGAGCAGGGACGTGTATTAAACACAACTTTCATTTAATTAAAAAGGCCTCACTCTTGTTTTGATAAAAATAAAAACAGCATTTGGTTTTACTGGCTGATCATGCCACTAAGCCAAGCTGGATTCCTTCCAGCCATTCTGAGATGGTTTTGTGTGAGGATGATGATAATGATGATGATGATGATGATGATGATGATGATGATGAAGAACAAGTCAGGACATGGCTATCAAACATCAAAAACATCTGCCAGATTATCTCACCTGCTTTACATGGATGATCTGAAGCTGTATGGAAAAACACAATCTGGAATGGAACTGCTGTTCAATACTGTCCAAATATCCAGCCAAGATACAGATGCAGTGGAGTTTGGACTGGACAATGTGCCACCCTTACCATCAACAGGTTAAGTGAAAACTGAAGGAATCAAGATGCCCAATGGAAATAACATCAAGAGTCTGGATGAAGAAGATCACTACAAATACCCGGGCATCCTTCAGGCTGACAACATCAAGCACACTGAAGTCAAGAAGAAGGTTAGTAGTGAATACATCATGAGAATGAAGAAGACTTTAAAGTCCAAACTCAGTGGTGGAAATACCATCAAGTCGATTAACACCTGAGCAATTCCAGTCATTAGATATACAGCTGTAAGCAAGAACTGGTGGGACCACAAATCAGACAAAGTAATTGAAAATGAAGAAGCTAAAGTGCTCTGGGACTTGAGAATTCAAACAGACAAGCACCTGCCACACAACACCCCAGACTGAATCATTGTTGATAAGAAAAACAAAAAAAAGTCTGGATAGTGGACACTGAAATACCTGGAGACAGCAGAAGAGAAGAGAAAGAACTGGAGAAATCACAAAATATAAAGACCTGCAAATAAAAGTAGAATGACTATGGTAAAAGAAATCAAAGATAGTACCAGTATTAATAGGCACTTTAGGTGCAATCCCAAAACATCTGGAGCACCACTTGAAGACCATCGACATTTGCAGTTGACTGGTGGTGATTTTGTCAAAGGCAGCCTTAATTGGAACAGCTCACATCCTGTGACGATATCTTTAACACCATCAAACAGCAACATCTGCTTATCCCAGGTCCTTGGGAAGGACTTGATAGGTGGATAAAAATGCCAAATCCACTCTAAATATATGACTGGCTATGTGGCCAACCACCACCACCACCACCACCATCATCATCATCATACCACAAACGACAAAAGAAGAACTATATTTATATCTTCATGTTTGCAGAGTCATTTAAAAAAAATCTAAAATGTGATAAATTCTATAGGAGAACAAACCTGTAGCAAATAGCATTATTATCTTAAAAGGATGAATATTAACCATGATTTTACTTGCTGTTCTATTAATTAAGAAATCAAACCAACTCAATTTTATTACAGTCATAGACTAGCATAAGGAAATGAGGTAAAATCACTGAAAAGAAGCATAAACGTATAATGAATAATAATGAATGCTCTCGCCAATTCCTGCTCTGAGGAAGCACTTGAAATCAACTATGGTAAAACCAAGATCCTGATCTTTGCAAAGAGACCTAAACTGCAGGCCTGGAAGATGAATGGCCAGAGTACTGACCAGGTGAAATCTTTTAAATATTTGGGCTTAGTTTTCCATAGCTCCACCAAGCACATTGCACACCAAAATTATGCCATAAAAATGCTCAAAAAACAGTGGCTGCAATTCAATATTTTCACTTCACCAGAGGAGCACAGCATATCCTAGCAGCACTGAGGCTATATTTTATTTGATTGTTTATTAATTAAAACAATTTATATAGCTGCCCATCTCACTATGTTCAGCTAAGACTCATCCACTACTTTTTGGTGCCCAGCTAGGGTTTTACACTTCCTTTCCTCCTCATGAAAGGGTCCAATCTCAATTCCTAAGGGCTATATTCCTGGTAGACCCTTGCATTAAGGAAGGAGGCAGGGCTATCTGAAGTCAAAAGAGCTGCGTGGACCTATGTCGTAGAATATTGGTTGAAGTTACCATTCTTTCCTACTGGTTTGAGTGCTCTCCTTATTGAGGACCATTACAAATCAATATGGTTCAGGACAACCTCACAAAAACTTCAGCATCTCAGCTTTTCCAGAGAGGCGTTCCTAATGATGAGTTACAAGCATGCACTTGGTGTATTTAAACAACGTATCAAAGACCTGGAAGCCCAGCAGGACCAGGTCTTCTCTACCTAACAACGTTTTTCTCAGCGATCAAGGCCCTTTTTAAAAATCAACAAGATACTTACATCACATAACTGTTTCCAAATTCTGAAGAGCACTAACTTTAGCATGCTTTAATGTTCTCCCCACAGAGGTTTCAGAGGGCCAATACAAAAAAGTCCCCTATGAGCTGAGACTGTGTCCCTGTGGACAAGGGGCTGTTGAAACTTCAGCTTATGTCTTGCTATACTGTACCCTCTATAAGGACTCAAGGACCCACCTTATAACTCCTTACCTGGTAAAACACCCAGGAAATTCTGATCTTTTTTATGTACAGTTGTAGTTATCAGATCAATATGATTCCATCTCCTTGAACATAGCTAAATTTTGTTGTACTGCCTATAAAATTAGGCAGGCTTTGATTATCCACTGACGAACCCCCCACCAATTGTAATATTTTATCTTGCTTCATTTTAACTTCATTTTTATTTTTGCTTGCAATTCTGGTCAGTGACCGTAATAACAAAAAATATTCAGATATAATGAATAAAAGGCATAAAAGGTTATATATAAAAGACAGCTAAGTCAGCTAAGAAGCAAACTATAAGGAGAGAAAAATAGAAGGAAACTGCAGTTTGAATCAATGGGCTGTGAAGATTCGGGTTTTAAATAGCTTTGCTTTGTTTTCTGTCAGTAAATAATATTCTCATTTCAATGGCTTGGGTAAATTTTCAGCTTTGGAATTATTCCTTATAAGAGATCTTCATCTGTTCTTTTTCCACAATTCTCACCGAGTGGACAACATTGCCCAACACTAAACCGATACAATGTCTAGAGCCGACAGCAACTTTTATCATCTGAGTTACGGGTCTTCCAATAACATGTTGTTTTTGCATAACATCATCATGCCTACTTTAGAGGAAGGCAAGGATACTGAGTTGTGTACAAGAACATGGCCACTCCTTGACAAGTCCTCTTACAAATCCTTCAGGAGATGGGACAGATTGTTGTGAGTGAGATAATAAGTTCAGTTGTTCCCCAGAATTGCTGAAGACCAAAAAAAAAAAAGCAAGATTTCAGAGCACCAGTTGGTACTTTTTACATCTTCTCATAAAACTGCTGCCACTGTTCCATTACATGTCAATTAGTAGCCTAAACAGGTTTATTACATTAACAAGGCAGTCATTAAACATTAAGTTTCTGATTAATTAAAATGGTGAGAGTTTTCAAACACTTGAATAACTTGGTTGATTCTTTTGCTACTAAATGGTCTTTCCTTGATTATATATTGTTTATGAATGACAGTCTAAATGATAGGTCTCACTGAGATAAATTTGAGAATCAAACAGGGACACAACACGCATATGGAAACAACAGCTCCTCCTCCTCCTCCTCTCACTCTCACTTATCTTTAGCCATGGTTAGTAAAACATACTAGGGATCGGCAGTTTGCCCTCAATGTGCTTTAAATAATCAGTTCAGTTTGGTTTGCCAAGTTACCTCAGATTGTCAGTTCCATCCAATTCAAACTCAGTCAATTCAGAAATTTGAGTCCAGTCAGTTTGATGCTTTGGCTCTACTTTATTTTCCAAAGTGATTAAAATGACTGGTGCACTGTGGAGTCTGCAGTAAATTGTGATGATGCCCAAAGGAAAATACTTGTGCAATTGCATAATCACAGAAATATGGTAATTATATATTCATGTCAGGACACCTTGTACAAGTATGTTAAATCACGGCATTTGCACAATGCATGCATCATTATTTGCCCTCCCTTGTTCCCCCTCTGAAGACCATGCTTCTTCACATGTACCACCTAAATTATCAACATTCAGCAATTCAGAAAGTTGAAACAAATTAGATATTTAGTTGCAATCAGCTTTAAATTAAACCTTTGAGTGAAAAATTCAGGGCAGCCCTAATATATCTGAGATATATTGTATGCAAGTGCAACATGGGATGTCAGGCATGACTGAAGCTTATATGCGATATTAACTCTAAAAAACAGACTGGCTGATATACAAGGTAAAGAGAGTTACTTCCTTTTTGGTTGTAAGGGAGGGCCAGCCCACCATCTCAGATAGAAGAAAGGGAAGAGGGAAGTTGTCCCCATTGCATTGAGGGCACTGAACCCTGGTGCAACCAGAAATATAAAGAAGAAAGAGACATATTTGAGACATAAATCTAAAAAAAAAAGGTGCTGGTAGTTATGACTGCAAATTAACTTCCAATGCAAGTCTGTTCAAAAGCATACTGCATCATCAACCTGGCAGGAGTCCTAATCAAAGATATTTGCACTTTGGAGCTGGTATATCTAGACAAACTCAGCAACCTACATGACATATTTATGTGAGAGACCAAAACACTTGTTTCCCCAAGGAGTTTTTCTTTGCACGACATTGATGCAGGTGACATATTTACAATGGTTCTTTTGTCTTTTATAGTTGAAACCTTTCAGAAAGAGATTCAAATACCACGATTCAGTGCCAAAGGGAGACAGCATATTCAAGCCAGTGAATTAGGCTGTCAGATTTAATAACTTTTTCTTTGTCCTCATTATTTGGGCTTTGGAGCCAGATCTGCTGATTTCACACTCTCAGTTGAATTCTGACTATTCACACTCAGCTCTCCTAGCTCTTCACCTTGATCTTTAGCACTACAATCAAGAGAAAGAATCTGATATATCACAAGTTAAACTACTTTCCCTCTAGCAGACAGAGAGCAACCAGATGCTCTTTTGATGTTCTAGACTTCAACACCATGCCTATAGCAAGGGACTCAGAGATGTAGCCCAAAACAACAGTAAGACACCAGGTTACTTACCCTTGATCTAACCCCAAATTGTCTATACTTAAGCATGAGTGGTTCTTCAGAGTCCCAGAAAGACGATCTTTCATTATTTCATGCTTGGACTCTGATTCTTCAGATAGCAGGAATTGATGTCAGACATTCCCCAGTCAAAGAATGGGCACAACTGAGCTACAACTTCTCTGCTGGTTTTAAGATGTCTGTGATTCTTTTAATGTGTTAAACACAAACACACACCACACACACACACACGCACACCATTGTAGATAAACAAGTTCACCAGTATATAGCAATCTTGCCTGATAGACAGTTAACCTGAATTTGATATTGTCATTGGAAAACTCATATCAAGACCCTATCTCTCAAAGTCAAATATAAATCAAATTGTGAACCAAGATCTTCTATTAGGAAATATATATAAATTCTTTGTGAAATAAGACATAGGGATGGAACAAATAAAAAATTCTATGATATAGTGGATGCAAAACCTCAAAGAAGTAATCACAGTACAATAATGGGAAGAGCTATGGAAAAAAATCAATAACATTTACTCCAAGCTACCATTTAAGGGAATATTGATATAAAATGTTTTACAAATGGTATATAACGTCTTCCACAATTATCAAGATAGACAAATCATATAACAATAAATGTTGGAAATTCCACAACAAAGAAGGGACATTTTATCACATATGGTGGTCATGTAAAAAAACTCAGACATATTAGAAAGAAATACATCAAAATATTCAGAAATTCTAAAAATAAAAATTGAATTGAAACCACAAATATTTCTGTTAGGTATAATTCCAGAAAAATATAAATGAAAAACATCACAATTTATTAACATACATATTGATAGCTGCAAGGACAAATTTGGCACAATATTGGAAAAGAGAAACTCACCCAATGATAAAAGATTAGGAGACTAAAATTGGAGAGTATGTGGCAATAATAGAAGTCTAACCAAATTTAAGCAGGAATGGCGGCCTTATATACTACACATCACATAGCAAGGCAAACTTAGATCTTTGGAAAATAGTTTCTAGGAAAGAGAGATCAATAAAAAACAATGGATATTACCAATAACCCTCAATATTCAAGGTTCAGTGTAAATATTTATTTCAGCAGTTCAGAAACAAATGGAAGGGGAGGGGAGAAAGCATCACTAAAAGTATGTATATATATGTGTGTGTGTGTGTGTGTGTGTATGTGTGTATAGCCAGCTATGAACTGAATACTCGCTATCTGACTTCAGTTGCAGGCTGTATTAATGCTACAAGAAAGGTGTTGTTCCATAATCTTTCTATAGCCAACCTACACAAAGGAGGTTAGCACGATCTTTACTTCAAACCTGCTCTAGACTTAATGAGCCCATAACTTATTCTGAAGCCTCCCTCTCTTGTGTAGTTGAGAGACTACAGAAACTAAGGAAAAGCCATCCTCTGATTTAGAGCTATCAGACAATAGACCTGCAATTATTAGCACAGCAGAGATGTGGGTGCTGGAGAGTCCCATGAAATTAACATCCCAGGACTGCAGAGATAAAGATAATTGAATAAATTGTCTTGTTTATGTGAGGAAAGACCTCCATTGGTTGCTTCTACCAAGTCATGATAAATATGCATGGGCTATTGCCACCCAGAAGAGTCAACCACTTTCAAACAGTGGCATCTATTTGAAATGAGAATGATTTGGGGGCCATCTTGGCAACAGCTGTTTCTATTCAAAATTCCAGTTCCACAAGAGTTTTAACATGAAAAGAGAGAGTAACAGAGGTTAGTAATCTGATTTGTACCAGTGAGGAAGGAGATACCAAGGGGGGGGGGGGCGGATTAGAAATGAGCTTGAAGGAATTTCAGATTGCAATGAAAGGCTCAAGCCTCCATGTTGGCAAAGCTCCTACTGAATCCAGTGGAAGTTTTCTTTCTGTAAAGATTGTATGCGGTAGCCTCTTTATACTCCAAATATAATTTCACACTTTATTGCTTCTGGTAATGGATTCTTATGACTTGAACACGTAGATGACTAAACAAAAAAGCAGTCTGAGCCAACACAAGGTAAGGGTGACAGAGCACTATCAGCAGCAAATACGTATGAAAATATCCTAAAACATTTGGCTTAAGGGTGCTGGTCCTTTGGATGTCAGGCACAGCTACTGAGAGTGGCTCCCAACCATGTTTTAGCCAAGATTGATGGTACAAGTGGAAAATAAGATGCTCTTTGATAAATATGAATTCCAATGAACATTACACCAAGCAGGATTTGTTGTTGTTGCTTTGGTTCAGCATGTTGTATGAACCCAGTCTTGGCAGTTTGTAAACCCTGGTTTATAACTTATCATATTGTGTAAATCTAGCCAACTATGACTTAATAAAACACCATTAGGAAAGCTATGGCTTAATGTGATTGGTGAACCCAGTCATTGTACCTGAATGTCAGCTTAGGGAGGGGAAAGATTTTAAGCAGTGAAAAAATGACAGGGATAAGAATCTCAATATCACCCTGTAAGTTGAAACCAACTTCACCTTTTTCATTCTCAGCTTCATTTCCTGCACACAAAAGCAGGTGAGAAATGTCACTCTCTTCAGGGCAAAAAAAAAAAAAAAAAATACAAAGGAGGGTAACAAGATTAATTCACTCTTCATAAAACTGACTAATCTGAAACTTCTAATTGCTTTGGAATGATCTTTCTTCACAACAGTATAACTTCAAGAAATATTTTGGAGACATGGGAACAAGTGGTTGCATTTTCACATAGAATCTTCTTTGGATCAATGCTATGAAATATGCACTGTCTATCTTTGCCCATCCCATTAAATTGCAAACTAGCTGGCTACATTTTCACTTAGAGTGCAGGGTGAATCCAGCCTTGATCTTAGCTCACAGTTCAGGGTGTTGCATGATTTCAGAAAGCATCATTCTAAGGAACCTTGGGAATATAAACATAAGAGTTGACAAAAATAAAAGCCTGAGTTTCTGATATCCAACTAACCCCTCCCCCTGAAAAAAAACAAACAAAAAAAAGAGGCAAAAGAGGAAGGCACTTCTTCCCTTCAAAAATTGAGACAAGCTTTCAGCATTTTGAAATTGTATTGATCTATGTATTGAATTTGCACCCCATCATTCAGTCAAAAAATGTTGGGTTCAAGGTAGCTTAGAATAATGATACAAAAAGAGAGATTAGATGTTTGAAAGCACATTTAAACATTATGAGAAAAAGATTGATAGAACAATAGCCCTCCAACTTAGCAGCCAAACATCACTGCCACAAGCTGTCTGGATTGAGAAAAATAAAAATAAAAGGCCTAGAGAACAAGCTGGTATACCCAAGGCCACATAGAACCTATACTGGCTAAGCTTGGAGACTTGAGTGGTACCCTCTTGATAAAATCTGGGAATTACCTATTGTTGTTGTTTAGTCGTTAAGTCAGTTCCGACTCTTCGTGACCCCATGAACCATATTGCGCCAGGCAATATTATAGGCAATAATTGCCTATTATCCTCACTCAAAAGCCTTTAGCCAAGAGCCAGTTTGGTGGTGTGGTTAGGGCACTGGGCTAGAAACCAGGACATTTTGAGTTCTAGTCCTGCCTTAGCCACAAAGCCATCTGGGTGACCTTGGGTCAGATGCTCTTTCTCAGCCCTAGGAAGCAGGCAATGGCAACCACTTCTGAAAATGTTGTCAAGAAAACTGAAGGAATTTGTCCAGGCACTCTCCAGGAGTCAAAAACTGACTCAAAGGATCCATCCATCCATCCATCCATCCATCCATCCATCCATCCATCTCCTTATCCTTTAGCACAAAAAGCTGTTCTGACTTCAGGAGCTTTAGAGAAATAGCAGCAACAAAACAACATTAATATTGCATGCAACAGCTGAAAGTAGAATGTAATTTTCCAAGAAAGCCATGAAGGAAAACCCCACATTTTTCCAGTTTAGGGAATCACCTCTGTATTGTATGCTTTCTGTCGTAAATTATTTAGCACCCTTGGGTTCATTTAAAAACCAACAAGAGAGGAGAAATGAAGCTATCTTCCTGGTTAAGACATTTATCAGGCATTATGACTAGTTAGAGGCCATAATTCACTTAGAACAAAATATTCCATGTGGAATGTCACTCTGAAATGCTCTGGGTAGGTTGTTCTCCAACCAGGCACTTGTCAAAGGAAACTAACAGCAATACCTTGATTCTCATTTTTCACCTTAACACCATAAACACAGGAGGAATGGCAGTCCATGTTGAGTGTTACCCACCTTCCAACCTATGACATTTGTCCAAAGGAATAATAGTTTTTGAAGTGTTAAAATATGGTGTAGGTAGACTGCAAAGAGTTTGAATCTGTTACATTCCTTATTTGCTACATGAATATTTAATTCTTCTTAATAATCCTCTTGGCCAATTTGTTTGTAGCTAGGCACTAAATAATATGGGGTATGTTGTTCCAAGCTGAGAAAATTTAAAATGGCCATTCTGAACTAAGAATATTCAACAAGTTTAAATTGTCTATAAATAAATAGGAAATATTCTTCAAGGTCTAAAAAATGAAAGACTCTGCATTAGAAACCTAGGATTTCAAATTAAGGGTATTCAAGATTGGAGGCGGGGGCAACATTCCATTCATTTTCATTATTAAAATTTCATTCATTTTAATGTCCATTCATAAAAACATGCAATACATTAGTTACTCAGATTCATTTTCTTTCAGCATTTTTCATTAACTTGTAGCAACATCAGCATTTATAGTGGCCAAGTGGTGGCCACTAGAAGCTTCCTCTCCCCACCCCCACCCAGAAATTCTCTGAAAGTTGCAATGACTGAGCTTTCTGGGAAGATTAATTGGCAGCTGTCAAGAGCTGACTGCCAAATTCAGCTTTATGACTGCCCCAAGTAAAATAAATAAAGAAATAAATTGAATTAGCTGCACAAGAAAAAAGAAAGCTTCCCCATTCCCTCATCCCAGATAAATTACAAATGGGCATGATTGGGATAATACAAATGACTCCATACATTCACATTTCTTATTTACTATTCATGGCTGCTTTCTGCCATTCATGGATGGTTTTCTACTCTCAGACCCTGTTTGATTCAATATCACAACTTCGGTAGCTCAAAAATAGTCTTGTGATTTAGGGATTTGTTACCTCATCTCCTGAATCTCCATTTCTAAGCTGCTGATATGAGTAGGAAACTATAGGTCATTCAAGCCAGGAATTCTTCATTATCTTCCAGGATTGGTTAGTCTAATGAGAACAGAAGGCAAATGGCATACTATTATCACAGAAAAACCAATATCTAAACAGATCTTGGGCCAAACAAAACCTATCCCTAATTTGTCAATTTTTTTCTTCCCCTACAGCTTTCTGTTTTTCATTGTCATTTCTAGGATGCCTTCAAGTTTCTTAGGGTGGTTTTACTGAGCTTGCTTTGTTCTTGCAAGATGATGGTAAAAATAGTTGTACCTGCTTTCTGTTACCTTTCTCAGAGATATCCTGAGTCTCTGGATGCAAAAGAACAATATATAGCACTGGAGATGTCATAAAGATTCTCTTCATGAACCTCAGGAAATGACAAAATTAAGCCTGTGAACAAAACCTTCTTTGAAACTTTGATTTATTTGCAAAACTGATTAGATTTGGATCAATTCTGGATCCCTTTTCAGATTGGACCGATTCATTTCAGATTTTTGAACTGGTTCCAAATAACCCATTCTTGTGTTTTCACAGAAATGTCCAAATTATCCAAACTGATTCAGAGGAATCTGAAACATTGAAATTAACGTAGAGGCCTCTAATTTGATTCAATGTTTGGTTCAACTTTTCCATTTCATTTATGAGTTCATTCACTTTGAAAAGTTCAGAGACTCCCCACTGAAACTTCTAAATCAAACTTTTGCATAGTCCTAGTAAACATAGATCAAAAGTTGGTTGATCCACTGTACCTACCCCAGCTCTGGTACACAGACTCCAAAATTATTCTTCTTCCATCTATCATCTCAGAACACAGACAACAGCTGTGGAACTGAATGATGATGGAAAGTGGGGAGTTGCTCATTCTGTTAAGCTGTTTCTCTAAATTTGCCTACTTATTGTGAGCAATCAGTCTGAGAACCAGATCCTTTGTACATTCTTAGTAATATAGCATTTATCCTAAGTGATCTGCCACCTAACAGTACCTTCCTTCTATTTTTGTACACATACACTTACTGCATAGTAAACATGATAAACAAGTAACTTTTTTCTTCAACAGCAGAATAGCCATTATTCCAAAGTGACCGTGCTGTTGTGCATCTAATCTTCAGTTTAAAAGGCAGTTGAAATGGTTATAGGGCAATGAAAAGAGGAATGTAATTTAAGGATAATTCCAGGTAAGTAAAAAAAAAACTAAAAAAAAAACTTTATGAGGATGTCTGGCATTGATTACTCCTCCATATCTCTCCTCCTTCTTCAGTCCTGAAACACCAGGGGGTGGGGGGCTCAAAACCCCACTGGAATTTGAAACAATTACAAGAGCTTTCCAAAGAGGGTCAATTCTCTCCTGCCAAGTGTCTTTTGCTCCTACTGTTTAGAACGCAGTAGTGAATAATTCAGTATGAAAGCTGCAATGGGGAAAACACACTTGAGTTCACAACCAGAAAAAAGACAAATCAAACTTAATCTTTTGGAAATAATCATCATAATAAATATAATATAAATGAATAAACACCTACATGGATCTAAACTGTATAGCCGAACAAGATTATTGCCTAAGGAGACTGGTCTGAAATATTCTGGGCTTCATATCAAGAACAAATCTGAAGCCAGGAGAAGGGAGGTTGAGATGAGTGGAGGCTTTGCACTGCATCCACCAGTTTGCATACTTTGCTGCTTTCCGATGCACTCACTTTGTTTGACTACTTCTGGGGTTTACAGAGTGATGAATTGTGCTAAGAGATGTAAGGAGGCATTTAATAGCAATTGTGTTCAGCTGTTTAGTTTGTGCAGTCAGATAAAAGCATACTGCTCTCACAGGGTAATGCAATAATAGATGTACTCAACAGGGCATGGCTACATATATGTTTGTGTCATTAACCAATGCTTCTTAACTAGCATTCCTTTGTTTTTATTCCCACCCATTGCAAAGGGAAACAGGCAAAGCCAAGGTTTCCAGTAGGTCAGCCTGTTTTGCTTTGTTTTTTTTTTAATGTAAGCTGCTTAGCTGTAAGCCAGCTAAGGTGTGCTAACTGCAAAAGGGAAAAAAGGGGAACAGGAATTCTGAGCTGATGGTTGCAAAGCTGGGTGCTTCATCAAAGATAATGGGCATTGCCAAGCAGGTGTTAATACAATCATAGGAATGGATAGGTGGTGTACATTTATGAGATTTGGGGCAATTGTTTTTCTGGAGGGGGGGAGGACTTTGAAGGACAATTATTTCCTCTGATGTGAAGAAGAACAAAGCATATATTCTGAAAGTAACATTTATCACAATAGGACTACATACTGATTACCTTTGCTGAGCACAAGATCATAGTATATAAGATTCCTCAAGTTCCCCACTCCAAAGATGGAGACAGAGCCTTAGAAGGAAAATCTGATAACCAGGACTGAATCAGGAGTGAAATCCTGGAGAGGGAATTTACCCTGTCTGAGTAGACTTTAAGATTAAATAATACGTGGAGCTGAGTGGGAGCAGACTTCACCCATTCATAAATAATCTGGATTGAACTGTTGATTAAGAGTAGGGAACCCCAAATTCAATTCCCCACTAAAGCATGATGCTTCCATGGTGAACTTGGACCAATCACTCTTTGACACCCTTTGCATGGCATTCTTAATTGAGACCTGGAAGGGGGTAAACGGTTTTACTAGACAGTGGAGGGTAGATTTTGCCCCAAACAGGCCCATATATGTTTGGAATTAATCTCATGTTCAACTAGCTCCCCCTGTCATGAAAACGAGTTAATTAACTCTTCTCGTGCATATTATCCTAGAGAGGTTATGCAGAAAAGGGCCCCTCCTGGAACTTCCATCTCAGCCTCCTTCATATTCCCCCACCTTGCACACACACTGGTGAAAAGGGGCAGACATGCCACGGTAGTGCTGAGCCTGATTTCATACCTTTGTTTTATTTTTAATTTCTTCTTCAGAAGATAAAAATATTTTTAAAAAAAGAATTTGGGGAGGGAATCGATAGCATGCCAGCCTCTTTTGTGATGACAGTGGGAACTAAAGAAGAAAAAGGCTGCCATATGACAGACCCAACTATCCTGTGCTCGGTGGTGCTGGCATACGAAGATGAATCTATAGATCTGGAAAGGGGATGGATGGGTCACAACTCTTTCTCAGCCTAGTTTATCCCCATAGGGGTAAAGCAAATTTTAAAACGCCATAATATCATCCGATTAAAATGAACAAGGTATAATAAACAAATACCACACTAATAAATAGTGGTGAATTCATTCCAAAGGCCTCTGGGAGAGAATAGTTGCAACTGACTTCTAGAAGTTCATCACCAAGGGGAGAGAGGGGCAGCCTAGTTCTGGAGGCAGGCTGTCCCAAAGTAGGGGAGTCATGATGGGGGGGAAATTGATTTTCTAACTTATGCCCTCCTCACTCCACAAAAAAAGGGGACAAGCATGAGGAGAATCTCTTCCCAACCAGTCAGCCATGCTTTGGAGCTCAATAAAAACAACTCAACAACCATTAGAAAGTCAGTGCAGACCACAGAACTAAAATATGAGGCAGAGAGACCACTGGATGGTATTAACATTGCTGTCTATTCTTCCATCTTTAGACTGAGTATTTTCTGAGAATTCAGGTTCTGACAAAAAGCCTAGGAATCATGGAGATATTGCCATATTTTCTAGGAACTTCCAGGCAACCCGGAACAGCAGTGTCACGTCCAGTAAATTTAAAACTTCCAAAACTCCAAGAGCTCTACTTATAGTTGTTATTACAGTTGACATTATTTCAACTTCAGTTTCTAATCCCTGATATTCTATTAGTTTTTCCTGATACCATCATCATCATCATCATCACCTACTGGCATCAACTTTTAAAGCACAGGTTGCTTTTATATCTGAATGCTGCTAATTTAAAAAGATGCACAAAACATGTTTCAACACTGATCAAGTTTGCACAGCCTGACCTTGCTGGGCGGCACCATCAGTTTCTACCAAGTATTGTCACAGGACACAGAAAATGATTTGGAGGAGAGGTCACAAGTTTGAGAATCTGCTCTAACCATTATATCATGTTAAAGGTGGTTTTATTTCATCCAGATCAAAACTAGATTCAACCTTACACAAGTTATCCATCAGGAGTTTTCATTTTCCATGCCAAGGACTACATAAGTGCTGTGGCCCCTCTAAAAAGTAAGTGGGGGCTCCACAAAAGCTGATTGTTGTATAAAATATAGCCTGACTTTGATTTCATCTTAATTCTAAGGGATGAGGAATAAACTCAAAACATGGTTAGAAGTTGGTTGATACCCAAATTCACTTCCATATTGAGGTGGAGTGGAAGGGATTTCACCCTTTATGGTGACTTTTAATTTCCACCACTAACTTCTTTCTTCTATTGATCACCTGACCTACATTCTATATTCACTGAGCATACAATGTTGTGTGGTCAGGTGATCACTGTAATAGGAAGAGAAAAAACGACAGCAATAGAATCAAAGGATTCAGGAGATTTGTGCTGCCTGGAGCACACAGAGGGATAGCTCTGAAGGTTTTGATACCAACAACATCAGAAGGTGGTTTACCAAACCCTTCTATTTCCAAGGAAGCAAAAATTCCAGCAACACCAGAAATGATCCTTGGTTCCTGAATTTCGGGCATCTTGACTTTAATTGAATTATAATTAAATTCTATCTAGTTACTAAAATTATTCATCATATAAATAATATTTTTTCCACTTTGGACACATTTCAACCTCAGCATTTTGTGACAAATTCTGCAACAACACTGGAGATACCTCAAGGCTGCATGCAGTTCTGAGAACTCAGATTGTGCACCTCGTTCCATGCTTCACAGGATCAGAGCCTGTAATGTAATCTGATTACCTGGGAGACCATAAATGCAACAGATACAACTGAATGGCAGCTTCATGCTCAGAGACCAAATGCCATTCAACATCAGTTGCAAGAACAGGAAATGGTGATTGCCTTCATGTTCTATTTATGGACTTCTGGAACGCAGAATGCTGAACTATGTAGACCTCTGCTTTGACCCAGGTAAGTTCTTCTTCCCTTTATTTTTTTAATTGCTTACTAAGATTAACCTTTCAATGCAGATACCCTTAAAGTATCAACAATCAATAGAAGCAATCCATAAAAAGCAACGAAATACAATAAAACACAAGTGGACCCCTTGAAGACACACAGCAATAACCCCACAAGGTTAATAACAACGCAGCCAGCAGATTAAGAAGCTCAGCTTTTTAAAAAAGAATCATTAAAAGGATCTTAAATAATACCTGGACAAGCACAGGAGAAGGCCATGAAGACAATTGCTTTTTTACCTGACTTCAAGCCTATAAACATTTACTGAGAGTAATCACCATTGATCACTGTGGGACTAACTTCTGGTTCATGCTGTCAAATCTATTTTGCTGGAGATATGAAATGGCCTAGAAAGTTGATAGGCGTGTATATGCATGCATTCAGAGTAGGGAAAAACAGTTCTCCATGGTGCCCTTTTAAAAAAAATGAAACAAAAAACAAAAGCAAAATAAAAGCCTAGTGTGCATAAAAATAGATAGTAGCTGTCATAACTGTGCCTTTGTTTTGTTTAGGACACTCAAATTCTTTTGCCACCCAAGACAATGCTGCCAGCCTAAACTGAGCATTCAAGTCAGAGTGCCACGCTTCCTTACAATTTTTCCCAATTCGTCTGCAAAATGCATTTACATTTTTTACTTCATCCAATGTTTCTCCAGCTGGCCTTCCATAATGAATCAAGATTGCATCCTGGCATGGAAAACCGTGCCAACTGACATTAAAAAGTTTTGAAATCAAACTTGAACCATTAAGAGTCACACTTTCCACTACCTGTAAGAAGTATACATTGGTAATAAATATTAAATACATAAGAAATATGCTGAATAGACAGGAGATAAGAAGTTTACACCTCCAGTCATGTGAAGCAGGACTGCCTTCCATGTAATTATTCCATATAAGTCAAGTGCATCATACTTACAGCTTTACTAGGTAGGGCTAAGCCATCCCTTCCCTCTTCCAAGACACAGATGAAACCCTAGGGTATCCCCGTGAAAATGGAACTCAGTCTAAGTCCCCATTTTAGTTTTCACAACCCTCATGGCTACAGCAGATATAAAAGAGGCAAAAACAGACAGAGGTGGGTCCCCCTCCTTATGCTGTCCACAGTGGCACACACCTTGATTGGCCACCCTCTTTAATTTTTTGTTCTGTTTCTAGGGGTGAAAGAAAACCCCAAACTGGGAATTTCCAACCTCATTTGCAGCAGCTGGGAAGGCTTAAAAATATTTGTGCCTGGTTGACTAGCTCACCAAAGACTGTACATTTGGCGAATGGAGGTGAGTAGGTGAACTAAGGAAATGGCTCATGGGAGTGGCCGTGATGATTCAGGACCACGGTCAGCAGCACAGAAGCAGCGGCATCTGCAGGCTGTACCTTTGCTTCCCTTCGTAGAGCAGCACTTGCCTTGATTGAAAGCTAAGGCAGGGCCATTGACATTATGATACTTCACGGTCAACAGTTTTGCTGCATGTGCAGAAACCTCGATTACCAATCAAGCTGAACACACTATTTCAGTGAAGAGGAGCAAAGGGCCATTTCGCTCCAGGGCTTCGCTTCAAAGCAGCACCAACTGAAGCTGCTGTGAAACAAAGTGTCCCTTCAAAGACATGCAAGCTTGAATACACGTACAAAATGTCGGGATACCAAGAGCATCCTACAACCAGTTTACCCCTGCAGTGATTTGAACCATGGTGAAATTCATTCATTCATTCGATTTACGTGGCCCCCCATCTCAACAAGTGACTCTGGGCAGTAAATAAAATGAAAATAAAGTAAAAGCAATTGCAGTAATACAAAAGCTGAGAAAATATCATATCCCATCATCACTAATACAGCCAAGAAATGGGTCCTTGCGTACGCTCAGGGCCCCAGGCCTGGGCACAGAGCCAGGCCTTCAGGGCCTTATGAAAGGCCAGCAGGGCTGGGGCCATCCTGGTCTCTAGAGGGATAATGTTGCATAGGGCGGGTGCTATGGCAGAAAAGACAGGACTTCAAGGCCCTGCCAGCTGGCATTCCTTGGCCAACAGGGTCCAAAGCATGCTCATCCTGCCTGACCAGACTGGACAGGTAGAAGCAACTGGGGAGAGACAGTCCCTCAGGTAACCCCTTTTCTTGTCCATAATCTTTCCAGTAGCTCCATCCTCTCAGTCTCCTATCAAGTTCTTAAAAGTACAGTGCTCAGTGCTATAATCTTTGTGTCCTTTTCCAGATCCGATGTGGAATGTCTTCAGGATCTTCTTGGTCATTAGATTCATTGGAAGCATCTCTTTTAGAAGGAAGGGTCAGCTCCATCAGATTTATGGAACTGTGAAATCCAGGAGACCCCCTACTCTCTTCTTGCAGAGGATCTGAGATTGATTCCATCTCCTCCTGAGAGCTTCTCCCCATAATTTCAGATGGTGTTTAATCCTGGATATGCCTTTATGTAGACTAGATATGGCTGAAAAGAGTGGGAAAGTGAGAATCAGGTTAGGCCATCTCTACAGCAAATGTTTTCTTTTTCCATGAAAGTATAATTGCAACCACTTTGTTATGGTGTAACTCTCCTTTGAGTCTGGTGTTATCAAAAATCAGTTGAGTCAAAGCCAAGAAAACCTAGGGCTGCATACTGATATATCACATTAGTATTCTTGTAGTATATCAAAACCAACATTTCAGTAGATGCTAGTTAATGTACCATATAGCATTGCTGGGAAAATGTCAGACCCAATTAAGACATAAACTCACTAACTACACCAAAACTTTTTCTTGCCAAAAAACACAAGTGATTGTGACAGGAAGGGGAACCGTTTTTTCTCTGAAATTAATAGTACATTCCTTGACTCACAGTAGATATTTCTAGGACAATAAAAGCTAATATTTACCAGCCATGAACTTAATTTACAATCGGAGTCTTTTGTTCAACTAATCTCCACTTATTTGATGACCATTCATTATCATTATCAATATATGTTTTGCAGAGAAATACCGGCTTTGGATTGAACAGTATATAGAGTCATTGTGCCCCCTAATGTTCAAAAAGGAAACACATTATCTAAATATTGCATGTTCCAATCTGTTCTCCTGAAATACAATTTTGCTCCATCTGTGCTTGGTGATTGAATATACTCATGATTGTTGCTGGGACTTCGTTCCACTTCAGCACTAAACCCAAACCCAGCACAGAATAGGACAAATTAGCCCAGTTCAGATATAATGGAGGTGTAAAATTCACTTCGTCCTTGACTAAAAACCATGAGTGAAGGGTTAAAAAAAAGTGGGGGAGGGAATTATATAAAAAAATGATGCTTGCTCAAAAGAAATGCCCTGCTGATCTTATGAACCCCAACTCATGAGAATGGGGGTGCTTTGAATTCAGAAGAGCTAAAGCTAACTCTTGTACCTTCTCCCTATTATTGATGGAAATATTGCGGGACATCATTTTTCTTCCATGTGGGGCCTCCAAAGAAGACCTCTTTCCTGCCAGCATATGTTATGTCCATCTCAGACTCTCAAGTAGAGGATGAAGAAACACTGGTCAAGAGAATGGAGGCCTCAGGAACTTCCAAAGATCCCATACCTGGCACAGAGTTTGAACTAGACTTCCCTCCCTTCTACCTCATTGGAGTCTTTGGACTCTAAACCGTTTTCACTAACTGTGACCCCAAAGGAGCATTCACGCCACCGTGTGGAACCACCTGATTGAAGAATGGTCTGCACAAGTCCAAATTAAATTGCATGATGACTGATCGAAGAAAAGAAATTGGATCACTGATAAAACTAAATGGCAGATTTAGACTTGTGCTGTGATCAATACTGGAGAGTTCCCTATCCACATTTCACTTTTTAAGAAGCAATCGAATTGATTTTACGAGGCAAACCAAGAAAGAGGCATTGCTCCTTTTATTTTCGCTGAAGGTTCAATGCAATGCAAATAGTAATACTGAGGGCTTTTTTTTTTGGATAGCATAGAAAAATTATATTTCCATTCACGAACTAACTATTGTCTCCTAACTTTGTCCACCTAAGATTAATGCACTGGTGAGGTTCATAGACCTAGATATAGCTATTTTTAACACTGTCATATTAACCCTAATGGGGCGAAGTCAGCAGATAATATTCAGACATTTCTGTATAACATATAACTGTGCCACAATCTGCCCTGCAGTTTCCTGAAAGATTTTTTCCTCCTTTTCTTCCAAAGAGAGTTTTGTTTTTCTACCTCACCTTTAGGATGCCTTGACTTTCTGTAGAAGGTCTATTGTGCAATGGTAAAAGCTGCTAGCTTTTCAATTTACACCTGTGTCAATATTCCACAATCACTCTTGCTGTCTCTGCTTCTTAATATATGAAGGCCCCATGGGAGGAGTTCAATCATTTTAAGTAAAGCATAGAATGACAGGATGGCTTCCAACTACTAAAGATACAAGTGCACAATGAAGAGGACGTTCATATACTCCTCAACTCCTCATATACTGCTCAACTATCTCATAATTAAGGTAAGTTAGAAAAAAAAGTCCTATGAGACTTTCATATAAATGTTCTTCTCCTCGGAAAGTTAAACTGGAAGCATTCCCCCACCCCCACCCCCGCCATGGAACTGAAGGAAACTAATCCAAAAATGCAAAAGAAATTTTCAGTGCAGCACCAACAGGATGTGAAGCAAGAGGCTGAGCTTAATTAATCTGGCCCACTCATGAACACATGCTTTATAGGAGGTTGCCCTTGAAGAACACTCAGAGGTTTCAACTGGTCCAGAATACAGTTGCACACACAATTTTTGGTGCCCCAAAGTTCACCTGTACAACATGACTGCTGTGCAAGCTACATTGACTTCCAGTATACTTCTGGGTGTAATTCAAGGTGCCAGTTATCCGTGTTAAAGACCTGCATCACTGTCAGCACTTCATGGTAGATCAAACTAGGACACCAGGGTTATGCATACTAATACTACTTTATTATAAGGTTACAGTAACAGAATCTTGCAAGACTGAATGTGCTCCCTCCTCCCTTTATCTTCATGAGAACTAGGGAGGGTCATGTCTGAGATGCTTACGCAAGTTACATGTCTGCCCCAGATTCAGATTTCTATTATCTGACTGCTGCCTTGATTGTGGCTTTTCCTCCTGTTCCTCAAGGTTATTCCTACTTCCCATTACATCAGCATGGGGCCAGGTAACTTACAGAACAGCATTTCTGCAAGAGTTTCTGCCTGTTCCACCAGATCTAGACATCCCACGTTCCCTCTATTAAACAGTGGCACCTTGTGGGACCAGGGCTTGCCTTTTGGATATTTGGAGGGCCCTGATCCTTTTGACCTTCTAGAAGACCTGCTTTTCCCCCAGGCATTAGAGCTTACGGTTGTCTATAACATCTTTTTGTCTTGTCTAAGTAATTTTCCCCCTTAAATAACTGCTGCAGGCACTTAACGTTGCTCCCAAATCTCCCTTTAAATATCCTCTCTACCCTTTCTTCTCCAAAGAATACATTGTCAGTTACTGACTTGAGCAACAAATGGTGCTTTGATCTGTTCTTGGGAGATAGCTGGGATGTAATAAGTTGAGATACAATGTAATAAGTATTGAGCTCCAGGGCTTGCGTCTAAGTAAGTTATTTCAGGGCTTGATATGTTGCCATGTTTGAATGATAATTATCTCATCTAATTCAATTGTGATATAAAAGAGGATCTTTGCTTCTTCCCCAGATAATTCCCTGACATGATCTCCAAGTCAACCAGGAATCTTTTAATTAACCAAATAGGTTTCGTAGTGTGCATAGGTGTTTTTTTTTTCCCCCTTTCAAAGATGCTGGAAATTGGAGAATGTTGGAAACATTTAAGGAATGCTGACTTAATCATGCCTCTTGTGAATGAGTTACATAATGGTTTAAGCATGGCTACTTAAAGTAGGGCCAAGTATACTTAAAATAGTTTATTGCCAAATGCTGAACATTGCAATTTAAGGATGCGAGAGACCCTTACTCTTTACTGTTCTTTGCTTTATTTTGTTATATGCCAACCTTTATAGAAGATAGAGCATTATAGACATATAAAATCAATGCTCAGAATAAAATGAATACAGGTATGAAATAGAAGTTCTAAATTATAGGTGAAGTTAGAGATTAATGCATAAAAAATTAAAGCAAAATGACAGATATTCTGTTCATTTAACTATTACACAATGTCTAGTTTGTTCAATATCTGTTGCAAAGAATGAGAATGCTTTTATGAAGGTTTATTTAAAGCCTTGGAAAATCATCATTAACCAACTAATTTGACTGGATACAAATTAGGGATATCCATATTATTTGTTTATATTCAGTCATGAATCTATTCTGTTCAACTTTCATATCATTCTGCTAATTAAATAAAGTTGTAGTTGAAAACCATTTTTAGCAAGTGCTAAATACAGACTTTTTTCTATGCACCTATCCTCCACATAAGTATTTTATATTTTATACACACACACACACTCATCAAACTGTTCTCTTTGGGGATAAGCAATATTGTATCAGCCACAGAAAAGGAGTAACAAATAATATACTAAATAAATGAATGATATAAGGAAAGAAGAAATCTTTTTACATCAACACCATTCACTTTACTTCTTCTTACCTTTCTATCTTTGCAAACAATTTCTGCTTCCACCATGCTTAAACACTGATTCATACATTGTTGTTTGTTCTTTAAATCTCTTTTTGAGGACCTCATTAACTCCACCCAACCATGACTGCCTCAGTCTTCCCCTGCCTTTCAACCCTCTCAATTCTTCCTTCATATGTTTATTTTGTGATTTGATCCCCATTCATTCTCTCTATATGGCCAAACCATCTTAACATACTTCTTTTACACCAGTCGCTCACTTTTGTCTTCAAACCATGTTTGTTCAGTATCCATCCATTCATGAAATTATCTCTTCTTGTTTTATCATGTATGCTTCTTTAATAAGCCATTCCCACTGTATTCAGTTTCTTTGATGTTTCTAATCCACCCCAGCCATGAAACTCACTGAGTGACTTGTCTGTCTCAGGCCAACTTATTTATTTTATTTTATTTATCTCATTTGTATAGCCACCCAGTTCACGTAGTGACTCTGGGTGGTATACATAATAAAATAATCCAAATACATAAAAACCATTAAAAAGCAAACCAAATTAAATTACAAAGATAAACTTACCTTACAGATTGTTGTTGTGAGAGAAAATATACCTTGAAGCACACTTAGACATAAAGTTCTAAATATAAATACTAATACTACTACTCTTGACCTATCCAACTCTCACTCTGATATAGCAACAAGGGAAGGAGCATACTTTTATGCACAGCCATTTTAATTTCTTTGGCAAACATTCAGCCCTCACAAAATGCCACATACTACAAACTCTCCTTTTTTCAGTATTAAAATTAAAATTTCTCGATCCATTTCCCCATCTTTAGTAAACTAAACTATAGAAAGTCATCTACCTTTCGTCTTTCTCCATTTATGTATAACATACTATCATTTACTTCATTTTCCCTGTAAAAGACAACTTCCTTGTTACTTCGCTTAAAACATTAATTTTCAGATCCATGCTCCTTACAGCATCATACAATCGATCTTAATTTGCTTCAGATCATTTGAGTCCTCAGCCAACAATACAGCATCACCTGTGTACAAAAGCATACACAACTTCATGTCCACAACCAACTTATCCCTGATATCATGACAAGCATTCCTTATTCTTTTATCAATGAATATAATAAACAACCAAGGGGATATTCACACATACTTCTTTTCCTCCCTACTCAGCAATAAATCATTTCCTAGGCATTCTATTTAATCTCTCGCATTCTTTACTACCATCCTATAATGTTCTTAGCACCTTCAGAACCAATCTTTCACCCATATTCCATATCAAGCCTATTCACTTTATATATGGCCAAATAGCCTGGCTCCAGCTCACCAAAAGAATAAAACAAGGCTGTATACTCTCCCCTTATTTTATTCAACCTATACACTGAATATATATTGAGAGAAGAAGACTTGGAAGAAGATGAGTGTTGCTTTAAAACTGGAGGAAGAAACATCAATAACCTCCACTATGTTGATGACACTACTCTATTAGACCAAACTAATGACAACAGGTACAGCAACCAACCTTAGAACTGACAATGAAGATATTGAAATGATGGATAGCTTCTGCCTTCTAGGATCAATTGTCAACCGTAAAGAAACCAGCAGTCAAGAAATACGCTGCAAATTAGCAGTTGCTAGAGTAGCTGTGAAGACCTTGGAAAACATATTCGGAGAACCCACTAAGGGTATGTTATTTGCATTTTGCTATGTTAAAGAGATATTCTTCCTGAAATTCTGAACATAAACGGTGGTTCCTTGCTCTATGCTAATCACTCTAAGCTAGTGTCAAGTCACACTTAAAGGATGAATTCACCACAAAATGTCTAGATCTAATTCCAGGATAAAATAATTAATGTCTGCATCCATGTAATATGCACTGCACAAACAAATAAGCCATATTATAGGTAAGCATGATTTGATTCTGCCAACATGCTAAGATAGGACTGAGTGTCCCACCATGCACTGATTCTGTGAACTACTCAACTCTGTTAAAGCCCAACCTGGTGTGTTGTCTGAACCAAACTAATTATCAAGCAAAAATTCACTCGATTGCAAATCAGTCTCTATAAATAGTTTCATATAGCCTGGAACACAAGACTTTTTCAGTCAGAGCACCTCCCACATTCAAGTATTACTGACTGAGTAGCAGGTCACTAAGCAATGAACAGGCATGTGTGAATGTTCCTCAATCCACCACCCACAAGAAGAAAAACATCTCTGCCTTAGCTCCAGCTGCTCCACAGATTATGGAAATCAGTATGTGGGAGTCAGGAATACAATGGCATGTTTTGAAAAGTGAAGTACAGATATTCTAGGAATTTCATTTCCACACAGTTTTACTTTCAAATAGTAAATGCGGCAGTGCTGCTAGAATGAGTCCCCTTTTTCTCCCTTATGTTGCAACAGAAAATTTCCTGGTATAGAGCTATCTGTGTCATTGGTTCAAGGAGCTTTATTCATAATACAATCAAACTCAGAAATCCAGAAGAATTAGAAACTGAAAACCATGCTTAAATGTGCACCAACATCTTAGCAGTGTTTGCAAATAGAGAAGTTGACTAAAGGCCCAACTAGTGATGATGATGCAGGTGTAATGCTGAGTCTCTTGACTCATTGAGGATGATAAATCTAGAATGTGGCTGATCAAGTTCGACCAGATCTCTTTCTTTAGGTTAGGAGGCCAGTGAAAAATAAAAAGGAGTTATATAGAGTGGATGGATGCTAGTAGCGCCTACCTAAGGACATGCTAAAGAACATCTTATGATGCCTTAGAAATTGTATTCTTAGTGGAAGAAGTTTCTGTTTTCCTTCCTTCCTTCCTTCCTTCCTTCCTTCCTTCCTTCCTTCCTTCCTTCCTTCCTTCCGTCTGTCTTCTTAGCTTACTTGAGAAGCTCTTTTGAATTTCTTCTGGTGGTACTTCGTGAATGGGGTTACAGCTGGTGTGATTGTTTAGCGTTATATATCTTTCTTTCACTTTCTTTCACCATACTTCCAAATTTGAAAAGATTCCATGGGAGGAGTTCATGCTGAGGAACTCCCATGGAGAAATGTTTGTACAGTGAAAGACAAGACAATTCACATACCCCCTTGGCTATCTCTTAACTAAGCACAGCTATAAGTACTTTAGGTGGCTTAAAAGTGTAATCAACAAAATAATTTGAAAATCAAGTACTCGGTCAGAGATCTCTCCTTTTTCATTAACTTTACTCTGAATCTTGAATCATTCATGCAAAAGTAGAAATAAATATGTAAGGATGGACTAAGAGAAATAATAGTGATCATACATATCAAACATGTAGTGCATATTTGGAGACTTAACATTGCTCCTAATTAAATGTTGTACTGCTGCTACTGTATACAGTGGGAATCCTCACACACACAATGGCCCAGTGTGGCTCCTTTCATTTTTCTATCTTGTGAGTAATATAAAATATGGAAAATACGATTCTTTGAGACAGCTACAGTTGTTGCTTTGTAAATGTGATAAATGTTGCTTATTTTTTTCCAGAAAAGACTTTTGCTAAGTCATGATTCTTTTTTTCCTATGCTAAAGATCTTTAATCACTGCTAGCAAACTAGCCAATAAATCTGGAAGTTCTTCTACTTGTAGCTACTTTGGAATTTATCTATATGTACCAGGGGCCTCCATTTAATCATTTATAGTTAGTACAATGCTGTTCATTTTATTCCAGTTGCGTTAGCAATCTTGTCATCTGGCTTCGTTATGGTTTCCCATTTGCTAGACATGAAGTTTTACATTGCATCCTAAGCACACTTTTCTGGTTAGTAGCTCCTTTGAAAACAGGACAACATATTTTTCCATATACGTACAGGTGACTGCTTTATAAATTTAATTTTCTTACCACACTTTCATATGTTTTTAGGCAAATAATCCAGCCAACCAAGTCATCTAGCTGAGATGAGAACAATAACCCAGCAACAACAGAATATCATATTTCACATCTTTGGCTCCCATGTCAGACCCCATTCTTCTATATTTCAGCATTATTATTTCTATCTATATAGAAATTTATGTATTTATATTTTTCAAGAATGCTGCTGTGCTTAGTTTACCTCCACCAGATACAATTAATGGGGTCTCTGTGTCAGAGGAATGGAGTTTTGATGACCGTGAGCCATAATAGAGGAATATTTCTCTTTTATACTTCTATGTTCCTGAATTGTTAGATATGAACAAAAATGGAACTGAGTTATTTTGTTGGGCCTTTTTACCCTACCTATAATAGGGACCCTCAGCAGGCCAGATCAAGACCATAGTTTAGATGGAAGGGAAAGATAATCCTTTACATGTCTCTGCCTTCCCAATTCAAATGAGTTCCACCACCATTAAGCTACCATATTTGGGCTGCAAAAACCCATAAAACCACTAGATGGCAGCAAAGAGATAGTGAAAACTAACTTTTCTCTGCCATCAAATGGCTACTGTAGATGGGTTTGTGTAGGCCAGAGGTTGCTCTACACTATATTTCTGCTGTTTATCTACCTTCCCTTCAAGGAGACCTTTTCTTACAAAGAGAACATAGCTAAGGATAAGGGCAGAGTGAGATACTCATGGGGAAGGACAAAGCACTAAAGCCTCCTCCATTCATCCCACTTAACGGCTATTGTTTAAATCAGTTTTCCCTAATGTGGCATACTCCATGTATATTGAGATTGCAATTCCCCAGAATTCCCAACCAATGGCATACAGAAAGCACAACTACACATTATCAAATGATGTCACAGAAGTGCCTTCTAGTTGGACCCAAGAGGTTCTGGAGCTTCTTCCTGCTACGTGTCCTATTCCCAAAACTTTTATCCTCCTGGCATCAGATCATTTTTTCTGATGTTCACACTGAACATAAATAAAATTACTTCCAGATCCAAATAGTCAGGTGTACCTGAAACTTCACCCTTAGGATATCAAGGAATTCAGAAGATCCTTCATATTTCCAAAGTTTTATTTTTGAAGAAAGAGATTTTTAAGGGCATTTTAAGAAGGGCAAAGCTCATAAATATGCAGTTCATCTCATCTGCCAATACCATTCTATTTTGCAAAGTCCTTTGTCCTGAGGTCTAGGAGACTCTCAAGAATTGCAGTAGACCCCCAAGTATAAAATCACTACTTCTTCTCTCACTTAGCCCCAGGGATCCTACAGAGCCTGCTACACAATGAGGTCAGTTCAGAGGTCAGGTGTTTCAGGGACTCAGGAAAGTCAGCTTGGTTGCTTTGCTAAAGCAAAACTTCCCCTTCCCTTTGCATGCTATGCTAAAGTTTTTGCTCAAGGGGAGGCAGTTTCTAATCTTCCCAGCCAAATGGCATGCAGGTACTGTGTATGTGTTTGCACTGATAAAGGAAGCTGCAGAATTACAGTTATTGTACAACTTTGCTAAATCCTCAGCTTTATCTCCCCTGCTAAGAGACTTTTTTGGGAGGGGGGAGGTTCAGCATGGTGGCATCTTTATTAGCATGTGAGCTACAAGCAAAGTTCTTAAGGATTGTCCATTATTTTGTTTGGGACAATATTCAAGGTGGTGGAAGAAATAAAAGAAGAGGGGCACTTTTGCTTCGGATGAGGCCAGACCAGTCCCCTATTGAAATAATCCTTGTGATATTATGCTGATTTGTTAAGAGAGGTATAAACATTTTAATCCATATGAAATCCTGTGCTGAAATCTCTCCGCTAATATCCTGACAAATTTCATCTCCAATGAAAAAAACTTCTGTCCTTTCACTCCAAATTCTGGGTGATAGATTTTTTTCCACTTTATTTTGGTGATGTTTTTCAATATAAGTTATTGTTGCAAAGTAGGGGAGGATGCTAAGGTTGATTGTTTTAAATTATTATTTTTTATATTGTAAATGTATATGGCCACGCATCTCATATGCATGAGTCTGGGCAGGTGACAGTTAAAAACAGAATAAAAACATAATAAAACAATCAAAATTAACACGATCCTATTATACCTCTCTCTATCAATCTGCAGTCTCCCTGATCTGCAGAAGCCTTCTTAGAGGATCTTCCTCAAAATGTTCTCTGGGGAAGCCAGGGAGGGTGCAGACCACTGAAGAGAGACAATGAAAGAACATATATTCACATTAGCCATATTTAACTCTGAATTTCATCATTCAGAAGCTCTGAAGGGATGGGGGAGAACCTCCCTCTTATGTTCTCCCTTGGGTTCAAATGGAAGTGTGAAAAGCCAGGAAGGCTGTGGACGCAGCAGAGAGCACTGTTCAGTGAAAGAGGACACTCCCATTATGTCCTGGTCAGCAATACTTAACTGAAGTAAGAAAGCCAAGAAAATTTGAAGGTCATTGGAAATATGCCTATGTAATGAGAAAGAAGGAGAGTGTGTAGTGGTGTAGTGATTAAGGCACTCATGCAGAAACCAGAAGACCATGAGTTCTAGTCCCACCTTAGGCACAAAGCCGGCTGGGTGACCTTGGGCCAGTCCCTCTCTCTCTGGCCTAGGAAGAAGGTAATAGCAAATCTCTTACAAACATCTTACCAAGATAACTGCAGGGACAAGTCCAAGTAGTCACTAGGTGTCAGCTTTGACTAGTCGCACAAAAAGAGAAAGAGAAGGAAAACATTAAAACACACCTATTTTGGCCTGCACGAACAACATACACATGAAAAAGTTCATCAAAATTGTCTTCATTTTTGAAAAGGAATTCTCTTTCAACATATGGAATGAGAAGTGGTAGGGGGCAAACTGCAAGAGAATTTCACTGCATGTCATTAAACATACCTCTTATAGTATGGAAATTGACATTCAAAACTCTCCCAGATTTCATCAGCTGGATTCCTGATATCGAAATAGAAAACCACTCCATGCAAATAGTGTGGAGTATGTTTATAAAAACAGACACCATAGGGAAATAGGGAAAATATTTAGACATCCTTTTAGTTATGTGCATTGAATTATTTTATTCAATTTAATGCTGTAACCTTGCTTCAATAACAATTGTACTAATAAAGCAACATTCAAGTCTTGGTTGCAAGCATAGCAACAATTGATCCTTCCAATCTTTCCATCAATATAACATTTTCACTCTATGTGATTTCATACAAAGAGTGGGTAATTTAATAAAAGACTGAAATATTGCTTAAGTCACTGGCCTATTCCCAGGAACATGTCCTAAGCAACTGGGTTAAGCAAGGCAAAAGAAGTTGTTTTGTATCTGCAAAATAAACACAGAGGTCATATTGCTCTTTTTACCCTTCACCAACCTGTCATTCTTATGACATAGGATTATTATTATTATTATTTTAGTTATTTCTGTAGAATATTTGGCTGTTTCTAAAATGTCCACCCTACTCATGTTTGTAAAACCTTCCTATTGAATATCTGCCATTCAGATGGATTATTATTCAGGGAAGAATGCTTTTGGCCCAACTGTGTGTGACATCCAGTTTGGGGGATTTGCAATGTTACAGGAACACCATAACCAACTGAACTGGCAGAGTTCCATACTGCAACCTGGAGTTTCATAGCAACATTGCTATGTTTTAATAGTTTTCCAGCAAGATACTGCAGAGTCCCATTCATTCTGTCAGGTTAATTGCTACGAAAAATAAAACATCGTACATCAAACAGTGGCACATTTGGACTGAAGACCTGATGCAACTAATTCAGGCATGGAACATTGATGGTAAATATTCCCGTTGTAACCATCTGCAGCACAGGTAGAAGTGCAAGCAGCCCTGGAATAACTATTAAGGAAAATAAGCATGTGCTTAGGACACCACAGGAAGGGGGGCACCACAGAGTTTTTTCCCCTAGCTATCATGCCCTTAACTCATGCACTGTCATCTTGTAAAGATATTCCCTCAAGTGGAGGTCAACTCTTGGTAACTTCATGGGCAAGGTCATATCATGGTTTTGGCCACAACATGGAAGGGGTTTGCCATTGTATTTTGGAATTGGGATGAACTGGTAGATCCCCGGATGATTTGCAATAGATCAGTGGAGCCATCCAACTCCCACTGTTTAATGCAGCAAGTAAACTGAAGTCAAGAATATTCACAGTCACGGCTGGCCTGAGCAAATCACTTCTTTGTCAACAGTAGTGTTCATATTTATAAATGGGAATACTAATGATTTGCTCTTATGAGCAAAGCAAGCTTATAGTGGATCTCCTAGATCTGAAGAGTTTCCATGTTTAATTCTTGATGGGGTTGCATTCCTTCAAACAGAGTTAGTGTGCAATTTGGGGGACTTCCTGGACTCCCAGCTCCTGCTCAAGGAGCAGGTGGCAGCTGTGGCTGGGGGTGGGGGGACCTTTGCACAAATTTATCTTGCATGCCAAGAGCATCTATTCCTAACCCAGCTGACCTTGAAGACCATCCAGAAACTTCAACTGGTCCAGAATGCAGCAATGCATGGTTTGCCTATGTTTGCCCATGTTACCCCACTGCTGTGTGAGCTGTACTGGCTTACACACACACACATACATCCAAGTATAAAAAGAAAAAATATATATCCAGGTAGTTTAAATCTGGATTTGAAGCACAGATGTGTATTTCAACCATAAATGCCCTTAGCATTTTCTAAAGCCCACTAAAAGATTATAGAATCTTGCTACTGTTACAGATTCATTCTAGTGGGCTTTGAAAAATGAATCTATCTATGCAGGATCTCATTCTGGAATAAAGATCTAAAAAGTGAAATGGGTGGGAGGGGACACCTGCATTTCTGAGGTTGGCGCAAAAGGCTGAGTTTTCATTTTTCCCCCTTTTAGAGTCTTGAAGATCAATTTTTAGAATGAGTTTCATTTCCCTTTTTTTATTAAAGTTTTCAAAGTGTGCTGAGAGGTCAGACAAAAAACCCAATGAAAGGGGAATTGGCCAGCTGTACTTAAAATGGATCTTTGTGAAAGGGGAATATGCTTGTTATACACCATTTACTCTCAGCAGCCAGAAGCCTTTCTCCAAAGGGTCGCACAGCTAGAAGAAAAATAATTTGCGCTTATAAAAAGGGTTCCAAAAAATAATTGTTTTCTTCCCAAACTGTAACAAAAAAATGATTGCCAAGCCCAGCCAGCCATGTTGTTTTGCAGAGGCTAAATTTAGCCCATCTGATTCCACTATGGGTCCAGTGACTCAGTGGGATCAGATTTAACATGTCCCGTTTAAAGATCTACATCATCCATTAAAGCAAACAGATGGGTTGTTTCCCTATGTTTAAAATGACCACATATAACTTTAATTACTCTTGTCTTCAGTGCTTATAAGACATGAATAAGGAGCCCTCAGTCTTGACAAGGCCAGGGGTGAAAGTCCAAAACTCTGCATGTGAGCAGAGCCCCATCTAATGTACCAACGTGGGGTTCAGCAGCTGTGAAAAAGCTCACATACTTTGGTGTATCTCTTACCACCAACCACAAGGTCAACAGGAAGGCTGACTGACTGCTGGAGCAATAGGACAGGCCAGCCTATGCAGCATTCTCACAGGTTTTGAAAACAATATTCCTCTCAACCCAACTTTAGTTCAAGAAAAACTTTGTTACTTCTTTTTCTCTCAGGGAAAATAGCTGAGTGCAAGCCTTCCCTCTAGGAGAAGCAGGTCACGAATTTGAAGGATTCAGTATGAAGAGCTGACAAATACATTTTCACCAGCTCCTAATTCTGTCTTCATTACATTTTATTTAATGTGGTATTTTTATTTCTGATTGTTACTCCCTTGGAGGGCTACTCACTGATGGGCAGGTGAAAACTAAGCCCCATAATCAAGTGATGGATTGGAAGGAGGAGAATTATTTTGCATTTCTACTCACCTTTTTCTTTTAACTTTCCAAGCACAGACTAACACAACACATCTGAACTTCAAAAGTACCCAAGTACATTTCCACTGCAGCTTGCCTTTAACACCACTTCTATGACATTGTTTGAATCCATAGACTTCTGCTTGGGTGCCAATTCTGCAGATTACTTTTAAAATTAAACGTAAAGGACTCAAGAAATTAAAGAAGCAAAATATTTTACCCTGCCTCATGATAGCAATTTACATGCCGGGGATGTTCCAGATGACAAGCCACACAATTGTGCTGTAAGTCACAATGCACTGTTGCCATAGAAATCTCTAGCTGTTCTATGTGATGCAGACTATTCTTAGAGGCAATATTTCAAGAGCAGCCCACGCACTCCACTTATGACGGGGTTCAAACTCAACCCTGAATACAGGATATCTTGCTTACTGGATATAAAGAGCAGATGGGCAACATATTGTGCTCTAAGCTGATTTTGACAGTATTCAGAAGTTACCATTGCAACTAAGGTCTGGGTATACTATTCAGATATAGGACATTCTGAATTACAAACAAATAGAAGGCTATTGGCTCTGCATATCACATTATCACCCAAAAATAGATGGTAGCTGGGGTTGGATAAGGACAAATCCATTGTAGCTTTTTACTGATTAGATATTGTTCTAATCTGCAGTTCATCTTTTAAAAATATATATAGTTACCTATTTGTACCAACTACTGATTCAATACCTTGTCTGTTTATCTTCCGTATGCTGAAAAATACCTCCCAGCCAGCCAATTGGGAGCCGTCCCACCTTTCATTATGGCAGCATCTCCAAGAGGTCTGCAAATTCCCTGGCTTCCCTATCCTTCCCTTCTGTCAGAAGAGGCATTTTTGTTTTCATTCCAAAAGGGTGGCAGCCATGGAGGCCTTAGAATAATGAAAACCGAGAGCCAGTTTGCTTTAGTGGTTAAAGCTCCAGGCTAGAAAGTAGGAGACTGTGAGGCCTAGTCTCACCTTAGGCAAGAAAGCTGGGTGACTTTGGGCCAGTCCCTCTCTCAGCCCAACTCACCTCATAGGGTGGTTGTCATGGGGAAAATAGGAGAAGAAAGGAGTACTAGGTATGTTCACTGCCTTGAGTTATTTATAAAAATAAGAAAGGCAAGATAAAAAAAATCTAGGAAGGGGGGAGCAGAAAACCAGAGCAGTAACTCCACCTACCGCCATTTGCATTGATCAAGTCAACCATGCCACAAAGAAAAATTTGAAAGATGTTCTCAAGCACTCCAAGAATAAGGTAAAACAAGACAAGAGACTCTTTTGCAGGAAAAGAACATAACAGAGAAACTGCAAGGCAGTTTTCCACTCAACATTAAAACAAGCAATCACCTTTCCCGCATATAGGATAGCTGGAGGTAATGGATGTCTTGCTGCTCATCTTGAATAGAGTGTTTTCCTAACACCTGAAAAGAGCATGGGGGAAAATAAAATTGACAGATGCACTATCTCTGTGGCCAGATTCCTCCATTAGTAGAGATGGCAATGAGGCAATTGTCCTGACAGTTTGCTATTGACAACAGTGTTTCTCAACCTCAGCAACTTTGAGACATGTAGACTTCAACTCCCAGAATTCCCCAGCCAGCATGCTGGCTGGGGAATTCTGGGAGTTGAAGTCCACGCGTCTTAAAGTTGCCGAGGTTGAGAAACACTGATTTAGAATGATCAGATGGAATGATGTTTTTCATTCATGGCATAGAATCCTGACAGTTATTTCTGAAATTTAGGATTCCTACCATAGCCTAGTTTATTGGGCCATTGGTGACCCACCAGATCAGGGAGGCAGGGTATGTTACGGGTCCCCTCTCTTAAAGAAGTTCATCTAGTAGGACCAAGAAGAAGAGCCTTCTCCATGGTGGCTCCCTCCCTGTGGAACATCATCCCTGCAGAGATAAGACTGGCCCCCCACCTTGATGCTCTTCTGCAAGGCCCTGAAGACATGGTTGTGCCAGCGGGCCTGGGGATCCCAGGTTGACCCGGAGCCCATCAAATGGCTAGTATAAATGTTTTGTTGACGCCAGGGGGGTGGGGGGTAGAGTGGGTTTCATATTGGGATTTTTATTTTTGTAAGCCACCTGGAGTCACCGTGAGTTGGGCAGCTGTATAAATTGTTTAAATAAATAAAACATTCAGTGGGAAGAAAGCTTAGACTGACATTGGATGGAATAGATGGGGAAAATTTAAACAAACATTTTCTCTCCAGCACTATCAGAGCTTTTGAAAAGCCCTATCTATAGGGCAAGCAGAGCATGGATCAATGGATTCCAGTCTCATTTGGCGGTAATTGACATCAACTCTTTCCCCCACAAAACGTCGGTGCCAAGATCATATTATGAAGTATTTGAAGGCATGGAAGGCCCTAACTTCGCGCATCGTCATCTGTTTACATAAAATCAATAGCTGTGGTGATAATAGCTCAGTTCCTGATTTTGACTTCTTTCTTGGATACAACTGAGTGGATTTTTTTTTTCTTGAAGCTCAGTAACAGTATCAACTTCTCTTTCTAACTGCTATCCTTCCACAAAATTCAAATTCTTTTGTGGGTTTTTTTCCCCCCTCTCTCTCTCTCTCCCACAATAAATTATTTCTAAATTCTTCTTTTTCCACATTTACCACCAGAAGAAAGTCATAACATGATGTGTTATGTTTAAATTATGATTATCGGAGCATAAAAGGTTAATTAGATGTATGCCTAAATGATGGATGAGTGAGTTGCTTCAACAAACGGACTTTATTATAGGATACTTGCTAAACAAAAAGCAACAGGACAAATAATTATTTGCATGAGGGTGATTTTTTTTTTAATAAGCATCTAGGCAAGGCAAACGCATAACGAATTTATATTCAGGATATTCTGTTTGCCATTGTTGAAAAGAGCATTGTTTTTTTATTTCATCCCCCATGTTTCATTCCTAACAATTAACAAAATATTTTCATTGTTTATATGCATAAGGTAACTATTATGTTTATTATAGGCTCACAATTAACTTGAGGAGAAGGGGAAAAGAGGTTGCCCCCTCAAAAAATTGGTAGACATTGAGCCTCAGGAATTGACCTGAAGCGTTCTCTTTTTTAGCTTCTTTCTCAAAAATCACAGGAGAGAAAGCAAATTCTCTGAGTAACTAGGGATTATTCTTTGTCTTCTAACAGTTCAACATTTGCCCCAAACTTTGCATATTGCAACTTTGGGCTTAATTTTTACTACAAGTCCTTTGGACCAGACTCAGCATCCACAATAAGAAGGTCTATATTAAATACTAAACCAGCAACAATGGTATTAGGTGGTTTGTGGTTATCACATTAAGATGTAATGTAGTTTGTTTGGGCAGAGCATACTTTGTTTTGCTGAGTTAGATTTAGGGTGTAGCATGTTGTGTGAATCCAGACGCTAAATAGGCTGGTAATTTACTAGAACCACCATGTTCCAACTGCAGATTCAAAGCCATCATGTTCCAATCTGCAGATAGCAGATTCCATGACTGTCTCTCAGTTTAGTGAGATGTAGCTATTAGCTTCCCACATGGAAAGTACTGCCAGGAGATGAGAGAGAGAGAGGGGTGATTGACTGACTGACTGACTGACTGATGTCCTGCATTTTTACTCCAATTCTCATTTGATATATTGAAAGAGAACTTGCTTTCAAAATTCATGTTGAAGAAGAATCAAATTTGTGGAAATTTTCATGGGTTTAATGTGTTCTTCTACAACTTTAATTATAAGGTAGCTAAGATACTAAGATACGCAGATATAATTGTGCTGCCTTTCCTTGTATTTCTTATTGTTTTTAAAGTCTGACCAGAAAAGAAGAGAAACATTAGTTGGGCAGCATACAAGCTTAATAATTTATTAAATGTATCATAAACAAAAATGAGCAGAAGAAAATACAGGGAAGCATGCAGAGTGTAGCTTCTGGAATTCTTCCCAAATCCTTTACTAGCAGTGGCCATGCAAAGCAACTGTATTTTCTTCTGTGCAATTAAGTTAGATTGTACATAGTGAGTGTGTATAATATAGGGTGTGTGCACTTTCTCCTCAAGGAATAATCAGGGTGTATGTATCTTTCCAGCATTCTGTTGTGTTACAAAATATGGGGGGAGGGGGGAGCAGGAGAGAAAGAATTATATTAAAATAGATGACTATTATTTTGTTTTTGAAAAATCAGTTCTTAAAACAGTGAATGAAACCTTGAGCATGCAGAACAATATTGATCAGACTTTCTGCAACAACAAAGACCAAAAATGATTCTATGTGTAGAAAAGTGAACATGTCTTCAATCCAGGCTTTCCAAACAGATGTAGCAGGACCTTTCCATTGGAGTAAAACAATATTTTTAGGTACAAGACATGGACAATAAATCCAGGGTTGAAATATGTACATGGATACAAAAAAAAACCCCATAAAACAAGTTGAAAGCGTGCAAGTTAGTTTATTGCATTTAATATATCTTAAAACAATTTGTTTACATCAATGGCTTTTCATCTCCAAGAGTGAATCATAAGCATGGGCTCCCCAAGGACCAATCTCTAGTCTGTTTGTTGTTTTTCATTTTATATGCCAGTGCTGGTTGATTTAGCCCATCAGTGCTTCAATCTGTGGTCAATGGAAACTACTTTGTACATATTTCAAAAATGGGTTTTGAAGTTACAGTCCAAGAGCAATCTCCCTCCCTCCACACCCCTCTCCATCTTTTTCTCAGTAGCTTATACCAGAATAAGGCTCTGTTCTGTGAATATAGAATATAAATTTAACATTCTTTGGAACTCTAGCCCACTAATTTGTTAAGACAGGATATTCCAGCTCTTTCCTCTAAGTTTCCTGCAGGCTTGCCATTTCTACTTGAGCAATATTTTTTTCAGTTGTACATAAACCTCAGCTGTAGATTTGGGGTCCTGTCTTTTCTTGTGCAATCATCTTTCCAATGTTCTGCGATTCCCTTGTCTCATACAACTTTTACAGGGGAAGAAGACTACTGAGAAATTGCCAGGCTGCAGAATTGCAGCATTTGATATATTTTGGTTACCAACTGGTAAGCCCCATTCCCTGGCATGTAAACCCACGAGCAGTAGCAGTTTTGGAGTGGCCCATAGAGCCATGGAAATCAAAGGAAATGTTTTGTCCTTTGATTAATTACAACAGGAATGGGCATTCTGAAGTCCCAAGGGCAATTTGCCTTATTTTACATACACACACCAATGTCCCCTCCAGCCAAAAGCTGGTGGCATTATTTTCTGCCATTTTAATGCAGTCAACAAAAAGCTGTAATACAAGCCCTGGAACAATCATAATATGGTTAAAACACAAAGATTCACATCCATATCAGCACTTGGCTGTTAAAACATTCGCTATCCCATTATTACAGCTTCAACCCCAGGTGGGTCAGCTCCACAAAGGATTGCTGATCCTTCATCTCTGCTGTCATTTCTGGGGAAATCTCCTCCCCAAAGGGGAAAGCTGAAACTGGTGGCTGAAATACTGTTTGGAGCAAATGGGGCATTCTAGTGAATGCAAGTTGTGTTCTTCAATTTAGCCTTTCCAAAGTTAGAGCCAGGATGGACAGGTGAAAAATCACAGAACAGAGCTGTATTAAGGAATAAGCTACTGAGAAAAAGATGGAGGGGGGTGGAGGGAGGGAGATTGCTCTTGGACTGTAACTTCAAAACCCCCTTTTGAAATATGTACAAAGTAGTTTCCATTGACCACAGATTGAAGCACTGATGGGCTAAATCAACCAGCACTGGCATATAAAATGAAAAACAACAAACAGACTAGAGATTGGTCCTTGGGGAGCCCATGCTTATGATTCACTCTTGGAGATGAAAAGCCATTGATGTAAACAAATTGTTTATGGTCTGTTAAAGGATATCCAAACCAATGAAGGGAAGCAGATGTAATTCCAGTCTAGCTCTCAATCTTGCAGAGAAGCACTGGTAGGTCTTGTTCTGTATCGCTCATCAATTATTCATTGTAGGAAAGTCGCATGAATCTGCAGTGCTTCTGACCTTGCAATTTCTTGGAAATTCCACCCAAAGATGAAGGTCTAAAAGCAACATAATATTTCTCACCCCTGTAAAGGATGTGTGCATGTTTGGTGCAGAAATTGCTTTCAGAGACATTAACTTCAGTTAAATGATACATGGCATACAGTCTTATAAGGAAAAAAAAAAAAACTCAGACAAATCTAAACATCAGTTCTTGGGTTAGCCCAGCACTTTTAATACTATTTATTTTATTGCATTATTATATTGAATCTTCCTATTCAAAAAGAACATTTAATGTTATAATCTTGTAAAGCATATTGCTTGTCATTATCAGATGTACAAAACTGATGTCAGACTGACGTATTTAAATTGCTTATCTGAACCCATTTTTGTGGGGGCGGGGGTTAAATGATAGGGTTAATTGAAAGGGTAGCATTGTCAGAGTAGGACTTCAGGCAGGATCCAGGACTCTATTCATCAACACAAGCAGGAAAGTCCCCAAAGGTATAATGACTGGCTTATCACTTATTAAAGTAAGTGAAATAATACACATTACTATCCTCAGATGATTAAACACACCGCTGAAAGATAAATAAACTAAATAAGAGAATCTGCAAAAGAGGCTGCTATCCTATTAGGGGTTTGTGAACCAGCCATAATCCAAAGTGAATCTGCAATCTGATTCAGCTTGAGTTAAAGTGTTGATTTAGTTCAAACTTGGCATACAAATTATCCAATCAATTTGATTCAAAGGTTTAATTAGATAAACACGTGTTCAGGCAAATGCAAAAGTCCATCAAGACTCTGACTCTGTTCAAAGGCACCATATTTAATTCAGCTTCCCCAGATTGGATCCCTCCATATTTTGCTTCTATGGCTGCCTTCATGCCTGATTCTTCCCTGAGTTGACTGTGGTTGGTAGAGCTATAGGCCAAGACTCTGTAAAGGTTTTCATTGGGAAAGGATATTCTAGTCCAATACTGTAGATGCTGGGAAGAGCTCTTCTGGGCTTGTACCTTTCAGGAGACAACCCTCAGACCAGTCAACCAAGAACGTTCAAACAAAGAACATATATCACTCAAACACCTAGAGACATGAGTGAAATGAATTTAAGTAGGACAAAATATATTAACAAATTAGCATCAAAGTACCTTTGCCTCTTGTAGCCTCCTGTGGAGATGACCAAAACATACCTTCTGCATCTCCTATGGTCACTTTAGAAGGCCCTGGAGAAAAAAAGAAGCTTGCATTTGAAGAGAAAGACCCTGCCACAAACTTAACTGGTTGTTGTAAAGTTCAAACAATGCTAGAAAAGGTCCTTTGATTATTTCCCACACTTTTTTAAACACTTTTTCTTTAATGTGTTATTCTCTCCTGGCAAATTCAGTCTTTTAAAAAAAAACTCATGAAAAAATGCCAAACTCAAAAACTGTCCTATCAAGGCAAACAATAGAATAAAAAAAGAACATGTGAGATTCTGCATGTCTCTAATCCCAAATAGGCTTCTAGTATCATAAGTAATGGACTATGGAATTACTTTTAACAACTAAGTTAGCTAAGATTAAATTCCGGTCCTAAGAGAAATTTAGAGAAGCGAGAGAAACCGAATATCTATATACTTAGATTACTTACTTGTGTGAGAGGACATAGGGAGATTTGCAGCACAGTCTCTGAGGCTTTTATTGTATGAAACTTGCCCTCTTTTATTTTTGCACCTAGTAACCCCTTTGCCATTCTCTTTTTAAAGATCCATAAGATGTCCTTGACTTGACCTCACCTCCTGGTGATTACAAGGCCATGGCCATGCTATTTTCTCAGCAGCAGAACAGAAGGGCTTTGCCTTCACTCTCTTCTAAGATGTCTTTTCATCTTCCTAGTCTAGTCTACAGCCCTGGGACTCCTTAATGGTCTCCCACCCACATACTAATAAGGCTTGGCCTGTTAAAGCCCCAAAATTCATGACCTACTTTTGATACCATTTTACTGAGATTCTATACAGAATTTTGCCTGGATGGCTCCAAGTTTTGTTGTTTGTGGTTTCTGGAGCATTTTTCTCTTATAACTTAGTTTGGCATCTGGAAATAAATCTTTGAGAGCCTGTGGGTCAATGATGGAGAATCTTTTCTGTATAAAAAAAGTCCAAGGTCAAATTCCAAACATTTTTAGGTAGGGATGGAAAACTTTCTCCCTGAAAACTTAGAGAACTTCTGTCAGTCAGTGTCATTACATTGAGACTACATGGCCCAAAGGTCTGACTTAGTTATAAAGCATCTTCCTTTATTCCTGATCACTAGGGTTAGGGAAACTTTCTAATAATAAAAGAAATAATAAAATTCGTTTTTATGTTCCTTTTTAAAAATAACATTATATATTTTTAAAAAAGAACTTGTACCTAAACATTATCACACAGAAAGGAATGGCTGCATTGACACAAAATAGGCAGCTAAGTCCAGATGCTGCAAGCTTCAGGACACCCTTCACTCCTCCCTTTTAATGAAACACATAGTGATAACTAGCAGTTATTGCTGCTCCTTCTCTTCCATTTTGAGTCCTTGAGAGTCAAGCAGCATACAAGTTTATGATGTTGATGATGACGATGACTATGATGATCCAAGATTCTTGCTGTGGCTTCCAGCACAATGTTAATTTGCCATAGTTCTCACGCTTCCTTAGTGGTGCTCACCATTTTCAAAACTTCAGTTTTATTCAGTACTAAACAAGAAGATAAAATAACCTTTTCTTTGCATCCATTGGGGGAAATAAAGCATGCTGAAATAACTCAGGAGGCTTTCCAAGGGGCTGATATAAAGTCCGTTTCTGTTCACACAGAATGCTTCACAGCAGGCAGCTGGCAAACCCCCATATGAATGTATTTGTATTTTAAAACCATCCCTAACCATTTAAAAGCTTCGCATCTGCAGAATCCTAGCACCTGTCAGCTGGCTGAGGAAAGATTTTAATTATTCCATAGAGGAAACTGGGGATTAAACTGGATGCAAAATCCACATGGATTTCTCACAAACTATTGCGGCAGCAGCAGGAGGAGGCAGGAAATGTCCTTTTTGCAAAACCGTCCTGGGAAGCAAAAAAGGTTAGATTTTGTGTTACAAGGTAACATTTCCACATTTTCTATTTCCCCCTGGAGAAGGAAAAGATATGTGCACACATGTTTGTTATAAGAGAATTGGTCCCAAACTGGCACTAGATTTCTACAGTGCTAATTCAATGGTCACTTACATTGAGGAACCCTGATTACTTTATTTATTTCACTTAAACGTTTCTTCCTCCTCTGCAGAGCTGAAAGCCAGTTAAATATCATTCCCAGGTGATGTTCTATCTAAATAATTTCCATGGTTAAACCTGTTAGCCATGAAGGAGAACAACTGATAAGTGGTCTGAAAAGCAAGCTTTGTGAGGGACAGTTAAAGTGCTTGGCCTATTTACCTTGCAAAAGAGAAGATGAGGGACAGGGGCCTACAAACATCTAAAAAGCAAGAGAGGAGGGATCTATTCTCTGCTGACACTGAGAGCAGAAGAAGGACCAAGAAGCAATGGTCTAACGATAGGTCAGCCTTGCAAGATAGTCCAGACAAGAAGCACACCCAGAAGTACCAGCTCTAACTTTATTGTAAGGTTGCATTAACAGAATCTTGCAAGTCAGAAAGTACATCTCTTGACCCTCACCTTTACAGTCCAAGAAACCAGGGAAGGTCCCTTCAGAGACATTGGCCATGCCCCCATCCCTTTGGCGGACTCAGCTGCCATTTGTCTGACCGTTGTCTACTCTGTGGCTCTTCCTCCTGTCTCCCAAGGTCATTGCCACCTACCATTACATAATATAAGAAAGGAAATTCAGACTCAATAATTTCCTAATGGTAAGAGCTGTTAAACAATGGATTATTATATCTAGAACAGTGGTGAATTTCCCCTTACTGGAGGTTTAGAAGATTATCTATCAGAAATGGTTTTGCACAGGTTAAAATATAGGTCCCTTCCAAATCTTACATCCTATCACTCAATACACTTTCAGAAGAAAACTTTATACCTGCCTATCTCAAAGTAGTACCTTACAGATATTTTACAATGAATTTCCCAGCATTCTGCAGCTAGAATGTTTGTGCTGGCTGAAGAACTCTGGGAGATTAACACATCTGAAGACCCACAGGGCTCAGGAAGAAGTTTTAACCCTAGTCAATGATGCCTATGCTGATCCCACCTTTGCCATTGAAATTCTATTTCACCCAGAGATCCCACATGGCCATCCAACTAATGAATGAGGATAAAACTCACACAGGAACACAAAAACCTGTGGCTATTGCTGTTCTGAAATCTCCCTTGCAATTTCTCCTAGATTTTCTTCCTTGCAAAAGAAGCTTCTATTTTGCTATTTTATTCTGTGGAGGCTTGATTAAAAAAAAAAATCGGTGAACGTTGTTTCCGAATTTCTTTTATTGATGGAAGTTAAATGTGTTCACTTAGGATTGAATGGAAGTGTGGGAACCCAGGCAGACTCCTTGACAAATGAAATGCAGGACTTGCACTTTAATTATGGACTAGTCAGATGTATAAGACAACCACAGTTCACCCATGGGCACTTCACCAAAATTCTTTCCTCCTTTGAAAGAAAGCAAAAGCAAATTCTCTTTCATTGTATTACGTAAATTCTATCAGAACCATATAAGTCTCTTTTTTTCCATGAAGCCTTAACTGAAACGTATAGAGTCAGATTACAGGGCCATCCAATCCTACTGACATTAGCTCTTCAGGGTTTCAAGCTGGAGATGCCAAGGACTGAATGTGGTATGTCCTGTATGCAAAACACATGTTCTACCACTGTAGTAAAGGAACATCTTCACTGATAATGGAATCCCTTCTTTTCCTTAAGTTAACACTAGGACGGTAGCCACTCTGAATCTATGATGCATTGTATTGCATGGAAAATGAAATGGAAAGCAACTTTCTAAGTTGATTCACTTCCTCCATCTTGTTCCCACAGGGAAAGGAATAAGTGGAAAATTGGGACTCTATGTGGCCCACCAGTGCTCTTTTGGTGGCCCCAAAGTTCCCCAAGACAGGATAAAACCTAAATGGTAGCCCTTTTTTGCATCGGGGGAGCTAATGAGCAAAATGGGTGGCTTAAGGCTTACAGATACTTAAGGCACTGTTTATGCTTCTTAAAATTATTTGAATCCTGACCACACTTATTTTTGGAGTGCATCCTTCAACATGTTGTACAATGTCTCATGTGGCCCTTAAGCTGAGAGAATTTGTGCACTCTTGGGGTAAGGAACATAAACAGGGACTTTTCAGAAGTTGTAATGTGCAAAGAGAAGTCTAGGTATTTTATAAGAACTATTTAACAGTCCAACACATGTAAAAACTCAAAATGTGCTCCTTTTAATGTGACACAACATTAAAGTATAAATTGTAAGTAGAGCACCCACAGCCCAAAGTGTTTCAAATGCAGGTTAATGATGGTAACTTACTGTATATTCTATAGATTTTCTATATTCCATATACGTTCATAATTATATGGCTATACAGAATCTGCATAAATGCTTACGTCAGATCAGAGGAATTTACATCAGGCACAGAAGTGATTAATAGGAAAATGTAAATGATCCATAGAGAGGGAAGAAAAAAATATGGATATTACAAAATGTCTGTATCTTTCCTTAGAGACCCCACTTCCTAGCTTGGAGACCTGTTGGGCATCCATGCCCTCTCACTGTTTCTTTCATATTTATCCCACATGTTATCTTTATCCTCAAATATATGAGAATAACAGAGTTTCTCACAAGAATTGCCCTTTTGGGGGGAGTGGGAGTAAGTGTTATTCAAGGAAAAGGATTTGGCATCTGGAAAGAACTTGGTGCTAATTAGATAGAAGTTGTGTATTCTAGTTAACACTCGTGCTATACAGGGCCCTCAGCTTTGTTCCTTTTTTTAAAATTATTTTCAATATTTGATCTTGTATGTTGGATTGAAATGTTGGATTTCTCTTTAATCGAGGGGTTTCATATTCCTGTTTTGCATTTTCTCTTTAATTTCTCTTTAATCAAGAGGTTTCATATCCCTGTTTTGCATTTTCAATAGAACTTTTAAGTCCAATGGCCAGAGCTTCTTTTAACATCAAACAAAATATTTGATGTAGTTTCTTTGTTTGCTCAGGTGGGTATTTTGCTTTAACTATAAAGCCCAATTAGGTCAATTCTCTTCTCTGAATTCTAAAGGGAAATCTTACATTAAGATCTTTTCCACTACTCCTCCAAATATTTTAATATGGCTTTTTTGACTAAAAGGTCAAGATCAGTGCTTCCCAAACCTTGGGTAAATTACTCAAAATTAGGTAAAACTGGTTTTTCTTTGGGTAATAACACACGATCCCATTACCCAACCACAACAGGGACATTTAAATTGACTTAAAATGTTTTACCTACATTGGATAAAAAGGACTTTCTGATCAGCAGTTTTGGGTAATGAAGGAAAAAGTTTGGGAAGCACTGGTTGAGTTAAACTATTTTTATTGGTAGTAAATAAAGTTAAAGGCTTACAGAAATAAGGCAAAAAATGAGTAAATTGTACTGTATGGGTAAAATTGGGCTCTGAAGCCTTTTGGGGGCCCCTGAGATCCACCACATTGTATCACTAATATTTGGTAGCTTGTTACTGAATTACTGCAGTGCAATTTCTCTCTGGAGAGCCAATTTGGTGTTGTGGTTAAAGATGCTGCACTAGTAACAGGGAAACCTGCATTCCTGTCTTCCCTTAAGCATGAAAGCCATCTGGGTGACTTTGGACCAGTTATACTCTCTTTCCTTAGACTGAGAAGTCAAAAAGCAACCTGGAAGAAGATACTGGTAGATCACTTCCAAAAATGTTGCCAAGGAAATTCATGGACTTGTCCATGTTGTCGCCAGGAGTCAGGATTGATTTGGATCCTAACATAGCATGACATGACATGACATGACATGACATGACATGACATGACATGACATGACATGACATGACATAACTTCTGATTTTTGGCTGGAAACTAAAGAAAACAGACATGCTAAGTCTGACAGCCAACTCTGCCAAAGACCTCCTCTCCCAGAAAAAAGAAATGCCATTCTGTTTCTTCTTCTGCCATTCTGTTACATCATTGTCTTAGTCCTTCCAGTCCTCAGCTACTGAAAAAATGAATTAAATTGAAGCCCTTTGTTGTGAAAACCAGGGTTCAGCCCAGTCTAGAACCCAGTCTAGAACCCAAAGATTTAAAGACCGTGAAAGGGGTGCTTTGGAGATATACTGATATCTCCATGAAAGTGACTTGCCTGCCTCTTCATTGCCTCTTCTTCCTCCCCAAATCAGATTTTAAAGGAAGAGGAGGAGATTAGGGATATTTTCCTGTCTTAAGCTTGTTTGTAGATAAGCTGAATTGATTTATAGACATGTAATTACACAATGATGGGGTATGGAGGGGCAGGATTCATCCAAAGCATTTTGCAAAAGAAGAATTTGGATTAATGTGATGTGCAATGCAGCCAGATGGAGAAGAACACTATTACATGAAAGCCTAGTATCTGAATACGCTTCCTCAGTTGCATAGCTAGCACTGGAGCAAGCCGAATCTCCCCTTGGCCTCTGCTCAAGCCATGTCATTTAGAAATGTGCAGGGTGGAGATAATTAAGCAACCTATAGCCTAGTTTTTAACTGTTTAGGGTTGAATTTCAGGGGTAGTTGAGTATAGATATTTGTGCTAATGCCCTCCAGTGATTCAGACTAGTTTTAATAGTCTTTTAATTGCTCCTATGCTCTTTCTATTCTATTCTGGAATATAGCCTTGGATTTTACTGCTGCCAGATAGGTTGGAACAAGAATGAAGTCTTCGGCACTGAAACCTGTAATGAGCAGATGGTAGAAATGCTTCCTTTATTTGCTCCACAAATTAACTCAATTCCAGAGGAGACAAATTTTCTGGCTACAGATTATCAGCTTGCTTCATCCTTCACTCACCACCAAACAAATATGTACATGCAATAATCTGAGGGCTTCAGTGTGAGCATACAGTAGTTAGCCAGGATGTTCTCATGTATTGTCAAAGTATGAAAGGTGTCAATCCCTCTGCAATGTAAATAAACTCCTCGTGGACTTTAATAGCATCCACACATACTTCAGCAAAATGGATGCGGACTGGCAGCAATGAATTGGTGTAGACCAAACTCTATCATCCTTAGCCCAAAACTTCCCACAAAATTGTATATTTAGGAAAGATTCATCCTCCCCAAGTGCAAATGAAAAGTATATTTAAAAAGTATATTGAATAGAGATAGTTTAATTTTGAAATATCTCTTAAGGATAATAATGCACATAAAAATCTACATTACAGAAGGTTGGGAAAGAACAAATACAGAATTTCCAGCAGGATCATTTTAATCACATAAAGAATTGAATGTTTTGATCTCAGAGACACAGATATTTCATTATCAAGTCCAGTTTCAAACATCCCAGGAAATTTATTCGATGGAAGTCCTTCTGTTTGTTATTTATGAGATCATTCTAGGCCTTATTTCCACAGCCATGTCATCCATCCTGGCTTTCAGCATCTAGGAGGACAACAGCCCTGCTCATGGAAGGTCACCCAAGTTGTCCCCTTAGCAAATAGCTGTGCTTCCAAAGATGGCAATGCCTTGGACTACAGAACAGACACAAGCAATTCTAAACACTTGGCATGGACCAGATACATCATACAGGATGTTAAAATTCATTATTCAATGCCACCAAAGAGAGGTAACATGCTGAAGTGACAATTTATACTGTATTTACCTTCAGCTTGAGAAGCTGCTATTAATACAGTCTTGTCAGATTAAGAAATATGGCTTTTCAGAGAACAAGCCTCAGAGGTGAAATTGCTGAACCATCCAGTTTGGTTGCCAGAGTCCCTATTAGTTATCATAACCAGCCACCCAAAGAATCAGATTAAATTTCTTCATTTGCATATTATTGAGTATACATACTGTGATCCCACAGATTCCCACAGCAATTGGTTGTAACTGGCTGTTGTTGTAGAATCCAATGTCTGTGCTGGTGCTTGATTTGCTGTTTTGCTATTTGTCTTTCAGCTGCACTCGACTGTTATTTTTAAACTGAAAGCCATTTTGGATTAATCCTAGGGTGAGGAAAAGCAAGGACACAAACTGCAGAAGCAGTTGAATCAAAGCCCACAGATTTCAGATGGCTTTAAACTAGAGAAGTCAACCCAATTTAAGAAACTGCACAGCATTCTCTTAGAGGTGTTTAGTCAGAAGTAAATGGGACTGACTTCCAAAGAGGCATCCACTGGCTTGCATCCTTAGCTCATCGGTTGCATGAGATTGTAATGGCATGTGGGAATGACCCTGGGAGACAGGGGGAACAGCCGCAGCCAGGGGAACCATCAGATAAGAGGCAGCTTAGCCCACAGCAGGAATGGGGGTGTGGCAAAAATCTCAGAAGGGGCCCTCCCTAGTTTCTTGGGCTGTAAGGACAATGTGGGAGAAATGTACTTTCAGACTTGCAAGATTGATGTTAGCCTTGCGAGGTAGTCCAGACAGGAAGCAAGCCTAGATGAACTAATTCTAGTTTATTGTAAGGTTACATTAACAGAATCTTGCAAGTCTGAAAGTACATTTCTCCTCCCTTGCCTTTACAACCCAGGAAACTAGGGAGGGTCCCTTCTGAGACATTTGCCACCTCCACATTCCTACTGCAGGCTAAGCTGCCTCTTATCCGACCGTCCCCTGGCTGCGGCTCTTCTCCATCTCCCAAGGTCATTCCCACATACCATTACAGAGTTCCACTGTACAAAATCACTTAGAAGAAAATGACACTGAATTCCCCTGGACTAATGTAATAGTGTAACATTTTAAGTTTAATTGAAATGGATCTGTGAGAATTGATGTGTCAGGATAGCCTTCTGCAAGCACTTTCCTCTTGTGTAGGCTGAACCTGGAAGGAAAGGAGCACAGAAGTGCCCAACAGTTCCACCCATTTTCTCACTGTTCTCATCACTCACAGATGCAGAGGACTATTGGAGAGGATCCAAACTGTATAGAAAACTTCCACATATTTTCAAACACACATTTGCCTTCTCTGCTCCTGAGAATAATAGGAATGATAGCAGAGGGAATAGACACTGCATGCTTACTCTGTCCTCTCCTCTAAGGTCAATTGGATCAAGATAGACCTTTATCACTTATTGTCCACTTTTGGAAACAAATTTCCAATTGGATTATGGAGAAGGACAAATGCTATTCCAACTATTTTTTTTTTCCTGCTAGCACTCATTCTATCATGGATCATTTTGAAGCAAAATATTCCAGTTTGTTGCCAACAGAACCTTGCACAAAATTATTTTCCATCCTTGCTCTTCAAGAACACTTGAAGAGGATTAATAGCTTTACATATGCAAGGTGTACTTGGCAGAGACTCCATTTCTATTATTTTATTATTGTTCTAGAAGAGGTTCTCCCCAGTCTCTATCACTCAGAGAGAAAATCTCAATTTTTTAGGCAGCAGTTATCTTCAGTACCTTCTATTAACACTGAGCTGAAATCTGCCTGAAAGAAATTTAAAAGCAAATTCTCTTCCATAATATTAAATTAGAAGGTTTTTTTTTTAAAGCAGGACTTTTTTTCTGCTTAGCACTAGTTTTCATACTTATAATTAATTTAACAATTATTTTAATTTGCTCTCTGATTGAATGAGGTGTTTTGTTTAACTGCTCAGTCCTATACAATCTGCTCAAAAGTAAGATCCATTACGTTCAAGTGGGCTTATTCCCAAAGAACAAAATATGGAATTCCCATCTTGATACTGAATGGCTGGGTTTATAGATTTAGACCCTAAATACAAGTTGACCAAACACAATTGGCCTATTCTGAGAACATGCCATGCCTAAATGAACCATCCTATTTCTTAACAAGATGTTAAAACAATGGCTGAGTTCCAATAATAGCCTGAGCCTCCACTATCCAATCTAACCCAAGTCATGCAAAGTCAGTCAATATGAAAGAGATGAATCCTATGCTAAGTGAGTAGAAACAATGGAAGAAGTTGAGGCAGGAAACACATTTTCACTGGGAAATTATCAGCAAAAATACAAACTCTGCCCATCAATTCTGCCAATGTTGGTACTGTATATTCCAGTTAATTTATGTGAAGACCTAGCTCTCTGGAAAAGGCTCTAATGGTGGGAAAGGTGGAAGGAAAGAGAAGACAAGGATGACCAGCAGCAAGGTGGATGGACTCAGTTACAGTGGCAATGGGTGCACCTTTGGGAGACCTGAAAGAACAGGTTAGAGATAGATTGTCATGGAGAAAAGCTATCTATGTGGTTGCTAGAAGTAAAAAATGACTTGATGGCACATAATCAAAAAATCAAATTTCAATTCACTTCCTGTTGAATTTCCTTCCTTCCTTCCTTCCTTCCTTCCTTCCTTCCTTCCTTCCTTCCTTCCTTCCTAACATAGATACAAACATACATACATACATACATGCATAGATCACATTCAGCTCGCAATTTATTGCAGATCCCCATAGAGCAAGATACCTTGGGAGCTTATTGTTTTCAGCCAGCAGTAATTAGACATTAGGGTAGCACAAAGGAGACATTATGTTTACTACCATGAATACACATCACTGCCCTCCAGTTAAGATATGTACTATCAGGGGAATAAAATGCTTGGATTCTAAATAGGAAATACCAGATTTCCATAAGCACCCAAGGCAATTAGTTACCTATATCATGTTGAAAGAAAGCCCATAATTAAGACCAGAACAAATACATTTGAATGCCTGGATCCAACTGTTTTGATAACTTAAGCACATTAACCTAATAGAAAGAGCTATCTTACAAGACTCAGAACAAATTGATATGGAATCAAAAATAGATTGTATTAACAAAGGAGAAAGAGAAAAGCAAGTGTTTCCCAAAAGCACAACAGGCCTCTCCTAAATGTTAACATCAAAGCCTTCTGCTTTCCCAATTTCTGAAAAAGGAAGCTTGAATTTGTTTTAGAAGTAAGATCCATTCATCAGATCAGAGGACCACCTCAAAGCAGAGTGATCAAAATGAGTTAGAGGCCTGAATTCCAAATGGTTTGCATAATCCTGATTAAACAATCCATAGCACATTAAGACATAAACTATGGCTTAATGGTTGGCTTCACACAACCTGCTAAGCCATCAAACAAACTTCATCATGATGTGAAAAACCCAACAACATCTATATCGCATGGAACTTCAGGAAGATGTCTCTCTAACACTTCTGATGTATTAACTTGGATGGAGAAGTTTAATTGACCAAAAATAGATGAGGCATCATGGAATTCAAAATCATTGAACTCAATTATCCTCCCCATAAAAAAAAAAAAATTAAGCCTCATGTGACAGCAGAACACTTAATCCAATCAGAATGAAAATGATGCCTGCAAAATGAAATTGGCTGCTTTATCCTGCCATGTGATCATAGCAGATTGGACAACAGCATTAAAAGAGGTAGACAAAACAAGGTCAAGATTACAAGTATGAACTGGTCAGAAAATGAAATGTGGGAAAGTTAGCATTAGAAAAGTTTCACCAACATTTAAAGTACATTGGGTTAATTCCCCTTTTCACCGTATCTGTTCAATGTTGCTTCAAAAACAATTTTTTTTAGTTTTCTTGCTCTCTCTCAAAGAATAACCAAATTATGAAGAACATACAAAATCCAGATCCAATCCCGAAGAAAAGAAAATGTGTTTCAATCCATGTTAAGGCTTAGGTAGATAATGCTTGAGCATCTTGAGAATTTCCTCTACTCAAAACATGTTTTCCTCTTGCACTGAATGTTCTGTGGTCTTTTGGAACCATGGAAATAACTGCAGACAACAAGTGGATTCAGTATACTCTCTCTCTCTGTCTCTCTCTTTCTGTCATTCAACAAAATGACTCCCACACAACATTAAAGCTATGCTGGATGTCATAAAAATTTAATTTACAATTTACAAAGCTCACAATTTAGTTAAATCAGTTGTAGTTCAGCTACATCATCGCTGCCGTGCATTTAGTTCCTCCCCACTCCTGTCTCTCATAAAATATAACTCAAACAGGGTTCAAGTTATTTATTTTGATATAATTTAGATATGTTCTACAGCCCTATGGAACAACGGTAATTACATTGCTATACTGCCATCTGCTGATAAATGGCAATATTGTATATGCATTAATCTTGGAATACTGATAGAAATATTTATTATTTTTAAAAAACATTCATCCTAGAAAGACAATTAAACATGATAATAATATTGGTTGCCCATATAATTTAACTCCTTTCCTCACTCTAATATGCTCAACAGAGGAAAACAATAGGCTGAAGCAAGCACTAAAAAACAAAAAGACTATCAAAATAAGCCAGTAATAGTTTAGAAAGGAAAAAGAGGCTAGAATGGAAGATAATTAGATGGAGAAGAAACCTGATAGAACCAGTCGTGCCATCACAATAGGACTATCAGGTAGAAACCCACAATCCAATTCCAGCCTCAACATTGCTCTTTATGAAAGAGGTAGGGTTGCATTCTTTATTTTCTACCAAAATCCAGAAATTGGGTAGGTGGAAGAAAGAGAAGTCCTCCCTCCCTCCCTTTCTCTCCTGTAGAAGGGAGGGAAAGAGAGGGGAGACTTTAGCATGAGAAACAACTCCTTCACTTTCTTTTCTTAGAATGATCACCTGAAGATACGACAGTGAAGGGTTCATGCAGTGTGGTCCTGTGATCATTCTAAGAAGAAAGAAATATGAAGAAGCTTCTTTAGTTTTTAAAAAACAGATTACAGGGCAGAAAATAGAGCCATCTTGCTCATTTTGTTCCCAAAACAGTTCAACAGGTGCCTCTAAGGCAAGGAGCTCCCAAGCAGGACAGCTCCAGGTAAGTCAGCTGAACACAGACCATATCTGCATTTCCATTAAATATACTCCCCTTAGTTTAAGGAATGTTGGAATACAAAAACCACTACAGTCTGACTTTCTGCTGGTTTTCCAGCAGAAGATGGTTTTCCCCCTTTGCATCTTGCAACCTCTGACTCTGCTGTAATTTCTAGCATAAAAAGGATTCTTGAACCAATCTGTCACCACAAAGCACATATTCATAAGTACAAAAAGACAAGAAAGTGTCCAAGCAGCTCCACAAGAACTCCTTTTTGCATGTCAACTGATTTCAAGAGGGTAGATTTGTCAGAGCTTCAACTAGCTCTAGGAGCAAACCTGCATTCAGGAGCTAGTGGCAAAGAGTCAAGGGTAAGGCTCAGATACACAAGTTGCTTTTATTGCAGATACCAGAAACCCTAATAAAGAAGATCAGCTACTGCATAATCAAGCAATCAAGCCCCTTTTTTAAAACAGCTCCAGGGTTTATTCCACTCTTTCATGGTCCTGGACATCTTGTTGCTCATTTATCAGCCTTGCATATGGAGGTCACCTGCTTTTTGTTTTCCTACCAATCTTACCTGGTGTCATGTGCCTGGACTCCAGTCTTGCCAGCTTTGGCTCTCATTGGACATCTTTTCTTTACTTTTTTTTTAATGTATGAAATATGATTAACAAACATTATCAAGTAACTAAATTAATATAAATCTAAGATGTACAGAAAAAAAAGCTATAGAAGATACCAAAAAAAATTACTAAAAATTAAATACAGGTACTGTACGTGTACAAATTGACCATATATATAAAGTATTACCATATTATGCTCTATTGCTATCAAGGTAAACCATAAAATCCTTCCACGTTTTGTAGCATTGTGGTTCCTGCCTCTGATGTCTTATTATTGGACATCTGAACAGTTAATCACCCATGGGTTAAATCACCCAGGTAAGAAGCAACCTTACATTAGGTACACTGTTGAAAATTAAAATGGCAGTTATCTTCCAATCCTCATTATATTGCTAGTGCCAACTGTAGAGAAGATTTTCAGGCTCCTGAGTAGCATTTATCCAAGGCCGATAGTTATCTTGGAAGGGGGAAGAGAGAGGTAAGTGATAAAACATACATGACAGTGTCATCATGCACATACCACAATTTATATACCTGCATCAGACATAAGGGCAGCATTTGCATGATGATATCATTTGTGCATATAATTATTTGGGCATCAGGGTAGTTAGCTATGGATGAGTGGTACCAGAGCTCACCGCAAATTATAGACCCATCCAATTCACACAAACACAGGGTCTTAGGGGTTTTTTTTCCCCTCTCCCTTTCTTTCTCAGCAATGGAAATTCTCATCTTACGCTGTTTGTACCTAATGCTCAAGATTCCCAGGAGACAAATTAGCTGTCAGATATCAGATTGTACATGACATGGCTAATATGAACACAGTCAAGGAAGTGTTATTTCCCCAGATTTCTTTAAAAAAAAAAAACCTGGTTTCTTCAACTGAGATAAAAGGTTTCGTGAACTGACATTTTATCTTGATTTTTTTCCCTGATGAAACATTTTGCTCAGTTAAAGGGCATTTTTCAGTAGCAAAGGAAAGGAAAGAGTGCTGTTGGGATTTTCTGCAGTAACTAATTTGTTCTTGATCTTACAACAACAAAAAGGCCTGGTGGTTTATCGTTTGTTTGTTTGTTTGTAAGGAATGGATGTATTTCTCTCTTTCTGTTATGTTTTTAGTCTGGAGAAGTTCTTCTCTGCTGCTGTTCTAGATAATAAAAAGCATGGAAACTGCAAGTTGGCCATGTTTGGCTAAACATTGGCTGAATCTACATCATTCAGGGGACTTCATGGACTTCTGTTCATTGGTGGTATCCTTGGCCCTCTATCAGTGATTTTGTTTTACTGATCCTGTACTGCACATTGAGCTGAACTGTAAAATCCCAAATCCATGATTCTACATCAGTCTGCATCTACAGATTAAAACTGCTATTTTAACATAAAATGCCAAGGCATGAAAGCCAGGGAAATGGTTGGTGGATATGACTTTTCCAACTGTAAGTGAACAGAAGCCATAGGAGAAGATCAGATTTTTCCATCCAAGGTCATTGTTCCAAAGGATTGCCATCTAAGTCTCAAACCTTGAATTAAAATGAAGGTCCATGCTTACCTGAAAGTTAGTTATCACTGAAATGTGAAGTTCTTCTCCTCCTCCTACCCAGTTAAATGGAATTTAAAGTAGTCTTGTTATTTATGCATTTACTATTATCATTGTATTTTATAAATCTTATACATTGCCTTGAAGGGGCGATTATGCCCCAATAAGTGATATATAAATTAGCTGATGTTTTATCTACCCACACAACAATTGTATTTGTAAAAATTGATGTTTTGACTCCACTGCAGACACTGCTGTAACTGAAAGGTATTTACCCACCTGCACCCAAATGATTTATCTTCAAAATAACAGGGGCATTGTAGATGGGTATTTAGAATATGCAATGGAGGTAGATGAAGGGGGTCTTTCTACAGTTTAATCTTTCTTGAAAGAGGGGTCATTTTAAATTTTGGGTCATGTTCCTTTTGGGTAAATTCTGTAAATTGGATTAACAATTACTTATTCCAGATTAAAGGTCTGTAGACTTTGAAATATATCTTTCTCTAGCTTTCAAAAATCAAAGATGGGGAAGAAAGCTTGTTCCTTATTTCCACTCCAGATACTGACTTCTCTATCTTTATCCTGGCTATAAATTTATTTTTCTGATGCTAATATTGGACATCTAGTGTATGGATGGAAGGGATTATCAATCCCATTAAAGCTTCATGAGCTTATATGAATAGCTTTATAAACCAGGAATAAGGCTGGAATCTTTCAAAGAATCTGAAGAAGGAAAACATACAGTTGATTACATTGGATATCATTAAATGAAATGCCTCTCTTAGTTAATGGCCATTGCAAATTATGATTCTAACCACAACCGACATGTGGAAAATGCCTCTGGATTTTATTTTGCTGGTCTTCTCAGTTAGGCTGCTGGTCTGTACGCCTTCCAGTTTGAACAATTACAAAGGTAAATTGCTTTTTTTCTCTCTCTTTTTTTTTAAAGTGATTTTACGTCCTTCCTATTTTTCTGAGAGTGGATGAAGTTCAGAGGCAAAGCTATTTAATTCTTTGAAATGCAAGACCAAGGGAGACAGATGGCAGCTTATATTTGGTGTTTTTACAAATATGGTAGTACAGTATAGATGTGGATAATAGCTATGCAGCCAGCTAGGGTTACCTGATTTCCAGTAGAACTATTCAACGTTTAATACTTCTATTAAGCTACAAAGCAGAATATAAAAGAAAACTGCAATTTCAAGCCTTAAAATGGTATTTATGACACAGAACAATAAATAAGAAATAATCTATAGCAAAGAGAGATGTGAGAAATAAATCCTTACCTAACTAGATGGTTACATTCAAATTAACCAAAGTAGGATTGGAACATGTAAGACTTTAAAACATCCTGAAGAACAGAAAAGGAGAAAGCATGTTCATATTCTGGGAAAGGAAAGAGAGACGCTAACACAGAAAATGCCTTTTTCTCTTTATGGATGAAGTGAAGTAAGTCTAAGGGTGTATGGTAGTGTTTCTCAACCTTAGCAACTTTAAGAGGCCTGGACTTCGACTCCCAGAATAGGGCTCTCTCTGATATGAACCCCACAGCATTTCATCATTAGGAAGTCTACAGTGCCTTTCCATCTGTTACTTTCTGGTCAATGACTTAAGCAACATTTCTTATTAGGAGAAACAAGAGAGGGAGGGAGGAACCTCATTCCAGCAGATACACTGAGCAGATCTAAGGAGTATTTTACAACTCAGCATTATAATTTTATTTTTGTTCTGTTTCTACTTTAATTGTTCAGGTCACCCAGGCTTCAAGGAAAAAAATCAGGTTGGCAGGGAGAAAATAAAGCCTTACAGTTTGTTTGTTTTTAAGGCCATGCTTTGAGTTGTTACAAACTGACTTGTAAGTATTTTAATTGTTTTAATTTTGAATTACATTTGTTGTTAAAATATTGTAAGAACAGTAGGTATTCATAACTGTTTTTTTTTGTTTCTTAATAGTTCTCTTTTTAAAAAGGATGATTTTTTTTTTCATATTCCCCTAGAACACTTATAGGCTAAAGGTTGTAAAATCTTCAGACTGATTAGTAATCATGGCAGGAAAGGGCCTTTATTCAGCATAATGTCTATTCTGTTTCAAAATTAATTGTGCTTTCAAACATCTTTACATTTAGAGGAGATATTCTGTAATTTCTGGATTTTAAATTTCCTTGCTGGCCATTTTTCATATGAAGAAAAGTAGCTTTGCTTTGATTGCTGTGAAAGTGAGATATGAGACACAAGGTATTCTTTATAGCATATAGAAGTGTGCAATTCCATTTTAGTATTATTAGCTTTTAGCAGATTTGGCCTGCAATCCAACAACTTTATCCATAAACTGTCAATCTGTCTGACACGATCCAATCGATTGGTAGTCATCTACAAACATCATGATTATGCTGAAATACAAGCCAATATATTTTGGCCATTCTTGCAGAATCTATCTCCCTGTTTGCCATTAGAAACCACTTTAGGAAAGACAGACAAATTTCTCATGCAGCCTAGAATGGGTGCGTGAGAATTTGCAACATGAAGAGGAAAGCCAATTGTGGGGGGGGGGGGGTGTGTGTTACAGCAGTAATAATACTCTAGAAATAATTCTCAGGCACCAGTGGAAGGGATAAAGCTTCCTCCTTTACAAGCAATTATTTAGAAACATAATTACAATAATAATTGTGGAAGCAGGACAGGCACAACTCTGTATTCAGTATGTGTACACTTGCTGACTGAACTTCCTCCTTCACTGCTGTAAGCAACCTGTAAAGTCCCTCTCAAGCTCAGAGAGCACCCAAAGCTCCATAGTTCAGCCGTGAGCTACAGATATTCTCTTCTGCTGAAAGTCCACATCGATAATAGCTAGGAGTAGACACACAATGCCATTTCAGTAACTGCTGAACTTCTAGGGATGAACCCCATTCCTAGGAAGCATGGCCAGCAGTGAGGAATTCTGGGAATTGTAGTACAACAACATAATCCATTAGCAACTATATGCTTATACAAGTACAAGAAGTAAAATGGATGAATCAATCATCAGAACTAATAGGAAGGAAAATATATAGAAAGGTGGTGTAAATCATTCAACCTCTGAAAAATTATTGTTTATGCATACCTGGGAGAAACTGCGGTGCTCTGTTCCCAACGAAAGCAACTCCACTTGAAACTGATGCAGGTTCAAAAGAAAATTCGTTTACTGAGAAGTAGTGTACAGCTTTAAAGCATTGTTGGAACTGAGTCCCACGCAAGCCAAAACTTGATTTTACCCCATTCCCAATTCACCTCCTGCTTCTCTCTGAGTCTCTCTTGCACATGTCAATGGTCCTCTCCTGGTGTCACACTGGTACAGCCTTGGGCATTTCTGAGAACCAGATAACTGTCCATCTGTGGCTAACGGTTCACCTTCCAACCAGCCTCTCCCCCCCTTTTTTTTTACTGTAATGGCAGAAATAAAGCAAACAAATTAGCAGGACGGTTAATTGATTGCGAGGATTCCGACAATACCATATTGGAGGGTACAAAATGCGGGATGACAGCTAGATAACAGCAAAGAGTTGTGGGTTTTGGTTTTGGTTTTGGTTTGGTTTTTCAGTATCTCTCTCTTCCCATACAGAAGTCATCTGCGCTTTTGGAATTTAGATATGGTATGTCTACTCTAGCTAACCTTGTCCAAGATTTCAGCTTAGCTTTTTAAAAAAATATCCAATACCAGAAAGATGGGCCTTGTGCCATCCTCCAGGCCAATAACATCTTAAAAAGACATCTCCTCTCATGCCTTCTTGGAGAAATCCCCCTCCAGAGAAGGAGGAGTACAAACGATCAAGCCCAAGAAGGCCAGGAGGTCTTCAGCTTCCAATGGAAATGGTGCTAGGCATGCACACTGTTTTAAGGAATATAACAGCTGATCTTGATGGACAGAATGACTTCCCTTCCAGGTCCCAAAGAGAGAACACTCGTGAGAGTACAGGGTCAGAAACATAACATCTACAGAATTTGCAGGACCAGAGACACTCCTGTTGATTCATAAATTAATTACAATTATATAGGAATTACCTATAGATAACTAATGCTTTGATCCATCAACTTTTCTCTCTTACATGAACCCAGATGTAATTGTATGTGGGAATGACCTTAGGAGACAGGAGGAAGAGATGCTGCCTAGGGAACAATCAGGTGTGAGGGGGCATAGCCTGCAGCTACAAAACAGGCAGAGAAACTCAGAAAGGGACTGCCTTAATTTCTCAGGCTGTAAAAGAGACGGTAGGAGATTTGTACTTTCAGACTTGCAAGATTCTGTTAATGTAGCCTCACAATAAGTAGAATTAGCTCATCTGGTTGTGGTTCCTGTCTGGTCTACTTGGGAAGGCTGACATCAGATTCCTGGACTCTTGGAGCTCTCTAATGCTTTGGCCTTGGATTGTTCTGTATTTGGTGACCTTGTTTTGCTTTACCTTCTCAGCCCTCAACCCTTGGCTCTGGAAATGGCTCTCTTTTTTGGGTTTGTAAAAGCTTACATTGTTATATCCAACAGGTTCTTTATTGCTGGCTTTAGGCCACAAAACAGACATATACTTATAATCTATGAAAGGGCAGAAAAGTGACAAGGATTCAGAAGTCTCACCCATCCTGGATCTCTGGTTTTGAAAGGGGTCAGTGAGGAATCAGAGAGCATTCCATTTTATTAGAACAGATCCCCAGTATCTGGTGTGGACTGCTGGGTATCTCCTCAATCCCCTGCAGAGATTGTCCAAAATATTAATCCATATTGTAAAAATATGTTCCTTTGCAATAACTGATGATAAAGATGCACCATTAATGGTAACAAAAATCCATAAGCTACAAATAATATTTTGTATATTTGTAGAATATTTTCAAGTTGCAGGAACATCTTGTCATGAGCAAGAGTGATGTTGCTGTGTTTGTTTTTTTCTTACACAATTCTCTATCACACTACACCTTCAACCTTCAAGAGAGGTTCTACTCATATATGCCTCAGCCACTCCCTAACTAGGCTATGAAAATCAAAAGTAGCTTCTTTTTCATATTGATAATGGTTAAAAAAAAATGCAAAGGAACTTTTGGAACAGCACCAAGTTAAGCTATGTAGCTAGGATATTTTGTGGGTACTTCATTAAAAAAAAAATCACAGGTTGATGTAACTTCCTACATAAGAAGAGGCTGTTACCAAAACAGCAGGTACCTGGTGTTATTTTTTTTAAGCTGTTGCCATCAAGCAATCTGAAGAATTAATACTAAAGATGGGACTAGGAAGGAATAACAAATTGAAGCATAAGTATTTTAAGAGTAATCAGACAATATTGAACATGCCCTAAAATTAATAAATTAGACAACAACACAGCTGCAAACAACTGTATCTTAAGGATGACTTTAAGACATATTTATCCATTCTGGGGAGACTATTGTGTTGAAGAAGCAGGAGGAGAAGGAGAGAAGAATCAGAAAGAGAAGTATGCACTGGCATATCGCTAATAAGGAGGGATGAGTATGGGAAGCCCAGAGTTTATGACCCCAAAATACAACTCAGAGACAATTATTTTTCAACTGTAATCTAGTAGTGGTCTACAAAAAGGGGAACCCAAGTGGCAATGTAACTTTCAACCAGCTCATGACAAAGTGCACTGAAATTTTATTCTCTTTTGAAAGAAATGCCAAAAACATTTCTTTCCCCGTTCATACTGAAGGATGTTTTTCATTGAAAACTGAAAGAATGTTGGTTTATCACTAGGTTCTTTTTCACAGCAGTTCTACCAATGGATCAACATACTTAATAATAAGGCATTAACATCTTCAGAACAGATTTCACATGCACTGCTGACAGTGATAGCATTTACTATGAGTAACTCCTGAAACTCAATGTCCATTTAATTGTCATCACAAACCAATGAGCAATGGAAAGCCAAATGACCAATTTAGAAAATGTATCATCCAAGCCGATAAATAAACTCATGATGTGTTGGGATCACTGGAAAATACCATCAGGTTATGTGGAAAAATAAATAAAAATAAGCTGAACAAGAGGAAAACCAGTCCGTTTGCCTTCCAAATATGACTGCACATCATTTTCTCTGAACATTCTCCATAACGAAATTCTGCCAGCTGGGCTGACAACCCTGGGCAAGCTTTTAAATTCCTAACATAAAATTGGAGTCCAAATTATCTGATTACAAAGAGTCTGGAAGACAGGTTGTAGGAATCGCCCTTGGTTTTTTTAAGCAATTAAGGGCTTGGATCATATTGCTTCATTTGATTTGCACTTAACCACATGCTCCTTCATCAAGATGTTTAAGGCTTCAGAGTGGTGTTTTAGATCAGGTAAGGGTGTTACCATGAGAAGCGTTCCAAAGACGTCTTGGCAATAGGCACATTCTGCACCTAACTAGGTAGTCATACTTCAACTGAGTCAGTCACAGCATTGGCCATCTATGCTACAATGATCATTCCTTCATGCAATGATAAGGTGATCATTGCTTCTAAAGGAACCCATGTGCCACTTGCAACTGTGTGCAGACATTTGTTTAAGTCAGCAATGAACAAAGGTAAGTTTACCTCTTCCCCCTCGGAATTCCAGACAGGATTTAGCCTCTGTAAACCAGCTTTATTTGGGGGGGGGGGGAGACCATTGCATTTCTTCCTTAAAGTGAGGGCTCCCCAAAACACTGGAGTCCAGCATTATTAAATATTCCCAAATGCCTCACAGATTTTTACAGTTACTGATAACTCCATGATTACTTTTGCTCCCAGTTGAAAAATCTAGGTAGTAGATCAATAGATGGGGGCCTGTGAAAATTCAGTTCCAAAATTTAGTTAGAGGAAATTTAATTAAATCACCCTTCAGATCATCAAATTGATTTAACACAGCAAATCAAATTGTGCTTCTGCATCTATATGATAATTTGTGCATGTTCTTGCATGCACAAGCATACCTCTTTCCAAATTGAATCAACTATTCACACTGAATCAATTTAATTTTGTCAAATTGATTTGACTATTTGAATTAATTAATGAGAATGGATTGGACAAGTCCAATAGGATTTTAGGTGAATCACACACCCAAGATAATATTGCTTTAGTCATGTACTGTATAGTAAAATGCCAAAAACTCATTCTCTTCCATTGTTATTACCTATTCATTGACTAGAACCTTCATCCGAACATTGCATATGGCTCACTGACTCTGCTTTTTTGGGGTGAGAGATTAACGCTGGAGGAGATCTTCTTTGTTTCAGAGAAGGATTCATAATAAGGAAAGCATTGCTGGACATGATTAAAAATCCACTGAGTCCAAAAATGGGCAAGCCACTGCACTTGGACTTGCTGTTTCCTCAAAGCAGCTAGTGAACTCAAGTGATTACAGACCATTTAATGATTACATTAAGGAGACAAATTGCCCAATTCCACAGCACACTGTATAGGTAAAATCAAGTATTTTTCAGGCAATCTGTGCCATTACAAATAGGAAAAAAATGTGGCTCTAAATAGCCCATCTGACTTTAAATTTCATGTCTACACAGTTCCTGGATGATAGAAGACTTGAAATTCTACAAGAAGAAGGCAACAAGATGTTTAAAAATGACTTCAATTGTCCTGAGTGCCAAATCTACAAATATTTACAGAACAATCTCTGTGTCTGTTTGTGTGGAGGGAAAGAAATACTCAAATTATTCACCAGTGGTATATATACCCAGAAATTATGGAATTAATTCCAAAAGATAGTCAAGTGAAGTCCAAATTATGTAGTGCATCCAATAAATCAGGAAAGCAAAACAATATTGTTTCAATTAAGGGCAGAGAAATTGCCGTTTGCTTCTTGCTTCGGGGAAATAGGAAACGTGGAAACACTTAGAGCATCTCAGATCTTTTATACTTAGATTCCCTTTCTAAATATATTGAACTGTCTGAGTTTTGCCAACACGACCCACAGACCTTACATAGGGAGAAAACCCAGTGTGACCTAGGAACAATATCCAGCATCCTGGTGAGAAAGCTATTTTCTCTCTCCTTCTACTTCCCCAATAGGACTGACCCAATTATTAGAAGTCTGAAATGAAGCTGAGAGTTGCCAATTGTTCACCCCAGACCTGTATCTGCCAACCTAAAGTCAAGAAATTCAGTCTAAGGGAGGACAACCCATACACAGGTTTTAATCTGTCAAGGCCTAAGACATGTTTTTGATTTTGTTAGCAATAGTGGATCTTTGCTTTTAATGATAAAATGTCACTTCCTTACTCTGCTCTTCCTCAGTTCCAGTGAACAAAACTAATCAAATTATGCCATTGCTTTTTTTAAAACAACAATAATCCCATTGATGCAGAAATGTGAGTGAGGAATGAAAGGAAGGAGGCAAAGAACCTAACACAGTTATGCAGACTTCTTAAAGGAGTAGGAAAAAGTAGTATTAAGGTCATTTTTATAAGATCTTGAATATTTTTAATTCCAAATATGTATTACATTTTAATCAAATGAGCCATATCTCCCCTCTTCTTAGAATAATTTACTTTCTAGTGATGTCATGGGGCAGTTAGAGCCACCAGACCCTCTAATACAATAATTATCAGAAAATCATTTTGTATTATTCATGTACATTTTGCTGAACCAAACACAATGGACAGCAAAATATGTTTGCCATTGAAATATCTATTTGGACTCACAGAGATGTTTAAAATTGATTGCTCCACATTTCTTTCTTTTTTAAGATTAGACCTTGAGATAAGAAGGCTATCAAGAATGCAAAGGGTAGGGCAGAACCAATGTGTTTTCATCCAATGCCAAGTTCATTTTGTCATTTTGGCTGTGTGTGGTTAATGCTGTATACAAATGCATTCGTCTATCCACAATATCTTCAAAAAAAGATGATGCACATTTTTATCACAAGCCTAATGACCTGTTTGGGGAAGCAAAAGTCAAGCAAATATTTTACCATTCTTCACAGTGGCCCAAGCAAAGCTCACGATCCTAGAACTCAACCTAAGGATGAAGATGAATGATTTCTGTCACTATAATTAATTAATTAATTAATTAATTAATTAATTAATTAATTCTGGGCTTTCTTGGAAGCAAAAGACATCTGTTTTCTAAGAAGTAATCATTGTTTCAAGAAGTTAAGACACAGTCACCCTTCACTTGCCTTGTTGGTCTTAAATTGCCAACTGGGCAACTTTAAGAGCTAACGTTGCTCTTAAATTGCCAGTTGGGCCTATGATTTCTTGGACAAAACATATTGAGAGGTGGAAATTAGTTCCTTTCATGGAAAGGAATGAAGCAGATTGATTCCTGAACATTTGGGACACTTGATTAGAAGGGTTGTGTGAAAGCAGCTGTGTTCTCACAGCAACAGCAATGATGGAGAGCTGGATTGATTTATTTGTGGCTTAGCTGCATGAAATTGAAACCACTATAAAACATTCTTTTTTCCTTGAGACTGTGACTTCATTTCCACACTGGAGGGAATTCTTGCCTTAACCATCTTTCTGGGTCCTATGTTTCATGTCCTGCAATGGGCATGCTAACTTGATGGCTCTGTAGCTCTCCCTCAATAGCTCAAAGAAAATGAGTGGAAGAATTAATCAGTTTCTTCCTTCTTTTCAGCCCTAGAGGAATAGGCCTATAAAGCAACAGGTGGCTTTCCCCCCACTTCCACCCCCCACTTTATATCTTTTATATGGAATGCAAATAAGGGGATGTTTATCATTGTAGGACCTGTAGTTCAAGATAGGACAAGATCTTTGCTTCTTTGTTTCAAGCAGACAATTACAGTGAAATCGCTTATATCTGGGGTTTAGGGGAATATGAAACTTGTTCCTTAGGACTATGACAAGCTTTGAAAATCGGAAGTTAATTTGATTAAATCTCTCCATCAAAGCAGATCAATGGTTATTTTTTATTTTTATTTATTTTTTTGGTAATCATCTAAAAAGGAATGAAGATTTAATTACCTTATAATTTTGTTAAAAATATTTTTAAAAAAGAATAAAAATTGCATTAATTAAAAAAGAAAAAAAGAAATCAAAGCAGTTCTACAAAACAATGTGGCATTTATACTTATCAAATAAGAATTGTTGCTTCAGTTGCTTTGTTTCAACCATCCCTGCCTCCTTCAGTGCTCTTCTGTTCATGCACAGTCCATGCCCAGAAACCACTTGCATACAGTGAGGTGGCAGATAAAGGTTGAGCCCCATTGCAAGACTTCAAGAGGCAGAGTATTTTACCTTCAACTGTTCTTCAAGCCCTGAGGTGCTCACATCATCTCCAACATGCAAACCAAGATCACAATTGCTTGAACAGTTCATATGTTGGTTTGCATGTTTGTATACTTAAATCATTTCACTGATTTTTCTGCACATTTAGATGGGAATAAGCCCTGCTTAACTCATGCAGAACTGTCCTAAAATAGGCCAAGCAGCCTATCCAAAATAATACTGAATTTTCAACTTTGCTTCCCCTGCCCCACCACAGGTAAACCCCCTGTTTAAATCTTAGTCACTGTAATTTCATTGGCTCATATCCTGATATTCTGAACAGGCAGTGAAGCAAATACTACCTGATGGGTGGGAGGAGGTGAATTGTATGTGACAGTTGTCAAATAAACTCTGGTGGAAGAGGGAAGAATAGTCCCAACTAGGTGGCTTTTCCTTCTGAACTCCAGTCTTGCTGAAGCGGGATCAGACTAGGTAAATGTGATACCTGAATCCTGGAAATGCCATCTTAACTACATCACATTTGGCCTCCTGGATTTAAAAAGCCTTCTAGAACCCATTAATGCCAATATACGTGAGTCTGCCTAACATCATTGCAAATTATCTCCCATTGGGATGAGGGACCTGAACATCACCACAGGCAAGTTTATTGCCTTGTTGTAAATGCAAGCACTCATTATTCCTTTTTGGCCACGAATGGTAGTCAATTAAATAGACTGATATCTGGAAGCATTTTAACCTAAAGGGCAACAGGACAATGCTCACAGTCCCCCCTCTTCTATAATGAGAACTGGACTGACTGCCAACTTCTTTAAACCACATAGAGTCTGTACACCATGGCGGTGGGATATAAATATGATATATATAAACACACACATACACACATACACACCTGGCAGGCACCCAGAAGACAGCTAGCAAATAATTGTCAGATTCCTCACACCAGTGTCCCCTGGGGCAAGAAGGGATGTGAAGATTCCCCCTGAACTTTTCATCATTTGCTTTTCTTTAACAAATGTCTGCAGCAGAGGACAGGGAAATGCCAGGATCCAAATTGCATCATCCCGTTTCTCTGCACACTTGGTATTTACAATGGGGGGGGGGGGCAAGGGAAGATTTGCAAGCCCTCTAAGGGCAAAGTGTTGGGGAAAAAAATCTCCCCCATCAATACTGCTTACACACGCAAATGTACCCCAGTTCTTAAAGGAAAGAAGTAGTACACAAGATCAAATCATTGCTACCACTGCTTTGTGGCTACTGCTTCAACATTTTCCACTTCCTTCAAAAACTCAAAGCAGCACACAGTACTCCCTCCGCTAATATTATCCCCATGCCAACTACCTTTTAAGGTATGTTGTACTGAGAGGTAGTGACTGGCCCAAAGTCACCCTTTAAATTTCCACAGTTGTTTCTGCATTCCCACACCAGTACTCTAACTAGTGTCCCACACCAATACTAAGAAAAGAATTAACGTGAACTCCTCTGTTCTATTAAAAGGGGAAATATTTAACTTTATTGTGAAATCCAAACTAAAGGTTAAACCAGAAGTTACATAAACTGTGGCTTATGTTGTTGAACTTTCTGGGTTTAGCTTCTCTGGTGGACGAGAGAGTGGTATGCAATCCAGAATGAGGGTTATCCACATGGGAAAGGAAATCAGTCAGGCAGCTGTTATTTTCCTCCTGTCCCTTTTTGTTTTTCCTCTTCTTCTTCCTCCCAAGCTCTTGCACTCAGGTATGTGTGGTTAAAAAAAAAAAAGTAAAAGCTCTTGCCACCAGGAGGTGACAACTATTGAACAATTTTTATATCATCTATTTTACCACATAGTTTTGGAAATTAAGGTTTTCTTGATTTCCTGCAGGTCTCAGCAGCGTAATGATTGCTCCAAGGTCTGACTGCATTTTAGACTTTTTTTTTAATCATCATCTTCATCATCAACTTCCTTTTAATTTTTTTACTCTTCATTGTCTTGTTTTCAGGTAAATGGCTGTATTGTTGTTTGTTTTCATAGAAGATTCATTGTTCTCTTTGCATGCTATTATGGGCTGCTTCAAGAAAAATATAGAGATACAAAAACCGAGTTATTTATTTAGAGATGTTGCAGCTTCAAATTACTGCCCTGCTCTGGAAAAACGGGGCAAAATTGTTCTCCAGTGTCTCTGTCAATTTACTTTTTAGTGCAAGAAAGATAGTGGACAACTGGTCAAACCCAGCTGGATGTGAGAGGTCCTTGCAGCAAGGCAGTCTTTGATTATAAATCATCTTCCACATCTAAGATCTTTAGAAAGATGGGCTAATCAATGTTGACTTTAAAAACTCCATTAAAAACTCTTCTTAACATGAACCTTGCTGACTTCACAAGGTCCAAAAGGAACTGCTAAGACTTCAGAATCATTCTTCCTCAAGGTAGCATTCTGAAAACTGAATCACTGTAGTATAATGGTTAAGGGGATGGGGAGAAACCCAGATTTCTTTATCACATAATTTATATCCCACCCCACTTCAACAGACTTTGGTTGGCTCACAATTGGCCATGAAAACAGTTAAGAGAAGATAAGGAACCAAAGCTAAATCAGCCCCACAAAAATGCCGAAGTCCTGCACACTTGATGGAAAAGCCATCTTTATTCCCTTCCGAAATCCTAAAGTGTGGGAGCCGTCTGGAGCTTGGGGGTAGGATAAGCTCTTCCAAAGAGAAGGAGCTTCCACAGGAAAGACCAGCTTCCAGACTCCCACCCTTTAACATCCCAAGGGAAGACATTTGCTGAATATTCTCCTGGACTAATAACACAGGATGGGAAGACTCTAGTGAAATAAGATGGTCCCATATCTTACATGGGCCCAAGACATATATGACTTGGGATTGTACTCAAAACAAATTGGTAACCAGTTTAGTGCATAGGTGACCCACTGCTGAAGTGACTCACATCACTCCTAAGTTCTACATCAGTTGAAGTTTCCAGAAAGCTTCCAGTCCCCACTCAACCATGGAGCTTATTCAGGTGCCTCTGGACCAGTCTCTCAGCCTCCCCTATTACACAATGTTCCTATTGTGAGGATAAAATGAGGTACATTCCCTCATTGACATTCCCTTGTCACCTTGAACTCCTACAGAAAAGATACAATACAAATGCAATAAATAAATGCGCTATCTCCATTTTCCCTTCAGTGAACACTTATCTTCAGAGACTTGTTGACGTTTATTTGCTCAGAAATATCACACACACATACCACATACTATATGCATTACACTCATATATAATGTAGATATGCAATCATTGACCAGATTAATGTATTTGAAGATCAACCTCCATAATTATCTCTTTATAGCAACAATGATACCAATTACCAGGTCAATTCAAGGCACAGTCATTCTTAAGCACCTTAACGGCTTTTATCTGCTAAATATGTAAAAGGAGGTCAACCAGCATAATTTAAACATGGCTGCCCTTTGTTCAGCAAGAGGCAACTTGATAAGCTACTAGTGTTTCCTTCATTGTTTCATAGGAAGGTCTCCATTAGTTCTAATTCCATAAGGACACAGCTGTGGAATAAAGAAAGCAACTGACTTAAAAGTTGACTGTGCGCTGCCATCACAACAGCAAGATTTAAGGGATTAATGTTAATAGAGCTCCTATTTTTTAAAAAAGAAAAAGATAGGGCCACAAAAAATTGAAATGCTGACTATTTATACTCTGAACGTTCATTCTGAATTCCTTCCTTCCTTCCTCCATCTTCTAAAATGTTATGTGGGTACCTCTTTCCAGATTGGGTGGCAGTAAATTTTATCTTCATTATGGTATTGAGTTTTTTGCTTTTGATATTATCTTCATCAGGAGCGCTTTGGTGGGTAGCTTGAGTATCTAACCTTTTCTCAAGCCATCTGGTAAACAGCATTCTAATCATTCAAGCACAACTCTTGTTAATACCATGGTGCAATCACAAAGTAGAAATTTATCAGGGAAAAAGGAACACAGCAAAAAGAAAATCTGAAACTAGAGGCTTTGTATCTAGCAATGGGGCTAAGCATTTCTTAGATGTTTTGGGAGCGGAGGGGGGAAGCTAATTTATCACCACACCAAATCCATTCACAGCCTAAGGGTGGCCCCAAATTAAGCAGTCCGTCTCAAACTCCTTCTTTACTGGAAAAATGTCACTTGTGCTGAAAATAATCAATAAGCAATAATCAATTATTTTCATGCTGAAAATAATCAACAATCAATAAAGTAATCTGCCATTACTCTTGACATCTAATACCCCAACTGTGGCATACTGGATTTCAGAAGCGTAAGGAAACACCTTCCCAGTATCTCCATTCATCATGGAGAAGTAGAAGGAGAGTGAATCGTAGGAATAGAAGAGAAATTCATTTGTGTGTGAAGTTATCTGGTCTTACACTTTTGAATTAGTAAAAAAGGGAAGTCTCTGTCAAACTGAGCTCAGCTCTTCATGACCTCATGATCATGGACATGGTTCTCTTGGCAACAACGAAAAAAATGTTTTCCCATTGCTTCCTTCCTAGATTTTTTATCTAATTTTCAGACATGGAGTTTCCCTGTGGCCTCTTCACCAAATATTAATCAGGACTGACTCTGCTTACCTTTTTGAGAGCAGCCATGTTTGGTTATATTCTGCTACTACCTGGACTTCAGAGCAATATGTCCACATGAACCTAGCCACCATTCAACATTTACAACTTTCCCAATCCTGCAATGCAGTTTCACTGTTTTGTTTTTCCTTTTTGGGGGGTTGGGGGGAGGCAGGGGAAAAGAAATCTCTATTGAAGAAATGCCTGTACAGAAATGCATTATTTTAAGGAGAACTATTTATAAAAGTTGGGGGAAATATGCTGTAAAATCTATGCAACTGTTAGGGCAAACCAGCATATTCATTAAATTATCACTAAAGAAAAAACAAAATCAGCCGTTTGTGTCATCCTTAGTGATTAGGTATTAGAAGAAGACTTTGTGGTATGAGATAGGAAAGGTGATTCTTTTTCTGCAGTACAGACAAACATCTAAAATGGATAAGAATCTGACTGGTTATGAAATCTGCAAAATATGTCTTACTCTACTATATAGTACCCAGCTAAAGGCTGCCTCCTGCTAGGAACTGTACATCTCCCCTCCTTTCAGAAATGTTATCAAGACACAAATAATTATGTTCATTGATTTCTGAAATTGTTGTTTTCATTTAGGTGGGCATATCATTTTGAGGCTATTATTAAATCTGTATCTCCCTTTCCACCAGATAAGGATCGACAAGGCTAATACGATCGGTCCAATAGCACGAGAGATTCCCCATCTCTTCGCCTGGCAAATGGATCAAAGCTAGTCATCGTTCCATCCGATTGAATTTCTGCTCATCCCTTTTGAAACATTTCCCCTTGAATTTGGGAAGACACTGAAGGACAGTTGATTGTCACCCCCAACTGGGTTTCTAACTTCCATTAATGCCATTTAAAATCTCCCTCTAACTCTTTTCTATTAATGCTAAGTAATAATGGATAGACTGGGCTCAGCTGTAAATCAGTCTCCAGATGCTGATGGGATTATAAACTTCAAGCAGGCATGTGCAATATTATTAGTACCCAGAGAGACTGATTTATCAGTTAACTGGCAAAAACATCTATCTTGGCTCATTATGCTTTCTATAAATCTCTTCTGTTAAGCTTATCTGCATATTAGTTTTCCCCAAAGGCATTTCTCACTCTTTTCATGTTTCGTTCTCTTGATTATGGGCAGATAACTGCAGGCTTATGTTGCTCATGCCATTTCTAAAAATCTACTTTAAAATGTTGAAATACTTTTTTGAGGATAGGAACATATTTAGAGGGATTATAGTGAACCTAGTCCCTTTTTTTCCCATCAACCTCTTTCCAAAGAAAAATCTAAGCTGAAGTTATGGATCAATAAATCAGTTGTGTTAATTTATTTAATTGACCAAAAAAAAAAAAAAAAATCCTTTGATAATTGGACTGATTAGCTCCAGAGCAAAACTATTCACAGGCTGCCTCCCAGTGGTCAGTGAATGGCATAACACCAATGGTTTGTTTAAAGTATATTTATACCCTTAGGGCTTCCAAATCTGTCATGTGACTATCTCTACCCTCATTTTCCATCTAAAAGATCTGGCACGTGACTTCCGGTGAAGATTTATGGTGAACTAGATGTTCCAGAAGGAACAGGGACTACACCGCAGCAGAGATCGGCGGCCAGACAGCAAATCCTGGCCAGCAAATTTTCTCTGAAAAAAGGAGAGATTGTGAGATTGCCCACATGTTCTCTGGACAGCTGCTCCTCATGAGTAAACTGCAGGAATCAAGGTCTTTGCAGTGGGCCCATGAGTCAGCGGCTGGGAGTCGAGGGATTTGAACCAAGCTCACAGCCATAATGTAGTCTATATGGACACAAGGTTCACTGAAACTCATTTCTTAATCACTTTTGGAATTACTTCTTAATTGCTTTTCAACTACTAGAAACCTTTGGAGCGACAAGTTTTATAGCACTCACTGGGTGAGTTTCCTTCAATCCTTAGCGAAAGAAGTTTTAAATACAAGATTAAGATCTTTAAAAAAAAATCTTTTTTTTGGAATAAACAGCAAAAGGGTAGTTAGAAGGTTGACTTTAGAAAGTTACAAATGGACTAAGGGTCCACATGTACAGTATTTGGAATAAGATTTTGAAATTATAAGAATCCTTCCCATGGGAAAATCCTGTTGTTTTGAGTTCTAAAAAAAAAAAAAAATGATAAGGTAGGACTTTGAAGGTTGGACACTAGAGGGAACCAGAAGGAACTAAAGATTACAATTAAAGGAGAAGAACACTTAAATTTGGCTTACTAATAAGAGTAGAACAAAATATTTTAACATTGGATATATAGAAGAATATTTTTGAACAATGGACGCAGAAGTTAATTTTAAGACCATCTGCCTCTAGAGATAGACTGTGTTTTAAAGATGCTATGGAACAGGAGCAAGTATTACCTGACATAATTGAGATTGATTTGAAAATGGATTTAAAAATGACAGGCTATAAGAATGACATGGAAAAAGATGCTCCACGGGATATACAAATGAAACTGGCTGATGTCTTAATAATTAAAAGGGATAAACAAATAACAAACCAAGAGAGTGACCTGAATAAATTTCCTATACTGTATTTACAAAAGAGACCTGTTAGAGTTTTGAAGGATTTTGTGAGAAGGGACAAAGAAAAATGAAAAGAAATCAAGTTCTAGGATATTATTTGAAAGGATTAAAGATCTAGACTGTTAAAAATAAAAGGAAGGAATATAAAGTTGGTTTATTTGCTTAAGGTTAAAATAGGTAAGTTGTTATCTCTGGTAACCCTTAGTGGACTTTTGCTGATCAGGACTGAAATGACAAGGCTTTAAGGATTTGTTTATAGATAAGAGATGGGATATGGGAAGAAGATATTATTTGTTGTATTTTAAGAGAAGGTGATATGTTACTAAAATTGTCAATACTTGTTGTGATGAAGGGAGAAGTCATTTCTTTATATACTTCTTTTCTTTTTCTTTATTATATTCTTATTTTTTTCTTTTCTATTTTTCTTTCTATGTTTTCTTTTCTGAACTTTCTATTTCTTCTTTTTACTCTTTTATTTTTTTTCTTTAGTTTGCATTAGTTTTTATCTTTTTAATTGTAATGTTTAATTTAAAAATTATTTTTAAAAATAAGAGATCTGGCACACAAGATAAAGGAAATGGGGTGGGGAAAACTGAAGCAGATCTAGGCCCCTGATCTTAAGTTAAATCTATACTACAGAATAGATTTGGGAGCTCAGAAAAGGGATGTGACCAAATTAAATCCAATGATTAGATTTGAAGATGTTCAGATCGAATCTTTAAATCCAACTGCCTTTCTTAAATGAATAGGAAAGTTAATCTAATATATTAGATTTTTTTTCACAAAAATATGGGTCTGGGAGCAAAAACTAAACAAACAAAAATGTATCAATTGCACAAAGGGAAAATCCGAGCTATTCTTTTGCCAGAAAATCCTTGAGAAGAAGGAAAGGAATATATTCCAGCTTGGAAGAAATGGATGAATGGTATTAATGTATGTAGTTTGCAACATATTTCTAGTGTTTTTCTCAGTTGGAGCCAAATGCTCATCTCCACTTTCATAAGTCTGGTAAATTTGAATCTGGGTTGTGCTAATTCATTCTTACCCAGAAGACTGAGTTGTTGAATAGATGGATCCCACCATTATCTCTCCACAGAGATTCCCTGAATGCAGACCAGGAGGTCATTCTCTGTACGTAAACTGGTGGGCCATGCCATGTTACATGCTCACTTCACATGGAAACCTTGCGGCATTAAACGATAAGGCCAAGCTTTTCATGCAAGGGTAGGGAAGCTGTGAACTTCCAGTCCTTGTCAAAGTATAACTCCCTCCAGATGTTATATACAGGCATCTCAACAGTGGAGGCAATTGTGAGGCATGCTGAGAATGTATTTCAGCAGTTTGTGAAAAGCCATTGGTTCCCCATCACTTCTCTAGTGGAATCCAATCCAGTGCCATTTAATCTATTTACTTACACATTAAGCTGGTCAAGCTTTTTTCAGTTTCAACATTTTTCTCAGATATCCTCTGCCTGCTGCACTGATATCGCCATTAAGCATCACCCTAACATAAACTAATTTAGCTGTTGTGTTTTGGTCTTCGGTTGCTAACACTTTCTTCATCCACTATCAGTAGCTTACCCTTGGGCGATCTCATTCATTACTTCAAATCGAAATGGGCTATAATATAAAATTGCAATTAAAATGAAATATTTTCCTGTCTTATGGCACTAGACTCTTGTAGAATTTGCTGAGAGAGAATGAGAGAGAGAGAGAGAGACCCTATCTTTCACAATCTGGTCTTATAGCTTGTTTTAGGTACGCAGGTACTCATCTGTCAGTGATTGGGAAGCTCTCATAAATCTGAATAAACTCAGAGAAAGTGGATTCTGAAAGCAAATGTCTCAGCTGTCAGCACAGTGTTCTCTGGGAACACCAAGGAGAGCATTTAGCTGGAAAATTTATCTTCAGAAAGTGAGTGATAGATGCATTCGTGGAAGAAAGAGCCCATGAGATTCAGCTGAGAGCTCCAATATGAGAAAAGTGGGGAAATAGAGGAAGAAAGAGAAGAACAACACCTGTGGAAGACTGCAGTAACTATCAAGCCCATCAGTAACAAAGAACTCTTCCCTTTGTTCTCTTCTCGGTGAAAGAACAATCCAGATTTTTTCTGGAATGTTCAATAAATGTGCATTTCCATCCTTATTATCAAAAAATTGTCATCCTCCATGCCCATATGTTCTCATTCTCCAGAAATTGAGGATTATGACTATCAGGGACACAGGATTTATTGTAATGGCTAATACAGTGCCGTAACCTGTCCTCCAATTTCCCAAAAGATTCTTTTCACATGTCTATTACTGTCTGTGCTGTGCATCTGGACCAGCTGCAGCTTCCAAGTGGTCTTCAAGGGGAGCTCCATGTAGAGCAAAGGACAATAGTCCACCCATGAGGTGACTAAAGCATGCTGGTACTTATGTACTCGAGTCAGATGTCAGGACACAAGTACATATAGTCAGAATCTGGGTTAATAACACTAGGATGTCATCATTTGACATCACTGCAGTTTTCTGCAAACACCACCGAAGTCAGTTTCACATCACCCTAGTTCATTATTTAAAATAAGGAGGAATATTTAAATAGAAGGACTTGAAACCATCCAACTCCTACATCCCCATTAAAGTCTCATTTTAGCTTGCTATTTTACCATGCTGCTAGGTGAACATTTCCTCTAGGTTTACTATCTGGGTGATCAACTCAGCATTACCTAATGCGAACTAGCATCCTGTCATCCTAATAAAGGACAAAGCTTTAGCTTTACAGCTGCTCCACTGGCTGCAAAACAATGCTTTTTGCACCCTGTGCAATTCTGCGGCATTTTGTTAAGAGGCATCTGGCAATGATGCAGTGCCACCACTGGACATGATATCTGTTTTCTTCCTCTAATAGGCTCTGAACAGGTTAGCAGAGCCTGTTGTGGGAGCCATTCAGCAGTGCCAGTCAATTCAATAGGTTCACATTAGGCTTCTCCTGAAATCAGTAAACTCGAGTCCACTGGCACAAAATCCCATTCGTTTTCCCCTGGACTTTTAAACAGTGGTGGCAACCACGGCCAAGCCCTATTCAGAGTCAGCTCATTAAAACTGATTAACGTTTAATTAGTATCAACAGACATTCAAGATTGTCAATCACCTTCATTAGGATGCTGAACTGTTACTGGTCCCTCTCCTTCCTAAGCTTGCATTGTGGAGGTTGCTGCGCTGTTAATTAAGAATCTATTTCAGTTTCCATGATCCTAGGAAGTATTAATTTGTTTCTTGAAGAATAACCATTGCTGGCTAACTCCGTTAACAGCTGGGTTTCCTATCTGGATGACGTAGAGTTTCCAAGCCATACACACTTGTATGTTTTTCCTCACAAGGAAAATATTAGCCAAAAGAGCTTAGGTTTGTACATTTCCTCCTCTGCAGATAACAGCAGCTTTGGCAACAGCTGATTTAGGAGATTTAAATGGAATAAAAAGTTAGGCCCCTCTTCCCTTGAACAGCCTCATTCCAACTTGTGTGAAAGCAATAGCTGCAGTTGGGTTGTTGAATATTAAAAAGGATCACCAGTTGGAATTGCAAAATAACCCCATTCATTTGACATTTTAATCTGGGGAATTATTCCTCATGTATGGGTAAAAGTTGTGCCTAGATTATAGCGAAAAGAAATGTATATTAAAGTTGCCTTCAGGCTAAGCTTGACTCTTATTTGAGAGATCCCATGCCGTTTTCTTCTAGCGTGTTGTCTGAATTTCCAATCTGTTTTAGAGCCCTGGTGTTTATTCCCTGGTGGCCTCCAATCTAATTACTAATCAGGGTCAACCATGCAAGTTCAGCCAGATAGCTGCTGAGGTGCATGGATAGGAAGACATTTCTCCATATCATGTCTCCTTGATCTAGTGTTTCACAGAATAATTATTCTAATCAGAGCCTAGCTTGCTTTTTGTTTGTTTTTTCTTTGTTTCCAAAGAAAACAATTTGTTTCCACTATTTCCTTTTTCTTGTCATGTCATGTCTTTTGGAAATTAAAGCTGAAGGCAGCAATTGTCTCCACTCCCATCCCCATGGATTGCATCAAAGCCATCCTAGCAGTATGCTTTAAACAAACAAGGAACTTAGGAATCAGCTCATCGATAACTTCCTTAACCCAAGACTACCAGGGCAAGTGGAGTAGAGCATCCCTAACTGATAACGATTGAGCCTCGATTTAAATAACTCCAACAAAAAAGAATCTGTCGTGTTGCACATGTCTGCGTGCCACTTCATTTCTTTACACCCTTCCTTTGTAAGGAAGGAATCACACCGTCTGCTTCACTCGTACATTTCTGTTCTCCTGCCCTCTATTTTTATGAGGAAGGAAATGCTGTGAAGGTTTGTAATTGTGCACAGGGTGAAGAAATGATATATTTTCTGCCTCAGAGGTTCATTTATAATTTTTAAACGGATCAAATCAAGCTCACATCCACCTAACACTGCTTATTTAACTGTTTCTTATTTTCTTTATGGTATTGGGGTGATGGGATTTAGGATATATTGCTCAATGTGTTGCTTCCATTTACAGCTATTTTCTTGCTTAAAACCCTGATATGTTTCTGGCTGTATTGTTCTTTCACCTTGACAGCCAGCATGGCTTTCACTTTCTTTCAGTCTACTGAACACAGACATTTTATTTTTTAAAAAATCTGCTCAGATATCTTTGCCACAATGGGAGGTTCTTCCGTGACATGGGCAGGGAGGTGATAGAAACTTTTCAGGCTTTCTCTCATCAGGACTAAATTATGCGTTGATTCTTTCCCCCCACCACTACTTTGATAAAATTAGAGATGAAATCTTTGCTTCAGAAAATTTTTTTTTTCAGTCATAGAGCCTGTAAAGATAATGTGCTCTCTTATCTGTGTTTAGAGATGAAACAACAGTTCTTCACATTCTGAAATGTTAATGTACAGCCAATAAAATTCCTTTTTTATGCTCTTCTCAAGCCAAAATGCATTGTGACAGCAAGTTATTCTGAACACATTCAGTACACATGTGAGAGACAAATTGGCTTGTGTGTCAAGTCTACGAGAAGCTGGAGCTTTACACATACAAAGAGAAATCTGTTAGCATTTAGCTAAGTACTAATCCCTCCATAGCATTCATAGTGTTTCAATCTGTAGAATATTTCCCCGCTCCTAAGGATGCGTAACAAGGGATGGAACCATACTTTAACTGAAGGAATACAAAATACAATTTACAAGAGACAGCAAATGAACCTTGTCTCCTTAAATACATATCCTTACACGATGCCAAAACATTTGTAGGACCCATGAAATGTGAGGATATATACAAAATTGTCTCCTCGTAGATGATAAGGTACTTTTTTCTCCTGCAAGGAAAGGGTTAATTTATCCTGCCATGCTCAGTTGGGACTTATCATCCATGTCAACAACAACTCAGCCCAGAAGATTGGGATAAAAAATGTCCAACCGAAACAGGGGTCACTTTCCAAGTCCTGAACCTATTGTAATGACTATAATGGCTGTCCAAGGTTCTGAATCTATGTCACTTAGGCTAGATTAAGGATCCTGAATAGCTGCTATTGATTGATCGATTATGTGCCATCAAGTCGTTTTTGACTCCAAGTGACCATGTAGGTAGATTTATTCCATGCGGATAGCTGTTAGCTTATTCAAGGTACTATAACCTGAGGACTGAGAATCTTTGTAGAGGAGCTTCTGCAGACTTTTCTGCATTTCCTGGTGGATTACAACAGAGAGCTTTTTTGGCCAATTGGAGACTTTTTTTTAATGTTATGGAGTCTCTCAAAAATGTCCACTATGGTAGATGTGACCAGTCATAAAGCTGCCATATACCAGAAGGCAAATAAAGCACTGATTCCAATAGAAGTGAATATATGTAGCTCAAGGTTGAACTGTGGAGTCCTTGGCACTGTCTGAGCTGGGTTGTTTGCTTGCAGACATTTCATGACCTGACTAGGTAACATAAAGCACGGAGCTGCAGCCAGCCATCATTTTTTATTTTCTGAGAAGCTTCTGGGATCCATGTGGAGCAGGGAGGCATGGATGGGGAAAAAAAAGAAAAAAGATTATACTTGAGTCTGATGTTGAGCAGCAGCATACTTTGAAAAAAAAATAAAAGGATCTTTAAAAATGAAATTAGAAATTGCAATGATTTTTTGTGAGTTTCAAGGAATGTGTTGGCAGGCACATTATTGCCCACAGGCACCACAGTGGGTACCTAGGAATTAGAAATCCCGCATAAGAAGGCAATGATAGATCAGGCAATGATAGATCAGACATCTTGCAGAATGCAGAGTGGAGGAACCCTCTGAGAAGAAAGGGGAATTAATTCTATCTTCTCTTCAACGCTGCAGCCTTCACATGACAAATGTTCTTGGTTCTAGGCCATGGCTCTTTCACTCTTATATTGACACACATGCTTGGCTTTGAATCCAGAACAAATTTCACTCTCCTGCTGTTGTTTTTTTTTTTTTTAATGTTAACACATGTTTGAAGAAAACATATTGATCTAATAAAATGTTTCAGCAGCTCCTTTCATTTCATGTGTATGCAGGCATATTTATTTTGTGACATTGCTTTGAACAGGAATAAGTGACCTCTTGGTGGTTAAAAGGACTTTCCTAACCCTGAACTGCTTTTTTTACGGGTTTAAAGAAATTGTGTTGATCTCATGACAAGTTTGTTTCCCATCTCTTTTTAAATGGTGGGTGCATTTAATTGGATACTTTATTCTGTACAGGAAGATGGGTGGGTTTTCATGGTTGAGAAAAGGCCAGCCGGTCAATTCCCTGAGCAAAGTGCAGGATGGGCTATCGTTGCCTACAAAGATCAGATTGAATCAGTTTATTATAGCCATAAGGCCACATACTTGTTGCCTACACAAAAGGAGATGACCAAAGATCCAGAGCAAACTCAAGTGATTTACACCTGTACCTTTCCAAATACTCTTTGGATCTTCCAACAGAGAGGTAAGGAAACAACCTCTATATGTCAATCCCCAATACTTCTAAGCAGGCAGAAAAGTGCTGATATTGCGTCAATGGTTTTTTACAAGTTGCATATTTTTACCTTCCCCTGATTTCATTCTCTGGCTTTTTCATGCCCATTTAATATGTTATCTTTATGATTTTTTACTCAGGCCTTTGTGAAATAGCAGAAAGCGCTTTTGAATGATTTGTTCCTGCAGATTCAAACGTCAAATGAGTAATGCTACATGAAGCTCCTCTGGCGGAGGTAGGATATTTTACCACTGCTTATCAGAAACAAGAAAGAAGACGATACCACTGGCAGTTCTCTCCATTGCCTGCTCCCTGGGATTTTGTCCTGAATTAACCACTGGGAAGACCTTGGTTGAATAACTTTGGAAAAATTCTCCCTTGTTGCAAAGGAAAAACAGAAAGAGATCTATTAGAGCAACTTAAGTCAGAACCAAAAAGCAAATGAAATGTTTCATCTAGAGAAATATGGATGACCCATTGCTTAGCCAATGGAGCTCTTATTATTCTAGGGACTAGAGTCATGGGGGAGTACATGAATTTGTTTCAGCTTCAATGCCACTATACTGACAACTACAGGTGTGCAATTAACAAGGGCCTTCTGTTGTGAATAGCTGGCCAGAATGTACAATATTGCAGTCTCCCTGCCAGCCTAAATGTCAGACAGCATCTGAGTTTGAATCCACAATTTCTCTTGAATATGGAGGACTTCCTTCAACCTCTCCCCTTCTGGATAAGAAAAGATTTTGTCCTATTAGAAAGACAAATGGAGAAATTCTACAGATAAGAAGTACAGAGCTGATATTGCTAAGCTGGGATAAAAAGAAAGAATATCATTTCCCCAACCATTCTGATAAATGATTAGAATTATCCCAAGAAGCTGGTATAGGTCTAGGAAAAAGAAGCAGAAGTCTTTGCTTCAAGATTCAGGTTGTTTCTGTAGAAATAGATGAATATTTTAACCAGGAATCTGTGTTGGACATTTGATTTATTTTGTTCTGTATGTGTGTGTTAAATAAGCATCTCTTGGGCTTATATCTCTGTACAACTTGGGAATTTCCAGAGTTATGATTTATTTTGGACTGTGTTCATAGATAGAGCTTTACAGTCTTTGTCACTGTTTTTCCTTGGTAAGATTGGAGTACTTTAAGATCCTGAGCTGAGTAGCAAACTAATAATTCATACGAAAGCATCGCCATCTTATGGTCTGATTCTAAGACTGCATCTTGTTTTAGGAGCTTTTTTCCCTCTTTTTAATTCATCTGGAAGCAGCAGTTTTATTGAAGAAGCTCTGCCATTTTCCTCTTCCACAAGGAATGGTTGCATATAAATGGTTAAGTTAAAAAGGAGTTTATATCTGATTTGATTTTCTTTTTGAAAAAGTTTAATTTTCTTTATCTCTTGTGAGAATGTCTCTCTCTCCAAAAGTGGATTGAGGAGGGAAGGGATGGAGAGAAAGAGAGAGAGAGCTGAATCTTTTAAACACATGCCTTGATGCTGCTCACCCAGGAGGTGGCACAGTGGAAACTATTTCATTTCCCCCCATTTTTATTTCTTATTTGCCAGAAAGGCTGTACAGATTGATCATAGAGGAAGAGGAGATGCCTCCTAGGAGATAGGTGGTGCCAGAAATAACTACCAAGCAGATACACCAAGGAAGGAAGGCAGAACGGAGGTTTCTATCTTAATTCCAGAATAACAGAGCAGCTGGATTCATAAATAAGCTCCACTTTGTTTTCACCATGGCTTGTTGAAAAAGCTGTATCAGCCTAGCAAAGAATTTTTTAAAAAGCACCGTTCAAGCTGGGATCAAGCAGCACATTATGCGAAATCCATTATAGCTTAGAGCAGAGGTGGATAGTTGACCTTTTGGGGATGGATGGTCAGTGGATAGAACCAGGAACTTGGGGACGGGGAGGCAGGAGAGCGAGATTGATTTGAGTTGCCATCTCAAATGGGATTTCATCTACAGTGTTCATCTTCTCAGCCTTGAAAAGCACCAGTTCATAATTCATTACTGAGAACTGGCTGAGAGAAAACATAAATTTCCACTGGCAACTGTTGGTGCCCCCTTTGGAGAGTTTCCTAATTCTTAGAGGGCAACTGGGCCAGAACATCAGGTCTCCAAACACGATACCAAGGGATGTGTTAGGTTCGATGACTGATTGTCAGTCTAGCTAAGAACTGTCCTTATGGGAAGCGCTTTCGGATGGAGGCACTTGCATTTTCCTCAAACCCCACTTCAACTAAGCTACTTCCCCACCCCAAGTGAAGCTTGGGAAATACTTCTGTGCTCCATTTTGCTTTCGAGCAAGGTCACTTGTCTCATTAGGGTTTTCCCTTCCTGCTTCACTTTTATGAGTGCCAGTTTAATTTGGCAGCTCCTTCTCAATTGACTGGAATTAAACATTCCAGGCGTCAGAGCTACAGCTGCCCACCAACTACATGCTTTTCCTCCTTAGAGGCCAATTTTTGTTGCACAAAGGAGGCATCTTAATGGAGAGACTGATTACATGTCTTGGGCAAATCTAGAGCTATAATTAAAACTTGCATGGGAGATAGGTGGGTGGCATTTGACTCCCTGCTGCTCCCTTTAATATACTGCTCCTGTCTTTCTAATGGGGAAAAATGGGCTTTTTTTTTTTACTTAAACTGCAAGCTTGTTTCTCTCCCTCCAGGATCTCGGTAGGGAATGACTGCTAATTGGTGATTAACCAGATTCTCCCTAATTGTATGCACTAGAAAGGGGTTTGATTGCCACCCCAATGGTTGCAAAAAAAAAAAAAAAAAGTTATGCATATTATAAATCACTAACAGCTTTGCTTTCTGCTGCCAGAGAAAGGGCCACTTAGCAAGCTGGGCTTCAGATGGAAGGTCACTGAGCAGGAGTCACTTAATTCTTACTCTGCTATTCTTATAAATTAATCAGATCAAAAGTTGGCTTGGGCACTCTTGTGTAAGTGACAGGGAATCTGCTGTTGCAATAAAGCATCTGAATTTCTAGACCCAAAGAAATTCAAAGAATTCAACCATTCTTGTTGGTCAAAGAAAACTCCATCTCCTCTTAGAATACTAAGGGGGGGACAATCAGTATTTGCTGGTGAACAATAAATGATTCTTGCTGTGGGTAAATGTTGGCTTTGGAAAAGATCACAGGAATTTATTTTAGGTATATCTAAATATAACACTGGAAGTGTTTGTCTGTGCTTAGAAGCCAAGCTGAGTCCAGCCTGGTCAGAATTTGGATGAGTGACTAGTATGAAATACCAAGGCTGGAGGCTAGACTGGAAAATTAACATCTAGGAGAAGGGAATGGCAAATCATTTCCCTATTGTTGGTGAGAAAATTTCATGGGTATGTGCATGAAGTCACCAGAAGTTAAGCCTGAATCAGAGGAACATGCCAATTATCATCTGAAAATCTTCCAAACTGCTAAATTTCAGGAGAGGATTGATTAACCAAGTTAGAGGTGATATCAAGATTTTTTTTTTTAATTGGATTTCATAGGATTTTTTCCCCTAATATCTTCTGAGCATCTTTATTGTTGGAATTCTACCATTAGGAATGTAATGGAAGCACTTCATTCCCTGGATGTGTTTAAGATGGCCTGTTTTCAGCCCCCATGTCATAATTAAATCAATGGAGTGGAATGAGGGTCAAGAAAATCAAATGGATAGAAAGCAAGCAGTTTCTGCAGTTCCAGAGGGGAAAGGCTTCTCATGCTAGTGGGACATTTATTCTACTTCATTATATTCAGAAACATTTTAAAGGTGCCCATTTGGTGTAGTGGTCAAAGTCTCATCTCAATCAAACCACAAGACCAAAATTCCTTTGGTGTTTTTCTGAGTGGAAAGTACGGCCAGCCAGGGAAACATCAGAATGTGTGCCAGAAACCAACAATACTAGTGAAGGCACCCTCCAACAGTAAGTAAGTAAGCCCAAAACTCCTCCAAGATTAATTTAAAAGAAATATTTAGTCTAGTAGTGAAGGCACCAGGGTAGAAACCAGGAGACTGTGAGTCCTGCCTTAGGCATGAAAGCCGGCTGGGTGACTTTGGGCCTGTTCCTTTCTCTCAGTCCACAGGATCAGGCTCAGGTGACAAGCTAGTAGGTCAATCCCTGTCAACCAAAAGGAACAATATTCAGTTGCTCCAATAAAAAAACGGATCCTGCATCTATGGGAAAAATGCTAGAAAGGGGGGGGGGAATTAAACACTGAAGAAAAAACTGGAAGATCCTTTCACTTAGACATTGACCACCAGGAGGCACCACTTGACTGGTTTAATCCTTTAATGGGATTCTTCAGACACTATTTTATGGGCTTCAGACCCTTTACTGGGAATTGAACTCACAGACTTATGTCCTTTAAATGGCTATATCCAGTGAATAAGCTTTAGCAGCTATCCAGATCCTGGTGTTCAGTGGTTGCAAGAAGAGATATCTACAAGCTGTCAAAATGATAGAAACTATGAGGAAGGTTTTGGTCCAAGTTTCTTTTCTATTAAACCAAATGAGAAGTGCCAGGGGAAAAAATGCAAGATTTTTCTGCACAATGTAGTTCAAACAGTAAAGTATTAATTAAAATGTGCTGCTTCTTTGAAAATAAGCTAAGATCTTCTCTAATTGTACCCTGCCCCCACCAACAACACAGAGATGCCATGTCATTTGCTAGACCATTTCTGCACAGAGTGCAGCCAACTCATTAAGGAGCTTTCCTGATTTTGCTCAAGGGCATCTGAGATGGTATGTTTTATGCCAGAGCAGGAATCATCTATAGGTGCAGGAAGTAAGCAAAGAGTCAAGTCTGCTGGTTCAGAATGAAAGAGCACAAAATGCTTTTCCTTTACTGGGAACCTTAAGCATCTGAAGTTGGTGTGCATTTTTCAGATTTATGTCACAGAGCAATTTCAAAACAACTAGGAGAGAAATCACTTGGATGTGCATGGCCATGAAGATTGCTAAATCTGAGTCCAGCTCACTCCAAGTTTCACACTTGTTGAACAAATTAGGAAGCAGCCAGATGTTAAATTCATCAGGGATCATTGCTCAGGCCTGCTAAAAGCCCCCTCATATGTGGCAAGCTTCTCATACTTGAGCCATGTTTTTAAAGAAGATGTCTAGGCAAATGGAGGACAGAGCTCTCTCACTTCTACTGATGTTTCCAAGGGGCCCTTTGATCTGGCTCCCCAAAACAAGGCAGCACCTTCTCTTAGGAACCATCTCAGATGCACAACATCAGAGCTGCTGTGCGGTGTCAGTTCAGCCCTTTGCTGACCATCTGCACTTGCACATAAGAAGATATTTCTGCAAAGAGATACAGTTGGGCAAAGTAAGAAATCCATCGCCCTGCTTTCCACTAGAGGCACCAGGGCTGCATCTCAGAGCAAATCTCTCCAGCTATCAGCGGAGGTAGTTCCACAGAGCAAAGTAGGATTATTTTGCCCAGCCCAAGATGGTTACCTATGTAGGCTGCCCAATTATCTTATGTATGCAAGCCCAATTGACTAACTGGGCAATAGGGCATGGAGGGTTGGGTTTAGAAAACTCTGCTGGCCAAATGGTGGCATTCTTCAGCTTGCTTCAGTCTTGGGGTAACAACCAACAGGCAACAAATTGGCATCATAACCAGGATTCCATACTTAAAGGGGGCACCAGAGAAACTAAAAATATTTCTGCAATCAGCTTGCTCCATTCTTGAGGGAGAAGAGGAAAATTGGGGGGCAGATTTTTTTTTTCTCTAGTTGATGTACTGTTTTTCCATTCTTGAGGCATGTTGGTGGAACAACAATATGCCCTGATTTATCCCCAAAGAACTCTGGAAGGCATAGTTCCTTCCTTCAAAACAGCATTTACAAAGCCAGAAGAATGTTGCCTGGCACCAGATGAGATTCCTTGGAGTGGAAAAACCAAAAAGTCCCACTTCCTATACAGTCCAAAGGAGAAACACAAGCATATGGGCAAGACCAAAGAGGAGATGGGCCTCCAAGAGCCATTTTGCTGAACTCCTCCTAAAATGAACACTGTGTGACTTTAAGTAACTTTGAAAGCCAGCTCCCCAGATATAGAGTTTGCCACCAGTCTTGACTTTTTTCGGGGGGAGGGGGGTTGAGTGTTAAGATTTTTGAGATAACTTGCAGTCTGGCATCTTGGAGACTCAACTCTCCACTTTCAGAGATGTGGAGGTTTGGTTTCAGGGATGTCCTCATGGGTGGCAAAAAAGTGAAGTTGGCAGCCACCACCATGCAATTATGATGCATGTTAAAATGGTGGGCCTATGAGTTTGGTTTGCTTTTTATCTCAGCATTATTATCTTCCATGAACATGTTCATCCACGTACCACCAGTTCCATGAAAGAACTACTTTATTTCCCTGTTTGCAGATTACCTACAAATATATACACATCTCACTGGATGAGTTTCAGTTCGTTCTTGCCACACAAAAGTCCCAAAGAAAACATTTCTCCCACTCCCTATAAATTGTACTTTCCTTAACAAATAAATAAGAGAAGGGGGGAGGGGGAGTAAATGGAACAGCTGGTCCCTTAGTGCCATCTAGTGCTGAAAAATAGCTTCCCAGCTTTGAATTTCCTCCTCATAGGCCTCCCAAGTTTCATTTGCTTTCTTCTATCTGCTTGCTTTAATTTCAGTTCATATTGTGATTGCATTGCTGGTGGTCTAGCCAGAAATACTTTAAAATGGTAAGCATATTCTTAAGCTTTCTTTGAAGGAGATGTACTGTATGTACGTTTGAACTATGCTAATGCAGAAGAGAAAATAAAAGAGAATCAATGCAGTTGTTCATGCTTTGCACAATGGGAAAAAGCTCAATCTTTGGAGACATCTAGTCTAATGAGTCCACTAGTGATGATGTAAAAAAAGCCAACCAGGAGCAGGTCTAGGACTAGAAAGAAATTGAGGATACAGTGTTAAAGTGCTGAGAGGAACTGCTAGAAGGAACCTTGCCAAGGATCCTCTCAAACTTGCCCCTATCTGAATTTCCATTTTTTGTGGCCAGAAAGACAATAATCGAAAACCTGCCATTTGCAGGTTTGTAGTTTGAAGCAGGAACCATCGAGGAGGAGGAGGGAGAGGGAGAGGGAGAAGGAGAAAGAGAGAGAGAGAGAGAGAGAGAGAGATTATTACCATCACCAAAAGATAGCCTGCTTTAAATGCATTAAATGATCCAATTTGTCTTAAGGAAAATTCCCATATTCTGGTAATGAATCAAATTTCTCATCTGCCCACCTATTGCAAATGCATAGAAAGAAAGAAAAAGAGAGAATGAAGTAAGTTTGCAATGCCACTCCCCTAAATCCTGGGAAAACAAAACCAGAATATGCAGACACATCCTTGTTACATCACTAGAATAACTCTTATGGCCCTTTCCTCTCTTAAAAAAATTATTACCATCACCAAAAGATAGCCTGCTTTAAATGCATTAAATGATCCAATTTGTCTTAAGGAAAATTCCCATATTCTGGTAATGAATCAAATTTCTCATCTGCCCACCTATTGCAAATGCATACAGTTAAAAAAAAGGGTCTGAAAAAAGTATTTATGAATTTAAATTATAATCCAGGGAATTCAGATTCTGGGCCAAGAACAACACTGCTTCTGGATTCAAAATTGACTTATCACGAAGATCAGCATTATTTCTGAAGGCAAATCACTGTTCAAGGGACTCCTTAAGACAAGAAGTGACTCCTTCACCCCTTTGTAGGAATTTCAAAGCATCTGCAAACCTTCCTCTTTCAGTCAGATGGTAGCAGTTAATGAAAATGAGAGGGAATAGATCTCTCTAGGAGTCAACTGATATTGCTTCAAGAAGCGCCATGAATGAAAGGAGGCCAGGAAGAGACAGCATTTAGCAATTTGTTATTGACAGAACCCATCTTGGGTCTATCAAAATGGAAAATGGCAAGGTGCAAATTGCAAAGATAAGCAGAATGGAAGGAAGCCTTATACAAGCATTAGGGTATTGAACTCTTGAGTTTGGCATCTTATCTCTTGCTTGGATACGAATAAAGTGGGTAGAATCTCTCCACCATCAAGCATTCTTACAAATGTGCAATAGCCAAACTAAATACCACCCCATTCCTTTCATCAGCTTCTTCATCTGACTTGTTTCTTGTCTTTGTCATTATTTCAATGATGTGGTGGTAAACTCACCAAATAAACACCAACAGCTGGAGACAATCTAAATCGATGTTTCATTGTCCAAAGCTAGCAGATTACAGCAAGTCACTGATCTCTTGCAACCAGAGGAGGCAAGAACAAGAATCCCAAAGTTACACAGGTTTTTTATAGAATATTGATCAAAGATAGATTGAGCATGAATAAACATGAATAGGAGTCCCCAATAAAGTAAGACTTGCTTTATAGCAAGGGACTCATGAGTCTTAGTCATTATGTGAAGACATCACAGTTACGTTTTTTGAAATGCAACATAGCAGCTTTAATGTAGGTGTGGTATCAAGGCTCTGACTGTTACTTTAACAAGCTGATCCTATATTCTACTGGGGAAGGAAGGAGAGAAAGACAAGAAGAGGCATAGCAATATCCACCCTTGAATCTATTGCCTTCTCTCAAGGTATAAATTCTATTTGTTCACCAACAGGCAAGAAATTGGCTTCATAATCAAAATTCCATGCTTCAAGAAGCCACCAGAGACACTAAAACTTATATGCAATCACATACCCGTATATGAAGAAATGATTATAAAATGGTATAGTTAATTCAAGCGATTCCATTCTTCCATAAGTATGCGTTCTCCTCTTTTCTCCATGGAAGATCACCATACCTAGGCATTGTGTAAAATGTGTGGACACCAATTAGCATTCTTAAAATTAACCAAAGAACTGCCTTCCAGCTTTTCAATCATTTCCTTCTCAAGAGAAAGAGACTTATTTTTTCCCCTACCATTCTCAGATTGTTTGACATTCTTTTAAGAAAATTTCCTGGGGGCCGGGAGGTTCATTTGACTTTTTAGGATGAGTTGGAGGGTGCTTCTGCTACTTCTGTTGTTCTCACTGAAAGCAGGAAATACAATGCTGTATGATTGCCTCTTTTTTGACATTCTTTTCTAAACTTTCTAGTCTAGCCAGCAGCTCTGCAATTTGCTGATAGTCTCCCTTTCAAGCACTAGAAAGATCTAACTCAGGGTTCTCCGAAGCAGACACCAATTTGGCTGAAATTTCCTGATTTTTAATTAATTAATTGATTAATTAAAAAATAATTAATGGCTTCCCCAGCTAGGAAGTAAATCTTGATTGTAACTCAGAAACAGTAGCCATTACAAACAGTTGATAGTCACTGAGCAGTGCAGGCCTCATTCCAAAATTGTATCCCTTCTTAATTAAAATATGCCACCCTATTTTCCCTCATCTTCCCCCTATAATGGACTTGCTGTCTTCCACTTCTCACACATGAAGCTGTAAGTTGAAGCTGCATACTTACAATTTCCGCATTACTTTTCTGAGAACCTCTTGCTGCTAACAGAATCCTGTCACTCCAGCTATACTTAGCTTTTTTGGTATCAATCAAGTTCACTAGTTTAGTTTTACCCTTAAAGCTGTGAAATTGGGTTTTAGACCTAGAAAAGATAGTCCCCCTGTTCTAGATGACCTGAGGTGTATCCATTTGTAGCAAAGCAACTGAACCCAAAATCGAACATTAAAGCGTGACCATTATTTAATCCTATGTATTAGTCCTTAAAGGTTTTTCCATAATGAATATGCAAAGTTATGCCCTGCATCTCTGTTGCTCTTGGTATAAACAAATGAACCCTGGTTTGCCTTTACTTAGAGCTGAAGCACCTCTTTTATAATTAAAGGTGAGCTATTGCAGAAGTTAACAGAAATGTCATTTTCAATGCAGCCTTTGATTTCTCCCCTACCCTCTCCCCCAAGGGAAAACATTCTTCATGTATTGTTGGAGACCAAATGCAGGCAGCTGCTTGCAGAACAAGCCCAGGCACAGATATCAGTTAGAGAGAGAAGGGCAACATGAAAATGACACTCTCACCCAAAAGGGAGCCCATAATCAAAAGCCGCCATGAATCAGCACCATTTCCAGAGGTAACATTTCTCTTTCTCCCTCTCCCCACCCTTCCTATAACCTCATCATTTTAAAATGAGCTGGTGATGGACAGTCCATAATGACACATTGGGGGGAAAAATTTAAATAAAAATAACGACTGGGTCCGTTGTAATATATTCACAGATAAACTTTGGATATCTTATTAATGGAAGTTTCTCTAAATGGAAGGGGCAAGGAACGTACCCATCACTTTTTACAAGTTCTGGAGCATTCTGTATTTTGGCTAATGGGTTATTGATCTTTCTAGGATTGAAAATATCATAGGAATGGCAAGAGAGAGAAACTCAGGTTGTATCATGACATGTTAAACCAAAGTACACATAATGCAGCGTGGAAGAACAGAAACATGTTGTACATATAATGCTGCTGTAGAAGGTAGAACTAAATGGATCTGTATTGACTCTCTTTTGTTTGAACGGATACATCTTTTCAGGGAAGCAGGGAAATTATAGAAAGAGACACATCAATGCATATCCCAAAAAGTACCATCAAATCTTTCCCATGGAAAACTGTGGTTGTTTTGGTTTCTTGGGAAAAAAAACATGATAAGATGGGACTTTGAATGTTGGGCACCAGACAGAACCAGAAGAAACTAAAGATTACAATTAAAGGAGAAGAATGCTCAGATTTGACATGCTAGTACAGAATGGAGGAAAACACTTTAACATACTGTATGTTTTTATGGAGATTTGTGAACCATGGACTCAGAAATTAATTTTAAGGATGTCTAACATCATAGGTGAATGTTGTACAAATGTCATTATGGAAGAGAAACAAGCAATACCGGATAAAACTGAAATGTATTTGAATGTGGATTTAAACATGATGTTACAAGAATGATATGGAAAAATATTATGTACTGGATATACAAATGAAACCAGTTGATGTCTTGATATTTGAAAAGGACATACAAATATCAAACCAGAAGAGTGATTTGGATAACTTTTTTTTTACTGGATTTACAAATGAGATCTGTTAAAGATTTGAAGGATTTGCTGAGAGGAAACAGAGAGAAGATGAAAAGAAATCAAGTTTGAGGCTATTATTTGAATGGATTAAAAGCCAAGATTGTTAAGAGTACAGGGAACAGAATACATCTTTATGACCAGCAAATTTAAGAGAACAGTAACAGAGTGAAACAAATAGATACAACAGTATACAACAGTATACTAAAAGACAAATCACATAACAATATATTCACTCCTCTGTTACCATATTAATACATTAATTACCCAAGTAATAAATTTAAAAACTAAAAACTATGATATAGAGCAAATATCTCCTAGCAACTTATTAATTAAGAAATATTGATCCGAAAGTTATTTTAGGAGTGAAAATAAAAGTGATCTTCTTAAACCAATTACCTCTTTAACTATTTTTGCCTTATTTTCATTGCAGCAACACAAAATTTAGCTACTGCGCAGGTAATAGCGGGTTTAAAATCCTGGAGAAGATGATTCAGATAAAATTTGTCTCGTCTGCCTGGGAATTTATCTATTGGGGTGAAATATAAATAAACCTTATATCCCTATAAAATGTACAATGTAATAATGCGTGTGAGATGGTTTCAACTTCCTTATCACCACATGGACAGATGTCCTCCGCTATGGGGATTTTATTATACCTGCCTTGAAGTAGTGCTAATGGAAGAATGTTGTATCTAGCTTTAAAAAATGCTGTTCTCAACCTGGAGAAAGTTAGGGTTTGCAGACAACATGCTGGTTCCCATACACCCCTATTTATCCACATTCTATCATGTTTAGCATATAACTTGCTAACAACACTCAAAAAGTTAATGGACCTGTAGTTACATGGCTCATTCTTATTACCTTTTTTATAAATTGGGATGATTATTGCCATCTCCAATCTCTTGGAATATAGCCTCTCTGAACAATAAATGTGAGCAGAGAACAGATCTATCTGTCCATCCATCTGCCAGTCCATCAGTCCGTCCATCGGTCCTTCCATCCATCTGTCCGTTGGTTTGATGCAAGAGACTCATGGCAGTTTGATACAAGGGATTCATATTAGAAATAGTAACATGAAGCATTTAACATGTAAAAATTTGGGAGAATTTCTTTCAGCAGGACCAAAAAAACCTACTGGAGTTGTTTTATATGTTAGCCCCCAGCTAAACCCACAATTAATATTGACTGATCAACATGGCAGATTTGTGGGGGTGGAAATCGAAATACAGGGTTAAAAACCTTTGATTTGGGACTTTATGCTCCAAATGAAAATAAAGGGAATTTTTCTAAATGACTTACGAATGAAACATTTGCAAGAAAACAACCAAGCTCAGAGAACCCCAAGGACTCCACAGAACTACGCTAAACGAAAGAACTTTGAATTTGGACATAAAACAGGGAAATGGTTAGCTTATAAATTAAGGAAGGAAACAGAAGAAAATATGATTTTGAATCTTCAGAGGGAGACACAGTTTTAACAGATAATGTGGCTTTTCATCAGTACTACTCTAATTTATATAAAGGACAGGACATTTCTCTGGAAAAAAATAGAAGATTACCTAAAAGTGCAAAATCTGCCATGGCTTACAGATACACAAAGACAGATTATTGAAAGGACCTGTAACAATAATGGAAGTTTCTGAGGCTATAAAAATGATTAAGCCAGAAAAAACTCCTGGGCCAGATAGACTACCAGGATCTTAATATAAGTGTTTTGAGGATGAAATTTTACAACCTCTTCAGCATACAGTGAATCATATCCTACAAGGAGAATAGATGCCACAGTCTTGGAAAGAAGCTAATACTGTATTAATTCCCAAAGAGGGACAAGACTTAAATTTGACCAAAAATTATAGACCAATTTCATTATTGAATCATGACTATAAGTATTTACAATGATTTTGGCAAATGGATTGAAAATACTTTTACAAGAATTCATTCATGAAGACCAGTGTGGATTTTCACCAGTATTGGATATTACTGAATATTTGGAACAGATAATGAAAAACAGGCTGCACTAATTTTTTTAGATGCAGAGAAAGTGTTTGACAATCTTAATTGGCCCTTTTTGTTCAAAGTTTTAGAAAATATGGACTTTGGAGATAATTTTATAAAATGGGTAAAATTGATATATACATTACAGAAAGCACAAATTATTGTTAGTAGTGATTTAACAAAACCATGTAAAATTCAAAAAGGAACAAGACAAGGCTGTCCATTATCCCCAGGTTTGTTTATATTGGAATCATATAATGGTTTTAGAAATTCTGAACAGAGACATAAGGCAAGATGAGGGGATAATGGATGTAAAAATTTAAAAAGAGACATACGAACTGAGAGCCTTTGCAGATGAACTGGTGTTGGTGTTAGCAGAGCCACTGAACGGGATAAAAATACTAATGAGAAAACTAAGAGAATTAGTTGCACTAGCTGGTTTTAATATTAATAAATGTTGTTAACAAAAAATATGAAGATACAAGATCAAACAGGTTTCAAGATTGAGAAAAAAGTAAAATATTTGGGTGTTAATCTGACAAATATGAATTGTGTGTTGTTTCAAAACAATTATGTTAAGACATGGAATGAAGTTTAAAAAGATACGTTAAGATGGGAGAAATTACAACTGTCATTGTTGTTCCATTGTTGGGAGCAGTCGCTGTGATAAAAATGAATGTTTTATCTAGAATGTTATTTTTGTTTCAGACAGTCCCAGTTGTGACTACTGATTTACCATTTAAACAATGGCAGAAAGACATATCTAAATTTGTGTGGCAAGGCAAAAAAACATGAGTTAAATATAAGGTGTTGCAGGATGCTAAAGAAAGAGGAGGTTTAGCTTCACAAGATTTGAAATTGTATGTTGCAGTTTGCTGTTTCATCTGAATGAAAGAGTGGATGATGCTGAGAAATAGAAGGCTATTGGACTTAGAAGGGCATGATCTGAGGGTTGGATGGCATGGCTATTTATGATATGACAAAGTTAAGGTTAATGTAGAGTTCAGAAATAACTTTATTAGATGTGCCATTCTGAGAATTTGGAATAGATACTGGATTTACAAAAAAGATCTGTTAAAGTTTTGAAGGATTTGCTGAGAGGAGGCAAAGAGAAGATGAAAAGTAAGTTCAAGTTCAAGGACATTATTTGAAGGGATTAAAAGCCAAGATTGTTAAGAGTACAGGGACGGAATATACAGGTGGCTTACTTTAAGAGAGGGTGATAAGTTATCAAAATTGTTTGTATTTGTCATGATGAAGGTGGAAGTTACTTCTTTATTTTTCTCTTTTTCCTTTTTCTTTTTTTTCCCCCTGCACTTTCTATTCTTTTTTTTTTCACTCTTATCTTTTTTTGTAATTTGTATTAGTTTTTATTTTTTCTAATTGTAATCTTTAGTGCAATAATTTTTTAAAAAAAAAGTTTGGCCATTTCTGGTTGGACATCATTGTGTCTGAGTGCCCCAAAGATTTTTATTTTAATCCAGCCATCTGGAGTTTAAGGGGCTAAACAGTAACTTCAAAAAAAAAAAACCCCTTTCCATCAAAGGGAACAGAAGATTGATTTCCAGCTGTGTGTCTATCCATCTGTCCATCTGCCTGTCCATCTGTCCAAATAAGACTGAAATTGATTTGAATATGGGTTTAAACATAAGTTACAAGAATGATATGGAAAAAGAATGAATATATGAATATTCATTCATATACAAATGAAACTGGTTGATGTCTTGATATTTGAAAAGGACATACAAGGATCAAACCAGAAGAGTGTTTTGGATAACTTTTTTTTTTTTTTTTACTAGATTTACAAAAGAGATCTGTTAAAGTTTTGAAAGATTTGCTGAAAGGGAAGATGAAAAGAAATCAAATTCGAGGACATTATTTGAAAGCGGATCTCAAGGTGCCTCTTAAGAAACTAAATGTCCCCTATTCACTTCAGTAAGTTATTCCTTACCATTCACATAACATACTAAATAACCCACAATACTATTGGTTTGGTTTTCACTTAGCAAGCTACATGAATCCAACTAATGATGGTTGTTCAACTGCAAGTAGCAATTCTGTTGTCTGGTCATGTGAGAGCAGATACACATAAATAGGAAAAATGTGGGGATAGTCATAGGAATTAGCCATAGAAATTAACAATACATCTATTGAAAAAATACAACTCTGAATTAATTTGCTGGTAAGGGAGATATTTAATGTATGCACAATGCAAGTTGAATAAACACCAAATTAACACTGAATCTGTCAGAGCTAAAATAATAACAAATTACTGTTTTCAGAATTCAGTCTTCCTTCCTAAAGCAAGTGTTATCCTTTGTTCAGCTCTAATTGAAAAAATATATTGTTTTAAACCTAATGAGACAGAACACAGGCATTTATATAGTCTAACGTATTACCATGATGAGAAATTCATTATAAGTTTTATCAAACAGCAACAACATCAGCAACATTTTTATGACTCAGAGGTATCTTTCCCTGGCAATTAGGTCAAGAAGCCTAATTAAAAATTAAATCACTGTTCAAATAACCATAAAAGGCTTTTTAAAACACCTCTCAGCTAAAACACAGTAACAGCTGGCATAAAGTTTTTTTTCCCCCTAGCTTTAAAAACATGGATGAAATCTTCAGTAAAACAATTAGATTTTAAACACCTTTGAATTAGTTTTTCTGCTTGCTTCTAGATTTCCCAGTTGCCAAAAAAGTGATAATGCCAGTATCAAGGTTTGGAAACAGATTTAAAAGTTAGGAGCAGGGAAATGTGGAAGAAATCAGTCCTATATCTTCTGAAGTGTGGTATGGAGTACGCCTCTGCATGAAAGTTGCTCTTCTCTGTCCCACTGCTTCTAGTGGCTTGGAAGGATCACCATGAATTTAGCAGGAAGATCTGCAAGGAGTTTTGAGCACACAAAGATCTTTTGAAACAGCAGGACAACTGGACAAAGCTGCTAATTATCATTTTTTAAAATGCACACACATGGGATCACTTATTTAATATGCCACTTTTAGTCACGCCAAGCCAACACTGCCTTCAGCACTGCTTTCTGCCCTCAGTGATGCCTTATGGACCAGTTTACTGGGTGCAGGCCCAGGTTCCTGCTATCTAGAGGGATCACTATTTTATGCCTGCTTGAAATGGTGGACACGATGGCAACTTCTCCCCCCAGTCTAATTTCAACTTTATTTCTCATAGGGTTGGGTTTTGAGATTCTTCACCATCCCACTAATCCTTCTCTAGATGCTCTCCAGTATGTCAACCTCTTTCTTGAAATGTGGTACCAAGAACTGGACAAAAAAGGGTAATAGAGGGTTTTAGTAGCTGCATCACACTGACTCATATTCACCTTGCAATCTATTAGACTCTAGTTCTTTTCACATACCCCGCTTGCAGGTCAGAATTCCTCCATCTTACATGAGTGTGTTACTTTCTGTACTTTGCAATAGATGTAAGGTTTTGCTTTAGTTTTGTTGAATGTTATCTTAGTTCTGGACCAGTGTTCTAACCTGTGAATAGTTCTTTGTACCTTGATTCTCTCTTCCATGCAATTAACTTACTGTGCCTGACAAGACAGGCTTTGCGAAGAGTGAATAGCTTCTGAAAGTCATCCAACAGAGAGTAATTTGAATCTAAATTTCTCATATCTGGGTTTCACCATACTATGCACACCACTGAACTAAAGGAATTTTCAAGAATTCCTCTTTCTCTCTCTTTTTTCCCCCTATTAATTCTATTTAAGTAACCTGAATAGCCCTCATTTTAACCACTAGATCCTGCACAGTAAAATAGAAAAGCTATGCCAAAATACAATTTACTTGGCTGTTAGAGCCTTTTAAAGATTTCTTTGCAAGTTCAGATAAACATTTAGAATCAGTTTATTAAGGTTATCAAAACCAAATGTTCAAATGATTAAAAGACCACATTTTGAGTGTTAATATTTATGAGACATTAGTCAAGTGAGATTATAATTAACTCAAAATTAAAGGTGCAATAAAAATGTAATTACAGTCCTCACCATCGATTAACATGCCAACTTTATATTTAGGCATTAAAGCAAACACAAAGGCACCTGTGGCAGGTTAATAGGAAATCAATTAGCTGGAAGTAGGTTAATTCCCCTACCTGTCTAGTTTTATATTAGTTAAATTCAATTCCTGGAAGGTAACCCTTTTTGAACAAACAATTTTAATATATTGACAGTTTTGTCAATGGGCATTTGCTTCTTATGCAAACAGGGAAGCTCTCAGTGGGTTCTGTCCCAGCCAAGTGGCATCTGAGCCAATTTCTATGCAGAATTCTTGACACTGCTTTCTTCTTCCCATGTGATATGGGAACTTTAATATATGGTTCTTTGACCAATTATTATACCAACTGATCCATAACATAAATCCAAGCATTGCAATCCCTCATGGTTTGGACATTGGTACAAAATTGCTCACAGATACCTCTCTTGGTACCCACCAGGCTTCTTGTCCTGCCTATTTTTTTTAATCAGATTAAAAAAAAATTTTTTTAATCTTAAATAGGAAGTTGGCAGGTTGTAATACCCTATCCCAGAGTCATTCTTTAAATATAAAGTTGGCAGTCAGCTATGCTAAGTGATTTAGTTAGAAATATGCCCAGAAAAATAGACAAAGAAAAGCTAGGGATGGCACAAAGCTAGGATGGGGTTATGGAGAAGAGGTTGCAGGGAGATAAAGTCACCAGTTTGTCTTCAGTAAAGGGCCATTTTGTGATTAGCCATGGCAGTGAGAATGGGCAAACCTGTTGACAAACCATGATGATGCCAAGATTATGACTTGTGAGCAATGATGTCACTTCAAATATGCATGGGCAGGGCTCTCCATGGTGACAGCCATTTTTAGAGGGTGCTGATGACATGCTTTCAAAATTCAAACATACCCTTGGAAACAGAGCTTCCACACCTAGGAAGGCACTTCATAGCATATCAGAATGGAAAAGATGGAAAGGTGTTAGTTGGAACCCAGCATACAGCCACGTATTCACATACATTTTTTTTTAATGTATTTATTAGATGTATAACCTACCTTTCTTTTAGGAGCTCAACTGTCTCTTCCTATTTTCCCCTGAACAACCATCTTGTGAAGTTGGTTGGGATGAGAGAATGACTGATCTAAAGTCACCCACTCAGTCTCCATGGCTGACGGGGGGGCTAGAATCTGGGTCTCCCCACTCCTAGTCCAACACCATAATCAAGAGACCACACTGGCTGTTACATGAATGTAAAGCTGACCAGTTTGGAACCCTTGCCTGGCTCCATTTGTGTAGGGTGAGTGATGTAGGAGAGAAGAGTTGGACTCTCAAATGCAGAAGAAATGGAAGAATTCTCCATAGGAACCAACTGTCAAAGGCCTCATTCATCCTATGTTGCTGCAAAAAAGATCTTGAATGCAGCTGACCTGACCAAGGATATTAGCAACTAGGTCTGTGTGAGGCACTTGCTCCTCCCTCTTTTGAGAAGCTTTACATCATGGAGGCAACACAGTTTGCCTGACTGAGGTGCAGTGACAATGCAGTTCACCTTATCAAGATGCTTCAAGCCTTAATCTGCTACTTCCCTGGAGAAGACAATCAAGGTGACAGGCAGTGAAGCAAGGGAGGAGTGTTTCTTTGTGGAACAGCTTCTAAGGAGTGCTTTGTGTGAAGCATGATTGATGCAAAGCACCATTTTGAAGTTTTGTGCAGCATTATTACTACATGGACAATGTCAGTCCTACTAGGTAGACCAGTCAGGAAACACCACTAAATGAGCTAATTCTATTTTATTGTAAGGCTACATTAACAGAATCTTGCAAGTCTGTAAGTGCATCTCTCCCCACACCTGCCATCTCCTTTACAGACCAAGAAATTAAGGAAGGTCCCTTCTGAGCCTCTTGCTCTGCCCACTATCCAGCTGTGGGCTCTGCTGTCTCTTGTCCAACTGTTCCCTAGGCAGTTCGCTTGGCCCAATCTCCCAAGGTCATTCCCACATGCCATTACAGATAGTGATACAGAAACAATAAAGAAGTCTGCAGCTTTTGTCAATAACTGTTTTGACTGGGAAGTGTGATGGAATGGAATTATGAAGACCAAGCTCAGGGAGATAAACATTTTCTGAGCTCACCAGAACCATGTGGGAGGAACAAGAGGATGAGACTGGCACCTCCCTGAGGAATTCACACTGTTGTGGCTGGAGGACTTTGGGAACTGGGGTTTCAGTCTGGGAAGATTCTTGCTAGAGGTTGTAGCTAATAAACATAGCTGGACTGAATTGGCATTGTCTCTTGGAGTTCCTTGGGCTAGGCCTGACATCAATCTTCCCAGCCTAAAACCCCAGTTCCCAAAGTCCTCCAGCCACAACAGTGTGAATTCCTCAGGGAGGTACCAGTCTCATCCTCTTGTTCCTTCCATGCGGTTCTGGCAAGCTAAGAAAATGTTTATCTCCCTGAGCTTGGCCTTCATAATTCCATTCCATCACAGAAGTGCTTGAAGAAGGGAAGATAAGGGCTGGCCAAGCTCTATCTCCCATTCACCCAAGAGAGCCATCTGGCGCAACTCACTTTGGCACCTGCTACACCCTCCACGAATCCTTGCCTTCTATAGCATGGGGTGAGTCAAGACTGTTATTTCCCACTTATGAAATAGATGGTACCAGAGAGTGATGACGCATGGACGATGGTAATAACTTCTGCTCATACCAAATCAAAGGTCCTCATTGATAAAAGCTTGACCATAAGAAGCTGTCAACAACACAAGAAATGTAAAATCCCCTGGAAAGTGGAAGTATTGATTAGAACACTGTAAATCCACAAAGCTTTAATTGATCTAGAGCCAGATGGCATTTGGTAGGCCTCCAGGTAGCCGCACTTAAGATTGCCAGTCACAATTGTGCTGAAAGTTCCATTTGTCAAGCTTTCTTCCACTTTGGAGAGGAAAATGGGGACATGAAGGTTTTTGCAGTAAGTAACATAGGAACAGAAATAATAAACAACGGCTCTGCCCTTTGATCTTTGCATTGGATTAATTAAAAGACTCTTAGCCATTCAATGTTCAGTCCTTTCCCCAATTTCGAAGGAAAACTTTTGTTAGTAAAGGAAGCGACTTTCTTTCATTCCTTCTTTCCTCCCTCCCTCACTTCTTTTAGATGGTTAAATGTAAATATGATATATTTTGATTTGTGTAACGGAAGGATAATCACCAAGATCTTTGCAGCTACTGTACTGTATGTTTCAGCAAAGTGGTTTTCTGAAATGTGTGATTTAAAATAAACGAATACATTTAGTAAAGCTGAGAATACTTCAGAATAAATTTCTAGTCTCCAATGATCTACCCCAACCAAATTGGGGCAGACACCCCCATTTTTCTCTCTCCCTCAATCTTTCTTTCCTTTTCCTTTTCTTGATACTTCATTCTTTCTGTTGCTCCTCCAGTAAACTGCAGGGGAAATAATCGTCACTCTTGCCAGATGTCTGAACAAATGTCATGCAGAAAAATTCTCCTGCAGTTTTTCTATCCATCTGCACTCAGTTTGATTGAAAAATTGCCTTCAAAACTAATTTCAAAAGGAGGAGAGAATTTGGTGAAATTCTCGTGGGCAGAGTCCTGTTTTCTTGCATTTATTTACTGATGGTGTTACCAAGGGATGTCAGTGAATGCAAGGTACCAGGACATTTGCAGTTCAATAGGACTCTATTCAGTTCAATAGAGTTGCTTTGGAATGAGCGGGTGTGCCAGCCCAACACCTCTCTGCTCCTCCTTACTTGTGATACAGCTGTTTTAATGAGTTGCAGACCAATGCTGTGTTGAGGAACCCACACATTCTGAAAAGTATGTTCCAAATTAAATCCAAAGCCTTGCACAGCCCTAACAATCATCATCCCAGTTTTCTGAAACCTCAGGAGGCAACCTTCCCCGATGTAGTTTTTCAAACTGGAAAGTACGGGCACTAGGGAAGTTTCCAATGATGGTCAGGAGATGTGTAGCACAAAACAACCCTTCCACCACCTCCAATAATAAAGTCAGCTGAAAAAACACTACTTGGAGAAATTCAAAAGAAATTCTCAAACACCGAGCTAGGAAAACAGGCTCTTTCACAGGGAAAGATAACTTTTGAGAAACTGCAAGACAAATTTCAACACACACACACACACACACACACACACACCCATTTATTTGAACTGATTGCTGGCTGAGGGCTTTTGAAAGCTATCGAAGGGCTGCATGAAATTAATCCAAGGGCCACCCATTGCTTATCCCTGCATTTAATGAAAATTGGACAAATTAATTTACAGTATGTCTATTGATGGCTGTTAACCCAAGATAATCTGATTAATGAAAAACATAGATGAAATTGGATTCTGTTGCTTAATCAGGCATTTTACAGCTCAGAGAACTCTGGGGGTGGACATACATTGGATATCACCACACTACAAAATGTGGATGGACTCTATTGCTAAAGTTTCCTCGAATAAAGAATTTCTACAAATAGAAAAGTCATACTTCTTGCCATTTTAATTGTTTTCTTTCTCCTTCCGTGCTGATTCTCTACTTTTAGGGTGCTGTTGCTTCATCTTTACTTGATTGTTGGTCACAGATACACACATATTGCAGCTTCAGTATCTGCTGATGAGGACAACAGAATAAGATGGATGTGCTTTTCCTCCCTAGTGGGCCAGCTTCTGAAGTCAGTTCTGATTAGGAGCCAACTGTATTTAGGTTGAGGTTGGAGTTTCCATATTTAAATCCCTGTCTGAGAATATCCAAATGCTGGTACTATGAGAACCTGAGCTTCTGCTCTGAAGTCTTGCTTAATATTCCTTCGATCTTGGTCTTTGCTAGGCTTTTTCTAGTGAGGATGGACTTTTTTTTTTTAATTGAACTCTGGACTAACTGTTGACCACATTATTATTATTATTATTATTATTAGTAGTAGTAGTAGTAGTAGTAGTAGTAGTAGTACTTCCTGTTGGATTTTGATCCTGGACTGTTTATCTATTCCTATTTAATTGGAACAGGAGTGTCCTACAATAATGTGGTCAGCTTTTTGCCACAAAGCTTTTCTTATTGCCCAAAGTCCTCCAATCACTCCATTGTTCTGGAGCTCTACCCAGCCCTTATTTGGATTCACCAGTGTTGGTAAGGACCTACAGGAATAAGCCACCAATCCCAACTAAGTATGGCAATCTAACCAATAATTTGTTTGATAGCTACTTTTAGTAAATTACATTTTATATTTCTGAGGCTTAAGCTTTGGCAATACTTCCAAGTCAACGCCTTCACTTTATCTAGCCTAATATCTTACCTGTTATGTTCACAACACTGCACTGTCCAAAATAATCAAGCATACAAATACAGGTATGAGTTGATCCACATGTACGATCAAGGATACACAGTGGACTGGAAGCAATACCATTGGACATGTTAGAAACCACCGTGTTGAATTAGATGATCTGTTGGCAGCAGAAATCTTATTATGTTTCTTTTTTCATAAGCTAGCCTGGGGCTTTCAACTTCCTTTCAGCTCTAAAAGAAAACAATGTGGTTACTTAAGCAAAGTAATCTGTACTTGCCTATCGCATGAAGGAGAGGTGTGATGGAGAAAGAAAAGGAAGGGGTATCAGAAAGAGAAAGGGAAAAAAATGGGAGTTTAGAGATAAGAAGCTGTGAAGAAAAATAAGTGGCCTCGCCTATTTTTAGCTGTAGCTGTGTGTCTGCTTGTTTAAGCTCCACCCCCTATTAATATACAGCCACATCAGGCTATCTTAAAGAAATGCAGCCTTCCACAGAAAAATGTTAAGGTTCACCCACTCCCTTTCCTATAATATAGACACTCTAGATCAGTGTTTGTCAATCTTAGCAACTTTAAGATATGTGGACTTCAACTCCCAGAATTCTCCCACCAGCCATGCTGGCTGGGGAATTCTGGGAGTTGAAGTCCACATATCTTAAAGTTGCTAAGGTTAAGCAACCCTGCTCTAGATGATCCATCCATTTTAAATTATCTTCAGCATTGAGATGGAAAAAGAATAAAGGAGAGACATCCTTGGTTCACAGCCAAATGCAATCTGTGTGGATCCAAATTAATTCTGCTCATCCATTCCTCTTATCCCAAGTTACATGGCATTTGGGAACGCAATCTGCATGGCTGGATTCTTTCCTCCCTTGGCTTTCCCTTAGTTAAAACTGCCAGCAATTTAATCAGTGTAGTGGCTAGAGATGCTCTGATTCCCCAAATCTGACTGATGTGTAATCAAACAAATATTTGCACTTTAAAAATGGTTTGGCTGCTGTTCCCTTCCAAAGCCTGCAGGAGGGCTCAACTCTCAGAAGTTCTGCCAGAATGGGCTTACAGAACTACCACCCCATGGAGCTCTGAATGTCAGACGGAACATGGAGGTCTTTTCCTTTGAGAATCACAGCCATGGTTCATCTGCATGACATCTCTTTGTTTTTCCCCAAGGCATTTGGGTACCAGAACATTTGCAGAATGTGTCAAATTCACCACATCTCATGCCAGGATAGAGATTATTTGATGGGACAAAAATAACAGGCTGCAAGGTCTCCCCCTAACACTCAGGTGTTACCTAAGACATATTATAATTTGGAAAACTAAAACTAACAGAAAGATCTGAAATGACAAAATAAAAGTTTTGCTGCAAGTCATCAGCTACTGGACTTTTTAATATCCTTTCTATTACTATTTTATATTAAATCTATAGCATTTAATGCAGCTTGCTCCCATGTGAATGAACATAGGATTAAAGCCTTGGAGGCCAATCTGATGCTCTATTGTGATTTGCTCAGGCGTGACTCAGTCTTCCACCAGGATGGGAGAGTATTCCATGTGATCAGGTATCAAGCATATTCATTGCAAGAGGAAGCCCATAATTGTAAGAAACAAACTGAGTCAAGGTTGCACTGAGGAAAGCTGTACTAATAGACGTATTTTCAGGGCTTGTATTTTTTGGTTATTAGAGGTAAGGATTTATTTTGCCCTTTCACCTTCCTCTAGCCTTCATCAAATGCCATTCCTCTCCACCTAATGATTGGGTGGTGGGGGGTTGCAGAGAGGGTGACAGAGAGAGAAATATCCATGCAATGAGACAGATGCATTTTTCTGTAAGCTGTGTTAAATCAGAGAATTAGGCTAAGCTAGCTGCTCTTCCAGATGAGCTCAAAACACTCTGGAAAGTCCTGTGATGTTCCAAAGTGCTCACGGCCTTCATTAAAACTCCCTTAGACTTATTTAACACAAAATCAAGCAACTGTGTGAAAATAAATGCCAGCAAAACTTACAACAATAGATACCAAGCTGATCATAATAAGCATAGCTAGGCATACAGCCTGAATCATCATTAATAATTAAGTGTTGTTTTCAACTCCAGCCCTCCTAAGAACTAATACTTCCAGATGTTAGTAAAGACTGAACTTATCTGGGAGTTCTTTGGGAAATGAATGTTCACCATTGGTATTTTTATGATGATTTATGCCTACTGACTGTTGGTAGTGTTTGTTATTTGTGGCTCACAGTTACGATCCTGTATTATGTTGCAATATTATTTGGGATTATGGCTTGATTTCTTAATTTTATTATATCAAATAAAACGTTTTATTGTATCAAATGTTGTCATAAGCACCATGGGCTTTGAGAAGATTTGACAGAGTACAAATTTATTTATTTACAACCACCACTACCACCACCAATTATTTTGTTCAGGAATAGGAAGCTGGGTCTTCTAGACTTGATATTACATACTATGGGCAAATTGTCCTGCCCCCATGTATCCTGCTTAGGTAAAATAATTCTTATCAACCATAACAGGCACACTTCTTACAGTTAGCAAAGGCACAGTTGTCCTTATAAGATGGTTTTTTGCAAGGAAATGTCTGAATATATGCAATCAAGTCACTTTGAGGTCTAGTAAAAAAAGACAGGTTAGCACATAATTCTCTCTATTCTGTGTCATGTGAGCCCCCAATCATAGCTGAAAATCCACAGTTTTTAGCAGCAAATCTTAGGAATATTGTGGGCCCTCAAAAAGGGTGTTGGGGAAATTGCAAGCAGTCAGAGCTTGTGAGCTGTTCAGCCCTGCAGGATGAGTGGGAACACAGCTGGCTCCATTCCTAATGCTCTTCCAGCCATATACTTTTATACCGAATGTACAGTAGAAGTTTGCATAGAGCAAGATGGTATTCCTAGATGCTCATATAAAGTTGTCCACTTCTAATGTATGCAAAATTATACCTTGGGTGTTGCCAAAGAAAGGGAACTCTTTCACCTCATTAACATACAAAAATAATTTACTACTCTTTTCTTTTTAAATGGCACGAAAATGCTGACAAATTGTTGCAGCCAAGATGATAAGGCCCTGGAGGGGGAAAAAAATCTTATCTGGAATAGTTGGAAACATAGCCTGGAGAAAATCACATTATGATTGTTGCATATGGCAATGCATGATTGTTGTATGTGACAATGCATGTATGCAAATAGTCAGATGTCAGTAGAACAACAGTTTAATAGCTTATCATCCACTATGGCTTCAGTCTGGTTGTGGTTACTTAAGCCCTTTCTGGAATTTATATATCATTATGAGTATTCAGTGGCTGGGAACAGAGGTCTAATTTTCTCTCCATATGTGTAATTGATTATGCAGCCAGGTGATTATTGGGGGTGTGTGATATGGTTTGGCTGGGGGCTAAGAGAAAAAAGACCACAAAATGTACAATCTTTGCTGGTTTTATCATTCTATGTGCAATAAAATGGTGTCACATCACATTAAGTCACTAAGCTAATCAGTTAGACAATGCAAAGAATGGTCAGGACCTTGGACAGCACACTGACAATGATACAGCTGAGGTATTCTCCCATGGAAACCACCAGGACCAGATTGGGGAGTTGAAAATTATCCAGAAGGAAGGGGATGGTAACCCACTTCAATTTTGTTGCCCCCTCAAAATTACATAGATGTACCAGTTAATTAATTGACTTGAAGAAGACTTGAGGTTATTCTTTCATAAAGAGAATCTTTAACTGACCAGATGACTGAAGGCAACTGTGTTTTTGAGTCTATTTCCCAATGGTTCCATCTTGATGGATGCTGACTGCAATTCTTCAGTGACATATAACATGGCTAAAGGAGAAAAGAACCTGCAGAAGAATCATTCACAGTCTTTGTAATTAAGAGATGGGATATATCTTCAGAACAGGAATGTATAAAAATAAATGTTGGGGGCACTCCCCAAAACAGTTGAGTTGTTGTTGTTCTTGTTGTTGCTTTAAATGGCCACATACCATGAGAGTAAAAAATAAGTGAAATTATACAGTAACTAAAGTGGCAATGTTTAGCATACAGAAAAATCCAGTATTATGTGGGTAAATCAAACTCAGAAGAAAGTAAAGTACATTGTGAAGGATATTAAGGTTCTGTGCACAGATTAAGGGAAGAATCTGGCCAAGGCAGTCAACAAATGTAAAAGTGAGTGGATGGAAAAACAAAAACCTGAATTTACTGGTTGTAGAGCAAATCCACCAGTTTCTAATAAGCATAGTTATAGCTAAGAATTTTACAACCTTCTTAGATGTAACTATAATCTTAGATGTAACTTAGTTACATGATCTTAGATGTAACTTAGATCTTAGATAGGTAGAAAAGCTTAGTAATGAGTGATTTACGATCAAGGAGATATAGGGAGCAATCTAATCATACAAGTGTCCGAGACTCAACCTTGTTAAGCACATGCAAAGGTGATCCTGGTAAAGAATGTTGTGATATTTACCTGTAGAAACCATTGAGGGCAGGACATCCAATATGTAAATTCCTTCTATTTAAGGCATGAAGGACATGATAAAAATATTTAGGTATGAGAAAAGGAGAACCACAAGCTGAGCAAACATTGACTCAAGTACAGGATTGTTCCTTAACTGCAGTATATTATTCCTAACAGTGTGTTTGCACACAGATAGTACTGCAGGAACTTAAAATAGCAACTGCTAAAATAGCTTCTTGAAGTGTCCAATGCAATTTGTATTTTAATTGCAATGGGCAGAAGGGGGTGATAAACTAAATATTTGAGCATTGTTTTAGTTTGAAACAAACTAAAATTAATTGGAAGTTTTGTTTGATAATAGGGCCTGAGTGTCTGGTTGCCATTTATTCAAAAGGCGTTATTGGTTGGACAAACTCTATAATACTGTTACTTCCAATGGGAATATCATGAAAAGAAATCTCAAATGTCATTTTTTACTGCATAGAGCGGAACAAAATATTTGGACATGTCCCGTAGCCATCCATCAATGAGAGAACCTTTTTAATGAAAGCCAAACATTCACAGAAAGGTCATAAAATACCTCTAAGGGATTCAGGTCCACTTCTGCATATATCTCAGGTTCAGCACAGATTTAATGCCAAGACCTTCTGTTGCATTCTGCGTGTTGCTTTGTAGCCACGCTGCAGGACAACAGTTGCCACATTTACATCTGCTGCTGAATGCCTGTAGGGGGAAAGGAGGGATACAAATCAAGATGATGACATAATATATTATAATATTGTCTAGTTTAACCGAGTCCAAAAGTGACTTGGGTTGGGCTCATCAGATACCTCCTTATACCAGGATAGACTGGGCCAGATGCAGACTTTAAATCCATTTCTGTATCCCCAAGAACACTGCCTGATGCACCCAAATCATAACCAACTTCTTTTCACAAAACCCACCCCTAATAATAATCAACTGAATGTTATCGTCCCTCTCATCATCACCACCTTATCTCTTACAGCCCTGGGAGACCGAATAAAGTAACAATCCCCAAGACATAGCCCCAGTACTCAAAACATTACCTACCCATGCTTTTTCTTAAAACAATTTTTGTTGTTGAATAATGTTGAGTTATTGAAAGAAATGAAATTAGGAAGATTTATCTCCTTTATTAAGAAGGGACTTTGGTTCAGAGACTTACCTAGGGCGTATTCTGCTCTGAGCTGTACCACCTACCTCCTACTTCTCGCAATGCTGCTTAAGAGATTTGTCTGCTCTAGGCAACCAGAAATCTTATTTCATCCAGCACAAAGGGGGTTTGAAATGACCTCAAAGTGCTCTTGGCATCAATTCACAGCTCCCACTTTTGCCAATCGTTAAAATCCACTTATTGGGTTGCATTCTATTTTATATCTCAGAAGAACACAAGTAAAGCTTGACTGGATAAGACCAAAGTTCCAAAATAGTCTCTGGGATGCCAATTCACCAGACTTGAAAGAGCCAGTTCTTCCCCAGCAATCTGCATTTTGTTGGCATGTTTTCTCTGAACTTTGGATGTTTCATTTAGCTACTGTGGTTATTATTCACTGATAGATCTATCACGCTTAAATTCTTTTAATCCTTCTTTGTTGTTGTTGTTGCTATGCTCCATCAAGTCATAGCTGGGCATCATTCATCTCTTGGCTGTGAATTCTATACACCCATTATGCACTCTCTAAAGCACTTTTTTTGGTATACATTTTGAATGTATAGCTAGACAATTACATTGGCTTACGTTGAGTTTCAGCCTTGCATGGGAGAGAAAATACTGTGTCCTTTCACTTGCTGAAATGTTATGATTTTATCATATTACATATTTTCCAGTTATATGCCTTGCCCTAGTCATCTTTTGTTTCTAAATGTAATCATTCTCCTCCTGTCCCATACAGATTAGCGAAAAAGGCCATGAACCACTTGCATTCCAAATGTGGTTGGAATCTAATTCCAGACTATGATAAGGAATGAGAGGGATTCAAGGGAAAATGCTTCTACCCTTTGACTATCAAGAGTTCAGTTCTATGATATCCTTCTTGTGATGTAGCAACCAGATATGAACAGGAATTTCCAAATGTGACCCTCCATTCATTTCTATAAAATTAGCATCATGAATGATTCTGATTGTTTTATTCTAATCCATTTCCTAACCATCCAAAATGTGTAGTTTGCTCTTTCTTTCTGTTTTTGCAACACAGGAATTGTTTAATGGAGTCTCAACATGATTCCTGGTTTAATTTAGATTGTTTTTTTAAAAAGTGGGAACCTAGGAAGCTGCAAAGTGCCAGCCTCAAGCATAAGCTTTATATCCAAAACTAAAATTTTAAAAAAATAGGGAGTTATAGCCACACCAATCATTGCAGCCATTTTTGTAAACTAGCATGCTTTCCAAAGGCAGTTGGTTTCTGAGCATACCCACAACATCAAAAAGCCAATGATGGCTACAGCACAATAAAAGTTGGGGACCCCTGCTTTATATGCACAAAATCAATTGGCTAAAAGTTTATTCATCTACACTGTAGTGAGATCTCATTTGTATATTGTGCTTTTTTGCACATTTCACACTATATGAATTTTTCTTGTATTGTCTACAGGTTGCTTCTAGGTTGGGTAGAAGGTGGTTTTTGTTTTGGGGTTAAGAGATTTGATTTAAAGATATTGTTTGAACTCATAGAATCAAAAGAATTGTGGAGGTCATCTTCTGCATTCATCTCAAGGTGTTGGAAGAATAAAATGGGCTAAGAGATCATCTGAAGGCAATATCTACAATCCTAGCAGATACTTGCGAAAACAATGCTAGTAGTGATATTGTGTCTATCAAGCATAGCAAAAACAATTTAGGGAAATATATTTGAATATTAGTATAATCACACTCAAGCGATGGGCTTTTACCATAAGGATGGGATTTTATGTAAAAGCCCATGTCCTAGTTATACTGTTGGGACTTACAGATTCACTGAGTTGTCATGAGTACTTTGCAGACTTTCTTATGCACACAGTGTCTGAGCTCTGACACCTGAATTTAATAATAAAATAAAATCAATAAAATGCTTGTATTTTCTTTTGTAAGGCCTTATTGGCTTTTCTACAATAAATCTTACCAGAGTTTCTTATCCTTGGATGGAGTCCTCACTTCAAAATGAGAATTTCTTTATTGTAAATCCATACACTAACCATTATGACAGTGTGTTCTAACTCTATCAATGTTTATCTGAACAACTCAACAAGCAAAAATTATATGAGCACTTTCTAAAAAAAACAGAGTTATTTATTTATTTATTTGTTTCGTTTATATGCCGCCCATCTCCCCCAGAGGATGACTCCAGGCAGCTCACAATTAAAATCAAACAGTAAAAATATAAATATCCATATTAAATTAGCTTAAAAAATGATACTATGTTAAAAAAAAACTATATACAATTCAAGAAGATGGGGGAGGCAAAATCAATTACCCCACCAGCCAATTCTAACAATGCAAGGTCCCATCAGGCCCACAGGCCATCCTTATTTTATTGAATAAAGGTCTTCCTCATCCAGATTTTTTTCTAGTGTTATAGCCCTGCTGGACATATCCTCAGATGAGGAGGATGGGGAGGAAGTAGAACCAGGGGCATCTGGGGACAATAGTTTTGATATGACCGAGTCTGGCAGGGTTAGAGCCAATGACTCCACTCTGGTGGAGTCAGATCTAGCAAGCGCTCAGGACTCCCTGCCGGCATCCACAGACAGCCTCTTAGACTCTGGAGTTCAGCCACCTAGTCCTAAGCAGAGACATGTGATCAAGATTCAAATTAAGAGAACAGAACACTGTAGATCTGAAAGACCTGCTACGAAACAAGCCAACAGAAGGGCCAATGCTGAGGAGCAAACTGCCTCAGCTTTGTATTGGATGGAGTCTCGGTGTGATTGATTTCTTGGCCCTTCTCCCTTGAAGCAGACACTGAGATCAACTTTTTAAGCCTCAGAACTGTTGTGTTATACCTTGCTATGCCATGCTTAGAACTCTGCATTCCACCTCGTCATGTCTCCTTTCTTTTCCTTTGGATTTATCACTTGTTCAGTGGACTCCTGCTTTCAACTTGTGCCAAGTCTGTTGGCTGCATTTACAGGTGCTGTTTTAAGGTACTGGTAAAAACACCATAAAAACTAAGGAGCTTTGGAAAGAAAAATGTTATGAGCACCATCCACACCTTGCAAAATGCCAACAGAAATCAAGGGACTCATTTCATGTGCAAGCAAATTGTTCTGCCTGGACTTTATCTATCACTGGACACATCCTGCTTGCTGTCTTGTGTGCTCATAGCCAACAATGCTGGCACAGAAAATGTAGCTCCTACCCTGTCCCCAAAATACAACTCCTGCAATGCACACCTATCTTTCTCAATCACAGTTATAGTAGTATTCGTCTATAGGGTGGGGGTGAATGAGTCCATAATTTACCTTTAGGAAGACCAGCCAAAGTTGCATGAAGGGGTATGCAAGCTTCTGAATTCTCCAGGATGCCTGATCAGACAAGGTATGACAAAAAACAGAGAATCATTAGAGCATGTGTTTTAGCCATGAAGTCGGCAGCTGGAAATCATCACAAAATGGAGATGCATTAGTTAGGGAATTCATTAGGTAGTGGTAGTATTAGCAGGGTCAGCTTGAGTCTAATATTAAAGGACAAAGAAAAGAGTCCAGCTTGGAAAACACAAAAGCTATAAGTTCCCAACCTCTGTCCTGCCATAGGTCAAGCTGATAGGCTTCAGAATGATGGATGTAGAAATATTACAATCTTTATTCCAGTAAAGCCAGAATGTAATTTTGAATGGTGCATGAGGTTAAAAAGTCAAGGAAGCCAAATTTTAAAGTATTGCCCAGTGACTCTATCCTTCACCCATAACATTCATGCACCCGCCAATGAAAAGAAAATTATGCCTCCTCCGTGCCATTCTATTCTAGACAAAGGATTGGAAACACATTTCTCAGGGAGTGACAATCTAGCCAGGAATGTAAAAGCAAATGTTATTTAAGAGACACCTGCTCAGAATCTGCACGCCTTTGTTCACTGAGTTTTGCAGAGGGAGGGGGTTGTTTTGTTATTGTTGTTGCTGCTACAGATTCTCCATCACACCCATGGCAGCGATAAAAGAATTCTTTCTTTCTGGTTAAAACAGCAGGGATGCTCACTTTGAACAATTTGCTTGCATATGAAATGAGTCCCTTGATTTCTGTTGACATTTTGCAGGCAAGGTGTGGGTGGCACTCATAACATTTTTCTTTCCAAAGCTCCTTAGTGTTCAGATGGTTTGCCCAACCATGAAATGCGATCATGCCAGGCAGTGGGTGCAGCGAATGGCATCAATGTGTCTCTGGATTTTAAGTTCCTTGCCTTAGAAGCTGTTGTGTACATGGCATGTTAATTATCTTAACTAGCTTGTGCATTTTCTCTCGATCTTTATCTATTATCTATCATCTATCTATCATAGAATAAAATGGAGGAGAGAGTGTTAGGGATGCCTTTTTGAGCTCTTAAGGAAAGGCAGGCTAGAAATCAAAGAAACCAATAAAGGGTTTTTGAAAGTTCATGAGTTTATTGAAGCTGAAGGCACTTGAAGATTGATATTTCTTCCAATTGCAGTCTAGATTATAGGGATCCCTGAACTGAACCTGATTCCTTTTGTACCTTTATGTCCTGAAGTGCCTTTGGTCTCATCTGCACTCCCCCCAAAAAATGTTTTGGGTGCGGCCTGCTGAATTGCAATTTGTAAAGTGACCAGAATAACTTCTTATTTACATGGGGAGTTGAACAAATTGGTCTGACTTCATTTAAATTTTATTTATTTTACTTCATTTACATTTAAGTTTAAAGGGGGTTTGTCCTGAACCTGCTTATTTTTCAAAGTGTCATTCCCCCAGTATGACCCTCTGCATATAGTTACAATAGAAGAGCAGAGTTATGTCAGGGTTCCTCAACCTCAGCAACTTTAAGATGGGTGGACTTCAACTCCCAGAATTCCCCAGCCAGCCATGCTGGCTGGGGAATTCTGGGAGTTGAAGTCCACCCATCTTAAAGTTGCTGAGGTTGAGGAACCCTGAGTTACGTGGTCCCATCTGCTACTTCCTGCAGGAAATACAAAGCAAAAGTATTTCCAACAAGTGACAAACTAGATATTGATGAACGACACTAAATTGATCAAAATGGCAGAGGCCGCTGGTAGATAAAGTAAAGCAACATTTGAAGGATTAGAAATTGCCTCCCTCTGATTTAATCTCTGCTTGAAGACCCCCAAGAAAAAGAGAGAATGTTTGGTGGTTTTGATTTTCAGACATTTAGGAAATTCGACCTCTAGGCAGACTTTCAGTTGAAACAAGTGGGGCTAAAGATGGGTGTGCTAAAGAAAAGGAATGGGCAATGATGTCATCCAGTGCTTTTGCTGAGCAACACAGTCTGAAGTGGGCACTTATTCATGTTTATTTGAATATGAACCAAAATTGGTACATTCAGAGCTCTTGCTTCATTCGATTCCTGATAATACAGAAGATCCTACTCAGATTCAAGAGACTGTAGCATAGAAGAGACTTTTTCTGTCTCCCAATATTTCTGCACATGCTGATACTTCTCTATTTTCAACACTGCTGCCTTTAAAAAGAGAGAGGGATATAATATGATCTGGCATACTACGATTCCATCAGGATTTCCGGTTGAGCTGCTGACTATCAAGATGATCTCTTTTGAAGTGATTGGTGCTTTCAGACAATTGTCAAAAGCAGCACCAAGTAAAAAGGGAAGATGTCCTTGAGCTGAGCTCAGTTCATGGTTACCACAGAGGCACACACATCCATTGGCCATGTATTGGCAACAATACAAAAGTGGCTTACCTTTGCCTTCTTCCAGACTGATTGATTGTCTGATTTCCCTCTATGGTATTCCCTGAAGATCTTCCAGCCAAGTATTAACCAAGTCCAGTCTTGCAAAGCTTCCAAGCCCAAAGGTCAACTAGATGCTGGTCATCTCCTGAGACTGCCCCAAGTAGAACACATTGTGATCATCCCAATAGAGACTACAAATGGTAGAGATAGGCGTAGCATTGATTTATCAGCCAATGGCTCTAATGGTGATGGATCTGAACTTACTCCAAAAGCCATGAACCTGATCCTGAAACAGAGTTCTGGACTTTATCCTACATGCTTGCAGAACCAAAGAAGCATCCTATGTTTTAATCATACATCATTAATCTTTTTTCTGTTGTTTTAAAGCATCTACAACATCTCTCAGCATGGTATGACCACACACATTAGCTACCTAATGTGCTGCTTAAATATATCAGATTATTGCATTTCTGCCCTTCTCCCTTGAGGTTTTGGACTGGGTTCTTGAAATCCAAGGCAACAGTGACATCTACTGGCCGTTCTCCTTCTATATATTTTTTTTTCCATTTGTTTGTATTATTTGTATTGCCTCTCATGTGACATTCCCAAGCACAATGCTGGTGAGAAGGATAGAGCTTTTCTAAGCCTCTCATTCATGGCCTCCTGATCATAACATGACCACAGTACTTTGGAAGGAGGGAATGGGAATTATATGAAGAAATGTCCATTTAGGACTTAGTATTTATTCCATAGATAGATAGTAAAATAATGTAGTAGTAGTAGTAACAACAATGACTATGAGGACAATGATGGCTCCTTCATCATTAATAGTTGCACAGAAAGAAGGATTTCAGTAGCTAGAAAAATTATCCCTAGTACAGAAAGACACAACTGCTCTACACCTTTTCTCAAATAACCACTTGAAGCAAAAGTAGATTGAGGTTGCAAAACAGCAACTTCATATTTACAATGTTAGAGAAGAATGAATTCAATACAAAAGTGGATATGTCTTGGGGAAAAAAATCACCAAAATACAAAGGCAAAACATCGTTTTGGAGCACAAGTTCATGAGAAACAATGACGCTCAGACTGTTGGGTGAAGGCAGTTGTAATATCTAAGTGGAAGATGTTGCGTAGACAAAAGTCAGATGTGAGTCCTCTTAAAATTGACCTATTGAAAGAAATGGAATTGAGCTACACACGACTAACTCACAGGTTTCCTCTAAGTAGAATTAGATCTGCATTTTACCCTTAACATCCACCATTGTGTCCCTGAGCTTCTAATTTACATATAGCACACACACAACAATAAATCTAATATCAAATAGTAACATATTGGATGGACCTACAGAGTTTGGGGCATCCAATAAACTGGTGCAGTGTTTGCTATGTTCATGACCTGAGCCTACACGCTCTTCTTTCAAATGGCTCCACAGTTTTGAGGAAAGACATAATGGTGTGATCCTAACACTGTCCACATTCCATAGTGTCAACAATTTAGTCCTTTGTAATAAACCGGAAAGGGAAAGTATGCTTGAAATTAAGACAGTGGAAACACTTCCAGTTTATACATTCTCTCCCCATCGTCAAATGCATAAGGAGCACTGGAGCTCACTTTAGCTTCAAATCTGGGATAGTAGCATACAACTGGAAATTCCTAGGCTGGTCTGCAGATGTCAGTATTGCAACAGAAATACAATCTGAAAATGTCTTTGAACTAACAGACATAACAATTATTGACAGATAATTTAGAAAACACACACATTTGTGTGTGCGTGTGTGTGGGCTGTGCTTCAGATTCTAATGCAAAAAGGGGCTTCAGAGCATGTAAGAGCACTCATGTTGCATCTGTCCTCAACTCCTTAAAGCTGCTGAATCTTTTCCTGGAAAAACAGATGCATTGTTTAAGGAATTACTGACTGGGTACTACATGTGCACCCATGCATCCCTGAAGCACTTTTTTGTCTTCGAGCCTGAAGCGCTGCACATTTCAAATTCAAAATTTCTGGGTTTGAAACACTCTGTTCCAACTTTACTGAAAATGTTTGGATGCTGTTCTGCCCATTCAGCTCTAGTTCAAACTGCCCCATTTCCACTTCAAAACATGTCTTTCAAACTTAAAACAGAGCTGTTTGGAACTCAAGACACTTCCAGAATGGTCAAAAGAGCATCAGAATATTTCCAGTAAGTATCTGGAGCAGAGTGTTTCAAACTGAGAACTTTTCAAGTTAGAAACGTTGGCATGCCGCGAGTTCAGGCCCCCAAAGGTAGCTATTACTAGATTGTGCATTCAATTTAATGAGTTAAGTCACCCCCAGCACTTGCATTATGAGAAAGAGAAAAGTTTCCATAAACCCATTCTTTATGCACACCGTCATTGTATAACTCTTTTTTCCCCTTAGCCACATTTTTGTTTATTAAAAAGCTCCTGGCAGTGTAACCTTTTCTCAGAGGGGAAAAATATCATCTCCTTGGTCATTTTTCTAAACCTTCTCCAAATCTATATTTATTTATTTACAGGACTTACATGGCCGCCTATCTCATAAGATAGCTCTAGGTAGCTCACAACAATCCATGAAAAACATAGTCAACAACAATGTTAACCTTCCCCTCAGGTGCCAGACCAATCGTCCTCACAGTTGAACCCCCATCCTAGCCCAATGCTTGGGGGAAGAGGCAGGTCTTCACAACCCTCCAGAAGGCTACAAGGGTGGGGATCCCTCAGATCTCAGGTTGGAAGTTGTTCCAAAGGGCTGGGGCAGCCACAGAGAAGACATGCCTCCGAGGTCCCATCAGATGACAAGGGAGGGGACCTGAAGCAGATACTTTCAAGCTATATTGTAGCACTATGCTCTGATTGTCCTCTGATTATCCACAAAATCAATGTGTCCTGGGACATGGTGAATATCTGAACCACTTCAAGAATTCTAGTGGAGGACACTCTTCCTAGGCTTGTATACATATTAGTAACCTGTTCATCATCAACAATAAATAGCATAATTGTCCTTTTTCTCACATTTCTACAACTATTACATTTGCACGAATCTCAAGATGGTATTCAGGACCTTGGCCTATTTATTATGTTGGTGCAGGTCCAGTATATTAATAATTATTCAGGATAGCAATTACTCCAGGACAGACCTGATTTTTAAATGAATTCTAGTTTATTTTAATAGGGCCACTCTTGTTTTTGATTGTTTTGCTTCAGTATGGATTATTTTTATCACAATTTTCAATGAAGACTGCTTTTATACAGCCCCTCTGCAGAAATAATAATGTTGAGGTTTCCAAATTTATCTGTTGATGTTGTCATTCTAAATCTACTTGAGACATTTAGTGGAGCGTACAAAATCTGCACAGACATGCACAGAATTGCCTGTTTATTTGTATAAGGTAGAAAACAATACAACAGATGTATTTAGGAATTACTGTACCCCATCTGTTAGATTGGCACATTTTCCAACCTGATACCTAAAGAACACAGAAAAATATACCCATCTCAAAATACTTCATTGATACCTATCAGTCTTCATATATCCATCTTATGTTTTGGGACTTGATGTGTAATCATTGGATGAGATAATATGTTTGACTGTTGGATTAAATTGTAATTATTTATTTTACATTTGTGGACCATTGTACTCATCTGGATTATGATAAACTGATAATAGAGGCCTCTAGGGGGTTCTCTCTGGCTTCTTTTAAGGATGGCCAACAAACAATTAAAGTCAGCTTTGAAGTAATGAATCCCAAAGAGATTTAAAAGCAGATTATACGCACACAAAGAAGCTTCTCCAAAACTGAAATTAGATTTTAATGCATGGGAGATGATAAAATGGTAAGCATGTTTTCAAGAATAAAGGCAGTAGAGGCAGAAAAGGATTAACTCCTCTTCCAGTTGGGATCCTCTATAGTTACTTCCTAAATAATAAGAAGTATGTATATATTTAACATAAAATTAAAGGTAAAGTCTCCTTTGAATGAAGCTGGACTCCTGGTGGCTTTGTGGAAACACTCATGTAGCTTTCTTGGCAGCAATATGAAAGTGGTTTGCATTACCTCCCCCCCCCCCCTAAATTCCCAGTCTAACCTGCAATCCTGGTATTTCTCGTTGATTTCCAATCCCATCCTATCCAACCAGGTTCAACCCTGCTTAAGTTTTTTATATCCACTTATATGCACAACATATCATTCTAGAATACAATAGTTGCTATAGTGGTCAGGTAGGCATCTCCAAGAAATGTTTGAGCAGGACCTCCCAACTGTGTACATGAAGAGTCTTTCAGGAATAATACCTGGGGGCATTTGGACACAAATAACACAACTTTTAAATAGAATTCTTGCTCCAATTTGGTTTGCCACAAAAAGAAAACCCAAAGAACATCTGTGCTCTAGTGCCTGCTTTTTGTCTAGCACAGGGATTGAAGTATTTGTGGGGAGATCCAATATCTGTTGGTGAGATCCAATTTCTAGCAGTCCCAGCAAGTGTACCCAGTAGTTAAGCAAGATGGATAACAACAACCTGGAGGGTTACAGCTTCCCCCACCAATTCTAGAAGAATTAAGTAAGACAGCGATAAACTGCCTATTTCCAGCCATACGTTAACATTAAAATGGCACATTTAAGAAATGTGCAGCTATTGAGATCTGCCTGGAAGTAGTTCAGCTGTAAATTAGTGGGGACGTTCCATGTTAAGAAAGTGTCATGAGAGAGGCCATAGCTCAGTGGCAATATACATGGTTTGCATACAGAAGTCTCAAGTTCAAGGATCTCCAGATAGAGATAGGGAAGATTTCTACCTAAAGCTCTAGAAAACTGTTGCTAATTAATATCAACAGTCATGAGCTACTGTATAGATCAGTAGGCTGATTTGATATGAGGCAGCCTCCTATATTACTGACAGGCTAGGGTAGATCTCTAATCTACTCTATAAAGTTTGGATTGGTTCACTCATTCAGCTTCTTCATAACTGTCATGGAACAATGTCAAGTTTGTGACATTGCAGTGGGCTTCAAACGTTCTTGCAGTTCTTCTTCAAGAATCTAAGGCTGAAGATCACCTCTGCATAGTATAAAGTATAGTATAAAGCGCTTCTCTGCTTTGTGTTCACAAACTATGAATGTGATATATCAAAGATATCTCCAGTGGTATCTTCAAAGCCAGACCAATAACACAAGCCTACAGCATTATGTCCTTGGGGGCCTTCAAATCCAGCACTCATCTGTCTGCCCTAACCACTGCAGGGAAACAAAGATAGCAGGTGTGATGGCAGCTTAGATCTTCAGCACTTCAAAACTCCTTTAAAGGAAGGAGACCAGAAACAGGAGGTCAACAGCCTGGAAAAAAAGGAGAGAGAAAGAACGCAGAGCAAGAATGAGCATGCCAGTTAGAGAAGACAGAGAGAAGAGAGAACACCAGGAGAATGAGAATTTATAGAGGAGAAAAACTGAGAATTAAAACACCCAGAAGTATGTATGAAGTATCATGTTAGAAGCCCTCTCAACCCTAGCAAAGCCACTGAACAGCACGCTAAACCAGGTCAGTGAAAGACCTAATTGCTGTATTCACACAGCGGGCAAAGCTTAGATAGAGTTCATCTTTGTTCTTTGTATGTGAGAGCAACTTAACCTGTTGTATTAGAATACTTGGTTGCTTTAGAGTTCAATATATTGTGCAAATCCAGAAAACGGGTGAATTTGGTATGGAGGTCAAGCTTAGGGTATGAACTCGGGATGTATGTAAAGCCCCAAATCTCTCTCTCTCTTCCTTCCTTCCTTTTCTCTCTCTCTCTCTCTCTCACACACACACACGTTAGCTCAGCATTACAACCAATCTTCTGCTATTTAAGTTGGCAAGAAACAACTCCTCTGAATGATGTTCTTTTCAACAAATGTATATGCATTCTGCTCCAGGTTCTAATCAATAATTAGTCCATTATGACCAGCAAAATCTACAAAATATACAAGACAAAAGTCCAATCAAATGGGTGATATAAGATACCAACATAAGGAGTCTCTATAATAAAAATGTAACACGGGGTACTATAATATGTTAATATATCATGCAAACGTAAGTCTCAAATATTACAATCCATGGAGTAAAAATGCATGTCACCTAAAACAAAATAACTAACACAGTTGCTGAATCTATTTCTTAAATCTGAAGTGGTGAACAAAACAGAAGTGAGTATTCCTGCAACCAGTTATGCCTTATTTTCATTGCAGCAAAACAGACTTTGGTTACTGAACAAGTAATAAAAGGTTTCAAATCTTCTAGAAGATGATTCACATAGAAATGGTCTGGCCTTCCTAGGAATTTACATATTAGGGCCAGAATGTAAGTAGATCTAGTATCCCAGTAGAAGTTACAGTATAATAATATGTGAGGAATGGATTCAATCTTCTGCACAGGCAGGTGTGCGTGGTTAATGGGGTGTTGGCATATCTGCCTTGCAGCAATGCAGATTTGCAGCCAATTCCTTACTAAAACAAGACTGTATTCTTTTAACTATCTATCCATCTTGGAGAATATGTGTAGCTCGGTTGAATGGTGGAGTCCTTGGGGTTCTCTGAGCTTGGTTGTTTTCTTGCAAACGTTTCATTACCCAGCTAGGTAACATCTTCAGTGCTAAAATGGGATGGGGTTTGCTCTCTATTTATATACAGTGGCTTGCCCTGCCTGTGTTGGTGTCCCCCCCCCCCCCATCATTCCTTGATTATGGTATTGTTTACTGCTTGATTGTAGGTCTGGTGTTAATCTTGGTGTTAATCTCTGCTTATCTGGAATATTAAAAAAAAAAATCTCCTCTCACCCCTATGGGTGGTCTATGTCTTCCTCAATCTCAGGTCCTCTACTAGAGGCCTGGAAGTTTGAGGGTTCTGCGCAGTATCTGAGCTGTTCCTAGCCCTGCACTCTTCTGTGTGTATACACACACATACACATATGCATATCCATATCCATCCATACATATGTACATACATGCATGTGTACACGCAGACACATGTGATAAATATCTTTATATATCTCCCTGAAATATATGTACATATAATCCTTCCTTTTTCAAAAGGTATTCTGTGATTCCATAGCACAATTCTGCTTGTGACCTCTCAGCAATAAATGCCTTGCTCACCAGAGCTTCCTTCCAGATAAATGCCTACAGAATCCCTCCCTCGTTGTCTGGCCTGTGGAGGGCAAAGCATCACCTTTGCCAGTCTTTGAAGGACCTTCGAGAATGCTGGACATTATTGCTGGAGTTGGTTAATGCATAAAGTATCACAGGTTCCTTTATCTGCAATGCCAAAAGGCACAAGAGGGCAGCAGAGAGATATAGACAGCTGTGCACATTTGCTGCCATCTACCACTCACCTGGATTTTTGTAGCCTGGGCAGGTCGTCCTAGCATCACACGTATCAGCAGCAGTTTGAGAAGGAATGATTTCCGGTGATTTTTTGGATGGGCGTCAATGGAGAAGGCAAACTTCCAATAAGTGAAGATGCAAACAGGAGATGCAAACCACGATCACCAAAGATCTTTCACCAGAAAGAAAACAGGGATTGCCCAATATTCCTTTCGCAATGATACCTTCCCCAGGGACAATCGATGCACATATTTAAAACCTTTGAACAAAACCTATCTAGAAAAAGCTTTCTTTAAAAAATGTAAGCAAATTTGTTATCAGAAATGCTGTGACTTCAATTAAATTGCCTAATTTAAAGCCAATCACAATACTTAATTTTTAAAAAAATATATTAAAGACAGTATCAAACTGTACCATGAATATGAAAAATTAACCATATTAAATTCCATATTCTACAAACAATATAAAACACTTGATTGCAGGAAAACATGAGGAGGGGAGGAACAACATAGGATTTTTCTTTCCAACTCCCGCTGGTGTCACGTGCTGCAGCCTTCAGTTTGCTTGTATTTCTTTTTTCCTAGCTATGCCATCAAAATCCCCCCCCCTTTTTTTTAATGGGCACAAACATTTGCCTATTTTTTTTTAAATAGGAACCAACATTTACATCTGTAAATTGAATTGGGGGTGGGGAGATATGCTTGGAGGAAGTAGAAGTTTTGGCAACCTACATTCACACAAGAGTTTATAGAGTTAATCTAACTGTGCATCTTTACACACCAAACTAGGCAATTTGGAGCTCCGAATTATAGCATCCTGCTGAACATCCCGTAACACTATTGATGCTTCCACAACAAATGGTCTGAACTTCCATAACCTCTTAAACCAAGTACTTAAGTGTTAAACTTGACTTAACACTTAATCCAAGATTTGAAAACAATCTCTGTTTTCATATGCAGGAGCAACTTTCAGACGTGTGGACTTCCCCATGCTGGCTGGGGAATTCTTGGAATTGAAGTCCACGCATCTGAAAGTGGCTGAGTTTGAGAAACACTCAAAAGCAACTGCAGCACTTTAATATATATATTAATTTAATATATATATATATTTAATCTGCGCTCAGTCGTTACAGGCTCTGCAGTGACTGCTTGGACGAGTCCTTGCAGTTTTCAAGGCAAGTGTTTCGGAAGTGGTTTGCCAGAGCCTCCTTCCTAGGGCAGAGCCCAGCTGGCGAGCGCAGGAGGTGGGGCTTCCGTTGCTTCGTGCCCTTTTTCGGGCGAGCACAGTTTCGTGCTTATCAGCAACTGCTCCCGTCTCCCTTTGCAAGGCGCCGCCAACATTTTTCCTCCCACCGGAGTGAGAGTCCCCATTTATCTACTCATGTAAGTTTTCGAACTGTTGGGTTGACAGGAACTGGGGAGGAAACAGGAGCTCACCCTGTTTAACGCAAAGGCTGGACTCGAACCGCTGAAGCGTCGACCATTTCTGGCCGGCAACTTTCAGCATCATTAAGCCACTGCGCCACCACGTCCCCATATATATATATGTCACAAAGTCACAAAGTCACAAGTCACAAAGGAGGGGGTTATTTTCATAAGAAAATTGCATCTGCACCAGCATACTTTGGACTGGTTCAGTGCAAAGCTGTTTTTCCTCTGGAATAAAAAGGACAGTGTTAAAAATAGACTTTTTTTTTTTTACAAGTGCAATATGTAATTTGACCCTTTAGAACACCAGAGGATTGTGTACACCAGATATATGTATATGTATATGTATATGTATATATGTATATATATATATATATATATATATATACACACACACACACACACACACACACACACACACAGTCCAAAGTATGCTGGTGCAGATGCAATTTTCTTATGAAAATAACCCCCTCCTTTGTGACTTGCTTCTCCCAAAGTGTCACCATGGGGAGGATCTTCAACAGGAAATCCAAAGACTTGCATCATATCCCTGATCTGGGAAGGGCCTCTGTATAGCTGCTTTGCCTTCAGATCTGTTTTTAAGCAGCATTAAGCATGCCTTTTCTAAAAATGGGAATCATATCACATAGTTAACACAGCATCTCGATATCCATCTGTACTCAGAATGAAAACCATTTTTAAACAATCCCCATCATTATTCCTACTTTTTTAAAAAAAAGAAAAGCCAGCTCACACTGATGACTCTAAAGGCCTCTTCCAGGAAAATGCTCACATGATCCTGTAGAGTCAGCCAATAAGAACAGCTTGACTGTTGTGTTGATTTACACAACACAAATCAGAACTGTAGCAAAAGCAACTGTGCTACAAAGAGCTACTTTGTACAAACAGAATACATGCTGTCTTCTTCTAAATATGCTCCGGCTGCTTACTTGTATTTTGCAGTAGAATTGCCAATTGTTTGCTATTGCATAAGCCAAGGTAAGTAGGTTATGGATAAAGCATGAACACAGTCTGCCTATCACTCTGAGTCCCAGGAATTCCCAAGTGAGAAAGCACCCAAAATGGATTATTTCTGGACAGAGAGGAAGCTCCACGCCCAGGCTTCTTAAAGTATATGTCATTACAAAGCGAGTTCCCATAGAAACAGGCACCCATCAGCTTTTTATTGCATCACTGCTCCTTGACCTAAATGCAGATTCATTTAGCTCTTAAGAAGCTTATTTTCATTTGTGAGATGGCACTTGATATGTGGGCTATGCTGAAACGCCTTCATGCATAATTTGCTTCATGCCCTAACAAATGTCTATTACATAGTTAACAAGAAACAGGAGAATGCGTATGGATGGAATAGGGTTAGTACTCTCCATCATGTTAAGCCATGCCTTCTTTTAATCTTGGCTGGCTTATTTAGCTGCAATGGCATAGAAGTGTCTTCTATGTTAAGCTTAACATCAGTTGGTAATGAAAACATTTCCTGAAGTCAGTATTCCATATAATTTAATAGAAGCCTTTCTTTGTATTGTCGAAGGCTTTCTGTCTTTATATCTATAGGTAGGTTCGTTGTTTTAAAATTGTTTCTGGTGAGTTGCCCTTCTAAGTATTTCAGTTGGCTGGTCTGTGATTAATTTATTATCTGCCACTTCTTTTGCTTCTAGAGTTTTGCTTCTGGTTTCATGAGAGTAAACAATGATTTTCTTCCCAAGTCTCACTTCCTTGACATATTCTTTCTTGCCCAAAGCGATTCCCTCCTCTCCCCAAGTTTTCTTAAGTTCACCAATTAATGTAGGAGGGTTGTTATCTTCAAAAGATTGTGGTTCTTGTTAAATCAGTAGTAGTTCTTGCTAATTTCCTGGCTAGCCTTTGGCTGTAATAATAAACTTTTATTTGACTTGACGTCATTAGACTTGACTTGACTTGCTAATCTCCTGCAAATAACCAAACAGAAGAAAACTAGAAATCTGCACTTTACCAGATCAAATCCTTGTTTGTCAACACAGATTGGCCACAGTTTGCCTGGATTTGGGGCAGGTGTTTGATCATCCCACCCTGGAGATACCAGTAATTGAACTTGGGACTTTCTGCATGCCCAAACAGGTATTCTACCTTGAGCCAGCTCCTAACACTTACAGACCTGTATATACCAATTTACCCTCCGCCAACTGCTGATTAAATATTTCTATGATGAACTCTAGCACTTAACTATGCTTGGAAACAGGACTGGAAGCCAATAAAGCTGTTGCAATGGTTACTCAGTGTTCCCTCAGTCTATCACTCATAATTTCCCTTTAATTTTTTTTTCCTTGGAACTTCCCTCTATCAATTGGCAATTGTTTTGCGGTGATAAAAGTGCAGTGACTTCCTAAGAAACAATCCTCACTTCTCTGAGGCTTTTCCGCATCTTTGTTTTTATTGCCGTTATTAGCTGCCATCAGGACCTTGGAGAGGTTTCTGTGGTTGACCTCCTTTTCCTATCTTCTCTACAAACGTCAGGACTCCAACTTGGCTGTAAAAAAGATGTGAATGTTTTGAAGGTTGCTTACCACAGAGGTTTTCTCAGGAGGTAGGAACACTCACCTTCTCAGGTTTCCAAATTCAAAGATTAAGTTCTATTAAACTATAAAGGCAAATTGGCAATTGCATTTTGCAAAATCTAATGAAGATCATTTCTTGCCAGCAACATGAGAGATACCTGTTCGGACCAAGTGTAGATATTTTTAATGGATTGGATTACATTTTATTCCAGTTTGTTGGGGAAGGGTTGTTTTCTTATGGTTAACCATGAGTTTTGGGGAAAAGAGGGCTCTTAACTGAGATGTCAGTATGGTGCATTACGATGTCTACCTATCTAGTCAGCATTCTTGTAGCAGCTGGCAGAGGGTAAATCAATAGGTACAGCATACTTCATTGGGTGAGCTGGAAATTAACTACTGTTTAGCCTAGCCTGTTTCATTAGGTTCTTGTAAAGCTACAAAGGAGTGCAAAGAGCATACAGTTCAAACCCTGAGGAGTCCCCACATTTCTTCTACTGGATGCGTTTGTGGGCTGGATTCCTGGTTCTTCCATTTATTTCCTCCATGTGGCAGAATCCTGAAGTGGTTGAATAAACTGGGTTACCATCTCACAGTACAAGTGAAGGGATCCATGTCTTTATGCTTCCTGGGGTATCAAAGAAAAAATACACACCTACAAAATATTTTTTAAAAACAGATCGGAAAAAGCATTCCAGGCCACTCTAACCATTCTATCTGTGGTCAAGCTTTTACACTAAGTATTTTCAGTGGTTTCCCAACAGTGCGTCACTTCCTTAAAATTCTTACTTATGAAGAACATTCCTGACTAATGGAACCATACAGGGCTATCATTATTGTTACTCCACCTTTCTTCTAAGGAGATCATAGTGCTGGATAGTTTTCTTATCCCCAACTTTGTCGAAGGTATTTAATCCTCTCACATTCCCATAGCACTGATTATAACTTGTCTCCTTGAACCCAGATTGTGAGCTAAGCTTTTCAGCCTTTCAATAACAAAGTGGCATTTTCTAGCAACTTTCTAGAAGAGGACCTACATAAACAACAACTCCATAAATCTCCAGCCAAGCTTCTAACTTTAAATAAATACAGCACTGTGTTCCAGCACTGGAAGGCAATGCAGGGACGCGTGGGAGCATGCTGGAATCTGCCTAGCTTGTTGGAAATGCACACACCCCCAGATCTTTTATTTTGCTTTTATTCCAGTCTTGGTTGGCACCAAGTTCCAGCACAAGCTAATCCTGGGCTGTAAGGTAGTTTTAAGACCTAAATTAATAAAGTATCATACAGGCAATCTGTATCCTCAACTACATTAGTCAAATTGTAGGCCCAGTTCACCCTTCACACTAAACTATGGTGCTTTAGCAATGCTGCATGGAATAAAACACCATTGGCCAAGATTCATATAACACCCTGAGCCACAAATCACAGCTGACAGACCACAAAGTCTGGTTTAGCACACCTAACAAGTCAAAACCCAAACATGTACATTCTGGCTTACTATGCTGTGTGAATCCAGCCAAGGGTAGCTTGTCCATGTATCTTCTCACCACATTTGCATGTAATGGTATGTGGGAATGACCCTGGGAGACAGAAGGAAGAGTCACAGTTTAGACATCAGACTGATAAACGAAATTTGAGTCTGAAGGGGGGATGGGGGTGGAGAAAGCAGGGCCCTCCCTAATTTTCGGGAGAGTAAAAGTGAGGGAGGGGAGGGGTACTTTCAGACTTGCAAGATTCTGTTAATGTAACCTTATAATAGCGATAGAGCTAGTATTGATTGTCGTGCTTCTCGTCTGAACCACCTCGAAGGGCTAACATACACGCACCGGAGAATCATCCGATTTGACCGCCCCTCTGCCGGCCCCTCCTTGGCGGAACAGGTGACCGGGGTTTATTTGGAGCGGCCACTGACGTCGCGAGCTGGCCAAGTACTGTCCAAGGGCTGCCCCACCCCTCCTCCTGGCTCGGAGCTGAGCGGGCTACGCTCAGAAGAGCCGCGGCGGAGCTCCTCCTCCTCCTCCTCCCTCCTCCTCCGCGCTGGGGAAAAGCGTCGCCTGAGCCACGCGCAGCAGCGGCGCTAGGCGCACTCTGGGGCCGGAGGGACGCGCCCTCGCTCGCCTTGCTCGTTGCAGCTCGCGACCTCGGGAGGAGACAGGCAGGTGAGCGCGGGGAGGTCGGGAAAGCCGGGGGGGGGGGAGGCCGGTGGGCAAGAGAGAAATCGCCAGCCCCGATCTTGGAGGGCGTGGGGGGTTCAGGCTGGCGCTGGGGACCGTTGCTGGGTTCGATCCACCCAACGGCTGGTCGCTATCTAGCTCGGAGAGACTCGGGCGATGATGTGAGTCAGGAGATGGCTCGGGTGGGCTCGGTTTGGGGGGGGGGCTGAGAAATCGCCTTCCGCGATCCCCCCGCGCCGCCATCAGCCCGACAAAGCGGCGGCTCCAGTCGCCTGCCCTGCGTTTGGCGGAGAATACCAGAAGGCCGGGGAGGCAGGCGAGGCGGGAGGAGAGAGCTGGGCTCGGTTGAGAACCGCGAGGGGCGAGGACCGGAGTGACTTCGCCTCTGCGCGGAAAAGCCACCTTCCCACCGGCTTCCTCCGCCCGCAGCCCTAACCCTCCCCGCAATAGCAAAGGGATATAAGAAAATCCTGACCGAATCTCCCCCCCCCGCCCCCCCGTCCTTCAGACCGGACACCTGATACCGGGTGACAAGTTGCCTCCTGCCCAGAGACATCGTAGGACGTGTCTCTTCCCCCTTTTAAAGATATTGGCAGCAACCCTGGCTGCATCTTGTGTAGGGGAGTTCCACAGGGTAATTCTTCATGGCATGAAGGGGTTCTCCTGGTCTGTCAGGGCACTGAGTTCAAAGCGAGAGAAACTTGATTTTCTCTGCCTTTTTTACATCATGGGTAATTTTATACCCCTTCTCCTCTTAAGCACCTCTGAGCTGCCCTGTAACCTTCCCCTCCCCCATAGGTGCCTCCCTCCTGCCCCTTAATAATTTAAGCTGCTATTTTCTCCATCTTCTGGAGCTCCAGAGTATCTTTTTTTAAAATATACATTGACCCGAGCAGTAGGTCGAATTCCAAACGTATTGTAATATTCTGTCCCTCGGAACTTGAGGCTCATTTGGTTAATGTTTCTTTCAGGGTCCTAGGAAGTTGCCTTAATTAAAATCTTACAATGTATCCCTCTCACCCAGAAATGAGCAACCTTTCCATGGTTGCTGTTATTTGGGGCGCTTCTTTTACTCATTGATTATTATACTTTGATTCCACCCTGTGATCCAAGTCCACTGGGTGGATTACAAGAACGCCCCCAAAAACATAAAACAGTAAAAGTCCATCAGTAAGTAAGTAGCATTGTCATGATGTAGAACCTAACATCTGCTATCCCAGCGTAGAACAGGCACGTAAAAATCAAGCGGACTGCAAAACTTGCAAAGGTTGGGGCTAAGGGAAGGGTTTTACCCTGGCACCGTAAAGGTAGCAGCATTTCATATTCATGGAGGGCATTTCTTAAGTGGGTCCTTCCAGCCAAGAAGGCCATCTCGCAGCCACCAGCCTCACTGAACTTGGCAGGGGTACCTAGAGGAAAGCCCATGAAGAGCCTGGAAGAGGCCTTCTTTGAAAGTTTGTGCCTCCAAACCTTTAAAACTCAGCCCCAAGACTTTAAACAGGGCCTGGAAACAGATACAAGGCCATCAAGTGAGCGGGGGGTTGTGCTATAACTAGACACTGGTTTTCATGCATAGAATCGTGGAGGTGAGGGGCTGCCCCTCCAGCAATAATGCTTTCTATTTATTTTATTTATTACATTTCTACGCTGCCCATCTCACTATACAAGTGACTCTAGGTGACTTACGCATAAAAAATGATAAAAACAATAAAAAATCTTTACAAAATGTATATATACTGTAGTTTTCCACAGACAAAGGGTGGCTGGGAAAGGAGATGAAGGATTTCCCCCAAAGAAGGAAGAGTAGTTTTTCATGGTTCTTATCAAGGGTGGTAGGGAAAAGTAGACAAGGTTCTTCCAGTTTTCTGTGCTGTAGAGAAAGGGCCAAGGTCCTTCCAGGTCCTGCCATCATCTGCTGCTGCTTCTAGAACCAAAATTAGGCTCCTGTCCCCAGCACAATCATGCCTTGGTAATAGCAATTTCTTTCCTTGCTCCACTGCACTTGCCCTTGTTCCAGCCAATTGTGAAATAAGCTTTGGAAATAAGAAATAATTGTGAAATAAGCTTTGTGAAATAAGGAATAATTGTGAAATAAGCAAAAAGAAAGAGTGGTCTAGTGGTGAAGGCACCAGACTAGAAACCGGAAGACGGTGAGTTCTAGCTCCACCTTAGGCGTAAAAGCCAGCTGGATGACTTTGGGCCAGTCCCTCTCTCTCAGCCCAACTCACCTCACAGGGTGGTGGTTGTGGGGAAAATGGGAGGAGGAGGGTGTATTAGGTATGTTCGCTGCCTTGAGTTATATAAAAAGAATAATAGCAGGATTAAAACATTAAAACATTAAAAAGCTTAATTATCATTAGCTGTCCCAGTATAAAAGTGGTATTTCCCCCCTTCTGACTCTCTCCAAGGACAGTCTCAAAGTGAACACAATCTGTTACATTTTCTCTCCTTCCAGGGAGCATAGTTGGTGTGATCAGAGATGTGCCTGGGGAATGTTAGGCCACTTGGAGCTGCCTCTCTCCTCTGCTCGCTGGCCCCCCTCTCCCAATGTTGTCCCTCCCCTACACTTCATCTCCTTTCATACCCCTCACCTTTCCCTTCCATCCTTTCTGCTTTTGACACCCTCTAGGCTTCCGGTAGGAGAGGAGAAGACAACGCACCTCCCCTCTTTTATCTGGGGAGGAAGAGGGAGCAGGCTTGCACCTTCCTCACTGCAGCATCTGCAAAAATAACGAGGATGGCGCTTTCCTCTTCTGGTCAGTTTCAGCCCAACGCCCCTTGAAGGAAAAGCCTCCTTGCCCATCAGCTAATCGGTTTCAGTTTGCTGGTTCTACATGGTAGAGTCCACAAGGCCTAGCTAGTGTCGATCATCTCCCTGGGGCTGTTGCTTCCCTTCTGTTTCTCTTATTTAACTTGGGAAATGCCCAAGTAAGGCAGAGAAATGAGACAAGTAGAGACTGGAAATGAGGCTCGCCTGTTCCTGCTGCAGAGCCCTGGTTGGTGGACGCTTGTCCTCTGGGCTGGAGGCAACTGACAGGATGGTTGAAGAACCCAAGGGGAAAACCAGTGCAGTGAGTGCTGCGCCATTCAACAGTGACTCAGTACAGATGCAACAGAGGCAGGATAGGGACTGGTAATGAGGACAGCAAATGTTTTGTGCCGTCTTATGGATGGGTGGATTGCCCTAACTCATTAATGAGGGAAGCATGCAAAAAGTGTGTTCTAGCTGAGCTATTATCTTTCTGGGTTTTGCGGTTCTCTCTGAACTCATTTTCTGGATCTGGTCACCCTGAACTAGGTTGCCAGATCTGCGTTTATGAATTTTCAAAACCAGGGATTCGTTTCTGAGACAATTTAACTCCCTGGCAGCAGAAATCCCTTGCTGGTTAAACAGTCCCTATGGAAGCAAAGTAAGGCAGGGGGGTGGGGGGAAAGTACTGAGTTCATTTCTACAAGGAATAAGCTGGGACACTGCAGGGGTGAGTGTCGTGTGCAAGGCACTTTACCACAGTGGTTGTTAAAATGCCAGGGTACCTGGTTTGATTGTCATCTGTTTAAATGGAAAGTCGAGATTATTCCAGATTAGCAAGGAATATAAAAGGCTGACATGAAGCATTTGATTTTACAGTCATACTGTCTCTCGCTGTGCACACAAAGCGCCACAATGATGCGTTTAATAAGCAGCTGGGTTCATTGCAGGTGTAGCGAGGAATAAATAAAACCCTTGCATAATGGCTTATCCGGACATGAAAAGCAAGCCCTGCTCTCCAGCAGAAGCTATAGAGTTAAAAAGATACGCAGCTCCCACTGAGTGGCTTTGTTTATATCATTCCACAGAAGTATAGAAATCCTCGTTGGTAATTTTAGTCCCTGCCCTTTTGCCAGAAGTGTGTATGCAGCGTTCCTAGAGAACCTCCCCCAGTCCTTGGTCAAGTCGATTTCTGGCCTGAAACCATCTCTCCTCCAATGGCAAAAGGGTGTGCGTTGAAAAACGAGGTCAAACGCTTTCATCAAAGAGCTTCCGGGAGCCCTGCAGATTTTACCAGATGGGCTTTCAGTCAGAGCAACTCCGTTTAAAAGGCCTCTGCACAGCTCTTGATTCAGCTGGATCATCAGAATAGTGTTGCAGTACTTGTTTGGCTTGTAAATGGTAAGGCCTGATGGCATTGTTATAAAAGAGATAACTAGGTGTAAAGGGAAGTTCTAAAGCCTCATTCTCAGTCTGTGAGAAAGGCTGGTTTCCTAGGAGACAAGATACCTCAAGGACGATGGAATTGCACATCCTTTTCACACGTGCTCCCTAACAAAGAAACAACACGTATCAAAGCACCCCTTTGCAGTGTCTTCACCCTCAAGATTTAGGAACTCAGCAAAAACTTGTTATCTCAGCTTCTTGAGCCCATGTCACGGCCTAATGATTTTTTTCTGTGCCGGCCATGCATACTATATATGTATAACCTATATATACTCATATTAACGATCCATCAATAAAACAATTGTTTGGATTCTGTCCAGTTGTTTTGGTAAATTCTTTGTTTTCCACCATGCCTTTCACTTATGTATGTTCTTGGCCATAATCATGAAGAAACTATTCCCCACAACAATTGTGTTTGGAAGTGCAGAATCCATGGGCTTTGCAGAAAGATCTTCCTTAATGGCACTGTGAGAAAAAAGAAAAAGAAAAAAAAACACTTGAGAAGAAGGATTGCATTATATTTCTCATGCTGGCCTGGACGTCTATTTGCTGCTGGGGGAAAAAAAGATCAATTCTTTCACAAAGCTATAACTGAGTGGAAAGGGAAGAATTTTCATGTTTGATAGCAAGAAAATGCTATTTTTGGACCCTCTCCTTTCTGGCAATCATGTGGTTGGTATTTTCAGGATGTTCAGTATCTTTAAAGCCCTGTTGCAATGTGTGCTACGCCTCTGAAATCATGAGGATTAGAAGATCTTCATTTCTAGCTTTAGAAGTTCACATTCACTTTTCTTTCCCCAGCACAATTAGACAGACGCCACTCTTATCAGTCCAAAACTTACTGAAATGTATAGCAAGATTCATATGTGCTGAGCCATAATGCAGTTTATTTGGGTTTGCCTATTTGAATTGTGACTTATTCAACAAACAGTGGTTCATCAGTGGCTAATAAGCTAGAAATAAATATTACTACTTTACTACAGAGTTGAACAAGATAGTTGTCAGGCCCAGCTCAAGAACAACGATGAAACAGTCCAGTCCAGTTCCTTTATTTGCCTATACCTTATAGACAGAATCTTGCCAAACTAAATCTATACTACAGCAACTAATGGATATACCCTGGGAGATTCTAGGGAGTGGCTATCCTGAATATCTTAGTCTTCCCACACTCTCCCTTTGGACTATGCTGCCTCTTGCCTCCTCCCCCCTCCTGGAATTCCTGATAGCCTTGATCTCCCACATCACTCTCCTCCTTGTAGATACATTCCATCACAGTAGTACTCCTACATTGACCTACACTGATCTTGAAGATCTATACAGTCTGTGTTTGAGTAATCACTGCAGCCCAAAGATTTGTTTGCAATATGCAAGCTCTACATGTGGATGGAAAATACGATAACTTGGTTCCCCATCCTTCAAACATAGAGGTTTCTGCAGCGAAACAACTTGCTATCTGGTATGGGCTCAAATGTAAGGTATGGAAAGGTCTCTCTCATTTCAAGCGCCATAAACCCCAAGCTATTCTTTGTTTAACTATTCTTCTTCTGTTTGATTTGTAGAATAACCAACAATGAGGAAATCCCTTGGGACCAGCTGGATTTTACTTCTCCTGCTCCTGCTCCAAACGGATCCTTCTCTTTCTAAGAAGAAGCCTAAACCCGGCGGTGGCTGGAATACCGGGAGCCATCGCCAGCCTGGCTACCCCCAGCAACATCCTCCACCTAGACCTAATTATCCACAGGGTGGTTACCCTCAACCCTATCCTGGCTATGGAGGAGGCTATGGAGGAGGCTATGGAGGAGGCTATGGAGGCGGCCAGTACAGCAAGCCCTGGAAGCCTAAACCACCGAAGCCCAAGATGAAGCATGTGGCAGGAGCAGCTGTTGCCGGAGTGGCAGCGGGTGCAGTGGGTGGTTACCTCTTAGGCAGAGCCATGTCAAACTTGAATTTTGGCTTTAACAACCCTTACGAGTCACAGTGGTGGTACGAAAACCGCAACCGCTATTCTGACCAAGTGTACTACCCCAAGTATGACCAACCAGTTTCGAGGGATGTCTTTGTGAGAGATTGCACAAATGTCACTGTGACTGAGTACATCGAGCCCAGTGGGAACAAAACAGCAGATGACATGGAGAGAAAGGTGGTGACACAAGTGGTACACCAGATGTGCACTGAGCAATACAGGTTGATGTCAGGCGTGGCTTCGCTGCTCGCCAACCCTTCTGTGCTTGTCATGGTTACACTGATCTTATGTTTCCTGATACACTGAGTTGTTTTCCTGCAGCTTCTCTCTTGTCGGTCTAGCAAAGCGGAGAAGGGATCTCTCTAAAGCGTACAATTGGTGGGAGAATAAATTCTTGTATGTGCAGTTTTTTAATGGAGTGTATTTAAGAGATGTTCTATCTCCTAAGTATTCTTGAACATACTGGCTTCTGCTGAGCACATGTTGTCCCTTCATAGCCACCTGTGATTTTGTCTTTAGCTTGCAAAAGAGTTTTGGGTGGGGAAAGGAGAGACATGAGATCATTTTGTAACAAACCCAACCCTGCTAGAAACCTAATCCCATTCTTATATATTGATCATTGAGCCTGTGCTTACACAAAATATAGCATACATAAGAATGGAAAACTAATTTTTGGCCAGCTACTATTACACTGCACCTTGCTAGAACACTTTCTTTTATTTTTATATTTAACGCAGCAAATCATTTTGTATTATCACAAAACCTGGCTTTGAGAAGGAGAGAAAGAAAGTTTTTATTTCATTTCATTTACACCTATCATCGTGGAATATGTGTGGGAATAGGAAGCACGAGTGATTTCTGCTCCCCAACTTGAAGTCGAATGTTAATTTTTCCCATCCACTTCTGCAGTGAAATTAGACAGTACTACTCTAGGAACATATTCTTCTCACTACAGGGAAGGAGGAGATGTGCAAAATATCCACTTGAACATCCTTCTGAAGTTCAGGGGGCTATCTTGAGAGTTAAAATGAACACAAGATATTAAATCAGAGGAAGGAATCCCATCCATGTTATAGAATGTAGGAAGTAACTCTGACATTTCTTTTGTGACAAACCTTGAAGAGCAGGAAACTTGGTTGCCTAAATATAAGAAAACAGAGTACGGTTGGGATTCCAAAAGGCCAAGTATGTCTTCACAAGGAAGGATTTGTGTTTCTTAAAGTGCTTTGGCAACCAGAGCTGATCTATAACAGCCCTGGGTCTCTAAAGTCTTGAGTGGCCCATCCACCATGATCGATTCCCTCATGGACATTTTGAAGACTATTCCATATGCAAGAAAAAAAACTTGTCTATGAAGCACAATTGTTACAGACACAACAGAGTGTGGTTAATCTTGTTGAGGCCAAGTAGCCTTGAGACAAAGGTACCATGGTAGAAATCTTTTAGTCGGGGGGAAAAAATCTTCTATAGCTCACTTTTTGGAAGGTGATGGAGCAGGATGAAATATTATTTCTGTTAAATCATTTCTGAAATTATTTCCAGAAATCTAAAGCTATTAAAAACTCTTAACTGTCACAGTAGCACTTCAGATTTCAAGGATATGATGAAAAGTATCCTTTTTAAATGACTAGAATATAAACTTCTAGAAAGGGCTTCCAAGTCCCTCCTTTTTAATAATTGTGCTGATTTAAATGAAATAAGCTTATTGGAAAGTTAATGTTAATAATTAAAGTTAGGTGTAAGGTAGCATCCAACAGTTCCTTGGACCACAAAATCACTAGGAATTTACCGTTTTTAATTCTGCAGAACTTTGGAATTAACTTTAACTTCCAGTACCAAAGTCCCTTTCATTGGCTTCTTTAGAAAGAGAAGAGAAATATTCACAAAGAAACTAAAATTTAGAACTCTCTCTGGAATGATTGGAGAACCCAACAATGTGCTAATAATTCACAGAACATCTTTGTGCATGAGAAAATAACTCGTGCCCATCAGCGCTGATGTCTTGGCTGGCCCTAATACTGCAAGTTAAGCAAGAGGGAATGATTTTGTCTTCAGCTACATGCCAGAATAAGAAGTTCATGGGTAGACACTAATCACCTTTGGGGACAAGAGTCTGAACAGTCTAACCTAGGGCTTTTCTATGTGTGGGCTTGTGAATTGATTTTATGGAACCATGTTTGGCATCTGGCACCTTTCTGACTGAGGAAATACGTTAGAGTTGTTCTTTAAACATAGTTGCTACAGACACTTTGCTCCTTCCGTACCTTGTTTTTGCTATTTTTATTGTTTTATTTATTTATTGTAGGACTACTTGGACTGGTATGCAAAAGTTGACATTGCCTCCACCAGTGTCACATTTTGACCAAAGGCTCTGTTTGTTAAGAGAGTTTGTATATTTGTTATTTCTCCACTGTATACAACGAGCCTTAGAATATTACTTCTAGAAACACAACAGTCACTGGAATTTAACTAGTTTTGATGATGCCATAGTTATTTAATTTTAAGACCTAACTGAAAATTGTACCCTGGGTTATAATAATTTGGTCTGTCCTAATGTTTTTGGCCTGTGGTATTTATAAAGGGTACTTTTTTTTTTTTTTTTTTTTACTATGGTGTATTTCAGTTGACTTGCTGATTGACACTGTGCTTGTACCAGAATATAAAATGTTAAGTATAGTAAAAAATATAATGGGGTATGCTCTTAGCCTACTGAGTGTATCTGATATATATGAATATTTTGCCAGGTGATTATTGTACAGGCCAACTTTAAATATTGTTGTTCTAATATAAGAGCAAAAAACTGAACGGGGGGGGGGGGAAATGTTGGATTTTGAAGTGACACATCAGTTGTGATCAAGATATTTTGTAACCCTGTAATTAAGCATGGGCTTCATTTTGATTTGCAAATGCTTTTTTTAATTAAATGTTTGATTTATAGTTAAAAATAAAATACGAGAAATAGACATTTGGACAATGTCAAATTTTTTCTAACAATAAAAGTATATTGTTCATGTATGTGTACAAAAATAACCTTTCTCAAAATATTAGATGTCACAGAATAAAATCCAAGATTCTGAATCCAACTTTATGGCATCAGCGCCTAAATTGGCCCAGCTTTGTTGTTAAATTGAATGAAGCAACCATCACTTGGGTAGCTGTACTTTGGTTTTAGGAAAAGAAAGCAAATAATTTATTACAATCTAGATTTTTAAACTGCATTTCAGGATAAATAATTATTTGGATAGGGTTTACAATAATTACTATACAATTTAACCAATATTTATTGAGTATTTTTGCTTCCGAGGAGAATCGCTTGTGGGCTTTTCTTCTCAAATAATTTAGGTCAGTCTTGGGTACTGTGCCTTTTTAAGGCACATACACTTGGTTTGAACATCACACAAAGCCAGAATACTTTTTTAAAAGGATAAACCATAGTTTATGGCTTAATTGCTGCCCCTGGGCCAATTCCTGTCAGCTTTTGCTGATAAAGATCTATATGGTGTATATATCAGAAATATATGAGAAAATGAATGTAATACAAGCACACACACACACACACACACACACACACCCCAACCAAAAGACCAGGCATTCTCATAACTTTAAGGTATTTTGAGGCTTGCAAGTGAGATGCTGGGCATGGTAATCCAAAATCAAATCAATGCACATTGTTTTAGCGTGATGTGAGAAGCCAACGCTTCAGTCTGAGCAACTTACTTGATCATATTTTCAGAGAATTTTGAAAATCAAAGTTTTGAAAGGACTTTAGAGATCAGTTAGTCCAGCTCTCTCACTACTGCAGCAGCAGATTTGCAAACAAGGACCAAACACAACTATTTTGGTGTTAAATAGGCCACAGTTTTATTTGGGAGTTTAGCTGAAAGAGTGAGAGGAGTAAGTGGAGGTTAGCAAGTCAAACAGTAATAACAAGTAATCTTCTAAATGTTTTGTCAGAACATCAGGTAGTATAATTAACATTTTACAAGGAAATAAAATCTCAGCACTCTGCACATATTGACTATGTTAAAATGGAATGAGTAACCAAAATGGTTAAAAATTCTAGCTTCTTGTTCACAACAGACAGGTTCGGATAGACTTCCCAGCTGTTCTTGCATAGCTCTTCCCGCCAAATGAAGTAGGAAAATTAACCAGAAACAAAAACAAAAATGTGTTACATCCAAACCTAGCCTCCATGGTTTATCAGTTCTTTAACAAAATCGATGCTAAAGCTAGCTTGACATTAGCTTTCTTTTTCTGGCCTTCTATGGATGAGATAAGCCAAGGTCCACATTCAGAGATAGTCTTATTCGTTTAACCACACCTGCCGACAGGAGAGGCCAAGCAAGGTTACTCAAGGGGTCCTCATCAACATAGCATTGCTTATGAAGGACTGACCAAAATTCACAGACTTTGCAATACACCTAAACAAGAACATTTTTTATGATGGGGATCCATCTTCAGAATTGGAGCCAAGCTAATTGGACAGCATTCCTATTTCTCAAAGAGAGACCACCTGAGAAATGGAACAAATCCAACCACATTCTTTGTTTCAAGGGAAGAGGTACATCAACCCAGATGACAACTGCCCATTCAAGTGCTTGGGAACCCAAATTTATTTATTTATGTATTTATTCATTTGTTGGATTTATTCCCCATTGTAATTGACTGACTCTCCATTTTGGCATTGTCTAAATTTCAATCCAAGCTGGCCGCCTTCTTTCTTTCCACTTCTGATTTGTGACAACAATCACAGCATGACAGAAAGGAATACAGTACTGATGATAGAAGTAGAGTTTAAACCCACCCAGACATTCAATTACCTTGAAGAGGTAAAAGAAAACAAAGAAAGATTGGAAAACAATATGGCACCTTGTGGCTTCCAAACAGTGTTCTCAGCCCTCCAAATTACTAATGACTGGATGAAACCTCCCAGTCATATTTAAGGGTAGGGATGACAGAGAAAGTTTAGAATAGGCAAAGAAGGCACAAACATCTTATCAAGAAGGGGTGCCTGCAGCCCCAGGGCCACAAGTAACTTTAAGTTTTCTTTCTGCAATCCTCAAAACCCCCCTCCCCTCCATAACTGCTGAAAAGTGATGATTCAGTTCTCCACCATACTGAGATGGGAACCCATAGGATAAGCCCTAATGTGGGTATATTATTGTTTCAAAAGAGAAGGAAATAGCTCAACATTTGCCCCCCATCCATAGGTGTGGTTTTGCAGCACCAGGTTTGCAGGCCTCAGACCCCACTCTGTAGAACATGTTTGCTATCAAATGTTGCCTGCCTCTGTTCTGAGGTGTGCATCAGCTTTCATTACTCAGCAAAAATGGTTGGTTAATCTAATACTGGCTAGAATTATCAACAGCCATAAGAGGAGAGCTATTTTAGAAATCTGATTCTAATCAAAACATCCAATCCAATTCAGCTGTTTCACCCCAATCATTCAGAAACTCAGCTTGGTTCTGAGATTGGACTTGGATTGTGTTTGAATAGAACCTTCAGCTCAAATCTTGGTGTATTTATATTAAATAACCTCAGAAGTCACTCAGCCAGCCAGCCTGCCTGCCTGCCTGCCTGCCTCTCAAAAATCAACTTCTGCTATCATGTGAATTGCTGAAATATTTCCTGAAAGCTGAGCAAATTCCACTGAAGGATCTAAGGCAACAGAAATGGGGGGACTTATCCACTGTCTCCATCTCTACATTTTGTTAAGTTAGACTTGACAAATACAAAGAAGGAATGGTTTTTGATGGATGATGCTTCCCTCCTCCCTTTCATTACTAAAGAAACCCTTAGAACACACTAAAAGACTCTAAGGCTGAATGGCAATTGGAGTTCATTCATACGTAGCACATGTACAGCACTTTACTGCACTGCACTGAACCGATGCAGAAAGCACTTTCCAGAAAAACAGAAAACCACAACTAAATTCTTGCTGGAGAGAAAGAGAGAGAGAGATCTTCCAGACCTCCGATAAGTGAACAGCAGCCACAGAAGAGATTTAAGAAGCATAGCCCTTAGAAGATCAGGAAAGGTGTGATTAATGTAAGGAATGAAATGACAAAAGGATGGATGGGAAGCAAAGCATTCTCAAAGGAGAAATGCAAATCAGACACAGCGTTGTTAAAGGTGTTGTCTCTACCCGCTCCTCCAGGACTACCAGCAAGAGCTATTCCTGCTCCATGTTTGATCTCAAGTTCGGCTAGTGTAGTCGCTGTCTTCAGTTTATGTTCATAGTAGCTGCTTCCTGCTGTGAGGCCAGATATGCGGTGGTACATCTCCATGCATTTTGCATTTGCCACCTGTGTCACCACTCTGGCTTCCAGCTCATCTTGTGTTTGATTTCCAGTGGGCTTCACATACTCTCCTACGGTGACATTTACACACTCGCTCAGGAAAGCATCCTTCGAAACTGGCTGGCTATAGTTTGGGTGGTAAACATGGGTGGCAAAACGGAGGCGGTTTTCATTCCACCAATGTTCCTCCTCACTGTCATTAAAATGAAAATACATATTGGCTATGGGGCTGCCTAAGATGTAGCTGTTGGAGTCTTCCACTGGAACATCTATAAGAACTTCCCCCATCACATGTTTTGTCTCAGCATCACTTGGCTTAGAGTCCACTGGGTTGCCACCATAAGGACTGAAGCTGCCTCCTTCTGAGGAGCTGGAGAAAGTACGATACTGCTCGATGCACATTTCCCTCACCACGTGTTTCACCACCCTGGCTTCGATCTCATCCTCAGTTTCATTCCCACTGGGCTCAATGTATTCTTTTACTGTGATGTTCACACAGTCTCTCACAAAGATATCTTGTGGAACAGGCTGGATGTACTGTGGGTAGTAAACTCGATCAGAATAACGATGGCGATTCTCATACCACCACCGCTCCTCGTTCTGGTTGTTAAAATGAAAATGGAGTTTTGACATGGCGCGCCCCAGGAAGTAACCCCCCAAAGCTCCTGCAGCTGCGCCTGCAATTGCTGCTCCAGCTGTGTGCTTCAGCTTAGTCTTGGGCGATTTAGGTTTCCAAGGCTTGGGGTCATAGTGACCCCAGTTAGGATTTTGGGGGTAATTTGGTTGATGTGGGAAATACCCAGGATTTGGCGGGTTGGCAGGATATGGTGGGGGATGTGCCGGGTTTTGAGGGTTGACCGGATATGGTGGGGGATGTGCCGGGTTTTGAGGGTTGACCGGATATGGTGGGGGATGTGCCGGGTTTTGAGGGTTGACCGGATATGGTGGGGGATGTGCCGGGTTTTGAGGGTTGACCGGATATGGTGGGGGATGTGCCGGGTTTTGAGGGTTGACCGGGTATGGTGGGGGATGTGCCGGGTTTTGAGGGTTGACCGGGTATGGTGGGGGATGTGCCGGGTTTTGAGGGTTGACCGGGTATGGTGGGGGATGTGCCGGGTTTTGAGGGTTGACCGGGTATGGTGGGGGATGTGCCGGGTTTTGAGGGTTGACCGGGTATGGTGGGGGATGTGCCGGGTTTTGAGGGTTGACCGGATATGGTGGGGGATGTGCCGGGTTTTGAGGGTTGACCGGGTATGGTGGGGGATGTGCCGGGTTTTGAGGGTTGACCGGATATGGTGGGGGATGTGCCGGGTTTTGAGGGTTGACCGGGTATGGTGGGGGATGTCCCGGGTTTTGAGGGTTGACCGGATGTGGTGGTAGATAGGCAGGGTTGTATGGAGGAGGATTACCTGGGTTAACAGGATTACTTGGAGGATGAGCAGGATTTTGAGGGTTCACAGGATAAGGTGGAGGGTGTCCTGGATGTTGTCGATTGGCAGGGTTATGGGGTGGATGTGCAGGATTATAGGGAGGAGGGTTCTCTGGATGGTTTGCGTGGCTTGGATGATTTCTTGAGGGATTTTCAGGCTTCTTTGGGGGTGCCTGCTGGGCAGGTCTGTTCTGGATAGGCGGGTTGTATGCTGGCTTTCTGGGTTTCTCTGCAGGTTTGCTAGGATGATGGGAAGGTCTGCTTGGATGATGGGAAGGTCTGCTAGGTCGACCTGGCTTTCGATTACTGCTGCTACCACTCGGTCTACTGCTTCCTTTTTTAGAAATGGAGACAATCTCATCAGTCTGGAGCAAAATGAAGAGAATCACTACTGAACAGGTCAACAGGAGCTTTCCCATGATGACAATTCTGCAAGATAAAATGCGGAAGACATCTGGTTTGAGAAAAATGCAAATATGACACAAACGATACAAATCTGTCAAACACAAGAGAGTGGTGTTTCCCAAAAAAGTATTCAAGGTAGACACTTTGTAGAGTTAGCAGTCAAAAGAGATTGTGGGGCCTCTTGTCCTCCTTAACCAATTTGCTTTGAAAAGAAAATTAATGGAAACTCAGGAGAGTTACATACTTCTGGAGTCACATGGCATTCTGTGAATAAGGTTGGGTAGTTATACAACTAGAAAAAAATAATCAAAGCTCATATAAGGCAAATTCTTGAATGCAATGTACCTCTGTACAGAATAGCATGGAAAACATTTCAGAGAAGGAGTGAACTGGATGCACAAAAGACTTTTATGATACAATCCTTCCATCCAATTTAGCGTAAGAGATATTTCTGCACTCAGCCCAAGACTCAATGGAAGTCTAAGGGCTCAAACTGCAAGATTATACAAACCCAGCTGGGTGACCTTGGGCAGTCACTCCCTAAGAAGAAGAAGGCAGTAGCAAATCACTTCTGAAAATCTTGCCAAGGAAACTACAGAGACTAGTCCAGGCAGTCACCAGGCGTCAACACTGATTAAAAGGCACCAAAAAACAAAACAAAAAACCTTCTAGGCATCAGATGTATTTCTAGGTCATCAGACTTCTCCTACTCCATGTAGGAACATCTCATTGCCTTACTAATGCAATGGCAAATTACATAGATATGCATTTCTTGATTCCAGGTTTTCTTTTTTATACAGTGGCACCTCGGGTTACGAACTTAATTCGTTCCGTGACTCTGGTCGCAGCCCGAATTGGTCACAACCCGAAGCAAATTTCCGCATAAGGTTCAATGTAAATACGGTTAATCTGTTCTGGCGTGGAGGACAGGGAGGCGGCTATTGCTTGGAGGGAGAGTCCCCCTCCCTACGACCACGTGTCAGGGGCGGAAAATGGCCGCGGACCATGTGTCAGGGGTGGAAAAATGGCCGCGGACCACATGTCAGGGGTGGAAAAATGGCTGCGGACCATGTGTCAGGGGCGGAAAAATGGCCGCGGACCACATGTCAGGGGCGGAAAATGGCCGCGGACCGTGTCATGGGAGGGAAAATGGCCACGTATCCTGTTCGTACCCCGAGGCGGAGTTCGCAAACCGAAGCAAAATTTTGCGGCCGGAGCTGGTCGTAACCCGAAAAGCTCGTTAACAGAAGCATTCATAACCCGAGGTTCCACTGTATTTAATCCTGATCTTCAATAACAAATGCTTCCAGAAGGGCTTGCCTACAGTCAATGAAATAGTAATCTTAGGTTTACAAGGTAGAAGACATTTCAAAATTTGGGAAACTAGGGAGGGGAGTGAGGAAAAAAGCCACCTCACACACCAACTTCTGGAGTTGGCTTTTCAGCAGATTTGGTACAATGGGCCTCCTTCTACAGTAAACCAATGAGAAAAAAAAATTAAAAAGAAGCCTTTTTAATATTTATGTTCTTGGACAGCAGTAAAAGAAGCCAGGAGTAGGAATTATCCTTTTCATAAGACTCTTCCCACTATCCTCCATAATTGCGTAAGTTTCTGGGATCATTTCCAAATGCCTCAGAACTTTGTTCCAGGACATCTAGAGAACTGAGTTTGAGTCTTTATGAAGACTTGCCAAAGAGGGCCTCATTTGCATCCTGGCACTATCTTAATTTTGTTGGTTGGACACAAAAGAAAGCTTTCTTTCTAGCTAATGGCAAGTACTAGACTCTTGTCTCCTTACTTGGGTACTCGCACATCTCAAAAGGAAGGGAAAGGAAAAGCAGCAGAGCAGATAGAAGCAGATTTGATCCATAATGGAGTAGGCTATAGTGATGGTGGATCAACATGGTCTTTATTTCCCATCAGAATGATTTCTCTCTCACTCACAGAAAACACAACAAATGTGTCCATCTTCCTCCCAAAAAAACCTGTTATCCCCACCTTCCCACCACCCGTTTTCTAATGGATGATATTTGGGGCAATGATCATTTCCATGCAGTGCCAAGAAGACTAAGAAGGGCTTCTGAAGGTTTGCCTGTCTTAATCAACACTTACCAGTCTGTGAACCAACACCAAGGTCATGGTAAATCTGAACTCCAGTAGACTTGGAGTTTTGGATCCTGTCCAGAATTCATACTCAGCCACAACTGCTTGTTCTCTATTAACCTGACTCCTATATGTTGCCCTGAGCTCTTGAAGGTGTAAGAGTATATAATTTTATACATCCGCAAAAAGAAATTTTAGGAAATCCTCCAAGCAACCTGATAAGCATCTTTATGAACTTCTAGGATCTATAAATTGTTGACCATGAGTTTAATGAAAAAAAAAAAGGGGGGGGAGAGAATATTAGGGTATTTATTTTAAAAAATATCTCCCACTCTTCTAATAAATATGGACGCCTAATGACAATTAAAACAATTTTTTTTCATGAGCTGCTAATAGCCTACACTGATATACAAAGATGTATAATAACATGATAAAATCCAAATTAATTTTGGGAAGAACTAAGGACTCTCTTTTCCCTCCATCCTTTCCTAGCATCCAGAAATCTCTACATATTCAGTGGAATGAACGGAATAAAAACATGCCCTGAAGTTCATTACTGGCCAAGGGTTCCAAATTTGATTTTTTTAAAAAATATTGCCAGGAGGACAAAAACGGTATGTGCTCTCTCATGAAATGTTTCCATTTGACTGCCAGACAGTGTTTTAATTCATAATTTCTACCAACATATTTCACAAGAAGAGAATGAACCAACTAAGTTTGTCAATCTGTAGGTTCCTGTCAACCCTTCCTTAAAATGTTAGTCATTCATTTGAAAGAGATGGGGACCTACCAAGGGATTGTAAAAAGTAAATTCCATGTAGCATAGTAAGACATGGGTATGGCTAGCGCACTGTAAGGTAGATTCCTCAAAAATAACATGCAAAGGAGGGCTGGTCTTTACCACCTTACATCATGCACAGTTGGCAGAACCAGAATAATTTAGTAATATAGTACAATACCAAATAATGCAAGAAGGTAGTACCAGCTTTCTCCAGTTTTCATCACATCAGAATTAATAGGCAGAACAACTATGTGCAAGATGGCAAAATCTGTAGTGGATTTGGTCCAAACTATGGATCTATTAATAAATGCAGCTATCCATTTCATGCCTAATACAGTTGGTGATCATGTCACTGTGCCAAATCATGCAAACTACAGATAGTCCTTGGCTTACAACTGCAATAGGGACCAGAAAATTCATCATTAAGCAATGTGGTCATTAAGCAAGGCATCACATGACTGCACCTGATTTTATATTTTTTGCAGTGGTCGTTAAGCAAATCATACAGTTCCCCATTCATTTTGCTTGTCAGAAGCCAGCTGGGAAGGTCGCAAATGGTGATCATGTGACCCTGGAACACTACAACCATTGTAAATACATGCCAGTTGCCAAGTGCCCGAATTTTGATCACGTGATCGCGGGGATGCTGTGACAGTCGTAAGTGCAAGGACCAGTCATAAATCACTTTTTTCAGCACCATCGTAACTTCAAACGATCACTAAACAAATGGTCATAAGTTGAGGACTACCTATAATACTGTCAACTTTCATTTCATTTCCATCAACCCAATCAAAACATTGCTCTTCATTTAAACTACTTATGTATAAATGGGGCAGGGGGTGTTCCTCCCTCTTTTCCCAACACTTAGAAGCAGCTTGGCAGGCAGATTTGTAAACACACACACACACACAAACACAAATCTTAAGAACATGTTTACATCCCACCCAGAACGACTTTTCACCCTACGATTCTTTTCTTCCTCCATTTCATTTTCATTTAAAAGGTGCTTTGCTCTATCGAGAAGTCGGTACAGACAGCTGTGCTGTGCCCACAGGAACACCCTGCTTCCCTCTATCAAAACAATCTCTGCTTCTCTGTGCAGTCGAACTCCAGTATGTAGCAATGGCTAGTCAAGGAAAGGTGCCAGATTAAAGACACCCGCAACACATTTTACTAGAAGCGCCTGTTCTGATTGTCTTTCATTGCAGAGCACCGTTGGTAGAAGTTTCAGATGCTTCCACTGCCTTTTGCCTTCCCTCTATTGCATTATGTAACAAAACCACAATGTCCTTCCAGTGAAAAAAATTGCCCCCGTAATTAACCTGGATCCTGTGAAATCATATTCATTCCACCAGGCAGTGTATCATCTTAAGAGTTTTATAACGTGAACGGAAATTTGCTCCTTCCCAGCAAACAAGGTTTCTATACAGCTAGAGGTGCTTGACCTAAATAGGAAACCTGTGGTTTATATAACCGGGCTGCTGGGCACGCATTTATGGATTTAATCATTGTGAATCTATGAAAGAAACTTACCTTTGTGTCAACAAATTGAGGGGAGGCTGCTCAGAGCTTCTGTCTTCTCAAAGAGGCTGACCGTGTTCTTTCCCAGCTCTGTAAATCTCCAGATAGCTAACGGTAGGTGGAGCATGTTCAGTGCCTATTATGGCCTGTTGTTTATACCAGAATCTATGCCATTTGAAAACAGCCTCCCACCCAACCCTGTGCTCTACTGAATGGATTAAGAAGTGACGCATTTTACGGGCCGTTCCCAGACAGGGCAGGAAACGTTGAACTGTCACGGGCACGGAGCCAAAGCTTCCGGCATTGCTTTTGAGTTTGACACATAAAGTTGACAGGGAAGGAGAGTTTTGCATTCACTGCCGAACTGAAAGTGACCATTTCTCAGCAGAGGGCGTCTGACCTGTTATTTTTAGAATCTGGCCCTGTGCTTAAGGAGCATCTGGAAAGAGGGTTAACAAAAGGAGCTGATACCCAAAACAATCCATCCAGAGACAGCAGCTCAGCAACAGTCAGAAAAGAAGATGAGGACTCTCTTCTGCAGAATTAGGGTAAGCTCATTCCACTGCTACTCTCTTTATTAGCCTCACCCCAATCAACTCTGAACCCCAAGGTGAAATGCCCAGCATCCCTAATAAAACACGTAGCAGCCATGCATTGTCCAAGCCACCATCAACATGGCCAGGAGAGTTATTTAGCATAATTCTCAAGACTACAGTCTGTAAAGTATGTCACAAAGGAATTAAAACTTTGCAATAATGTGAACAAAATGAAGATTACCGAGACAGCGTTGGTTGTGCTTAGCGGGTACCAGCCCTGCGAGGTAGTCCAGACAAGAAGCACAACCATGAATCCTACTTTTGTCTTTATGGTAAGGTTACATAAACAGAATCTTGCAAGACTGAAAGTATTTCTCCCCTCCTTTCCTTTTGCTCTCTGGAAAACTAGGGAGGGTCCCTTCTGAAACAATTCCCATGCCCACCCTCTTTCTGTGGGCTGAGATGCCTTTCACACACCGGTTGTCCTGTTTATGGCCCTTTCCTGTCTCCCAAGGTCATTCCCACATACCATTACAGGGGTGACCCGTGGAGAGCTCAGGATGGGGGTGGTGCATCTGTCCTGGCCCTCCTGAATCTCTCAGCGGCACTCGATACCATCAACTAGGGTATCCTTCTATCGAGCCCTGGGGATTGGGGGGGGGACACTGTTTTGCAGTGGTTCTCCTCCTTCCTCGGTGGCAGGTTCCAGCTGGTGTTGAGGGGGGAAGCGGTCGAGCCCTAGGCCCCTGCAATGTGGGGTGCCTCAAGGCTAGGTCTTTCACCCCTCCTCTTTAACATCTACATTAGACCACTGGGGAAGGTCATCCAATGGCCCAGGATACCATCAGTCACCCCAAAGGTGCAGTGCGTGTGTTTTTTTTTTTAAGTACATGAGAGATTCAGGAAGCAACTATTTTGTCTTTCGGGTTCGCTCGCTGGAAATTTAGAATTCTTCTTCAATTTCCACTTTAATTGTTAACTTTTTCTATCCTATTACCTAAGGTACATTCTGCTATTAAAAACAATAAAAGCGAATGTTTCCAAAGTGAGTTTTCTGTGGTACTTGTAAATCTTGTAATTATATTGACAATTTTTTAAAAAATACTGTGTCATCTGAAGTTACCCTCTTTGTATATCAATTCTTGCTGGAAGAAACAACAGAATTCTGCAAAATATTATTAAATGTCATCTCTCCTGATTTTCTTATACTGTTATAATTCAAAATCCCCAGGGCTACATGACTGCTTTAATACATGTAGCATGAAATGTAGCATTTATAGCTAGAAATATCACCTTAAGGCATGAGAAAGACAAAAGTGAAACAAATGCAGTTTATTTGTTCAAATAACAGATGACTTTTTATAGACATTTGCAGAACATTAAAGGTGAGAATTTGCAGGTTAGCATATTAAATAAGTATTGAAAATATTTTCTTGGGAGGTAGAAGTAGCAAATATTCTATTTGTTATTGGCAGCAGACATCAGCTTACAAAGAGAAATGAAAGGGCCATATGGGTTAAGTTAAAGCTAAAAAAACAACCTTGCTTCTCAAAGAGAGAGGTACAGATTAACTTTTTACAAAAGACAGCATATGGATTCTCCCAACCATATCCCTTCTCAGACTTTGCAAATTGCTTGTTGATTTAAGTGTTTTGGCACCCATATTTCAATCTCAGGCTGCTTTCTTCTCCATCATAGATCTAAGCTCTGACAGAGAGAGAACACAGCACCCTCCAAAAAAGCATACTGTATGTTGAACACTGAATCCGTAGCAGCTTAAATCACCCCATTCCAATGGACAAACTGGAAAAGGTGAGGAAAAGCAATGTGAGGAAGATCACCGCATCACAGACCTGATTGTGCCTACCAAGAAGAGGAACAAATGCATCTCAGTTGTGAAATCAGCAAGAACAGGCCTGCTTGGCCACATCTGCCATAATGTAGCCTGGTCTGAAAAGGATGGGTGTGGCTTGAAAAGATATTCCTTGGGCTCTGTCTGGTGCATATTCACAAATCCTAGTGTTCTCAAGCTATGATGGTGAGCCCCAGGGCTTTGTGAGCAATTTAGAGGGAGAGTTGCAAAACTATTTGAAATCTGATCAGGGAAAACTTGGGCAGTGTTAACATTTATTCTGAGCTTTACCTGTGCAAGCACGCAATGTCTGAGAACCCCTGAGATATACAGATTAAATTGTAAATATTAAAAGTACAGTGGTACCTCTAGTTACGAACTTAATCCGTTCCGTGACTCTGGTTGCAACTCGAGTTGGTCTCAAGTCAAGGTAAAGTTTCCCATAAGGTTCAATGTAAATATGGTTAATCCGTTCCGCCCTCCGAATTTGGTTGCACCATGAGGCAAATTTCCCCATAAGGTTCAATGTAAATATGGCTAATCCACCCTCCGAATTTGGTCGCACCCCGAGGTAAATTTCCCCCATAAGGTTCAATGTAAATATGTTACAGTTCTGAAACATATGCATTTTATTTTTAAACCTCAAAAACATGAAAAAAAGTACAGTACAGCACAGTATGAAGAGGGAGAATGCGGTGGGGAGGCAGTTATTGTTTGGAGGGAGAGTCCCCCTCCAAAGGGACATCGGGGAGATCTCCTTCAGGGGTTTCCTCTCTTCTTTGCCTCTTAGCTGCAGGCTCAGTTCTGAGGAAAAACCTGTCTAAAGTCAGTTGCCAGCCTGCTCTGCATTTTCTTTGGAGCCATGCTGACAAGCACACCAAAAACCTTCCAAATGCCACAAAACACACCACAAGCCTCACCGAACGTCTCCTTGCTACCGCGATCTCACCCACAGGAAGCCGCGACCACGTGACAGCAGGGAAAATGGCCGCGGATCCGGTTCGTAAGTCGAGGCGGAGTTCGCAAGTAGAGGCAAATCTTTGGGGCCGGAGCTGGTCGTATCTCGAAAAATTCATAAGGAGGGGCATTCGTAACTAGAGGTACCACTGTAGATGGTATATTTACTTCTGGCCCAACCCTAACCTCAATGAAATCATTAGATGTATCCTATGGAATGGTTGCACAAATCCATTTCTCGCTTTAGGGGACTGTCATGTCCTCAGAACCAGGTTCCAAGATTCAGGGGGATCAGATCTCACCAGCTGCTGAGCCTACCAATTCAACAGCCGCTGAATCTCACACTGATACCTGCTCAGGTCCCTCCTCAGCCAGCACTGATTCTTCTTTAGCCAGCAGGGGTGCCAAGAAGCAGGACAAGCCCCCCCCCCCCCCCGCCTGAGAATCCTCCCCATCAAAGTAAGCATCTCGCGAGCAAGCGGCAAGATGCTGACTCTGCAAGCAGGTCCAGTGCCTCATTCTTGGCAACCGCTGAGCCGGGAAAGCCTCAGCTCTGCACGTTTGGTGGAGAGAGGATTTAAGCTGCGCAGAGACCGCCTTCCCCTCTTCCATTGTCCCCCTGCCCATCTGCTGCCATCTCCCCCGACAAGCCTTCCTGACGTTTTACAAGCGTCGCTGCCAACACGCTGCTCCTAAATGCTCCGTTCCTTCCGCAGAGTGGGTGTATTGCCACCCGGCACCTCTGCAAGCTTTGCCGCCAAGCCCTCCCGCACTTCACCCACCAATTGCACGGGTGTTCTCTCCCTTCCCCAAAGCCAAGACATGACAGGGATATCAATAGCACCAAATGCGAGAACTCCTGCACTAGCCAATCGAGTGCTGATTTCTATTTCGAATTTCCTATAAAATGCGATGTTAAAAAATTAGGGAAATCCCTCGCTATGGATCCAAAGCCTACAAAGCATCATAGTTAGCCGCCTCCTTGCCTTCCCAAGCCACCACAGAAGAAAGAACTTCATGCATTCATCTGCAAGATGAACTAGGACAGGCAACAATGGAATTATTAGTGAACAGCCCTGTCCCCCACCCCTGGTTTACAAGAGCCGTTATCATCCAAGCTGTTGCATAATGTTGCAATGTTCCCACCCACCCTAGCCATTATGGCTAGTGATACGGGAAGCTGGAAGTTAAATTCATTAACATCTGGAGGACCACAGGTTCCCCACCTTGATGCATAGCATGATCCTGAAAGAATTACACAGTTCCCAAATGAACAGTTTCAATATGCCTCCTTCCCAGGTCCCATTGTACAATATATAATATCCCAAACTCTCCACACAGCACAGACCGTTGCAAACATGGAAGGAACCAGAATGGGATAACCATTATTTATCATTTACTGACATCTTTCTCTTTCTTTCATTCCTCTCTAAAATTCTAATTAGCTTTTGTACTACTTGCTTACTAGGACTCAGTCAATTTCACTCTTGCTCTCCCCAAGCAACCTCTGAAATGAAGATGTATTTTTGTATACTCGCATTTTAACCTAGCATGATGCCTCTCTGAATTTTATCAGTCCAGAGATATCCAAAAAGCTGAACGTGGTAGAATCAGAACCAGCTTATAGAATCAGAATGGGACGTTGCATGATAACAGTCGCTTGTAACCTTGTGCAGTTCCAGTGAAGAACTAATGTAATTGAAATAGACTGGCAATCTTCCAGGACTTCCATTATGTTATCAAGTTTACTTTCTGTTAAATTAGCAGGGTCAACTCAATTATTATGCAAAATATGATAGGCAGGAACATGAGCTGCAAGGTGTTAGAGAAGTAAACTGTGCGCCTTGCAGCCTGCCTTGTGCTTTGTAAGTAGCCTATTGCCTTTGGTGACACTTATTTATTTATATTTACTTATACATCACATTTATATAGCCAGGATTGAAAATGCAACAGCCACTCCTGCTGGATCCTTGAACAGCACAGTTATCCTCATGACTTTCTCTGCAAACAGTCAAGTACTTTGGGCCAGCCTTAGACATTAGATCTGATTATCCTAAATGAGGATGGTCCATGGTTCGGTCATGGAGAATTTTTCTCTCTCATTTGGGGGCTCGTCCTGGATGGAGTGGAACATGGGGGTGGTAAGATATTTACACTATCTTCTTGAAGCCAAGAGGGGTTACACTATCTTCTTGAAGCCAAGAGGGGTTAAGTGTGTGTGGTGGGGGGGGGTCTAGTCTCAGATTCAGAGGGATTGGTACGTTTCATTTATTCTGCAAACTGCCATACATATCAGCAGTGGTACAAGATCCCCCCAATACCAAACCTGGATAACCAAGTTTAGAAACAAAGCTGGGCCTCTACCCAGCATGGTATAGATTGCTTCATCCTAGGAATATTCCACAGTATATAGATTTGCTGATACATTCAAAAGGGAAAAAAAAGCTTAGTTAATTCCCACCACTCCCGAAGAAAGCTAAGAAGTCCCTGCAAACTCCTGACTACGTAGCGAATTGGTTTGCATGAACTTTATCCAAGGCAAAGGCTAAGAATCAAATTATTCAAGATATAATAATTCTGAGTATTCTAATTTAATCTGCAAAAGCTATAGCAATCATTTGCTTCGATTTGGTTTGATTGGGGTCAGTTTCCCTGTCTGTCTCCTTCTGAAGTGTGAGCATCCTCACATCCGGCTCTTTTCCCTAAAAATGGGTGGGGCACGTTTGGTGTAAACAACAACCAGTTGTTTATGTCTGCAAATTTGCCATTAAAGGTCTCGGAACAGACCACGTTCTACTAACTGGATTAGGAAATGAGATGGATTGAGTGCTGAGAAAAAGCAGAACATTTTTCCCTCTGGCCCTCCTTTCTAAAGAGGTAATTGAGTAAGATTGTTCTAAGTTTGGTACATGAATACCCATTTTGATTCTAAAAAGTCAAAAGCTATTTTCAGTCAGGGAGCATTGCATAGGACACTCTCTACTGCAGAATGATTTTCCAGCTATTAGTAAATTGATTCCCCACCCCATTCCAGTGGCAAGAACAACATAATCTTCATAATCAAATAAAACCCTCAACAAACTTCAGGCACCATATTTGCCCAGGAACTATTTACATTGGTTGTTCTGGAGAATATCCTCTCCATGAGTCAACCAACCCTTTTTTTTTTGGCATCATATTTTCAATTCCATAGAAAAGAAATTGCTTTCGGGTTGTTTTGTTTCCAAAGAAGAAGGAAATGAAAGTGAAATTCTCAGGACTAAGATCTGTGATGTGGTTATGATGTAGTTACACAGGTGAAAGGGAATTTTCAGTGTCATGCTAAGAGCCCCCAATCTAAATTCACTTCCCCAGAAAAACTAAAACTGTAATCTTAGCCATAAAACACTTAGAAGGTCAAGGAACAATGATAAGCTAGGAAAAGATACAAGCAGGGGTCTGGGAAAGCTAAAGAAAATAACCCCTTAGAAAGAAGCTATGTGTCTGAAATGCTGTCTTTTTGTTTTTTCAAAACCCCATTGTCTTTGTAGTTCTGTCCCATTACCTCATAGTTACTCCCTAATGACCTCTATGACCTTTCTAGGTACGTGATGTGTCATATCCTGTCAAATATTTCCTGTCGTTTATACCCAGTCTAATACCTACTGAAGTAACCAATCACATGTATAGTCTAAGTTACATAGGTCTATAAAGAAGGACTGTAATCCCCAGCTCTGGAGGCCTATCTTTGCCTCAAACGCTATCAATAAACCACTTTGTCATTCAGGGCAATGTGTCCTGGTTTCTGGTTTAAATGAATCCTATTAAGAGCATTTTCTTCTTCTACAGAAAGTGTTTCAGTTCAGGTCAGACTGGTGTTATTCACAAGTGATGGGTTTAACTTCTCTTGTTATTCTCTTACCACAAAACATCTGTGCATTATAAATTGTAGCACTGCAGCAACTGTATTATTGTTCTTATGAATCTTTGAGTCAATCATGACTCCTGATGAATACGGGGACAAGACCGTGCAGTTTTCTTAGCAACATTTTGAAAATGGTTTGCCAATTCCTTCTTCCTAGGACTTCTTGGAAGCAGTGTGCATGAAACTGAGCAAACTCAGGGAGGCAGTGAAGGACAGGAAGGCCTGGCGCAATATGGTTCATGGGGTCACGAAGAGTCAGACACGACTTAATGACTGAACAACAACAAAGGACTTCTTGATGAGAGAGATCTTGATAATCAGTCCACCCTCAGTCATCTCATTCACACTCTTTTGGAGAGGTGGAAAGACACCTCAAACTCAGGGGGAAAAAGAAGATGAAAAAAACAACAAACACCCCCTCTTTTCTGAGTCAGATGAAAGGGGAACTGGAATGCGCTGGGGCAGATGAGTTTCCAGAATGTTGAATTTAGCTCTTGGGTAGTTTCTGGAAAGGCTGGTCATAATCTCTCCAGCATTCTGCAACTTCCATGACTAACCCTGATTCAGGAAACTATCCAGAGGAAATACTGTATGTCCTGAAGGAACGGGGGCTTGTTCAGATCAGGAAACCCAGATAGGGATGTGATATACTACTTGCAATGTTATCATATGATGTGAAGATCCATTGTGTGCCATCTCCGTAAACAGGGATGGCTTCTTGTTCAGTTCAGTTGGTTTTCTGTCACACACGTGTTTGGAATAATTTTCCTCCAACATTAAAAAAAAAAAAAAATGCTTTTAGTTTAATTCTGTTTCCCCATTGGCCAGCCCTGATGCTTATGTTCATTTTTCCATTTTTGCCCAGACCAAATTCTCAAGACAGCATTCAGTGTCTTCTGCACTACTTAATAAGGCCCAGAGGTGACCATTCCCACTTGTTTCTCCTCCATCATCTGCTGCAAACATGGGGCTAAGTTACACGCAGAACTGAAGTGGTTGGCACAGAAATATTACACTGGATCACAGTATGGAGAAGAGGAACATTGATTTCCTGTTTAAGCCTGCACTGCCAGTACCAAAAGTCAATCTCAGCAAAGTCAGATAAGAACTAGAATTGCCAATCCTTTCATTATACAGGTATCCACATTACGTGAACTAGAATTCTGCATGATGAAAATTACTTTTAACCTAATGCAATTCCATTGAAGAACCAGTATTATACCAAGGGTCTTAAATTATGTTTATGTTCAGTGTGTTTCTATTAAGTAAGATTGGCTTTATTGTGGCTTGTTTCCTATCCTGTTCATTTTCACCCTATGAACTAATTTGAAATGGTAGAATGGCAGTAAAAGCACTAAAAGTTTAAGAGTGAATTATAGCCCCAAATCACTCAGACTCAGCACCTTTAACAGACTTTAAAATGTTGCATTTAAGATACGCATGAACAAGAACTCTTGATTGTTGCCATGCTCACCTTGAAACCTACCAGATGAGTCAGACCAGAATTTTCAATGCCCCAAGACAACATGACTGCTGGGGGGAAGGGGGTTGTCAAATTGGCAAAAGCTACTTTTCCATTACAGAGATCTGAACCTTCCTTAGAGAATCAAGATGCTTTCAAAACATGAAACTCAGGGCAGCCTGCGGAAAGGGATATTTAGCAAAATGCTCAAAAGCACAGGACTAGCAAATGTTCAAATAAAGTTGCTTATTTAAACCCACCACTTCCAAGAGATGTTCCTCCTCCATACTTTCCATATTAATCATAACCCACAGCCCTTTATGTCTCATGACTTTGATTTCTGTGGGATTATCTGTTCTGAATTCAGTAGCATCTTCGCATCCAGTACATTATAAATGAGAGGGCCTGGTTCCATCTCCTGATTCCATCTCCCAGAGTGAACTTTATCACTCTTTTTCCAAGCAACCTTGCATCGCATAAACTAAGATGCGTTTCCTATCTTCAGTCAGTTCAAATGTTCTCTTTCTCCTTCTTTCAGTCTGAGGAACAGAATACAAATTACAGTTATGAACATGATTTGAACTTGACCATGTAACATCTCCAACTTCATCCCAGCAAAGCAACAACACTAATGATAGAAATGAGGTGACCGCATCAGAGATCTAACTGGGGTTTGTGGCCCCAGATGTTTGTCCAGATGTCTAATGCTAGGCAAGTGCTGGAGCATATTCAGTGTCATGTATAATGGAGCATATTCAGTGTCACGTATCACCTATTGCTTACCTTGGAAAATAATACATACGAGAGCAGCCTTTGAAACAGATTATCATTCTACTAAATGGATTAGGAAATCAGAAATTTTGATGAGTAATTCCCAGACTTCTGAAAAAAAAGCAGATGTCTCAGTAGCCTCTTTCAATATTAGCTTCTAAGGATAAAGTTGAATATGGTACCCTTTAAAAAGATTAATTTTAGTGCAATGAATGTCCACCTGGTCTGATCCTGGGAGCATTGAAGTAGTTCAAATGATGCACTGAGCCTTGCGTGCTGTAAACAGATTCATCAACTATCAGTAAATATATGTTTCTTCCTTCTGTTGGCCCTTTTTAAATGCAAGCACAGGTTTACTTTTTAGACCACCAGGAAGTATCATACTCACATTGTGCCTCCAACAGTCTTCAACTGCCATTTTTCCAAAATCCACATATGCCAAAGGATGATCTTCTTTGCATGGGACAAACATCCTTTCTATACATGTAAGAGAAAACAATAGCTTGGTACAAAATGTCCATCTGCATCTCTTTTCTACTGCTGTAATTCAGTCTGGTAGAAGAAAAAAATGGTTTCAGTTTTATTGTGTTTTGTTTTCAGAGGAAAAAGTTTCCGCGGCAACAGACCTCTGCTTGCTGAAGTTACAAGGTTAATGAGAGACGTGGCTGAGTGTCTCATCTTTTTTCATCATCATGGCCTGTTACAATAGCTGCTACGATAAAAGTACCTTGATCTATCCAGCACTGATTCCTTAGTCTGGTCTACCTTGTTGGGCGGACATAATATTTTATCAATCTGACTTCACCAGAATTCTATTCAGAGGCACACGCACTTCACATAAAAGACCTTTAAGCACTCTCAAGTGATCATGTACTATTAGTCTTAAAACTAATGGTAAGGGATGCACTTCATTCTACCTTCTCTCTTTGCAAGCCAAATTATCACTGAAAGCACAGCTTCTGCCTGGAGCCTGTAGTGGGCTGGTGGTTTATTTTTATTCTTTTCCACTGTGTGAGAATGACCCTCTGGAAGAAACTCAGCTCACAAATGCACCGAGAATGGTGACCGCAGAGTTCAGAGATGGCAGATCCTCTGAGATACATGATTGGCCATACTTGGCATTTAAAGTTCCCCTCCAGCCATTATATATTTCGAGAGAGATGAATTTGCAAGCATACAGAGAGACTTGCCTTTCAAAAGAACACACCTTGAAAGAAGTCCACCAGGAATAATTCCTATTGAGGGGTAAGTTACTCCCATGAATATTCAATCTTTGCAGTGCTGAAGCAGCTTTGTACCAGCCTTCCTCTCTGGATATGTTGGACTAAATTCTCTTCATCCCCAGATTGCTGGAATAAAGCTATCCATTCTGAATGGAGGGTGTGTGCAACGTAGGGGCTTCCCGAGATGAGGGTGCTAAAGGATTTGTTAGACCTTATGGGAGCATTGCAGGAACAAAGTGAGTAAAATTATCCTGAGAATCCAATGAATACTTGATTCTCTCCCAGGGAGCCAATAAGTTTTTTAAGGCAATCAAGCTTCTCGTCTACTCTCTGAAGCTTCTCAAAGAAAAGAATAACTCTTTCTGCAGTAAAAATAGTATATTTGTATAAGGTTCAAATGTGCCTCCATGGTGACTTTCCAAAGCTGGCTGTAGGAAGCCTTCTTCTAACTTATCTGGAGGGAGAACTCATGCAGAACCTGTTAGAATTGTGGATCTGATATCTGCAGGTTATCCAGAAGGCTGAGAGTTCCGCACAGAAAATCTATTAGAGGATGGAAAAGTTTCCACAAGTGTCTTTGGTTCTTTGCTTGTTAGATAAGAATCCATTTTTAGCTGTTTTGCTCGCTGTGTCTGCCAGCTTGTTCCAGAAAAAGACGTGGTCTCTTTTCAGAGCCCGTTCTTCAGGTTGTAATGCTTCTAACTTGGAGATAATTTTTAAGCAACCAATGAAAGGGTAAAGTGTAAAAAATGAATGCCCACTCTCCCTTTCATACACGGGCACGCTGGGTTCCATTATGGCTAAGCTGTCAAGTGATTTTATTTGGTCTTGTCTGGGTAGTGCTGGACAGGGGTGAAAGCATTCTGCCTATCACCTATCTCGGGGTGCGCCTTAAATGAAAATGGGGTTCCTGTTGGCTCTTGTCTAGCATTGTTTTTTGCATGCCAAAGGAGGTTTCCTTTTCCTTGGCAGGCAGAACAGGAATCAAACTTCTTGTTGAATCTTTATAGATGCAGTGGTTTCCAAACTTCTTCGGTACCACTACTCATGCAATCTCTGAATATCCGATCAAAATTGGCACTTGAAAATCTTCTACAACCTGTTGCCATATCCAGAGTGAAGTGAACATTTCTTTTTTCTCCTTTCAAAGACTTCACAATGTGGAAAAATCTGCTGGTCGTTGTCCTCCTTGCAGTCCTGTGTAGCAACGTTGGCCTCTGCCGGAGGAGGAGCGGCCCAACCCGAAAATGGCCCGAGAAGACAGTCTCCAAAAGTTCCACCAAAAGCTCCACCACCCTGGGAAATCTTTGCTATGGCAGTGAAATGATTGACAACATGATACTGGAGGCAAATGACACCACCTTTTACAAGGATAATGCAAAGGAATTTCCCAATGGACTTTTCTACCCCAACTGTTCTTTGCCCCTCCAGCCTAAGGTGAGCAGAGAAACTCGAACTGAGGAATGTGTAGACTTCATAATTGCTTCAAGCAACTTGACCCTGCCTAACGGGAAGAATGCAAGTGACCCCAGCAAAAGGGTGATGTGGCTCGTGATCAACCACTTGTGTGCCAGTGAAACATGTAGCCTTCCATGCCCGGGGTCTTCAAATGTTAGCAGTGCCCATTACTTCCTTCCAATCCTAATGACAGCCCTTGTGGGTTACTCCATTCTTGCCACACGATAGAGGTACAGGGGAAAGTCCTGCTACGAAAACCAAAGAGGAGATCTGCAAGTAGCAAAGCTCCCACCCCACCCCATGCTTGAATTTCTGATGATAGGCAAACAATTAGTTAATTACGTGCATGTATTTCTGATCTTTGCTCAACCATCAACTTCCCCATTCTGCTCCCCACATTTAAGAAAAACATGCCGGGTGCTATGAATGCACAATGATGTAAATGATATAGATAACTCTGTGGTTTGAGGTCAGAAAGGTCAAGATTATCTTTAGCCAGCCTTTGATCATCGATAATCAAGGTCAGTCGGGAGTCACGTTTGAAATATTTCTATTTCTAGGCATAGTTGAAACTGTAAATCCCATTTTATTATATTGCAAATTTATGCTGATACATATTTGGAGTTGATAATCCCATGTTCGAATACCTTCCCTAGTCATCTCAACCACTCCTATTTACACCTTTTACTTTATGTACAGATATGCGGAGTTCTATGATCCTAAGTATAGCCAAATGTTGCTATGTCATATGTAAAACACATAGCCAACTTACAGATATGTCTAGTTAGTCTACCATTCATATTTGCCATATATAGATATATATAAAACATATTTATATTATCAAGTTTTATTATGTATTGGTCATTGACCTTAAATATTTTCTTCTTCTGTGCTAAAGAAATGTACATCACCTGGGGAAAAAGAAGGGCAAGTGACATTGTGCGCACCATAGTAGTTGCACACATGATGAGAATTATATCATTTGCATCAGTCAGTTTGCATCATTTGTGTAATGACAGGTGACATCTCTGGGAATTCTAATGGATGGCCATGCATAGATGGCAGATTTTTAGAAGCCGGCTTAGAGAAATTAATTAAGCTATGCAGGAAGTCAGATTGGGATCTATTCTTAGATTTCTGGGTGATTAGTAGCAGTTCAGCTGTATTTTTTTCAGACCCCCATTTATAAAGGCACCATCAGAAATGGTGGAGAAGGGCTTGCCCTAAAAGACTGTGAGCTCCATTCTAGCACAGAATATCCAGGACTGAGCATATGATCCAAGGCCTCCTAGTTCTTAATACTAAGAGCTATTTTGTACCTTGCTCGAAACTCGGAGTGCTTACTCCTGGTTTGTTAAATAATCTAGGTTTGAATGATTATGTTAAGCCATAAACCATTGTTTACAAACCCCGATATCTTCACACAACACACGAGCCACGAGTCTGCAAGCCACATTTTGTCTCTGCACAATATGTGAGCCCTGGCTAAATTTATTTATTATTTTTATTGATCGATTCAATGTCTATGGCTTCCCATGTCAAACATATGACTCTGGATGGCTTATGGAAAATAAAAACAAGATTAAAAACATCATAAAAAATAAATAAGAAATATAAAATGTAAGTGAGTGGTGGGATTCATAGGTCACATTAAGTTAGTTTATCCATGGTTTATTGAATAGAGCCAGTTGGAAGGGTTTCAATGCCACACTATCGGTAAGATAAAATCCTTTATCGCTATTTTGTACCAAGACTGGATTGTCTTCAGTGAAATGAATAATAATAATGAATAATTAGGTCCTAAGTTTATTCATTAGATTTCTAGATGAGGGAAAAGAAGGCTCTTCCCATGAGCTGACAGCTATCAATAGATGTGAGGAGAAAATACACCCCTAAAGAAAATAATCCTTGCAGGCACTTTTCATTTCCATCACAACAACTGATCTATTTTTCAAACCTACCCTCTAGAGTCATCTTGCATGATGGAAGAACATCAGATTTTTAAAAATATCTCCAAATACTGTACAATTGCATGCACAGTAGGAATACAAACGTAAGCTTTGTATTATAATACTTTGCCAAGGGTTACCAAGTATTGTATTTTATTACAATACAATATTTCATATTACAGAGTATTGTATTGTAATACTTTGCCAAGCCATCACATTCTTTTCCTATATCTTAAATGAAGAGAGATTGGGAAGACTCAAAAGTTCTTTATATGACCCAGAACTGGCCTATTTGGGAGGTGGAAGAGAGGTGACTTCTGAAGGCAACCTGCTCAGGTTTTTCAAGAAAACTATAGACTTCTGACTCCTTTCACAGTCATGTTATCTTTTCACTGGCCTTAACTTTTGCATCTTTAAAAGGGAAGGCTTCCATTCTTCCTTTCGCTTTGCCCTTCCTCTGTGCCTGGGGACTTCACAGACGTCTATTGTTCTCTTGGCAACAGAACCAGAGGTGACTTGCCATTGCATTATGCCAGATATTCTTTCAAGTTTCCAGGCCCGCCTACAGTTCTGGGTTCTCCTATTCAAATCCTAACCAGGTCTTACCCTGCTGTTTGAGATCAGCCAAGGTTGATCTTAATCTTTTGGATATAAAATGTTGTAATATCCATATAGGACATGGGTTGGTTTAAATATCATAACCATATGAGGCATGAACGAACTGCCATCACCACAAACCAAGCTGCTTTGTAAGGGGAAACTGAATTCAGATCATGATTCCCAACTTGTAGGCCCCAACACTTGACTAACTTGGTTAGGTTATGATCAGTCATCTTGGGATTAGTTTGTTTATGGCTCAGCGTGTTATGCAAAGCCAGTCAATTGTGATGCAGTCAATAAATCATGGTTATAGCAAGCCCTGATTCAGTGCAATGTATGACCTCAGCTCACAATAAATGTCAGCAACTCTCAGGGAGAAGAGAAGTCCTCATGCTGTGATTTGGCCCCATCTCCTACCAATTGGGCATAAATGGGTCTGTTATTTCCAGATGCCTCACTAATATTTGCCTGGAACCTTTTCATATCAGTAATGGAAAGTCTAATTCTTCATTTTCCATCCACAAGAGCAGAGTGACCCCAGTGCATACAAATTAATCTTGTGTTTCTGATCAGAGTCTTCACTGGCCAGAACTTTCCTTCCCATTAACTGAGTCATTATCTCTTAAGTAATCCGTGGAAGAGCATCCATTAGAGGCACCACAAAGAAAACATGAGCAAACGCTCTGCTATGTTTGGCACGGGGCCCCATCTTCCACCAAAGTTCTCCCTACCCCCAGCTCCCATTCACTGTATCTGAGAAGCAGTGATCTGGATGCTAGTAATATTGTAGGATGGGGGTTATTATCATTATTATTTGAATGTAAAGCCTGATCCCAACAATTTGAAAGCAGTAATTTGAAAGAGTCGTTCAACGAGATGGGTGGTGACAAATTCAATAAATAAAAAAATAAAAAAAAATCATCATCGATTAGAAAAATAACATGATTCAAAAAGAATCCCGCCTTCCAGCACTTAACTAAAGAAGTGATCTGTTGTTTCTCATTCAGAAGCCGATGTGCCATTGGTGATCTACAGAAGTAATCTAGTTGGCATAGGATTCCTCCCCCAAGATGGGAGAGCAGAGAAGGGGGCCAGAAACAACAGCCTCCAGGTGGGTCCTCTGAGGCAAAGAACCACCCAGCTCAACAGAGTGAGAAATCTCAGAGAGGTTTGGGCTTAAGAACCAAAGTAACATTTTGCGATAGTTAACATTAACTTGTTATTTGGTCATATGGTGGGAGAGATGGTTAAGTCAGGATTTAGAGGTAGCCAGTTGCAACCACTGTATCAGTTCCAGCTTAGAAAAGTATTGCCAATAGTATGATTGCAATTTTTAATGCTTTTAAAACTTGTTATAACTAATACATATAATAACAGAGGCCTGGTATCTCTTTCTTCTTCCTGGAAAAAACTGAACATTTTGTTTCTATCTTCCTGGGGGCCCATTCTTTGATGAAGTGATTGGCTTGACTTTAGATACAAAAAGTTTAAAAGCACTGATCTAAGGTTGTTTGCACAATATGCTATGTGCTAGTAATATACTTTCCACGTTATGCTTAGCTATGATTTAATTGTGGTTTGTTGAAGAGGCTGGGTTAACACATTATTAACAAACCATAATTTTCAAATCATAATGGATTGGGCTTATACCACATAGTAGCCGAAGGAAGGAAGGAAGGAAGGAAGGAAGGAAGGAAGGAAGGAAGGAAGGAAGGAAGGAAGGAAGGAAGGAAGGAAGGAAGGAAGGAAGGAAGGAAGGAAGGAAGGAATGGTGTTACTACATTGTGAGAATCCAAACACAGACAACTGAGCTTGAGTCTCTGAGAGCATTTTAATATGCAGGATGATTTCTTAGGCATCTGATGTGAGAAAATCGATTTTGTTCCCTGTTGGAATGTTCAATCTGTGTCTCTGTCTTTGCCCAACTTGTATATATGCAAATTAAAGCAAATATTACAGACGCTACTCAGTCTCCAGAGCCCTTCTTCTAAGAAAAAGGAAAGCAAATCTGGATAGGAATTCATACTCTGGAATTTTTAATCCTCTGGAGAATCAGGTTGAGTATCAAGTCAAGTCTCCAAGCTGTGCTTAGCTCCTGGACATCATAGACAAGTCCATGATGTATTCTTGGCTTGCTGCTAACTTATTCTACAGTGTGTGTGTGTGTGTGTGTGTGTGTGTGCACATTTTACTTTCCAGTCTAGCCTACAGGTTCTGGGATTCCTTAGTGATCTCCCATCTGAATATTCACCACATCGGAATCTTAGCTTTATGAGATCAGCCAAGTCTGTCTAGGTGCAGCCATCCAATGGGTCTAACTGATCAACTAGAATCATATCTTTGATCTCAGATTTGGTAAATATTTTGCAAGGAAGAATAGGAGACAGCTTGACACTTGCAGTTGTGAGAGAAAGCAATGCTGAATAATATGGGGCTGTGAGGGTTTATTTAGGATGCATAAGAGATCTCCTAGGTCCAAAACAAAAGCAATACACATACACAATTCCTTTTTTCCAAACACATCAATACTTTTTAGATAAATGATTCCATTAGCAAGGATGCTTGGCAGTCAACACTTAATTAGAAATTAGAATAGTGTCTCGCTGAGATCAGTCCAAACTGTGTGTCCCATATAAAATGGGGGGGGGGTCACCTCCATTTCCAAAGAGTGGTTAGAATACATCAGGATTCCAGGCCCTCACAATAAAGATTTTAAAAAGAAAGCAAGCCACATTAAATGTATTAGACCAATTCAGGTTGTAAGGAAACTGCAACTCTCTGAACACTGCTTTTAGAAAGGATTACACTGGTAAAAGGTGTTTACTTTTTTGAAGGCTCAACACAAAAACGAAAAGGAATTGGGATAAAGAGGGGGAAATACTCAAGCACTAATTAAAGGTTTCATGAAGAAGTCCATGTTGTATCAAAGTTGTTTCCATTAGCTTCTTCTCATATACATCATGTGTGTGTGTGTATATATGTATATTTCACCTTACCAGAACCAACCCAACCTGATCCTGCTCAGCTCCTGAGCTCAGGCACGAATGACCAGATGCTACCACCTGCTGAAATCAGGCACAAATCATTAATTTAATATTTGGTTACCTCCTAAGAAGAAAAGCATCATCTCAGCAATAGCTGCAACAAACCTAAATGCCAGAGTGGCTTTCCAGATGTTGCTGAATTAGCGCTCCCCTCCTCTCTCACCATTGGGTCCACCAGCTGAAGCTTCAGGAAGCTGTAAGGCAGATTTTCAGTTCCTTTATGCAATGTCAGTAGGGCCATCTAGTGGTCAACGGATTGTTGCCATCCACATCTGGTAGCCTTATTCTGGTTAACCACGGACTGTGAATGAGAGGAGAGGCTAATGTATCCTGTATACATATATGGAGTCCTTGGTGCCCTCTGAGCTTGGTGGTTTGCTTGCAGACATTTCATTACAGCAAATCCTGCACTGATGACGTTACCTAGTTGGGTCATGAAACGTCTGCAAGCAAACCACCAAGCTCAGAGAGCACCAAGGACTCCACACTTCAGCCTTGAGCTATGGACAGTCTCTTTTGTTGGAATAGATGATATATAGATAAACTCGCTCACATAAAGCCCCAGATAACTGTTGGAAGGATCACAGTCCCCATCACTCTCTGCAATGATACCACAATGACTGTATTCACACAACAAGTTGAGCAAAGGCCGGGCCGCAGATGGCTTTGGCCAACAGGCTTGACTGAGGTTCACCTTGGTTGGGTTGGTGGCGGTGGGGTGTGCAGAGCTGGAGGGCTCAGCCCCCTGTCCCACACTCAGCTCGCTTGATCGCTTAGGGTTCAAGGCGTCTTGTCCTCGACCCCCCCCCCCGAAAATGGGCTAACGCAAGGAGCAAGCGAAGACCCCTTTCTGCCCTCCTCCGCTCTTCCTCCCCCACTAGAGCCAGGATGACTCACTTCGCTTTCGCTCCGCTGCCGCCTCTGGAAAACGGGGGGGGCGGGGGTGGAGAGAAAGGGCGAGCGAGGCTCCGCCCCCTTTCCGCCCCGAACCGACCGGAGCGGGAGGGAGCCGAGTCCCGGGAGGCGGGCGAGCGCGCGCCGCGTGGCTGCAGCCGCAGCAGGAGTGAAGAATGTGGCCGGTCCCGCGGGCGGGGCTGGCCCTGCTGCTGGAAGTGGGGGTGCGCGCGCTGCTGCTGGGTCTCTTCTTGTGAGTGCCGGGGGGGGGAGGGCCTCCGCCTCGGAGGGGGTCGCGGTGCAGGATCGGAAGAGGGAAGGGGCGTTTCTCTCGCTCCTCCTGGGGACGGCTCCCATTCCCACGCCTTACCGGAATGCCAGTGGGCAGGTTTGCTCTCTCCCTCCCTCCCCTCTGCCACCCGCCCCACCCCACCCCCGAGTTCTCCCGGGCTGCAGAGACGTTACGTGGCTTTCCGGAAAGCTGGGGCGGCCTTCTCAGCGTTGCCGTGGCTCGGGTTGGGCTGAGCTGCATTGCCCGGCCTCTGTGGGCTGCAGGCCCTCAGGAAGGGACGCACCTGCAGCCCCGGGCGGCATCTTGGGCCGTGCGTCGGACTGGCACCCCGCGAGGGGTGCGTGGACAGGGATGGAGGGTGGCCGGCGCTTTTAGAACCTGCGAGCGTGGGCGGGTGGGAGGATCGGCTGGGGCGGCTTCGGGCCACATGCCCACCAGATGTTAGGGCCCTCCAGGTCCCGAATTCCCAGCCAGCAGCTTGGGAAGGCTCAGTATATGTTGCTGGACGAGGCCCTTAGACCTAGGTGGCTGTGGTGCATTGCAATTCACCTCAGGGAAGAGGAGCGATGGGTGGATAGGCCAGCGACCTTCAGGGAGCGCCTGGGTTGCAAATGACTGGAAGAAAAATTCCAGTCCCCATCAAAGGCAGGCAGGCACCTCCGTTCCGTTTTCTATATATAGGCATATCCCAAAGTTGTCAGATGGATTAAGGAACTGCAGGACAGAGGGAGAAAAAGGCTGGGTTTGTCCCATCTGGTCGTAAGAACCGCCATCCTCCTCCCTTTTTCTTTGCATGTTGTGTCTTTTGGATTATAAACTTGATTATTATGAACCTTTATTTTTCCCCTGGGGGGGATGAGGTTAAAGATATTTCAATAGGGATGATGGGCTGTGCTGTATTGCTTGGGCTGTTACAGTGCTGGTTTAGATACTTTATGACAGCGCAAAGCTAGCCAATAGATGTTTACAAACACTCGGGTAAGGTGTGTTATAGTGTATCAAATGTACCTAGGATGTGTGTTTGTGTGATTCCATGCAACTGAAACGCAACGTGATCCTGTAAGTTGCTGTGGAAAACAGCCCGTAATCCTTGCAGATCCAAACATCTTCTGATCCTACTTTCTTTAGGTTCACTGAACTTCTGACTCCTTTCCAACGAGTCATACAGCCTGAAGAAATGTGGCTCTATAAAAACCCCTACATAGAGTCTGACCACGTGCCCACCAAACCCATGTTTGTAAGTGGTTTGTTCATTCTCACTGCAACTTTTTATTTTATTTATTTATTTACACACACACACACACACAAATAATTGTTACCACCCATCTTGTTGAAATGACTCTGGGCAGTTTACAGCAGAGATAAAATCAATTAAAATACAATATAAAAACAATCTTAATAATAAAAAAATTGCAAGAAAGATGGAGAGTTGGCGAATAACTCAGGGAGTGTCATCAGGGCACTAACCAGCCCCAAGGACGATTAGAGCCCATATCACCCCATGCACGCTGGCAGAGCCAGGTGTTTAGTGCTTTCTGGAAAGCCGGGAGGGTGCGGGCCTGCCACATCTCAGGGGAGAATATTCCAAAGGGCGGGGGCAACAGCAGAGAAGGCTCTCCTCCTGGGCCCTGCCAGCTGACATTCTCTCGCTGACGGGGTCGCAATATGCACTCTCTGCCTGACCGGGTGGGACAGGTTGATGTGATGGAGGTGAGATGGTCCATCAGGTAACCTGGACCCATGCCATGTAGGGTTGTGCTGGCTGGGTAGTTCTGGGAGTTAAAGTCCACACATCCTAAAGTCGCCAAGGTTGAGAAACACTGGTCTAAATGAAGGCTTATGCATGCTGCTTGACTTTTTTTTTTTTTCTTGGCAGAAATACCCATTTTTCTGAAACCTATTTTAGCATAATCTTCAACAGGCAATCAAAGAGCCAAGCACAGCCCCTGCTCTGAAAAAGTTTGTACAGCTCTGTTTCAAAGCTTACCACTTGGAAAACAAAGGATAAACAACCCCCAGTGCCCCCCCCCCATTCTGCAGTTTTGATTTGCTTTTGTGAGGGTACCACTGATTTTAATCCCATCTTGGTCCTCTTGTTCCAGTTCATTTCCTTCCTGTCCCCTTTGGTCTTGATTTTCCTGGCCAAATTCTTCATGAAGGCTGGTAAAGAAGACACCCGGGAGGCGTGCTTAGGTGAGCACAGGGGGATGGTGTTTCCAGAAAGTAGGTGGTGCATTAAATTGCTGAATAGGGCAGCAGGTTCATCATGTCAAATTAGTCATATTTGTCTAGTAGCGAAGGGATGGGAAGCGTGTTGTTGCCTTAATGTTTGGAAGAAAGTCTACTGTGGGGAAGACACTGATACAAGCTTTGTGTTTTCCCTCTCAAAAAAGTCCTTGCCTTCAATTCCCAAACTGTTAGGAACAACAAACCAAGAATCCATCTGCATATTGCAGTAACAGACCCATGTTTCCATAGTTCGTTTACCATACCTGCTGGCAGGAGATGCCAAGCAGCTTGTTCATGGTAACCCCAAATTTGGACTTCCCACACAAACAAATGTGAGACCCATTTAGATGAATTGCTCTAAAGATATTGTACTTGTGTTTCAGTCCCAGCTGTAGCACAGTAGATCCTTCTCCATCATAGGGATCTAATCTGGAATTACCTTCTTTTGTTTTTCTTCGGTGCAGCTGTTAGCCTGGCCCTTGCCCTGAATGGCATCTTCACCAACGCTGTGAAGCTGGTCGTGGGCAGGTAAGATGTTTTGCTGGTCTTTCTAGAGAAAGAGCTACCATTCCTACTCTGGTTGCTGCTAGGCAGGGCTGGTCTTCTGAGAAAGTAGTGTGAGAGGAGCAGAGGCGAAGTGAAACAAACCAGACTGCAGTGGGGAAGAGGAACTATGCAATGTTGGGACACTTCCTGTAATATTAGATAAGTAACAAAAGAACTCTTCCCTTGCATTTGTTTTTAAAGCGGTCATCCAAAGGAGAATGTTGAAAGTATCATTTACCTTCCTTTGGCCTCTCCATCCCATCTTTGATCAGAAACAATATTATTCACTCCATTGCTCCTTAACTTTTTACTTTCTGCAATCCAGGCTAAGGTAATGGTGAGATAGCTGTAGCTATGGAGCTTTCATATCGGGCCCAACCCTTCTTCCCTCCCTCCCCTAAACCGTATTTCCACTCTCTTCCTCCACCTTTATAAAAAGGGCCACTGGTAGAGAAAAAGACTTCCCTTCTTCCACACAGAGGAAGGAATGTAATGGAGATGCCTTCTCCTTCAGGTGGCCACAAGCGGTGAGGTTTCTCTCCTTAAAGCTTTTTACCCTGATACCATCCAACCTATTCCAGGTGGAGAGGACAGGAGTATCTGGCCCATGAGGACTGCCCTGTTTTTGTGTTTGTGGTATGCGTGGCTATTAATGTCCTAGGTAAGATGTAGGACTTGGAAATCCAGATGCAAGGCCCTACTCAGCCATGGACCACAATGGAGTCTCCAGCTGTCATAGCAAAGTTGGAGATTCCATTTGGCTCTTTGCCTCAGCTCTTCTTGCCTACCTCCCTGGCGTCAAGAAACCTTAACCTATGCTTCTCTTCCTTCTTTCCTCCCTCCCTCTAGGCCTCGGCCTGATTTTTTCTACCGCTGCTTTCCAGATGGACGGGCAACCCATCAGTTCTTGTGCACAGGGGATGCACAAGTAGTGATTGAAGGGCGCAAGAGCTTCCCGAGTGGACATTCCTCCTGTGAGTGCAAATTTGATGGTAGTCATGGATAGTGAGTTCTCCATAGAGAGTTGGCAACAGAATTGTGGCTGGTTTGGGGACACTTAATAGCCCTTCCAAGAACCTTTGTTTAGAGGGAACATATTGTCCTGGCTCATATATTGTGCTAAGGCATGGTTTGCTTAACCATAGTTCATTGAATAAACCACAATTGGTTGGTTGTACACAACACATTTAGCCATAAAATCATGCTTTATAAGTCAGAATGGCTGGGTTTGCAAATATTTAACTTCAAACGAAACATATTGCTTAAGGATCTTTACCGTGATGTACAAACCAGGTCACAGTCTAATATGGCATAAGGCCACTTTTTAAAATGTTCCAGTTCAGTTTACAGAATTGACCTAAGAATCTAAGAAAACCCTAGGCAGGTATTTAAAGGAAAGGGAGGCTGTAGTAGTTATGAATGTGATTCTTTCCCCCGAGGCCTCATTCAGATGTTATTAGGTCCTGTGAGATAACCGCTCTTTGTAGATTGCCATAGAATCCAGAGTGATTCGTCTGTCCTCTCTCTGTGCAAACGTTCCATTATGTATATGTGCTCATTGGAGCATCTTACTGTCGGGATACACAGCCTCAGTGGGTTTTTTTTTTTTTAGAGAAGATGCCCATTTCTCACTTTATAGTGGTTTGGAAAAGGGAGAGCATTTGGATTTGAATTAGTCCTAACTTGTTCATTGCCTGTGCCAGAAAAAAAAATTAGTACATATATTAAGGACATGCTATTTTGCCCTTTCAGCTAGACCTGCAGTGTGCTATCACATCATGTCTTACTAGGCATCCTTTCTTTATTTAAATCAGCTGCTGACAGTGCAATCGAAGTGCTGTAGGCAAAGAAGGAGAGTTTTTCTGAATTTAGTTCAGCTTCTTTCCATGGAAAAGACCAGACAATTCTGGCCTGTTTTTTTTTTAATCATAGAGTGAAGTAACCTTTTTTGTTTGATTTTGGGCTCAGCTTTTTTTATGAGCATTTTTGCTTCACTGTATTTCACAATGTTTTTTTAACCGAGCCAAAGGTGCTTTACAAGTTAAAGGATATAAAACCTTTCCATTTTAGCTGGCTTGTCCGGGGGAGGGGGGGGCAACCAGTATGCTTGGTTGGAATTATGCGTGTTTTCTCCGCAATACGCTTTTTAAAAATGGGTTTATCTCAGGGATGAGCCACATCCCCTGCCTCCTCTGCTACTGCATTTCAGTTCCTGTCATCGTTGGCCAGCCTGGGCCATGTTGTGATGAGAGCTGCAGTCCAACACCGGTAGAGCCCCATATGGTTTCTCCCTGTTTTAACTGCATTCATGTTGAGAAACAACTGAGGTTGCAACCCTGTATTGCCTAATCTGGGAGTAAACTGTATTAAATTCAGTAGGTCTGTCTCCTCTCCTCTCCTCTCCTCTCCTCTCCTCTCCTCTCCTCTCCTCTCCTCTCCTCTCCTCTCCTCTCCTCTCCTCTCCTCTCCTCTCCTCTCCTCTCCTCTCCTCCTCTCCTCTCCTCTCTTCCACTCCTCTCCTCTCCTCTCCCCTCCCCTCCCCTCCTCTCCCCTCCCCTCCCCTCCCTCTCCTCTGTATTGCCTAATCTGGGAGTAAATTGTAATAAATTCAGCAGCTGTCTCTTGAAGAGACAGAGAAGTAGCTTCTCTTCTCTTCTCTTCTCTTCTCTTCTCTTCTCTTCTCTTCTCTTCTCTTCTCTTCTCTTCTCTTCTCTTCTCCTCTCTTCTCTCCCCTCCCCTCCCCTCCCTCCCCTCCCCTCCCCTCATCTCTGTAGGGTTGTATAAAAGGAATAGAATATTCTCTTCCAAGATTGACCGTGTAATTGGTCTGATATTAACATTGAGACAATCACTCATATTCTTCCGGTTTGCCCAATCTATCATTCCTGGAGAGTACAATTGATAAACCCTCTTAATTGCAAAATATTTCAGCTGGCACCAACAGAACAGTGCACTATATCTATTGTGGTCAGAAGCTATTGGACCTAATTGCAATTTACCCACTATAAAATTTATAATGTCATTTCCTTCAATTCCTGTACTCAACTCCCATCCTTTTCTTTTTAATTTATTTTAATGCTTTTTGTTTGTTTTGGGGAGCAGCACTGTATCACCTGGGAGTAACTGAAAGGATATGACTTTCTTTTCTGTATAGGATTGCTCTTACCAGTATTGTCCCCGTTCCACTTTTTTTGGAGAAAAGCAGAAGTTTCTTCCTTGGGCTCCCTCGCGTTTATAGCTCAGATAGTGGTGGCAGTTTGCCTTATTGGATCTCATAAGGGTGTCTTCTGTTTTCCAGTTGCCTTCGCTGGGCTTGCTTTTGGCTCCTTCTACATTGCAGGGAAGCTCCATTGCTTTGCACCTGGTGGTCGTGGCCAATCCTGGCGCCTCTGTGCCTTCCTGGGGCCCCTCCTCATTGCCATGCTTATTGCCTTGTCCCGCACATGTGATTACAAACATCATTGGCAAGGTGAGGGGAAAGGGGGTGTGTGATTTCTCCACTACATGCAAGTCTATTCCATTGCCCCCATTGGTCAAAAGCCCAGAGGAGCACTGCTTGTTTTTTGGCCGAGAGCCACGTTTGTGAGTGGCCCGATTGTGGGAACATTGCAAGAAATGAGTGGACCAAAAAAAAAAAAGAAAAAAAAGATTTGATTTAATGGAATAGGGCCACTCTCCAGTTGGGCATCTAATAACTTTCCCTTTCTGTCATATTATAAACCATTTTTGAAGCCCAGACTTTGGGGGAGGTGCAAATGGCTTTGGAGTCTTAGATTGTACACCTCTGCTATAAGGAAAGGAACAGATGGAGCTCAGTGCTCCCTTTTTGCCAAAACTCCTGCTGGACTCAGGCCACCCCCGCCCCCCGGCTGGGATGTTATGGCAAATTTCAGTGCATCCTCTGACCACACCTCAAATCTTAGTGGCAGCAAATTGCTATTACATGACACATGAAGGTGGGACTAGCATGTAAACCCTAAAAGAGAATAAACCAATTTCAAAACAAAATCACCCAGCCGCTTAAGATTAGGAAAACTTCCAGCCAGCTCTGCCTGCTTTGGTATTATTGCCTCTGCAAGAAATTAAGAAGAGAGAAATGAATTTGGTAGCCTGACTACCAAAGTATAATATGGGTTGATACCCAGATGTGTCAGATACTGATCCTTGTATTCTCTTCTGTTCCCTTTAAGATGTGCTGGTTGGCTCTGGAATGGGCTTCGCCTTTGCATACCTCTGCTATAGACAGCATTACCCTGCACTGACGGACCCCAAATGCCATCAACCACTGCAGCACGGATCCAGGCTACCTTCTCCAGAGAGGCAAAAGCTGGCACTTTCTGGCTTCAGCCTAGATGTATGAAGGACTCAGGGGTTTCCTTTCTGCGTATTTTCAGACTCGGGGGGCAGAGAGCTTAATCATCCATGTTATGCTGTGCTCAAAGGCTGGGGGGCAGGGGACAGGAGAGGCATCATTATTTAAAGTATACCAGCCTGATTGAAACTCAGGGCCTCTACCTCTTCTCCTTTATCACATATATGTGGCCAAGAGAGTGAGTGTATTCCAGGACAGCAGAATTGCACATTTTGGGCTGAGTTTTTGTGGCCAACCCATTTCTGGCAACATCAAACCATTCCTCATAAGATCACAATGGAGCAACGAAAGGTGTCTGGTCCATTCCCTCATCGTAATGCTAGGCATCGATCTTCAGTTTAAATGCCTATAAACTGATATAACATGATCTCATCTAGTGTGCCGTCTTGACTTATGTACTACAGAAGAGGTCAGACATTTTTTCACATGATACCCAGGGTCCATTCCTACCCATCCAAAGATAGATGGGTGAGATTTTAATATTCTTCTGCATGAAATTCTGCTTTTAAATAATTGCATGGGGTGGTGGTTAAGGATGCTCCTTTGGGATTTGGTGATCCTGTGCAACAAAGCACCAGCCTTTTTTGAAACAAACAGCAGTTAACTCAACCATTCACCAAGGAGATCAACATGCATTAAAACATGTATAAAGTAGACACCCTAGATCCAAAACCACGCGTTAGCTGTTTTTCTGTTACCTCTTAAGAATAATTACTAAAGAGTCTAATCTCTCCAAAACTTGCCACCGAGGTTTGAGGGATCAAAATTAAATCTAGGGGATGTATTATATTAATTGCATAATTATATTTGTTTTGCAGTGTGCTCTCCGTGCAGTTTACTCAGAGTTGTGCATACTTTTTCTAGCCTTATTACAGTATTTTTAGTTTTGCATCCTCTCCTCTCCCATTGCACTGCTCAGGGAAAAGCTTGATTCTCACCAGTGCAAGTTTGTATCGATTCTGGAAAAGTTATTTTGAATATCAAAAATACACCATTTGGCCAGCCCGGCTTTTTATCAAACACTATAGACTTCAGAATTACAATGCTGTGATGCACTTCATGGGGCTGATGTTACTATAGTTCAGTTACAGTTCTATCAACTTTCTAATACTCAGGGGTCCTCAAGGAGCATAACCAAAGTATAGTGTGTGTTGCAAATACGTATACCAAAGTTACTTGCTCCCTCCGCCTCTAAATAAATCACTAGCTGCAAATTAGTAGGAAATAGGAAGAGGAAAGAGAAAGAGCCAGTTTCCCTTAATGCTTCCCTATTGCTTTTCAAATATGTGAAATACTGTATTTAACTCTAAACTTTGATTGTCCTGCCCAAGGCCATAACACTTTGTTCTGTGTAGCATAATCCAAAAGCAAGATTTGCCTTGCTGCTCTTAAGTCATAGCAAGCAGCCCCCCTTTTTTCCCCAGAGAAAGTGAGCACAAATGGGTATAGCTTGAGGTGGTTTCAGACAATTTCCAGCTGTGGAATCTTACTACCCATCATCTCTAGATGTAGGTAGGGATGATTAAAATTTTGGGCTGACATAGCTGGGTGGTACAAGTTTAAATAAAACTAGATATGCCTGGGAAGATGGTATTGTTCCATTACGTTGGCTTTGGTCACTCTACATTGACTTTGACCATTTCTGTGAAATGTTAGATCTCTGTTATAGTGCTCTTGTGCTAAGAAGAGTTGGGTCGCCATGGAAATTGCTGGCTGGCCTTGAGTGGTAAAGATAAACAGAGGGAGCCTTCAGCTCCTAAGCAAGTAAGAGGAGGGGAAACAGTCTGTGAAACAGTGGTTAAGCAAATTATCTTAACGCTAAAAGCAAGTTCTAATGATGGCACAATCCATTATTTACCAGTGTGGCAATCAAAGGTCGTCTGAATTTAGACACAGGAGCCCAATCTGCTACCATGGCAGGTTCATTCTGTGCTTGTTTTTAAGACTAGTCTGAAGCAGCTTCACATGCAGAAAGATTGTGGCTGCATAATTACATCGTGTTTTCACTGTGTTTCCATTTTTAGCCTTGTTTCTTTTGGGGAATTTTTAATGAGTTAAACTAGGACTTAAACACCACTGCTGTTCCTACACCACTACCTTGCCAAAAGGAAAAAAAATGGGCAATATTCAGACACCCCAAAAAGGGTTTAGGGGTTCTTACAGCCAACACACTTTCCACTCCTGGTTAAAGATAAATGGGCAAGAAGTTTACTAAAGAGAAGCAATTTTTCTAACAATTCAGTTCTCACAGACACTCACACAAACTTGGTTGATTGTGGTGGAATTTCTGTGCAATGAATCAGTGTTTATAGCTCAGAACTACCTTGTTACTCATGCTCTCTCCACTAATACTCAGCTTGTAGTCTTGTACATTTATCCAACTATGATGCACTCCTCACTCCATCTTTCAAAGAGATGCTTCCTTAGCCGGTCAGTTTGTCCATGTCACTACCCATGTACTTTTTTTTTTTAATCATAGGGTCATTGGACGCATATGTCTTCATTGGAAATTGCCATTCTAACAACAGAAATTACGATTCTTGGTTTTTTATACTATTTATACCATATAGCAGAATTCTAGTAGATACAGTCTAGGGTGAAAGTCAAATCTTGTTCTACATATCATAACATCTGCAAAATGTCACAGTATAAGCAAGTTTGTGCAGCATAACAGCACTTGGGTATTTTTAAAGTATCTGTGGTTATCCTGTCAGATGAATGCTACACATCCTTAAATGCTCATTTGAACTGCATAAGAACCCAGATCTGTGTGCTGATGATCTTACTGCCTTAACAGGAAAACCACTTGAGATCACTAAGATTACTGTGTAAGAAATCAGTTCTCCTAATATTTTATCAACTGTGCTTACTATAATGACAGATAAACAGGCCTGCACTACTCAGTCTGTTAGGGTTCTCCTTACAAAGATCAATAAATTCACCAAAGGCAGACAGCTCCTCGAAAAAAGTGAAATAACTTTTTTTTTTTAAATAGGCAATATTTTACAAAGTGCATTAACTTCAACTGTTTGGAATTTGAACAAAACTTGACTTTTCCTATTGATACTCCAATCAAGAATTTGGTCATGCCAAATGGCATTCTGTTCAGTCACAAGTTAGCATGAGAGGCTGAAAAATCCAATTATACAATGACAATCAGTGCAAACATAATGGGGAGAATAACAAAATTGAAATCTGGCACAGAATTGGAACACACAAGGTGAAGAGAATGTAGCGTGATCACATCCCACTTGTAAACACGTGTTGCCTGCTTCTCCCTTGGTCAAAGGGCTTTCTTGAAAAGAGGAGGAAAGCTGTGGAGACTGCACTGTTTTGTAGCATCTGAGATACGTGAAAAGTAGCTGACCACTGTGTGACAAAAGTCATGCAACAGCTGCAGGGCTCAACTTACATACACCATGAAATCACAGGTGTGTTCCATCAGGCAAACCAGCCAGCCAAGATTACGTTGAGCCATGCAATTTACGCTCTGGCACACTAAACCAGCAAGGTGAACTGACTGTCCAAACGGTCACCTTGGGCCACCTTGAACTAAGTAAAAATGCTGGTATAGAGCTGCTCTCATCTGGTGCTTTAAGAGACAGTCTGCTGTCCAACTACTATGTGGGCACGTTTCTAGGATGGGACCTCATTCTTCAGATGCTTTCAAGGACCCAACTGAATGCATTACAACAACAGCATATCAAGTTGCTGCTTGCGTGAGGTTTGGCACCTCCCAAGTCAGAACATAAACACACAGCTTCTACAACAGTGTTTACGTTATATTAGGAATCTACTCTTCCTCTTGATCCGGGTATATTTTTCCCAAACAGACTGGAATTAGCATCAAGTGAGAGGAGATTCTGCCACTAAAATGGTCTCCTGGCAGTCTGTGTTCTTGAAAAGTACCAATGATTCTGCAAAATACACATTCTCTTTTTGAAAGAGGGCATTCTGTTCTTAAATAGCTGCAAAAGCTCAGCCAGGAGCTTCCCAGCTAAGCTCTCCCCATTTTTCATGGCTATCTAAAAGTTGCATTACACCAAGTACACCTCTTAACTCAGGCGTGATAACAACAGAACCCACATTTCTTCTAAAGCTGCTTGAACAACAGCTACACTAAGCAAATGGTAGATAGTAACACAGGGACAGGAATTGCTCATCCATATTCTGATCATGGTGAACAAGAACCAATTTACAAGCTTTGCCAGTTCCTTCCCAGGTAAGTAACTATATACTTTCCCTGCTTTAGAAAAGTAGAACAGTACACAGCTATTGCTGGCATCATCATCATCACCATCATCATCATGCTTATTTCAGAGAAGAGTGGACTTGGCTTGGCCAGATTTTAGCTCTGGTCTTCAGCCCCTTTCTTGGGTCAAGCAGCAGCAGCAATAAGATGTACAAAACAAAAATGAATTCCCCACAAACAATCTAACAAGTAATGCTCAACACTCAGTGTATCCTCAGAAGAAGAGCTTTCAAAAGTCCAAACCCTTCACAACTTTGCCCATCTTGAGGTTTTTCAAATGGAGAGGAGATGTGAAGTTCTAGCACCAATTCCAAGTTTTGACTAGTGCATAATATGGACTTGACAGAGTTGGTATTGCAACCTGACCTAAAGACATACTGGCTGTAGACAGAAAATGCAGATCAGTTAATTAACAAGGGCCTGAATGTACCAGGAATCAGACAGGATCTCAATGCTCACTACCACCCCTGTGAAAGAAGATAGGGTAGTGAATCTTCCAGAGTTCCAGGCTGTGAGGATGAAGCATGCTGGGTACATCAGACAAAAGAAGAGGAAGGTGACACAGGAATCCTGATGAGCTCCCACCATGAGTAAAACCTAAAGAAACAACACAGTACATCAGCCATGCTAGGTTAGCGTTTCATTAATGGCAACAGAAATTGTAGAAGGATAGGAATTACATGAAGAAACTGCAAACGTCAAGCAACTGGTCAGTGTAAGGGAGAACTCACAAAAGGACAAATATAATCTCACACAGCGGTGTAAAAAATCTGAAATTCCAGTCACATTAGAAAGAGTGCCACTAGATTCCAGGTAGGTAACTAAACCACTGAAGTGGTCTGTGATTACAACAGTAACTTGATTCTTTCCTGAACTATTGGTATCTTTTAATTTAGACAATGTAAAACAGTTTTCAGAAAGGATGGTCTGTGTTGTCAGTGGAAAATAGGTTGAACACTGAAAGTATAATTAGGTTCTTGAAAAAGACTACATCCTTTAAAACAAGGTAGTAGTTATATGTTTTTCTTGAGGATGAATCTGTATGTTCATCTGGAAGCCTACCACCAAATAAACATATTCAGTACTGTATTGTCAATCCACTACTGTTCATCCTTTCTTGGAAGCAATATCTGAACTTGGAAGGAATCAAAGGGCTATCCTGTTAGATTTAGGATTGTGATGTAAAGGCTGATTTACAACCTTCACAATAATTTGATTGTGGACTAAAAGGAAAACTGAAGGTTTTGATTTCCTTATCTCAATGGAATTCTGCAGCTTAGAGGAGAAGATCAGATCCAAGGAAAACATTATAGAAGGGATAAGATATACCCAGGAGGATAATTTATAAACCTTCAGTTGCTTTTAGTCTTCTTCTCAACAGATAGCCAGAGTAAACCAGCCTCAAACCAGAAAAACAAAGAGACTCACGTATTTGGTATCCAGAGCCGTGCAGCTGGTCAGTTGGATTTTACAAAAGGGGTTGATCCATGCTGATACCCTTCGTTTGATAAATCTCCTTCAGCAGCAATAATACTGTGTCTTCTGACTCCCTAGAGGAAGGAGGGATAGAGGATGGAAAGAAAAAAGAGAAAGAAACAACAGCTATTTATGTTTGATTAAAAAATAACTGGCAAATTTCTAATACATATATTTCACATTTTTGTTTTGAATCCTAGCTATAATGCATACGATTAGCTAAATTCAATTCAGGGTATCATCTTTATCCCAACTTTATATAGTTAGAAACTAAATGTGAAAGCAGTGAAAGACTGGAAGTAAGCTTAACTTCCAGCTGAGTGATTAAAACAATACAATACAAAGATACATAAACAGTCATGAGACCCTTGGAGAAAAGCAGGAACAAAGGACGGGATGAAACCTAATTCCGCCTGCCTCAACTTAGTGCCACTCTGGATGAGAAGTGGGATGGTCAGGTGATCTGGCTGCCCATTGGTCACAAGGGTTGATTTGGCTGATCTGGATGGCTAGGCTGGTGTCATCTCCCCCACCCCCGGCTCCATGTGAGTCCCTCCCAAAGCTGCACACTCAGGGGAAGGGGACGACCTTCCCAGATAGGAGCGTACTGCTCTTTGGTCAAGGGCTTTTGGATGACAGCCCCCAGCCAGCAAAGCTACTGGGCTCCAGATCAAGATAACTCCCTATGCAGAGCTTACCAGTAGCATAAATGGCCTTGCAGTGCAAATAAATACTCATTAAAGCTTTCAATGGGTTTCTCCTGAAGCACATAGTCAATTCGATGGCCCCCATTCAGAAGGCCCACATTAACTGGAGGCGACGAGGCTGGCTCCTCTTTCACGGATGAGGCTGGTTCCTCTGGTTTCTCCTCTGTATTCATATAGAAGGAAACTCGAATCAACACACTTGAAATCAGTGAACAGGCTAGTTAAGCTAAGACCTGCCTTCATCTTCCTGCCTAAGGCAATGGTGGGGACTCAGTCTTATATTATACAGCAGTGTTTCTCAACCTCAGCAACTTTAAGAGGTGTGGACTTTAACTCCCCCCTGGCTGGGGAATTCTGGGAGTTGAAGTCCACCCCTCTTAAACTTGCTAAGGTTGAGAAACACCGCTCTAGAGAGCCCTTTCTTCAGACAGCACGAGGAACACTAAAAAGAAATGGTGACTCTTGCACACAACTACCTAGATGGCAGTTTCAGTTGAAGAGTTGTGCTGCTCTGTGCTCAGCCCTGGAAATTGCCCAACTCAGTCCTCAGGCCATTATGTCTCTCTTCACTCAAGGGAGCAGAATGAGCCCTTATCTGGTGCCAAAGAGGTCCTCATGCAACTCATAATCTCTTAAGTATAACCCACTGCATCAACATATTCATTCTGTACTATTTACTCCAAACTTGTATTGTAATGGGAGTTCTGTTAATGGGATGCCTGAGTCAAGGATAGCTACAAAGCAACACAAGATGGTTTCCTTTCCCTGCACCAAAAGTGGGCAAACTCTTTGGGTGTTCCTCCCCCTGCTGCAAACCATAATTAAACCTAGGCTTTAAACCAACCAGCTTGCTTCTCCATAATGGCTTCAGCTTCCGATTCCTGTTCCTCATCTCCAGTGGCTCCTGCCTCCACAGCTGGCAATGAAGTTCTGGTGAATGACTGCCAAGCAGTCCTCAAGGAGCCCAGTAAGTTATTTTTCAGGTCCATGCTCATCCGAGTGAGGCCTTCCTTCAATTCTGGGAAAATAATTTGAAAAAATTCAAAACCAGAAAAAAAAAAGGATCAAATAGTTGTGTAACCTAAATGCAAGTTTTAGTTTGTTTGCTCTGAAAAAGCCTGTCATTCTAAACCAATGTTTCTCAGCCTTAGCAACTTAAGATATGTGGACATGCTGGCTGGGGAATTCTGGGAATTGAAGTTCACATATCTTAAATTTGCTAAGATTGAGAAACACTGTTCTAAACAGTCTAGATTACAAGCTTCTTATCTGTGGACCAATGCATTTTCATGGCTTCATAGCTCCCTTTTTCTCACACGTCAGACAACACTGGGCCTCCAACCTCAAGCTTTCCCAAATCAGCTTGTTTCCCTAAACCAGTTCTAACAAAATATTTTTATCTACAGAACTCCATGCCTGGGTGAAGATATCTTTGCCAGCATTCCTTCATATATTATAGGGAAAATTCTGAGAAAGTGACTTCATAAATGTGTATCCAGGGGAGACATGAGGAATCATCCTAGGGTGGATGTGATAAGTTACCTGCCAACCATCCTTAACCCTTCTGGTTCCACCCCATCCCTAATTCTCACACGGATAATGCAGGTGTATCAGAATGCATACCATCACACGCAAAGCTGTAGATGGAGTCCCACTGAACATCACTCACACCTCCATATGAAGGTAGGGAGTCATTTGGGGAGACTAGTCTGAGTGTCTGGCCACCCAACAGAAATACAACTAAAACCATAATAAGAGCAGGACAAACTATGTAAATGAAAGCAGGAATTCTTTATATCCTTCTTAGCGATTGGAAAAAATGTTATAATTGTCCAAGAACAACAGACAATTTTCATGTGTGCATAGAAAGACCTGCAGCAATGCAATAATGTGTGTCTTGTCTGAAATATATTTGGGTGCAAAAGATAGAGAAGGAACAATGCCTTTTTTTTTTTTTTACCTAAGTGCATCCTCTTCCGGCCCTTGTGGTGAGGAAGCAGCATGGGCTCAAATTCCACATCAGGAACAATCATGGGCTCTATCCTGTATGCTACTGGGTCAAACTACAAAAGAAAAGATTTGTGGACATTACAGGCAGGCCATTTTCTATACCATCTTTAATCCCAAAGGCAGCATGCCAACAATTTTAAAAACAAAAATTGAAACAAAAAATCAAAAGAAGGAAGGAAGCTGCCACAATTAACTAAACAATTATTGCATCCTTTTTTTTTTTTTAAGGACTGGGCAACCTGCAGATCACATATGACTTCCTGGAGCCACTCTACAGCTTGCTATCAAATTCTGATGCACAACTGGCTATTAAAACCACCATTTTAAGAGCATTTTATTCTTTGTTTGTTTTAACTTGTTCTAAGGTTTAATTTTTTTTCTTGAGTTTTGGTTTCTTTTTTTCTTTCTCTTTCTTTCATTTGGAGAACCTAGAAGAGATTATTTTCAGGATGTTTCTGCACATTTCCATTGTCTTTCTGGTCATCTCTCAGCAGTGCTCCTCTTCCCAGGGTTGATTTCACATTGTTAGAAGAAGTTGGGCAGAAACCTTTCCATCATACAACCGTCCATGAGGTTAAAGGTAGTTCTCGTTTAGCGACCACAATTGGGACTGGCAACTTAGTCATTAAGCAAAGCAGTCAGTAAGTGAAACTGCAAATGTGCTTATGATCTTACATCAATTCTCCCTTGCTTTACAGACCTGCAAAGGTTTTAAATGAGAGGATTGGTTGCAAAGTTATTTTTTCACCACCATCATAATTGTGAATGGTTGCTGTACAAGGCAGTCACTAAATAAGGACTATCTGTATTATCTTGACATCAGAATAATAACCATTCCTATCAAAAGAAGCTTAACTTTTTGTCTTGTTCACTGATTCTTTAGGCAAATGGGGAAAATCAGGACATTGATCTGAATTGTAGATCTTTTTCTCTCTGGTTCTACCAGCTCTGCTCTTTGGGTTTTAATGTCTGCTTATTATTGCCATTTTTGTTTTACACTGAGCTGCACTTCTCATTAAGCTGCCTAGAGGACCTTCTGGGCCAAGAGCAAGGTTTAAGCATTCCCAGTTACCAAGTCAATCTTCAGAGATTAATATCTTCACAAGGGACTGAAAAATAAGTAATGATTAGAAGAGGCAAGCTTTCTTTGGGAAGAGTTCTCCAAACTGCTTTATCCTGTTTCTAATGGTAAGGAAACACCAACCACAGACAGTTAACCTGAGCACCAATACAGGATGAGGTATCCCCAGACAAAGCACATTAAGGTTGTCTAATTTAGAAGCTGTACACTATACACATTGGATCCAAGATTTTATTTATTTCCAAATGTTATATACTTTTTCACAAGCCAGAATTTGGAAGGCTATGTTTTCATAAGCCAAGTGCCACAGAGCCTGGGTATAACTACCTTCTATCTCTTTGTTAAGACTCTTTATTTTCCTTTTCTTTTTTTCTAACATTGGTGGATTTGTTAATTTCTCATCAGTTACATGGCTGGCTGGGGAATTCTGGGAATTGAAGTCCACACATCTTCAAGTCGCCAAGGTTGAGGAACCCTGAGTTACATGAAAAGGTCCATGGGGCTGGATTGGATAACCAAGACCGTGCAGATATCTGCCATCCAGTTAACAATACAAAGAGATGGAGCCAGAGCCAACTAGCCATATTTGGGTCCCATCAATTTTAACAGGACTTGAATCAAGTTAGCCATGACTAATTTGAACTGCACTTCAGTGGGACCCAGCATAATTTTCTATCTGTACTCCTTTGACAAAGGAACAAGAAAAGTTACTCTCAGACATACCGGATGAAAGACATTGAAGAAGCCTTTGCAGGTAGGCAGGGTGTAGGTTGGATCAATCCTATTCACGCCTCGTACAGTGAGAAACATCCCAATGGGTGAGCCAAAAGCAAAGAAAATCTGTGGATTGTAGATAAGCTGAGGGTAGTTTGCAGAGACCTGGCGGAATACAAATACAATTGACTGTTTGCAGGGAACAACAATTCCATTCTGTCTGTCTATCTGTCTCTCCCTCTCCATGAAATACTAGCATACGTCAACTCAGTTAACACATATCAAATACTTACTTTCTTCCTATATCATTACTGACCTGTGGGACTCACTACAAAAGTTCAAACAGAGACATGCTGCTAAAAAAAAAAAAAAAGTAGCTTGTCTTTCCGGGGCATCTTTCCTTCAGGGCAGAATTGTTTAAAAGCCTCAGACCTTGTATATAGGAATTTCAGATCGTTCTCCAAGCTACACATTTTATGGGACAGGCAAATATTCCTTAGCTTGGACACTTGAGTAAAGATTTGTGGAATTTAGAAGCTCATAAATGCTGGGGATAGTCAGCAAGCAACTATGAAAGGATGCAAACAACAATAGCAAAGGATAAAAATGATGGGAGTTTAGTGTGATACCTCTGCCCCCACCCCAATGAAGGATTTGACATGAGATAATTTGGTCTGGACTCAGGTTGTAGACCAATCAGCAGGGGTCAGAACAAAATACTTCTTAATAACATAATCTATATAAATGTAATATTTATGCCTGTATGACTTCTAAAAAAATACAGAATTTTTTATTTTCAATATTTTACTGATGCGCTATTTAAATAAAATTTAAAGCAAAAAACATCACAAGACACGAGTGTTCTGTGGTTCTTCAGCATTCAAGAATTAGTAATGGGAGACACCAGCTGGGTCCACACATTGCACTATGCTATGATGTCAGCTGCCTGGTTCCAGTTTAGTGTAATGTGTGAATCCAGCCATCAAGGTTTAACAGAGAATGATTAATCAAATAATTATTTGTATAAAGTGTGAATTCAGACACTGTATATTATGCAGCCTGATCATTACTCTGGTTCAGTAAAACTTCTGAACAGCTCGACCAAAGTCTACCTTTATATCTATGATGGGGTTAATAGGAGGCTGCCATCTATTAAAGTTACCTGCCCCGTTACAACATCCAGTTGTCTGCAACTGGTTTCTGCACATGTGGGCTTTGCAGATGTTTCCTGTTTGGCATCTCCACCTTCCTCAGCAGCTCCAGAGGTTTGTTTCAAAGTCTACAAAGAAACATTTTTAAAAATCTTCTGCCGTTTCTTTCAAACATGTGCTACCTCAACAGTAGGAGGACTCGTTTTGTAAAACTTTTTAGTGGAATGCTATTACTATCGCCTCTACAGTGAACACTGTACACTTCATGATATAAGGGTTGAACAATTATTTGTATTATTGACTTTTCTACCTAGAGCATATTAAAGGCTTCATAAATTTATATTTACCCACAGGCTTCATTATCGAATGATCTGAGAAACCAAAAGGGATAAAAGGTTAAACTGATGCAAAGTCTCTACCAATATCGTCACTCTTGGGTCAAACAAAAACACTTTTATCTGGAAAACAAGCTAGAAGGTGGTGCGACTCCAATGGGAAAATGCAGCAAGAATGAAAAGGGTTTAAGCATGATCCCAAGAAGCACAGAAAACCTTCATCATGAAAAGCACATTTTTAAACTATGGAATTTGCTGCCATCTGAAGTGGTGATGGCTGTCAATTAGGTAGCATTAACAGGCAACTGAACAAGTCTATGGAAGATCAGGTCCTCAACAGCAATGCCTGTATAATACCATCTACTGGGGAATAACAGTGAAACTAGGCCATTACCCACTTGCCTATGCTTGTGAACTTCCTGAATGCATTCTGGGTGATACAAAATGCTGGACTAGGTGAACATAAGGTTGGATCCAGCAGGGCCCTTCTGACATTCTTATATACAAACCAGCACTGCTTAGCTTTTCAAGCACAGTGGACATCAATGCCTGTGCACCATATAGCTAATAGAAAACACAGAATATTAATTCCAAGATAGAGGCAAGAATGTGAAACAGACAGAACGGTGACAGAGTCTTCCTTTTGATTCAGGTGACGAATTTAATACCAGATAACAATGTTCCAAAGGATAACTGTATTGCTGTGTCCCTGAAGATGCCCATTTCAATGACTCAAAGGCTTACACAAAGCATACCTGGCAGTTGCTTCTGTTCCTTAAATAGTGCAGGATCTTGATTCTGGGTCCCAAGGGAATCCCCATATCTTTAAGCTCCTTGTCCTTGCATAAGGCCTGCACAGTAAGAATCCCACACTCAGAAACACAGTTCTACTATAAACAGGGATACAGAAAGGAAGAGGGAAAGGGGCCAGGCTTAGACTGCTTCTACACAGCTCACCAATTTCAAGAGACCATTCAGCTTTGTAAAGCCAACATACTAACCCCAAACAAAACAAAGGGGTTCTGCAAAACCCAGAATCAGGAAACACTGCAGAAAAGGTGACACCCTGCTCACAATCCATACGCTTTTCTGTAAGCAGGTTCAGTAATCTGGCAAGAGAAACTTGCCTAGATCACAGACTAGGTTCTGTTGCCGAGGAAGCCATGACTTGAAAATGCACCACAGCAAAAGAGCAAGAATGAGAATAAGGAAGTGCTTCCCCAATGATTCTAGCACAGCATGGTGCCATTGTGTGTGTGTGTTTTAAATAACAGTATCCTTGAATATTCTAAGCTTGGGACATTCTTTTATATGCACTTGGAGCTATAAAGCAGGAGAGAGGTAATACAAATAAATAGGAGAGATGGGATGTTATTTCTTGCCAAAGGAGTATCCAGCTCTGAACATCAACTATCCCAGGGGAATAATCTCCAAGTGGATCCAAGCAAAATTAGAACAGAAAAGAAATGGCTCATCTGTATCTATCTGCCCCTGGTAATTATTGATCTAAAGTTAATTTGCATGAAGAGGCCCAGATACGGAAAGGAGATATATAAAAGCTAGCAGCACCTACGTTCTAGGTATCAGTAGCAACCCCAACTTTATTTACCAATGCTCGATTATCAATTTTTTCCTTCTCAAACACAGCACAATATTCGGAAAGCTCAAGTTCTGCTAAGATATCCTTCACAGATTTGTTGACTTCCTGATCCATCACCCGTCTTTGCAATCCCTGTGAAAAGTCAATTGGGCAGCTTTTCAGGCTCCTTGTTTGCTTCAGTTTAGAATATATGCAAATGGTATCACTGAAATAAACTATCAAATTGCAAAATGTTACAAAGGATTATCCTAATATTGGGTTCTAGAGCCAGTTTGGCGTAGGGGTTAAGGAAGGCACCAGGCTAGAAACTGAGAGGCCAGGAGTTCTAGTCCTGCCTTAGGCACAAAACCAGCTGGGTGACCTTGGGCCAGTCCCTCCCTCTCAGCCCTAGGAAGGAGGCCATGGCAAGCCACTTCCGAAATCTTGCCAAGAAAACTGCAGGGACTTGTCCAGACAGGTGCCAAGAGTAAAAAACTAGAATAATATTTTATACACACACACATGCATGTGTGTGTGTGTGTGTGTGTGTGTGTACAGTATATACATATATAATATAGGGTGGAATCAAAGTTCAGTCATGCTTGGAGCAGAACCACTGAAACATATTTATAGCTGAAATCCTGTATCACCTTACTGAGACTAAGCTTCATTAGAATCAGTGAGAGGACATTTTAAATCCAACGTTTTGATTAGAATGTTCCCACAGTTCCTTCACATCCCATCCCCTATTTTCTTAGAAAACACTAAGGATTAGTGCCCTACTCAAAACTAGGGAACAACCAACTTTAGCAAAAGGAATAACGAACTTCTTCTCCCAGGAGTACCTGAAAGTTAGCCCAGCTAAATGAGCGCGTGCCATCGAAGCATCAGAGGACTTAGGCCTGTCCTGAACTGAAGCAGCAGCATAATATGCAACCACGTACCTCATTTTTTTCTTGCTCATCAGGTGTACATTTCTGATTTGTGAGAAGATCAAATAGTATAAGTGACCCTAAGAAAAGAGCATCATTAGCAGGTGCCAATGCCTTGGAGGAAAATCATAAATATGGCATCTCAGGACTTGCCAAATGTTCTCAATCTTCTCAGGTAAAATCGACACCTATAATCCTTGTTAGTTTGTTTTTTAACAACAATAAAAGGGGAAATTATTGATATTACAATTTGAAAAGTGGAACATGGATGAAACTAGTTTTTATTTTTTAACCTGGAAATCCTACCCTCAAGGGTTGTTTTTTTTTTTTTAATCAATATATCATCCACTATTTCATGAAAACACAAGGAGGGGAATGAATCTCCCAGCCCTACAAATTTTTAAACAAGTGGCAAAAAATGTATTCAAAATTACAAGTGGAGTGAAAATTCAGAAGAACCCAGGGGATGTTGCATCCCAAGATCCAAAGATTTAGTTTCAATACAGATTTTAAATGGGATGGGAAAGGGAGTCATTCACTTTTAAATTTCTCAGTAATAGGTGATCCAGTCTGTCCTGTTCCTGTAGTTATATCTGAATAGCTACAGAGCTCATTCCCAAGTGAAATGATTTCATAAGTCCTTATAGCTAACAAGACCACTATTGTGTACAGCAGGGTTCCTCAACCGCGGCAACTTTAAGACAGGTGGACTTCAACTCCCAGAATTCCCCAGCCAGCAAGGCCAGCTGGGGAATTCTGGGAATTGAAGTCCACCTGTCTTAGAGTTGCCAAGGTTGAGGAACCCTGGCCTACACTACCAAGATGCAATCTCCTAGGGTCTCCAGCAACATTTTTTTCCAGCCCTATCTGGAAAGGCCAGAGACTGAATTTGGAATCATCTGGATGCAAAACAAGGATTCTGTTATGAATTACTCAAGATCATTAACACTTGATGAAAGCAACTTAATTGGTTTTAGTTCTTCTTTTTCCTGTCATCTGCATATGATTCAACTGTTAATTAATTTCAGATGATCATGTATGTATTATGGTCCCTCTGAGAATTTTTTTCTATGTGGATCTAAGACTCCAATACATTTTTTCTAGTATATTATATTGTAAAGAATATATGCAGTATGCAGTTAGGCTTTGCATCTAAATAAGAAAAACAATTATACCTAAGCTATGGCCAGCTATTGAGACACCCCCTTTGAAGTCAGGATTTCTCTCCATAAAGAGCAGATAGAGTCGGTTCATTTCTGACGCAACTGTATCCACAATGGTTTGACAGTAAGTAGAGCTGTTGTAGAAAAACACATCCAGGATTGTATCATTGATGAAGTGACGCAAGCGGTTGATGCTTGGCAAGGTGATTCTCTCCAAATCTCTGTGAGCAAAGCAGAGAAGGACATTTAGAAGGAACAGTGATTTAAACAATCCCTACTGACAACTGGCATTTTTAACTTTGTATTCAACTTCCACATTCTGCCACTGATGTTTTTTGTTATTATAGACTTCGCTACAAAAGTTGGATGACAATAAAACTCACTTGTAAAAACATTGAGGTACTCTTGTGATTGGATCTGATGTTTATTAACCAATAAATCCAACTGAATTCAATGGACGTCCAAGAAAACATAGTGAGAATTGAGTTGCAAATTAAATGTTTGCAAAGCCTCACTGCATTTACCACACAGTTTTCTTATTAAGGAAAGGAGGATTTGGTGGGTTGGGTTAGGTTGGCTTGGGTGAGATCACAGGAGGCCTAGAAGAGTGACATATCAACCTTTGGGGCTAAGGAATCCAAGTAAATATCCCAAGCTACACACCACAGGGAAGGAAACACTGGAAAATAATACAGCTGTTTCATTTCTTTTTTAAGGTAGCCTTCGATAGCACTATATGGATATGTGCCATCAAGTTGGTGCTGACTCCTAACAACCACACGGATAGGCCATCTCTAGGATGAATATGGATGTGACAGGCAGGCAAACCAATTACAAAATGATATAATTACCCAATGGACATTTTGTATATTGCAAAACTAAATGTGTTTGATTCCTTCCTCCTGGTAAAAGATGGTCATAGCAATCCTAACGACTTCAAGACAGAATAATGTTTCATAGATCTTCTAGATTTTCTCTGTGGCTCTAATCTGAGCAATTAGATTAAGGGAGAGGGGGAGGAAACAGTGCTTAAAAGTTCCAAATTTTGCTTTGAAAATTTGTTGGTTTGTGCAAGCAAAAGGTTGCAGATAATGCCTTTGAATAATGCCTTCATTATAGAATGTCTGTAGTTAAGTAATTGTGGAAAATAAGGATGCTTCTACACAAGACAATGAAAACCATAGATCCAGCAGCCGTCACATTCAACTATATTTTTTCTTGTTTAGAACTACTGTGCTTGTATTTTCAGAACGTAGAGAACTGCAGCCTGAAACACTGAAAATATGGCAACCACTCCAACTGGTTAATCTCTCTCCAAAGAAGAATGCAATATAGAGAGAGAAAGCTGATCTTATATTTGCCTGCCTGCTAGAGGGCAATGGATAGAACTCTAGCAACGGAGAAGAAAAATAGACTAAGAAATTAAGGTATCTGAGTTGGTGGCAATGCGTATCACTTGACAAAATGAGGAAGGAGGGGAAAAAAATGGCAAAAGCAGACCTAAGAGTATATTTTATCTATTTTATATATGTTGTATGGAGTCCCCAAAAGTTTGAAATGCAACAAATCTATCTTTACTGCCTGCTCTTGCCAGTTACTTTATGAAATGATAAATATCTTTGTAGATCCCAGGCTGACATTACATGATACAGATTTTCTTGGAGCACTGCAAAATGCACTTACACATCTACTCCTGTATGCAAAGTACTGTGCCAGTTCACTGGGATAAATTCAACTCGGCCAATCTGTTGCTGTTCCTGAGCTTTCTTGAAATGTGCTGACAGCATGTTCAAGGAAACACTTCGGAAGTCGTTGACTGAAGAAGAAGCAGAAACTATTTTGAATCAAGGTAGCTATCACTGCACACTTAACACTGGGGGGTGGAGAATTCAATTTCCTGGGGAGATTGGAAGGAGACTCAAATTGGGAAAATAGAATGAAAATAAGGGATCAATTCCTCTCTCTCAGCACCGTTCCAATTTATTTTTAGGGGGAAAAAACACAGGAAGTGCAGAAACAAGTCTTCCCTACATTTCATTTACTGTAGCCCTAAGGAGTTTATAAAACTTATGCTTTCAAATCAATTTTGACTCCTGGTGACTACCCAGTCATGTCCATGAAGCTTTCTCGGTGACATTTTTGGAAATGGTTTGCCCTTGCCTTCTTCTTCCTTGGGCTGAGAAACAGGGACTGGCCCCAAATCACCCAGCTGGCTTTGTGCCTAAGGTGGGACTAGAATTCAACAGTTCCTTCTAGCCATAACCACCACGTCAAACATGCTCTGTAAGCAGTTTATAACTCTTACATATCTATTGAAAACACAATTCACTGGTCCTAGCAGTAGCAGCAATTGCCTGATTCTTGTTCCTTGCTCTAGTTATGATTATGGAAAGTTAGCATTTCCACCAGTACGTTTTCACAGATTTTACTATCTCAGAAGGCTTGTAAGAAGTCCCACTTGGAAGCCACACCGTTGGCATATTACTGTATAGGTTTCTTCTACAACAAGGTTATTTCACTGATGTAGTTGCCCCTTCAGGAACCACTTTATGCAATCTATGCAGCGGGACAAGATGGACTAAAAACTAATTAAGTTTTTAAGTCTCATCCCCATTTTTAAGTCTCATCCCCATTGCATCAGCCCATCCCACCCAGTCAGGCAGAGAGGGCATGTTGCAGATCCCGTCAGTGAGAGAATGTTGGCTGGCAGGACCCAGGAAGAGAGCCTTCTCTGCCGTTGCCCCCGCCCTTTGGAATATTCTCCCCCAGAGGTGTGGTGGGCCCCTACCCTCCCAGATTTCCAAAAAGAATTAAAGACCTGGCTCTGCCAGCATGCAAGGGGTGATATGAGCTCTAACCATCCCTGGGGGTGGCTAGCACCTGACGATGCTCCCTTGAATTAGTCACCAACTCTCCATCTATCTTGGAAGTTATTTATTTATTATTAGGACTGTTTTATATTGTATTTTAATGAATTTTATCTCTGCTGTAAATCACCCAGAGTTGTTTCAACGAGATGGGTGGTGACAAATTTAATAAATAAATAAAATAAAAATAAATTAAACTTAAAATGTTAGGTTAAACTTCTGAAAAAAGGAAATTCCCAAGCAACTGCTTAGATGATTTCTTCATTTAAAATTTACATAGTAGCAGCATTATGTAAACAATACATTGGAGAAATTGGCATTGCAAACAATCCAGTTGCTCAAGTTCCACTTCCTATAATACTTGTCAAGATTTGTTGATGCTTGTCTTAATACAATGTCATTTGTATTTTTGCAACTCTCGTGACATAAGCTTTCATGGAACAGTCAACAGTAACACAATCTTTTGTTGGTCAGTTGTTAAGTCGTGTCTGACTCTTCGTGACCCCATGAACCACATCGCGCCAGGCCTCCCTGTCCTTCACTGCCTCCCTGAGTTTGCTCAGTTTCATGCTCATTGCTTCAGTGATGCTATCTAACCATCTCATCCTCTGCCGTCCTCTTCTCCTTTTGCCTTCAATCTTTCCCAGCATCAGGGTCTTTTCCAAAGAGTCCTCTCTTCGCAATCTTTATGTCATAGTAAAAAGTGTTACTTTTTAAGGTGCTGTAAGATTAATTCCCAAAGAATTTCTAACAAAATAATCTCATGTAATTGAAGGCTACCATAATATGGAGCAACCATTATCATTTGCGTACATCTTGCTCTGGAATTTGACTCATCTCCAGTTCATTGCAACATTAGCTAGAAATGCACTGCTTTCCAACATCAAAGTCACATATTAATTAGATGATGATGATAACAACAACAACACTAACCTTTTAATTATTGGGGAATAAAAGCAACTAAAAAATTTGGTATATATTAGTAGGTATATATTAGTAATTCAGGTCCACAAACAACATACTGTAGTATTCACTTGTACAGAAGGACAAATTTTGGAGAACCTGGCTGCATATGGTTAAACAAGTTCATGGTAATATCTGTTTATACAACACACAAAACTCCTCTTTGGGATGCAGAACCAGCAACTTAACTTCTTTGCGCTTACCACATTGAACGATACTCCGGAATCGAATATCACAAGCTGGTCCAATTCCATGAACAACAAAAACTAAATGATCGATTTGCAAAGGTTCCCCTGAAACAAAGAACCAAAGAACTTACTCAGGGTGCTGTTTCCAAAAAGATACCAGATCTTATTATAGATGGAGTATCTTGGTTTTTTACAAATAAAAAAAAAAGCTAGAACTAAATTAAACATTTGATAATGCTTTGGCTTACTCCAGTTGATATTATGTTTAATACAGTTACAAAAGGTTATACAGATTCTGCTGTTCCTGTTCCTTTTCTCTGTCCCCTTCTGTTTACTCTAAGAACCTTATCCAGGACTGTTTTCTAAAATACGTAACACTTTCCTAATATTTTAATCACAGGCTTATAATCTGTGTTAAGAAATAATCCCTGAGCAATCCTTGAGCAAAATCATATTAAACAAAGAAAGTGTGTTCCAAACAAAGGAAGAAGAAAATAATTATCTACCGTGAGGGATTTCAACAGATATATTCTCCACTCCTCTCTTCACAGTCCTCGGCCGGCCTTGTTCTGCAGGACTCACACCCCAATCGTCCGTGATTGTTGCTGGGTGATAATGCACCATTAACTTGGGGGGGAAAAACCAAAGGAAAATGTGTTAAAGGAAATCAGACAGACTAATCTGATAACAAAACGGAGGCAAGCATTTACAAAGGCCTCTGTCCCCAAGCAAGGAAGCTAAAGAAAATCTTAACGGCCACACAGATGCCCACCCTGCAGCTGCCTTCAGCTTCCCACTACTGACTCTGTTGTGCTTTGATTTTTGTAGCACTGTAGAGAGGCAATTGAGGGGAGAATGTTCCAAAGGCAGGTTAGGAAACATTTACATTTATTCAAAAGAAATAAATAAATCCATTTTAAAAACAGTAAATAAAAATGCTGCCTTCCAGTCATTCCCCAAAGCCTGGCAGAGTTAAAAATACACATTTTTGCTTGTCTCCAAAACAAGACCAAAGAGAAATGGAACGAAGCCACTACAGTGAGGCACAGCATTCCACAGTTATTGAGTCACAACCAAAAAGGCTCAACTTTCAGTAGAATCCAGCCTCAGCTCTTGGAAAGAAAGCAACCTCAGCTGACCTGAGGAGAAAAAGCATCCTCTTTGCTACCCGTCAATCGTACTAGCAATCCAGATGTTGCTGAACTGCAGTTCCTAGCATCTCTCCCAACTGGTCATGTTACTAGGAATGGCAGGAATTATAGCTCAGGAAGATTTGAGTGCCACAGGTTGCTAACTCTTTTCCTAGAAACTTACAAGATACCTTAATACACTAAATTAACATTTAAAAATGGAGCTTGTTTATCCTCTCCTAACATGCCCACATATGTTCTCACTACTCTAAAATACAGGATAAGGAAAATATAAGGAAAGTGTGTGTGTGTGTATGTATGTGTGTATGTATGTGTATACACACACACATACACACACACTGAGCAAGATATCATCTCTCTCCAATTTATCACATTTTTTTCTAATTTACTAGATGTATAGCCCACCTTTCATTCAGGAGCTCAAGGCTGTATACATAGCACTCTCTCTGATTTTTCCCACATCTCTATGAAAAGCCAGATGTAATTCCAACATGCATATCTAAGTTTACTATCTGCAATTGTAAAACCTGATGATCTTGAGCAGTATTACAGTCCATTATGAGATTTCATCTAAAGAAAAGAAAATACAGTGGGGCAAACAAGTATTTAGTCAGCCACCAATTGTGCAAGTTCTCCCACTTAAAAAGATGAGAGAGGCCTGTAATTTTCATCATAGGTATACCTCAACTATGAGAGACAAAATGGGGGAAAAAATCCAGAAAATCACATTGTCTGATTTTTAAAGAATTTATTTGCAAATCATGGTGGAAAATAAGTATTTGGTCACCTACAAACAAGCAAGATGTCTGGCTCTCACAGACCTGTAACTACTTCTTTAAGAGGCTCCTCTGTCCTCCACTTGTTACCTGTAGTAATGGCACCTGTTTGACCTTGTTATCAGTATAAAAGACACCTGTCCACAATCTCAAACAGTCACACTCCAAACTCCACTATGGCCAAGACCAAAGATCTGTTGAAGGACACCAGAAACAAAATTGTAGACCTGCACCAGGCTGGAAAGACTGAATCTGCAATAGGCAAGCAGCTTGGTGTGAAGAAATCAACTGTGGGAACAATAATTAGAAAATGGAAGACATACAAGACCACTGATAATCTCCCTCGATCTGGGGCTCCATGCAAGATCTCACCCCGTGGGGTCAAAATGATCACAAGAATGGTGAGCAAAAATCCCAGAACCACATGGGGGGACCTAGTGAATGACCTGCAGAGAGCTGGGACCAAAGTAACAAAGGCTACCATCAGTAACACACTACGCCGCCAGGGACTCAAATCCTGCAGTGCCAGATGTGTCCCCCTGCTTAAGCCAGTACATGTCCAGGCCCGTCTGAAGTTTGCTAGAGAGTATTTGGATGATCCAGAAGAGGATTGGGAGAATGTCATATGGTCAGATGAAACCAAAGTAGAACGTTTTGGTCTAAACTCAACTTGTCGTGTTTGGAGGAGAGAGAATGCGGAGTTGCATCCAAAGAACACCATACCTACTGTGAAGCATGGGGGTGGAAACATCATGCTTTGGGGCTGTTTTTCTGCAAAGGGACCAGGACGACTGATCCGTGTAAAGGAAAGAATGAATGGGGCCATGTAGCGTGAGATTTTGAGTGAACACCTCCTTCCATCAGCAAGGGCATTGAAGATGAAACATGGCTGGGTCTTTCAGCATGACAATGATCCCAAACATACCGCCCGGGCAACGAAGGAGTGGCTTCGTAAGAAGCATTTCAAGGTCCTGGAGTGGCCTAGCCAGTCTCCAGATCTCAACCCCATGGAAAACCTTTGGAGGGAGTTGAAAGTCCGTGTTGCCCAGCGACAGCCCCAAAACATCACTGCTCTAGAGGAGATCTGCATGGAGGAATGGGCCAAAATACCAGCAACAGTGTGTGAAAACCTTGTGAAGACTTACAGAAAATGTTTGACCTCTGTCATTGCCAACAAAGGATATATAACAAAGTATTGAGATGAACTTTTGATATTGACCAAATACTTATTTTCCACCATGATTTGCAAATAAATTCTTTAAAAATCAGACAATGTGATTTTCTGGATTTTTTCCCCATTTTGTCTCTCATAGTTGAGGTATACCTATGATGAAAATTACAGGCCTCTCTCATCTTTTTAAGTGGGAGAACTTGCACAATTGGTGGCTGACTAAATACTTTTTTGCCCCACTGTATATATGGGCCTGTGCATTTGGATTTTACAGAGGAAGATCCCTTCAAAGTGTTATTCCTGGGCACTTTCCTCCACCAGAGAGGAAAGCTCAAAACTGAACACAGGTTTCAGAAGCTTCCAGGTTTCCTTAATACAACCCAAATTATTAAAACAAGCAACACATTTCTTAGGAACAAAAAACCAGTAATTTTACCATACCTTTGGGTTATGTAATATGATTACTTCTCTGTTTGGAGATTCCAATTTCTTTTTCCACTCGTCTAAGGTCACACAGATCATATAGGTATCCTTAGAAGGAAAACAAAATAGAATACTTTGAGGAGTCAAACGTATTTTTTACTTTTAAATTATAAAAGACTAAGTCTACTCAGAGTTGGCTATTCTAAATAACTATATAAAGCCAAAAGTGTCCCAAATAACTCCCAATACCATCCTCTCTACTTTCACAGGTCAAACAGAAGATGTGTGTGGAGAGGCAGATATGGTATGGTATGGAATGACAGTAGAACAAATTAAGACTTGTCTTCCATAACAATGCACTCTAATTAGATTTGGTATATGTTTCAACAAGGCCGCAGCTACAGTTAGAGAACAAATCATTGCATGTTTTCCACCATATGCATGGTTAGATATAATAAGATATTCTTCACTAATCATGAAAATTCTCTGTAGGGAAATTATTACTTCTTTTTCGGGTTGTAGGGATGACTATTTCAAATGGATTGATTTGACCTTAATTACTTTGGAAGCAATTTATATTTTCAGTCCCATATTCTGAGACTTAAGCTTTTTGGTTCAGCTTGATATCATTACATATCAGAATCCACTAGATAGATTTACATGCTTTCAGTAACTGGAACATGCTACAAAATGTACTGTTTACAATCAAGCCGTATGGTACAAATGTTTCTGTTCAAACTCTCAAACTACAATGCTGATCCAACACAGCATAACACCAAATTAGTATCTAGGATAATCTACTACAGGTGAGAGTTAGAGGAGAAAAACATCATTTACTGTTACCTACAGTTCTCAATTAAATCCATTCCAATGCATTTGTCCTAAAATGTCATTTCCTTTCCAAAGGACTTGGGTAGACTTGTCCTTGCTTCCAAACAAATGTCCAGAACAAAGCAGCTACTTAGGAGCAGCAGAAAACACCATGGAAATACAGGCAAGGAAGCAGACTTTGCAGACACACTCACCACCCTCTTCTAATACTTCCTTGTTCAAATTGTGTACATATTGCTTCCTGTTATCAACAATCCTGGCCTAATAATCCATTTGGGAATAAAGGAGCTGTAATCCAATCTAGCTGGAGGACAACTCACACAGCAAAGTTATTTTATGGAGACACAGTGTTAGCCCTTCCAGGTAGTCCAGACAAGAAGTGCAACTATGAGTACTAACTCTGTCTTTATTGTAATGTTACATTAACAGAATCTTGCAAGACTGAAAATATTTTTCCTCTCCTCTCCTCTCCTTTTACTCTCTGGAAAACAAGAGAGGGTCCCTTCTGAGATGCTTCCCATGCCCCCTTTCCTTCTGTGGGCTGAGAAATATTTTACATGCTGGTTGTCCAGTCTGTGGTTCTCCCTGTCTCCCAAGGTCATTCCCAGAGACTGTTACACACAAAAAGATACAGAAGTATTTTTATGTAAATGAAATACTATACCCCCAACCACTCACCCCCCCCCCGCCCAAATAAAGAGATGACTCTCCAAGTCTCATTCATTGACCGAAAATCAAAGGGCAAGTAATGTTGCTCCAGGAACTATTTATCGCTCTGGGAAATGAGGAATCAGTAACTAGTAAGTAACTTACAGATTGGATAGCAAAGATACTTGCAGTTTGGAAGATACTTTGCCAGGCTGTGAGGTAAAGATGCAATTATTTAATCTAGGCTTGGCATCAGTGAAAACAGAGACTTCACGTGTAAGGAGAAAGGTGCCGAAAGCACACCGTGTGGCAGGAAATTGTAATATGAGCTACCTCAGGCAGACAGGCCTATTGAGTAAGTCATTCAGCTGCCTTTTGTTTTGGAGACTGCTCCTTGCATTGTGATGGCCAGCACACATTCGCTTCTAAAAAGCAAAACAGAAGCAGAAAGGCAAAGTATCTTTCAAAGTCAAGATTGGCTTTCTAAATCTGGCATTTGCAGGTAATGACAAGCGAACTTGGTCTTGAAGCAAGGTGGGGACAGTTACCAATAACTAAGGAAGAGGATCTCACTGCTCCAATGTGATGGAGAGGTTTGCTCAAGAGGCAGCTCTAATGCAATCCAAACATTTCAATTTGAAAGTGCCTCCTCAATGCCCTTTGGATCAGAAAGAGCTGAATTACCAAGGACTAAATTCAATTCAAAACAGACGATCCATGAATGAGGTCTCAAGAACCAAAAAGTTAGTAAAATATTTTAGAATTTAAAAGAACAGTGCTCAGAGGGACCCTGATTTGGTCAGGGTAGTGCTTTTGTTGATTTAGTGGTCCTCACTTAACAAAATATACAGATTTTCATAACAGCTGTCATCTGCTCTATGGAGCAAATGTTACTTTCTTTTCAGGGACACAAGAGCAAGAACACGTGGCAGGATGAATTTAAACTGGGAAAATGTCACAGGGAGAGAACTAGTTCTTAACATGTCCAAGCAGCACTATGTCTCTAATGGAAATTTCTTTCCATAGCTATCATGACAGATATTTATATTTCCAAAATACTCAAGACATCCTGGTCATAAATGTTCCCCATGATCAGCTCTCCAAAGAGTGTGAAGGGCATTCTCAATGAAATCAGAAAGACCTGCCAGAAATAAAACAGGTGCAGTCAAGAATATGTCCCTAGTCAACAGTACCTCTAACTGTTCACTGAAGCTTTCAGGATATGGAATGTATCTGTTGTCTTTGTCGCCCTTATAAAACCAAGTACAGCGTCTTACTTCAGACTCGGCTTCTTCCCAGTAAACAGTATAGCGCACCCGCTTCTTTAAATGGACATCATACCGGCCCCCTTCTGTTGGCACAATCAGCTCCTTGCAGTGCCTGCCTACAGAACACAAGGGCTATAATGAAGCTAGCTAGACACTATCAATAGAGCCTTGTCAAAAGGAAAAAGCTGAAACTGAACACAAAAATGTGGCACATGGGGGACCTCTAACCCAAAATTCACACAGTTGTCAGTTATATTATTTTTTTAGAAGACACATCATCTAGGTGGATGAAAAAAATGTCCATGAAAGTACCCTGGATAATATTTACAAAAATACATCAGAATTTGAAGGCAAGCCACAGATGTCTTGGGCCCACTCATCTCATTGTTTCCTCCTGCCCTAGAAACATTAATTTTACATATACTGTAGATTTCCAGTTTAAAAGATGGCTGATCTAGCCTGGGAATATCTGGATCTCATACCTGGGTCCATTTATTTTAAGATACATTTGTGATATAGTGTAGAAATTAACTATGCACAGGGCAGAGAACATATAGTCACCCAGCTGTTTATGGACTTCAGTTGCCACCATCCCTGATCACTGGCCACACTGGGTAAAGCTGAAGAGAGCTAGAACCCAACAAGATGAAAAGGCCTCTAGGCTTTTGCTTTAGATATTTTCCCCCAACAGAATGTAACTGAGAATTAAATCCAGTTACTCTGTAACAGATACAATTAAAATACGGAATTAACTGCATAAAAATTAAAAATTCTCCCTCTTCTGTTTGGGGCATCTCATTTCTACTTACTGGACTGATAAGCTTTTTCCAACTTCTCTGAATCTTGTCCACTGAAGGGAATCCATTTCTCTCTGGAATCTACTATCCTGCAGTAAAACCAGTGGGGAGAAACTGGTTCATATTTATTGACTGCTTCTGCTTCTATGGCTTCGTAGTAACTGGATGAATTTGAATTAGAAGATGGAGAGGCCTCTGTTGATTGTTGCTCTGTTGTGGACATTGCACTGCCTGGTACAAAGATGAAAATGAAAACAAACCAAGAAAATATAATTTAAAAACCTTAACCGATGTTTTGCTCAGTAAAAATCTGATTTTTTTAATTATGTAAAATGGGATACTTTTTTAAAAAAATGGAAAAGAAATAACAAGTAAGTACTAAATAGCAAAATGTTTAAATGGTTGCAAATGAACCAACAGCAACTGCAGATGACTCACTTTAAAAAAAAAGACTCTTGAACCAAATCAAGTGTACAAATATAGATATGGACAACGTCAGCATCCTTATTATCAAGCATGTCCGCAGGACCTCTGATTAAACATACCTACTATTGTGCAGGAAGGGTTGAATGAGCAAAAATATGCAATTTCAACTCAACTCGTTGCTCCCCTAAGCCTAATTCACATATCTTGGTAGAAACTAAACTAACGGTGCAATCCTACACAAAAAGAAGCTTCCAAGTTCACTAGATTGTATTTTCAAATATGCACAAGATCAGCACCTAAATTATATTTTATAAGAATGTGGAAGAACACATCAAGCCAAACAACCATTCAAATAAAAAATGGCTTTGTTATTCAACTCTACATATTTCACATACATGTGAACTGTAGATCTTAATGTATTTCCCTCTAGGGAACATTTCAAAATGTAACAGCTAAGGGCCCCACAATTACTCCAGTGCCCAGTAACTAGAATAAAGCTGAACAAAGAACATTTCTTTATAGATTGGACTGGATTTCTGCAGTACCCAGTCTATTTGGAGTCAAGCAGCATTAATGTGATTAAGCAATGTTTCATGTGGCAAAATGTGTCTTTCAAACTTTGTTCACCCTTGTTTCTGAAAATTAATGATTATTGTATGTGTATAGTATAATTTTCTTCATTCTACTGCAGTGTTAACTTTCTTCTGTTTTCTGTTCAATATCTGCCTGCTTCTCCTAAATAAACAAAAATTAAAGGATACTACATGCTTTAGAGTTTAGCAACTTGTAACTCCATTTGTAACAAAAAGTAAAAATAAAATAAATCGAGGAATTTACAAATAATCCATACTTTCAAAGTTCAAAGTTTACATACCAAACAACTTTGATAAGTAACTCAATTACACATAACATACTTTATAAAGTAACAAAGTAGCTAAACCTGTAAAGCTGTTAAAAATTCAGGATTGGACAGATATCATTTTTTTCTCCCCAAAATATGTTTTTTTTTTAAAGGGGGGAGAGAGTCCTCATTCCATCAAATTTCTGGAAATTTTACATGTCTAACTATGTAACTGTCCCACTAATTCAGATTTTTATTATTTTTTGCCAGTACAGATTATGCTAAATTAAACTCAACCACAAATGTTATTCCTGCAATGCCTCCCAGACTTCTTGGACTACGTCTCCCTTATCTCCTTCCACAGGCCACAGCATATATAGCAAGACCTTTGCCTTCAGCATCAGCGTTACCCAAGCATCTGCAGAACTCCAGGTCATTATGAAATATCAGGGAGGATGCAATTTACACACGCTATGCTAACACTGTAGATAGCTCATATAATCGGCCAATTTACTGTTGGCAACGTAACACAAGGGAAACACCGATTTCCCAGTTCCATTCAAGTGTAGGCTTTTATTGGCAACAACCTGATGATAAACAGGAAGCAGAAGCTATGGCTGGAGTGGACGTTTCCATTCTTGCTCCCGGCTTCATCAAAGGTGTTGTGCTCAGCAGCAGCAGCGCACAATGTGATGGATTCAGCCTGGAAGAAACAGCCTTCTGTCATGTTGGCCTGTGCCATGTTCAAGACCTCGCTGCCCCCTTCCCTAGCAACCCTGCGAGGGTTTCCTGAATGCCACCTTTTCTCCTGCCTCTGGCCCATCATCACCTTCCGAGGCGCCTCTCCAGAGGTCATGCCTGCAACCCAGCCTCCGCCCACCGATGCCCCCAACTTTTCAGGGCAGAAAGCAAGCAGCCGCGCAGCCAGCCGAGCCCCTTCTCTCCAGGGGCCTCCCTGCCCCCGCCCCATTTATTTCAACAGGGGCTTGCAAGGAAAGGCAGAGCCTCCCATCCTAGACACCCAGCGCTGGAAATCCAACCCGGGCAGGTGAGGCGGGAAAGCGCGGGGCTCCAGTCGTCCTCCCACAGCCCGGCTCTCAGGACCATGGTGGGGGGGGGGGTCCCCGGGCGCCCCCAAAGAAAAGGCAAGGGGCAAACGCCATCCCAGCCCCAGAGGCGGCGTTGGCATGCCGCCGCAGGCACGGCGCGGGGCGGCGCGGAAGAAAGCAGGAAAACCGCAAGGAACACCAAGGGAGCCGCGGAACGGCCCGGCGGGGGACGCGAGCAGGAATGGCCGGGTGGCTCCGCACGGTGCCAAAAGGGGAAAGGGGAAAGGGGAGCAAAGCCCCTCCTCTGCTCAAACCGCCGCTGGGTCTACCTGACCTTCCTCGCCCCTCATGAGCATCTCCCGGGGCCTCCGTGCCCGCCCCCCGAGTCCCCACCCGCCACGACCCCTCCTTCACCCGCACCCGTTCACGCTGGAGCAGAGGCCAGGCGGGGGAGATCCGCATCCCCTCCAACACGCATCCCTGAATGTCGGAAAGAGCCAACCCGGAGAAGGTTCAACTCCCCCCTCTCCTCCCGCGCCGGCCCCCCGTCTCTTTCCTCCCCCGCGCCAGGCGAGCCTCCCGGCCGCACCAGCGACGCCTCCCCCGGCTCGCCGGAGCCCGAGCACCAGGCCGCGCCAACTCCTCACCGCCACGGGCGCCGCGGCTCTTGACAGGCGCGGCGGCGGTTGAGGGTGGGCAGGCGAACGCTCGGCAGGAGGACCGCCCAGGGGGCGGGGATGCCGGGAGGGGCGGGGCCTCGGGCCGTCTCCCGCCAAAGGAGCGGCTGGCAGGTGGAGAGCGCAACTCGGGGCGTTCGCCCGGGGCGGGGCCAAGGGAGCAGGGGGCGGGGCCTCGAGTCTGTTTCCCCGCCAAAGGAGCGGCTGGTGGGTGCCGGCAGTGGCGGTGGGGCCGCCGGAGCTCAGCCCCCCTTGCCTGGCGAGGGGCCCCGGGCTGGAGCAAGCTGGGGAAAATGAGCCTGGGCAGGAGGGGGCCAACACGTTTCTTCGGCTGGTCTTCAGAACACGGCTTTGCGGGGCCAGAGCCAGTCCTGGGGTTGCAGGTGGCAATGCCCCACTCTGCCCCCTGCAAGGCAGGGCGCGAAAGGAAGCACAGCGGTCTCTCTTTACGAACCCACCTATTTTCCTTTGTATCTTTTTAACGACAGGGAATAAAAGAGGGTTTTTAAAAGAGGGTGGAAGAGAGCAGCAAGAGGAGAGCAGGGACCGCTGCTGAGGAAATTGCCAAGAATGAGCACCAGTTCCAGGGAGAATTATAAAAGGAGAAGTTTCTGACATGGAGAGCTCCCTACTCTTTGGCTGGAAGAGCAAGGACTCTCACAGGCCTGCCCCTTTAAGAAATACTTGTATTTAAAGAGGCCTGCTGACCCTTCACATACCATGAAACTGTTGACTAAGAGTTTAGCACAATAGGTTGCTTTTTCCCTAATGCCTTCAGCCCGATTTAGAAAAAAAAAATGCTTTGTGATTGGTGTGGGTCAGTCACCCACCACATGGATCAGCATGAGACAGTTGTGCATAATTGGCCGCAAGAGCAACACTTCTAAAAATAGCTACTGTATTGTTTCTCCCAACCCAGAATCCAAGAACATGGGTTGTGCTGGATCTCATTTAAGCAGATAGTTAATGGCTAATCTGAATTATGGGTTGCCTACAGCAGGGGAAGGCAACTTGGTGCTCTTGGACTACAATGCCCTCAATCCCTTACTTTGGCTATATTGGTTGGGGATAATAGAGAATGAAGTCCATGACTTCTGGCTGACAGCTGGATAGACACTTATAAGCCACTTATTACTGCAGGCAGGAGATGGTTCTAGCTGATGTGTATTTTTAGCATTTATACACTTTAAAATTAAAAGTAGTGAATGACATTAAAATGTAGAAGTTGATCAGGTATGCTATTGAAGGAGATGAGCGATGCTCAATAGACAACGTATTTATAATGTACAACGTGTCTAAATCACTGAAATAGCGAGAGGATCCCCTTGCAGGTACAAACAAGGTGTTAACTGAAGATGTTCCTCCAAGATGGGCCTTTGCCAGTCAGTCAAACTTTCAGTCAAAGACCATATAGAACAAAGCAATTAACTGCTTAAAAGAGGAGGACCAAACATAAAGCACAAGCTAAAAGAATTAATACAGAATATTATTGTGTCTATTGTTACCACTTGTAAGCGACCTTTCTAGGACTAAAAAAACTTTAATCCAATTTTCTCCAGAATATTGTCTAAAAAATTAAATTCTAAGATAAAAGTAGGCTAAAATAAAATAAAGTGACATCTATCTATATTTAGGATTGTTCAAAAGTTAGGCGCAGTTATACTATATTGAGGGATGGGGATTAGCCAACTTGAATGTTACTAGCAGCATAACAGAATTTGGCATCATCCAGAGAGGGAGAGTCCCTTAGATCAGAAAGCAGAATTTCTGTGGCAGGTTACTGGCCTGTTCTTTCCCCACTACCCATAACTCTTACATCATAAAGGATCAAAAACTAGAATCTCCATCCACTCTGATAGCCTTCCAGCCACCCTTCGATCATTTTTCTGACAACACTTCTGCTGTCAGGGCAGGACTTTGAGACTGAAATCTAAGTCACATGCCACAGGGCAAGGTTGTCGTGTTCAGTGGTAACTGAATACACAGTACTATCTGAAAAGAGACACATAAAACCATTTCATCCAAAATCTAAGAGTAGGTGTCTTCCCTTGTCTTCTCAGCTGGAACTACATAGGTACCTACCTAAAGTGGAGATACAGACTGCAGTGAAGAAAAGGATCACCAAGAGAGACTGCAAACAAATATGAGGAGCGAAGAACTGATGTTCCAGCCACAGTTCTGGAAATTTTACTCACTATCCAGAGTTTTCAAAGCAAAATAGCTGTCATCTTCAGCACTAATTTCAGGTAGAGTCGTTTAGTAAGGATAGCAGTGGTTGGGGTTTTTTTTTTATTCCATATATGTTGCTGTATTTTTTTCCAGATAACCTCGTGAGATAAGTTGAATGAGAAGTAACAACTGGATTAACATCACCCAATAAGTTTCTGTGTATGGGGTGGAGTTGAGCCCTTCTTGTCCAACACCATAATTATGGCATCTCGTTTAAAGGAGTTCAAAAACATTTATCAATCTTCAAAGAGGAACTGTAATTGAAGGCAGCCATCTTTAATCTGGTGTCCTTCAAATGCACTAGGACTGTTGCTCCCAGCATCCTTCAGAACAGTGACAGTGGCTGCCAGGAACTGCAATTCTACAGCATCTGGAAGGTCAGACTCCCCATTCAGATTATACAAATACATATCTGGACCACTATCTTATGGCAACATCCCCAGTGCACTGGACTCCACGTGCAATGCCACCTTTTGCCATTCACCAGCATTAGTGTCCGAAGGATTCACAACATGGCTTTTACCCAGGTGTATACATTCAGTTCTTGTGCAGATCAATTGAATGGCAGGGACAGTGAGCAATGTTATGAAAAGCAGCTTGTGTCAATGCATCTCACACCTCCAGATAAGGCATATTAAGTAACATTTAGAAACATCAGCTTCCATGCGCTGCAGAGAGTCTGGAGATACTTAGCCACTCCTTCACAAACAAGGTGGGTGTAAATCTATGTGCTCTCTTAGGTTTAATGCAGTCAGTAAGGCTACCTGAGGGACCGCCTCGCCCCCACGATTTCAACCCGTCCCACCCGATCTCACAGAGAGAGCATGCTCCGGACCCCCTCGGCAAAAGAACTCCGACTAGCGGGGTCCAGAAGGCGGGCCTTCTCTGCTGTAGCCCCTGCCCTTTGGAACATCTTGCCCCCGGAGGTGAGACAGGCCCCCTCACTCGGGCCTTTTGGAGGGATTTGAAGACCTGGCTCTGCCATCTGGCCTGGGGCGGGGAGGGAGGTTGTCAGAAATGGGGTTGGCTAGCCCCCAAGAGGCCTGGTGTGGCTTCCATCAGCCTCTTGGGTTTTTTCTCTCCTTTCCATTTGTGTAGATGTGTTTGTCTTTTTATAAATTTTAATTATGTATTTATTTGTTTTAATTTGATGTAAGCCGCCCAGAGTCCCCCATTGCAGGGAGATGGGCAGAGATAAGTATGTATAAAATAAATAAAAATAAAAGTACCCTTAAGGCTTCACTTATAAAGTTAAAGATCAGCAATCAACAAATGAAAGAAATGCCTTTCCACTGCACCACCATATTGCATTGCTGTTAGGACATCGTATAAAAAGTTAAGGCTCCTTAAAGAAAGCTCAATTTCAGATGATATCATGGATACATCCAAGGAGCAGTATGGAAGTGGTTTGACATAACAAACTAGCCTACAGCATTGGTATTCTGTGGCAATTTCCATTCTGATGCTAAGCAGCTAGCCTTCAGCAAGTGCTGCCACCATCACATAGCCAATAAATGGTGCCAATTAATCCTATAATGTAATCCAAATGGCACCCATTCACTTACAGGTACCAAAAATGCTAAAGTACAATCAATTACAAACCAGATTTTGGCATATTTTGTCTTCTCAGTGAAATGAACAAGAAAATCAAAAAACTACACTTCAGCAATTACAGATGCTCCTTTCATATGACAATGTAGTCACACAATCTCTTACTATATTTCTCAATACTCTGCTATAGCTTTATGCAAGATTCGTGACCTATGCAGCTATTAAAACATTCTGAGCCTGTTTAGATCGTGAAGACAAAGGGCAGGATTTTTCAGAATTTAAAAACCCAAAGTATGCCATGTAGCAAATCCAGCAACAAAAGGGAAAAAAGAACATTTTAATCAAGTTCAGAAAGCAGTGAAGTAAATGAAACATTGGGGGTTTAGGGATTGAAATGAGTCATTGCTTGCACTTCAGTGCAACTCGCCACCTACCCAATACAAATGCTTTTTATGCTAAGCTTCTCAAAAAGCCTAAGTGATGTCAAATTACACAGTATCCTTTGTTTTGGTGAATATAATACATTTTACCTGAAAGGGCCAAAATATAAGAGCTGTCTGTTTTTAAAGTACTCTGATCATGAAATCTATGTAAATCTCATGTGGTGCTAATATGCATGAGGTATTTTAAATTCAAAACTTTCTCAGCCTTTTAAATCCATATCTGTCTGCAATCTTATATAAGGAATGAGACATCTGAGTGTTGCATGTAGCCTCCAGCCCTGTTTTGTGGCTCTCAGAGCATTAGACTGCACAGCCAAAATAATGTTGTACATATGCGATGGTACTTTCTTCCAAATGGGTTGCACTGTAAATTCTCAGATGTCCCCATTAGCTCCCCGAAAATAAAACAAGTCAATCTCAGAAATGATATTAGTTAAACTGCCAGCTGGCAGAGGGAATTTGTATGGACTGATCTTTGTTCCATCAAGAAAGAAAAGGGTGGAGACCATAAAGTACAACAATGAAAGAACAAGGAGTTTGTAATCAAGGTAATCGTTTCATTGAGCAAATTCCATACGACAGACACTGCATTTTGCTAGCTGAAACACTGAAGCACACCATGATAGTTATTAAGAATGGCAGTAATTGAGAATACATTGCCTTAAAAGTGGAAGATTTAAGATATGCATTCCACTTATCTCCAGCAAACACAAAGTGGGGAAGGAGGAGATCAGAAAGTATACCTTGACCTTGTTTAAATTTCTGAGCATTTCACATTAAATTGTTTGTTTAAAAACAAATGTGATTCATTTATTTTAAACATTAAGATGCAGAAAAATAGACTTTACAAGTTCATTCAAGACAGTTCATTCATTATTCTGCAGCAGAAAGATAAATGTGCACTTCCTTCACACAGTTGACTGTATTCAATTGCAAAGTGATCCAACATATAAAACATATAGTATTTATCTACCATCTCTACTGTTTTTGTCATGGTCAATATAAAGAGTTTTGAAAGTGAAAATCACTTTATTACTCCTTTCAGGTATATTTCTCCTTTTCTCAGAAAGCCCAAAGCTGCCTACATGGGGGCCTAATTTTATCCCAACAATGCTGTAAGGCAGTTAGGGCTGAAAGAGAATGCCAGGCTCAAAATCACCTGGTGAGATTCCTGTTCTTTATTTATATTTCAAATTTATCACCGCTCATCTCAGTACAGAGTGACTCTGAACTCTGTTCTTCCTGGTCCCACATTGTGGACATTTTAGTAAAACATACACCCAACCTAACATTGCAAACTTAAATCAATCACAATTCTATCATCTCTTATTTTTATACTGCTTTACCACTTCCTTTTTAAAGTATATCACATGAACGCCTCAGAGACTACTATGTAACTGATGCAAATAATCACAAAATGAAATTTAACTGAAGTTTCTTTGGATAAGTTGAGAACAAGAACAACCCAACTATAGCCAACACACAAATTAAATGAGGTATGTTTTTTGTTCTCCTTATGTAACAGAAAAGTTTTCCACATAAAACTGCTAAAACAGTAGTGACTCTTAAAGGAGTAAAAATATGAGAAACAGAACATGGATTTCTTATGAAGGTTTCTTTCCTACTGTGGGTGGAGAACTAAGCTGTATTCTTAAGAAAAGACATGGAGAACATGTGGTTTTCTTATCCAATAGTTTAAAGAATTGTTGCACAGTTAATTTGGTTGATCTGTTCTTGGAGCTTTATTCATTGCTGAGTTGTATTATCTTTATAGCATATTCCCATCCTGATTTTATAAAGTTTATGAACTCTTCAGATTTACAGCAGAAAAAGGCCATGCAACATTTTAAAACATAAACTACCAGCTAATATAAACAGAATGTTTGGGAGTTCATGGGACATATATGGCGACAAACAGCGTAAACTAGGCTCTTGAAATTTATGGAAGGAATGTTACAGCCAAGTCATATATTTTTCTTGCTACTGATATTCAGAGCACTGGGGCACAAGAAATCAGGAACTACAACACCATATTTAAGATGTGTTTTCTGTATCATTATATACAATCTTCTTTTATTTAAAGCAACTATACCCTGCTTTTCAGCCAGAAAAACTTCCAAAGTGGTTTACAAGTCTTACATATTGTATGGAGTTGTCACTCAGACACTTCTAACATCTATTTTATTATTTTAGTTATTTGACACAGTGCCCTTCTTTACAAACTCTTGCAATAAATGCATGTTTTAAAAGCTTAAAGGTGCTTTTCTTGCCTTTTTGAACCAGGGCCACACTGTGAGGAACTGAAGATTCATGGGAGTAGCCTTACTTGACCTCCACAGATACAGGAGCTGATTCTTCAGAATCAGCTATAACAGATTAAACCAGAATATGGGCAACTGTAACATATAAAGTGTATGTCACAACTAAACATTTATCACCAAACGTTCCTGGCCCCAAATCCTTTTAATCAGTTCATTAGTTGGAAGTGGCAGCAGTTCAAGCATCTTCTAGATTCCTTCTTCTTATCCCATCTTTTTTTTTTTTTTTAAAGGATTGTGGATTATACCTGCATAATAAGGGGTGGGGAGAAATAACATGAAAAATACATGGGTCTTGGTTGCCCTACTGATACATGGCTTATCAGCATGGTTGCACTTGAACATACTATATCGCAAAAGATGTTACACAATTTATCTGACAAGAAGGGAAGAATCTGTAAATAATGCACGGAAAGAGTCGCTAAAGAGCCTGAGGTCTTGGCTTTACTGGTGCTGCACTGCAACTTAAGATTTTTTTTTTCTACCTTGAAAATATAACAAGGAACTGTGATGCTCCAAGATCTCTTTTTTGAGATGTAAACACCAATACCAAAACATCCTCTGGCCCAGTGATTTTTATCCTGTGACTGGTAAAACCTTGGTAGCAAAACCCTTAAAATAACCAGGGCCAGCAATTTCATCCCTTCCTATTCATTGACTGGGAGAACCACCATACTAAACTAGACTCTAGATCGGACACCTTGGTTAAATCGCTTCAGACTTACCATGTTTGTTATTCTAAAGTCAAAATGTACATTCCCACTTATTGCTTTGGAGGTCAAGAGAAAAGCCAGAGACCTATAATAATTTCAGGACTGGATTTTAAGGCTGCCATTCACATTAAAGCCCTTTTCTTTCCAGTTCTTCCAGTGTAGCTTGGATTCTATGAACTGCCTCTTTCCTTGCCTGGCGCACATGGTCCTGGCCACCTGTCTCTACAGAGTCCAGTTCCAACAACTTCTTGGTCAGCATTTCTTCCAGTAACCAGTAGTCCTTGTCTGTCTTTTTACCTACAAATTCATCTACCTCTTCTTCCAACTGTTCAATTCCCTCCATAACTTGTGCAATCTTCTGTATTCCAGGCTGCACATTAGTTGGAGGCTGTACATTTATTTTAGAAGCTGATCCATTGTCAATCACAGAATTGTCAATCACAGATGGTTTCTTATGTACATTATCATACAGCTGGGGCTGTGCACTATACTGCACTTTGGGGTTGGAAGCAGATGGCTTAGTGTCAAGCTGTGCTGGCTTGTAGTCATTCATGGTCCCAGAAGGCAAATTATTGGCTTCAGGAAGATAACCATGTTGGTTAATTCCTTGATCCATTTGGCTATAAGAGTCCTAAAGCAGAAAAAAAGCAATTTCAACAACTCTGTCAATTCCATTTTCCCCCATCCTGTATCAAAAATGCTGTGAAAACAGATCCTTAGGTGGCCAATATTGCCAGCCTGCCTCTCTGCATATTTGTAAGATCTGCATGCTCAAGATTCAATGCAAAAAAAGGCTCTGCCACTGAAAGCCACTGGACAGGACCTGAACTTTGAACCTGTCAGAACGACATCACAATGAGCCATGATCCAATAGCCTGAAACCTAGGTGACCTCATAGGTTCCATGGCATAGTAAGCAGTTTCCCCCCCAAAAAAGAACATAAGAGCTCACTGGACTAAGCAGTTCCTTCCTCACATACATACAAAACTGTTAACTGTAAACAGCAATGAGATTGTAGTTGAACACGTAAACCTACCAGCTACTAGACTGATAGATTTAAATAAACTTCACCTTAACTCTATCTAGACCTTTACACTCCATATAGTTTCAATCATTCTTTTTACATTAATTTTCTATCGTACGTTAGCAAGTTTGTTAGTAAAGACTCAATCACTCTCAAAGTATGTATTTGTAAATTTTTAAATCACTTTCCTGTAATCAGTATCTGCTTGCTCAAAACTGTCTTAATTCTGTTCACCTGTGTTTCTTTATTTCAAGCTGGTGATACTTTGCTTATTTTAAATTAAGTAACTCAATCAAATCATTTATTTTGGCTGATTGTTAGTGTTTTCAAACAGTTTCAATTCTACCAGATTTCCATTTTTTTGAAAAAACCAAAGCTCTGTTTGTGTGTGTGTGTGTGTGTGTGTGTGTGGATGTGGATGGATGGATGGATAGCTATCTATCTGCTGGTCACTATCCCATATAGTACTTCCAACTGTCTTTTCTCATTTGTTTAGTTCTTCACAAATCAGCATTAGCAAAACCATAAGCATAACATACAATTATAGGCAAGGGCAACATTTATAGTTTAAACCAACAGAAGCTATGGTATTCCAAAGCCACAACCCTGAATTTTCAGTATATTCTTTAATACTTCGCATTAAAGGATGAGTAAGTATAGCTAAACTATGAACTGGAATTACGTCTTTCAGGGTTTTTAAACAAAACAGCTGTCCCCAAACAAGTGCTTATTAAACTGCAAGTAGCAAGCACCATTTTTAATATTTGAATTCTGCTCAAAGAGACTCAGAAAGGTACCATTCTAACAGGATTCTTCCTATGATATACCTGTAGAGCACAAATCCTAGAGCAGATGAAAAAAAGGGAATTCATGATCTTGAATTAATAATGCACCAGGGAGAGAGAGACCTTGTGTATTTCAAAAACATACCTTTGGATGGTTATTTGGAGGAAGTGGAGCAGACGCACCACTGCCAGACCAAGACTCTGCGATGTATTGATTCCCATGTCCTGCTGGGGCAGGAGGCCAACCATAGGGGGTCTGCATTCCATAAACTCCAGGGGTCTGCCAAGCTGCTTCTTGAAGTCCTGGCTGAGGAGGGGGTGGCCTCTGCTGTGGAATGCTATGATTGCAATCGCCATATGGATAGGGTGGGAGTGGAAAGCCTGGGGCCTGCAGGAAAAGGGGAACATGGAAACATTGTTCCTTTATTCACCCCAGGAAAGCCTGCTTGCTTGCTTATATATTTATTTATTATTAAATTTGTATGCCGCCCATCTCCCCAAACGGGAAGCAAACTGGCAAACAATGCAGCTCGCATAACAGCAGTGTTATACATGCCCCCCAGGGGCATTCAGAACTGTCCACACCACCGCATTTTGCACCAGCTGTAGCTTCCGGATACTCTTCAAGGGTATTACTTAACAAAACATTGAAGGCATTTCTAGTAGCAGTGCTTCTATGGCACTATTACTTTAATGCTTTAACGGAAAAAAACATTTCCATTATCTGTTCATGCTTCAAAAGCCCTGGCACTTTTCTGATGTGCGCATCTGATTCTGTTACATCCGGCATGGGTGTAATACAGCTGAGGGAGCAATGGTTTGCCCTCCCATTTCCTGATTCTCATGATCAGGACGTATGCCAGCACTTTATAGTAGATGCTTTTCAGCACCTTGTGTGTGTTCCTCTTCTCCCAGTATTCGAATACTCCCTTTTGATTCATTGTCTCTACATCTGTCACTTTAAAAGGAGAAAGAAGGGCAGCAGTTGAAACAGACAAACAGACTTTTGTCTGAAATAGATAAAATAGTGTATCAGTTTTCATATATTTTATTAAGTAAAAATAGGCAGGTGCTATTTCAGCACAGTAATTTAAAAAAAAAAAATGCCAACCCATGCCAGGATTATAGCTGTGCCACCTGTTGGAGGAGAAATGAGAGAGGATGTGGAAAGTCAAGGCAAAAGTGGTCCCAGTGGTGGTAGGAGCACTCAGGGCTGTGACTCCTAAGCGGGGAGAGTGGCTCCAACAGACCTCAGGAACAACATCAAAGCTGTGTGTGTCTGCACACACACAAATATATTGATGATTCATATCAGATATTTACCTGTGGAGGGGAGTATCCCGCTACCTGCCTCCTCACCATGGAACCTTCAGCTGGACAGTCTGGAGGGGGGTAATTCCAGTTTGATGCTGGGGATGGAGTTCTATATATGCTAGAAGACTCTGTGGAGTAAGTGGCAGGAGGATGCTCTGAAGAGTAGTATGTGTTTGATTGTGGGAGTGTGGGATATGGCGGCCTCGTCCCAGGAGCTGGATATGAAGGTCCATAGACACCATTTGTGTAGGAAGAATCAATTCCCTGAAAGAAAACACTGTCTGTAAAAAAGCTAAGAAGGAAACAAAAAGACCAGAACACATCCTCTCCAGCAGCCAACACCCAGATAAGCAAAGGTTAACACCAGGCAAGCTATCAAACAGAAAACAATACCCTAATCAAGGAACTACCAAGGAAAAAACCACACACCCACTAACGCTGGCAGGACACGCTACTGTATATGAACAGAGAGCAAACCCCACACTTGCTAGCACTGATGTTACCTAGTCAGGTAATGAAATGTCTGCAAGCAAACAAACATGCTCAGAGAACACCAAGGACTCCACAGCAGAATTAGCTGTTTGATTTATAATTGTTTGCTTGTTTCTGGTAACAATAAAGCAAAATGACCCAGTTGGCAAGATATTAAAATCACACTGATACTTATATATGAAAGAAGCTGATTAGCACAGAACAGGAAGTCTTATCAACAGTGATGACAGGCCAATAAATAATGTGAGACAGATTTTACAAACTGTCAGTGCTAAGATCCATATAGCTTCATGAGTTTTGCACTCACGTGGCACCTAAAGTTTTACACGGAATGGTGCTATTACATAGTAGAGACCCCCTGAAAAATTACATGTGGTACTACTTAATTTGATGTTTTTAAAATTTTGTTATTGAGATACTGCCTACTCTCAAACCAGAAGCCCAATGATTCTATAAGAAGCCATGTCCAGACAAAATGCAGTACGTTATTCCTATTACTCTACCTGGCCTTGAAGCTCTGGTCCAACAGGATATGGATTTGGATAGGAAGCTCTTGGAGATGAATTCCAGTACTGGGGGGCATACCCAGGATACGGAGGCTGTTCCTACAAGGAACGATAGTTAATTCCTGTAAGTGATTAACTCACACCTAGAATATTTCTAGAAGAGTTTGTTTCTCACTTGTTGCATACAAGCTGAAGGTCAGACCATCAACAGGAGGTTCGACAGAAGGTTGCTGCATCAGAGACAATCTTCTGGCAATCCATGGCAACCAAGCTATATTCAGCAGTCTGCTTGTAGCGACATGCTTTGTTTCTGTTCTAAGAAGATCCTCGTAGCAGAGGAGCCTCTGAAAAGTAATGATGTCCTTGGGCAGGGCTCAACTCCTGATGACTGTGTGGGAGTAGCTATACAGCTTTCTTGGCTACAGTACAGAAGTGGTTTGCCACTGGTTTCATCCAAGGTGTTTTTCAACTTCATAGAGCAGTCTACAGCCCTTGTGATCCCTGGCACAATTCCATCCAAGTTGAATGAGGCACAACTGAGCTCCGACAAAATCTGCTGGTGCTTTAGCAATGCTCCTGAACGCATAGATTGAGTGTGATTACATTTTAGCGAACACAGAACATTTTAAGAATACAACTATTTTAAGTGGTGACTGGCAGGTAGGCAAGGACTTCTTGTATATAATTGTATATAAGACTGATTCACAATCACTGGGCAAAAATAGTATAAATGTATTGTAAAATGGAAGTAAAACCTTCTAGTCTTCTCAAGGTCATACCAGGGCATGGAAAGAACAGGAGCTTACTTTTTCATGCAAGACCATGCTCTAATGTTATACATGAGCACAGCTATGATTAATAACAAATTTAGATTTTACCTGCAAAAATCACAAATCCTACATGGGGGGGGGGGAGGCAATCAGACACCAAGTGAATGAAGTAGAAAATAATATGAGAATTTACTACTGGACTCTGCAGTACTTCCAGTTTACATTTTTGAAATAAATGTTTTACAACATCTTAAAGCTTAGTTCATCTGTTGGGTGATTGTTACAATATACAGCAGAATCAGAAACTGTTGTGGTTTGGGGATTTGGTGCTGGTAAATGTCTAGATACTACATTCATGCAAGTATATTACAATAATCTGATAGCAGTTTTCTGGATCTGGAAATAGTGGCTATATCACTATGGTTTCTTCCAAGCAATGACTGGAAATCTGTAATCTTCAAATGTGGAGATACAAGCACAAATAAGGAACACATCAGAGTAACCAGTATGTATCCTAACAATACCTAAACACAAGCTTAAAAATGTTTAAGCATACCTTAAGTACAATAATCTCTCAGAAGACCTTAGACTAATATACAATTGAAACTAGAGACATTTCTTTTGAGATTGATGGATAAACAGTTGGAAAAAAAATGGAACTTTGTTTTTATATATGATAACAGCAGCAAGACTTTTATATGCATAGTGGAAGAATGGATGGTGAAATTGATGGAATGGGCTGTGATGGCAAAATTGACAGCTTTCATTAGAGAAAAAAACATTGATAAATTTTAATGCTGACTGAAACCCCTTTTAGACTTTTTGCGTGAAACAGAAAAAAATGAAATCATGATACATGGATCTGATGATTAGAGATAGTAGACAACGAAAAAAAAATGAAAGTTATTTTGTAAACTTAGAGTAAGAGCTTGAAGCAACTTTATACTTATAACTGTTGTAAAATAAAGTTGGAAGTCATTTTTCTTTTGTATTTCTTTTTCTTCTGCACTTTTGATCTTGTTTTTTTTTTCATTCTTTACCTCTCTTTTCTGCTTTCTATCTTAATTATTAGTTCTTGTTAGTTTTTATCTCTTTATTTTAAAAATCTAATAGTTATTTTTTATAAAGTACAATAATCTCAAATAATTTTATTTAAGATGCAAATAAGTCACTCATATCTTTGACTTTAGTCTGTTGTCAGTTATATAAGACTAAGTATGATGGTAAAAAAAAATAAGAGCGTAATGTTATCTGAAAGACCAAGCAAGTTATTGCTGCATAAACACTTGTGGAACTCAGTTTACTCTCATAAATGTTGAGAACCAGCCATATTTTTAGAAATGGAAGTGCAAGATGCTGCAAGAAATATCAAGAATTTATATAAGTACCATACTGCTTTCCTCAAGGAAAACATTTTCAGTTCCTATTAATATCCATGTTTCTTTAACCAATATAATTTCCAGTGGGCCTTCTTATCCTTTATTTTAGGAGACTCCTTAATGAATCTTTTAAATTAGATATTTTGTATTGGAAATCTTTAACCATTAGTAGTAGAAAGATTAAAATCTTCAGGACCTATTTCACTAAACCAGCATGTTGTTGTTGTTAAATGCTGATTGAGCTATTAATTTAAGTGGCATCAAAACACAATTTGAAATCATTGTTTTTACATCTTCAACTTCTGCAGATATTTGTGGTGTGCTAAAGATAACATTGGTAAACCTATGTTATGTTTAATTTAACAATTACCTGGGGAACATCTTGCCTTTCACACTTACAGACTCACTATTTACTGAACTGTCACCAGCAGTGACTAACTAAAGGGTAGGCTTTATCTTAAATCTCTCTTCAGCAATCAAACTAATTGAAAGCCTTGCCTGATATTCTCATTCACAGCCTATCAAACTCTCCAAGAATTTATAGAATGTAGGTATAAGTAGTCTCGCATTTGTCCTCAGTGTGGTTTAGCTGGAATCCTTAGGCACACATATTTAATTATTTCTTAAAATTCCAGAGACTAAAATGTTTTCCAAGTACAGGAAGTTAATAAAACAAAATATCATGTCATTTTAAAACACATTAAAGTTACTTCCATTCCAATATTAAAATAAGGTGTCAAGAATTATAGTAATAATATTGTATTATTCTAATAAACAATGACTAGCTTCATTAACTAAATGAAATCTGAACTAAAGCTTAAGGCTGCCTCATCTCTAGTTGTCTGAATTTTGTAGGCATATGCCTCCTCCACAAAGTCATTTACTTGCATGAGTTTGCCAAGCTAAAAATGCAACATTATATTTCACATTTAAGTGCAAAAAGGTGGCTCCTTTTTAATGTTTTGTATTGTTCTACTTCTATTATTTGAGATCATCACATGAATATCTACATGTGTATGAAAAGGTTAAGAATTAATGAGTGCAATATTGCTAAAAATCATACACAATCTTGTAAGAATTTCACATACAAAGAGATTCCACTGCAAATGTTTTCATACTAGCTCCTCTCCTCCACTACAACCATCCACAGTAGTACAAGAACTAATCTCACAAATAGCAATTCAGATCATACTCTTGCTTGAAGAATTTTCTAGGTGTTAGGGTATATTAGACAACTGTTCACAGTTTAGACTTAGGATTTATTTGGTACTCAATCAGAATCTTTATCACCCAATCATTAAAGCATTATTTAAATGCTTTATTTTTACAAACCCAACTTTTAAGCTGGGAGAAGGCTAATGTACAGTTAGCTTACTGTACATTAGCCTTCTCCCAGCTTAAAAGTTGGGTTTGTAAAAGAAAGATGCTGTACTGAAGCAAATGCTTTTAGCTTAAAGCATTTGCTTCAATACAGCATCTTTCTTTTAAACAGTTCCACCATTAACTACTTTTTGAAGACCTGCTAGTTTGCACCTGCTTCAATATTTTAAAAACTATATAACAAGTTCAAAAAAAGAAAACAACCACACTAAAAAGCAGCTAAGAGCCAGCTAATTCTACCCCAAGCTTTGAAAATAAGCACCATTTGCATGTAACATAACCATCAATGGAAGGACCCTCTCAGAATACAAAATATTAAGACCACTATGTCAAATAAGACTTCCTCAGAACCTATCTTCTTGACACAGCATTGTTAGAGAGCCTGGAGCATTTTACTGTACAAAGTCCTAAAAGAAAAGACTAAACAAAACAGACTTGTACACAGGGCAGTTTTTCCCCCGATTTATGCACCAGTGCCTTCCCCATTTTCCTCTAAACATAGAATGCATTAGCCAGCAGTCTCAAATTTAGGAAAGCACCACCACAAACCACTTCCTGAACCTCTGGGCTCCATTTTTCAAGAATCAAAGTCTGCAGGATTTTCTGGGAGGCAGGGAGGGGGGAGACAAGGAGGAAAAACTCTAGAAAGGAGCAAGTGGAAGATATTTCATACAGGACTTACCATATCTTAACTTCTAACCAATCCAACGTTTTTCTCCCCTCTTTTTCTTAGCTGAGCCAAGGAAAGGTTTTATTTTGGTTCAGCTCCAGCATGCGTGTACTTGGTGTGGAAGGAGGAATGCATCAGCCAGAGTTAGCTAAACAATCATTTTTAAAAAGGGGGGGGGGAATAACGAGGAGGCCAAACTGGACTGGCTTCCTCTCACTTCCTTCTCAAAGTAGACGCAACAGACTAGGAGCACGTGGCAGCACTTCACGGGGGGAGGGAGGAGGAGAGGAGAGCAGACGGTGGCCCGAGGGGGCCAATTACATCACACAGCGTTAATAACTGGGGAGGTAAAATAGAGTACGGATTGGGCCGTTACCTGGGAGCCGCCCTGAGCCGCTCTCTGCGCACTGCCGCGGTGCTGGGCACACCTAAACGGTGCCGTGCCCCATGGTGGTGGGGGAGGCTCCGGCTCAGGCCGAACTCGTTCCACTTCCGTTCCGCGTAATCTTCTTAACGCCGCCGCCATTATAGATTCTTAATTCTTAGCCTTTATTTCCCCCTCGTAAAGCAGTGCGCCTGCGCACCCAGCAACCAATCACAAATATCAACCCGCCTCTTCGGCTTCGATTGGCTATTTACGATATTCCCGGATGTGGGGAGAGCTATACGGTTTTGTTAAGGTAATAGAGGCTACAGCTGACGTCAATAAGCGAGGACCGCTCCCGAACGTCACCGCGAAAAATATCCAATCAGCGAACTGGATTAGGAAAAACTTTGCATTAACTCTTAAACCGCCGGCGAGAAGAATTCGTGTTTTATTTAGTGCCCGGCTGAGAAATTCGCCTCCATTTTTTTCTCCTGTCACTTGTCATTCATTTCGTTGTCGTTTCATTGTGCTATTATAGTTTTTTGCTTGTAATTGTTTTTTATATATTCTTTTTCGTTGTTGTGCACAAGAGTCACTTTGTGTGAGATAGGCAGCTGTATAAATACGATAAATAAATAAATACATTTCAGAGAGTAGAATTTGCTTTCTAACTTTATTTCGAAAAGATCAACATTGTCGTGGGGGGAGTTTAGTTTCTTCTACAAGTTTAGTAACAAGGTGGTCCCTAGATTGGAGGTCAAATGGAGAGTCCCCATCAAAAAAAGATTGAAAAACTGAGGATGGGGCAGAAATGAAATGAAATAATATTGCCCAGATTGCATAATTGTCCACACACTTGGTAGAAAACTTTGAAAGGGATTTTATATCCAGGAATATTTTAAATTATTATCTTTTAAACAGGTTTAAAATATGTATTATTTGTCTGTACGTATTAAGGAAACTCAGCAATGGTGTTCGGTTAACCCAGTTCAGAATGGTATTTGAACCCATCTTGACTGCTACACATATATCTGGAGGAAAGCAGGTTAGGGAAAGCTGCATTTTCAATCAAAATCTTCTTAGTCTTAATAAAGTTAACAACGATAAATATAGGACAAAGGGCATGCAAATCTTTCAGGATGCTTTTTCCCCTTCTCCGACCTTATCCTAAAATAAGTAGCATACATACACAGAATATAATAGAATTTAAAATAGAACAGAGCCAGTTTGGTGTAGTAGTTAAGGCATCAGGCTACTGGGAGAACATGAGTACTAGTCCCGGCTTAGGCACAAAGCCAGCTAGTGACCTTGGGCCAGCCCCTCTCTCTCAGTCCTAGGAAGAACTCAGTGGCAAGCCACTTCTAAAATCTTGCCAAGAAAACCGCAGGGACTAGTCCAGGCAGTTGCCAGGAGTCAAAAACTAGAATAAGACCAAAAGGGTAAAATGAATGTGCAATTAAAACCCAAGGTCACCCAGTGATCTTCAGGCCGAGTTAAGATCCAGCAAGCTTACCAATACAGTACATCACGATTCCGGGGCTGGGGTCACAGCGCCTTCAGTGATGGTTGACTGAACAAACTGCATCAGCTGGACTCCCACAGGCTTCAGACCACCTTAGGGCAGGGTTCCCACCACGCACCCAGGGAGCCGTTGCACGTGGTTTGCGGGTCCCGCTGCGGCCCAGCGCAACTCCTCCTGGGGCCAGGGGCTCATAGCCACGGAGGGGCTCCGTCGTTCTTAACATCTGCTGTTCTTCCTTCGCCTTTGAGATTTCTTTTTTTTTTTAATTTTTAAAAAATAATCATTTTTTTATGTTTTATAGTTTTGTTGTACGCCGCCCAGAGCCGCTCTGCGTGGGATGGGCAGTTGTATAAATGGGATGAGCAAACCCAGGAGGACACCAGCCACCCTAAACGGAGACGCGCAGCTGCTGATGGGGCCCGCCGCGCGCAGCCCTCCATCCATCCATCCATCCATCCATCCCGAACGGGTCGTGCAGACTCCCCGCGGCAAGCGGGCGCCCCCGAGCCCTTCCCACTCCCCCTTGGCTTGCGCGCCAGCCACCCGGGCGGGGCCCTTCCGCGCCCTCCGCCCTTCCCGCGCCGCCTACTTAAGGGCCGCGGCCGGCGGCGCCAGGCGCTCTCCCGGGAACGTCCATGCGCACCAGCCCGCCGGGCACGGGCCCCCTTCTGTCTCCCCGCCCCGCCGGAGCTTGTGCTTCCGGACCGGGCGGGGAGCGGCCGAGGGGAGGTTCCGCTTCTCCGAGGGCCGATGCGGGCGGCGGAGCTTCCGCTGCGTCCGGCGGAAAAATGAATTACATGCCGGGCACGGCCAGCCTCATCCAGGACATCGACAGTGAGTAGCGCGCGGGGCGCCGCGGCTCGGGGCAGCGTCCCTCGCGCTGGCCGGGGGCTGCGGGCGGGCGGTCTCCCCTCCTCCTGCTGCTGCTGCTGCCCCCCGTCCGCCTCTCGGGTCTTGAACCCGTCCCCTTGCGGCTCGCTCCTCGAGACAAAGCCGCCTGTCCTCTGGAACGGCCCCGCTGGAAGGGCGCCGCTGCCCCGCGAGCACGCTGGCGTGCGTGCCAGGGGCGGGCTGGGGACAGGCCACCGGTATTAGAGTGGGGGGGAAGGGGCGCCACCCCCCTTCCCCAAAAGAGGGGCGTGGAGCGCGGCGTTCCTTCGGCGTCGCCAATGAGGACCGGCGGCCGGCGAGCGCTCCGAGCCGCGCTCCGCAGTAGGGCTGCTCTGCCTGGTTTGGAGCGCGGAGGGCGGATCCGTTGGCGCTGCCGTCCCGGTTTCCCTCGCTCTCCGCCTTGGAAATGGCTTGGGAAGGCTGCCGCTTGCCTTGCCGTGGCTCTGAGCAAGTTGGTGCAGCCGTGGTGAATGGGATGAGCTACGCTTTTTTTTTTTTACATTTTTTTTATCCTGCCTTTCTTATGTTATAACTAATTCAAGGTGGCAACATACCTTATATCCTTCCTCCTCCTGTTTTCCCCACAACAACCACCTTGTGAGGTGAGTCGGGCTGAGAGAGGGGGACTGGCCCAAGGTCGCCCGGCCGGCTTTCATGCCCAAGGCAGGACTAGAACTGCCATCTCCTGGTTTCACGCCTGGTGCCTTCACCGCTACGCCAACCTGGCCCTCTCTTCCCATCTCAACATCTACACTTGGCTGGGTTTCCACAGTGCCCTAAGCTGTAACCCATGGTTTTAAAGTCATCACTGAATTTGCACAAAAGCGGAGGGATTGAAGCCTAAACTTTCTTCCTACCTTGGTGAATGGTTAGCATGAAGTCCAAGTTTTTTGTAGAAATCGGCGCTGTTCGCAGGAGACACTGAAACATCAACCGGGCAACCATATTTTACAGTAGTCTGATGTGTTGCATGATGGCTTCCTTTAGTGATATGTTTGTTGATGGATTTTAAAAAGCAGCATAACAGGTAGACATTTATCCTTCCAGTTCTGGTCAAAAATAACAGCATTTTTAGATATTTCTTGCATAATAACCTGAGCCACAAAATAGCTGACTACATTTTTAGACTAGCATGTTGTGTATATGGAGTCCATAGGGTGAGTTTATGCTTCGCTGTAGCGAAGGAGCCCAGAACATTGAGTTGAGTAAACCATAGCTTACGATGTGTTATAAGCACAAAATATGGCAGACTGGCAACGCCAGTTTAGAATGGGTAAACTGGAGGGTTGTGAGTTAGCCAACAGAGAGATCGAGGGAGGAAAATCAAATCCAAACAATGAAAATTAAATCCAAATAGTGAAGCTAAAAGTGCCTCTCTCCATTTCACAGTGAATCTGATCATTCTTTATTATTTCAGATAGAAAACGTAGGTGGTAAGCATTTCTATAGAAACAAAACAGGGCTACTGGAAAACAACAAAGAGAAGTATTGATATATTTGGGGGAGCTCCAAGGCTTATAGACTTTCAAAACTGTAAAAAGCTGATTCAACCCTCCAAAAGACCTGATTTTTATAAATTATTCTAATATGACTTTTATCTTTTTTCCCCGCCCCAGAGAAACACTTGGTCCTCCTTCGAGATGGCAGAACGCTGATTGGATATTTACGCAGCATTGATCAGTTTGGTATGCCACCCTAATCTTGCCATTTATGTACTCCTTTATTGTCCTTTGTACAGCTCGTATTTGGCCGTAGCCAGGAGTTCAGAGAAAGAAAAAATACTGAGGGAGGAATGGGGAGAAGGAAAAATGTAGCCTTTCATTCTGAACTTAATAGCACTTATTACTGACAGAGTTTCACTATTTAGAGCCAGTTTGGTGTAGTGGTTAAGGCATCAGGCTACTAGGAGACCAGGAATTCTAGTCCTACCTTAGATGCAAAGCCAGCTGGGTGACCTTGGGCCAGTCCCTCTCTCTTAGCCCTAGGAAGCAGGCAATGGCAAACCACTTCCAAAAACCTTGCCAAGAAAACTGCAGGGACTTGTCTAGGCAGTCACCAGGAGTCAAAACTGACTCAAAGGGACCGGGGGGGGGGGGGGAATATATATATATTCATATTCTCAAGTTGGAGAAGACATTCAGTCTTCTCCAGCTTGACAACTCTCAGAATTCCCAGCTATAGTCCAGTGCTGGGTGAAAATTCTAGGAGCTGGGGTCTCAACGGAACTGGAGATAGCTATATTATGGAGAATAGCAGAGCAGTTTTAATTACCCACAGTGCTCCTGAAGTAGCATCATTAGGGCTTTGTGAGAAATTTAAACTCTGGGTAGTTCCAGCCTTCCACTGCTGTCAGCTAGACTGAATATGGGCTGCTGAGAAGGACACTTTGGATAATGGGTCCAGGTGCTCTCAAACTTTTGAGTTGGCCCTGCTTTCCAAACTATATTTGGGGGGCCTGCTTGCAACTAGCTTGTATCCTGCAAAGAAAACCTCAAAACGTATTTGATACACATTCCAACTTTGTACTCTAGTGGGCATTCAAGGCAACTGGTAACATGGAAAAACAAAACAAAAATGGAAAAAGTTAAACATATCAGCTAAGATTAATACTGAACTTGATTCTAAAATCAATTAACCTGAAAACGTCTTGTTAATATAAATTGATGAGCATCAGGCAATGGAGGGGTGGCTGAGCTTGAGAAATTGGAAAGGGTTAGAAATCTGTCTTGCTGTCCACTGACTTTTCACACTCAGAAGCTTACAACTTCCCTTTAGGAAATGTCAAGGAGTCTCCTGGATTAAAATCAAGATAAATGAATGGACTCTTAGGATCCCTTGAATATAGATTTCTACCTGATGAATGTGAACTGAAAATCTTTCTCCCTCAAGAGCTGTATGCCTTTCTTCTCCCACTGTGAGATTAGTCTCTAGCCTGGAGAAGAGACCTAACTCTGCCATCTTCTTGGCCTTCAGAAGTGTTTTCTAACTGACTTACAAGGTTATTTACTTATATATTATGTGTTGGTTAGATTTACAGTCTGCTTTTGCTGCAGCAGTTCAAAGCTGTGTACATGGAACTCATTCCTCATATCCTCCTTCCTCCACAATAACAACCTTGTAGAATTTTGGGCCACAGCCTCTGGGAAGAAGCTATAGTTCAGGAAGTCCTCCCAGCATCTCCCAAGTTTAGTTTTGATATATCCTGTTCTGAATGATCAGATGACCAGAAAGATCTGTCAGAAATCTTAGTAGCCAATACTGATTGACATAGCACTCGGTTAGTGTGATCTGGGGGAAGATAACTTCCTTCCAATAGTCTTTTTGGACCAGTGGAGAACACCCCAAAATCATACTACTGGAACTCAGCAACAAATAACATTTTTGGCATGCTCTCTTTTCAAAAGTGATTGTCAGAGGCAGTCCTCTCCCATTTCAACCTTTAAAATCCCTACCTGGCCTGAAATTGTGCTACTGAAGTTCAGCCATTTTGCCATGGAATTTGGGTAGCGTGATTTTCAACTGTTATTCAGGCTTTAAGTATGAGAATACATGAAAGCAAATGTAGAAGTTCAGTTTGCTGTTGAACTCTGCTGAACCACTAGAGGGTACCAAATGCCACAGAAGATCAAAACCTAGGCATGCATGCAATTGGGTCTACTGTAGAGAGCTTCGCTTGAATTTGGACAATCTCATTTTAAGAATCGTAAAAATAGTTTCTTTTCTGTTCTTAGAAGTACACTATTATTGGGTTGTTTACTGAGCTTGTTTCTCTTCTTGCAGATGTTTTACATCTACAAGAATAAAAACAGACTCAGAATACCAAGAACTTAACAATTCGTTCCAGAGCTACATGTCGTCCCCATTATCGTATGCAGTTATTTTAGAGTTCAGGCTAGTTCTGGTATATTAAGGATTGGACAAAAATAACAAGAGCCAGGATAGACCCAACTCTCAGATTTAGTTCAAAAGTCTGTATTCTTTGGCAGATGCCTAATAGGCCCTTGTCATTCTTTTCCTCTGTTTTTGATTTTTCTTTCCAGTGTAGCAGAAAGTTGGAAAGAGATTGTATAAAGAGACTTGGGACTCTGTCCATTTGTCTTTAAGTAGGATAATTGTCTAACTGAGTAGAATGGGACCAAATTTGGTAAAGGGTGAGAAATTGGTAAAAGAAATACTAGGTTTGAAAATGGGCCAGAACAAACAGGGGGGTGCAGAGGAAAAAGACCTCCAGGGTATCACTGTGATGTTGGTCAATGGTTAGAATGTTTTCTACTGGACCCTTCTAAGCTGCGCTGGACGTATGACTCAAAGCAGAGCATCTGTAGCTCCTCCTGGTGCTTTCCCACAAATGCAATGCAAGCAAAAACCCACATAGAGATGCAACACACATTACTTTGTTACACAGAAGAAAATGTAGATGCCTCCTATGGACACTGCTGGTATTGGTATTGGAAAGAAATTCAGAAGCTGTGCTCTGTATTTTCTTTCATTTATAGGGAGTTGTGATCTTGGCTGTTGACCGGAGCGATAGAACTGAAAGAGTATATTGTGCCCATTGTCCTGGAATGAGAATAAGCAGTGGTGTTTGTATATTTCTGTAGCATGAGGTTAATGATATCTGGTATACGGTCGTGGAGCAGAAATCTAAAAGGTTCATTTCTCCCCAGATAGTTCCTGTTGAATTATTAAATAACGCTTGTCTGCAGATAATCACATTGTACTAGTGGTTGGTTCAGGCATACCATAATGGTTGTATTTGACCACCTCCTTACAAATAAACCTACAAATAATTGGAAGCCTGTATTGACATGCTGTGGTTTGGATTTAAAGTTGAAGTGTTTTGAGGTAGGCACTCGTGGCACATCTGTTGGGATCTCCTTAAAGAAGCTGCATTTTTTTCCCTGGGCTTGCACAGTAGCTGGGCAATCCCAGAAAATTGCACAAGTTAAGGAGGCAGTGACACGTATCCTCTGAAGCACCTTGTTTCACCCTTTCACTGTCTTCTTAACTCAAATGCATATTTTCATGGCATCACATTGTATGAGCCCAGAGAAAGGTACAGCTGCTTTCAGGAAGTGCCAACAGTTATGATATGCATATCCACTCCACTCTGAAGCATCTTTTGGGCTTCAGATCCAATATGTATGATATAGCTTGGATTTTTTTTGAACAATGCCTAGCATTCTGCAATTTCGTGCTGACCACAGAGGAGGACAAGGTTGGGTCCAGCCCTGCACCCAACCTGGAAGCTGAAGACACTGATTTGTTAGTAGGTTAGTAAATGCTTTAAGTAAGCTGAAAGAAGAGGGAGGGGAAACATTCTGTTATCAGCCTGTTACTCACCTGTATGGAAATCCTGGTCATCTTTGGGTTCCAGATGAGTTACATAAAGGGTAGATCTGTGTAACATGCCAGACTGAGTTTGGATTTGCATATCTCTGTGCAGAGTAGACTTCCTCTTGGAAAAATAAGGGATGTCCCCTGAGGTTGTGATTTTGCTATGCATGTGAAATACCAGGAAAAGGCCACTGCTCAGTGAGAAAGCAAAGAGACTTCTAGTGCACTGTCTTTTGCAAATATAGGTAGTCCTCATTTAGCAACCACAATTGGGACCCGCAACTTGGTTGTTAAGTGAAGTGGTTTATAAACCACCATTATATTTATGATCTTACATCTGCTTTCTTTTGTTTACAGACCTGTGAAGGTCATAAAGTTACTTTTTCATCCCGGTCATAACTGCGAACAGTTGCTAAATGAGGCAGTCGCTAAATGAGTACTACCTGTAGTGCACACCTCCCAATAGCACATCTTTCTAAATGAACCAGTCTTTGCTAAGGGCTCATTTGGAAATGGCCAGTTTTACTTTTATGATCCTATTGTCTCCTGATCACCAAGCTGGGAAGCTTTTGTAAACAGGCTTGTTTTTACCTTTAGAAAATAGTGGGGTGGTGTTCTCAGATCACTGAAATTGATTGCTGGAGGTATATATTCTTGGGTTCACACATGGTGCTAAGCCAGAATGTTGATTCTGGTTTACCATGGAATGTCACTCCAGCCATTTTGTTCTATAAAGCATTATTTATGTCTTAGAGTGTTGTATGAACTGTGGATTATTTAACAAATGGTAGTTAAGTGAACTATGATTTAGAGCAATGTGCAAACACAGTCACTAGCTAGTCATTCCTGAGCTGTTGACTGGCATTTCTTTGTTTTCAGGACACTTGGATGGATGGATGGATGGATGGATGGATGGATGGATGGATGGATGGATAAAACCTTTCCTGTCTAGAACTGTTTACCCCAAAGTTAGGGTTCTTTTTTAGCCCTGTTATTGGAGAGGTGAAGACTTGAGGTGGTCCTTTCTGCCTCCAAGGCATGCGTTCTGTTCTTGAGTTTGGATCCTTGAAAACTCATGAGTAATGCAATTTAAGTTACATATATGACAATGATATGTCTTTTGGGTACATACCAAAAGCAAGATGAAATGCCATTATATTTGCAAAAAGAACTGTGAAGGACATCTAAGAAGAGGGTTGTGTGGTATAATAGTTAGAATGTTTGACAACAAGGAATATCCATTATCAAATCCCCATCCAGCTGTGAAGGTCAGTTACTCAGTGATCTTCAATTGGCTAGCTGCTTACTTTCAGTGTAACCCATCTCACCGGGCTGTTATGTGAATGAAATAAGGTGAAGATTCACTTCTTGCATCTTGGAAGAAAAGCAGGAGGTAACATAAATAGGAATAGTGTGTCCAATGCTAATCAACAAGCAGAAAATATTTGCCAGTTGGTAGTATTGGGTTACCTCCTTACTCACCTGTGTGGAAATCCTGGTCATCTTTGGCTTCCAGATGAGTTACATAAGGGGTAGATCTGTGTAACATGCCAGACTGAGTTTGGATTTGCATATCTCTGTGCAGAGTAGACTTCCTCTTGGAATATTTGCAAAACACAGTGGCACAGAAACACCAAGTTGGACGGTTGCAGACTGTATATTCCTTTACAAGCAGCCACACATTTCAGTACTGTTTCCATCTCTGTTCCCTTCCTTCTCTCTCAACCTGCAGCAAATTTGGTTTTACACCAAACAGTGGAGCGCATTCATGTGGGAAAAAAATATGGTGACATCCCTCGTGGCATCTTCGTAGTGAGAGGCGAGAATGTTGTACTCCTGGGAGAAATTGTAAGTCAGCAACTTACTTTTTTTAAATAGTGTGGACTTCTGTGTGCCTCTTTGGGACATGGTGTCCTGTGGACATGTCAGAGTAGATCTTCTCTTCTACAGAAATGGCCCATCTCAGAGAATTCAGTGCTAGAGGTGTTGGTAACCCGCATGCAATGTCTTTTATTAAAGTTCAAAGCAGATGTGCTACACCCTTAAAGTATCATTTGGAACCTTTAAATCATCCTGATGTCTCCCTGAAATGAGCTAAGAATTTTCAACCCCTCCCATCCCACAAGGTCACCTTCATGCTCATCGTAATCCTCCAAGGCCAAAATCATGCAAAAAAAATGAAGTGCAGCCACTGAGCAATTTGCAGTTGGCCATCCATGAGTTTGATGGATCTGTATCCTTATCAGCAAAGCAGCTTAGTTGGACACTAACCTCAGGCAGTGGAATTATCCACTCTTCCTTTCTTGCCTCTGGGCTAAACCCAAGCATTCATGAATTTAGGAATAGATAAGCTAGTCTAACCTTCCCCATCCTTGCCAGATCTGTTGCACTTCTTGAAGTTTTCCATTGGCTGGTGGATTCTGAGAGTTGAAGTCCAACTCCTCTGGGTCAGTGTTAACAATGGCTTTATAACTGTGTTTTAATTTGTACTGTTTTAGATTTTGAATAGCTACCTTGCAGCTGCCTGCTTTATACCTTGTTTTCATTTTGCATTTCATTTGTTTTTATTATATATGTTTTTATTCAAATTGTAATTTTTTAGTAGGTCTTATGGTAAACTGCCCAGAGAACTTTGCTACTGGGCAGTTTAAATAAATAAATATGCATTCCAAATCCACTCAGTCTCATTTCTGCATTAATATGCAGTCAGGTTCAGTATCCATCATTCAGCTCTTCTTACCAGGAACACCTTACATCTGCTTTTACAAATACAATGACACTTTCTGTACAATTATGGATAAATTTGGTTTTTCGTGGTTCCAGCCTAGCAAACTTTATGCTTTAAAACATTAAACTTTTGGAAGCTATAGAGCTAAATTATCATTTGTTAGTGATACGTTACTTCTTGTATTAAAGACATATCAAGCATGAAAATTAGAAGAATCTTAGCCACTATTTGGACCAGCCTTCCCAACCTGGTGACTTACAGATGTGTTGGAAACCATAACTCAAGTGTTCTTAATTGATATTAGCTGACCTGAATGGGGATTACAGGCATTATAGGTCGATCTATCTGGAGGCCCAAGATTGGAGAAGGATTTTGATTTTTTAGGAGCTTCTTATATTTCTTTATTATAGCATAAAAAATTATCTTTGGTGCATTACTTTCTAACTGAGAATTCTGTTTGATAATGTGGAGTAGGACAAAGAGGCGCCGGACGTACCTGTATGAATTCACAGTGTTTGTGTTTTTGTGTCTCAAAGGGAGGAAGTTGCTGTATCCTTCCAGTTTCCAGCCCCAAAATATTGTTTGACTCTTTTTGTATTGCAGGATCTAGAAAAAGAAAGTGACACCCCTTTGCAGCAAGTATCAATAGAGGAGATCTTGGAAGTTCAACGGGTAGAGCAGCAAGCTAAGCAAGAATCAGAGAAGTTAAAAATGCAAGCGCTGAAGGAGCGAGGCCTCTCCATCCCAAGGGCTGATACGCTAGATGAATACTAAGTGTTCGCTTGAACTGTCTCCCCAAATTGAAGATATTGCGTACTGAAGTGCCCAAGTGATGGACAACTGTTTTTTTTTTATTATTATTGTTATTTTGGATTTTTCCCCCAAGCGCAGAAAACAGTCTAATCATCATGACGTACACTGTCGTTCCTCCTGTTTCGCAAAATCATTATTTCTGAAGACATCAGGAATGCTGATATTTTCATATAATCCAGCATGATCGGGCATCTGTAAAAGAGAATGCTGGTTTAGGACAACATTTCTTTTATCTTTTTTTTTTTTTTTATACAGTGATGACTTCTGGAAGAAGTGGGGAAGTAACACACTCTAACCTGTAAATAAAAAGTGATTCTGAGCACTGCTATGGCCAAGGCGGAAGCTCTACTGAGAATTTGCCTCTCCTCTTTCTAGTCACCAGTGCCTCTAGGGCCACACAGAAATTACCGGAGAGCACTTTTGTCTTGTGGAGACTTTAAGAGCCTCAAATAGGATGGAGAAGGTTTGACAGGAGCAGCTGAGTTGTTCTTCTCTGTGGAGTTCTTGGTGCTCTCTGAGCTTGGTGGTTTGCTTGCAGGTGTTTCATTACCCAACTAGGTAACATCATTGATGATGCTGAAATGTCTGCAAGCAAACCACCAAGCTCAGAGAGCAACAAGAATTCCAGAGTTAAATGCTGAGCTACAGATCTTTTCTCTTGCTCTGGTCTACTAAGATTTAACAGATGTAACCATAGGCAACCATAAAACAGCCATCTACCAGAAAGCAAGAAGTAAGATGGTTTCCTGCTATCTCTTCTAGTCCCCAAGAACGATCCCTATTAATTCACCTTTCCTTGGTGTTATTTTCTGGGCAACTGAGCTCACTTTCAAACAAAGAGAGGCTTCTGTTGCTTCCCTTGCTGCATCGTAAGAAGGCCCAGGAGCCCAGAGGCATTTTGTAAATAAAGGTAAATACTAGAAGTTGGCACATCACAGCAGGCCAGCTTCTCATTTGCTTTAAAGGAATGTAAAATGTCACCTGGGCCAGAGACCACAGCAAGAACAAAAAATCAACTTTATGTGATAAAATTGACACCTCCCCTTGCAGTCTGTCCCTTGATGCAGCAAGTAATGTCTGCTTGGGAGTTGTGGTTTTCAGTTTCTGAATAACAGTCCAAATTAATTTGCAGGAGTAGCCTGAGAATGAATAAGGTCCTGAGGATGCAAACTGCATTGTTCTCCTTAAGCAGTGCTCAAGCTGTGACCTACGTGGCAACTATTGATAGCAAAGGGCCTTTTGGGGTTGGGGAGTGGGAAAAAAAACTACCTCTCTTTACAGATGGTTTATGCTCCCCAAGCAGCGGGCTTGTAATGCTCTATGCTTGTCTTTCAGGGCATCTGTTTAATTTAGCGTATGCATGCTTGCCTTGAGTGCCCTCTGGATGGAACAGGAAGAGATAAATGAATAATATATGAGCTGCCAGTGCTGAGTTCTGCCTACTTCTGCTTGTGATAGTTACAAACATGCATCCTCAGGTTAAAAAAAGAAAAACCACAGGGTGAAGTCAAGCAGCCTGGGAACTTCTGATTCTGACTTGGTGTGTGTAGAAGAGATTCCCTACAGCTACAGACCTAGAGCTGCTGTTTTAACCTATAGGTCAGTGTTGTCCAAACTTGGCCACTTTAAGATGAGTAGACTTCAACTCCCAGAATTCCCCAGCCAGCATGGCTGGCTAGGGAATTCTGGGAGTTGAAGTCCACTCATCTTAAAGTGGCCAAGTTTGGACAACACTGACCTATAGGGTAGCTATAGATTTATTTGCCTTAGGGCCCAGGCAAGATCATTTTAGTTGAAACAACGTAATGATACTATATTGGACAATTCTGTGTGCAGTGGGGCAGAAATACATCCATTTCCCCAAATCCTGGTGCTTTTTTTCCCCTAGAGGCATGTAGATTTGCAAATTATGCACTTCTTCAACTTCATTTACTGCTCTGCTTCTCAAAGGAGTAAAACTCTGCCCCCCCCCCATGCCTCCTTGTCATTTCAAATTAGTAGGAGCAGTGTGTTGGGGTGGGGGGAGAGTTCCTTTGTATTACTATCATTGTATTCAAGGGTTTCTGGGTGAGTTGATAAAAAGATGATAGCTCTGATTGCACAAGCAGCTCACTCATTAACCATGGTTTACTCCTTTTAACTCTTAAGGGCCCATTGAACCATCAACCCCTCACATGGGTGAGGTTTGTACAGCATGCTAAACAGGCTAGAATGTTTGGCTAGGTTGAGATTCAGCCTATTGTGGGAACACAACCATGGAGAAGATTAGCACATGGAGTACATTTCTGTAGTGGGTTGAGAGAGAAGGAGCAACTCTTAGCTTGTCACCCTCCAGATGTATTTCATATAATTCCCCTATGCCGCTTAGGCAAGAATTATAAGAGCTTATATCTGAAGGGGAGGTCTGTGAGATGCCAACATGGGAATTCTGAAAAACCTATTTTATGCATGTGTGCCCCAAAGCTTGTGGCATGATCCTGGTGAGAAGCAAGTTCATAATCAAACCTTGACCTGTCCCAAATCTAGCAAGTTACTCTCAATTCATTCCTCACAGGTTGACCTATTGCTCAAGACCTCACTGGTATCTAACCAGGGAACAACATACTTTGATAGCATTGTAGGAGGAGAGCTGTGTTAATCTATAGCAATGTTTCTCAACCACAGCAACTTTTAGCTGTGTGGACCAACTCCCAGAATTCCCCAGCCAGCCTGCTGGCTGGGGAATTCCGGGAGTTGAAGTCCACACGGCTTAAAGTTGCTGTGGTTGAGAAACACTGATCTCCGGTAGTGAAAAATTAGGAGCCTAGTAGTGCCTTTTCTGACTCATCACATTTTATTAACAGGCGTCAGCTTTTATGAGCTGCAGTTGACTTCACAATGCATAGAGTGATGAGACTGATACAGGATTGAAATTGGGAGGGGTGGGGAAGCAACAGCACTCCTCGTGAGGTTGCCTATATTGTGTCCCTAGTTCAGGGCTGGAGCAGGCATCATTCATCTGTAGCCACACTATGTAGCATTTTCCTCTTTATTCTGATGTTGTCCACTAGCAGTTTCAAGGTGTAGGAGAACTATTAGGCTTTGCCACCCGTTATCTTGGAGAGGAATCAGGACCAACCAGCAACAGAGACAGGACAGGCGTTTCCAAGGGGGACAGGAACTTTGATGCCATTATTATTTCTACTGTCTTAGAGATGTCTTAAGGTGTGGCATTTCAGTGCAACAGTGAAGGGTCCTCAGACTTAGGTGTATAAAGCAGAAATGGGAAGACCGTTCCATGCAAAAGCGTGATTGAAATCAACATTATGGGTTGTTAGGGTGTTATGAACTTGGGGGGGGGGGTGTTTAACCAGTAGAGAGCCAACCTCTGCTTGACCATATGGCCAAGCAAAGGTTGGCTCTCTACTGGCTAAACACTCCCCTCGCCCACCAAGTTTATAACAGTCTGTAAACTAGTGGCAGAAGGCACCATGATGTTGATTTCAATCGTGCTTTTGCATGGAACGGTCGTCCCATTTCTTATCTATCTATCTGAAATGGGAAGACCGTTCTATGCAAAAGCATGATTGAAATCAATGTCATGGTGTCTTTTATATATATGTTTGTTTATATATGAATTTATATATAAATAAATTATATATATGTATGTATGTATGTACAAATTTTTTAAAAGATAAAAAAAGAACTAATGTTTAGAATAAAGAAAAGAAGAAAAAGCCAAAGCCAAAATTGCAGAAAAGAAAATTATAAAGTAGCTTCCGATTTTCTTTACAGCAGTTATAAGTATAGATGTAAATTAACTTCTTACTTACATTTTACATTTTTTCTATAGTCTTTTTTTTTTCTAATCATCAAAACCATATATATCATAATTTCCTTGCTTGCTTGCTTGTTGTTTCACGCAAAAAGTCGTTAAAGGTTTTTTTTTTTCCCGGTCAGCATTCCACTTAGATAACGTCTCTCCTCTGACTGGACCAAACTTTCCTGGGCTTTCCGGCCAAACTACATTTCCCAGGATGCACTCGAGAATCACTTTTAAAAAAAAAAGGAGGAGGTGGGACCGAGGCGATTACATAACTCTTTCGAACGTTGACACATAGGAGCCCGCCCCCGTGGCTGGCGACGTCACCAACTCGGAGCCCGGCCCTCTTGGAACGTTTTGTAGCCAGTTTGATCGCTACGGGCTCTTTCTAGTATCCATGCTATTTCCTGCTGGGACAGAAAGATTCCAGAGGTCCGTCCCTCGCTTTCCCTTCTCCGTCGGCTCCGCGTCGGCGGGAAGAACTTCCTTTCCACCCCATTCCCCCTTCGGAAAAACACGGATCGGTATTTCTTGGGCAGGGGGCGAGGAGAAGGATCGCACCCGCGAAATGCGCCTGCACATCCCCGCGGCTGAGCCTTAGGTTTTTTTTCCCCTGCCCCCTCCCCGGGCATGCTGTGCTGGGCAGGGGGCTAAGGGGGCTTTTTCTCAGCGCTGCTGACCCCCTCCGCCCGCCCCAGGCGAAGAGCTTAACCGGCGCCGGAAAGCCGTGGGTACGCTGGCGGAGGGGGGGCGAAGGAGCGCGGGTAAGAGGATTTCTCTGCCTGGATTGCGTTGCAGTTGGTATTCCAAAGGTGGGGGAGAGGATCTCGCTTCCCCCTCGCGCCCTGCCGGACCGTAGTTCAGTCCTCTGGCGAGCGACAGCGAGCGAGCGCTGGAGGGATGTGATACCTTGAGGTCTAGGATGCTGGCGGCCTCTTTTTAAAAAGCTGGAGAAAACACTAGCGTTCCGAAGACGACTGCGAGGAAACAGCTGGCTCTCCCCTCAAGCCCCTCTATTTTCTTCTCCGGCTCCCCCCTTCCCTCCCATCCTTTTTTTTTCTCTCCCTTTTCTTCTGGACCGTGCCGCACCGCAGCATCTTCCAAGCTGGAGCACCATGGAGCTGGAGAACATCGTAGCCAATACAGTTTTGCTGAAAGCCAGAGAAGGTAAGAGGGTCGGGCAGCGCAGGCGAGGCGGCGTGCGAGCTGTTGGGGAGGGAGGCACGGAGCTGGTGGCGGTTTTTCAAACGGGCATCGGACAATTTGAGGAGGGGAAGGAAAAAGTTGAGCCAGCGCATGGACTTCTGGCTAGCAGAGTCTTCATTGAGCTGCGTCCTGCAAATGGGTTAAGGGGAAGGAATTATTTATTTATTTGTTTGTTTGTTTGTTAGTCAAATTTATATAGACACCCACCTCTCGAGAAGTGAGTCTGGGCGGCATGCAATCATCAAATAAATACAATCCATCTATAAAAACAGGCATTACAAATACAAAGAAGTCAACCTTAAAAAGTCAAGATGAATTAAAACTAAAAACATATACAAACCCCAGGCAGAGAGAGGAGGAGTACATCCACTTCAGTAGTGGAGCCATTTAGACATATCAACGGTTTATGGAATCATGGCATTAAAACAAAAACAAAAAAAGCCTTGTGTTGCTACCCTGGAATTTATACCACTCTCCAATCCTGTCTTCCTGAGTTTTACTTTCATGACATTCCTGCAGGGTTGGCCACCGTTAGAGGTAGAGACTGGTCCACTGCCACGCAATGAGATTTATGACTTGCATAAACGTTTCAACCGTGATTCTCACCGATACTGACACCTCTGCAATCATAAAAGCACAGCCAGAGTGATAGATCCAGAGATGTGGGCCGCTGGTGAGCCACAGTCGTGTAGGTCTAGAACTGGGAGCAGGGAGAGGAATCATTTGTCTTTGATGGTTGGGTTGGGACCTACTTCATCTTAATCATGGATACCTTGCAAAGTTACTTTGAGGGTTCATTCCAAGGGGATATAAATGCAATGCATATTTTCGGAAATTCCAAATGGAAATACAGTAGGCTGAAAATCTTAAAGGAAGTCGCTCCGTTCCATAGGTGAGACTTTAAATGATTAACAGGATCTTAAACATACTTATTTGAAAGTACATCCTATTTAGATTAGCAGGCTTACTCCCAAGTGTATAAGAGTAACCTTAATGACAGCAGTGATGATTTTGCAGCCTTTCTATAAGCCATAAATAAAAGGGCAAGACTTCTACTCCTTGGGTCAGTCCTTCTTTCATTATTTTTTCACCCCTTTTAAATGAAGAATGGTGGAAAAAAACGTTGAATTTGCCTCTGGGTTTAAATCCCAGTTCAGTCCATTTATGCACAAAATTCTTAGCCTTTATTCTACCAGTGAGAAGGTTAATTGCCTTTTTGAAATGGTGCAAACATCAGGAAGTTAAAGGCTACAAAAGAGGTTCTCCCAATAGAAGAGAATATATGTAGCTCAGGGATGACCAGAGGAATCCTTGGTGCTCTCTGAGCTTGGTTGTTTGATTGCAGACGTTTCATTACCCGACTAGGTAACATCATCAGTCCGAGTGAGTGTCGGGTTTGCTCTCTGTTTATATACAGTAGCTCGCCCTGCCAGTGTTGGTGGGGGTGTGGTTTTCTCCTTGGTAATTCCTTGGTGGTCTCCCTGTATATAAACAGGGAGCAAACCCCACCCTCGCTCGCACTGATGATGTTACCTAGTCAGGTAATGAAATGTCTACAAGCAAACAGCCAAGCTCAGAGAGCACCAAGGACTCCACAAAATAGTTTGTGTTCTAAAATTTATTTTTACTACAAATATAAATTTTTATACTGTTGTCTAGGTTAAGTAGATATGAATAAAGAAGCTTCTTGTTCAGAAGCTGAACTAGATTCATTCCTGTGTGTAACCGAGATTGGGACGTCACATGTGTTACATATCCATGGTGTGTTAAGATATCTCTGCTTTGCGCAGATCGGTGGAGTAATGTTAAACTCTCACTTTCCCAGCGAGTCTGAAAATGCCAAATAAACAGTTGCACGCTTCAGTTCAGTATAGACAAAATACTCTGTGTGTATCTTCAACAGTGGTTGTTAGGGGGTGGGAATCTCAGATGCCATTACTACGTGTCAAGACTGCATTGCTGTTTATGTGAATGAGTAAATAACAGTGTGGCCTTTAGACAAGAAAGCCCATGCCTGTTTCTTAAAGGCTCCTGCAGTTGTTTCTCAGCAAGGTCATGAAGCATTAGGGCAAGGGGAGGAACCCCTGGGGGGCTTTTTTTGATGGGGGCAGAAAAAGCAAAGAGACCACAAGAAAACGGTGTAGGTCATTTCTAATCTAATTCAGAGGTGCCCTGGCAAGATGCTACAAAGCCAGATATGAATTTGCTCTAAAAATTACCCTTCTGGATGAGTTGATGGGGCCGTTAGGCCTTCTCAAGAGAAATCAGGAACTCCTCTTCAGCTCCATTTCTGGTCCTACGAGAGGATGAGAAAAGATTTCTCGGGTTGCTTGAATGAATGGAACACAGGAAGACGCAATTCAGTGATGGAATGCTGTTGTCCTCACATACCCTTTTCTTTTAAAAACAAAATGCACACACACAGTTGCTGAATTCCTAAGCTTTTGGTAATTGTATAAATTTTGTAAATGAGCCTGATGGGTTTTGTTGAGAGTGCCTGGTTACAGCCCTTCAGAACAAGGGATGTTTCTCCCCACTTCTTCCCCTAGAAAGCCACAATGTCATCCGCATGTTGATAATATGGAAAGAGGTAGCAGCTCCAGTGAAGCTCAGAGCTGAATGAAACGCGTCAGTGGGGAAAGTTTTTTTTTTCCTCTCCTTCTTGCAACTAGCCTGTATAATGCTATTTTTAAGAAAATGATAAAAAGTGAACATACACCAAAACAATTTTAGCAAAAGAACAAAGGGAAAAAATGGTCTTGTTAGAAAACCTCCTTTCATCTGTTTTAGTTCAGGGTGGGCAACTTTGATGCCAACGTCATCAGCAACATTTTTGGAGGGGCAGAGAGGTGGTGCTGTGTGGATTTGATTGTTTCTTTAGCTTTTTTTTCCCCCTGGACTTTGCAGCTGTTGTTTTTTTTCTTTGAAGCTGTTGCGTTAAGTTTCTTTTATTTATTTAGGAATATTTGCATGTTTCCTGCCTCCAAATAGAAGAATCTGTGGAGGCATATTTGGCTTTGGGGTTCAGGTTGCTTACCTCTGTTCTTATTCAACCCTGGTAGATTTTCAGATGGAAATTGTCCCCAGCTCCGAATTTAAATCTGATGTTTTCTTCATAGAAGTGATATATGGTCCTTCTCATAACTGTGCTCCAATTATTGACTCCAACCTGTATTCTGGAATCTTGATCCATGTCCCTTAATCAAACAAGTGGATTCTATTGTTCTGCGGACGTTTCAAGGCGTAACCGATTTTCCTTTGAGCAGAATCTTCCGTGCTTAAAACAGCATGTGGACTGCATATCTGCAAGACGCATGCTGTTTCAAGCATGTCTGTTAAGGGCATTTAAAACAATGTGGCTGTTTGTCTGAATATACCTTGGCTGAGAGCATACTGTGCACGCTCTAAAATGTTTCAGAATAAAATGAAGGGAACAACGATTACAATATGTGCAATTCCATAAATTACGAACTGGTTACAATCATCTTCAATTTTCCCTAGCCATTTTTGGTCTGGCTAGGAAGGAAAAAGCTCTCTTATGACTACTAGATATACATGGGGGAAAGTCAGGATTTTTAAAATCATGATTTGAACAAGCCAGATCAGCAATGTTTTGGGGCTGTTGTCAGTTTGCTTACAATTTCTTTTTAGCTGCGGTTGTTGTGCACTTCTGTGAATTGGAAGGGGGCTTGGGCAGAGCCCAGAAGCAAATCCACAATAAACCAGCATTTCTAATTCAGCTGTAATTACAGGCCATGCTAAAACAAGCCATGATCTTCAATTCATAGAGTTAAATTATGACTTGTGGCCTAAAAGTTCCAGTGAACCCCAATAAAGCAAAACAAACCCTAGCTTAGTGTTATGTGTGTGAATCAGGCAATGGTTACCTTAGTGTGGATGGAACTAGCCCCTCAAGAAGGCAAGGAAAGTCAGCTCTGGCACAGAATATGTTGGGGATCTAAACTATTGTTTCCCAATGGCCATGTGGTCTAGGGAATTCTGCAAGTTGAAGTCCACACATCTGGAAGATGCCTAGGTTGATCTGATCTAGACCACCATTCTCTAGTGCGATGACTTCTAGATTTCTGGACTATGATTTCCACCAGCCCCAGATAGTACTGTCCATTGGCAATAATCCAGGCCATCTGGGGGGAAATCATGTTTTTGACAAGAGGATGTAGATCTTTCCTAGCGTACTTACATGCTGAAAGCCAATCTTGATGAAAACCTATGTTGCCTTATGAATGAAGGGATCCATCTGGTTTGGTCCTTGCCTAAGTTTAAATTTAACTTAAGAGAGCTGTTGGGGTGTAATGGATAGTGTTGGACTTTGTTCAGGAAAAATCAAATTCAGATTACCACGAAATAATGACTATATCTGGGTGACACTGGGCTGTCTCTCAAGGGATCTTACTTCATAGGAGGATATCAAGGATAATTGCAGGGGGGGGGGATATCCCAAATCTTGCATAATTTCCTAATCACCTAAACGATGGAGGGAAATGTAGAAGGAAATGCCTATGGTGGCCTTAATGGGTAGATACAGTCAGAATCTTTTTTTAAAAAAAAAATCTTATAAAAGGTCTGGCTTTAAGATGGAATTTTTTTACACAGTGAAAATTGCCTAAGCAAATGGAAACTAACTTTTAAAAAAAATCTAAAAGGTATATGCGTATGTGTTTTCCTAATGAGAACCATGCATTGCTGGAATTGAACATGGAATGCTATGAACGCTTTTTCTAGATGGGTTCTAATACTACTGGGGAACTTAGGAATTCTTTAGTTTGAAGTGGCTACTACCATTGTAAGCACAGAAGGAATTTCTCTGGTAATCTCTTCAATTTCCAGAAAGTTTTCCTCTCCTGCACAAGAGGCTTCTGTTTTTCTACCTCAGTCAGAGGTTGCTTTAGAATCTCCTAAAATGTGTCTTCTCTGACTCTTTCCAGCCTGCGTTCCTCTTTGCATTTCTCTCTGAGGCTTTTCTTTCTGTCTCCGATGCTCTCCAAAGCTCTTTTGGGAGACAGAATCCAAAGCTGCCCTAAAATCTGGGGCATTTTAGAGCTAGCTGGCTGGATTCTAAAAAGGGTTGCATTTTTGTTTGTTTTTTGATTTGAAACAGCGCATAGGACATTTATTACTTTTCGGCGTGACTCTTTCTTCTAAGGCAGTTTTTCAGACTCGCCATTTGCTTGTTCCCCCAATGTAGCCCAGTTGGTTATCGTGCACTGCTCCATTAATCAGTTAATTGGTCGGGTTAATTGATTAAAGGCCTTTATGCACAAGTAAAGAAATAATAATAATAATAATAATAATAATAATAATAATAATAATAATAATAATAATAAAAAGAAAACGATTTTCCTGGTTGGAACGGTAGCTGATTTTAAGCCGTGATGTTACTTTTAGTGTAATGTAAAATGTGCAGCTGGGATACCCATTTTAAAACTCCAGTCCTTTCCTTATTTGGGAGAAACTGCACAGGACGCTAAATATCCAGGTTAGAGAGAAGGGGGGATATTTTTGAAATGGAAATGCAAAGATAAAATTGTCATCAGTTCTTGGTTAACTCTTGGTAATCGCATCCATTCACTGTTCTGATCAGAGTTGTGGAAGTGGTTTGCCATTACCTTCTCCCAAGATAATTTTTCTTCAGTCCCTCTGTCTAGCTAACAGCCCTACAATTCTCAGGTTATCTCTCAGACAAGTACTGAATGGGGCTAACCCTGCTTAGCTTTTCAAGATCAGCCAGGACGGGCTAGATGCTGCTAAAACAACAGAAGCCTTGAAAAGTGCTTTTATCCATCTAAAAACCAAATGATCAGTAAACTAAAGCTTGTTCACTTCAGAAGTGAAGGATTTATAAACCCATTTACAGAGCCATAGCTACACCAGGGTAGAGGAATTGTATTTTTCACTAGACCAGGAAGTCCATCACCTAGACTTGGGTACAAAATAGTAGGCAGATGTAAAATTACTGACCATCTGCTCAGTAGTTCTGCCCTTATATGCTCAAAATTTTGCTCCTCTTTTTTTCTCACAAGCTTTCTTAAACAAACAAAAAATGCTTTTTTCCCTGATATTGTTCTCCAGTCACTGAACGTCAGACACCATGACCCATCTACTTCAGAATATTCTGGCTCCTTCCCAGAAGGACTTGATTTAGCATCTGTCCATCTGTAATCAGGTCATCTTCAGCCTCTTCTGACCCAAAAACCATATTTAATCTCAAATTGAGTAGGGAATAGTTAGAATTGTCTGCAAAGGGTAGTTTTGAGGGGCAGAAAGGAGATGACCTGTTTTCTCAGAATAACTTCTTTGGTAAAATTAATGTAAATATATTTGTTGCCAGATTAGGGTCTAAAAAGTCCCACAGGAAAAGTTTCATCATGCTGTCTTCCATGGAATTTAACTGATGTCAGGGAAGCCACACAGAGATAATAGCATACACGCTTCCGTAGTTCACAGATTCCTTGCTTTTGGGTGAAATTATAGCATTATATTCTAGTGGCCTGCCTTCCTTCCTTCCTTCCTTCCTTCCTTCCTTCCTAGAACCTCTCTCTGCCTACCATCCCTAATTCCAGATTTGTGGAATTAAGGAAGATAAAATGAATTATCAACACGAGTGAATCCTAAAGTTTGAATAGGTCTTTCCACTCTTCAATGTGCATCTTGACATAAATCTAGCCTAAATTCAGAGAATTAGTTTCTGCAGAGAGTTAAGGCAACTTTGAAGGTTTTTTTACAGGTTTGGTGAACTGCAACTGTGTACTCCATTTGGCCACGTGTGAATGAAAGAACTTAGGCTGAGGTTTTCCAAGGAATGATTTTAAATAGCCCCCCCCTATTTTTTTAAAAAAAATCATGTCCCATCTACTTGGAGGTAACAGACAGAGACCTCTGTCTCCAGTCAGGCTCCATTGTGAAAGAAAATCATATGGGTGGCATAAGATTTTTGGGTGTGCATCTTTGCCATTCGGGTAAGGGAACATGGTACTGCAGTGACAAAAAGGAGATTGAGGTTGATCTGGATTTGTTTCATCACAGAGGAAATGGACTACATATAGTTTCATTTGGCTTTTCAATGTCTTCACAATAAACAGGCACTTGAAGGGTTTCCTTTCATGACTCCCTTCTTATTCATTGTGGTGTGGGGCATTGCCTTCCTGCTCTTGGCTTCCAAGGTGACCAGGAACTACGCAACCCTTGAAGTGGTCTGGTAAAATGTATGGGCAACAGTGAAAACAATAGTAAAAGCAACGGTGGACCAAATAACAGTGCAAAGGAATCCAGAATGAAGTGAATGAATAATAAGCGAAGAAGGTAATTAGTAAAGAAATGTATATGTATAGATTTTACGCACACCTAATCTAGGCATGTGCAACTTTTATACTGTTGATTACCTGAATGAGTAATGCTGAACCTTAGCTTAGCTTTAATCTAGAGCAGTGTTTCTCAACCTCGGCAACTTTAAGATGTGTGGATTTCAAATCCCAGAATTCCCCAGCTGCTGGGGATTTGAAATCCACACATCTTAAAGTTGCCGAGGTTGAGAAACACTGCTCTACAGGAATGGTAGGCAACTTGAAGTCCAGGACAGCATGCCTCTTCTTAAAATCCCAGGGGTTCCTTCTAGTACCTCTCTAGAAACAGCTGCTAAATTATAATTGCTTATGTGACTGAGGGGAAATTAATAAATGTATGGGGAAATTATAATTGCATATTTAATTCATTGATTTGAATGTAAATCCAGTAAGAACGAAGTAGGTTTTGTCTCGGTCTTATCCATTTGTTGCTGTGCAGCCTCTAGCACACCCTATTAAAAGATCAAGCACAAACATTGGCCTGAAAACACTGTGTTCCCTGCAGTTAGAGCCACCTTTTCCCACTTGGATACCAGATATGGGCTTTACCTGTCAGAATGCTGGGCAACAGCCCTGCTGATTGGGCAGTTGAAGTTCACACATCTGGTGGGCACCCAGGTTGACAGTGGAGCACTTAAGCTTTCTTTCTTCAGTGAAGGCACAAAGGACTCTTGGCTCTGTACTGTGTCCTTTGCTTTCTCCCTACCTCCCCATCTAATTTGCAATATCAGTTGAAAGTGGGGAACCATCGTGGGTTGAAATGAATCATCTACAAAACATGGTTTATGTAGTTGGCTCATTTCAGCCAAATGGAATTAAGGTGACTCACAGAATTGGGTTCAAACATAATGATCTATACATCAGCCTTTCCCTATCTGGATGCCTTCCAGATGTGCAGGCTTCAAGTTCCAGACTGGGTAGCCAGCCTAGATGTTGCTGAGAACTTTGAGAGTTGAAGTCAACACAAGTAGAGGCACCTAGATTGTGAAAGGCTGGTATATATGTCAGGGGTCCCTAGCCTCTGAGTGTGGGTCTAAACAAAGACTCTGTTCAGATCCTTCAGGATTTCCTTTCTGTTCATATTTCTGCATGCCAAAGTTTTCTAGTCCACATGATTTACTCTAATTATAGAGTTTGTTAAGTGAGAGAGAGAGATTGTGTATCAACTTCCTGCTTGGTCTTTCACAATTCTAATGTTTTGTAAGTCCAGCTCCATGGGTTTGATGAGAATATACATTTTAGAATCAACTGAAAACTCTCTTGCCCACCGCTCCTTTTTAAAAAAAATAAGCCTCTAAATGTAGTGATGTTAAAATGAGGGGATGGATTAGTCTGTCTACAGACACAATTTCCTTTTGTGAATCTTCATGTCGGTTTTGGCTGAACTACATGTTCTATTAAAAATGTGTCTATGGGGCGGGGGATTATCAGCACTGTGTGAAAAAGAAGGTTCATGTTTCCTGCTGTGATGCTGATTAAAAAAAACATGTCCCCCAAGATGGTTTTTCCCCACCAGAAGGAAGCTGCTGTTGGTGTGAATATCACATGGGAGAGAATTGAATTGAATCTGCCTGATCTCTCCAAGGCAGCAATTTTTAAAATAATAACATAGATACATTACAAACAAGCAGGAATTTAAGAAAAGGCTAGGTAAATTGCAAGCAGAGTCCATACATAAACCTAAAATGGTCATGGTTCATATTTCCTCTTGATTTGGGGGGGGGGGCTTAAAGAGATAAATGTTGCCCCTTAGCCCCCTTCCAGCCCTTCCAAACCAGATCAGTTATTTGGGTATCAGTGATTACATGATATCATCAATCATACCCTCTATGGCCCTCAGAGGCTCTATTTATTTATTTTTTTAGAGCATGCCATTGTCTGCAAACTGCTGCTTATTCCTTGTTTAAAAAGTAGACCTTATTCAGACATGATGCTAAACCAGAGGTAAGAATTTGGCATCTTTCAGATATTTGGGGTGATTACAACTGGCAGCATTCCCAGTTACTGTTTATCTGAGTGAATCAATGGGATTTGTGTCCTGGAGGATGCCTGCAATGTATGGTCTAGTGTTACAGAAAGCTAATCTGGGCAAGTTAATATTCTTCCCCTCCCTCCTTTCTCTTGGTTGCAAGAACGAAACTGACAGATTTGGTTTCTGTCTGAATACGAACTCTGTTGACCACACAGGCTGCAACTTGGTGGAAGATGGAGGGGACAGGACAAGATCTCAAGGCCATCCAGACACTTTTATAACCTAGCTCACACTGCATGAAGCCATGGCTTGTTGACTAAGCCACAATTGATGGAGTATGCATTATGTGCAAAGCCAGGGGTGAGGGAGTTACCTTGAGAGCCAAAGTTTCTCAGGACAGGCACGTAAGTTGTGTCAACAACCAACTGTTGCTCAGCTTTGAGGCTGAGAAAATACAACACAAACAGTACATTAAACCCTGGAAGGGTGGGAGAAAATACACTGTACAATTTAAAGTACAGTGGCTACAAAGAAGGAATTGCACCTTCATGTTGACAGAGGCCTGTCAATTGTTTGAAGCAAAAACAAACAATAAAGAGTGTTACCTGGCTATGCGGCAATGTATGCCAGACAGCCTTAAATCATGTATAAACCTAAAGCCATGCTGGATATTAAGAAATTCTGCCAAGCTCTTTCCAGTAAGCCTGATCAGAGTAGGCAACCTGTAGTGCTCAGATGTTGCTGAACCACAACTTCCAGGTTCTCATGAGTGACCCTGTTTTCTAGGGACGCTGGGAGTTGTAATTGAGCAACATCTGGAGAAGTACAGGCTGCCTACCCAGTGCTGAACCATAAACTTCCCTTTACAAACTACAGTGACTGGATTTGCAAAGGACACTGTGGCTTAGTGCAATGACTGTACTAATCATAAACCGTTAAAACGATTTTCTCTGATTCGGTACCTTCTAAATCTATTGGGTCAACACTTGCTAGAATTCCTCAGCCAGTGCAGTGAGTGACTCCTAGCTAGGCATACAAATCACATCTCCATTTTAAACACAACATTTCTGCTCTTGAGAAGTTACTTAGCTTATTTTGAGTCGGTTGATCTCAGAAAACGAATGCCCACCCCTTGCAGATTCTCTCTGAAGCCACCTTGCCCGTACTTGGCAACGTGACATCTATTTCCTTTTTTTTAATTTGTCCCACCCTCCAGCAAGTTATCTTGTGCTGATGCTACTCCCCTGGAATTAAATAGCATAATTAATCTAATTTGGTCCAAAGATTGAGGTGGAGGGGAGGGAGCTTTTCAGCCTATTCATAAGCTATAAAAGAACATAGGAATAGCAATAGTACAATGATGGCTTAGAGAACAATTTGAGTATAACTATGGAAATGATTATATCCCTCAAGCTTTTGAATTATTTCTTGGGGACAGGCTTACATTTCTAAATCCCGGGTACCAGAGTGGAGTTCTACCTCCCATTCTAGCTACTGGAGGTGGGGGGCTGCTTCCAGCGTAGAAGCCTGCATGCCTTGTAAACATGGTGCTTCTTACAGTTTAACTTTAGAATGCCTCCTTCTTCATCCTGGGTGTTCTCATTTCCTGAAGCCTTCATAGTTCACCCCCCTACACAGCCCATCTAGTCAAACCTGCTGCTTTAGCTGCAGGGCAGAGCATAGAGGTAATGGAGATGGCTGTGTGCCAGAATGGAGCAGGAATGTGGTGCTCAGGACAGGTTGACTCAAGAAAGTGAGACACGCTCTGGGGTAGAGAGGAACAGCTGACAACACCCACAAGTACTACTACTGTGTTTCCTGGGGAATGGGACTCATTCCTAGAGCATTTAGAGAGCCCACCGAACAACAGGTAGGAGGAAACATTGGCTCAGAAGTGACACCTTCGCTTTGCAGGCAAAAGGTTGCAATTCAGTTAGGATGTCAATTGTTTCCCATTCACTTCTGGAGTCCCAGAGGTCAATCCATGGCATCTTCAAAGAGTTTTTTTTTTTAAATGCAGTAATAAAATATGAATGGGAAGACGTATGGCTTTCCATCTTGCTATGCAAGCATTCTTCATCACTGACAGTGCTGGTTGGAGCTACTTGGAGTTGTAGCTCAGCAACATGGCAGACTCTGGTTCCTTATCCTTGTAGATACATCCTATAGTAGCTTTTAGACAGAACCTCTGCCTCACTGATCCAGATAAGTAAATAACCAGACCTACAACAAGGAATCTAACCTCATAAGATTAATCTGTGGAGATCATTGCAAGTAAGTGACCTCTGTGCCTAATGTCTTCTTACCACATCTTCTTGATTATGTGCCATCAAGTCGTTTTTGACTCCTAGGGACCACATAGATAGATTTTCTTCATGAGGACCCAGCCCTAGTCTGGTCTTTATTTCACATATCCTGCCTTCCCTATTCCCCCACCTCTGTTATCAACAGTGGGATGCTACTCATGTCTGCATGAAGAGTTTTATTCTTTCAAAGCTCAGTTCAGTACAGTTAAAGGGAAAGGATACTCTCTGGTGTTCTAGATTTAATTTTGCTAGTTAATTAGCACTGTCATTTTATTTGTCTTAGTAAGTGCATTTTGCCTGCAGGAATACCTTCAGCTACTCTCTTGTGGTGGCCTGCAAAAATCTGTGTGATGCAGTGTAACTCAATTGAGTGTGTGTGTCTGTTTATAAGGATTGGAGAAGGAGCGCTGCCCTGGCATGATGCCAGCACCCACTCTGTAATTATGTGAGATTGGAACAATTGGGAAGAATTGATCAGGGGATCATGTGCAAACAGATTCTAAGAACTGTATTTTATTGAGAATTTCTGTGCATGTGACCTACCGACTTTCCTATAGCTGGGTGCATGAGTGGAAGGGTAGAATGACAATGTTGTGTTCAACATTTGTGCAAGCCAAGTGCTATAGAAGAACCATGTTTACTTAAGGATTGTGCATGATAGAATCCGGTACATATTAGCAGTGCTCCTGCACTTGCTAGCAATCACAGGGGTGATGTTGGGTGGCATGTGGTAGAAGAGGGGGAGTCAACATGGTATGAAATGAGAAGAGATTATTTTGGAAATGGATTGTAAAACCAGGATGAAACAAGAAAGACCTCAAAGGTGTAGAATCCAAATCATTTGTACTCCAGGATTCTGGCTTGGATCTCACCTGTGTCATGAATTTAAGCAACCACTTTAGAAACCCAGTCCTTGCCATCTTTCCTCCACTCACATGTAGGTGCCTAGACTATGGCTGGGTTCAAACAAACATGCCAAACCTTAAACCTGGGTTTACAAAGCATAACAAATGACTAAAGCTATAGATCCATAACTATGGTTATATGTGATTGCCTATTGTATAAATCAGCCTAACACAATTGGTGAGTTTGTTGATTTATTTATAAGCTTTGTTATCAGCCTCAACCCCACAGTATGTTGAACATGGTGGTTATAAGTAAGTTCATTCAACCTGATACCTGCCAAGTGTGTGGGTTCTATAGTAATTCAACATGCCTCTTCCTTTCATATCCTTATTTTACATTCATAACTAACCTGAAGGGCTGCTTAAAAAATTAATCTCAAGTCACACAGGGGTATGTTGGAATTTGAACCTGGTTTACCAAATGTTATGCCTCTTCCTCACTAGTGATTTATAATGTCTCCCAGTTACTGTTGTGACAATATAAAGCCTGTCTTCATTCCTGATACCTCAGCCAGCCAATTATAATGATTTATAGTGTCAGCCAATTACTGATTGGTTGACACTATAAATCATTAATGAGTGAACAGCTTTAGTTTGACTTCTAGTCATTGTATTACATCACCTCAAGAGAAGGGCAGGTGTTTCACACAACACAGTTATCCATGTTAATGTGACCCAGTTGCTTGGGCTCACACAAGACACTGAACTATAAACTAACCATGCAGACTAGGTCAGCATAACACAGTAAGTAAAATATGGGTGACAACTTTGTGTATCAATGTGCTATGCAAACATAGCCATGGAAGGTCATCTTGCTTGGATCTTAGTCCTTGGCTTATACACATGGCAGAACAAAGTGGTAGACTTTTGGGATGGTGGAATAGACAGCTTTACCTGGGATCAAAGGCTGATGTATTACTTGAAATCAATTCCTTTATCATAAAAAAAAGAAAAACTGGCAGATATCAGTCTATCTTAACTCTTGTTTTCCCTCAACCAAAGATGTGGAGAATCTTGACATAGACATAGACATAGACATAGACAGGCAGTGCCAGTATCTATCTCCTCCAGTTCAAAGTCCAGTTCTGTGTCTCCTTTCCTATCTGCGGTTGGATTACGTCCTTCCCCAAGAGGAAGTAACATCCTTTAGCACATAGACACAGATTCTCCTTTCTTTTTCTTTTGAAAGCTAAAGTTTACTTACCTGGGGACAGTCTTGGAAACTGCTCTGTGGTTGTTTAAGTGAGGGTTTGCAATCTGGGAATGGCCTCACTTGAGTCTTTAACCTGAGTTTCCTGTCAGTTCTTGCCAGCAGATTTAGGTCTTGTAGAAAATAGGACAATGCAACTGTTTATTTATCAGAGTGGTACGAAACATTCCAGGAGGGTTCTAAGTAGCAGGGTTTTTTTTTTACTACGTTTCATTCCCCTTTGAGCTGATCTGCTTTCAAGACATTCTAATCAATTTATTTATTTTGTCAAATTTGAATAAAAAGAAAGGAAAACAAAAAGACCTTTGATGGACTTTTAGGACGGGGAGCTCCCACACTTGTGAGAACAGGATCTGCCTGGTCCACGGGCCAGAAAAACAGGGTTCATTGGCTGCATACAATCCTTGGGCTTTTCATTGCCTACCCTGACATTAAACTATGCAGCTTTTAGGGTCACAGCCTTCGTGTGGGCATTATTGCTTGATTCCCCTTGCTAAGGCATTGTCCTGAAAGACCAAAGAGGACACATGAAAAGACTGATGCTCATTCTTGAGATGTAGGGCAGCTGCCCTTCAGCCAGCATGAAAACCATCACCTCAATAATAGGCAATTTTCAAATAAGACAGGCTGCCATTTTCGTGGGGGCTGGGTGTGGGGAGAGGAGTGGTAATCTCAGTTCACTCAACCAGGATTTTTTTTTTCAATCAGGAGGTTCTAATCTTTAAAGGGAGCACGCAGCAGCATGGGACCCAGCCAGAGCCAAGAGAGAATATGGATGCCCTTTTTTTCTCCTTCCAACTCCCCCCACCCTTTACTTCTTTTCTCTCTGTTCCTCCACCCAGAGGGAATCCTGGGAAGAATCCAGTTCCTCTAACCAAAAGGCTTCATTAATGGCTCCCACCTGGCTTTTTGAAGAAGGGCAGCCTGCTGCCCACCCCTGTTGAACTCTAAGCTTTTAAAATATCTCCCCAGCATTGCACCATAAGGACTGAAACCTTTGGGGCTTGGGGGGAAGGGTGTGAGAAAGGGAAGATGGCAATGCAGGAAGGGCTGGTCTCGCTGTAGCATTTCCTGCCTTCTGGCCATTTCCACACAAGCCGCTCCTGAATGCACAGAGGTGCTGTGCTCCACACAGGCAGAGAGCTCTCCTTCTGCTGGCAGATGTGTTGATGATGAAACAGATTGAAGAAGGGTCTTGCCATTTGGTGCATGAGAGTGAGGTTGGTCTTGCTCCACCTTCCTGGAGAGAAGAGTTTTATTTTGCATTCAGCAACTTGTCTGCTTTCATGAGTCACTTGTGGCTGAAAGAAAGGGATGTTATGCATTCCTCCTCCTCCTCCTCCTCCTCCTTTAAAGAAAGCTGCTTCAATGATGCACAGACTTGAGCAATGAGCTGGCACAGAGAGGGAGGGTCATGAATGAACAGCTCCCCCCCTTCTCTTGATGGTGCATAAGGTGCCACCAAGCCCTTTTTAGCCTTCCCTTGCCTGTGTCATTAACATGATAACTCTCCCTGTGCCAAAAGCTTCTTCTCTATTTTTTTTTTTTTCAGGAATATCTTTCTAATTGGTTGAAACTAAATGCTGTTAATTGATTGATTCATTCATTCTTAAAGAACAAAAGACAAAGAGTGAAGTGGTATCTGAACCTGGTAGACACAAGGATGGTTTGCAAGGATGGAAAAGTTCAGAGAAGGGTGGTGAATGGCGCTGATGATATGCACTACTTTTCACTATGTTTCCTTTTCTTTTTCCCATATCATATCTTTAATCTTTTTGGCTTACTGTACCTTACTCTTGTTCACCCTCCCACCCCCCAATGTTGTTTACTCCCCCAAACAAATTGCATCCCCAAGTTATTCATCAACTCTCCATTTTCTTGGAAGTTATTTATTATTAAGATTGTTTTTATATTGTATTTTAATGAACTTTATCTCTGCTGTAAACCGCCCAGAGTCATTTCAATGAGATGAGCGGTGACAAATTTGATATATGAATAAAATACATTTAAAAAAAAAAGTTCATTCATTGGATCTATATCCTGCCTTTCATCCTAGAGATGAGGCGACCAACTTAGTACTGTCATGGGTTGGGCTGAGAATAAGCGACTGGCCCCAAATCACTCAATGAACTTCCAGGGCAGAGGTGAACCTGAACCTGGGTCTCCTGGCCCCAGCCTACAGCTCCTTAACTACTTCACCATTCTGGCCTCTGTTTATACGATAAGATTCTCATGGATGACCTCCTCCCACGGTATCATCATCTCTCTAGTGGTCTGCAGCAGTCCTGGCTTCCCATGCTTCAGTTAAATCCCAAAGGGAAACCTCATGAGGGAACATTATATCCCAAAGAGAAACCTTGTAGGGGAACTCTTTCTATGGAGCTTTTTCAAATCAGGAAGTGCGGTGAGCAAGGGAGGCTGTAGATTGTTGGAGAGATGTGTAACAGGAAATAACAGTCATACTGGTATCCTCCACCCCTTAACAATAAGGAAAGATGAAGTAGTTTGAAAGCACCCTGAGAATGAGGTTAACAAACAGACACCTTTCACAGGGGAAAATCCCCTTCTGGAAACTGAAGGACTAGACTTTTGATTGGGTATTAGTCACACCTCTTAGAATTGGAGCAACTGAATGTGACTGGCCTAAAAGAACAATGCTCAGAAAAGTGGCAATAGGGGAAGATAGTTGCCATCTGTTTCTTTGATGCAAACATGGGCACCTGCATGCTCAACATTCCTCTTTAAGTACTGGAGCAACCAATTGGGTTGTGGGAATTGAGGACAGGGTTGGCTAGTTGAATCCTCTCCTCCTCTAGAGTTGTCAGCTATATGATTTGAAAAGAGGTTGGCAGTCCCAGGCCTGGGAGATATTTGCACCAGGAGAGGGTGGCTTAACATTATAGGAAAGACAAAAAAGTGTATTATTGTATGAATTTTGTTATATGAAGGGCAGGTAACTTGACCCATAATACTTCACAACAGCTCTGTGTTCAAGCTGAGGTCAAAGGGAAGGCAAAGAAGCTTTTTAGCAGAGTTGCAGTCCAATTGGGAGCTGGGCTGTAGCTTCACTAGCCATTTGTTGTTTTCTTATATTACATGCCTTTATATATATTTGTCCCAGATTTAAACTTCAATATTCCTGCAGTCCTTAACCCCCAACCAGATATTTGATGTTTAATGTGTGTGTGCATGTAGAGAGAAGCTTAGATTTCTGTTGGTTCAAGATTAGCTAGTATCTTCAGGAGTATTTAACATCCCTCCTCATTGTGGTCCCCTTCTGATTTTTTTTAAATACATCTTTAGCCCTTTCCTTGTGGGAAAAGTAAGATAACATTCTATTCTCTAGCTGAGTGAGGAACCATTTCAATAAAGGGTTACAGAAGCTTTTTTTAAGTTCTGGCTTTCCTGTAAGAAAATTCTCTTCAGCTCTTTCAGGACTATGTTTCTGGCTCTTCATCAGTTGGATTTGGATTTTTTTAATCCATCAATTGGGACTTCTGAATCAATTCAGAAAAAGTGTGTCTGCATGTGCACAAAACCCATCAGAGCACTGAAGCAGCTCCAGATATTGCAGATCGATATGCAGGTGTCTCATGAAATTCAGCCTATCACTTTGACCTATGCAACCCTAATGGGGCATATTGAGGATGCTGAGAAATAAATCAAGATGGGCAATTAGTGGCCCTAGCCCTCATGGCTATTGGAGAGAGATCAAGAGAGTTGCTTCCAGTATCACATGGAGCTCTATATGTTGCTCACCTCTAGGTTAAATAGCTGAAATAAAGGTTTGGAAATGAGAGAGAGAACAACTAGATTACACAGCTTATTGAGACCAGCAGTTTCCTCAAACTGGGTGTGAGCAACGTGCATGAGATTTGGACTGTAAATTGGCCAGGAAACCAAGTTGTTAGATTTTATCTTTTCATCCTCTGTCTCCTAAAGAAAAATGGGATGGATACCTCTATCCATGATAAGGTTGCTTCTTCATATTGTTTATCATCTTGACTTAAAATACAAGGCCCCCATTGTTTTTGGAGTAGAAATTTGGTCTGGCACAAGAGCAGGAAAGAGGGTTCAGATGTGCCAATAGGGCCACGCAAAGTTCCACTGTTTAGATGGGCAGCCATGTAGACTTGTTTCATAAAATAATGAATAAATAAATTAGTGGTAGAATTCTGTCCAAGACTGGGGAGATTCAGGCGTGAGAACAGAACGAGAAAAGGAGCAAATGGAATGAATATCATGCAGTCATTCCTGACCATGCAGAAAGGTATTCAGCTTCCATTTTTAAGCAGGTCCACTTTAAATCCCCACTGCCTGGCAGGGTGGTCTGAACTCCTTTTCTGAATCTTATCAGTTGTGGCAGCTTGGAAGCCTGGCGTAGGTGCCAGCTGCATTGCCTTATCCTGTTCTCCAGCCGCCAAGGCTTCCGATCTTCAGAGCTTCCTATTTTCACTCTAGAAGAGCTTTGCACCATTTTCCCCCTTGGGTGGCCCTATCTTTTTTAAAGAGTTATTAAGAATTTCCAATAACAAGAGAACACATCACTACCAAGTAGGCATAGATGTTATTCCTGCACTAGATTTGGTCCATCTATTGCAATGGTAGACAAGGGCCACATTCAACATATAGGAGGGAGGGTCCAGTGGATGGGGCTGTGAAGCTAAGTTGATAGGACTTGTCACATAGCTGGGAGGGGCCATGACTGGAGGAAAATGTTCAACCACAAAGTTAGATTTTCCATATCTTTTTGCTCCCATCTAGTGATCATCCAGATTTTTGTACCCCAAGATGGGTGGGACTTTCTATTTCAGTGAATTAGTTGGGCTAGCTTTGTATGCATCAAGTGGGAGGTAGGCATCAGGCAGGGATAAAGAGCATCATTTGCAGCAGAACCTGAATTGTTTCTGCCATGGACCAGGAACATAAAAAAACCCTTATTAACAGGTCAGGCCATTTGCTCAATAAGCTTAATATTGGCCTGGCTCATTATAATCGGATATAATGTATTGGTTTATACATTATATAATCAGTTTGTTTGAGTTTGGAGTTTTGTGTGAACCCAACTACTGAAGTTTCTAAATCGTGTTTAATGGCTTAATATGATGCATCAGTCCAACCAATTGTATTTATCTAAGAAAGAGCAGTTAAGCAAAACATTACTTAGGGTGATACAGGAACCCAGATGTAGATGTTGCACCGGCAGGTAAGGCAGCACCCTCTTGGTATTTTGGGCTCCAGCTACCCTCAGCCACAGCCAGCACAGTCAGAATCAAGAAGTTGTGGGCCACCTGGCCAGAGAATTCTGTAGCTGTTTACACTCACAAGAAGGTGTGTCAACAAACTGCACAGGACAATAATTTCCCTTTACCCAATCCAGAGGGAAAGATAAAGGGGAAAGAGGATTTCCCTTAATTTTGGCTAAGTGACTGAAGAATACCTATTTCACAGGTGGTCTGAAAGAGCACATAAATAAATAAGCAAGTGCCTAGAAGGATGTTCCTCCAAAGAGATGCGTTGTTTGGCCAATCAGAATGCAAGGTAGCCAATGTGTGCTTGTGTATTAGGCAAGGTTCCTATCAGGCTCTGTGGCTCAAATGAAGCAGAAAACTGACAAGCAGATGGATCTTTCCTGGTAGAATGTCAAAATGAGTCCTCTATTCATTGGAGAAGTGTGATTATGTGGCAGGGAGAGGAAATGACCTAGGATCATTTCCTTGGGTGTCACATATAGCTAACAATGCAGCCCTTTCTGCAAGGCCAGCACAACAGGTTTTAATTCACTTGAATGTTGAGATGCAATGCTCATTCATACCCTATACATTTAACATACTCCATTCCATTGTGTGTATGTTTTTAAATGTCTTAAATGGTTGTTCAACCGCAGGAAACTTTTCCAAAATGGCTAGCATAGTCCAAGAATCATAGTTAAGACTGTAGTTGGGCTCATACATTGTGCAAAGACATGGTGAATTGAAGCATATTTTATGGAATGAACCTCAGTACAGTATACTGGGTTTGCACAATATGGCTAAAATACCACCCACAAACCACATTAGGGTATAATATCTTATGACCCCCAGCTTCTGAAACATCAGCACATTTCCTCCATTCAGTTGTGGTTACCAGTTGTGCCATCACCAAAGGTAGCCTTGGTAGGACCACAAGGATTTTTATCCTGGATCCATGCAGTAAATTGCAAATTGGCATTCTGTAGCTTCAGAAATTCAGTCTTAACATGGTCATGGTATCCATATCCCTATCTAGTTCTGCCTACCTCAGTATGCCATTTTCTAGATGTCTTGGGACCATAATTTGCAGAATCTCACAGCTGGTTTCTCTATAATTGGCACCACAAGATTCCAAGACCTTAAAGCTTACAGGTCCTCCTGGAGGGAGGGAGGGAGGGAGGGAAAGAGAAAAAAATAAGTGTGTGTCTGTGTAGTGGTTCCCCAGCTCTTGCACTTTATTTCATATTTCAAAATGATGAAGGCATCCAAGAACAGGTAATTGCTTAGGAAAAGAGTGGGAGAAATAATTAAGGAAATTGCTTTGTTGACTGAGATTTATGGGAACTCCAGGTTGAAGAAGGTAGCACAGTATCGTTTGATGGCATTAGTCAAATTGTAGTGGAGTGGTTAGGACCTCACTCAGATATGACTCTTTTCCTCCCTTCCCAGTATACATTTTCAATAAGAACAGCATTGTCAGCTCATCAACAAATAATAAGTGAAAATACCTCTGAATAAGAAGGACGCCTTTTTAAAAAAATCTGACTTTCCAAACATTTTGGTTATATGTAATTGATATTGGATGCATTGTTTATCTTGTATGATTATTTTGGAGCCTCTTCCTTGCATTCTTAGACATTCTGAGTACAGCTGCTATTGTCAATTCCTTTAGTGGCAGTTTGGAACAGCCAAAATGTATCTTCAGAAATATTGTGTACTGTTTCAAGAGGAAGGAAATTCCACTTTTTTTAAAAAAAATGCCTGTGCTATCTAATATTAATAACCTTTGTGTGCATTGAAAGCTGCTATATCAGGGAAAAAGCTGATAGATAAGGAGTGTTTTGATAGGGAGCATTTAGCCTTTCTGCATTCTGAATGCTGTAACTCCAAAGTGTTATTCCATGAATCTTTTCCAAAAAAAACATATCACTCGACTACAAGTCTTTGGTATATTTCATAGAATTTTAGTGTGAGGTGGTGCAATGGAAAGAGATCATCTGGGCAGGAATCTCATAGCCATGTGATCCTTTCTAGAAGGTCACCCAGTTTCTGCATTAAAGATAGGCAACATGTACCCTCCAGATGTTGAACTCATGAGCTGCTGCCAAGATGACAGTGTAAGGGGTGCTGGGCATTATGGTCTGATAACATCTGGAGGGTCCATACTTTGCTTCTACAAACATATTTCCAACAAAGGAGAGAGCACTATGCCCAGAGCAAATATCTTATGCTATTAAGCTGCCTTTCCTAATGCTAGACTCCTTCTGTACAATTTCTACCACATTGCTTTGAGTTCTGCTTTCTGGAGCCATGGTAAGCCTATCTTTTCCATCTTCTGTATAGCAGAACTTCACAGATAAATGATCTGTTATCTTCAGAAAATGTGGTATTAAAGCTGCCTTAATCCCTGCCCATTGACTGTGCAGACCATGGGTTTTATGAGACAGGTGGTCATCTTCCTGCCCCTGTTCTATAATTCTCATCTAACATTGGCCAGATTGAAAAATACTCACATTTATGTGCAGTACCAATAACTAACTAACCAACCAACCAACTAACCCCACCTCCGATCAATATGATAGAACGTGTTTACCATGAGGCTTGATTTACGCAGATGTGTTTGGCATTCGTGGACTATGACATGGAGATACTTGAATACTCAGTCCAATCATAGCTGTCCAGGGCTTTCAAGTCAACAGTTATTAAGTGATGGACATTCATATTTTAAATCAATTTTTTAACAGACAATAGCAAGGTTTGTGTATACTCTGGGAAAGGTGATTTATTTATTTTTTAATAACGTTGGGACGGTGTCTCAGAACTTTGTCAGGAAACGAGTGATTTTAAATCCAAAAATGAGGGTGAATTGAGTTCTTAAGGTAGGAACAGGTTTCCTGTTCACTTTCAAATGTTATTTGAGCACTATAAAATATACAATGCAGCCAGCTCTACAGAGGGAGAGAGAGAGAGAGAGAGACGTGCACACACTTTTTCTTTTCTTTTCTTCTTTGTAGGGAAGTAGTTGTAATACAGTACTCCTGAAAATAAGTGGATGGGCCCCTGCCTAGAAGAACTAACAACCTCAAATTCAGCATAGGAAAATAGAGACTAGTAAAATGGAGACATGGCTAAATAAGAAGCACTATGTGATATTTTTACACGTTCTTACGATTAATTACAGGCTTACAGCTCAGTATTACTAATACTGAGGCTCATTACTACTAATGCTATGGTTTTATTTTATTTGTTGTAATTGTGCAAATTCCACAGCTGCTGTATGTTGAAAAAAATCTGCTATTTTAGGAAGTGTCTATTGAGGAAAGGTTTAAAGATTAATCCTGAAAATCAAAGGACAAAAATGGAACGTACAGCAGGTACTTCTCTAGAGGAGACCCACTGATCATTGCTGAGTCATAGAAGATTCAAGCTGAGTTCTTGAACGGTGAGGGTAGTTTCTCTTGCGCTTTGAAATGATGGGGACTGTATTCCTAACAGCATGGAAACAATCATGTGAAACATCATCACAGAGGTACAGGCTGTGCAGGACACACGTATTTAACCTTTCTTCCCTTTCAGTGGTTTATAACTTGTGTCCTTTCCCTTTAATGACTGGTGATAAAGGTACAACCATTAACCTTTCTGCGTGAATGTCCTGCTATGTTAAAAATGTTTAGTTCTGTGTGTGCATGTGTGTTTGAACTCTGGATAGATGCACTGAGGAAAGCTGTAATGCAGGGTCGAGCCACTATGATTTGTAAGTAGTGTTTTATGGCTCAGCATGAAAAGGGTACCCATTCAACAGACGGGTGTGCCAAGCAGTCTTGAATGCATTGTGGGAACACAGTCACTAATAAATAGTCAGAGAGAGCTGGAGTTGATTGAAATTTGAATTATTCCTTAGCTCACCCAATAGGTTTCTCTTTATATCTGGGTCTGTGCATTACACTAAACCCTGGATCCCCAACATGGCACCCAGGGGTGACAGGGTTCCCATTAACACATTTCTTGGCATCTGCCAAAATCTTTGCCCTATATTTTTGTTTAGTCTCGTTCAATTTAGAAAAATGAATGGGGAGTTAGTGTGTTGCATGACAAATGGTACCTTGAAGCCTTTCAACAGAGATCTTAGCCCCGCAGGCATTATTAGGAAACAAAATGGTGGGTGCTGCAGCCCTGTGCTTTGTTCGCCTTCTATTATAGGCATGTTTTTTTTAATTAGCCACTTTATGAGCGTGCCAACTGCAATCTTTTGAAATTCCACATGAGCCTATAAGCCCATAAAAGTAGAGGACACCTGTATTTGACCATGGTTTGTTAAACAAGCCTCAATGACTGAGTTTACAACAACACTGCATAATAAAAAATGATATGTCGAATATATTGACAGGTAAACATTCTGGGCTAGGACAAAACTGACCACAGAATGGCTTAAACTCAAGGTTTATGTAGCATCCTTTGCAGGGGTGCGAACAAGATTATATCTCTGTAATGGATCCTTTTCAAGGAAAAGTATTGAGTTTGGGGCTGGACTGGTGGTCCTGTTTCAGAAATAGAAGCACAGGAGCTTAAAGATAGCACACATTTTTCATACAGACATTCCCTGTCATCTCCTATTAAATGGATCAGTGACACTGGATGGGAAAGATCTTTTCTCCAACAGTCTGGAAAGCTCTCTTCTGGTCAGACTAGATTAACCTTCTCCAAATCTAGTGTCCTTCAGATATAATGAGATACCACTCCCAGTTATCCCAACCAGCTTGGGTCCAAGCATATCTTGAGGGCAACAGCTTAGAAAAGACTGCTATAAATGGGTAAAAGTTTGATCTGGTATAATGTTCCTCTGTGGTGATCTGTTTGTGATCTTGACAATGAATTAGCCTGCGCAGAATGGTGGGGGGTGAGGAGGAGCTGTGTTTAACCAGTGCTGCTGAAAAGTTTCAGGCAGTACCAAAATAACTATCTTCCTCCACACAAAACTGTCCAAGCTGAAGGACACAGCACAATGTCGTTTTTTATGAATTTGGGCCACAGATTGGAACCACTCAACAACCCATTCAAAACAACCCTAGATAGATAGATAGATAGATAGATAGATAGATAGATAGATAGATAGATAGATAGATAGATAGATAGATAGATAGATAGATAGACAGACAGACAGACAGACAGACAGACAGACAGACAATGCAGAATCAAAACATCAGGACCCTTGATCCCAAGAGTTATTTTGGGAAGTTTGCACTTTGAAAACATTACAAGGGACCTGAAATTTAAAACCTGAAATGCAATGGTACTGTTAGGTTTTCCCATAGTTTCCAACCCCGGGCATTTTTGCTCTGGATCCCAATGTATTTGCATGCGTGCCTTTGGTATGAATCCAAGCAGAAGGCATGCTGAAAATGCCTTCTCAGCCATTGCGCTTGTCAGGCTGATTATGCTGGTTGATGACCACAATAAAGTGATTGCGCGGTCAGGCTGATACCCCTCTGCCCTTCTCAGCCCCAATCTCCTTCTCAGAATCGAGATCTGTGATCCCCCCTCCTGCCTTAGTTGTTTGGTGGCCGCCTTTGTTCTGAAAGGGAAAGCTCATGGCTTGTGATTGTGCTAGAAAACAGCTCCTGCGCTTCCTTCCTGAATGGGTTCACATGGAACTACAAAAACAAAAAAACAAAAACAAAAACCCAAACACAAATGGATTACGCACTTGGTTCGTTGGAGAGCTGACTCACCCCAAAGGAGCTTGTCAGGGCAGCTTTGAGAGATGTGCTCGGCATGTACAGGCCTTGTTCTTTCGCTGCTGTCACCTCGGCGTCCCCGCCCATGGAGCCCACTCCCCGGCCTTCTTGGCTTCCCAGAGATTGAGAGTAACAGCAAGGGGACTCGAGTGGGAGGGAATGAGTAATGTGGCCTTTGTGGTACGTTCTCTCTCCGCATTGACTCCAGCCTCCTCGTAGGCAGGAGGAATTGGCAGCACTCAGAAGTAGGGAGGCACAATCCTTGCTCTTCCCATCCTGAAAGCTTCACATCAACAAGGGAGGGAGCCTGAAAGGAGCCTTCTGAGCATGTGCAGATGCAAAATCCATGCAAAGGGGAGACTTTGCAGGGGAGGGAGATGGACAGCCCTTGCCTGGCTATTCCCCTGGCCCCCAAATCTTATTGTTGTCACCTTGTTCTCCACTCTTTCACTTAGTTCTTCCTGTCTGAGGACATCATTCTTTGCTGTTAGGTTGTGGCCAATAATGATTCCAGGAACTGGGTAATAATAAAATGCCAAAATCGTCTTAAGGCATTACCTTAATTAATAGGCAGTCGGTGTTCCATCCCATGGAATCAGAATGCAAGAGTTAGAAGGGCTTTGAACATCATCTTGTCCAACCCTCTGCCCAGGTGTAACAATCTTCTACTACAGAATCCCTGTCCGGCACCTGCAGTGAAGATGGAATTATTCTTAAATAAACCTAGTGGTGGTGTTATGTCTGTCAGCATAACATTTCTATATGACTTTTTGTAAGACTATCACTGTTTCACACATTATATCACACCATGGTTCACTGAATGAACATTGTTTATTGAATTAGCCACAACAGTCTAAGTATAGCCACCGTGTTAAGCTGTAAGCTGTGGTTTGCGAAATACAGTGGCAGAATTCCACCCAACATTGCTCAGCCACAGCCCAGAAAACCATGAACTAGTTAACCCAAGGTGTAAACCTTGACCCTTTTACTCAGTATGTCTCACATAAGGGGTTAAGAGCTCGGTGATAAACCACACAGCTTATATGCAGATAGTCTCAGATTTGATCTTTTGAGAATGTACACTTACAAGGGCCCATGGCCAGAGAGAATGGGAACGTTTTGAGAATGGCTGCCATCAGAAATGGGAATACAGGCTAAACTTTCATGAGAGGCAACATAGAACTGGCTGGTGTGAGTAGAAGCCAAGGTAGGCAGAAATTTCGAACAGATCTGTATTCATGAAGATGTGAATTGGCCGTGCTAAGCATCCTGGATACTCCCAAAGGATTGCATGACTGTTTTTGCAAATGCATAAATAGGAGGAAGAGTGGAAAGAAATGGTTGCATCTGTTGTGCATCTGTTTTGGAGTTAATCAGTTTTAAATCTGTGAGTGTTTGTGATTGCACCTCTAGATTAGATCTAGATCTTGGATTTGTAGGTATCTCTTTTTACTCCTTCCAACTTAATGGAATTTTGGGGAAAAAATTCTGTAAAGTTGTTCTGCCTTTCCATTTGTTTGGGCAGCCTTCACTCAAGAAGTGTGTGGAAATCCCTTCTTGTTCTTCCTTAATTGAGCTTGCCAAATTAACTGCAGCATTGATCACTGATAATGCTGCTCTATCACTGGGAAGAGAACCAGGGGACTTCCTCAACTTTTCTTGTGCCAAGAAGTAAACATGGGTGTTAGCGCTGACGTCCCCAGTATGCCATTGACACAGACCATTAACCTGCCCTGCTCCAAGGCATAGGGAGAGACGTAAATCGAGTCATACGCAGGTCCTCTTTACTTCTTACCGTCTCTCTTTTTTCCCCTCCGTCCTGGTCAGAAACGATAACAGTGCTGTAAATTCAGCTATTTAACAGCTTGAAGTTTGTAGCTCTGCACCAAGTGTTCTGTTGTTATTCATCCAACCTACATACGATGTAGGACATCATCGGTGGTGTCTCCTGGCATGGCTGTTGTGTTCGCTGTTTCTGCAGTTGGTCAGGCAGGACTTTCAAGGCTCGCAAGGAACAAGATAGTGGTAAATCAAGAACTGATGTAAAAGAAACAGGTTAAAAAATTATTTGCAGTGATCCACATGAGAGCCCCTTCCTCAGTTGTTTTTAAGTGTTATATTGATCATAATGAACAGAAGCCCTGGCTTATATGAATTTTGGCAATTTGGGTAAAGATAAGTTAATCTGCAACATTAGTTGTAGACAACTGTGGGAAAACCTAATGGCCACTTTCTCTCGACAGTGATCTCCCGGCTTTCATGGGGTGAAACCCAGATTAGCCTATTTGAGTTCTCAACCCAGTATTAGCCCCTCTGGTTGATCTCAGTTTTCAGCACCTCAGATCAAGAAAGTCTTTCTCATCCGTAGCTTCCTGATCCTGTTTAAACCAATGGGAGCCAGGTTAGAAAAAGCTGAACCATGCAGCTTGATAGCATTTTCTGGGTGATAAAGCAAAGCAACCAAGTTCCCCGTCCTGCTATCTTTCTTATAATCGTGTAGCCAAGGGCACTGGAAGTGTGTACACCTACACATCTGGAAGGTGTAAAAGTGGAAAAGGCAGCAATACACTGCAGCTGAAAAATGATATTATCATCAAATCATAGTGATAGCAAGAGTTCTTGCTACTAAAGATATTGGAAAACAGGCCAATTTGCAGTAGGCAGGACTGGGCCAGATGAACAGATATTCTAACTTGGTATAGAACAGTTTTCTCTGCAATTTGCTTAGCCATGATTGGTTGAAGAAGCTCAGTTGGTTCAAACAATAGTAGCTCAGCCCACATAGTCTGCTAAACCACATATGGATGTCAATTTGTTTCCAGCTTAGCACAATTGTGAATGCAACCAACCTATTGATCCCTATCACTAGCACCATGGCTGTGTCCTCCTCTGAGTTAGCCCTGCGTTATTTTGAAACTGTGTTTCCCTAAAAATCAAAATAAGAAGCAGAAAGGGCAAGTGGGCCTGGCAGAAATCACCCTGCCCACCCTTTCCCTTTTTTTTTTAAACTCAATTTGAAATGTGTGGAAGAATGTCCAGACGTCTGTGTTCTTATCAAGAATTCATACTGACGGCAGACATGAGGTAAGAATAGCCCTTAATAAGATCATTATCAGGCTTCTATTAAAATGGAGGGGCGGAAGGGACCTTGAGAAGATGGGTGGTGGTGGTGGTGGTAAGAGGTTTGGGAGGAGGAGATCTCTTCAGAAGTTGGCAAGCATGAGTCGTGCTATTGTTGCAAGTTAGGAAGAGGAAATCTAAATATCCATTCAACAACCTCACAGTGCGTAAGTAGAGTTAAGAAAGCCAAAGGCCTGGATTTTCCAGCCAGATCTTTTCAGCTCATGTTACCCCTTTAGCTGAACAGCCCTTGTACAGGTTGGAAAATAGGGTGATGTGAGGCTTCCAAGCAGTGTTGGCTGGACTTAGATTTTTTTTCTTTTTTCATCACTGTAAAGTGGATGTAGTTGGTTGTTTTCAATTTCATCTGGCAAAAGATGCTTCGTTTCATCCAAACTGCAGCTGCAAATCTCTGCCCCATTTACATCGATGGCTAATCATCCTTCTTTCAAGAGGACCAGAATCAAAAGAGAATGAGGTTCCTGGACTTTTTTTTCCTTCCAAAAATGACTTGTCAAACAATAGCCACTTCTACCCAACCAAAACAACCCAATAAAGAATGCATTGTATCTGGGTTTGCACAGCAGGCTGAGAGATAAACCATGATTTATAAGCCACAAATAGCTGGGTTTGGAGAGTACACTAAGCAATAAACCAGGGTGGGCACCTTTTGTGCATCTCTGCCATGAACCACAATTTACAAGTTATGATGCTTAGAGTCACACTCTGCACTCAGGAAAAGCAAAATAAATTACAGTATAGTTTAAGTTGGTCTTGTGAACTGGAGGATAGTGTAGATCTAGTGCATTTTGTTTCATCCATAGGTACCACCTCATGGTCATTGAAACAGAAAGTGAAAACCTTTTGGAATATTGTAGGAAGATAAAAGCAAGTTTCAGAGGTTCATAAATGTTGTCTGGCCTTAGCACATACAGTATATTCACATTCCTACCCCGCTACTTCCTTTGGGATATACAACCTTATGTAAAGCACCAAGGAAAAAATGGGTGGGGGGACAAAAGCAAAAGAAATTGGAGGCGGGAGATAAGAGAAAACCCGTTTCACCATGACCTAGTCCAAGTCTTCAGAAAACCAAGATTTTTCCCAGTTTTGCAGCTAACTTTAATTTAACTGAACTGCCAAGAGCTGAATGTGGGATGACCATAAATCCTGTGTTGTGTTGCTCACTGTGGCAGAAACAGTGAAGAAGTCCTTGTGACAAGCATTCAATATTTAGATGGACAGGAGGCAGCCTCTAGGTGATTTGTAGACATTGTATGGTATTTTCTCCCCTTTCAATTGGTGCTTTAAAACCTATTGGTAATAGATGGCTATTACTGTGAAGAAGTTTAACTACCAGATGAATAAAACTACATGGCTAAGCCAATCATTTGTAGCATCTGCCCACATGATGAGGACAATTATACCATGTCTCCGCTACTAATTTGAAATCTGGGGAAATAGTACTTTTTGTCATGCCACATTCTGTAGAGGGCCAAGCCACCCATGTGGTTCTGGGTGCCCTGTTTGAAGACTCTTCGAAGGTAGTCCTGTGTCTAATGCATCGACGTCTTCTACCCGGTTTTTTAAAAATGACCTGCTTTATAGGCAGGGTCAAATATGTTGCTCCTGAGTTCACTTGTAGATAGGGATACCATAAACCTTCTCATTTTTTTTTTGGTAGGCTTAAGATGATGGGAGCAGGCAGGGTTGGGGTGGTAGTGTGTGTGACTCCAGCTTTGCAAAGCTAGGGCAATTTGGTTGATTGGAGTTACTTAAACAAACAAACAAGATCATTCTGCTATTATGCATTGTCACTGAGAGAAACAATGGACAGCTCAGAGAAGAAATGTCTTACTTGGTTGCCTCAAGTCTTTTCTGGTGACATGAAAGCTACTGAGAAATCCTGAGCTGAATTTCTCAATACTCCAATTTGTTTTGCCATGCCCAACTTCCCCAACAACCCCACAGTTTTCTTTCCTTCCTTTGTTCCATGTTTTTCTGAAAAGTTACATGCCTGAAGGCCATCTACGGTATGGCATAATGGACTATGGTCTGATCTTCTCTTGTACGCTAAAGTGCGCATGAAAATCCTGACTTAAACTTGGAATCAATTTATATGTTTGGAAAAAAGTATCTAACTCTATCCTCTTGGGCCACTGCTATTCCAAAGTATAGGAAATGGTTTGTATGTCCAAATGCTATAGACAGGGAGAAGCTTCTCTCGGTCTGAAAGCTAGCATGTTGGGCTGAGAAATCTTCTTCTTCCCCATATGGTCCAAGATAATTGCAAAAGAACAAGAATGCTGCAGATTTCAGTCTCCCACCAGCCTCCTGAGGTAGTCACAATGCTATCAGGAATGCTTTGCTTTGTTTTAAACCTTTGAATCAAACTTTAATTTATAAAAGCTTTTTGTTCTACTTCGGGTACCTTTTAGACTCTTTTCTGGCCTGCTAAAGTTATGCTAAAATAAGGCTGGCTGGGCAATTCTGGGAGTTGAAGTCCACGCATCTTAAAGTTGCCAAGGTTGAGAAGCACTGATTTGGGGCGCGGTCAGAAAATAAAATATATATATTCTTTTTCATTCTTAAAATGGCATTTTGCAGCGTTTGGTCCCTTTGTCTACAGAAGGAACCTTGTTGTGCAAAACAGGTGCTTGGGGTATGAGGCAGGTTTTGTTTTGTTTTGTTTTGTTTTGTTTTGTTTTGTTTTATTTATTTATTTATTTATTTATTTATTAAAAGAAAAAACACATCAATCCCTCCAACAGTGGCTAAAATCCACTGTCCAAGTGGATTATTTATCCACTAAAATTATCAGCACGTTTTCTTGGGGGGGGGGGCAGTTTTGGGGGGTTGTAGATGTTGGCAGCATATTAACATTCAGAAGTTGAGGGTGGGATGGGGGCTGCTTTGTTTCCCTGTCTTTCCCAGGTATGCATGTCTGCAGTGTGGTTGCTCCCTTTCCCAAGACTAGTGCGTTCCTTCTAAATCCAAGGTCCCAGGAGCTTGGTGTACTGGTGTTAGATGCACTAGCCGTGAGCAAGGCGTAAGAGGCAGAGGCTCTGAAATTCATGGAAGAAACAGAGTGCATTGGGCTATCCTGCGTATTTACTGAAAGGAATCCGTTTCAGCTCTGACGCTTAGCCTATTCATAGAAAAGGAAGTGAACTGATTCCAACAGGAAGCTTTTGCCCAGCCTATTCCTTGGAGGGTTCAGAATTACAAGGAGTCTCCACAAGTTTCGCGAAGGGCTGTGGCCCACTCAGACCCTGCTGGTGGGGCAATGGAGCCATGCGCCTTTTGGTGGTGTCGGCACTTCCTGCGTGCCTACCTTGGCATCATAAGGCACTTCTCCTTGGATGGCAAACGTTCAACAGAAGAAGTTCTGCCTGGCCAGCCACCAGCTCTGAGCTGTCCAGAGGAGTGCTGATTACTTCATACGTGAAGCATTTAGGCTGTGAAAGGAGGGGAGCAGGAAGGGGAGCTAAGGAAGAAAATCAAATCCATACATCCCCCTCCACACACACACACTACACTCCCCAGCAGTCTCCTTTTTCCAAAAAAGTTTTTAAAAGTGAAAAAAAGAAACCCTGGTATAGAGCTATATCAGGCATAAGCAGTGGCTATGTTATTTTGAAGTCTTCGGAATAATTTGAATTGAGTCTTTGGGATCATTTTAATTTTAAAAGACCCATGGATTTTCTTCGCTTCTTTCTCACCCGACCCTGGTTATAATATCTGAGGTTTCTTCCAACATTCTGGAAACCCAGGGGATACTGTCCGGTGTCTGGTCTGGTGTTCTGCTATTCCCAAAGGCCATATCATGGATGATTCTGTTTTTGCTAAGGCAAGGGAGAGTCAAGAAACTCTGGAGATTATATACCCATTTGGGATGCCCTAAGCCTGTTCAGTGTCCCTTTCGAATTGTTAGCAGCAAATACTGCCTCCCTGCACATTTTCAGCTTTTGGAGCAGAGACGAGTTTTGCTTAACTAACAGAAGATTCCAAGATTGCTAATCCAAGCCCGTTTGCGGGAACAGAGGAACATAGGTGCTTCCAGATCCAGCCTTGCTATTTAAATACATCTGACTATATCAAGATACTAAGCTAGAAGCCATATGGGAAAAGTAAAAGAGAGATGAAAAAAGATGGAATGCAAAAATGAAGCAGCAAGGCATATGTTTCTGGAGACCAAAAGTAAAGAATACTGGGACGGACTTTTTATTAGTCCTGACTGTTGGCATCATGCTGGTGATAGCTGATGTGAGTCTGTGTTCCAAAATTCCTGAAAAGCCACAATATTTTATTTCTGTATTTATTTGATTTATATGGCCACCCATCTCACAGAGGTGATTCTGGGTGGCATTTAACGATTAGACATGCACACACAACCCCCCACAACATATAACCCTGCTCCTAAGCACAGAAGCTGCGAAAAAGCTGATGCAGAAGAAATGCTAGTGAGTGGTATTTCATGCATTTCCAGTTTAAAGGTGTCACTCAGCAGGGCTGCCTAAGTCCTCTGCATGGAGAATTTGAGCATCCCTTCTTGGCATAGTAAATGAGGTGGGCAGAAGATTCTGGCAGAGCTAACAGAATAATAATTTTAAACATTGCTTTGGGAGAGGCAATTAGGAAATTTTGGTGTGGACAGAGTGTTGTATTCTGTTCCATTCTGTTACTCCAAGAAATAGACTAAAACCCAAGGAAGCTGATGTCTGGCCTTCTAGTTCTGGCAATCTAAGTGTCAGTCTTTTGCCTCTGGTTCTGGCTGATGGGTGTTGGAGCCCTGATAAAAGCAGGAGGAAGGGGTGGGGGAGATCTTGCCAGCTGCCAGTTGACTTTCTCACAGGAGGTAGACATGAGTGATCTAGAAGGTCCCACCATGTGGATTTGCTGGATACTCATCTTACCCTCTTTTCTTTTTTTTAATAATCTCAGCCCCATTTTGAAAAAGAAATTTAATTCTCAGGGTTACTGCAAGAGCATGTGATATTAAACACATTGCAGTGACTTCTAAAATATGTTGAGTGTAACTCCTCAAAGATAACAGCTGTGGCTGGCTAATCCATAGTTAAAGATGTCAGCACTGACTCAAAATATTGCAGATGACTAAAGGAGCAGGGAATCAGTCACCCCCAGATGTTTGCCAAGGCGTGGAGAATTTGTCCTTCCTTGGGGGATACTGATCACTCTTGTGTAGCAACATCTGGAGGGCCACCGTTTTCCTCACTTTGTTTAAACCCGTTTCCATCTGCAAAATAAAGGTGAATATGATTTTGATTTAGTTTTGTCCTGTCTCTTCAGTTTCATATTCTTATTTTTAATACTATAAAATATACTATCCTGCTTACAACAAAACATCCCAAATGGATTCTAGAAGCACAAAATTTGGCTTCCTGTAAGTGACCTCAAGTTGCTTTTCTGCTAAAAAGAGAGAAATGTAACAAGCGTCAGAGTGCCCAAGAAGATACAGTAATAGAGGTGAAATATGTTCCGAACAAATATTTCTGTAAAAGGAGCAATATGAAAGGACCCATCCAGTAGTTTCAACTGTTACTTGTCTACCAAGGCAAGTATGTTCATGATACAGTCTATTATTGAATTTGCCGTCTATCAGAGCAGATGGAAGCACATTGTTACAGGGCTTAAAACATGCTGTCCAGTGTTTAGGCAGAGACAAGTTTTTAAAATGACTGGATGTACAAAAGGTTTGGTCTCCGTGTTTGAGAGTCTAAAGGGGCACCTGCTAGATTGATTTGTAGTTCCATATCTATGATGTATTTTATAAGGAACTCTCTAGCCTTCATAGGAGAAAGAGGAGGAGGATAACAATAACAACATTATTTTCGCTACCTAGAAAAACTTTGGGGTACTTTTCTGTTGCATTCTTATACTGCAGCATAGCAAATAGTGTGTTGAATTTTTGCTTGAATTCCACTGGATAAAATCACATAAAGTCATTATTTCTTAAGCTAACCTGCCTTTGCAAATGGGGAAACAATAACAATTAGTGTATTGTTGAAGGCATTCACGGCCGGAATACGATGGCTGGTGTGGGTCTTCCGGGCTGTGTGGCCGTGTTCTGGAAGTTTTGTTTCCTAATGTTTCGCCAGCATCTGTGACCGGCATCTTGAGAGAGCAGGAGCACAGACAGGAGCAGTTCTCTCTGTGCCCAGGGTGACACAGGGTCACCTCATCCTGGGCACAGAGAGAACTGCTCCTGTCTGTGCTCCTGCTCTCTGAAGATGCCGGTCACAGATGCTGGCGAAACGTTAGGAAACAAAACTTCCAGAACACGGCCACACAGCCCCGAAGACCCACACCAGCCATCAATAACAATTAGATTCGTAAGTCTTGATAATAATGAGATGTGGACTAAATAGCAAACTGTGGGCTGAGTTCACGCTTTGATTGATTAATAAGATTTATAACCAACCCTAATCCATAAATGAAAGGTTCCACATGCAGTTGCCAAAAACATTGGATGCAAAACTATTCCAAAATGTGCTATCGTATTGCAATGTTTAAAATGACAGAAGGCAACATTATTAAATACACGGGGAACAATAATATTATTTGCATTTAATTAATTTGATTTTTATTAAATTTAAAGATATTACAACAAAACTTATTTTTTTTAACCTGGTCCTAGTTTTTGGCTTAGATCCACCTACTTGTTGGAATGATACTGCTCAAAAGCCAGCTGTCATCTTCCATCTGGAAAAAAAAATGCAGCTTCCTCATAACCCATTGTTTGCAGTTTACATTCGTATTCATGTTAAATCAAAACAAACTATATTATGGCTTAGGATGACATGAGAAGTCAGCTTTGGTGGGTGATCCCATGAATTCTTTAAAGTGTAGAATCTTCCTAACTTTGTTGTTGTTGTTGTTACACAAGAGTGTGTGATGCATGTAGGTGTGTCTGAGAAAGAGAAAGCTGTGGCTGCATGCTGTGGGTGGATTATGATTCCCGGGAATTTCCTAAACTTAAGGCGTCTGCATTGTGCATGCAAGAGCATTGTCTTGGACAAGACGGGAGTCTCCCGATGGCAGCCAGCAAGATAAGGAAGCTCGTGGACTGCTAATGGGTGAGTCCAGAGGATGGAGCATTGTCCATGGCGGAAGTGGAAACCACCTTTGGTCTCCAGCTCCAAGAATCTGCTCTGAAAGTGAAGTTCATCATCCCTTGGAAGTGGTCCAACAAGGTTACTGAAAGGGCAACCTTTATGAAAGGGAAAAGATTAATTACAACAGCAGGAATGGAACGGCCCCTCCTGGAGACTAGAAAACCCTGAGAAAAGTTAGAAGGTAGTTCCTGAAGCAGCTGTAGTAGAGGGACAAGCACTTAAGTGCTTTCTGCTTCCTTCCTCTCTGTTATTTATTTCACTTGTATCCTTCCTTTTGTCTGTGGGTCTCATGGCAGTATACATGGTTTCCCACTCACTTTTTCTCATCACAACAGTACCACAACATAGGTGAGGCTGAGAGAAGATGATTAACCCAAGTGTACTCTGTGTTTCATTGCTGAGTGAGAACAGGTTATTCAGTTTTCAACCATGCCACCTCTCTGGCTCACACCTAGGTTGGTTCACACAGTGTGCTAAGTCATGATATGATTTGTTTGGTATGGGTTTAGCAGATGGTTGGGAACCAATGACCATCCAGATGTCATTGAAGTACTCCAATCCTTCCTCCTAAGGCTGCTGGGAATTGTAATTCAGCAACCTCTGGGACGTCACAGATGATTAGTGTGTTGATTGTGTTGTGGAAACCCAGCCACTGTAGTTTGAATAGTATGGTTTATGATATAGTGGGATCTGTGAACTCATCCAGTGTGGTTTACTCAACAGACCACCCTTTATTATCATGTGAGGATCCAGCCATTCTCTTCTAGCCTCTAACTAAGGGGTATTTAGTCAAGGGAAGTCTACCAATATTTCTCTCCCAATTTCCATCTGATCATATTGAATGTTAACAGCATGTTAGATGTTGAGCTGAACAGAAAAGCATTTTGGTCCCTGAAGTTGCTTTAAAATATGAGAAGTGTAAATAGAGAAGATCTCACCAAAGAATCCAGTGGGAGCTGGGGTAATGAGTTGGTTAAGATCCTTGATTCACCTCTTGCTTCTGGATCAAACTGACTCGGTTTGGCAACCCAAGCCAGTTCCTCAGCCGCCAGCATCACTACAATATTGGGGGAATCTGCCTGGTAAGGTTAATACTAGGGCACTTTCCAAACTGCATGAGTGAGAATAAAAGCCCCCCTCCTCGATTGGTTAAAGCAGCTGCATCCTTTGGGGAGAATATGGATGTTTCAAACAATTTCCTTGGTTGTCTATGTATATGTTTACAGGAATAGCAGTCCAAGCAGAAGTTATCTGTACATGCACATGCACTTATGGGCAATCAGAGAAGCCTTCAAAGCAGCCATGCTGAGCCTTCCTAAAAATATGGCTCCTTGAATGTTTTGGGTTGGATTGCCAACTCATGCCAACACCCACTGCAAGCACCCTTTTCAAATGCTTTGCATAGCCTTAGCTATTATAAGTAGATCAAGATAATGTGTATGAAATGCTTGGAATACCTAAACTCCTCCTCCTCCTCTTAATTATTTGGGGTTTACTGGATTAAGACACAATTATTTGGGGTTTACTGGATTAAGACACTCCTTGAAGGAGTAAGTCAAGGACCATGCTCATTTTAACTTCTCTTCTTAGTCCATGTGAAGCAATGTCTGCACGATGCGTGAGTGTCATCTCATGTAGAATCTATCAGGACACCATATACAGCGAGATACAACCTCTATTTCTGTACTGTGCAGAGTGCTTCTGAGCTATCCACTATAGACTGGAAGTCTGCTGATATGGAAGGACAAAAATATAATAGCTTTGCTTGTTACAGAGGTGGAGAGGAATGTTGACAAGCAGCGTAGGGACAAGCTAGAGGTGAAGTGTAGGTCGTATTAGCAAACAATAGGTTCAAGGTGGGCCACTGGAAATGGACCATTTCTTTTCACAAGTCATCCAATGAAGATTTGGTGCCTTCTAAAGATGTTGGAACTATCCATGAGGAGGGTACCAACTGGGGAAGGCCGATCTAATATCTTTTGGTCCCTGGGATTCTTACCAAGAATGCTGGACCACGAAGACCTTGATCTCATCCAGCAAAGCACTTATGTTCTCATTCAAGCACTCAGAATCATAAGTGCACTCCTGTTTCCATGGTGAAGCAGCCTCTGGAGGTGGAACAATAGCTCAACTATAGTTCATCACTTTTGAGATCATGCCAAATCATAAGCCTGACTTGGGCATTATTTTAAACTACGGAGAAATCGTATATTGAAAAGCAGTGGGACTTAGCATGTCACCTCTGCTTGAAATTAGTGTTTATCCAATCCCAGTGCCCTTCATGGGAAGGCCTGAAGGGAGATTCATCTGCACTCAGCTGAGTGCATTTGAAATCTTCCTCTTCAATCAGGACGCTGTATGCGTCCCTATACCTCCTTCACATGATGCTGTTTGTCTTCAACTGGTTGGGCAAGCTTGATGCCTGTGGCACTCCAACTCTCATTAGTGCAAACTTCCATGGCCAGTGGTTAAGTGTGACCATATTTTAGCCTGATAAAACCTGGGGAGGGGGTACAGATTGCCTACCCCTTGCTTGAAAGAAGTCCTACAAAGAGCTATAATTTGCAGAGGGTGTTTCTGCAAACCAGCCTCACGCTGAGATTTTTTTTTTATCCTGGCTGATGCCAAGACTTACTTAGTCTGTCCAGGCCTCCTTGTATATGTCAGTAAAAATACTTTAAAGGAGCTTGTTGTTATTGCACCTGACAAACAGATTTGTTGAAATGTGTCAGATAATTTAATTGCTTCTGTGAATTCTCTGGGAAGCTGTTTGACATTTGCAGTCAGTCTGTGATTTGCATTTAGTCATAAAGTTTCGGTTTTCTGAAGGTTTTCTTCCACCGAGAAAGAGGCTTCTGTTTTTCTACTTCACCCTTAAGTTATTTATGTGCAATAGTTTTCCTTGGGTTTAATTGATACATGGGATACAAGGAAGGTTGCACATTCTAAAAAGGTTATTGCAAAATCCAACGTGTCATGCTCAAGCATAGCCTTTGAGCAGATTATAATTAAGTTAAATACAAGCATTCCACCTAGGACAAACCACACCAGGATGTTCTTCTAATTTATGATGGAAAGGATTGGCTGGGATGGTCAGTATTGTGCTGAACTGTCCAAATCAAAGTGAACCAATCCCACCCTGGCCATCCTAGAAGGAAGATAAAACAGAGTCAGAAAATCAAACCATTACAAGTCATTTTATTATCCACATTCATCATTTGCCCCCCTTCTCTGTCTGGTTTGCAGGAGGTGGAGGGAAGCGGAAAGGAAGGAGCAAGAAATGGAGGGAGATCCTCAAGTTCCCACACATCAGCCAGTGTGATGAGCTCCGGAAAGGGTTGGGTAAGTGCAACATGAGACAGACCCAGCCTGCTCAAGAAAATGAACTTGGCCCCTAAGGCAGGAGCTGGGGACCAAAAGCATCACAAAATCCCCTCTCACCCCTGTGGGTGGTCTGTGTCTTCCTCAATCTTGGGTCCTCTACCAGAGACCTGGGAATTTGAAGGTTCTGCAGAGTATCTTAGCTGTTCCTAGCACTGCACTCTTCTGAACAGAGAGCTCTGATGTCGTTCCTGGGATCTGTTGGAGCCATTCCCATCTCCCAGTTTAGGAGTCACAGCCCTGAGTGCTGCTACCACCACGGGGACCACTTTGGCCTTTACTTTCCACATTCTCTCTAGTTCTTCTTTCAGGCCCTGGTACTTTTCCAGCTTCTCATGCTCCTTATTCCTGATGTTGCTGTCACTTGGCACTGCTACATCTATCACCACCACTGTCTTCTGGTCCTTGTCTACTACCACAATATCTGGTCAATTGGCTAAATCAACATTAAATAAAACAGACCTGTCTGTCTGTCTGGATCTGGAAGTCCCACAGGTTCTTAGCCCTGTTATTCTCCACAATCTTCTGTGGAATCTCCCATCTGGACTTGGGAGAGTCTAGCCCATACATTGTGCAGATGTTCCTGTACACAATGCCAGCTACTCAGTTGTGCCATTCAGTGTATGCTGTTCCTGCCTGCATCTTACACCCTGCCCCTATGTGTTGGACTATTTTTGAGGCCTCCCTGCCCCTTGGGTCCTGTCTAGTGTAGTAGGCCCCTGCTTCTATGGATCTGGTGCTCAGTGCCTGTTCTTGTGGTGCTATGACCAGTGCCTCAGTGCTGTCTTTTAGTCCAGCCCTTTCCAGCCACCGATAGGATTTCCCAATGTCAGCCACCTCAGCTATCTGTTGATGGTACATCCCGTGCGGGGGCTTGTCTTGCCATGGCACTTCCTCATATATATCTTTTGCTATTGCTGTTGCTATCATTTTTATTGGTGTTGGTTCCATCAACATGCAGGTGCTTTACAGAGTGGAAAAGGTATTGGAGGTCATATTCCTCCTCCACGGAATGCACAGCCTAAAACTTAACAGAGAAGCAAGGAAAGGATCTGAAAACAAATTTAAGTAAGAAGAATCAGTAGTTATTTTGGATACTTAAGCTAAGTTGCTGTATGGTAGAGGTGGGAAAGGCACAGTCCATGAAAAGGAATATGATGGAACTGGAAAAGGCAGAATGGGGCAATCAAATTGAACAGGGGCTCAAGCCCTCAAGCACTTTCTCTACAATATTTGGGATTCTTTCGCTTGAGGAAAAAAAGTGACTGAATGGGCATGATTGATTGAGAAGGATAAAATCATGCATGGCGTGAGAAAATGGAAGGAGATATTATTTTTCTGTCTCTCCCAAACACTAGGATCAGATGTCATCTAACGAGACTGATTGGAAAAACATTTAAGACAGACAAAAGGAAGCACTTCTTCGCACAGTGCATAATTACCTGTGGAATTCATTACCACAAGGTGTGGTGATGGCCACTAATTTGGATAATTTCATAAAAGGATTGCATCAGTTCAGGATTGAATCAATTCAGGGAGGATAGGTCTGTTGAAGGTGATTAGTCTTGAACTTCAGTGTAGTTCTGAGTTGCATATTTCCAAATACCAGTTGTAGGGAAATTGTGGTGGGAGAGAAGTATCTCCATCTTCCATTTGTGAACACCCTAGATCAGTATTGTCCAAACTTGGCCACTTTAAGATGAGTGGACTTTATGCTGGCTGGGGAATTCTGGGAGTTGAAGTTCACTCATCTTAAAGTGGCCAAGTTTGGACAATACTGCCCTAGATGCATCTGGTTGGCCACTGAGAAATAAAATGCTGGATAAAGTTGGGCCATGACTTGATACAGCCCATTCTTATGATTGTGGGCCATGTACACCCTTGTCCATTTCTACCCCCTCCCCATCTCACCAATGATTCCCAGATTTTCCAGAATTACACTGTTGAAATTTGATGACATTTGATAAAATATGGCTGTGTTATTTCTCAGGGCTTTTTTTTAAGGGCCTTTATGAGGCTTAGTAGATCCATTTTACTTCTTAAAATCCTTAAAAGTATATTGGGTTGGGGGTGGGGGTGGAGAAAAAAAAAGGGCTGAGGTACCTTGGTATTTGAGGAGAAGAGAACAGTGGGCTTCTCTTCTAAAGAAATTATCCACCTCTGATGTATCCATGGCAACTGTGTCTTTGAGGTGTGAGGACCACATTGCATTTTTATTCCCCACAACAGCAAACCTGAAGAATAAGATGGGTTAACAGAGAGTTATCAGCCCAGAGTCATTGTGACTGAATGACTGAGGGGGTGGACTAGAACCTGGGTCTTCCCACTCCTAATCCAACACTGAACTACTACACTACACTGGTTATCAGAGGGAAGTTGGAAGTGACTTCTATTAGATGCCTACTGTGTGTTTTTTATGCATTGAATCATCTTCAAGTCATCTCTTTCCAACAGCTTCTTTGAGCCTTTTTTCAGGTGAATCAACACAAAGAGTAACTTAATAGCCTTGGTGGTTGTGCGTCCTGGACTCTGACTTTAACTAAGCCTACTCTTCTCCCAGGCCCTTGCAGACTATTAGAGATTCTTGCCCCCGCCCCATCCTCTCATGCTTCAGTTTGTTCCCAAAAGACACATGCTGTGATGCAAAGGAGAACATGTTCCTACTGCTTGGAAGTATGTTTACAGTAGAGTCAAAGGGGCAGTTTCCCACTTGGTGAAATGGGGAATGCAAAGGAGTTGAGCAAAGCAAGATTGGGCAGCTTTGTAAGTGGACTCAGCAGGACCTGACTCTGACAACCAGAGGTTGCAGGCATGGAATGTGCTATGAGCCGCTGAGTGCAAAGAAGAGTTGGCCTCCCCAGTACCTGAAAAGCAAGTCATGAGAATCCAATTTTTTTCAAGATCTTGAATTCTGCACTCAGTTCCAAAGGTCCTCTTTGTTTGATGTGATTGTATGAAGAATTTGTGTTTCAGGATCAGCTGAGACATCATCCCAAAGCTGGACAGTTTTGTAGCTACACAGACAAACTATGATTTAGAATTGCTTTTCTACTTTCATGTGCTCAGAATTCAGGTGCTAATGAAAATGTTGCACAGAGTCATCATCTGTGTTCACACATCACACTAAACAATAATGCAGCTTATTTGTTATGACTTTGCATATAGCGTGAGCCAAGCCATTGTTGTTTTGAAAGCACAATTAATGGGGTAGAATTGTTGTTTGTTTAATAAACCATTGTTAAGCACACCATGGTTTAAAACAATGTTTGAATTAGCACAGCCATGGGCTTCAAATTCACAGCAAGACATGGTTTCATTTTTGTGAGCCATTCAGACAATTCTGGCTTCAGAGCAAAGCAACTTCAAATCTCATTAACTATGATCTGATCTGAAATCTAAACCTAGCCTTCTTCTTTGGGGGATGTTGTGCATCTTCAGATGTAAATATTTTAGCTATGGGCCATTTTACCCCCTTTTGGTTGAGAATGAAAAAAAAATACACCTCATTGACATTATTTTTTCATTCTTGCATGTATATTGGTTACATGTCCCTTTTTTTTCCTAATATCTTGGAAGGATGTATCTTTCTTTGCCCCCTACTGATACTGTTCAGAAAAAGCATTATTTATAGTAGTGGAATTAGCTGGTTTTAGATTCTGGATTTACTTCAGGGTTAGGGTTAAGATCCAAAAATTAAATAAAAACTATTTTAATTTCTGTATTCCTGCAAGATTGTCAAATATCATAAGATATGATTAGTTTGGTGTGGGTTCCTCCCTCAAGGCATATTTCTAAGTAGCTTTTGCAGTCCTTTCAGACTTGCCAGATATCTAAACCAAATTACTATCCCCAAACTAAGGCAGGTTGCACTTCCATCAACAATTTTAGAGGGAAGATACAAAGGCACCCAATTCAAATCCAGACTACGCCCATGGGGAGAAGGAGCCACTGAAACCACCCCAACATGTCTTATTATATTGCTTATTTTATGCTGACTCGTCATGAGTTCTTAGCCCCATCTTTAAATTACCTGCTCATTCCAATCAGTTCTATTTAAAACTCTTATTTTTGCACTCAAATTACTCTATTTCTTTAAGTACGGACAAATGTTGTCGTGTAATATGTAAGACACGGAGCAGTTTGATTGATTAGCTTACCTAATTCACATTAATCAATACTAGTTTTATGTGTGCAATGTGTTTTATGGACTGGTCATGGAGCACCATAAAGAATCTCTCTCTCTCTCTCATATGATTTCAGTGGTTTTACATGAATTTTTGAGGCTGAGATTTTAGCCATATTAACATCTTATTATTTGGCATCTGCCTCCTGGAAAGACTGCAGGCCCCTGGTTTAATGAATTGCGGGGAATCCTGTTCAAACAGCCTTTAGTTTTATTGCATTTCCTTTAAAAGATGGCACTCCAGCTTGCTGCATTTGAAGTCCCTCTAGAGGGAGGGTCATCCTTGAGAGCCCCACAGCCCAGCGCTGTCTGCTTGTGACTGACAATAATTCCTCCCCCATCTCTTCTTTTGTAGAACGAGACTACAGCAGTTTGTGTGACAAGCAACCCATCGGCCGACTGCTTTTCCGCCAGTTCTGTGAGACCCGGCTGGAACTCCTACGGTGTATCCACTTCCTGGATGCTGTGGTAAGGCAAGCGTAGTTTCTAAAGTGTGTCTGGCTCTAAGAAACACTCAATATGCTGAGCTAGCCATTGTGGGACAATTGGATTCCCTTTGGCGACTTCTGTTTGAAGTATCAGAAAGCTTTGGAAGGCAAGGGATCAATGGAGGCATTCTAACTCAGCAGCAAAGTCAATGGTATCCTTGGTATCTCAAGTCTAGAAGAGTGATGGGAAAAGACCCTTGATACCATACGCAATATTGAGCTAGGTGGGCCATGGTTCATTTTCTCTCCTCCTCCTCCTAAAGCATCAGGAATGCTTTAGCTGGGTGCAAAATGCCTGCTTTACATGCAGTTGGTCATGGGGTTGATCCCAGGGGTCTCCCACTGAAAACCAGTGGGATTTGGTGGCAAGTGGTGACTTTGCCAAGTCTTATGGAGAGGTTCTTCAGCTTGGCTCCTCCATCCTTTGCCACTAGTTGGAATTTGGAGAATCCATCCTGGGCGTTTCTCATGGTAAAATGGCTGCCACCTAAGAAGCTGTTTCTGTCCAGGCCCGCATAAGCCATTGTGGCTGTTTATCACAAGGCAAAATGATGAGGTAAAAAGAAAAATAGCGTAGCAAGAAGGCTAAGATGGAGGCTTGTGCCTCCAGTGCCAAACCATGTATTTGTACTCACACGACACAACCAAATGCAAGCTGGGGACACTCAGAAAACATACACATCTATACTACCCTTCCATCAGCACACACACATATCAAGGTAAACCACACAGTGCACACTCAGACGTACATGCAGAAATATTCCCCAACCCCCTCTATTCTTAAGCCTTTCACTTACTACCTCCAGCTTATCTTAGTCTTTTCCTATGGCATTATATTTAAGGAACCTCAGAGAAAAAAGTCATTCACTTGTGCCCATCATGGGTAGATGGTGGTCTCTTGAGGGTAGGCTTGGAGGTTCCCATCCATCTTCTCCCAGCTGGCTAGTAAACACAATGCAGGTTAGTAACTTTCGTGGCTTTATTCACATGGCTGCCTTAATCACTATGGTGTGGGAGATCCCTTCCTAGATAGGCATATGTATTTGTAGCTTTCTAGTTGGAAGCGTCCAGGTTTGAAACTGAAAGGGGAAGTACAAAATCAGCCACTCTTTTGAGATATTCTGCTCACCAAAATTCTAACGGCAGCATTTTAATCTTCTGTTCTTTACAAACCCTCTTCCTGTCAGTACTGCCTTCCTGATTTTCTTGTAGAAGGAAGACCATTTTTTAAAAGGGGGAGGGTGAGGGGGAAAAAACCACCCAAATTCTTGAAGAGTGACCTGTGGGAGAGGACTGAGAGGAGTGTGTGTTTTTCAGCCCATTCTAAAGTCAACGGTGCAAAAATTCCATTGGAATGACGTGTAATTTAAAAGTCAGCGCTTCATCTGAAATACTATCCTAGTGTTTTTCTGGGTTGCAACCCCCACTCATGTCTTTCTTTTGAAAATTTTGCTAAGTCTGAAAGCATCTTAACCTCAAGCAGAACAAACCATAGCTCAGGGTTTCTTCCACTCATTTTCATCTTCAAGTTCCCTCTTCCACATCTTCTGAACTAAGGCAAAATTACAATCAGAAATTGATCTGTTTTTGCTCCTGGGCCAGGAGGCCTTTTCAGATGCTTTTTAAGAAGGGACATCAACCTCATAAAACACTCTGTGTTTCTCATTACCCAACTGTTTATGCAATTGAACATTGTTCTCTCTGTCTCTCTCTCTCTCTTTTCCTCTCAATTGGAGGGATTTGTTGAACCTTGGGCCTTTTTCTTATTTTCATAAGCTTGTTGAATGTGAGTGACAGGAATGCCGATCTGGTCAGCTGGCTGCAAAATGGGAAACATATGTTTGGAAAGCAATCCTCCGTAAGGTTTGGACTCTCGCAGCCAGCAAAAGCCTGAGTGATAAAAACTCATTGTTTATTTAAATCTGGTTCAGGAACTTGACCAGGCCAGGGGATCTTTTCTCAGGGAAATTAAAACCGGTGAGCATCAACTGCTTCAGGAGTGGTGTTGAAGGATCTGGAAGGACTTCTGCTTTTCATGTTTCATAGTTCAGCACCCTGTTTTCCCACTCTTGTTTCCAAGTTATTAGAAATGCGTACAGCTACAATCCCAAGAAATCTGTCCCTTAGATTTGGGGGGTGGGGGGGGTTATCAACCATTTGTACCCTGCTCTGTAGCCTTAAAAGCTCCCAGAATAGCTTATATAATAACAAAAATTGGACAGCTCTCAGAATTGTGATCTCAAAAACCCTCCACACGCAGAGGGAAAAGTAGACAAAGAAGGCAGGGGAAAATAAGAACATTCAGGTACCAGATTTTAAAATGCTATGGTTGCTATAATGGAACTGGGCTGCTTATAGCAGTCCAGATGGTACCATTGTCTCCTACGTCAGTGATCCTGTTGCTTTACCATGCCAGATCAGCAGCCTTAATATCTTTTACAGCAGGTGGAGATTTTCCCCCACCCTTTAGGTTCTCAGTAGTCCTTCTTTCTGTGCCTTCAACAGAGTTGACTCCTGGTGACTACCTGAACAAGTCCCTGTAGTTTTCCTGGCAAGATTTCAGAAGTGGTTTGCCATGGCCTTCTTACTAGGGCTGAGAGACCAACAGAAGAGAATATATGTAGCTCAGGGTTGAACGGTGAAGTCCTTGGGGTTCTCTGAGCTTGATTGTTTTCTTGCAGACATTTCATTACCCGGCTAGGTAACATCTTCAGTGCTAGAAGGAAGTTCTAAACCCCACTCCCTTCTAGCACTGAAGATGTGACCTAGCCAGATAACGAAACATCTGCAAGAAAACAACCAAGCTTAGAGAATCCCAAGGACTCCACAGGGCTGAGAGAGAATGACTGGCCCAAGGTCCCCCAGCTGTCTTCCTGCCTAAGGTGAGACTAGAACTCACAGTCTTCTGGTTTCTAGCCTGGTGCCTTAACCACTACCCAAACTGGTTCTCTCTCAGTGGTTAGCCAGGACTAAATTTATGGTCTAAGAAAACTTTTTCCCAGCATGGCACTCTGCAATCAGAGTGAGTTTCAGCTTTACCATTTCCTGACAGCGTTTATAGTAGCGATAACTGCAGAATAGGATCATTCAATTTGGTCGGGTTTTTTTCAGCAAGCCTACAGGGAATCATCTGCTGTGTATTTAGTGCAAGGCTAGATTCTTGTTCAATAGTGAACAGTTTGAATGAGACCAAAATATCTTTAGCCTGATTAATGATAATAGTTCAGTATTGCAGAGTTGGTTTAACTAGGTTTAGAACTGCTTCAGGAAAAAGCCTTCCAGTTATAACATGCTGCTTCTTTTAGTAGTATCCATCTCACACATCTGGAAATCACTGTCTGGGCTCACACGTTGTCCTCAACCATGGTTTCTTGAATAAGCCACAACTGGCTGAACTTACATATACTGCAAATCCATAGACCATAGTTTAAAAACATTAATTTTAGGTTCACACAACATGCTAACTCAAGCCAAACAAATCACACTGTATGAACTCAGTCACTATGTTTATAGAAAACAGGGCTAGGTCCAAAGTTGGTGAGGGCTTTAACAGGGTGCCATCTTGGGGTGCCTCCTATCTGAACATTCAACAGCATGGCAATGTCACCAATGGTTACCATCTTTATTTCAACAGCTGCCATTGTTTTTTTGCATTTAACCCATAATGCACTGGCATTAGAAGTTTGGACCCACTGCAATCTGGGAAAATAAAACTGGCTGCGATAGCTGGCTGCCGCTAGAAGAAGAATTTTACACGTATCACCAGCAATGTAGGCCCCAGTCCGTGTCCAGTCACGCCTGTAACAGGATGCCTGGCCAGAGCCGTTCCAGCAGCGGCACTGTTTATAGCCTGCACAGAAATCTCTGGGGCTCTGTCTTTTATAGTCTTCCTGAAGGCAGTTTCAATATGCCTTTAGTTAATAAATTTTCTGCCATGATATGGTGCTTATCTTTTCATCAGAGTTAGCTTTTATCTGCTGCTGTTCCCCATTCCTTTCTTTTATGACGATGGAGTGCTCTCTTATATTGGAGCTGTGCACTTGCCCGCTTAATTTGTGCGCCGTTTTGTTTGCCCTTGGGGCAAGGGAGCAGGATAAAAATAATTAATTTGATTGTTGGGCTGTTAGATCTCTCTCCTTCTAAGTTCCTGCTGTTCTCTGTATGCATTCTCTAGCCAGGATGCCTTGCGTGTGAATTCAGGTTCCCAGTCCTGCTGCAGATCTGCGGCCCCTCTAGCAAATCATTGCCCCCTTGATTATTTTGTGGCTCAGCAGTGCAGGGTCTATAACAACCCAGTCTTTGGTTTCTTCCATTTTTCTCCCTTCCTCAAAGTCTCCCCAGACCCAAGACTCTTCTCCTGCTTTCCTAGCTGCTGACAGTCTTGTACAGTAGCAACATGGGGAGTTTTCATCAAGTACCTCTGTAGCTGGTGACAGAGCAGAGATCATCCATCTACTCCCCTGGGAGTTGTTGTACATTCCTTCCCATTCCTTTCTCATGGCCATTGCCCAGCGGTCTTTTCAGAAACAAAAACACAGATGTCATTTGAGTCTTGAGAGTAGTGATGACCTGCAAGCCATCCCATGGATACGGACTTTCTAATTTGGATCTTCCGTTTTTTTAGAAAGCGGAGAGACATTATAGCATTTTATTTAAGGCGGAGAAAGAAGTCCACCTGTATCCACCTGCTTGTATTGGCCACTAGAGTTCCACCTCCTTTCTCTTGCTCTTGAAAAGTAGTGCAAAGCGTTTTCTTACTTGACTGGATTGCAGTGGTCTGCTGAAATTGGTTCTGTCTGGTGCACGCTTGGCCAATTTACCTGCCTCTCCCCCTGTCACTATTGGGACAGGATGAGGACTTGTTGTCTTGTTTCTCTTCTGTTGCTTAGCAGCCAGCCCTGTTCCAAAACAATGGGGAGGGGATCTGTGGGTCAGATTTTTTAATAGCAGCAGTGTGCTCTTCTCCACTGTCAGACAAACAGCTTGTGGTCCTGTGGAAATAGGCCAGGAAGGGGAGGGAGTGGGATACTAGAGAGGCAAAAAGAATGTGGGGGGAGGGGGAGTTAAAGGGAATCTCAGGCAGGAACTCTAAGGCTGAACCCAGAAGCAGACCTGAACGCAGGGCCACACTTTTGGCTTCATGTCTCAATTCCAGGAGTTCCCTTTAGGATTCCACCTTGGGAGATGCCGAAATCCTTGCTTATTTCTTGGTAGGGGTGGGAATGAAGCATTTCTTCAATCATACTGTGGCATCAGTGCACAGATTATAATGCTTCACCATTCTGGTGTGAGAAGCCCAAGTTCCTTCACTTGGGAGTCCTTGGGGTTCTCTGAGCTTGGTTGTTTTCTTGCAAGCGTTTCATTACCTGGCTAGGTAACATCTTCAGTGCTAGAATGGAATGGGGTTTGCTCAGAGATGAACTGAAGATGTTACCTAGCCGGGTAACAAAACACTTGCAAGAAAACAACCAAGCTCAGAGAACCCCAAGGACTCCACAGTTCAACCCTGAGCTACACATATTCTCTTCTATTGGTATTGGCACTTTGTCTGCTGTTGCGAATGGGATGTGGCCCTGCTAGGATGTCCACAGGTCCTGGTCATTCTTGAGTCTTGCTCTGGACCACTGCTGGATCAGCTCTGAGCTAGATGAGGAAACGTTGCATCTTGCAATTCCCAGGCATTTGTAATATGGCTATTTCCATCCCCTCCAGAACCAAACTAAGGAGGTGGTGAAGCTCAGTGCTTGAGGGCATGCTTGGTGTTGCAGGACATTGGGTGTTCATTCCTTAACATCTTCAGATACCTAGGATGCTTAAGAACCTAGCCAATCTTTGCTGAGCTTGAAATACTAACAGGATGAGATCTGGTCAGTATTTGGATGGAAGAGCTCAAGAAATCCTAAGGCTAGTAGGATGTAGGCTAGTCTTGGTAATCAGTAAAAACATCCTAGAAGAAGCTTGACTCAGGTACTTTATATTTTTGTGGTTTTTTGTTTGTTTTAGATCAGGCCAGATCCTTCCCTGAGAGTCTAGTATAAATATGTATGGAAAATTGGTGACATTCAAGTTTTTATACAAGTAAACCAAATTTAGCAACTCCACATGTGTTTCATCACAGTTGTCATTGTGAACTGGTAGGCGAAATGTGTTCCATCCATGGTCCCAGGCATCTTGCTGATTAGTGAGCTATAAACATCCCCCTTCCCTCAGGGAAAAGCACTAGTATTTGTGCTTTCCCATCTGCTGGACTAAAGTGGGGGCCTGAAAATCTCATCTGGCATCTGGTGTGTAACACCCAAAAAGTTGTTTATCCTTGATATAGGAATACCTGAAGCACACTCATGTGCCAAAAGAGAGCTGTTTTCAATCCAGGGTGCCATCCCCATGTATATGCACGTAGATGAACATATTAAGGTTAAAGACACTGGAAACAATGTGGCACTAGAGAAAAGCAAACCTAAAAAATCCTTTTACTATTGGGAAAAAAAAATGCTTGCAGCTTGATACATTCCAGGAAGTATACAGAATAGACGTGTTTGCAAAGATGCACAAAATCATGTATACATTTTTTCCTGTTGAATACATAAATATACTGATCAATACTTGGAACTGGTTTGTGGCTTAGCAAGTTGTGTGAACCCATTCAATCGTGGTTGATTCAATTAGCCATAAATAAGCAATGCAGCAGTTGGCATAATGCGAACCCAGTCAATATAAGGCAGCCTTAAATTCACAAAAGTAACTTGTGTCATGTTTTGGTTCTTTACTAGCTCACTAAGTAGTTAGTAGCTTATGACTTCTTTTTGACCTCAGAGAAGAGGAGAGATGCTGGCTTCTTTTCAAGTTAATAAAGAAACAGTCCATTTCCTTCCTCTGCAACAGCATTGCAACCGAGAGGGCAAGGGGAAGAAATAGAGAAGCCCATTCACGTAGCTGATGCAATAATACACATCTGTGGGTGTGGAATTTCTTGATGACTGTGGCTGGCCAACAAGCCAGTTATTAAATACAAAGCAGGAATAACATTTTTCCAGAACTGCACCTGAAATATCACTCTTGCAGTTCAGCAGATGTGGCAATTCTGGAGACAAACCAAAAGGGAAGGCAGAGGAGCAACCAATGTTTCATCCGCAGCTCACCACTTTATCTCAGGACAGAGGTCTCTTCAGGTTCTTTTCCGTGAATAGCCACTTGAGCTTTTAAAAATGAAAGAAAGCTGGAAGACCTCAGGGACTGAACCTGGACTTGGGCATACAAATAGGGCTCTCTAGTTTTGAGCTAGGTTTCCTCCCAGCCTGCCCAAAATGTGGTTTGTGAGCCAACAGAGAATGAGGAGAAACATAAAGGCTTGAGAAAAGCCTGATAGAGCCAAGAAACACCCCCTAGATGTGTGGGATAGATGTTCTCTTTGGCCTCCAGAATCAAAATCCCAGCCCTGAAGGATGGTGTCCTTTTCAGGTGGAGCCTCTGTTATGGTGACCCTCTTTTCTTCTTCCCCAGGCAGAATATGAGCTTTCTCCAGATGAGAAGCGCAAGGAAATGGGAGAAGAGGTTATTCGGCAGTTTTTCCACAAGGAGGTTGGTATACGGTCTTCACAGGATAAAGGTGGGGGATGACATGGCCCCTGTGCAAAAGTGGTTCTATACATGGAAGTCCAAAAGTGTGGTTAACAAATGCTTGAATTGTCCTCTGCAGGAACTTATGTTTCCTTTCTCCGGGATTGCCCCATTTTCCTTATTCCAGCCATCTTGTGAGATGTTATAGGCTGAGCAAAAGTGCCAGGCCCATTTCAAAGTATGTGATCTTGTGTGTTGGCTTTCAGAGTATCTCTGTCCTTTCATTTTAGAGTCCAAACATTGAATAATCCAAAAGAGCCTTCCCCAATTTGTTGGCCTTCCAGAGAGCTGGACTCAACTCCCCTCCTTCCAGACAGCATGGATGATGGATGATGGGAGCTATATTCTAGCAACTAGAGGGTCACTAACTAGGGAAGGCTGGTCTATGAACCCAGCGCAGAGACTTTAGAAACATTTAGGAAGTGTTTGTTTTACCCAAGGAAGAGTAACCAAAGTAGGGAGTGAGGGGCAGAGAAGTATAAGAAATGAAATCTAGTGTGCAAGATGATTCATTGGCATTAAGAATTATTAAATATGTTGTTCATGTCTGGTTTCCTTCTGTTTCTGTTTTTGTGTTTTGGTCTCAGTCCCTGGGCTATATGGCAGAGATTGGTGAACCTCTTATCAACCAGTGCATAGAAGACCTACAGAGAAGCCCTTGCAAGGACCTCTTCAGCAGTTGTGTACAGTGAGTGCTGCATCCTATGGAACTGGAAGCCAGAGGGGCAAGGGGGTGGGCTTTGTTTCTTGTCAGAACAAGCTTGCATATGTTTATATAGAAGTCCCATTTTTTTGTATGATAAATCAGCCTCCTCCAATCTTCCAGATGTGTAGACCAACCCCAGAGTTCCCCAGCCCAAGTGACCATTGCTGAGAATTATGGGAGTTGAAGTGTATGGGTGGAGGGTGCCCAGTCATAGAACATTGGGATAAAACATGGGTGCCTTAACCATAATTTGCTAAAAACAAGACAGCGTCATAAATCATGGTTGAAGTTGGCTTATTTAAAACTCAAAGGGTAATTAAAATAACCACAATTTGTGGGATTTAAATGATGTGGCTAGATGCGGCTAATACACTCATGCAACACACTTACTCATAGTTAACCATATTGAACTCTGTCCAGTTTTCTGGGTTCATAACTACACTAATTCATAACCACATGGGCTGAGTTTGCACAAAATGCTATATTGAAATGATTTGGGTTGATCTGGGGCTCAGTATGTCATATAAAACAGCCAATAACTCCCAAACTCTTTTTTGTTTTTGTTTTTTTGTGCCCCCAGTGAAGGGAGAGGTGTGATGAGCTGAAAGGGGGGCTGAATTCATTCCCTTTACAATGAACTATGCTTAGTGTAGTTTTCCCCAATTACATATTCTTCAGATACATAGGGGCATCAGACTGAAGAAAACTGATTTTTTGTGATAACCAATTTGTAGCCAGTTTATCCAGTAGGGACTTAGTTCCTAAATGGCATTGGCTTTACATATTACATTAAGTTAAAGTTCGCTTAACCATGCTTTCTTGCATAAACCACAACACTGGATTCATATGTCACATTAAGCAATAAATCATGGTTTACAAACCATGATGGACAAGTCCATAATCCTGCTATCGATCTCAAACAAACCTGATTTTGGCTTTGTGCCATGTATGAACCCAACCTCAGTGGTGCATCTTGCATTTTGTAAGAAAACCACGACCAGCCAAGGTTGAGCTGTATTTCTTGCCTATTAATTCCAGGTTGGACAATTGTGGGCAAACGTAGCTTCAACCCCAAGAAAAAGCACTGGGTTTATATTACTATGGAAAACATCCTATCCCAGTGACTTTGGGAACCCCCAAAGAACCTACCTTCCTAAATCATAGGAAAAAGCTGCCCACTTTCAATTCCTTCTGTCTCCTAGGCGCCTGCATGAATACCTGGGTGGTGCCCCTTTCACAAATTACCAGGACAGCATGTATTTTGACAGATTCCTCCAATGGAAATACCTGGAGAGGTAAGACAATAATCTTGGGTGGCTGGAATCCAAGAATCCCACTCGTTTGCTGAGCTGATGCTGATAAGAATGGGTTTTCAATGATGCAGCGTGATCTTCTTGATATCTTTAGGCAATCGGTGACCAAAGACACCTTCAGGCAATACCGGATCCTAGGCAAGGGAGGCTTCGGAGAGGTAGGAAGTGGTGACAGCTTGGACTGGTTCCCCATTAGGGGTCAAGTGCAGCTTTTGACTCCTATAATTTCAAATTCATTACGATCATCTCTTTGGCCACCGTTATAACTAGGGATGGGCGAATATGCCAGAGTCAGTTTTGCTCAGTTCTCAGTTTTCCAACAAAAGCCTATTTCAGTCTTCTTCTGCATCAGTCCACAAACTTCCTCAAATGTAATCAGCACTTTTCCAGATTTGTGTGCTTTTGGGGTATATTGTTTGAATTACGAATAGCATCAAGAAATTCTGGAAAGTAGAAATTTTGTCATTCAAGTGTGCTGCACTTCAGGTCTAGGTTTATGAAGTGCATATGGGTTAGGTTTTCATCAAAATGAATCAAACTAATTTGCTGCTGTGGCTACTTATAACACATCTATTGTAGTCTGTCAAATGGTGAATCAACATAGTAATTCCTAGCAGTGAGCATGGGAGACTCACTGTTGCATGCAGAAGCTGTTTCAGACCAGAGTAGATTTATGTGACCAACCTATGAGCATGAACGCCTCCAAATTGTGATCCCAATTTTTAAAGAGGTAATATAATCCTATCCAGAAATGAGTGAGCCTAGTTTCTTCTAGCAAAGGAGACACCTCGTAAAATAGCCTCTATCTTCAGAACTACAGTAGTAATTCCAGACTTTGGAATCAGAGCTTCAGTAGTAATTCCAAACTCTAGATGGATATCACACCAAGCTATGATTGGTCTTGTTCAATAACCGACACTTGGCTGAATTCACACCTCTCTCTCTGGCCTGTAGTTTGCAACCCACTAAGTTAAAAGCAAGCATACAATATTATGGCTTAGGAGCACCCAGCATTAATTCAGCAGTTATGCTCCGTTACCTGAATCGGGCATAATGGAGAAACAGAGCATCTCATCTGCAAGTCCTCCAAAGAGGTCACAGTCAATGAGTTTCGGGTAGTTGTGAAAAACTATGGGAGAAAAGTCTCACAGTGACATTTATGGAAAGCAGCATTTTTGGCAGGAGTAGATGGTGCTTATAAATCATTCCAACCAGAGAAGCATTGGAGGCCACCAAAATATCCAAGAAATCAGGAAAGTCCCACTCATCCTGTCCTCTTCTGGGCCACTGGAAGTCCTGAAATGAGATTAAAATAAATCTAGAGAACTCTAAGAAAGAAGGGGGTGGAGAAGGATGTGTGCCAGTGCTTCAGCTCTACTTCCTTCTTCTCTGATGTTCCTGTTTTGATGGGGAAGGTCTGCAGAGAAGCTAAATGTGACCACAACTTTCCATGAGGGCTGGAGCCCAACAAACCCAATTCCAATTCCATGGAGAGTTGCAACTTCATTCAATTAAACATGTTTACACACTTTTTCTACATTTTTTTTTTTTTTTGGTCAAGACAGATCAGGCTGGGGAGGGGGGGGGGAGAGTTTACGTATAGTCCTGCTTCATGAGCTCATTTGCTGAGAGCCTGAAGGTGTGCAGCCCTAAGTCTAGTATCTCAACACAGAGGCTGCAGTTACATTATGTAAAAAAAATAGGCATGACTCATTTCCTGGTTATTCCACCTAAATCCTAGTTATTAGTTGTGTGTGAGGGGGTTGAGGCTCCATTTCAGAACCAAAAGTCAGGCTAAAAATTAAGGGTGATGACTTCATATGCTGAGGCTGAGACAGTTTAGTTTGCCCAAGTGTTGGTTTTGGGTTGGAGGGTTCAAGGATGGACATGGAGGGAGGAAGTCACTGGGAAGTAAACCATTCTCATTTCCACGCTTAGAAAAAACCTCCCCAAACCTGCCCCAAATTGCACTGCTGAACTTTGGTGCCAAAATGGCCAAAATTCAGTGCAGTTTGGTGGCAATACAGTTTAGGCTGTTTCAAGGTGGGTAACAGTAGAAAACGGTGATACTGTTTATCTTGCAGAGGGCTCCTGTTACCCATGTTCACATTAGTTTTTCTGGCAAGGGGGAAGGAGGGAAGCAAAAAGAAAAAAGAAAATCACACCAACAAAAATGTCATCTTGCCACTTGATTTCTGCAGCATGGTCTTGGGGGTGGTCTCCAAATAGAATTTGGGCCACAGACTACCTGCACCTGCTATAAATATTTAGATTGATTGAACAAAGCATTTGAATAGCAACTTCAGGGTTTTTAATTCCACCAGGATTGTAGCCAAGCTGAGCCCTGCTGAGGAATAAAGACACTGTCACCATGTTTTGTGGACCCCTCAAGGTTTACAGAAGTACAAAATATTAGAAAAATAAGGAGGCAATCTCCTTCCTGCTCCTCCTAAAAGCCCAATCCAGAATGTAGAATGTGGCCACCAACAGAAAGATGACCCAGAATCCAAGCAGATCATGGGGAGAGAAAGCATTGCTAGCAGCTGGACCCTCTAGAGCAGTGTTTCTCAACCTTAACAAATTTAGGATAGCTGGACATCAACTCCCAGAATTCCCCAGCCAGCATGGCTGGCTGGAGAATTCTGAGAGTTGAAGTCCACTCATCTTAAAGTTGCTAAGGTTGAGAAACACTGCTCTAGAGGGTCACTTATTTAGGAAGAGAGGCTGCATAGCAACATTTGGTGTCTGCAAGGACATGTAATTGCAGCCAGAGATCCTTCTGTTCTTTTAAAAGCTGCTTTGAGAGGGAGCTATGTATTAGTGCAAGTGAGAGCTCATGATCTTTCCCCTTCCTTCCATCCTCCCTGCTCCTAATCAACTCTCTCCTCATATTTGCCTTCTTCATCCAGCAAGCCACAACTTCCTGTATTTACCCTGCTGAAATTGGGTAGCAAATGGACAGCGGGGATTAGAGTGGCAATGAGCACCGTTTGCCTCTAGGAGTCCTCCCACCCCCTCACCCCCTTATCCCTCCCAGTAAAAGAGAAAAAAAACAAGCTGAGCAATTTTAGCCCTGCGCTTTCCAGTGGTGTCACTGGAATAATACAGTGTTGTGTGGCTCCTCTTCAGAAGTTTGGGAGGCTAAGTTGCAGTCTCCACCCCTCAGATGTTGCCCACTTGTCAAAATATGCCTTCAAGGTCACCCAAGGAATCATCTAGATTAAAGAGGGGATGACTTTTCATTTCCTGCTTTGCCTTCTTGCTTCTCTAAAGCTGTTTTCATTAAGATACATATTTCTTGCAAGTGGTTTTTATATAATGATCAAGGCAAATAAGCATAACATTTATGTGTAATAGGTAGTTTGGCTCAACAGGACTTTTAATAGGGGAAATGAGTTCTCTGCTGATCTGATGCTTGGAGAACTTCTGGAACATAAGCCAAATTCAGAAGTCATTGTTATGCCTTTAAGGAAGACCTGTGGTTTTCACTTATCCGGGAGGTGACATGGAGGAAGGGCTTTATTCTTCATGACTTCAAGTGAAGAAGAAATGTCAAGATGCAAGAGTAGTAGTGCTACCTTAAATGTTGGAACCTCGCTTTAACAGAGTAGGGCTTATCTCAGCCACTAGCAACCACTAAATGTGGCCCTGAACTCCCACCTTGTCTTGCCTTTAGGTTTGTGCTTGCCAGGTGCGTGCTACAGGGAAGATGTATGCTTGCAAAAAGTTGGAGAAGAAGCGCATCAAGAAACGGAAAGGGGAAGCCATGGCTCTGAACGAGAAGCAGATTTTGGAGAAGGTCAACAGCCGATTTGTGGTGAGCAACAGTCCTGACTGTGCTGCTGGTTACTGCATTTGGTACTGGCCTTTAGAAGACACTTCCACTGAAATATCCAAAGACTTTCATTTGCTAATGCCATCTGGCTCTATGTTCTAAGGGGAATTTCACAGTATCAGATTCAGCATGGTTGGTTTATCTGCAGTTATTGACTTTGAAAATTAAATGGAGCTTCCTGGATTCAAAAGTGATGATCAAGTATGTTTTAGGGGCAGCATGGGCCAGTTTTCATGTCTGTCTCCTCCAGATATAACTGGGAAAATCATGTTGTACCAAAACTGCACTTCCAATTTCCAGAAATTACTTGACCCAATGTGACTTTTAAAGCAGCCCTGCCATTCTTCAGGCTTCACAAGTCTGAAAAAACTTGTGGCTGCTTTAATTAGTAGCAGAGTAGTTGGGCTTGCATTCTGAAGGACTTGGACAGATTCCTTTTCAAAGTGTGCACAGCCCTAACAAAAAAGAAAATAAGTAAGGCAGCTTCCTGTGTTCCTAAGCTGTCTGTTTGTGGAAGAGGATAAATGGAAGGAAGATGATTGCTGTTTACAAGTTTCTTGATGGTTGGACACTATAGAAAGCAGAGTTCTGGACTAGATGTAATATTTGCTTGAAGTCAGCTGCTCCTTTTTTTCATCTGTGCCTACAGGTCAGTTTGGCTTACGCATATGAGACCAAGGATGCTCTCTGCCTGGTCCTTACTATCATGAATGGAGGTGACCTGAAGTTTCACATCTACAACATGGGCAACCCAGGCTTTGACAATGAACGGGTCACCTTCTATGCTGCAGAGATTTGCTGTGGCCTTGAGCATTTGCACCGGGAGGGCATTGTGTACAGGTGAGAGGGGTCGGAGTTATTTCTTGGTTCCAAGAAGATGGAGAAAGTGTTAACATAAGGTCTCTCTTGTTGCATAGCTGGCATCATGGGGAAATTATCAGCATCCTTCACCTGATTAAGTGTTGAGGTATCAGAATGGCAGAGGGAATCAACTGCTAAGCCAGCGTTTCTCTACCTGGCACACTCCATGTGGATTCTTTAGGAGTTGTGACCAACAATTTCAGAGGGAGAGAAGTGCTAAACCATAATGGATTAGACAAATGGATCCAGTCCTCTCTGTATCCCTTTTGAATGCTGAACTCCAGCGTGGTCATTTGTCTCTTTGAGATTTAAAGCAGCACTCAGATTTGGCACCAGATAACATTCATCAGCCTGTCATTTGACGTTACTGACCAAATGAATACATCATAGACCTAAACTTGAAGACAACTGTCCATCTGTAGAGCCTTAGAAACAGCTTCCTATGGGCGGTCATCTATCTCTTTGAGATTCAAAATTTTCCCAGATTGCTCTGCAGCATTCAGATGGTGTTGGGTAACATTCATCAGTGAAAACTGCAACAGAATGCTGTAGAGTGTGGTACTCCTGATCACTAAGCTTGTTAGATGATCACATCCTCTTCCAAAAAAGATCCTTTCATCTCCACTCCCCTCCCACCTCTTCTTCACAAGCCCCCCTTCCCAAGCAGCCTGCATTCCACACCCATGACTGTTCTCTATTCTCATTGGTCTGTTTGGGGGAAGCGCACTCTGTTAACCTTTCTCCTTAAGTATATTTTCTATTTCTACATAAATTGGGATTCTCCCAAGTTTACTGCTAGCTCCCTCTTGTGTGTAAATGGTGCCAAGTCACAGGAGCCATACCTGCACAGCTGAAATCTGCACTGTGAATGTTCCCTAGTCTTTTCTCTTTCCTTGTAAACTGGAAGTACAAACGCACCATCTGGGAATATTGTGTTATCTATCCATGCATCGCTCTATATTTGACCTACAGCTGGAGCCTCTCTCATGAGTGGTGTCATTGGCAAAATAACATGTATTCATACAGTCATTAAAAAATTTCGTGCAGGCATCATTTAGAACCCCCTCCCCATTTTTGAAATCATAATTTGCTTTATTTCATAGTAGGTCAATAGCACTAGAATAAAATAATGCTATGATTTGCTTAAAAATGATCTAATTTCAATAATGCACACAACACAGCTGGCCACAAATGGAATGAAAATAACTGGAAAGTGTTTAGATAATGGGAAAAATTGTATTGCATTATTTATATTTACTTATTAAACATATACATATATATTCATTTTTTTAAAAAAACCCACAGCACTTTACAATAAAACACTAAAACGGGGAAAAGCACTATAATGCAATACATTAAAATAAATATAAATTAATGCACATTGGAAACCATGGAGCATCAGTTACATGTAATCACTGGCAAAGAGTCAGGGAAATGCCTGCGTGTTATAAAACAAGACCATTCTGATTTAAAATACATTCTGTCTTGTTAAACAAACCAGCAAAATCAGCCAGGATGTGTGATTGGCTCGTGTAATAATTGACAGGAGTCTATTTTAAGGAATTATTTCTGGTTTGCACATAATAGCAAACCAGACAACTGGTGTTGTGAATTCTGGGTTCTTTGCTGGTCATATAAAGGGGGGGGGGAGCGGGAAGGGTGTGTGATACTTTGCAGCTACTTGTCTGCACATGTGCAAGCATTCCTTCATGGATTTACCCATTGTATTATGCCATGGTTTCTTAACCATGTTTATTCAATAATACGTCATCAGACTAATTCCACTTACGTGAAGTCTGAATCAACATGACTGCGCTTGCAGGAGAGTTGAAGGAGTTGTAGTTGAACGGCTCCCAAGCACACTAGTCTGGGGAAGGCTCTGTTAAAGGTAAACATAACCAGGAAGTGAACAAACAACCATGAAATGCAGCAGTGAAGACTGTTAAAAACAGCTGCAAAACGAAAAGACTGTCCAAATTAGAAGGTGGTTCTTTGAGCTTTGAAGGACAACCAATAGAGAGGTGGATATTTGGAAGTACTTTTATCTGGAGGTGCCTAGAAAAAAATCAAACCATCTATTATGCTGGGAAAGTTTTAAGTGTTCCAAAATCCCTCTTGGTCATCTGGTTCTTATTCTGGGTTGTGTCTGTATCTCCCCTGCAGGGACTTAAAGCCGGAGAACATTCTCCTGGATGATGATGGTGAGTTCTGAGTGTTGTATTTTGAATTTTTCCTGTTATAGACTTTCAGGATCACTTTTACCTTGAAATGCCAGGAGTCACAGCCAGGTCCTCCTTCATCCAAACACATCTTCCACTACTGTACTTTAGTTCCTCTCCAACAAGGCAGACTCATTTTTGTACAAATTAGAATTTCTGCCACTGAGAACTGTCTTTCCTCAGAGCTGCATTCATCATGGAATATCACAGGATACCCATCATAATTCCCTAACCTCTGTCATCACCTCCTCCCTTCTTCCATCTAGGTCATATCCGGATCTCAGATCTGGGGCTGGCCATTAAGATCCCAGAAGGCGACACCATCCGTGGCCGTGTAGGAACTGTGGGCTACATGGGTATGTGCTGGAGAGCTGCTCCAGGTCTTGTTATATTGCTGATTCCAGAGAAACTTGGCTCAATCCATGGACCTTGTTTTTGGGTCTACCTAATCACACAGGCTGAGAGGGCATAGTACTTTAAAACAAGGGCAGGAAAGTTATTTTAGGCTGAAAACCAAACTTCTACCATTATTATCATTGTTGGTTCTGTTGTTATGTATATATATAGCCCATTTATAAGTAAAATAAGGTAAAGATTCCCTTGAGCCCCAGTGAAATCTTGTCAACAATCCAGAAATGGCTTGTTACTGCCTTCTTTTTTCAGCTTTCCAATGTAGACTACAACCCTGAGTAGTCTCTCATCCAAGAACTAACCATGTCCAACCCTGTATCGCTTTTTCAACCAGCCCAACTCAGTTAAGTGCTGCTATTTGCTAAACAGCAACGCATTTAATTCCTCCCCCTTACCAAGGGAAAGATTCTTGCCCATCTGATCCCGCATTATCACCTGTGACTAACAGTTGTTCTCCAAGAAACAAAACAGAGAAGATTCTTTCCCATCACCTGCAACCTGAGCTGAGATACCAGGGATCAAGTGCCTTACATGAAATTGTGGTCTCTAACTGTGCTCCCTCCACCCCTGTTCTCCCCTCTCCAGCTCCTGAAGTAATTAACAATGAGCGCTACTCCTTCAGCCCAGACTGGTGGGGGCTTGGCTGCCTCATCTATGAGATGATCGAGGGCCAATCACCATTCCGGGCCCGCAAGGAACGGGTGAAGAGAGAGGAGGTGGAAAAGCGGGTTCAGGAGGACCATGAGCAATATTCAGACAAGTTCTCTGAAGATGCCAAAGCCATTTGCAAGTTGGTAAGTGATGGGAAGGACGAGGAAGCGAGAAAAATAAGGAGGAGTCTTTGCCATGAGTCTGTAGTATCCTGCGAAGAATCAAATATCCCCTGAGTTGAGGTCAACTCTAGGTGACTACGTGAACCTGTCTGGGCACAATCAGAAGTAGTTTGCCATTGTCTTCTGCTGAGATATTGTTTCAGCTTGTCAACTGAATTTCCCCTGGGTCTGTCAAGTAAGGGCCTGCTAGAGTTTTGTGATCAGCCAAATGGCTGGGCTAAGCTGCTTAGCTGGGCATAGATAAATTGTGTGTGTGTGTGTGTGTGTGTGTGTACATGTGCACAAGTATATGTGTGTGGGCTGGGTTGGATACAGTGTATTGAGTCAATCAGCCCCAAATCTTATTCACATAAGCTACCAGATTTCAACTCTGCAGGGGTTTTCAAAAGCTATATTGTAAATATTTCCTTGGCATTAAGAGATACAAAAACTTGCAGCAAGGGGTGCTTCTGATCACCAGCCATGCCATGCTATTGTTGTACTGCATGTTTAGCCATTTTGGGACTCCCCATGATTTTCTTTTCCATTGGTAATGCCTCAGCCAAGGGTGGGTGACTCCTTTCTCTTTTGTGTGGGTAGTTTCTTTCCATTATAAGAAGCTGCACTTTCAGGACCAACAAATATTCTGGAACAAAGTGGGTTTGAGAACCAAGTTGGTTTATGTCCTATGGCAGTATTACAGTCCTGAGTTTAACATTGTCACAGGCTTTACCTTCTGCACTTACAAGAAGTCCTTTTTTCCTTTCAGCTCCTGACTAAAGACTCCAAACAGCGGCTTGGAAGCAAAGGTGAGGGGGCTGTCCAGGTGAAGCAGCACCCATTCTTCAAGACTATCAATTTCAAGCGACTGGAAGCTGGGATTATGAAGCCCTCATTCGTGCCAGATGTAAGTTCTTACAAGTAAGAGTGAGGAACTCAAGGAGAGAGACAGGAAGACCATGGACAGGCAAATTTTTGTCTGTAGGGGTTAATCCAAAGTGGGCAGAGTCAAATTTTTCCTCTTTCCACAGTTGTTTTTTGTACTGGGATATTCTTTGTCTTTTAAATGAGGTTAAATCTATTTTAGGCATGCAGGACTGCTTCTGGGTTTCCTGCTTCAACATAGGAGAAACCCCCTGATTTTTGGCAATTATGGATGCACAATTTGGTGCCCCAATTGTAGGGAATTCTAGGGGCTTCAGAATAAAAAAGAGGCAGGAAGTTTCTTACAGCCTTGGACCATGAGCTGTCCAGTCTGTGATACTTCAGGGCTTTAGATCTATTCTTGTCCTCTCAGGTAATGGAGATCTCTTTGCTGTCATCTTTGTGACCGTCCTTCAGCTCTTGAAAGAGTGCTATCATATCCCCGTTCCTCACCCTAACCATGTCTGGTTTCTTCTGCCTTTTGTCATAGCATTAGTTTCCCTACAGTCTATCCATCATCCTCACCAGCTTTTGTTTTCCCTCCCCCAAATTCCAAATCTGTCCCAAAGAAGCCAAATAAAAGAAACAGAAATGATCTTATGGTGTTCCTCGGTATCCCTTTTATGCCTTTTCAGCTAGATCTAGTATCATAAAATGAGCTAGAAGAGATTTTACAGGTATTACTAGTTTTACTCATAGTTGAGGGCAGGAATTTACAAAATCATCCCCAACAGGTGGCCATCCAGCCTCCCACCCTGCATCAAATGAGGAATCAACAGAGGAATCCTTTCAAAGGAGGAATCCTCCACCACCATTCTAGGTGGACGGTGGCATTGCTTAATTGTTGTTATATTCAGGAAACTCCTCCTAATATTCATCCTGAATCTCCTTTCTTTTAATTTCAACTTTCTGGTCCCAATCCTTCCCTTGGTTTTCAAAGGGAACATGTCCACCTCTTCTTGCACATGACTTGCACATCTTGATACGTAAGTCCTAGAGATGACATACTTACTGGAATCCTTGTCTTTTCCATAGCCTCGGGCTGTGTACTGTAAGGATGTACTGGACATCGAACAATTCTCCACTGTGAAGGGTGTCAACTTAGACCAAGCCGACAATGACTTCTATGCCAAATTTGCCACAGGCTGCGTCCCTATCCCCTGGCAGAATGAGGTGAGGAATTGACAGTTACAAGTAAGGGAAGAGACAGATGTATCCCAAGTAGTTGAATACTACCTCTTGTTTTTAGAAATACCAAAGCAGGAGTTACACTAAGTGAAACAGAACAATAAAAGCTTTAATTGCTCAACCAGCACTTGAACCCCGAATTCAAAACACAGTGGCTGCCATGCCAATCATTGATCCAGTTAATGTAAATAAGCCCAAATGATCTTTGATTTTATCTGTCATAGCTGCATGGAAGAGATTAGAAATTTACACTTCTGATTCCAATTGTCCACAGTTCAGTGAGCCACTTGTAATGTTCTGTCTGATGTCACTGCCCTTAAGACAGTGAGCTTCAGGTTGGTGTAATTGGACCAAAAAGCAATTAACCTATTATTTTTCTTCTTCCCTTTGCAAAATTGGCCCATGCACCAAGTAGCACTCTATTATGCCCTCCTTCAAAGCCCTAGGTCATTCTTCAGTAGCAGCTTACAGCATCTTCCAAGTCCTCCAACCACCATCGTGCCAAAATAGCAATAAAGGGGTCAGGCATGACAATGATGGCTGGGTGATGTTATGCAAACCCTGTTAGTGAGGAAAAGGCCACAGCAGTGAATATCATTGTACATTAGAGGTGTATTCTTCAGCTCTGCTGGCTGGGAATTCCACATGGGCATAAATCAAGAAGATCAAGCTGATCTATCCTGCTGCACTAAACATAGGATGTCTTTTTGTGGATGCCATAAGTTGGCCCATTTGGGGCAAGGACTGCCCTTACTGCAGTGTGGTTGTATGGCTGAGGCAGAATGCTGGCCAAAAGAACCCTGAAGGATAACCCATGGGAAGGGTGATGAAAAGCCCATTCCCCTTTCCAGCTGATTCTGCTTTCTCTGGTCACCTCCTGCCTGTAATCCGGCTTAAAGGCACTGGTGATGATTGGAGCTGATGCAATCTAAGCTAAGAGATCATTACTGGCAAAGCCTCTTGATCTAAGGAGGCACATAGAGGTGAGAGTTGGGTGCCTCGGCTATCCATTCAGTCCAGCTTTATCTGTTTAAGGATTTTGGTATGAAGCACCTTTTCTCCCCACCATTCTTACTAACTGCATCATCTTCTTCCACTTACATAGATGATCGAGACAGAGTGCTTTAAAGATCTCAACATCTTTGGACCAAATGGCACCCGATCCCCAGATCTGGACTGGAAGCAGCTCCCTGACCCACCCAAGCGTAGCCTCCTGCAGCGGCTCTTCCGCCGTAACGTAAGATCCAATCTTGTTCCTTTCTTGCTTTATATCGCTGCAGCAGCTCACTCCGTTCTTCAGTACTGCTAAGCCTGGTTAAGCAATGTAGCAGTGTTGTGCCTTCAGTTTCAAGACATACTTTTGACTATCTGTCAAAAGCTTATTTTTGAATGGACATACTCTCTGGTAAATTTGCATATGGGTCTTCTCCAAACTGGGCACTCTCCAGATGTGTGGACTTCAGTTCCCAGAACTCTTAGCAATGACCATGCTGGCTGAGAAATTCTGGGAGATGAAATCCATACATCTGGAACTCACCCAGGTTGAAGAAGCTTAGTATATAGAATCTCTGCCTAAAGACTGGAGATTGGAGGAATGTTATGTAGCTCAGTGATAAAACACTGCAGGAGTTCCCAGGTTCAATTTCTGGGTGCCCGTTACATCCTTCCTGAAACTCTGGGAAGCTGCTGCTAGTCAGTGTGGGCAATATTAGGCTAGATCAGTGTTTTCCAACCTTGACAACTTCCAGATGTGTGCAGCAACTCCAACAGTCTTCAGCAATTGCCATGGTGAGTGGGGAATTCTGGGAGTTGAAGTCCATACATTCCAGAAGTTGCTGTGGTTGGGAAATGCTGGACCAGTGGTCCAAATCTGTATAACGCCGTTTTCTAGGTTCATAAGTATTTGCATTCTTCTGTTTGAAGAATGGTGGGAGGTCTGTAGTTCAGTGGTTGAGCAACTGCATGGCATGAAGAAGTTCTTGGGTTCAAGAGCAGGCAATGAGAGTTCTAGCCTGTTAGTCATGCTAAATAGCAGATTTTTCCCCTGCACTCACTTTTCTCCCTTTCTCCATTCTTCCCTGTAGCCAAGTGACTTCACCATCAGCACCAACGTACATTCCAACTTGTCAGCGGCCCCCTCACCAGCCTGGCCCATGGCACAGGCTCCTTCCTGACCCCTGGAACTAGCACTCATCCTTTGCCTTCTCAGGGTTGCCTTAGGCTGAAACGTGGAAGTCCCTGTCTTGGGCCAGGCTCTGTTCCTGCTTGGAGCTGGAGGAACACAGCCTTCCAATCGGCAGAGCAGCAATGGGCCAGAAAACCTTTGCCACCTCCTGGTGCTGATGTGGACTGGGGGCATGGAGGCTCCTCTTGTCCAGAGCCTTGGCTGCTGCTTGTTGACAGGGTCTTCCTTCATCTTTCTGTACTTTGACTGCACAGGGAACATCCACGGCTGTCCCCCATTCTCTTTGTCTCACCACCTCCTGACCCAAGTTTAATGGGAGATCGACTGGGGAGATGTACCTGAGAAGGGAGGATTTAAAAAAAAACAAAACAACTACCAATGACACCTGGAGATGGCAGAGATCAGGGCTGGAGCCTTAGACTGGAGAGAAAAAGAGAACACACAGCTTGGACAAAATTGCAGTGGGAATGGAAAAGACTCCCTACTCTTGCATTGGCATTTCCGGAGCTGGGGAATGCCGAACTGAGACTCATGGATAAGTGTGTGTCAGTTTGCGTGTGGGTGTGTATTGAACTTTTAGCTCCTTGGAGTTCATTCAGGGTTTTCCCAGGAATCTCTCCCACCCATACTGTCAATTCTACAACCTGGGGCCATTGCAAAGCCAGAACATGGAAGACAAAGAAGGGTGAAGAGCAACTGGTGGTCTTTTCTTGAGAACACCCTTTCTTTGCTGGTCATCCTCTAGCTGTCCTGCACTGTCCAGCACCTGTCATCCCTTAGCAATACAATCTTTGGACCGGATAGTTGGGCAATTCAACTGGAATCCAGGACCAGATGCAGAATGCTGCTTTGGAGGCCCCAGTAGGAAAAGACTGAGAGATGGAGAGATAGATGGAATCTTAGCCTGAATAAAGCCAGAAGCTTTCGGCGTTCCCAAACCCAGGACTTTAACCTCAACCTGCAGTGTTGAAGAGATACCTTTTTAAATCCTTATATATTTTAACCTTTATTACATTTGTTTCCATAGGCCCGCCTACTCATTTATTTTATTTCTTTTCCTTTCTGACTCTGTATTTCCGTTCCCCTTTTCCCACTTGACCTTTCCTCTCTCTTTTTGTGCCACCCAACCTAGTTGAATCCTGATGAATTAAAGCGGATGTAGGGTCTCCCCTGATGGTGATTGTTTGCGCAAGTACGATGGAACCAGATGACTTCATCTCGTCTGTTTCCTCAGAAATTAGGTCTGTTCTAAAAGTGCAACATCCGAATGTGTTAATAATGAAGAGGCAGGCTACAGGTGGAGAATCATCTTGTAAAACGCTTCTCCGCATTGAAAAATAAAACCCCTCTGCAAGCAGAAAAGCAGAGTAAGACTGGGTTAAAGTTTTAATCCATAATATTCTGGGTTTTTGCTTTCAAAGAGGGTCCTCCCCACCCTCCCACCCACAAGTGCATTGAGTCTGTTTTTTCTTTTTGCTGTAGGTTGGGGCAGGATATAAATGTACTAACACAAAAGTCAATTCAATCAACCAGTCAGAGCCAAAGGGTAAGCAAGATAAAAGAACAGGGTGTTTTCAGAAAGCGAATGGAATTTGAGATCACAGTGTGATCAAAAGGCCGACTTCTGGTTGCCCCAACTTGCTTCATTTCAGGAGGGAAAAAAGGTCATTTTGTTGCTGCTATTGCTAAATAATTGGGAATCCCTGTTCCTTCTTTTCTTTGCAGTCCCTGAAATGATGATGCAAGGTGTGAGTAAAGTGTTCCTCTCTGAGCTTAGAGAAAAAGAAGAAGGAGGGGAAGCCACAACAGTGGGGAGGAGATGGAAAACCATTGTTCCCAAGATACTCCAAACCGAGAGCCAGGAACAGGTCTCTGGAGCTGTGTTCAAGAGCAGTGTGGGAGTTAGGCATCTATGGCTCTCCAGAGGTTGGTGGACCACAACGCTCAGCGTCTCTTACCATAGACCTTGCTAAGTGGCCCTGCTGGGAATTGTCATTTAGCAACTTCTGGACAGCCATAAGTTTTCCACTTCTAAACAGGGCTAGGATGGGAGATTTTCTTTAGCTATAATATACCTACTTTAGGGCTACAGTTTGACTCCATCTCCCACCTCTGCTTATCTTAAAATTGGGCCATTGTGTTTTTTTAGTGATCTTGATCAAGGGAGGCTCTAAAGCAGTGTTTCTCAACTTTGGCAACTTTCAGATGGGTGGACTTCAACTCCCAGAATTCCCCAGCCAGCCTTGCTGGCTGGGGAATTCTGAGAGTTGAAGTCCACCCATCTGAAAGTTGCCAAAGTTGAGAAACATTGCTCTAAAGGATAAGATAGCAGATCTGTTGCTCAAGCTGAGACTAAAACAGTTCCCTCTAAGATTAACCAGTGGAGGGAGCTTCCCAAAATCTGAGGTTCTGCCTTCCAAAATACCTTGCAAGGGGTTGGATCTAAGTCACCATGTCCGAGGCCATCACATGTGGCGAAGGTCAGGGGAAGATAGATCTATTTTTACTCAGAATTGCTCCTCTTTATCTTATCGCTTGGCTGTTGCATGACCTGCTGAGGGAAGGGCTTGCTCTCAGCCTGATGCTTTCTTTTTAAATAGGCAGAGATGTCCTTGGGCTAGGAAGAACTCTCTGGGTGAAATATCAGGGAAACTCTGCAGGCTGCTTTCTCAGCAGTTCACCTTGAGCATGGCAATTGCCCTCTGGCTCCCAGCTGCAGGATCGAAAATTGGGGCCCACAGTGACAAGCCGAGCCCCGACGGGCAAGGAGTGAGGCTCAGCTGTCCAGTTTTGGCAAGCCCCATCTAGAAATGTTGACTTCCTGGAGGCCCAAATCCTTAAGGAAGGCTAAAGACTGTCTTTGAGGCTAGAGAGACGGGAAAGAACTCGGGGCCTTCCTTTGCACGGTTCCTCTTGTGCAAATGACACAGTACTGATATTTTGGATGTGCGCCTGACCTTTATTAACTGTATGGTGGATAAAGGATCTAGTAGTAGAACTGGGGATAAATTGCAATCTTCACATGTGTGTGATTGCACAAATACTGATCATGGTCAAGGAAATACAGTCTCCTCTTAATGTCCAAGGTAGGCAACCAGAACCTCCAGGGCTGTTGGCATTTTTCCAACTTCAGTTGCCCCTAACTGAAGGCAAGCCTTCCTGCCATTCTGAGATGTGAACCTGCACAGTCTGTAGCATGAACTTTTGCTTTAAAACAAAAACCATCAAAATTAGTGAAAAAAGTAAATAGACATGAAATCCTGGTCAGGGTCCATATGCCCACTTTGCATCATTGCTCTGCTCACTGGGGCCCTTCCAGAAACTTAAGTGCTACCCCTGCCCCCTGAAAGTTGTCCTGCTTTGTTCCAGGTACTTATCTAATGCCATTTCTCTAAAAGGTCAACCAACAGATGTTTGCAAAAAGACAGAACCACATATGTGGGTGTGTGGCTTTGCACATGGAAATCACACGGCAGCAAACAGGGCCAAGCTTCCTTCCCACCTCCCATTTCTGTGCAAATGCTTACTCTCCATCTGTTGATTATTCCATAAAACTGCCTACATTGCCATTAGAACACAAATGCAGAGCAGGAATCCTAGGGTTTCTTTTTCCTAAGATATAATTCAACTCTAGAAATTAAGAAAAGTGATTCCTCCCTCCCCTGACCAATTTTCCATGTGGGTTGATGGATCCTTACTCGCCTCCTGAAAAAGGCTGGAATGGCTTCTTTAGAGGATTGGGTGAACCAGTCCAAAGAAGCTCCAAGCTAGAGTTGTTGACCCCTACTTTCCTAAGAATAGACTTGGATTGCCTTCACTTTCAAGAACAGATGTACCTGGACAGCTCTAGGATTAACAGATTGGGCCAGAAAATCTTTCAGGTTGCTGTAAAAGCAATTGTTCCAGATTGGGCATGAATTTGGAAAAAAGGTAAAATGGAATACCCCAAGGGGAAACTTGGCTCCTACTTCCAGCTATACAGTTAGCTCTTCTGTTGACCCTTTAAAAGCAGTTTTAAGCAGAACCTCTGCTACAGAAGGAGAGGTTAGATTAGATATCTTTGATCTCTCTTTCTGCTCTGATTAAATAGCTTATCCTCTCTGTCATGTGTTGACCGCATCCTTGAGGGAAGGGGCCTGGTGTTCATACCAGTAGACATGCATATGACTTTTCCACATGTACAAGACCAGTCCAAACTCCTCATCCAGCATCTTTGAGCAGACATGAGTCCAGCAGACATGAAGGGGCCCAATATTGACATCAGCCCTGCCTGCTCCCCTTCTTAAAAAGGCAGATAAGGCGCCATTGCCCAAACGGCCTTGCATGCTTGTCTGCAGTGAAAAGTCCCCATGTCAGCACAGGTTCCCTGCTGCCCTCTAGTGGAGGGAAAGGTTATCTCAGGATTAATGCCAGTCTAACCCTTTGGGCAATATTTTGGAGATCCTGCTGTTTGAAATACTAGCCCCTCTTGGCATATGGACTCCTGGAACTCCTCCAAAAGTTTAACTGATAGAAAGGGAATTGGTTCGATTGATGAGTCATCCAATTAACCGTGTTTATGTCATTTCATATTAATTCAATCTTTAAAATCAATTACAGGCTGAGTGGGGCTTGGTCCAAAATAAGTGAGCTGCTGATGGGTTTAATTGGCCAAATGGTCACACATTGTCAGCCCCCCTGCTTTAGAGGATCAGTCACCATCACATCCTTTATCCCAGGTCTCTCTCTCTCACACCCACACATACCTGCACACAAGGAATGGGTGAAAAAAATACAACTTTCAGCCAAAATCGGGAAGGGGAAAAAGAGAAAAATATATTATTTTCTGAAAGGCTCATATGAAATTGCTATTCGCACATCATGCTACGCCATAAGACGGCTGGCTGGCTTGCAACTTAGTGGAATGCGTTCCCAGCCAGTGATAGCTTATTCACTAAGTTATGGTTGGATAATGGCATGGTGTGAGGGCCTCCAGATGAATTGAATTGGAAGATACTTGAAAGGACTCTAAGCAAAGTATTAAGGAAGTATTGCCTTCTCAGTCTGAGAAGAAAGGGGGAAATTTCTGTGGGTCTGGTGACCCTTTTCACTTCAGACACTTAAACCTTTTTGTATTTCCCTTTGCTTTGTACATCAGTGTCGTTGGGGTTGATCTAATGCAGGCTTTTTATTTCTTTCTCTTTTTACATTGTTCATTTCTGACTCTGGAGCATTTGGGCTGACCTCTGGGGTTTTTATTTTGTACATTTGTAAATATTTATATGTTGAATGTTTGGATGTACATTTTTAAACTTGAAAAAGCTGCAAGCCAAGCCATGTTTGGAAAGGTGACCCAGAGGCACCATTGTGTTTTTTTTAATTGGGAATACAGAGGGAGGTGGGGGGAGAGAAATGAATCAAAACTTATTACAATAAAAAGCCCTTATTCCAGTCAAAGGAAGCCAGAGTGGAGAGGGGGGAAATGAGTGAGTCAACTGAGATTTCTTTTCCTCCTGATTTTAAAATTTCATACAGTATATATGTACTACGGTTGTTGTTTTTTTTCTTGTTACTTATTCCCAGGGCTGTGTGTAATCTGCACTGAATAAACATATACATGAATCTCCACCAAGGAGAGCTGCGTTTTCTGATCTGAGTTAGCCAAGAACGCTAATTCGTCCATGCTCCCAAGAAGAAGAGAAGGAATCAGGGCATGAGTGCGTTGATCGTGGAACCACTGCTCATCCCTAGATGAAGTTTCAGCAAGAATCTTCCCCATCTCCCCAAGCACAGTTTGCATTCACAAGAGCTAGAGGCTGGTCATAAACAAAAGCCTTGGAATGACATTCTCTGTCTGGTGTTGCGGTTTCTTCAATGTGAGACACATACAGTCTGCTGCTTATATTCTCAAGATAAAAGGCTATTTCCTTGGGCACTGTGGAGAGACAGAGATGATTTGGGATCTTGGATGTCCCACTTGGGTCATTTCCATACTCACAATCTATCCCTAAAGTGAATTATTTGCCGTGTAAAAAATTGGTTGCTGAACTCACAACTGCACATGAATTTTTTAAATAAATGCATATTTTTCTGCAAATGGTTACAAGGTTTTGGCCAGTCCGCTAGATTCCCTCAGAGGTCATCAGGTTATTTACAGAATCATTTCTTTTGCACCTGCTTATTTTATGGTTGGGTTTACCCAACATTACACCCAGGTAAATAAAGCACAAGTACTGTGTACCCAAAAATAAATCAATAAATGTTCTGGAATATTGTGATAGCTTTGGTCGCAAACAATTCTCAAACAATCACTGATTTGTTGCTACTACAGCACGAACTCCACAATCCAATTTCAGCTGAGTCTGGCAGGTTATGTAAACCCAACCTGTTTGCATCTGGCTCAAGGGATGGTGAGAGCCAGTTTCGTGTAGTGGTTAAAGCATCAGGCTGGAAACTAGCCAGGTGACCTTGGGCCAGCCACTCTCTCTCAGCCCTAGGAAGGAGGCAATGGCAAACCATTTCTGAAATCTTGCCAAGAAAACTGAAGGTATTTGTCCAGGCAATCACTAGGAGCCAAATCTGACTTGAAGGCACGTGCGCACGCACACACACACAGAGGGTCATGAATAAAGGACTCCTATCCATATTCATTCATATTTCATAGTCAAAGCTATGGTTTTTCCAGTAGTAATGTATGGCTGTGAGAGCTGGACCATAAAGAAGGCTGAGCGCCGAAGAATTGATGCCTTTGAACTGTGGTGCTGGAGAAGACTCTTAAGAGTCCCCTGGACTGCTAGGAGGTCAGACCAGTCAATCTTAAAGGAAATCAACCCTGACTGCTCATAGGAAGGATTGATAATGAAGCTCAAGCTCAGATACTTTGGTCACCTAATGCAAAGAGAGGACTCTCTGGAAAAGACCCTGATGCTGGGAAAGATTGAAGGCAATAGGAGAAGAGGAAGGCAGAGGATGAGATGGTTAGATAGCATCACTGAAGCAATGAGCATGAAACTGAGCAAACTCAGGGAGGCAGAGAAGGACAGGAAGGCCTGGCGTGATATGGTTCATGGGGTCACGAGGAGTCGGACACGACTTAACAACTGAACAACAACAAAAATCCATATTCATTACTTAGCATTTTTAAACTAACATTTTAAGGGTTCAACATCCCTTTGTTTTTTTTAAAAAACATATTGATATATGCAGCAACCAATGGAAGTTCTGTATTTGTTTACTCAGAAGCATTGGATTTTTACTTATATTGATCACTAGGAGGCAGAACAGGATTGGCTTCAACCTGTTTAGCATTTATCAGATGTAGGTAGCTTCAGATCTTTCTGTGGGATTGACTTCTTCTGCCAGGAAAGCATTGACACCACAGTGTGATTGACCAGACCAGAGTCCCATTGGTATCAGTAAACATTAACTGCTTGGGCTCTTCATTTCGGCTTCCAGAAGGGATGGGTGAGGAAATAGCCTGAGATAGTGGTACCATAAATGCAGGACCAAGACCCACCAGACAAATAGAGAAGGGGAAGCTCCAAACCTAACATTTTAAAATAGCCAAATGAGTAGAGAGGGGTGTCTGTACAAGACCATTAAGCCCAAAGGGGCTTGCCACATAACACTTAAGCCTACAGCCTAAAATTACCACTGCTGCCCTTTTTACCAAATCTAAATCCATACCCCTCCAAAATTAATTTCATTTCAGCTCTTAAAATGATTACCATCAAGAACGTTTATTGAAAGGCTGCCTTGGTATGCCATCTGAGCTAGGTAAACTGATACATTCAAGTCAACTTTTCTCCATGCCAGGCAGAGCCTTTACGGAGTTAAGGCACCTGCAAGCAGTGCCCTCAGCAAACACTGGAGGTATTCTCAAATTCCTCTGAATGTCTACTTGTGAAAGAGGAGCAGCTGAAGAAAACTCTCCTATCTACTTTTTCACTGAGATTTATGCTGACCCTTAGAGAGAAAATACTGCTTCCATCTTCCAACAAAAGGTGACTTTTTCAGTATAGGAGATGGCTATCAATTCGGGGCAGACGATCGCTGCCCCTGTGTTCCCAGTCGCAAAGTTTGCTGTTGTTGCAAGAAAGTTGGGGACTCCTTATTTGAGCAAGATAGCAGCAGATTGAAGGGCAGAGGGAAGACCTCAGAAAATGGGTCCTGCAATAGGGAAACATCTTTTGGGTTTAATTACATTGTGCCTACTGTGGCTTTACTGTCTCTTTGTGATTCTGTGTATGTTTACAATGGACTTTGGCTATAAGAAAGATGATTGCTCATTTATGGGGAGAACATTCATTCCTCCATCCCATTGTAATACAACTCAGGGTCATGCAAGAATAGGGATCAGAGGGGGAATTCTGTGCAGACACAAAGAAGTGCAATTGAACTCCCAAACGCAAAGGAAGATACCAATTTTAGGTGGCTTCAAAAGAAAATGATACAATTTCAAAGATAATGAGGCATGTTGAGTGCTACTGAATTACGATGGGTTATATATTACTTCCACAGTCAAAGATAGAGTGTCCCTTAGCATTAGTGGCTGGGGGACATGAAAGACTCAGTGTTTCCACGTCTGCTTGTGGACTCTGCATAGGTATTCAGCTGTTGTGGAGTTGAGCATCTGGTCTACTACAGCATGGCTCAGCTAAGTAATTTTAGATACTGGACAACAATCATAGGTACCTCTCCCTCTTCCAGACAACCGTTGGTCTTACATGGGAATAAGCACTCTTTTAACTTGAGGGGACAAAAACATCTTTAATAGGAGGATTGTATTCATCTGCAAGAATGGATATGCCTAGCCAGCTGCCTCCTGACCCTAAAATAACCACCTTGAGCATGCTGATTTGCACCCACAGCCATTACCAGCATCACAAATAAGAGACATAAGAAGAAATGGCTGAGCTTTGACTTGCATAGGTTGAGAGAACAGTGTAAGGCTCTCCTCTTGCATAACTACTCATCCTTATCTTAACAACCTGAGGCATCAGTTTGCTGTCAGAATAATCATAGCCCAGGCACTGTCCTCTTAAGGCTGTTAGACATCACAGCTGCCAAAGCTGTATAGAAAACATGATCAACTCACTCAATTTTGTTTGCAAGTTTATGAACAAAAGAGGAATAAAGGCATTCAGTAAACTCTCCTGATCTGAACTCAGTATCAGCTCTTGCTATCAAGATTCTTCAAATGCAGATGCAAATTTAAGTTGCCCTTTCTTTGAAGTGTAACATCTGAACTACCACACAGTGATTCACATATAGGGTCTGACTAGATGATAGATGATCATGATCTCAGCATAACAGGAGCAGTGAAAACATTTCTCTTGGATTAGCTCATTAGTTTAGCTAATGAGGATTGAGGATTAATGAGGATGAGAACAGAGGATTAGCTCATTAGCTTAGATTCTTGTTTTCTTCTTTTTTATGTTGGAATCATGGGGTTTTTCTTATTTATACCATCTGTAAACTTGATATGGCCTGCCTCTTCTTTCAATATAGCCCATTGTTCCCATAGCTCAGCTTGACCAGAAGTGGCTGGTCTTCAGAAGTAGTGACAGGAATCTAGTAATTAATTGATGCGATAGGATACAATGTGAAATTTGGCTCATGGAATTAGGATGTCTCCAGTAGCAGCTACTCAAGATGCTTTCTGGATCAGGGTCCAAATGAGATATGGCCCATCATTTGGATTCTCTTTGAAAAGAGAATATGCCCTGTACCCATGGTCAATCCATGCATTAGAGTCAGAAAAGCTTAAAGGAATAACTGATCCTTGCCTAGCTCTATCTACAAGTAAATCCAAGTATTTAAAGGAATGTATATTTAGCCCAGTATCTAACTTTGGGTTTGGTTCTGTTTTCTGATAGATTTAAGAAATGTTAAGAAATATCCTCTTTTTAAAAATGTTTATCACTCTCCTAAATCTGTAGTCCAGAGACACGGTACAGTCATGATACTGAGTTTCTCACTTTCCTTTGGCCTTCGATGAATGGCCAGCTCTAAGGAAAGAGAAGGGAGGGAGGGAGGAAGGGAGGGAGGAAGGGAGGAGAGAGAGAGAGAGAGAGAGAGAGAGAGAGATCTCCAAGTGGAGATCCCTTTGCTTCAGTAATATCTTTCAAGAATTGACAGTTTCTTGCAGAAATTTACTGAAGGTGACTTTGACCACCACTATCAAATTAATTAAGATTTATTTTTTAAAAAATCATTCCGATTTTTGTAAAACATTTGTTTGCAAGCAACAAATACTGATGAATAAACAACTAAGCAGGGATGATAAAGTGATCGTAATACCATCAAGAAATACATGTTGCAACATTTGGAACATTATCATTATTTTCTTACTGTATCTTTGAGCTCCAGAGCAAGATTCAACCCTCTGCCTTGAAAGTTAGGATGCTGAACCTTTTAATAACATATCTCTTTTTAGATCAACTTTGAACCACCAAGTGGTCTAACCAATTCCATATGGGTGACCCAATATCTTCAATGAAGTGCAAAAGTAAAGATATATTTTGGTAAAGATAGGAAATGAGCAATAAATAAATATCACGAGATGAGCCTTATCACCCTTAACTATGGACCTCCATTACCCATCAAGGTTTTGCTCATTTTTGTAAATACAACTTAACACCTATCAGAAAGATTCAAAAATTAAAGCATGTTCAGTTCTTTTTTTCTGACAGTGTTGAATGAATTAAGGATAATTTAAAATGGTTAAAATATTGCAATAGGTTACTTTTTTAAAAAAAGAACTAAAAACTATTGGTTTAATTTGAACTGCAATGCTCAATTAATAGTTAGACTGACATTTTAAAAATCAGTTGAAAAGGTTATCATAGAATAGAACTTTATTGACTTAGTCATCTGACCATATCAAAAGTATAAAATCGATACAAGTATACAAGTAAATATATATCAAAATCCAACAATAGAAGAAATTCATAATAAATCATCACCCCTGCAGTTAACCCCAATCTGATCTAGATAGTCTGTCCTCTTCGAAATGGCCTTTGATATGAAGAGCACAGTCTTACTAGGGATATGCAGGTTCATCCCCTGCAAAAAGTAAGACAGTTTATCCTGGGTGCCCCAGTATTTTTTATTTTTAAATAAGAATCTGAGTAAACCGTCCTTTCTGTTTAATATAGTTTGCAGTCAAAGAGGATACGGTATGTGCACTATCTTTCACCAGCTGGTGCACCACAGATAGACAATCTTTCTTCAAATGGAACGTCGTGAAACCTCCCATATCTTATCATGGAATCTAGTTGTTCCAAACGAGCTCTAGAAAAAGCTCTTCTAAGACGTTGAGGCACGTAAGTTGTTAAATACTTTTCTAACCAGGAGGCTGATTTGTGTTGAGCCAGCCACTTTAAGGACTTAACATGCAATAGTTAAGGGATGCAATATTATCTTGGGCAGCCACATCCATGACCCTTCGTTTGACCTTCATCTTAGCCTTCAGATTAAAAGATTATCATCACAGTGATTTCATCATCATCATCATCACCATCATCATCATCCAAGCATATAAAAGCTAAAGAAGAGACAAGGCATTTCCTCTTCATTGGGCCATACATACCAAAATCATAAAACCGTTATTATTTTTTCAAAACCCTATCCTCAAAAAATCATAGTCTCTACAGCTGAAATCAAAGTATTTATGGTGAGCAGTTTGATGCTGTCTCTCCCAAATATATTCTTTCTTTGCTTTTCATTCCCAAGGATTTTTTTTTTCGACACATGCTCTTTGGATACCTATTTTATCAATAGAAGATCAATCTTTCTTCTATTGTTTAAGGACAAAGTCAGCCTGATAGTAGTAAAAATGATAAAGTAACAATCTTAGTTAATTATCTGCAGTTTAGGGCTCATTATTCCTGGCATCCAGGATCTCAAGAGTTCATTCTTTACTTAAAGACTAGGAGCAGAGCCAAAATACGTGAGTGATCTTACCTTTAATTAAATTAAATGTATTTTTCCTGATGATGTACTTGCTTACATCTTAGAAGGTATGGTCAGGAAATATTAGAATATGGGAACAGAAAGCATGAAGGTTCTTTTTCAGAAGCTGTGGCAAAGTTGCAAGAGGTATGTTGCTTCTGCAACATCACTGTCTCCTTTTGTCTGTGTTCAGTTCTGTTTTGGATATTTGAAGTTAATAAGCTAAGGAATAAGCTCAATGAATAAGCCTACTGAACTTGGTTGGACATTTGAATGAGCACTTATAAGCACATTTATCTAAATATTCTACAGGAAAGGAATGTTTCCAAAGATTGCTTGGTCAGATAAAAAGAGGTATAAAAATATGTGTGACTGGTTTATTATTCTATGTAGGGAGTAAATGGCACTAAATCTAGGGAGATTCACTTCCAAGCAGAGATGTAAAGAAGCAGCTTTTTAAGCCTTAGAGTAGGCATACAAGGGAAAGCTCTGGGCAACACATGTTCTGGCTTATTTTGGAAATGCTTTTTGAAGAGGCTTCATTCACTTTAATCTGGTCCCATCCAAAGATGACTCTTCAAGTCTTCCCCAGGATTTGAACTGGGAAGATGTTCTAGCCCAAGATAAATATAATGAAATAAACATATAGTATGAATTTTTTGAAATGCCTTGTTTGATTGAACCTATATGAAGACTGGAGCAGCAGATGGCAGCATTTGGCTGAGCTTATCTGAGCATGGAAGCAAAACAGGGTCAGACCTTGTGAGTAATTGGATGAGAGACCTCCAAGGAATATTAGGACTGTAGACTGTTCTGGGAAGTAAAAACAAATAATTTTGGAAGAAGGTCATGGCAAACCACTTCAAGAATGTGTTGATTTGTCCATGTGAAGTCACTGACAGTTGAGCTCATCAAAAAGGTGATGGTCTTTTTTACATGAAGATGATTCCTTTGGAGCTTCAGAGATCCAGAGTGAAAGATAATACACAATGAGATGCAGAGAGATACTGTAGACTCATTAAAGTCATAGACCAGCACAGTACAATGAGCTAGGTAAGGCAGATTGAAATAACCATGAAATGTTGGCAGGTATGCTGGAAATGTCTCCTTTAAGACAGTCACCTGATGCAACCTACATTTGTGTGATCTTGAAAGAAATGTGTCTTTTCATTCTTCAGAATATTTTATCTGTAGCAGCAATCCCAAGGTCTCCAGGAGGGATTCCTGAGGGCCAGAGTCTCTTCTCCTGGGTGAAGAAAAAGGCCTGCCCTTGGATTTCTCTTGCCTCAGAGCTGAAACACTCTGCATATTTTAGGCTCCAGGATCAGACAGGATATATTTACCTACCCAAAGACCTTTATCTGAGTTCCTCTCTAGCTGCATTCATACAGTGAGGTGGGAGGAATGACCAAAGAACCAACTCAACAGCAGAGCCAGTTGATAGAATGCTCTTCTCAGGCAGGTTCTCCTGATGCCTCCTTTATATTCTCACTGGTGCCAGATGAAGACCTTTTTTTAAGTTCACTGGGCTATTTGGAGAGCGGTCATAGTAGATTTCTTGTTTTACCTGATGGGATAATTTACTGTGTTGGCTAGTGAGAATCCCTTCTTCATTGGTTTTAGTGAGCAAACAGGATCATACAGAAAGATTTCTCTCAAGTAGCCTGGGCCAAAGCTGTGTAAGTCTTTCAACAGAATAATTAACCCTTTAAATTTCACCAGGAAATAAATTAGCAGTTAGTGCAATGCTTTCAGGATATACAGTATATGTGGTTGTTGTTTTTTTATTATTCTTTCAGAAACCAACCTGGCTGCTACGTTTTGTACCGGTTCAATTTCCCAGATTAGACACAAAGGAAGCCCCATGTAGAGCACATTATAATAGTCAAGTCTGGAGGTTATCATGCATGGACCACAGTTTTAAGGTCACTTTCTTGCAGGAAAGGACACAGTTGGCATAATGGATGCGGATAAAACAAGCTCTTGCCCATTGTTTCAGACTGGGAAACCAGAGAAAAGTTTGAATCCAAAGGTCTCCATTCAGCATGAGGAGCTCTACCACTTTTCTGGAATTGTGACCCTCTTAATAAGCAGGCAAGGATTCAGGAGAGTCTCACCATTTCCTGGAGATTACAAAGAAAGATTGAGGTGTCATCAAGATACTTATAGCATCCAATTCAAATATCCTGATGATCTCCCCTAGTGCTTCCATGTAGATACTGAAAAATATTAGAGACCAACTGGAATCCTGAGGGGCAAGACTGAGCAACTGTAGCATAAAAGACACTATTTGCAGTCTACCTGAGAACAAGAGTCAAACAATCCAGGAGGAGACCACAGGTAACAGTATCAACGACCACTGAGAGATCAAGAACAACCAATGGAGTCACATTTCCTCTGTCAATGCCCAAAGAAAGTTCATTCATCAAGCTGAAAAAATCTCACCCCCTTCATTGGCTCTGAAGCCAGCTGAAATGGCTCAAGAATGCTGCTATTTTTATACTGCTGTGTTTCATTTGAAACAAATTAGTACATTTTATTGTATGCTGCCCAAGCAGCTGAGATCATGGGTAGTGAAGAAATGCAATGAGCAAATGGATGGGTGGAGGACTGCGGAACATTCCAGGAATAACTCAGGAGGTGGCTTAAAGAGATTTGGGGGCCACTGGCCAAAGCCATTATCATCAACACCCAGCTGTGAAGAGGGTTCCTAAATATATAAGCCTGGTACTACTTTAGATCTGGCAGCTGTTCCACCATGAATTCTCTTTCTTTCTTCCCCATAATATTGGGTTGTTGCACACATAAACACCCACCAGGAGTAAGATTCATTAAGCTGGATGGGTTACACACCTGAATAGACATGTGTAGAACTATGCTGTTAGTTGTTCTTGCTCTTGTATTTTATAGAAATCATTATGAGTTGCTAGCCAAGGCATAAATCCTATTGATTATGTTGGATGCTAAATATAGCTCCTTTAGTCTGGACCTAGAGTGTTCTTTTATCTTTTTATATCATTAATACGTATGTATTTATGCTTGTATTTAGCACAGATGGGGCTAGTCCACAGTGTTTTGGAATGCCAGTTCCAGTTTTTATTGATAAACCAGCCTTCCGTAACCGAGCCCTGTCTGCTCAAGGACTAAAAAATGACTTATCTTGCTTTTGGGTTTCCCAGTTTTTTGGTCAAGCATTTCTTCTTAATAGTGGGCAGATCTTCATCCAAGGCCAGAATGTCTAGTAGACCAAGATTTATAGTTCCTGTTGCCCAGCCTGCTCAGATGGAAAACCATGGAAGGACGTTTGAAGGCAGAAAAAGATATTGCATAATAATTAAATAATTAGCAAATGGGTGGCTTTTCAGGACCTCTCCTCAAAGTCAAGGGCCTGACTGAACCATGGGAACTGGGGTTATACTATCTTGTCTCAAAAGGGTGACATCTTGATTTGAATTGCCCTTCTGCTATGAAACTCACTAGATTATTGTAAGCATAAAAGGAAGAACAACTGTGAATTTTTCCGAGGGTGAAATATGGAGATTAGTTGATTAAACTAGTTGTGATGTCACAGAAATGTTTACAGTAGTCCATGCATGGTGACTCTTTAACACCAAACAAGAGCAAAACGAAGTTGAACTGGAATGTAGTGTCGGAGGGCACACGATCTGGAAATGTTATATTCATGGAAGCAAAATTATGAAAGCAGTATGGCTACATCATTCTACAAGCTGTGGTCCTTTTGTACAGATGAAAGATCCTGCTGTGTGGTCATCAGTACATCAAACTTTATTGGAACAAGCATAGTTACAAAAAAAAAAATACTGAGGTCACTATAAGTCATAAAAGAGATTGAATGTGAGGATACAATCATTATTCCTATACTTCTGCTTATTCATTAACCATTGGGTGAATAAAAAAATCCCCTGTATTTCTGCACTTTTTTTTAGTGGCACACAAAAACTCTTTTTTAGTGAATTTTTTAGGAATTTTTCCATTCCTTACTTGTAGATCTTATTGGAGTACAGACATCTTTATAACTTTGTTAGGAGAGCTTACTTTAAATTTTTGTGACAGCCTTTGAATTGATGCACAGAATTTATTTTCCCCCTTTCTTTCAATTGGCCTAATGTCAATTCCGTTATCGCTATGAGAAGCTCCTTGCACTCAAACAGAAAACTCTTTATCAAAAGCCAGAGATCATAGGCCATCATTAGACCAGCGATAATAGTTTTGTAATCAACTCTGTTTTGTTGTCAGAAGTAAATTAGGGGTAAGGGGAAAATAACCGACTGTCCTTGTTCTCTAAACTTCTTGGAGAATTAACCTGATTGGAGGAAGATAGAACACAATTGTGATCTTCTTTCGATGGGCTCAATAAGGCAATGGCTAGTACTTGGATTTTACTCTGCAGAAGTTCTAATATGGTGCTATAATGACACATGTTTCAGTCTATCTCAGAGTCAGATTACAGTCACCCTCATCAAAATTTATTATATTCACCATGTGTTCAGGCTTCAGAGAATATTGGCACGCTGCTTTGTGAAACATCAGCTCCACTAGTCAAATCCTAAATTCTGGGGAGAGAACAAAAAATAAAAAAAAACCCTAGCCAGTAATTCTGATTATGTCTTTAATAGGATGCAACTTTCTCTGTTGCACATGCTAATCCCATTGGGGTATATTTCCTCCCACAGGGACAATTTGGCAGCAGATATAAACCTAGCAATAAAAGATATACAAAAATGAAATGATGTTTTGGTTCTATTTATTAAAACAATACACATTAAACTATACAGATCATTAAATTATATAAATCAGTTATGGTTGCGAAAGGGAAATGTGTTTATTTTCCAAGCAACTACAATTGGAATTTTAAAAACAAATTGTGTTGCTTCCCATTCAACTCTTATACAGTTTACCTCTTTGCCAGCAGGGAAGGCTTATGGATTTGGGTGTGGCTGTGAAGCAGTAGGGACTGTTGTTGCTCAGTCACAGTTTTATTTGTTTGTTGGTTTATTAAAGCAACACAGCCTTGGACTCCTCAGTCAAGGCGAATGTCCCTGCCTGATCCATTGGGACATTCTAAATTTTCCTTCAGCGCTGCTGTGACGGCTTTGAAGGTCACTGAAGATGCTGAGGCCCTCGCGTAGCCTTTGTCAACCTCATGTTCTCTCGGCACGGAGCCACAGCTTCCATAGTCAGGACTTCCTAGTCAGGACTTCCTCCTCCTTCCTTCCTCCTCCAAGTCTTCCCCATTAGAAAACTGGAAAAGGAATTCCTTTAGGATTCTGCTCTTCAGGTGAGAGGAAAGAGGAGGATACTACAAGGACACCTTAATGTTCACCTGACTGTGATTGCTTGCCTGGGCCAAAGTCTCCAAAGATGTGTTCAATCACTCACCTTTTTTCAAGATGGCTAGATATCTAAGCCAAAAGAATAGTACCCAAATTCAGAAGAGCCCTCACCTTGGCAAGATTTACTGCCCTCCCAAAAGCCGTTCTTGCAGGTGCCTACTTTGCCCCTGTGGCGAAGGAGTTTTTATTTATTTACTTCATTTATATAGCTGCCCATCTCACCTCTGTGACTCTGGGAGACTTCCAATAAAATAGATAAAAACAAATAAAAAACATAATATAAAATAAAAACACACAGCAGCTGAGTTTCATAAAGTAACCATCCACAAAACCAAGAGATGGGCTCTTCATGCTTCCAGGGCCTCAGGCCTGCATAGAAAACCAAGTTTTTAGGGCCTTGCAAAAAGCCAGCAAAGTTGGGGCTCATGGAATGATGTTCCCAGAGTGGGCACCAGAGCAGAAAAAGCTCTCCTCCTGGGCCCACCAGCTGACCCTCCTTGGCTCCTGGAGCATGCCTCTCCTGCTGGACCTGGTGGGACAGGTAGAAACCATTGTGGAGAGAGAGTTCCTGAAACTTTAACCTACATTTTATTATATTGCTCTCAATATAAGGATGCCTGACTGCAGCTAATAACTCCCCATCTAATCAGATTTCCTGGTCACCCAGATCCATTTTATTTATAGTAGTTACTATCCAATCAGAGTGATTTTAATTCCTTAGTTGTTAATGTAGCTAAGTTTTGTTTCACTATTCAATAAAATACACTATATTTTCACCACACCAGTTTTATAATTATTAGGTTTTACTGTGGTTTTTATTTTCTTTCCTTCTTTCCTTCCTTCTTTCCTTCCTTCCTTCTCTGGTCAATGACTGTAATAAAGTATTACTACTACTGGGTCTAGGTGAAATCAGCAAAATCAGGTTTAAATGGAATACAGTTGGCCCTGACTCAGTTGCCAAGAAGGTTATTAGCTGTCATCAGTCAGTGCTGGACTCTGGGGGATTGTAGGGAGGAATAAATGCTTGCTATTCCAACTTGTCTCAACTATAACTTGTCATTCTTCCAAGGTCATTTCAGCAATTTATTTTATCCCATTCATGAATCTGATTTGTTATGTTCCCTTCTTCCATTTCCCTTGCCAAGCATAATCATTCTTTCTAGTTTTCACCATTAGCATCACATTTCCAGAAAATGTGAGTTTCTATTTGTGGTTCATTGCCTCAAGAAAGTCTTTATTTGATAGGATGGCTTTTCATGCTACTCTTATTAATCTATAATTTTTACAAAACCACACTTCATTTATACACCCATAATTCAAGAGTCTTGCTCTTGCTGGTTCTGAGGGTCCAGCTTTCACAGCCATACAATTTCATTGGTCTCAAGCAAACTGAAGATGGAACTCAACAAGATGGAAACACGGTAGGTTGTAGGAAGAGAACCATGTCCATCTATGGTCGCAAAAAATCAGAAGGAGTCTGGTAGCAACTTTTCTGACTAGCAGATTTTATTAAACGGCTTTTGTGAGTGGCAACTCACTTCATCAGCTGCATAGAATGGGTAGACTGATAAGATTTAAATTGGGATGAGGCAGGGGTGAGGAAAAGGAGGGGAAGACAAGTTGGTTGCACAGATGCAGGTTACATGTAAGAGAGATTACAAGTATCTTATCAAGTAACAATTGTAATGTGTTAAAAACCTATTGGGTTTGTTGAGAGCTTTTGAGATTGCCTGAAACTTTTTGATGTCTATCAGTTCAGCAATCTTTCACTCAGTGGTGCTATTAAAGTATTGTTTTTCCAAAATTGTCATTTTGGGGTTTGAAACAGAGTGTCCTGGGAGGTTGAAATGCTCTGATATCACTTTGTCCTTCTTCTGAATCCTGATGTGAAATCTGTGTCCATTAAATCTTTTGTGCAAAGTCCATCCCGTTTATGCTACCTAACATTCAGGGAGGCATTGCAGAGAGATGTTGGCATATGTAACATTACAGGAAGAGCGTGTGAAAGTGCCTCTAATCTTCTGTGTGGACTTGTTGGGACCTGTGATGATGCTGTTGGTGGGCGTGGGAGTGAAGTAGACATCTGGGTTTGTTGCAAGGTCTGATTCCCATATTAGCATAATTGTCCTGTTGTTGCTTGTTGTTTGTGAGAATCTGTTTCAGATTGGGTGGATGTTGGTATGCAAGTATAGGCCTGCCACCCAGTTTCTGGGAAAATGCAGTGCCATTGTCCAGTATAGGCTGTGGTTTATTAATGTGTTTGAGTGGTTTGAGCTGTGAGCTGTAAATGGCAACCAGTGGTGTTCTCTTGTTCTTTTCCTGTGGTCTATCTTTTAATGGGTCCTCCCTGGGAATTGATCTGGCTCTACTGATTTGTCTACTGACCTCATTGGATAGGTAATTCATGCTCCTGAATGCCTGGTTAATTTCAACAGTTGAGCATCTCTGTCAAGAGAGCCAGAACAAATATACTTTTAGCGTAGAGCCTAGCTATAGATGATAGATTTGGTGGTTTGTTCTGGGTGGAAGCTTAGAAGCACGTAAGTATGCATGGCAATCAGTAGCTTTCCCAATAATGTGGGGTTCATGTGTCTATTTTATAGTTTTAATGTGACATCAAGGATGGCTGCTGATTCTCATATCCAGGAATTTGAAGTGCAACCTATTTTTATACACTGGTGTTGAACAATAGTCCTCCATTTCTGAAGACAATATTGGTGCATACACCAAGCATCAGACTTAACTGCAAGGCTTGGATTTTAAAAAGTAAAACTTCTCATCCTGACTCTGGAAAAGAGCAGACCAAATCTGAAATGGACAGGCTGGCTGAATCCTAGGAATCAAGAGATGGTAAAGATTTGATAGAGTCGCAACCGGTTAATCTTATTTCTCAATCTGTGTTAAAATATTATTTCAGGGAAAGAAAAGAATGGCTCTGAACCTCTGCCTTGTTGCTGAATACTTTGGAGTGATAGGCATATGCAAGAGCAGTGTTTCTCAACCTTGGCAGCTTTCAGATGATGGACTTCAACTCCCAGAATTCCCCAGCCAGCAAGGATGGCTGGGGAATTCTGGGAGTTGAAGTCCACCTATCTGAAAGTTGCCAAGGTTGAGAAACCCTACTCAAGAGACACCTGAACATGCAACCTTATCAAGACACCTGGTCATGTGCTAAACTAGTTAATAGTGTGTTTCACAACTAATGGGTCAATTAAGTTAAGATCAAGTACTCAAGTATCATTCCTCTTGCACACAATAATCCCATTCTTCCAGGATGCCTCTTCCTTTTGCAGGGTTAAAGCTAATTGAGATATACTCCACCCTTAGTTTCCTCTGTAGTAGCTGCAGTTTCCTAAGACTAGCAATTGGGCATCCACTCACCGACTCTTCAAGCAGCCCCACGTTTTTGGCCAAGCAGAAGAGTCCTCCAGTTCTGTCCTTTCCCCCTTTCCCCAACTCTTCAAGAGAAACCCAGAGAGACTATAAAGCAAAAGAAAGAAGCCATCAAGTGCTGCTTTTCTGGAAGTCTGATCAGATTCCTCTAGGCCAGAGCAACATTTCCCATCTTTCAGAGAGAGCGTTTTGTTCCCAAAGACCACCTTTTTGTGGCCCTTGCCTAGAAGAGTAAACCCTACAGAGCTACTAGGGGGAAGTACAGAGGAAGTTCCATAAGAATTACAGCACAAGGCACATAAAGCAATGTGGTCTCAGCCAAGGAAAGGAGATTTGGGAATGTTCAGTGTTCATTATTTGGAGGAACATTCTTCTTCCATATATCATCCTTTCCACAGGGGAGGTTCTTCCTCCTTGTGTTATTATGAAATAACAAAGAAAGTAAATTAACCTTGCCCATCCTGGTGCCATCCAGAAGCTTTGGGCTTCAAATTCCACAGTCCATTGTAAGCATGCTGGCTGGGGATTATGAGAGTTGAAGTCCAAAGCATCTCAAGATGGGAGAAGGCAACTTTAGAAATATCTCTGGCATTAGCATTACAAATGTTCTGATGCCAGCTAAAGCTCATTCTATTTGCCTCTACATTTTTAAATGCCTTATTATGTCTTGCCATCTTTCCTTGCTTTCGCTGACCGCACTCTTTTGTCATTATTGTTGGTTTCTTTTAGAATTTGCTTAGAAACATCCTTAGTCAGAATGAGTGACTTAAACATTCTGTTGCCTCTTGGGCTCTAAAATTAGATTCACACAGTATACTACATGAACTGCCCCCAAATCCCATAATGGCTTAGCGACAAGTGGGAACCCTGTCACTGTAGCTTATTCAACAAACCATGATTAAATAAACCATATTTTATATGATGTGTGAATCTAATCATAAGTGTAGCTATGGCTTTAGGTTTTGTGCTTACATGGAATGTTAGTATTCTATTACAATACATCATAGTTTTTCCTGCATTATTGCTGCACAGAAGAGAATATTCTGTTTTGTTATCCTTTTGTTTTAGTGTGTACAAATATTAAGCATATGAGTTCAGAGTTAGTAGGAGATCCATTGCAGCTTGCAATCTCAGGGCCTATTATGACCTTGATCCACTGCTGATTATATGCATGCTGTGTCAAAGAATATGCAGGCCTTGAGCAACATTTGCATCTTTCCACATCTGGACAGCTGGAACTCTATATTCTCTTACTCCTGCCAGAAGCTTGAGCTCAACTTAACAGCTGCTATTAAACTGATAATGTCAGAAGCTTCAGCAGCCATGGCCTGCTCTTGCAATTTGCTTCTATAGCTGGTGGAAAAATTACTTTTTATCAGCCAACTCCAATGGTTGATCTTCCTCCACCTACCTGAACAAACGCTAGCTCTTTTCTTTTTAATGACTCCCTTAAAAGTCTGGCAGGAGGTTATCTCTGGCAAAAGAAAATGAGTTTTGTTCTTGATACAGAGTCCTGGTGCAAAAGGCTGCAAGAGGCCTGAGAAGCTGGTCAAGTGATTTCAGGCAGTTGCGAAGTGGGGATGCTCAAAATTAAAAGAGAGAGCGTGATTCTTCAGGAAGAATGAGTTTTGAGAAAGGTGCAAAGGAAGAATGACATTGCTTAGCCCGTGTACAGCAGGTAGAAAGTTGCGGGGGAACTTCCTGCATCTCTCGTTTGAAAAGGATCAGGGAGCAAGTGAAGAAAAAGACTTTTGCCTGCATCAGACCCTGGGGAAACTTCACTTGGCATTTAAGTCAAACTGAACTCAAGAAAGAGTTTTACGTAATTTTAGATGGACAAATAAAGCTGGTAACAGATTTATGGATCTGTATAAAATTAATCATTTTGCTTTCTCTGTTAGGAAGGCAGCATTATAGTCTGTCGGTTTCCTTTTTTTTCTTTGTTCGATAAGAAAAACCTCACTAAAGTCCTTTTTCAAAAATCCATTTTAAAAATTACACCTGATTTTATTCATAGCTTTCCTTAACAGATGGAGCCTTTGTACCAAGCTAACCCTAACCAACCCTGTAATTCCAAGAAACTCTCTTTTTGAATAAAAAAAAAACCATATGTAAATTCATGACTTGAACTGAAACAGGGAATTCCAGATCCGTGGCAAATCAGACTACTTTCCCAATCAATGCAATCAAATAAGTTAATCTTGTGTTTGGTACACACGATTGTTCTAACTATTAAAGTTACTTACAGACTGTCCTCTCATCACAAAAGTAGCAAAATGGTTTACAAAACAAAACTGATACAACCAAAATATGACTGTGCTGCAAAATAGTCCATATTCAGTCAGATTAATACTCCTTAGCAGATTGGTTCAGCCACACTCTGCCTTTCTGTATCTTTATTTCATATCTTGTTTACTGCGATGACAGACAATAAATCTGTGTGACATCCTTATAGGACTTGGAAAGTACAGTCATATTCTCTACTCATCTTCTTTCCTGAAAGCTAGCCCTGCCCATTTCCCTCAATCTCTCTCACAGGACTTCCTTCCCACTCTTGAACCACCTCTGTTCCAGATTGAAAGACCCCATGTGTGTGATGCCCCAACAGAACAGGATGAACGTTTCTTTGTTCCAGGAGCAGGTTCTACCCAGTCCACTCTTACCAATCTCATCTCAAAACATTTGTTACTCAAGTACATTGCAGCAAATGATGTCACAACCAGTATACCTCCCCTCCAGCACAGGCATTTAACAGTTGGGTATGGAATAATTCCATTGGTCACACATCAAGAACTTGTCTTTTATTGACAAACAGTGCATGTTTGAAAGTGAGTAACCCCCTGAGTCAAAGGGAAGAACATGTGCAAAGGAGGGGGGCCCAAGAAAGCAATAACTGCCACTGAGTAATGATGTATTAGATGGCTCAGCTCAAACATGTGAGTATGGCGTCATGGTTTTTATCCAGGGATCTTTCCTTCATTCTCTTGATATAAGAAGCTATGGCATTAGTTCCTTCTCTCTTTCTCTCTCTCTTTCTCTCTTTGATTTGTTACACAGTGCACAAATAAAATATCATTCTGTCCTTGGGCCCTTTGAAGTCTCACTACATTTTATATTGATTTATTTTTCCTTTTTTCCCCATTTTTGGCCATGCTGAAGTCAATGGCTCAATCACCAGGAATATACAGAGGAAACCCAAAATGCCAACACAACTGTTGAGAATGTTCTTGAACTGATTCATTTTGTTGCCTTCAATTAAAAAAAAAAGATTGATTTGATCATGTGAAATACTGATTTGTGCTGAATAATAGTTTCCACCTGGGGGTTTACCCTTTCAGCAAAGTTATAAAGTTCCTGGCAACAAACAGAATATTTCCTGGGCCTGTTACATAGAACACAAATAAAGCACTTGACAGCCTGGATCTCTTTCAATGAGTGTGGACTAGAACTCAATCAATTAGCTTGGCCAACATTCAGGATGATGGGTCCAAAACCCTTAAAAGGCATCTGGCTGTCATTACATGTTTTCCATTACCTAGAGGAGAAAGAAAATGCTCTGGAGGAATGTATAATATCTGTATATATTTTTTAAGCAGATGCTGTGAGGCTATCCAAGAGGAAAGTTATAACAGTGGATTTTCTGTATCAACAAGGCACGCTAGACTAAACGATCTTTAAGACCTCCTTAACTCTGTTATTACAATGATTTTCAAATAAATAAAAGTTGACCATAAGTTTAGCTTGCTTGCTCCGTATTTGGCTCAGTCGCAGAACTGGACTTCAGAAGAGCTCAGCCAGATAGGACCAATGGCTTACTGAATCCAGCACTTAGTTTTGTGATTGGACCTGCTTATAAATCCAGTAATGATTTTTAAAATACATATATAAATATATTTTAAAAAAATATTCACCGCAAATATTACTGACTCAGTTCATACCTCATATCCAGCCGTAACGTGGGGGGTTTTTTAGTTGTGGCTTTGCATGTTGCATTTGGCCAACCCTTATGATTTGGAAATGATGTTTTATGCCTTGTGCAAACTCAGCTTATGGTGGTTGATTCAATAAATGGTGATTACACAAACTATTGATTGGCACAATGTCTGAATTCACTCATTGAGAAGTATATTGTCTTTTATATTGAAAATTACATGTAGCCTTCCTAGGTGATAACCATCAATAGCTAACTTGTGTTAAATACACAAATGTAATTTATTCTTACCTGAGACTTTATCATTCCTAATGTCTTCCAGATAAACTCTACCTTATTCTGTCCATTTCCTTATTTTGTTCAGATCAACCATCTTTTGGCTACAAAGATTCCAGCTACCCTTCCTGAAGAACAAATGCTGTCTTTATTATACCTAATTATATCTCTTTTACTAGATTCTGGAAGTAATTGGAGCATGATTTAAGAGATGCCAGTAATGATATCTGTATCCCAGCAATCAGATGGAAAAATTGCCCATAGAAACACTGAAGCAAGTTAAGATGCATAAAAGAAACCTAAAAATCTTCATGAGATTCTGGTCTTTTTGATGCAACAGATTTTATATATTTATTTTGAGAATGTACATGGCTGCCTTACATACATAATCCTGGGTAGCTAACAACTCACAAAAAAGATATAACAAAACTTCTCATCACAGAATACAAAACAAAATTAAAATAACCTTAATACAATAGCCAAGGCTCGATAACAAACTCACAACACAACTACACCCATATTGGGCTCAACAAGAACCTGGCCCAGGTCTTCACAGCCTTCCAGAAGGCCAGATGGGTTGGGGCCCTCCAGATTGTTCTAAAAGGAATATACAATGAGAGAGATGTTATTAGCTAGCAGCCCATAATAGATAAATAAAAGAATTCAAGAAAATGCACAGGGCTTCTAGCTGGACTCAGAGCTGGTGAATATGACCTCTTGGTTTATTGTTTGTTTGTTTGTTTAGTGTTAAGAGCAAAACCAAGAGAGAGGCTGTTAACCCATTTCCATGAGTACGACAAAATTCCCAGATTTAGCACTAGTAGGTTAAGAAGGGTGAATAGCAAAAGAAGAGACCTGTTGAATCAGCCTAAGGCCAATCCAATCCAGCATTCTGTCATACGGTGCCAGCCTGATGCATTTGGGAAGTTCATGAATACAGACAAAGAGTAGCTCTACTCTTCCAGCTCTTAATTTAAGAGCAATGTTCTATAGTTATTGACAGAATTGGTCTTGTTCTTTTTAAAACCATCTAAATTGATGCCTCCCCCAAATCTAATGGCAACAAATTCCATAGCGGATCTATATCCTACGTGCAAGTTTTAATGACATAAGAAAGCAATAGAGAATTGTCTACATTTCCTTTATTTGCAGATGTGCATCAGTAAAAGGTTGAAAGGAGCCTGACTAGAGGAAGTCTATCACCAGAATATGATTGGACAGACCATCCTTCCAAGGTCTTCCTCCCAGTTTCAGCTAACTCTTACTGGGTTTCACTCTTAGTTGCACTTGGTCCATAAATGTAGCTGTTTGGTAAAACAGCCAGCATCATATGGATATAGCATTTATTTTTTAAGTGTTTTTCTAAGGGCTTCCAGATCAATAAAAGACATAACCATTCCTGATTTCTTGTTTAACATTTATGAGACATGTCAGATAACAACAACAACAGCAACAATAAGATTGGAACTTACTGAATGTACAGGAAACAAAACATGAATATTGAAATAATGTAATAAAAACGTGAACAGAATGCTGGCAAGGAAAGCATTACATGGTCAATTTCTACAAAAGATCAAGGGTAAAGTGGATAAAGATAAAACCTGACAATGGCTTATAACTGGAACATTAAAAAAAGAAACTGAAGGCTTGAATTTGGCTGCTCAAGAGCAAGCTATTCGAATTAATGCAATCAAGGCCAGAATTGAAAAATCATCAAATGATTCAAAGTGCAGATTGTGCAAAGAGGCAGAAAGAACAGTAGATCATATACTCAACTTGTGCAAGAAGATTGCACGAACTGACTATAAACAACAACATAGCATAGTCACCAAAATGATTCACTGGAACATCTGTAAAAATTATCATCTGCCAGTAATGAAAAATTGGTGGGAACATATAGTATAGTTGAAAAAGTAGTCAAAAATGAGCAGGTTAAAATAGTGTGGGATTTCCAAATACAACCTGATAAAGTTTTGGCACATAACACACCAGATTTAACTGTGGCTGAAAAGAAGAAAGTGTGGATCATTGATGTGGCAATACCAGGGGATAGAGAAGACAAAGAATTGGAGAAGATCACAAAGTATCAAGATCTGAAAACCAAAGTTGAAAGATTATGGCATAAACCGGCAGTGGTAGTCCCAGTGGCTATCGGCACACTGGGCGCCATGCCAAAAAACCTTGGATGAAATGTAGAAAATTTGCACATTGACAACATTTCCACCTGTCAATTACAAAAGGCCACATTGCTTGGATCCGCACATATATTATGCCAATATATTATGACATCCTAGGTTCTTGGGAAGAACTTGATGCGAATGAAGGCCAACACCAGCTAAAGAACTGGCAGCTGTGATTTCACATTGTTGTGTATATATAGGAGGGGGAGGAGGAGGAGGATTAAAGGAAAAAATGGGGAATTCAAACACCAGTCTTTAACATTATCATTCTTATTGTCCTTTACTCTTTGTTTTATTGCTTGACCTGATTATATCTTATCCAAGATTTTATAGATAAAATGCTATAGAACATAAATAAATACATTCATTACATAAATCAAATCAATAATCATGGTTGGAAGAATCGCAAGTTAAATAACTTGGGGACATGGCTACTGAAAAGTGACACTTGGGGAAGAAAAAGAATCAAGGGCAGCTAATACATTGGTATAACTAATGGAAGCCTCTTCTTGATGAAAGTGACAGAAAACCTCTTACTCTCATGAACACAATCCTTGTCCATTTTTCTCCTGGTTGGAGAAATTGAACAAAGCATCTTTCCAGACAAGACCATCCAGCCATCCAATTAGCTTTCAGCATTTAGCCCACAATTTGGCACAACATCAGTGTAGGTGGCTTGCACAGTCCTTCAGATGGGTAAGGAGGTGGGAGTCTTCCTCTTCTAAATATGATGATAATGTAACACATAGCTAGCCAAGAAGTTCTAGTCATAGAATTAGTTGACAACCGCAAATGCCAATTAGTTGCATGTAAGATGGAACATCCAAAGATGGGGGCCAGCAGCACAACCACACACTTGGAAAGCTATTTCCCTCGTGGAAGTAGGGAACAAGAAGAGGAGGAGGAGGAGGTGGTGGTGGTGGAGGTGGAAGTGGAGGTGAAGGAGGTGGGGAAGTTTTTATCACAAAAATAGCACCCCCATTTATTGTACACATAATGTGGATGGAAACAGCCAGGAAGATGCCTAAGGTGGCTCTTTAATTGCTGCTGGGGCCAGTTCTGCTTGGTAGAAAAGGCAAAGCTGACAGCTGTCAACAGACACCCCCATTTTCTCGCCTTCTTGCGACAGTAACCTGGAAGGTCAGCATCCTAGCAAATGCACACGCAGACTGACGTCAAGGGAAGTAACTGCCGATCTACTGGCTTTTTGGAGAGAGCATCTCTACAGCTGTAACTCATTGGGAAATGTCAGCTTATCCTTGACTGTTATCATCTCCTGCACAGCATCTTGCCCTCCTGTTGTGGAAAGATAATACAGCCTGTTTCACAGATACAAGAGAGGAGGAGTTTTAAGAGATGTCTGAAGTCCTTCTTTCATTTGGGAAGTTGTCACTGTAAAATCTACATTTTCTTCCACACCTGCACCCTTCCTTCCTCCCCCACCCCTTTGTGGACCATCTAACTTTGTTCATGGAAGTCATCAGCTGCCTAAACAAGGTCAGCTACTCTGCAGTGCAAGTCACATCATCTGTATTTTAAACACTCTGCCTCTCACACATACAAGTTTTCATAATTCAACATCACTCTGGGTTTCATAATGTCTACTAATTTTATTTTCACTTATATGCTACAACTATGAGAGATGGGCTACAAAAATCTAGAAAAATCACTGAAGGGCAGGAAAGATACAGAAAAAAACCCAACTTCTTGCTGCCCTCTACTGATTGTCCATATGTTTGCAGGCTAGATATGGTAACCCTATTATAGGCCAATAAAGAAGACAGAGCCAGACAACTGGAAAGCTCTCTTGTCTCTTCGTAAGCCCTGCCTAAGAGTCCAAAAGTATATTATTCATATGTACACATCTGTATTGAGTAGCACCCTTAACACAGCTTTGGGAGCTATTTGGGAGACTATATAACATTTATATATTATACAAATATAAAAACAATCTAAACAGCACAATGAATGCAGATGATTATTAAAATAAACTAATCTGGAAAGGGGAGGAGGAGGAGGAGATAAAGATGATACACTCACTTCTACTTCGTATCATGCATAATAATTACCAGAAATTCTAGAATACCGAACATCCAGTGGGAAAAATGAAGGGATAAGCCTCACTTCCTTGAACCTATCATGGTCCTTCTGGATATAATTTCTCCCATAAGTAGCATCAACCTGTGGACAAAGTTGCTTGATAAAATTACATTTCTTATGAGAAATGGACTACTTATGAGAAAGTCCCTCTTACAAGTAGAATTCCTGCAAGGACTTCTCTAGTGGCCTGCAGCTGAACCTGGATGGGACTTTGTGATCTTGGGCTGAGAAGATGGCAAATTGCTGAAACAGCATCTATTTTCTAGCATTTCATTTGTAGGTCTTGTCTAACCGGTTTCCTGTTATTCTGCTCAACTCATCAAACTAGACCTTGGGGTTAATTTATCTTTATTTATCTTGACCTATTGCAAATTGAACTATTTACAGCGGATGCTTTCCTTGAAGAAGACACGGGTAATTGCAGCATTCTTACTGTAGATGGTGAAGGTATCTCTTGTACTGTAAGACCTACTTATCAGATTCATATATGACCTTTTCCTGTGATGAGGCTCAGATGGTGTATGAGTGGACCTATCTTTCACCCAGGAAAAATCTAGTTCTGCTTGGCTTAGAAAATTTCTTGAATCATATAGCTTCAAGTTATGGGTCATGAAGAATCCTAGCAACCAACCTTAGAGACATGAGCTTTTCTATAAAGAAGCTTGGTTGGAAAATGGGGGATGAGCTCTTGAAACTGCACAATGCCTGGTTGACCATGTAAATATAGCTGGAATTAAATTTAAAGTACTAAATATACATTTCTCCAGCTTTATTTATGTTGCATTTTTCTGGGTGAGAGTTCTGGTGTCTAAGTTTACAGAAAAAAATACACTCATTCTAATAGTGATTGGATTTGTGTGATATACTGACCCAAACCCCAAAGTGGCCCATTTCATTTTAACCTAGAGTATTCTGTGCAAACTCAGACGCCATGGTTAGTTCATAGTGCAATGTATCCATGCAAACCTGAAAAAAATAGGTTAATTTGAGTAACTCAAAAACTTCTTTTGCTCTAAGAAAATGGGAATGTCACTTTCTTAGTCAGAGAAATTCTGTTTTCTATGCCCACCCACAGGCATAGATGAGAGTATTGTGTGAGAGAAGTCTCTATTACAAGCCATAATGATTGTACACATGTTATGATGTTATTTCTCTCCTTCCTCTCTTAAACTCTCACCCTATGGACATCCATTTTATTTATTTATTTTGCATATTTCTTAGGCTGACTGACTTCAAACAACTCTGGGCAGCTTCACAAAAATAAAAACCCAGCAGTAACCAACATGGTGTAAAACTCAACCAGCATATGAAGGGAGGCCATAAAAAACACAATAGGTTTCCATGAGCCCCATCATTTCTACCACCTTGCCCAAACTAACTAGCCATGCAGGGAATTTAGTTTATTCCTGCATTTCTTAATGGGGTTTTAAAATAGTATTTTTCTTGTACAAAGTAGTGGAATAGGTTTGGCAAACAGGAATGTTTAGATAGCATGGATATGCAAAGGATTAATGAGTAAATAGCTGATGGAACATGGGCTAAAATAGAATTCAGTTTGAGGTTCTCAGATTCTAGAATGGGTGCTTTACTAGCTAGGAGCGTCCAGCTGTGACACAAACTTGCCACAGCATTGTAATTTTTAATATGGCAAATAGGGAACAGGATTCCTATGATATTAATATAGTTATGATAGTAACTGCATTTAATTCATTTAGAATCAGTGAGGCATAGTTGAGCTGTTGGGCTTCCTCCAGGGATACCCAAGCTAAAATCCCTACTTAACCACAGAGCTCACTGCATTATTTTCTCTCTGTCCAACCTATCACACAGGGTTGTATAGCCAGGGAATAGGCAGGATATATATACATATTTTTTTTTTTTTGGTCTGCGCTTAGTCATTGCTGACCCTGCAGTGACTGCTTGGACGAGTCCTTGCAGTTTTCAAGGCAATTGTTTTTCGGAAGTGGTTTGCCAGAGCCTCCTTCCTAGAGCAGAGCCTAGCTGGCGAGCACAGGAGGCGGGTTTCCGTTGCTTTTGCGCCCTTTTTGGCCGCGCGCGGTTTTTCGCGCTTACCGGCAACTGCTCCCAACTCCTTTTTGCAAGGCGCCACCAGCATTTTTCCTCCTACCGGAGTGAGAGTACCCATTTATCTACTCACGTGAGTTTTCGACCTGTTGGGTTGACAGGAACTGGGGTGGAAACAGGAGCTCACCCTGTTTAACGCGAAGGCTGGACTCGAACCGCTGAAGCGTCGACCATTTCTGGCTGGCAACTTTCAGCGTCATTAAGCCACTGAGCCACCGCGTCCCCCTATATATGCATTACATACATTTATTTTTATTAAATTTATATTAAATTAATTTTTATCCTTGTCTAATTTTTGATATATGCCTATCAGAGCAAAAGCCAGGTGTGATCCTCACCCCAAAAGAGGTGCTGAGAATCTTGGGGATAAAATGTGATAAATAACACCTCTAGCTTTTATACAGGATGAGCAGTTCCCCATGTTCCTAACCCTATAAACCTTCCTGGAGAAACAGATTCTCTGCTTGCAGAAATGATACACATAATGAAGACTCCACCTAGCAGCTTAACTTTAACTCAAAGTTGTCCCAGGATGTAATCTATTTATTCAGCCTTTCTCATAATGTCCTCCTTTCAGCAGAACGTTTACCCTCATAGTACAGAGAGTTGTCTCTCTTTCAGTGGAGTAAAGCTCTCTGAGTCAGAGCCAGGACAGATCCTGAATTCTCCTTCCAGTTTGTTGATGAAAGATTTTTCGTCCTTACATTGCCCTTCCCTTTTCTTCCCAAGACATGATAGGAGCTCCAGGACCTCTTTCTCTGTTGTCAATCAGTTCTCAAGTTTCTTAAGGCTTTGTCCCTGTTTGTTCACCTTCTCCTGTCTTGGAGGAGTGAAACTAGCTCTTGTAGAAAACTCATACTTCTTGTCTAGATCTCTGGAAAGCTCAGTTCAATACAGGCTCAGTGAGGCCGCAACATCTTAGAGACTTCACTTGGGCCCAATTCATTGTGTGGCTAAGCAGGCCAAGGCAGGATTCTTGGACAATCTGAAAGATATTCAGCAATATTAACAACATGAATTTGCACCCTGGACTTTATTCCAGACAGTGGTGTACATAATATATGAATTCCTTATTACAAAGAAGAAATATGGAGGTTTACAGCAACCATGTGTGAGGAACCTTCATTAAGACTGTTTCCACCACTCTACCATCATTATAATTTTAAAAAATAAATAAATAAACAGGGCAGGAATTTGAGGAGCAGAGGTTCAGGCCCCTTCTCACCAGAATAAGCTAAACCATTCCTCCTATCCCCATGGAAAGTTCACCTGGGCTGGCTTACCATCTTTAGTGTCAGTAGAGTAAAAACATGATCATCTAAAGAGTAGGTCCCGAAGTCCAAAGTGTGAAATTTCCTAACTGCAGCATGGATGCTTAGGGGAAGTCCCAATGTCTGAAGAAATGAGGGGAAAATATACAGAAGGAGGAAAATGCTGAGAGGTTGGGAAGAAAGGGTACTATGACCATAACACCTAATGCTGATTGTGTTGGGGGGGGGGCAGGAATTGGGGGTAGGGAATACCTGTTTGAGCTCAGTCATCCAGAAAAACAACATGGTTGACAGACAAAACCCTTTTGTAGTTCATTCTTTATCAAAGTCTGTCATATACGAAGTTACTGCAAGTCATCCAAACAGGGTTCTCCTTGCTGGGAAATCCAGTTTTTTCAGATATCTGCACTTTTGGAAAATGTGATTCTCTCTTGTCCCCCCCTCTATAGCATGGCCATGTGGAATGGATGGTAATCACTGCAGAATCACTCACACAAGCTGTCCAGGTTGTCATTTTTAGAAATATGAATACATTCGGAGTTGGAATGGGGATTCTTCCCCCTGACCCAGCATTTGAGGTTTGCATCCATGTTGTAAGACCAGCCACCCTACCCTACCCTACCCTACCCTACCCTACCCTACCCTTCCTTCCTTCCTTCCTTCCTTCCTTCCTTCCTTCCTTCCTTCCTTCCTTCCTTCCTTCCTTCCTTCCTTCCTTCCTTCCTTCCTTCCTTCCTTCTTGTCTCTGTATCCAGCATACTTCTCCCTGGCCATTTAACCAGATATTCTGGGGTTTGCAGCACAGACTGAATCATAGCTAAGAATACAGACTGAGTTAGCTAAACAAGCTAGACTAAAGCATGTGAACTACTTTGTGGTTGGGGAGTGGGTATATGTGTCTTAGAGGGAATGGAACTATTGCTGTGGCTTTTAAACTTTTCACAAGTGAGATGGATCCATGCATTGCTTTGAAGGACGACTTCTAAATGTTTGATATAATTCTGGCAGAAGTAGTATATCTCCTGGGACTTGGAGCCCATGCCTCCCAGCTTAGTTTCCCTGCATTTCTCTCCATCATCATTGCAAGCCGTCATGGCTTAGCCGCCCTTGAAGACCAGTGTGCTAGAGAAAGCAGGGAAAGGATACAATGAAACTAAAGACAAACATTATAAAAATACAGATTGCCCCAGTGCCATATTTACCTAAACAAAACCAGGAACATTATAATAAACTGGCCCAGCGTGCATGACACATTTACCACATTATCCTCTTTGCAGACAGAGGTTTAAGTGGGAACTAAAACAAAGCCTTTGCAAAGAACTGGACATGCTAGCCAGAGACAGTTTATAATATACCTGCCCCAAGAGGCTCTTTTTCCACATCTGCTTGTAACTCATTTGCATCAGGCACATGACTAGAATTCAGTGGTGATATGGACAGAGCACTTCCCACAAAGTCCCATGAAAGAGTCAGAGTCACCGTGTTAATTTTTTTAACTCTGTAAGCTATTTTTTTTTTAATTGCGTTTATGTGCAGCCTTTTCTCTTGAAAGCTCAAGGGGGTATTGCTGGGGTTTCCCTCATTTATCTTCCCAACAGTAATCTCTGTGAAGTAGCTTGGGTAGAGAGAATGACTGGCCCAAAGCCATCCCATGAGGTCATGGTCAAGAGGCTCTTGAATTTGGCTCTTCCTGGTCCCAGTCCAACATCTTAACCACTATATGCTATATTAAGAAAACTTTTGTATGTATTTTTAAAACATCAGACCAACTGCCAGTTGGGGTGTTTGTTAGAATATTGGATGCTGGCTTTGGAGGCCTGGGCTCAAATTTCAGTTCCCCTCTGAAGCTTCTTTGAAAGTTGACTTCAAAGCAGTTGACTACTTTGCTAGGTTGTCATAATGGTAGAACCAAACCAGAACTTAAATTCCTAAAGGAACAATGGCTAACATAACCACCCCCACTGACAAACAGGATTTCATGCAAGTATTCTGAATCTGAGGATTACAAAGATGAACATATTAAAATATTTGTGCCTTTGTGCCAGTCTTGACTCCTTGCAACTACATGGACAGGTCTATGCAGTTTTCTTGCCAACATTTGCAGAAATGACTTGACCTTGTCTTCTTCCTAAGGCTGAGAGTTGATGAAACCATAGGTTTACTTGAGTGATTTAAAAAAAATAAAATAATAAAGGCTTGAGGCATAGGTTTAACTTGAGTGATATCATAGACTGGGTGTAATTTCCCATTGGCTGCCTTCTTCTGGAATTTCTTTTTTTCTTTTTTTTTAAATCTTCCTAGTCTAGCCTACAGTTCTGAGATTTCCTAGTGATCTCCCAACCAAGCTTTAACTAAGTCTGGGTCTCCTTAGCGTTTTTGCATCTGCTGATAGGAGCTGTCCGCTTTTGTGGCTGAGTGATTAACAGAACAGTAATCAGAAAGTGAAAGATCTTGGCTTAAACATTACTGTTTCTCTCATCAAACGTGTATATGATTATTATAGTAGATCAGTGTTTCTCAACCTTGGGAACTTTAAGAGGTGTGGACTTCAACTCCCCGTGCTGGCTGGGGAATTCTGGGAGTTGAAGTCCACACATCTTAAAGTTCCCAAGGTTGAGAAACACTGTAGTAGATGATACAGAGTAAATAAAGAAGTACATTATAAACATGACAAAATGTTTCTTCCCACTAATGGTGTTCTGGTATTTATTTTTTATGAAGGCTGCCCTTTTAAATTGTGCCACCGAAAAGTCTTTAGGCAGCACTGATTTTCTCATGAAAGCCCTCTCTAAAAACTGAGTAAGGGAAACTAATTAAAAGCATTTCAAGTATACGAAAGACAGCTCAGAATTGTTCTCTGTTGTGTTCTGGTTGTGTTTCTATTCCACAAATAATGATAAGGATTGGAAGCATTTATACATTTGTCTCTGATGAAGGCCTCTAAATTCTTAGGGCTTATTGGTATTACATTTCAGTGTGTTCTAGGATTTTTCATTCCTCCTTTTGACTCATTAATGGTTTGGTTTCTTTCTTTTTTATTTTTTTCTGCAAATCTTGCACGGAGCAAGGAGTGGAATATAATGGTCTTCAAGGTCCTGCCAACTCTTTGATGTGTCTCTGTTATTATTATGGGTTTTTTTTCAGCAAGGTTATACTTATTTTTTTTTACTATGTTTTTTGTGGATCACTTTATAAGCTTGGGACATACTGTTTTTCAGTAATAGAAGCATATCAATACATGGAATAATAGAACCACAATATTCTTACAGTTGGAAGGAATCTTGCAATTTACCTAAGTGAATTATAATTCTGTGCTGGATTATAATTCTGTGCTGGACTGGCACCACTAGATGGTGAACTACCTCCAGCAAAGGTATTTAATTTACTGCCTCTGTTTACTCTGGTCCTGCATCAGTTACCAGTTACTCCCATTCCCAGTCTGATAGACTGCTACACCTTAACAGGGACATCAGAGTGGGTATTTGCTGAAAGAGAGAGAGAAAGAAGCTTTGGTTGCTAGGATTGTTTAGAAGCACAGTGACTCTGCCTGGAGAACATCTGGCAACCCTCAAAAGAAGATAAACTGGCTTAAACAGTTCAGGGATTGCACAGCCTGCCCTTGGGTGGGGCTTCCTCTTGCAATTTCAATGCCTGCCACTTGTCCCTAACCCTCCCCCCCCCCGAACTCCAGAGAGGATGAGTTTGGCCTTGGTGTCAGCCAGCTTGCTGTAAGTGATCTTTCCTTATCTCCCAGCTGACAACATAGCATCCTTCATCAGCCGTATTTAAGGGCAGAGACCAGCGAAGCCTCCAGTGACAACAATAATTCCTGGGACTCAGAGATACAAGGAGTGGAAACAACCATCAGGAATCCTTTGAGACTTTTAAGGACTCTCACGATGCTGCCAGCAACATTCAAGCTTTGTGCCGGCATTTCCTACAGACATTTGCACAACATGACAGGTAAGGAGGAGTAACAGAGGTCTTGAGCAGCAAGAGCAGATAGGAGACAATATTTGATGGTTGGTTGAATCAGACTAGCCAAATTCAGGGCAATTCTTTTGAACGACTCAGGCTGGCAGTTGATGTGCAGCGTCATGGAAGACAGGCTAGGCTGAGAAGATTGATCCTGACACTTTCTGCATCCAAAGCTGACACTTTATTCCTGAGCAATGAACCACCTAGGTCCTTTTTTGCTTTGGAAATCAATATGGATCAAGTCAAATCAATAGGCATTAGTGTGCAGCTAACAGACAAAGTTTGAAGACAGGTTGATAGAAGGTTAATGTTTGTTTTTTTTTCCAGACAGGCAGGATGGGTTCCCTGTAGCCCCCAAGAGAGTTAATTACAGAGTTGAAATGCTAACCTGACATTTCTTGGGATTAGTTCTGTTCATTTTTTTATCATGCAGCATATGTACAATGAAGACAGAAAGATGCTGTAACAAACAGCATCATGCACTTCCTTTTTCAGATTAGTTTTGGAAACTGTTAGGATCCAGTTGGAATGGAAGAGAACTGGAATGCAAGGAGAGAGTCTAAGAGAGAATGAATATGATAGGGAATACACCCCTCCTTTGGAGGCACTGCTCACATCCTTCTGGCTGCTGAATTATCATGGCCAAAAGTGTTGTGCTTTGGACATCAGATGAAATGCAACAAGGCTACATGTGAACTATGAACTGAACAAAAGAATAACATTCTGCAAATTCAGACCATGTGCCACTAATCCAGCACCTTTATTCACAGTAGCCCAGCAGATGCACAGGAGAACCCAAAAAGCAACTATTCAGAGCCAAGCTTTCTAATGGAGAAAAGTCTTAGCTGTTACTTTCTGCCTTGCATGCTTTGTTGAGGGCAAACTCTTCCTGCCTATTAATAGCTTAAGATTTGTCCGTTGGCAGTTAAGGAATTTATTTCTCTTTCTTTCTCCCCCACCCTTACAATTAGCACTGTTAGAGCAGCTCTGCTTTCACTGTCAGTGGCTTTAGGGGTTGGCATCATCAGGCTTTTGCCAAAGTCATGTAGTGCAGGGGATTCATCACCAGTTCAGATGCCAGCACTAATGCCAGAAGTCTCTCCTTCTGTGGTTATCAGCAGCCTGGAAGGGAAAATATCTTGGGACCATCACAGGACGGTGAAGGACCAACTCCTTCTCCTTCTAAGGCTCTAGATAGTCTTGCCATGGCCATTGATTGGTATTTTAGAAAAACACCTTCCTTCTTTCCCTACAATTGGTCAAAAAGGGCACAAGAACTACCATAAGCCAAAGAATGGCTCAGAAGCAGGATTGAGAAATGCTTATGGCAATGATGTTCGTTGATGTATTTATCTGGAATATTTATGTTCCACCTTTCATCCATCCTGGATCTCAAGATGACCTACATGGGGTTCCCAAGCAGACTCTCATCCGGGCACTGACCAGACTCAGATCTGCTAAGCTTCAGCAAGGTGGCTGTTTTGTCTGATCGCAGGCCATGCTCTGCGATGCCTTTTCCAGTCATTCAAGTGCCTCTTCCTAACCACTGTGCATTAATTTTCTTTTCTGTATTAATCAATATGTACCCTGCTATATATTATCAAGATCAGGGGTTGGGAACTTTTATGGTCCATGGGTCATATGTAGTTTGCATTCTAAAGTAAACATTAATTTTAGGCTACATATATGTGAAAAACTTTGGTTACTTTGACTTAAAATGTGGCAGTCTTTTCAATCTCCTCCCCTCCATCACATAACTTTGCTCCACTCACATTTTTGCTTGGCCATATCTACTTTCTTGTCCCCAAGTTTTTAAGTTGAGCCCTTGGTCTCCTGCACAAGTATGAAGCATGACCTTGAATTCAACAAAGATTGTTCACCCCTGATCTGGATAAATATTTCAAGGGTGCAATTTGTACGGGAAGGGTTATTATCTCAGATCCTCGAGCCAAACTAGATGTGAAAGGGCTATCCAGCTTTTCTTTGTTTATTTTTTTTAACACTGTGCCAAAATCGATTTTCCAATATCCCTTTGTTTTCTTCTCTTGCAAAAGAGGTGTTTAGATTTTTTTTTCTTTTTAAAACGCATTCTTGGAGTGATCTAGAATTTTTCCTGAGCTTAATTTACCATGGCAAGAGGATGTTGCACATCTCCCTGTCACTTTGCTGCCTCCCCAAATGGGAGATCTTATCTGATGTTGCCTCTCTTGGGATCGAATCCAAATATGGGAAGTGCTGGAGAGAGGTGTACAATAAAAAGAAAGGATACTTACAGCTCCAAGCTCACATTAGAATTTCAATAAATGCTGAAGTCCTGCATCCCAGCCATGAAAAATTACCAAAGTGCTGTTCTCCTTTGTGGGGAAAAATAGAAGGCAATTTCTTTTCTCTCCAAACCAAGGAGAACGATAAGGGAAAATGCAAAAGAAATGTTTGGCACAGTGCTACATTTTTTTAAGCAGCCTTCGATGGTTTGTAGTGTACTAACAGGGGAATGGCTTGACCCGTTCTTCCTGTGGCATTTTTGAGATTCAAATCACCAATGTGTTTTCTGCATGTTTCCCTTATGGAGCAAGCAGGAGCTTAGGGTCTGGGAGCAAATTAAAGCTGGAAAATAGTAACAAGAGCTAGAATTGATTTTCAGCAACAGTACTATCTTAAATCTGCCCAACGTTTTGGCTGCCATTATGAGATTTCTTTTCTTTTTTCACTTCTAGTTTAGCTCTTCCACCATGTGAAATAAATCATATCTGGGATCATCTGGTCTAAATGTTGCTGGGTAATTATAAAGCAATTTTAAAATCACCAACCTGGTGGTATTGATTGTACCTGTCTCATTGGATTGTCCAGTATAGACTGAAATGAGAGATCTCCATTTTGGGTCTTGGGGGAAACTTAGCAGTAGCAATCAGAAAATCCTTGGTTCAAAATGAGAAAACAAAATAAAACTACTTAAGGTTAGCAATGTCAGTTCTGCTAGGTCAGACTTCCTCTTTTGGAAGTTCAAGATTCTGAGAGCTGAAGACCAGCATAATTGGAAGGCAAGAAACTGGGGAAGTATAGGCTAGATGGTTTGATTTAGTACATCGTATTTGGACCAGTCAAAGAGAATGGTGGGTGGTGAAGGGTAGGATGAAAGGTATGGGCTGTCACTCTCTAGGACAGTGTTGTCCAAACTTGGCCACTTTAAGATGAGTGGAATTCTGGGAGTTGAAGTCCACTCATCTTAAAGTGGCCAAGTTTTGACAACACTGCTCTAGGAGAAAAAAATCTGCTTCTTTTTTTCCCTACAGATCGTTAACCAGTGGTGGTGGTGATGGGGTGAATGAAACAAGACTATTAGCACCACAAATGTAATGTTAGGGATCCTTTAGGATGTTTGGGAGAAACTGGTTGAAGAACTATTCTGATCCCCTCCTTCAAAGCGAAACCATAGATTGGCTGGACCAATCTGGATCTTCCAAGGCTTCCTCTAGCAGGCTCAGCACTAGCAGGACTTTTCTCCTGTCACAGAAAATAATAAATGGCCAGATAAACTTCAGCAGAGGGCGAGATTTGACCCATGGCTTTTATACAGAGAATCTGTATCAAGTGTCCCTCCAGTTGTGGCTAATCTCCAGTTCCCAGCATCCCTTAACATTGGCCATGGCTTGCCCACCCCATAGACATTTGTTATCAGCTCTGTCATGAATCTTGAGGCTTAGTGAGCGCTTTCCCAGACTCAGCCTTCAAATAATATTTGCCTCTTTCAAACACTTGTGAAGTCATAAAGTTTAGTGTGCTTGTTTGGAGACTATCTGATTTCATAGCTATGTTGGTTGTTTAATTTGACCTGTTAAATTTACTCTTTGGATTTTGAATGGAAGGTTGGCTATATATAAAGTAACTGATGAACCTGCTGTACAATATTCCCATTTGGATCCAATAAGGAGAAACTAATTCTGACATTTTCTAGCAGAATCCAGCCACGCTCTGTGCTGATTACTATGAACCTCTGATATGATGAACCTATTTTTCTACAGTTTTTTACTACTTGATTGTATTCACAGAATATACTTAACCAGGTCTATGATAAACCTACCAGCTGCAGTTATGCAGTGTTCCAAGTTTGGTTCATCTTAACCTTGGGACAAAGGATGGGCGGGGATGCTTGGCATAACAGCTTGTGTAAATTAGCCTGTTCGGTTGTGTATCAAACAACAACACCACACTAAATATTAATTTAATAACCAATGTAGGCCTGTTGTGCAAACACAGAAGACAGAAAAACTGCCTGGAGTTCTCCTTATATTATTATTTAAAAACAAACAAATAAACAAGCAGAAGAATGAAAATCAAGCTATTGATGAACTTTTATCCAAATAAATGTGTAAACAGTTACTTTAAAATGCAAACCACCTTCCTTTGAAGCAGGAGGGCACTAATGATTTTCTCCAACTGGAGGCACAGAGTCTTCTGCTCTTCGGTGCAGGATTCGTTTCTCAAAAAATCCTGGGAAATTTGGTTAATGGAATCACAGCTTTTTGAAGCAGCCCTCTATAGATGTGCAGTCTGTATGCACATCTGTAGGATGCCAGGAAATTGTTCTTTTAGGGACTCTGGAAGAGGGTGAAGATACAATCAGTGCATAATTCCTTTTCTTTTTTTCTCCCACAACAATGTCGTGCCTTCTTCCTCTTAGGTTTGAAGAGACAAGCAGCGGTTGCCATTGTCCAGGAGCTGAAGAAAGTTGCATTTTCCAGGCCTGGTCCTACCCAGTGGATCAACAATGTACACAGAAGGAGTTCTTTGCTAGGCAAGTAGGATGTGATTTTCTTTTTCTTCCTAGGAAGCACCTCCCTTTTTGAGTGTGCTGCTGCTAGTGGTAGGAGATTGGAGTCTATTTGCTTTCTGTTTCTTAAATCTAATTCAATTGTGCAGGTTCTAGGCTGGAAGAGAACCCTTTCAGTGATACGGAGATGTCCTACATCAAACAAGGAGAGGAGGCTCTTCAGAAGTCTCTGAATATTCTTGGAGAAAAAAGTGGCTGGAAAACGGAGGCAGTGATGGTAGGCTTAATAGTTTTCTGAGAGGGGTCTGTTGCTCTTTTCCATCCATCTGCAAAGATTCAAGTTTCAACACTGATGTTCAGTGAGAAGTTGGGATGCACAACAATGGTCTAACTAGGATTACAAGCCAGGCTGGGTTTAGCTGATTGAGGGAAACAACTAAAGAGTCCTTCAAGTTGAGCTATGTTCACGTAGTTTTCTTGGCAACAATATGGAAGTGGTTTGCCATTGCCTTATTTGGGGAATGGTTTGTTTGTTTACTTCCCAGTTTAGCCAAGAATTTTCTAGTCTCCCATCCAAGTATTGATTGAGTCCAAACCTGATATTATTTTATTATTTCCTTTGAATTTTTTAGAGATCAGTCAAAGTCAACTAGTGCTATCCACCTGAAGCCACAATACTGTTTTTAAAAAGTATGTAAATATGTTTTGGAGAAAGAGAAAAGAAAAGAAAGAGAATAAGGCCCACATCAAATGTGGGGGGGGGGGGACAATTTCTCATTCAGGGGGACACATAACTTTTTGGCTGTACTTGGCTTTTGAGTGGCACAAGGGAGGTTGCACTTTCAAAAATGGGCATAGCTAAGTTGAAGTCAAAATTTGATTAAGTGATAGAAACTAAAATATTAAAACACATCTCATGATTTCTCCTAATATATTTAACCCTTTTGTTCCACTAAAAATGTAGTCTCCCAGCTACTTTGAAGCTTTAGGGTTACTGTCAAAGCTTTGAGGGTCACATGTAACCTTTAAATCAGAGACTGTATACTTTTACATTAGAAGAATGATTTGCAGTGTTTCATAAGTGTGAACAAACCCTCTCCTCTTTCAGGCACATGAGGAGGAAACTAGAACGTTAACTTCTGACTTTAAAATACTGTCGTTTCTTATGACATCTAAGTCAGGGAGCTCTGGTCTAAGAAGAAGCCTGGGGTTCTCCTTAACCATATTTTAAAAGCCACAAAACTTGACATTGGAATTCACAAGGAAGTATGGTTAGTTTCAGTTTGCAAAATGGAAACTGAGTTTCCTCCAGCATGTACAAGAGGAAGAGAAACAAGGAAGCAATGCATAATGTATTGGCATAATGGAATGTTTCCTGCCATGTCTGAATTGGGCCAGACTGTAAAGATATTCCTTGCATTATGCTAGATCTATTAAAGCTGGACTGCATAATCTAGAAAGATTTAATTGGGGGGAAATTAGTTGGGAAGGGAGAAGAAAATAAAGTAAGGTTAAGCACCAGCTATAATGACAAAATTTAGGTTGCTGCAATGTAGAAATGGCTGAAATGTAATAAGAAATTGGTTTTAGCATAATGGGCTGCAACAGAAATCAGATCATTTAAGTAGAATCTTATCAGGTCTCTTAGCTCAGCCAAAGGAACCTGTGATCAGCTTTCAAGGGTGGTCCTGTGTAAAGCATAGGTCAGTAGTACAGCTGGAGCTCTCTCTGAATGTCTATGTGTCCTGCTTATACATACCAGCTAAATCAATGTCTCTTTTTTCTTTTCTACAGGGCAATGGCGACAAAGTCTTAAGCAAAGTGCTGCCTGACGTGGGGAAGGTGTTCCAGCTTGAGGTGGTGGTTGATCAACCCCTGGATTGTGTCTATGATGAGTTAGTGGAAAAGATGGAGCAGATGGGAGACTGGAATCCAAATGTTAAAGAAATCAAGGTAAGGCTTCTGCAGGCAGAGACCCTTTTTTGGAAATGAGAAAAAGCTGCAAGGATTATTAAGCACGTGCTTTGCTTTAGTGGCCCTTTCAAAACTTCTAGAAGCAAAACTATTGTTGAGTGAGAATGAACAAAGTAAAACGATACTTGGGATTAGATTGCTGGAGAATATTCAATAGGGATTAGGAAATTCTGTTCCCCAGATGTTGAAACATAATTCTGGGCATCCTTCTTTCTTGACCGCAGTGGCTTGGACTGCAGGACTGTAGTTCAGCAACATCTGGAGAACCTCAATACAAAACCCTGATGTACAGTAAACTCTGCTTGTAACATGAGCAAGTGAAAGTGCAAAAATAACATTTGCAACAGCTAGCTGTGTGCTTCAGCGTCCCACATCTATTAAAAACAAATATTGATTCCATTCTCTAGACCTGATCTTTCTGCAGCTGAGCCTGTCAGGTTTAGAATCTAACTTTTACTAACATGGAGGCATATCTATGTCAATTCATGTTATTTCATGTATGAAGAAAGAGGTTTGGCTGAGCATTAGCTATCCACTCTCTGGATGTGTTCTGTCAGCCACTACCTTGTGGAGAAGGTTCACCCAATACGTTGGCTGTGCATAATCAGAGATGCCCCAGCCTGAGAGTTAGCACTGGGGCACCTTAACAAGCTAACAGCTCCCACTTTTAGGGCAAGAGGAGAAACCCACATTTACCATCTCATTTCCTGCAGGTGAGGGAATCTATTTATTGCATATTCCATTACATTAGCTCTTTGGCTTGTGATCCAAAACTGAATTCATTCTACGTTTTAGAATGTTCCAACTTTCTCCATAAGAAATTTGCTTCATCTTTCTATTATTATTATTATTATTATTATTATTATTATTATTATTATTATTATTATTATTTAATTGATATCTTTTCATAGATTCTCCAGAAGATTGGCAAAGATACCGTGATCACTCATGAAACCTCAGCGGCCACCCCTGGCAACATAGTTGGTCCACGAGACTTTGTCAGCGTCCGTTGTTCCAAGAGGCGTGGATCCACATGCCTCTTAGCTGGCATGTCAACCACCTACGCGGCCATGCCGGAACAAAGAGGAGTTATCAGGTATTCTTTGCCTTTACTTAAACTACATAGTTCAGTTATGGAACAGATGCCCAAATCTAGGGCCTTCCAGCTATGTGGAAGCAGAACTCTCCTTAGCAATGCTGGAATATTATAGAAGTTGTAGCCCAACACATCTAGAGAGCACCAGGGTGAGGACGGCTACCCTAAGACATGGACATCATGGTAACAATATAGTTACTAACATCTTGCATCTTCTCTTAGGCTGATGTGCTGAGATATGCCATTCCATGCCATGTTTTCTTTCTTCTCCGCAGAGCTGAGAATGGTCCCACATGCATGGTTCTTCGTCCGGTCCTAGGAGATCCCTCACAAACCAAGTTAACCTGGCTTCTCAGCATTGATTTAAAGGTAGGTATATATGGCAAGATAGCCAGTTTGGTGTAGTGTTTAAGGCACCAGGCTAGAAATCAGGAGATTGTGAGTTCTAGTCCTGCCTAGGCACAAAGTCAGCTGGGTGATCTTGGGCCAGTCCCTCTCTTTCAGCCCTAGGAAGGAGGCCATGGCAAATCACTTCTGGAAATCTTGCCAAGAAAACTGCAGGGACTTGTCCAGGCAGTTTCCAAGAATTGGACACAATTGAATATGTGTGTGTGGGTCAAACCAGATTAAATTGTGGTTAACATTACTTTTACAAAGACACTTTCATGCCATCTTATAATGGTTTGTGGGGTTAGGACTGTCTCCAGCTTAGATCAGTAACTGGGAATATTTGTATTGCCTGAAATGAAGATAATCTAACTCCTTTTGCTGTTAGGGGAAAAACTTACCTTAAATTGAATTTAAGATAGGTTTTATATATAAAACCCTCTATCTGCAACCCTCCCATTTTAAAGTAATTTATTGGGAAGAGATGAGTCTACCTTTTATGCAAATATTATAGTTTTCATTTATTTTTATTTTTTCCCCCTCATAAAAAAGTGCCAGAACTTTTTCCTAAAGCTGTGTAGGATTTTTGTGGTCAACGGCAGAATCTTAGCTGACAAGAGAATCATAAAGTACAAAGATATACAGGTTCACAATTCAATTAAATGGGTGCATGGAGAATTGGATGAGAAATAAATTCCCCCTTCCCTTTCATAGCTGAAATTTACTGGTAGCAAATTTCAGGTCAGAAACATAAAGCTCCTTAATGCAACCTTAATAAATTTATGAAATATATTGAAATAAGAAAGAATCATAGATTTGGTCCAGAAACTGTAGCTCTCCAGAAGCTGCTGAAGTACCAGTTTCTTTTTTTTAATATGGAGCTTGAGTCTACATTTAACTGCACTGCAACCTGGTTTAATATCCCTACCTTGTTCTTTTTTAATTCCAGGGGTGGCTTCCGAAAACACTAATCAACCAAGTTCTTTCTCAAACCCAAATGGATTTTGCTAACCATCTCCGCAGTCATTTGACCAAATCTGTATCTGCGCAGGCCGTCAGATACTGAAATTTCCCCACCTAGCAATTCTTCCTGGATGATGATCTCTCTCCATCCCACTCATGGATCACTTACTGAAGACTCTATCCCAGAGAATTGATGCTTATCCCTCTTGAAATTAACTCCTCTCTCCTGTTAACATGCAGACTTCTTTGCTTTTTTGTTGCATCCTTACGTTTAAGAGCCTCCCCTTAGAAAGATGTGTACAAAGTTTGTGTTCAGGACTGCGGCAGAATAAGATATCTGCTTCAGGTGGCAGGCACTGAAGGGGATACCAAGAGATATCAATGGTGATATCAACCATGCAGTTTGCCGGGACCCACAAGGCTAGCCTGTTGCTTGCATGGGCAAGGCGTTGCATCTTACTTCTGATCAGCTTCTAAAAACTGAAATAGGTAAGGCAGGATAAATTGTATTGAGAAACAGGTGATCTCCCTCCTTGCATGTTACATTCACAGTAAGCCTAGAGCAGTGTTGTCCAAACTTGGCCACTTTAAGATGAGTGGACTTCAACTCCCAGAATTCCCCAGCCAGCCATGCTGGCTGGAGAATTCTGGGAGTTGAAGTCCACTCATCTTAAAGTCCACTCATCTTAAAGTGGCCAAGTTTGGACAACACTGGCCTAGAGTATGCTGACAATGTGACCCACAGTCAACCGGAGGTGTTCAAGACTAAGAGAGGAAGAAACCAACATCTTTGATGAACAGATTACTGTTCCATCTGGACAATACTGCATTGGCTTTCTATACCTGGTTTATTATTCAGTGTGCTTGGGGTGGTTAACCTACATTGGATACTTACCTATAACATGATGCCAGGTTCCATCTGTAACCTCTTCATTTCAAGCAAATGACATGAACCAGGAGATGAGAAGGAGCTTTGCAGAAGGATTTGGAGAATTATGCCCACAAATGCTAGGTGGACAGAGAGTCTGACCTGCAGCAAGGCTGCTCCGAATGCTCCAAAACACTTTTACAGGAAAAAGTGTCATGTCCAGAGTGATACTTTAATTAAAAGATGCTGGCTGTCACCTCCTCTCACAGTCAATTGACTCATCCCATCTTGGCAGCAGATGATCAGCTGGGGTTGCATCACAGCAATCATTTTTACAATCCTCCCAGGTGCTACACAGGAAGCTGTCATTTCCTTCCCCATCATTTACAACCCCCTTTTTCCATGCCAGGATTTTCACTACCAATAGAAGGTTCAGAGGGGTGCCCCACCTGTCTGCTTTTGCTGTTTTTTACTACATGGTGTGGCTCCTAAATCTTGGGAAAGGATTAATTCCAGGGTCATTAGTTCCTATGATACACCTAAGTGGAGTTAATTGAACTCTGCAGTATTCGCTTTGTTTAAAGCTGAGTTTAATTCTAACTCCCTTTCTTTTGATGTTTCCACAGAACACTAAGCCTCTGTGGACCCAGTTTAAGTGTACCATGGGAACACAGACTATGCATAGTATTAGATTATGGCCAATGCCTAATTATTACTGGAAACTAGACCTGCCCTATCACTTCCACCTTATATTAAAGCTTATGCCTCGTTTCTTTATTTCCCCTTGCAGGCCCAAGAAACCAATCAAGATGTATAGTAATTGTTGTCTTCTTTGGAGAAGATAGATAACATGGGAAGCTCCAAAGATTAGCATGAAGACAATCCACCCACCCACCCTTGGCAAATAGGATAGATCAGTGTTCTTCAACCATGGCAACTTTAAGATGTGAGGACTTCAACTCCCAGAATTCCTCCAGCCAGCGTGGAGTTGAAGGCCACCCATCATAAAGTTGCCAAGGTTGAAAAACACTGGGATAGATGCCAGCTCTGTCCTAGGTTTTTCAAATGTGCTACCTACTTCTATCTGAACCTCACTCTAAAGCAGTGTTTCGCAACCTGAGAAACACTGGTCTAAGGGGAGGGATGAAAAACTACTTTTTTTCAGATCAACCAAAACTGGTAGACAGTCCTTGTCTGATAACATAGTCACTCAGCACCAGAGCTGATGGTAACTTAAGTTTTAAAAGCCACATAACAATTCAGAATTATGCCCTCCAAAATTTCACATATGAAAACAGTCAGTTTCAAGGACTTGCAGCACTGCTGTTTACTTGCTATGGATCTCCGCTCATTCTGTCCTCGTTATATATTGTAGAAGCTTTTCCTCTGTCTGCAGCGAGTCTGATAAAGTGTGTTCTGCACTATTTTAATAGCAAAGAGGATTTTGGTTTGTCTTTTTGGGGGGGAGGGGAGGGTTAGAAATACTCGAAAAACATAATTATGCTATTGTTTATTACCAACCATTCAAAATCCAACTCAGCATCTGTAGCAGCAAAATTATAACCTGACTCCAATTCCCTCCATGTTTTTGCCCCCCCAAAAGTCATCAACAAATGGGGATTCAGTCCCCATAGCAAATGCCCACATCAGAGATTGGACTTTACTCAGCCCCGTTGGAGGGGAGAAAAGTATTAATGCTAGTTGAATGTTATAAACCTGTGTGTTAAGTGTTAAGGTGCATCTAATGTCATATCACTTGGACTTTAGCTCCAGGAGTCACAAGCAAGGTTAAATCAAACCAGGAAGACTTTCCCACAGCCATCTACAAAATCCAGTCTGTCGATATTTATTTCCCCCTCCCCCCTTGTTTGCAAATGGACAAGGCATTTTATTTAATATTTATTCTAGTTAGGTTCGTGAAATGTTTCTGATTCACAATTTTCATTACTTCAAACAACCATAGATCTTGAGAGGTGTGGAAGATCTGGTGTGCTAGCACACAGTATGTATTTCAATGTACGTGAGAAAGAACCTTCTATGATCTGAGCAATGCAAAGGCGTATTTACAACTTAATTTAGCGCTTTAGACCTAAGAGGCAGCTCTGTGGTTACAATTTCGTGAATCTACACTATATGAATAAAAAGAAAAATGAATAAAATTAAGAATGTTGTGTGTGCTTTTTTCAAAGAACTATCTAATACTCTGGTTTAAATCTTTAAATCTGGTTAAATTTCACTTTAAAAACTACAGGAAATATTAAGTGGATCTCCCTTATTTCTTCCCTGACAATGTAAGAACAGGATTTAACATATGCTTCTTCCTCCATCATCTCAATATAGATTTCATCTTCCAGTATGTCCTCTGCTTCTTATTCTATTCCTCTGTCTTTTTTCATAAAATACCATTTTGTTATTAAGGCCCTTTTCTCCAGTTGTGAATTGGAATGCTATGAGAAAAGATTGATCCCACTGTTCCAGCTTGGTTCAAATGAGTTATTTCAAACATTCTTGTGTTCTATCTAAGTCTTATCACTGAAGGCCATTAATAATGTTTATAGTGAATGGGAGGATTGTTGGTGATTTAAACTTGAATCTCGCTGGAACCTTTTATGGCATAAAATGCTTTTTATACTTGTTGCCTTTTAAACTTATTTCAGCAAGTTGTCTTCCACAACCTGAAGATAATCCATAAGTGGTGCCACACTCTCTTAAAACTGCAATGTATTGTATTTTGCAAGAAATTAAGAAAAATCACTCCATAATCTATCACAAAGAACCTTGTGAATGTGCTTTCTTGTTCACATTTCCTAAAACATAAATAGAGGCAATTAAACTTCTATAGCAAGAGTGTCAATGGACCTTAAACTACGACTTATACAACAAAAAATAATATTTAGAATTTATCGGACTCCACTACGTATGTATAGAAATGGATTGTCAAAAACAGCATTTTGTTGGAGACGTAATAAGGACAATGCCTCCTTAAAGAATATGTTTCTACAATGTCCTATCCTTACCAAGTTTTCGGAGAAAGTAGTGGATTATATAAATATGATTGTGTGACAAAAGCTAAAATTTTTAGAGGGTAATATTCTTTTGAACTATATACCCTGTACATGGAATTTAACATCTGGACAACGTAAATGGATTCTCCGTGCCCTTACTATGGCCAGAAGACTGATATTGCAGCATTGGAAAGATAAATGTATGGGCCCATTTATTCAATGGATTGAAGACCTGATTGTGCTTGCCGCTTATGAGCGGATTGCCCATAGACGTAGACTTTGGATGGACAAGTACAATAAAATATGACACTTGTTTATACAAAATACAGTAGGTTAAAAAAAAACACACCATGATAGTCATATAAATCTATTAGAAATTGCATAAGTATATGTAGAATTGAAATTTATTGTTATAATAATATATTAACACTTTTTTCTCTCTTTTTTTTTTTTACTTTTTGTTAAACCACTTTTATGTATTTTTTTCTCCTTTTTGTCATCAGAAATTTTAAAAAAATAAATAATAAAAAAATAGAGGCAATTAAAAGATTAATTCAACCTTTGTTGTCAGCTGCCAGGTTTGTTCCTGCAAAACACATGAAACTAAACCACATCTTTCAATAGGCCTTACATTTCAAAGAGTAAGAAACTGCTTTGGTTGCAAAATTAACCCAAGAAAGAAGTTTAAAAACTGTATAAAGAAAAATAAATGTAGTCAAATTTGATCACCATTTAGTAGCTAAATTAGCAATATTTTCCCAAAATTTACCTCTGTCTATGAATGAATGCACAATCCCCTATTTTTATTCACTTCCTTTTTTTATCCACTTGCTTTTATCTTTGTAAATTTTTTAGGTTTGTTTCGCTTCCTTTACTAAAATTGAAAATAAAAATTCCGAACTGGCACACACCACTGCACTGGGATGGAAAAAGTTTATGCAGTAATAAACTATCATATTTCGTCCCATCAAGATCCTGTTGCATTAATGGAAAACAGATGAAATCACCCATCCCTTGACTTCTCTGTTATTCAGTTTTGGAGTCAATTTTTTCCCCTCAATGCATTTCAAAGCCAGAGGTGGGATGGGAGATACGCTGGCTTTTGCATCTTCCAGTTATCAAACTCAATACAGGATACAGGTAGTCCCCGGGTTAAGAACGCCCAGTTCACAGACGACCCATTGTTAAGAAGGAAGTCTACTGTAGCAAAAGTCGAGTTCAATATACAATGATTCAAGTTCATTACACAATACTGCTTATATCAGTGTTTCTCAACCTTGCCAACTTTAAGATGCGTGGACTTCAACTCCCAGAATTCCCCAGCCAGCAAGGCTGGATGGAGAATTCTGGGAGTTGAAGTCCACGCATCTTAAAGTTGCGAAGGTTGAGAAACATTGGCTTATATAGTATCATACAATAATACTGTTCCGGCTTACATCCAAATTCGTCTTAAGGACAGACCTTGGGAACGGAACTCGTTCTTAAACTGGGGACTACCTATATCTCTAGATCTCCAGATCCCCCACTGCCTGGAAGAGGTCAAGTCTACCTTTTTTAGAAAGCTGTGTTTTCTCTTGAGAGTCATTTTAGAAAGAAGAATGCTTCTGTTTATCTTGCAGTAGCCCTGGATCTGCAGAAACTTTATTTCCTATCTTCCCACAGGGCCACCCTTTGTGGTTTCCAGCCTGCTGACTCTGCTTATCGAAGGAAGAATTGAGAAAAACAGTGAAAAGCAAGAAGGAAGAACTGCACAAATCTAGAAACTTAAAAAAGAGACATTTATTCCTTTTTCCCTCTATGGCCACTGAGCATGTTATTTTTTTTGTAAAAAATAAAAAAAAATAATAAATACACGGCATCTTTTTAAGGTTCCCAAGGTGGACTGCGTCTCCCATCAACTTCTGTTTCCACGTGATAGAGGACGTCTGCCAGCGTGTGCTCTACAACAGCGACCCAGCCCATGTCACTGACCTGCAGGGAGAGAGAGAAAGGTGAGTTGCTTTAGTTTAACGTCGTACAGTACAGTACAGGAAGCAACTGAGATTTAATTTGCATCTGCATAGTTTTGGGTTCTTTGAAGGGCAGCATGTTAGAGTCTACATCCATCAAAAATGCAATTCTTGATGTGATTATGGGGGACGAGAGGGCAGGACATTGTGCTTACCAACTTCCTGGTGGAGGGACAAAGGAATTTCGAAGCTTAAAGCTTCTTAAAGCTCTGCAGTCAGTCGGGGTGGGAAACACATTGTGGCGCCTTTTACGTAGCAGCCTGGCCCCTGCCCTGCGGAATCCACCTTGAGATCTGGCAGGACCCCACCCTCTTAGCTTTCCAGAAAGCCATTAAGAGCTGGCTTCCCCCCAGACATTGGGATAGCAAGGTTGGAGCCTGGCGGCCTATATAGACAGATGGATGTGGTTGGACTGGGGACCAGGTTTTTTCTTGTTTGTTTGCTGGACTGTTTTAGGCTTGTGTTTTTATTACTTTTGTCAGCTGCCCAGAGCTGTATCTCACAAGGAGGATGGCCATATAAATCGAATGAATGAATGAATGAATGAATGAATGAATGAATGAATGAATGAATGAATGAATATAAGGCAAGTTATGCATACGCTATGAGGCACTGGAACCCAGAGAGAGTGCAACTGCAGAAATTCACTGCTTACATTGATAATATATATTCACCTTTCACTCAGCCTACTCTTAACCTTTCCTTTCTTAGCTACACGGAATCCGTTTATTTTAGGCACCAAAGGCCACTTCATAATCATCGGTGGACAGGGAAACAGTTGCGCTTTTCCTTAAAAGAAAAAGTGCAGCGAAACCAAAGCAGAGCCGAACCCCCTTTTTCTCCCTCCTGGTTTCTAACAGCCAATGAATGGGTTATTTCTTCCAGTGAAATCTGCTGCCTAAAGATTATCCCCAAAGGGGAGAAATTAAGTGGTTTACACCATGTCATTTAGGGTAGCACTTCTGGCTGCAGCTGATGCTAAATCAGAATCCAGTAACTGCTGCATATCCCTACATTTCTCAACTTCCTTTGAAAAACAAAGCGATGTCTCGCCTCTGCAGAGAAAGAGCTAGAAGTATGTTGGCTGTGCCTGTTGGAATGCAAGCACACTGTGCCTTTAAACTGATAGAACTGTTGTATTGCTTAGCAAGGTTTTCAGTTCCTAATTTACTAACCGGAAGGAATGTTTTCTTTTAACTCAACAATTTCTGGTTGCAAAATAGAGTAAATTTCAGCACTTGAGCCTTATTTGGCCTGTTCTTGAAATAAGAAAAGGAATACTGCTTGATTACTTAAATTTTAAGCTTATGCATTGGCTTACAAATGAAGTCCGTGAAGAGGGAGAGTGTCTTTCTACCTTCAGTTACAGCTATGGGAAGAACAGTCATGGAGCGGAATAGGGCTCTTCTTCTTCCGTTAAGATGGAAATCAAATCATATCCACAGCTATTTCATCAAAGGCTGAAAACCTGTACTACTCCAAAATGATATCTCTGTATACTATGAATGAGACAATAGCTAAATAATCTGGCAACTGGTGTAAATTCTTAGTATTCTTTTTTTTTTTTAAAAAAAAGAGAGAGTTTCTAGCTCTTAGAATACATGCATAGCTAACTACACATAACTTACAGAGCTAAACATGGTCAGGGCATAACTAAGCTGGTAATGTTATCTCTTTCTTTGTTTGTGTAACTTTATTCAGTGGCCAAACGTGCACATGTTATTCCTACTAGAAATAAAATTAATCTGGCCCATGAAGCTAAGGTTTTCATTTACATGGAAAATTTTACAGATTACTTGCACACAAAACCTTTGATCATATCACTTAAGAAAGGCACACAATATCACTTTGATCTCTGACTTACCGGGCGATAACTAATATCTCTTGGTGGGCATTTGAAGTAGGGCCCGAAGTTGATAGAAACCTATAAAAGGGGAAGGATTTATTTTTAATTTATACTAAGTTATTGCATTGCTCAGTACTACCCCCTGCACCTCCAATATTTCAATAGGTATTATTGGGACAAAAGGATACATGTCTGGAAAATTATAATGGAAGAGACTGAAGGACAGCTTAACCCCAAATAAAACAATTCCTTTAAAAAAGCATAAGCTTAAAAAAAAGAGGGGGGGGGGAGACAGAGCCTCATATAGCTTTACAGCTTTTTTATAATCACAGAAAAAAGTTACTCTGCAAACAAGGCTACTAGTAAAAAGAAAGGCTTCTGCCAAGAAAACTGTATACAAGATTCAGAAGGAACAGCCTTCCTCCAGAGATTGTCTGCATTTCTGCACATGCCATGAAGAAAAGTATTTTTTCCTTCTCCTGCTAGCCAGGCAAATTTGCAGAGGAGAGATTGTTATCTGTTTTTCTTCCACCAGTCTGTATGAGATTCCAAGCACTCTTGACCCCCAATAGCTCTGAGACTGTAGCAGTTAAATGCAAGGCTGAATTAGGCAAATATGTACTCTAAGATTTTCCCCACATTTACCCTCATGCCATACAGTTAATTAGTTCAAGTCAACTATTGTGGTCCTTTCAGCCCAGAATTAGCAGCCGTGGGACTTTCTAACGGCAGAGAAGATGAGCTTCTCACATACCTGCCCTTTGCAAGCATGTAAGGATCGATGCTGTTGAGTGGTCAGTGGTGAGAGGTGCCTGGGGAGGCTGAGGGCAGGCACCATCTTGCATCAATATATGTGTCACTGATACACAGTCCTGCCCATTGTGCTAGTATGAACCTACTTTCAGGACCAGGCCCTCACACATCATATCAAGCCCAAGGCAAACAGATCTGAAAGAGCTGAGCAATTCAGCTTCTACGTACCGTGCAGCCTTTATACAGAGATACTGCAGGGAAATAAACACCTTCAAAAATATCTTTGTATGCAACTCCTTGACTGGTACCATTCTTATAGAAGATTATCTAAAAGAGACAGACATCTGTCACCACAAGCTGCAGAGTACGACTGTAATCTTTAGGCACTTCCCTTTGACCTGCAAAATGCCCTTTCCTCCACTTCTTCTGTTCTAGTAGCACATACCATAGGCCCTTCGGGGTACACAGTGTTCTCCTGGAAATGCAGAAGGGAGCATCCAAAAAGATAAATAAAGCACAAGATCTAAGTCTTGCATTTTATAAACTACAAAACTATCTTTGAAAGTCATTGTGTTGCAGGTCAAAGCACAGAAAGAATGCTTCAGAATGTGCTTATACCGGAGATGTGCAACTTGCAACTTATAATGACCTTTCCTCTGCTTGTTGTGTTTTAGTGGCACGTATCATAGGCCCTTGGGCTACACATTGTGTTCTCCTGGAAATGCAGAAAGGGCTTCTGTAGAGCATCCAAAGGATAAATAAATCACAAGGTCTTAAGTCTTGGATTTTATAAAATGAAAAACCAGAGATGTGCAACCTGCAACTTTAGATGACCTTCAAAATGCAGCTTGCAAAACTCTTTCTGGAGCTGGGGTACTCTTCAGGATCCTCAGCTTTCCCAAAGTTCATTTTAAAAAATCAGATAAAATTTAAGTTCTTGTAACACAAAGTTAGGCTCCAATGGCCTAGGGCACAAGGAAAAAAAAAAAAGGGAGGGTGGAGAAAAAAAAAAGAACAAGAACACAACAAAACTGAATTACATGTTATAAAAATCACCCAAGCAAATTTTTGAACAGTATATTTTCAAACAGCATTTCTAAGGGGAGGAGCACTTGACAGGTTGTCCGCAGACTTCATAAATGTTGATGTAGATGATGAATGGAGGAAACAGTTCCTGCTTATGTTATGCACACTATGTAAAATTAAGAGTTAATGGATAAAAAACTGGACTACTATTTTTCCACTTAGCCAATTAGATTGCAGTTTCCAATAACAGCACAGCAACCCACTGTTGAAATAAATTTCAGTAACAGTCACACAGTGGATGGTGGTGACTTCACAATTTGGAAAGCCAGAAAATCCACAGAGTAGGTGTTATGCAAGGAACAGAAGCTCAGCAGGTCCAGAGTGGCTCATGAAAACTTTGAATTCTCATCCTGCTGATAAAAGGTGGACATGATATCTGCTGAGGTAAGAGGGCTGTTCTTTTCCTCTTGATGAAAGAGCCTATGCACTGCAGGAATGCAGTGCTTGTTGGTAAGCCTCCTTCTCTGAGCAGCTGTGTATGATGAACCTCTGAGGCACTTCTCAATATCACAGTTAATTTGGGAGAATGGAACTGGTTTTCTAACTGAGGAAAGCCCTGTATTTTACTCTAGTCAAGCCCCAAAGCTGAGAACTGTGTCCAGATCTTCAGCACCACAATTTAAGAAAGACACATGGCTTTCAGGGTAATAACCAGTCATGTGAGGCGTGCCTGGAAATGAATCAGAAACCAGTGAATCAGATGAAAAACAGGCTCAGTTTTCACAGTTGTGTTTTGTACGAGCTGAGGCAGCCTGCTAATCGGTGCAGTGACATTAATGAAGGTCCATATAGTGAAGTCACATAGGACCAAGGCCAGATCTTCTCTCTCCAGAAGTGGAAGCAAAACTTGCATCAACCCGAGGACAAGAATTTGCTATTTCAAGAAGAACAAAATCCCAAATGAAATAGGCAGCACCCTTCTTGCTGGACTGGAAACTCTACCAGGTAGAAGGATTTCAGTCTTTTCTGGATTAGATTCCAAGATGTTCACATCTAGTCTGAGCTGATCTCAAACATCAGTTCTGAACTACCATGGCCTGCCTGGACCAAGTGGAAAGGAGACATGCTATTCTAATGTTAGCACATGGAAGCTACCCAAACAAAAATATACAATCTCCTCCAATGGTTTCACAATGATGTTAAACACATGGACAAAATACTGAACACATGAATTTCTGCACCGAGGCAGTGTGTTAGGCTCAAAGACCTAAAAGGCCTCTTCCAATTCTACGATTTTCATGCAATTCTTTTCAGCAACCCAATTTCTGCTTCAAACTTACTTGGCTTCCAATGGCTTGCTTTAAACTTTTCTCAGCTTTATCCACAAAGTCCTTCTCTTCAAAGTACAAGTAGCTTTTGAACTTGATCAAAGCCTAAGAGGACACATGGGAGGTCACATCAAAGCAGAAATGCATTTCTAAAACAATGATGAGACAGAAGTACAACTACTGGCTAGTGAGACAAATGTGACTTCGGTTGCTTAATTCAGCAATTCAGTGAGTTGTTCCTTGCTATCTGTAATAGAAGTCACTACCTCCAGAGAGAGTAGAAACACTCATGGGATTGTGATGGGCAAGAGAACAGAACATGAGCAACTATTAAATATCAAGGAGTGCATGTATTAGCTATACTCTAAGATGGCGCTCCTCAACCTTGACAACTAAGTTGTGAGGACTTCACCTCCCAGAATTCCGCAGCCAGCATGCTGGCTGGGGAATTCTGGGAGTTGAAGTCCTTGCAACTTAAAGCTGTCACGGTTGAGAAACACTGCTCTAAGGTATGTTGCAAAGATCTGCATCCTGAAAGTCAAGAGAAATATGTTTTAATAAAACAGTAACAAAGTTAGCAGCATCATTAGAGCATAATTAAGAGCTCTGCTAGAACAATATTGGATTGGAACTGGGGCAAAACCAAGTTCCAAGTCCACCCTCAGCAGGTGACATGAAAAGTCACTAGGTTGTTGGGGGACGATCATAATTTTTCAACCTAATCTACCTCACAGGACAGTTGCTGAGGGGATAAAATTGGAAGAGGAAATACATTGCCTGGGGCTCCTACAGCAAAGGCAAGATCTAAATCTTAAGTAACAACATGAACTCCCCAGGGTGTTGTTCTTTTTCACTGGCCAATCAATCTCCCTGATGTTTCAAGGCACACCACTGGCGGTACTGGATAAAATACACAGCCAACAGAATTAGTAGCAACTAGTATTCTATTTTAAAACTTTGCAGATTGACAACCATCAAAACATATGGTAGCAAATTCCATAATTTACCAATAAGTCTTGAAAAAAAATTCTTCCTGGAGAAAGCCTAGCTATGCAGTTGGCAAGAGTTGATGCTGACCTGATGGCCCATAATCCATCAATCTTGAGAAAAATCCAGGTTCAAATTCCTGCTTAGCAAATTTGCCATATGGGGTTATTTTGTAAATGAAGGGTTATGGGGGAAGGGCTTGTGGAAACCATATAATACCCCAGAACTTCCTCACTGGATAACTAGGTAAAAATATAACAATGCATAAATAAATAAAAGCAAACAAGGAGCATCCCTTGTTTTTGTTTCCTGCTTGTTACTTCCTTGCAATGCATTCTTTTAATTAACATAGGTCAGCTCCTTCCTAGGTTAATGAGAAGTATAAAACACCCTCAATTTTTTTGAACAGAAAGCTCAGCATTCAAGAAGATGGTCAGATATTGCTCAGAGATGTTTTAGTTTTGATTCCTGCACCAGGCAGGAATAGCCCATCTGCTTTTCTGTCTATGAACACACAGATACACAGATTATCTACAGTTTTACATATTTAAAGTACCTATGCCAGTTTTTTCATATAAATGAGGAACACTTATGATCCTAAGACATGCTGCCTCATTAGCTTCCCAGCTGATTCTAGTACTTCAGTGAGAAGTATCAGAACTCTTTATGTGCCAGCCTAACTATTCTCAGGCAGCTCACATGGCGTCCTATGGAAAAGCCCAGTTGGCTCTATTAAAGTGCTTAATTAGAAGACCCACCTTGTCTTTGTAAGTATCTGGCAGGGATTTGGCTGTTTCTGTGTCCTCAGGAAGGCTGATATAAAAACCGAGCACATCCCCTTGGCCGTAACTTGATGAATAGTGTTTACCGATAGACTGGTGGAACTTTGTCCCTTTCTTGCTACGCCAGGAGTAACTGAATTTGTCATAACCTAGAGGAGCCTGAAGGTTCCCTGCAGAAAACCAAATGTTATATTTTCAAGTATTTGATTGTATTTGTCTATAGAATGCTTCAAAATGTTATCTGGAGGGAAGGAAGCTGGTTATCTTAGCGGAAGAAGAGGAATTTTGTTCTTTCCTAGCAGATCCTGGCACCCTAAATGGTACTGCTGCTCCTACCTATCCTTGCCTATGCAACAAGCATGTCCAGGTTACAAGCCATGTGTGGGGGAAACAATTAGGGAAGGACACAAGTCAGATGACAATTCATACATGTGTTTCCATTGATTTGGAAAAGTTGGGGACCCCTGGTGCAAGGAAACAGGCCAAGCTAATTTGAGGGATGTATCCTGAAGGATAAGGAAGATGTGCAGAGTCTGAGAAAGGAAGCTGAATGCCTGTAAAAAAGCCCCTTTGCCCAGTCTAAGCTCTAGTCAATCCCTGCAACATACTTTGAGGTCCTCAATGGAAGAAAGGGAGAGAGAGGACACGTGAAAGAAGGGGCAGTGGGTTTACCTAGAGGTTGAGACCACCCAAGTCTGGCAGCCGTTTCTGGAGGCATCTCGTCCACGGATATTTCAAAGTACCAGGCCCCCTTCCGCACCCCATGTGAGGCTCGTACCATTGAATACCCTTTTTCTCCAATAACCGTCAGCCTGTCATCTGAGATCTTCAACTGAGGGGCTGCAGCAATGAGAGGGAGAAAGGCAAAGCTAAGCTATTGTGTATCTGCAGATCCTAAAGAAACAAAGCAATTGCTCAGGAACAGAAAGCCTCCGAAGTATCACTGCTCTCCTCTCTGCTGGATCACACATTCCTGGCACAGTCTGTTTAATACACTATAGTGTATCTTGACTGGCAGCCAGCAACATATGGTGGGAACTTCTAGTTCTTATTTTTATTGCAGAATGTTTTCAGTTTGCTAAGTTGATTAGGAATCATTGATAGATCCTGACTGCAAATACAATGTATTAGACAAGACTGACAGTTTTAAAATCTGTTTTTTTAAGGGATTATTCTTAGACAGTATATGGCATCAGTCAGAAAATGTTCTGATGTAAGGAGGAAATGTATATTTTTGCAAACCATCCTGTGCAATGCAAACTAAATGTACTGGATATTTGGAGAAATTTCCAGACCAATCCTCCTGCCATATAATGGCTCTCTAGAACTCTGTTGCCCTACAAGATATCAAAAATATCAAAAGGCCCTTCCCTGGAAATGCCAGGAATTAAACTCTGGACTTTTTAAGTGCAAACATGCCCATTAATTACAACCATCTCTCAAAGATGTTTCTAATTAGGTATTACCTTGCAATTAAAAAAAAGCCAATGGCATAAATCACCTCCACACACACACCCCTTCCTCATTTTGGCTTCCTGAATTCCTATGGTGATCAGTTTGCTGTTTGTGTGTTGTTGTTTTTTCCTTTTTCTTTCATGACTTTTGGATACAATCTCACAAATAAGATCATCTAATCTGATACTTCCTTGGGGCGGATCTATGATCCACCTACTCGTTTACTACAACTCCAAGATCACATTGCCAAAATCCGTGGCACAACTTTCAGGGCTTGTTTTGTTGTTTAAAATAGCCTCACTCTTAAGAAACAGGGACACAAATCCAATTTTGCATGATCACTGCTTCTTAACCAGCCCTGGTCACCAAGTTCAGGAAACATTCAACGAGGTCGAGCAACTTGGTACCTCGGTCATGCAGAGCTAGAAGGACCCGTTCGTACAGGCAGGCTCTGTAGAGGTCTCCAGGGATAGGCTTTCCTGCCCAACAGTCTAGTTCTAACTTCTCTGGGTCAGGAGCATGGGGGTCAGGCTCCGCCAAAATGTATCGGTACCCATCCTTATTAAAAGGGTGTTCCAACGGATAGCCATGGGGTGGAAGACGCTGAGCAGAGAATAAAGGATCACTGTGGAAGCAAAATGAATCAGTTAAAGGAGCATCTCTCTCAGCCTTCCAAACAAGAAAGAGGAACAGAACCTTTTAATTAGTCGGTATTGATCACCATCATTATTTCAATTTATTCCCTTCCCTTCTAGGCATACCACAAAGATAGGCGGCTAACTATCTAAAATAAAATATAAGCAATGAAAATGTGATACAATAGCAAACATAGTAGTAGTAGTACAGATCAAGAGCCCTGCATGAGGAGGACAGTCTCAATAATTTTTCTAGAAACAGAAGGGCTGACCACAACTCAGAAGGCAATGTTTTCCATAGCTTGGGAGCAACAGATGAGAAGCCCCATCACCACCACCATGCCTAAACAACAGGCCTCTGACCGCAGCTATAAGAAGGCCTTCTCTTGCTGATCCTTATGCTCAGACAGATGTATACAAGCTGGGAAGTCCCGTGGGCGTTTGCTCCCCCATTCATATTATCAAGCTCTTCCACATCAACAGAGGTCTGTTCACAAATGAGTCAAGGGGATTGTACACTGATATTCTGGTCTATGAGCTAACCCAGTGTTGTCCAAACTTGGCCACTTTAAGATGCGTGGACTTCAACTCCCAGAATTCCCCAGCCAGCATTCTGGCTGGGGAATTCTGGGAGTTAAAATCCACACATTTTGAAGTGGCCAAGTTTGAAAAACACTGAGCTAACTGATCCCCTTTGGTAGAAACACTACACAGAAAGGTAATAAATGAATAAAGAAATAACAATAAACAGAAGGACAAGAGTTGTTCTTCTTTTCTATCCTTTCTATATCAAGCCAAATTCTGCTGGACTTACCTCCTAGTTTTCTTGGCTGTTCCCGTAGTTCCTCCTTCTTGCTGCTTGCGTTTGGCCCCTCTTCCTTTCCCACTACTTCCCGCCACAAGACCCCCTTGGAAAGAGAAACACCACAAATGTATGTCATCTACTGATATGATTGGGGAATTGGCCCTAATCCCCTTGGGTACATTTGAACCTCAACAAAGCCAGATGTCTTTCAGGTAGGAAGCAGAATTTCACTGCTCTAAGAAAACAATTTATGTTTGGTTCACTTCCTGGCCTCTTCTAACTTGGGAATCAAAATGGTATTTTGTGTAAGACACAGGCAACACCCTAATGTGTGTCACTGGGCTGATATTAAATGAAAGAACTACCATAATTTCTTTCATAGAGATTCAAATCACACAAAGACAAAAGTAGGATCTTATTCTATAACGAAGGGGGAACTCAGACTTCCCCTCACTTCAAATCACAAAAACTCTGTTGCTCAAATTAGGAGAGAAGACACTGAAGACCTTCAAACTCTCTACAAGCCCTGTATTTTAAATTTTTTTTTGGTAAATTGCTTCTTTGTTTTATAATTTTATAAATAACAGTTAAGGGGTCGGCTTAGATAAGGGGTTCAGCTCCTTTCTGGTTCCCCCTAATGTAAGCACTCCACAAAAGAGTTAGAATACATTTGGTCCCACAGCTCCTAGCCCAGCTCAAGCCTCCATCACTCAAAGTCCAGAAGACAGAAAAACCAAGGCACAAGATTTTTCTGCAGAATAGGCAACTGATTATTATCATCATCTGGGAAAATACAGAGAATCAAAATTTCAAACCCATCAGCCTGGAAAATATTATGAACAGCAGTGTCCCGTGTAAGTTGCTACTCAAATGTGAGTGAGAACAATCATTCAAGACTGACTGATTTGAATGTAGAGACGTGGAGCTAGTGAGTATCAGAGGCAGATCTCTTCAGGCTCTAAACTGACCAACCCAGAGACAAACTTTCTGGTGGACTAGACAGCCACCTTTAAACATTAGCGCAGGGCAGCAAAGCTGCACCAGTAATAAGCTTTGAAATCAGTATCTCCAGCAGTCTAAGGAAACACAACCTTTAAAGGGAGTGTCCTCTTCTGCACTCCCACCAATTAATTTGAACTACAGATTTTTATTTTCATTATTACGAAGTAAGGTTCAAATGTAAAAAAGTGGCTTCTCTCTTTGCAAATCTGGAGTGCCACCTTCCAACCTGAATTCAGGCAACAAGTTCTTCATCTCATGAGCTGGACTATTTCCTGACTGGCTCAAGCAACCTTTTCAAAGGTGGAACAACTTGTTCGCCAAAAATCGCATGGGGCTTCAAGAGACTATATTTACATTTCAACCATACACTACTGACATCTGGGCAACATACACAAGGATATTGCATTTTATCATCCAAATAGTTTTATGAAGCAGACTGAGAGACAAGCTCAGTTTGCACACTTTGCCCAGTCACAGTTTATTTTACAATGACTTAGATTCAAACCCATTAAACTCTACGAGGTTTGCAAAACTAGGGACATCAGCAACTGTTTGCTTCCCCAAAACAATCAAACATGCATTGCAACATCACACTGCAAGCTCTGCCCGTTGTATTTGTGTGCAGTGTTATGACACGCACACCGAAGGAGTCTGCATTGTGACATTTCAATGTTGTGATACACGTTTTGTCATTTGGTCCCCTCATAGACACCCATGTACAAAATACAATGGTTAGGTTCAGGTAATGCACTACACCTGTGAAACAATCACATTTTGTCACAGCATGCTATCTGAACCTAGCCAGTGTTTTACCAACCAGTAAACTTTGTATCTGAGCAGGGTTTTTCCCATGTCCAAGATCAGAATCCAAGATCTAGCCTTCTCTTAGGACTATGCGGTAAGAGCTAACATAAACTATAAAGAAGCACACTAATTATGTGGGGTAAAAGCTGACTGTTTGAATTCAGAAGGCAATGTTGTATGAATGTTGATTTTATTTTAATGTTTTACTAATAGAAGAGAATATATGTAGCTCAGGGTTGAACTGTGGAGTCCTTGGTGCTCTCTGAGCCTGATTAATTGCTTGCAGATGTTTCATTACCCAACTAGGTAACATCATCGGTGCTAAATGGGATGGGGTTTGCTCTCTATTTATATACAGTAGCTTGCCCTGCCAGCATTGGTGGGAGTGTAGTTTTCTCCTTGGTAGTTCCTTGGAGCTACTATATATAAACAGGAAGCAAACCCCACCTCACTAGCACTGATGATGTTACCTAGTCGGGTAATAAAACATCTGCAAGAAATAACCAAGCTCAGAGAGCACCAAGGACTCCACGTTTTAATGTTTAGCAGCCCTATTGAGACAGAGAGCCAAAACTTGTGTTTTCTGAAACACACTTCCCACCAATTCTTTTCCCTATTTTACAGGAGAGGAACCGAGGTTACACATCTAGAGACTTGCATCCAACCCTCTCCAAAAGAAATCAAATCAACAAAATGAATTGAATTAAAACTAAAGCTTTTATGTGATCAGTGAAATGGAGAATATGACCTTTAACCATTTGTAAATGCTTCATGTACGCTTTTAAATGTTCCACTTACAAATTTATGTGGTATGCTTGGGGTTAATTATTCTTAGCTTCTACAACAATTTGGCAAAACAAAATAAAAGGGAAAAAAAGGCTTTTCACACAATACTTAAGTTTTAGGAAGCTGAAAAGCAAATATTCACCTCCCAAAGAGGCTCCACCTGTAAGAACAGAAGTTGCACCATGTTGTTGTTGTGTTTTAACAAGAGAAGAAAGCACCATAACATGAAATGGAAATTAAAACAATCAATACCAGCCCTTGGGTGCATGTTCAGAAAACTTAAGTCACCTGAAATTCATTTAATAACTTCTTAGAAGGCTGTGAATTTCTCTGTTCTTTTTCTCCCTGGATTCCATTTCAGAAATGGAGGAGAGGGCTTACCTCCTCTTACAGCCAGCATGAAAACAGGCCAAGCAGAGGAGAGACGGAATAACGGCATTCCCTCAGTTCCAGGGTGCTTGGTCTTCATTCTAGCTGCTGAGGAAGGTGCATTCCCTCCATGGTTAGCATGAAACCAGAATGGACGGGCAGGAGAGGATTTTATTCCTCAGCCAGCCTTTTCATTCAATGAATGGGATTTGCCTGCAATGGCAACTAAATCCAATGATTAAAGAGAAACCCATTTTTATTGAGCCTCCTTTCCAAAATTTGCATTACCCTTAGGCTGGGATTAAATGAGATGCCATCCTTAGAGAAGGTTCTTGTGCAAGTCCCACTGAAGTCAATGGGAGACCTTTAGAAGCACAAACTTATTCCCAGAGGAGTTCTGGAAACACGGCAGCAAAAGAGATGCACAGCCACAAATTCATGCCATAAAAACCATCTGTAGTGACAGGCTTGAATGAACTATTTTTTTCAATTTAAGATTACATTTTTAAATTTGCCAGATTGCTTTTCTAGGAAAGTAGCAGCTCAATTATTAAACTGAGGAGTACTAGGCAAATTATACTCTCCAATTCTGAAAAAGAATCCACAGAGTTTCTTGCAATAAATAACATAGATTCATACACATATACACATGTGGTATGCCTTTTAATGTAAACCTAATGCAGAAAGAATTCTTGAGCACAGGTTCCAACCGTATATAATTCAGGATTAATTCCATGAAGATGTATTCCTATGGATACTTACAGTGGGGCAAAAAAGTATTTAGTCAGGCACCAATTGTGCAAGTTCTCCCATTTAAAAAGATGAGAGAGACCTGTAATTTTCATCATAGGTCTACCTCAACTATGAGAGACAAAATGAGAAAAAAAATCCAGAAAATCACATTGTCTGATTTTTAAAGAATTTATTTGCAAATCATGGTGGAAAATAAGTATTTGGTCACCTACAAACAAGCAAGATATCTGGCTCCCACAGACCTGTAACTACTTCTTTAAGAGGCTCCTCTGCCCTCCACTCGTTACCTGTAGTAATGGCAACTGTTTGACCTGTTATCAGTATAAAAGACACCTGTCCACAACCTCAAACAGTCACACTCCAAACTCCACTATGACCAAGACCAAAGAGCTGTCAAAGGACACCAGAAACAAAATTGTAGACTTGCACCAGGCTGGGAAGACTGAATCTGCAATAGGCAAGCAGCTTGGTGTGAAGAAATCAACTGTGGGAGCAATAATTAGAAAATGGAAGACATACAAGACCACTGATAATCTCCCTCAATCTGGGGCTCCACCCAAGATCTCACCCCATGGGGTCAAAATGATCACAAGAATGGTGAGCAAAAATCCCAGAACCACATGGGGGGACCTGGTGAATGACCTGCAGAGAGCTGGGACCAAAGTAACAAAGGCTACCATCAGTAACACACTATGCCACCAGGGACTCAAATCCTGCAGTGCCAGATGTGTCCCCCTGCTTAAGCCAGTACATGTCCAGGCCCGTCTGAAGTTTGCTAGAGAGCATTTGGATGATCCAGAAGAGGATTGGGAGAATGTCATATGGTCAGATGAAACCAAAGTAGAACGTTTTGGTCTAAACTCAACTTGTCGTGTTTGGAGGAGAGAGAATGCTGAGTTGCATCCAAACACCATACCTACTGTGAAGCATGGGGGTGGAAACATCATGCTTTGGGGCTGTTTTTCTGCAAAGGGACCAGGACGACTGATCCGTGTAAAGAAAAGAATGAATGGGGCCATGTAGCGTGAGATTTTGAGTGAACACCTCCTTCCATCAGCAAGGGCATTGAAGATGAAACGTGGCTGGGTCTTTCAGCATGACAATGATCCCAAACACACCGCCCGGGCAACAAAGGAGTGGCTTCGTAAGAAGCATTTCAAGGTCTTGGAGTGGCCTAGCCAGTCTCCAGATCTCAACCCCATGGAAAACCTTTGGAGGGAGTTGAAAGTCCGTGTTGCCCAGCGACAGCCCCAAAACATCACTGCTCTAGAGGAGATCTGCATGGAGGAATGGGCCAAAATACCAGCAACAGTGTGTGAAAACCTTGTGAAGACTTACAGAAAACGTTTGACCTCTGTCATTGCCAACAGAGGATATATAACAAAGTATTGAGATGAACTTTTGATATTGAGCAAATACTTATTTTCCACCATGATTTGCAAATAAATTCTTTAAAAATCAGACAATGTGATTTTCTGGATTTTCCCCCCCATTTTGTCTCTCATAGTTGAGGTATACCTATGATGGAAATTACAGGCCTCTCTCATCTTTTTAAGGGGGGGAACTTGCACAATTGGTGGCTGACTAAATACTTTTTTGCCCCACTGTAGGTGGGAGTTTATCCCATTTAATACAGTGGAACTTTCAAGCAATCATGCATAGGACTGCAATCTAAACCTAACTATTTATTTAATAGTTTTGCTATTGCTACAACTTACCAAAAGAACAAAAAAATTACAAGATACATTAAAAACCCAAACAAAAAATAAAAATAAACAAAGCATGTAAACATAATTACATTTTGATTTATAAAGAAAATATACTCAACTACAGGGTTTGAGGATTGAACATTTTAAATTAATATTTCCTCATTTAAGAAAAAATTAAACAAACTTACCATTTAGACTTCCACTAGTAGATACAGTGTTGCTCTGTTTTTGGTTATCATACGCAGGACCAATATTAGCAAGGTCCTAAAAAGGAAGCAAAGGGTATTTCTTTAAAAAAAAATACTTTCAGCCTCCTTTCCACTTTGTACCTGTTTTAATTGGTTAAGATTTGAAAACTGCCAACTCACCCCAGATCTTGCGATTCCTGTTCACTCAGAAATGAATCCTACTATGTTGTGGAAATTTTCCCCAGGTAAATTTGTTAAGAATGGCAAATTTAGTTCCAACAAAATTCTACAGCAGACAAAAATTGTCCGCCTCTCTTATCTGAAAGCGATTTCAGTCGTTCCAAAAGACTAGCATCCTGCTAGAGAGCGGATCGTTGAAAAATAACCAATTGGAAAACTTTCAAAAATAATTTTCCAGCAATGTTTTGAAATGTTAATCTTTGGGCTGCAGGAGAGAAATAGTCACTGTGAGGCTGCCCTCCCCCAATTTTCAAGGAAGAAGGTTATGACAAGAGAACCCAGACCTGGCTGCAACCACCTACCAGTGAAAGGTGTTGCTTCTGTTCAAACTGCTGCTTCTCTCCCCCCCCACATCTGTAATCTTCTGGATTATATTTGTTAGATTGGAACTTTCCTACCTTCCAAGATCCTTCCCTCACTCAGAAAAAGAGCCCAAATCAAGAGCCTTACTCATTATTATCAATATTTACATTGTGCCCTCAAACCGGAGGAAGTTTTGTATCACTGACCTACCTGGTCTAGGAGTCCAAATTTGGGGTAATCTTCTTCTGGATCTTTACTACCTGGATCCGGATGCTCTTTCACCAAAAACACATCTCTTTCTTTACACTAGAATAAAGCATTCAAACAAGATCAGATGCTAGTCATAAGGTCAAAAATTGAGTAATATAAGTTTCTGCATCCAGACTAAGAAATTAAACTACAAAACAAAACATGGTAATTTATCTACTCACCAATGTATTTTCCCCCAACTTGTAATCAAACCTCATCAATCAGAAAAATGGCAGTTTTGTTCATCTTGACTTACCATTGTTTTTACAATATTGTTTGGCCAGGTCATTTTTCCTGGTCTTTGCCGTGTTGTCATACATTCCCAGTACTTATCAATAAAGGGTATAATATCCTGTTTGAAAAATCAAATATAATGACAGGGAAGTTTGCAGCTAAAGCATTTTACCAAATTTAACCACCTACGATATTTCTAGCCTTTTTATCATAAGAGGGAAAGAGATTTCAGATACAGACATGGTTAGGCTAAATGCATGGAGGCAAATTGCTATGAAAGTTTATTATGGATGCACAGATCTAGAACATCACTTTTGCTTTCCCACACAAAAGGCAAGTTACAGATTAAGACACAGTTAAGGCAGTTTCCATAAAATTCATGGAGATAATCTGGAATTCTGAGTGGATGACAAATATATACAAGAGACATCTTTCACAAAGATATAATAGATTTATACTCTCTTTCCCCAAGGAGCACAAGTCAACTAACATATCATTCTCTCCTCAATTTTTTTTTCTCCACTACAGCCCTTTGAATAAGTTTAGCCTGAGGAACAAGGAAATCACCCTGGCCAATACCTTACTCCTAACCATTACATCACACATTATTTCACACACACACACACACACACACACACACACAAGCACCATTTTGTACCAACAGCAGGACATAAGACTGAACAATCTTCTGACATACATTCCTGCCAAGAAGAAAACTTAAGTTTTCTATATGAGGAGATGTGTAGCATGAGAGAGCATGGTTGATCAAATGACCTCTCATCGGGAATATGAAAAGGTTCTCAACATTCAACAAAATGTACAAAGCTTATTCTCACTATTTTGAAACCACAAAGCACTCACTTTAAAGGGGGGAAAACGTTTAAACCATTCCAAGATTCCTATTTACTAAATCAAGCTTATCTTCATACTTGACCCCAGGAAACTGTACTTGAAGCTGGTTCTTGGAATTTCTCTTGCAAACTTTTGGAAAATACTTTTGTTCATCTCAGCAACATCCTACTCGCTGCCATTGGCTTCACTAATATTTTTTATTTGCATTTGTTATTGTACTAAGTGCCTTTTAATGCTGCCCAGCCATGGTAAGCAGCATATAAATATTTTTAATATTAAATATTTAATCACATAAGCATACAGTATTACTGTTCTGGTAGGGGGCTTCTTTCACCACCACTAGCAAAGCTGTACTATATGATTTCAGCCATTCTAGAGGTCCAAAGCCAGAGTAGGAACAACTGATCCATACCTTGTCTTTTGAGAACATAGTTTTGGGATGTTCATCTTGCGTCCTTGATTGCCAAGTCAGATTCGCCAAAGCACTAAGACACATTTCTTTTAAATCTTTAAGAAAAGAGATACAGAAAGGAGACCAGCTTCTTCAATAACACTCTATAGTCTGAAATAAACATCAGGAGTTAAGAGAGAGATGAATGAAAAAAGTTACGGAGGAAATTTCAACGTCGGTTTAATAATGGGCAAAGAAGGGAGAAACAGATGACAGTGTACATTTTGGGACTCTTGATCATGTATTGAGCTAATGTGACAGCTACAATGCTAAATCAGATCAGTTCATTAAACTTTACATTCCTTCCGGTGATACAGGTGCTCCTCGGGTAACAACCACTTGTTCAGCGACTGTTCGAACTTACAATGGTGCTGAACAAGTGGTACTTACAACCAGTCCTCAAAGTTCTGGCCACTGCAGTGCCCCAACAGTCACATGATTGCAATCCAGGTGCTTGACAACCAGCCCAGATTTCTGACCACTGCAGTGTCCCACAGTCACATGATCGTGATTTGTGACCTTCCCTGCTGGCTCCCGACAAGCAAAGTCAATGGGGAACCTGTCAGGAAGTAGAAGTTGTGGTCACGTGTGGTCCTCGCTTAATGACCCACGGTGATTCAGTTAATGATGGTAACTGGGGATTGCCGGAACTGCTGTTGCTAAGCGGCATGGCCACATGACATTGTGCTTTACGACTGCATCACTTAGCAATAGAAATTCCAGTCCCAATTACCATTGTTAAGCAAGGACTACCTGTAAATCTGATGTCTCCCAGAATGAACAATCAATGAAGCCAGAGAGGAGAGTAGCCCAGTCAGAGACCACATGCTTTGCACGCAGAACCCCCCCATAGCTCATCAGTGCAGACCAGCTAATCTAAATGGGCTAATGTTACAACTAATCAGTGCAGCCCAGCAAAGCTAGATGGACTAATGGTATAAGGCAACTTCCTCTGCATCTATAAAGCTTCTGGAAACAGCTATAATATTGCCAGCCAGTTGCAGTCCCTGACCCATAGGTACCTATACAGTGTTCATGGCTTAATAATTCTTGGGCTAAAGGATGAAAGTTATTACAGATAATCCCATTTCTTGAAGTTTATAACTTAAAAATGAAAGTGGATGAGAAGATAGTTATACCAGTTTTTCCCCCACCGGCTTACTTGCTTGTTTTCTTAAGAAGTATGTATTCCCGCTATGATGGCAAATGTTGCAATGGAAACTGTAGTTAGTCATAAAAGGAAGGCAGGATCTGAAACAACAATTCAGTGGCTCTTCTCAATAAACCAGGTGGAAGAAAAATGTATAGTGACTTTATAAACTCGATGTAGCAACACTTAGGTATGTTAAGCTATTCTAACAACAACAACTATGCAAGACTCTTGCCCATTCCCCCACACTCTAGGATAAACCTAGAGGCAATATTAATAAAAAGCTGAAGAGATACACTGAAGTGAAAGATAACTCACCTACTAAATGCTTAAATACATCCCAAACTCAATTATTCTCAAGTAATAGAGAAAAACTGACTCCATCCTGACTCCTTCCAACTTTAGGAATTTAACACCCTGACACCCCTCCCCCTCATACATACACAGACACAAAGAGACAATAATCACAAAAACAGATAAGTAGCCTTTAGTCCGTTCCCTTTTGTAATCTGAACATCAACATCAAGTCAGCGTATTTGAACATAAAGCCTCCAGGCCTAACCAACCACCCAATTTGGAGACAAGCAAGGAACACCCTTATTAACATCATAAAAGCCTCCAGGCCTAACCAACCACCCAATTTGGAGACAGCAAGGAACACCCTTATTAACATCATAAATCTGATTACCAAGTGAAGCAAGGGATTTTTCAGGTTCTCAACAGAGCCTGCACTCTCTTGAGACATCTGAAGTTTATGCTTGCTTAGCTCTGGTTTTGTATGAGATGTCCCATACAAATGGAATTGGATTAGAATGGTTTCAAATCATGGAATAAATGGAGGATAATCCATGGTATCAGTCTGTTTATTTGATGTGCATTAGACTAAGAATTAGCCTGTAGATGACAACACATTAAAACACCTTGGGTTTCTTTTTTTTTTTTTAAGATAAATGTCCTATCACTTTACTGATTAACTCCATAAATGTTTACATCTTTAGCATCATTGGTTCACAATAAGCAGGCAAAACAGCATTTCTCCACTCAGCTTAAGCCAAGGCTGTCAACATTTCAGAGAAATAGCTGCAAGCAAACAGCCTCAAACTTTCATGGAAATGTAAAGCAAAAATGTAAACATTCAAGACTGAAATTCTCAAGCTGCAAATGTTTGGATGTTCTATCTGAAATGGCTGGGCATACTCAAAAATAAATGAGTTAAGGATTACAGTCTATACAGTTGTGTCAACACAACTGCTTTGATTAATATTTACAGGTCTTTGTGTTCTTAATGCAACACAAACAGACAGGAAAGCAAGGTCCTCAGCCACAGACAGCTTATTAGACAGAATATTGTTTATATATATATATTTTTAAAAAGGCCTATAATATTGTGTTAAGTCATGCTCTGCATAACCACAATTCATTAAATAATCCACCACAGTCTGGGTTCACACAATGCACTGAGCCAAAGCCACACAAACTGCATTATGGCTTAGGGTGATATGTGAATTCGGGCACACAGGAATCAAAAACAGCCACAATGAAGTCTAGGTTTCTATTTAATGCTATATCCATTTGAATCACAGAGCTAATGTTTTAGAATGGCCTTCCATCATCTTGTGACCCATGTTAAGGACCAGAAAACCTTTTGAAAGGCTGGGACATAACCAATTGATGCTGGCTCTTACAATTTAAGGAATTTATCATGCTACCTGAAAAATTCTGGTATTACCATTTCTCTTCTACTAAATGGCTCTTGAAATGTAATAGGGAACCTTCTTTTATTCCTGTTAATATACAGGATGTTTTCTATATAAATGCCAATAGCCTATTGCTAAGCAACAAAATAAAGGGAAAATGCCTCAAGCAGTTTTTGTTTGTTTGTAAATAATTATGTAAACAAAGTGTTAAGGAAGCTGTGTTTACATAACAAGGGAAGCTCCACATTCCACTGATCTGCAAACCAACTTCATATATGAGCTTTTGCTGCCCTCTTCTGGAATCACAGAACCAACATTTGGAGAGAATGTTTCAATTACTTCTACTGAACATCTGTCCTGATCAAAAGAGATTCTATTAATATGCTGCTACTACATACGTGGTATCAATCCCAAATGTTTCTGCGGTGAACCACTTGGTGCAAATCCCACATTGCAGTTCAATCTCTCCAAGTTGTCTTCCATTATCCTCATCCACAGAGCTAGTTTGATTATCCATGACTTCTGAACCATCCCCCACACCTTCCTGTAACAATATCAACACAAGGGTAACAAAAGAGCATCAAGAACAGTTAAAATACTTTCCTCCTTCCAAGCATTTATCCCTACCTAACCACTGTATCCTCACCTGCTCAACTGTATGGCTGAGATTTCTTCACACTATCTCTTGTATCTTGGGACATTTTTACATCTTTGTCGAATCAGCCTTACTTATTATGGCTGTGTGAGCTTTGAAGATTCAATTTGATTGAATTATCTCTTCAAACTGAATCACTAAATTGATCAAATCAGGTACCTTCAAACTGATTCAAAGGGCTGAAGGAATTGTATAAATGCGCATATATTTTTATCAAACAATCTTGAAATCCAACCAACTTGAATTGCAAATTTACACTGCTTTTAATTTTCATTTTGAAAATGCAAATGAGATCTTTTCCAATTTGAATAGCTCTATTAGAAAGACTATTTTTAACATATACACACATCAATCATGGAACATGCTTTATCTCTGAAGAACAGGTTTTGTTTACATACCAAGGCATCCTTTCCACTGGATGATTCTGTTTCTAGGGTAGCAGTGACATCAGCCAGAGATGCATCACCCCTGAAAAGCATTAAAAGTCATTATTACAGGCTTGTAAATTTTTGTGTACTTTTTTTTTTTATTTAAAAGGTTTAACAAAATGACCCTACTGATTCTAGTATTTAGCATTTTTAAATTTAAACTGGATCTGGAATTTTATGTGTTTTTGTTCTACCCCAATATCACAAACAGCTTTTTGCTTTTTTATTTACAGAAAACAACCCCCCCCCCAAATTGTTAACAAGCAAGAATCAAATAGTTTAAATTAGTGAAATGCTATTGTTAAAAAAGCTAGAGATGGGGAATCTGCTGTTTCAAAACAAGCTGTCTTTTCTTTTTCTTGAAAACATAACCAAACAAAACCTTATAGGATGCTATTTTCTACACATTTATCCATCATCTATTATCTGATCCTTTTAATCAGAAATATTGGGATTTGAATCTGCTCTGACAAAATTTTCATTGACTCAGAAAATCCAGATCTAGGTGTACAAAGCTTAACTTCATTCCAAGAAGCTTTTTCAACAATTCTTAAAAGGGAAGGCCTGAGCCACCTCAAGCATTTCTATTCACTGGATTTCCCTGTCACACTCAGCAGTTAAGGAGGGCTCACTGGAACAGAAATGATCTTCAATTTTGCAACACTATTATTTGGCAAACATGCAGAGTTTTACTTTAGTCACATTAAATGTATATCCCACTTTTTTTTTCTCAACACAACTTATGTAGTAATCACTCCTGCAATTTTATCCCCATCATAATTTTGTCATACAGGTTAGACTTAGCGGGACTGACTAACCCAAAGTGGTTGACGATTGAGATAGTATTCGAACACAAGTTTCCCGGCTCCTAGTTCAATGCCCTAATCATCATATAAGTTTAGTTCTCAGAATATGGATGGCTATGATGTACTCCAGTTGATATGAACTTGCATATTCTCGAAGGACCTGATTATAAAGTCCAAACCCAGTGGAAAGCTGTAACCCAAAACAGTTAGCAAAAACCACACTAAAAAGACTAAATCACCACTCAAGCCATATATGGTATATGCCAACAGAAAAGCACAGAAAATATCTTTATCCTAGACTATTTTTCCATCTAGCTCAGTGTTGCCTACTATATAATCAGCAGCAATTCTCAGTGGTTTTAAGCAGAAAGATGTCCCTCCCCCCATTACTAATTATCTCATGCTTTTGAACAAGAGACAGCAGAACTCAAACCTAGGAGCTGCCTTACACCCACTCCTCATTTAGTGCTAAATGAACATATGACTGAGACAGAGAGAGGGAGGGAGAGACGCTGTAAAGATCACTGGCTGCCGCTGTCTCATTCAGATAAAGTCCTCTCATGCAGCTACACCGCCGCTATGCTCACTCCAGTGTGCGCTGTTGCCAGATGCACAGAATTTGGTTGTAAATATGCATGTTGGTTGGAAAATTAATGTTTAATTACCATTTATTACCGTCATATTTGCAAATGGTTGCAAACCAAGATAGCTGCTAAATGAGGAGTGGGTGTACAGAATGGGGACTAAGTTACAACCCAATCTGCACCTGCCATATATTAAAAGGAACGAAGGAAGCAGAGGAAAAAAATAAAGGCGGAGCTGATCTAGCCTGAGTAGGAAACAGCAAAGCTGATGTCATTTACCGGTAACAAGCAACACCATGGTCTGCTTAGCCATGGTTTACTGAGTGAACCACATGCTTGCTCACGCAACATAATAAGCCAGAAATCATGGTTTACAGCTCAGCTCACACAACACCAGAGGCAAGCAAGCCAACATGTCTGGTCGCAGGATTCCATTGCGGACCACGGGGGAGAGCAAAGGGCGAATGCAGCTATAGTGACCGCAGCCCACCCGCCGCGCTACAGAGGTCTTGGGACTGTTTCTCTCAGAAGACACGGTCGTGGCTGGCTGAAGATCTGGGGAGTTGCCACCACCCATAAATCTACAGGGAAGCAGGCAGGCGGAGGCAGCGGCCGGACTAACTACCGCCGGCTGGGAATTCTAGGAACTGCAGTCTCAACACCTGGAAGGAGCGCAGCTTCCATACCTCGCGCCATTGAAAGCTTCGCCGCAAAGCCCGGGATTCGACAGGCGGGAAGAAAGAACCTGGGCGGAGCTCATTGGGCAGACCGTCAAAGCTCTGACCAATGAGAAACGGATGCGAGACCTCCGGCCAATAGGAGCGCCCCACTGGACTCAAGGCTGCTAGCCAATAGAAATGAAGACTCCAATCTCGATCCCTTTTCCCGCCATATCGCCAGGTCTCACCCGGTCTCCGAGTCCCCAGTTGCCTGCTCAGTTGGCCCCGCGGCTTCCCCAGCCATCGGCTCCGGAACAGCCGGTGGTGTGGCCTCCCCTTCTCCTCCATCCTCAGACGCCGATGCTCCAACAACCGCGGACGCCATCTTGCGCTGGAAATCACCTCTCGCGGGATTATCAGCGGGTAATCTCGCGAGATCTATTCATTCTGATTCTCCCGTGCCTTTTTTTAAAGGGGGAACGTCACTCTCTTTTTCCTTAAAGGGGCAACACGGTTTTTCGTCTGGCTTGAAAGCAGCGCTCGCAACGGAAATGTTACAGTATATTGTACAGAGTTCCAGAAACTTTTAGCTCCCTTAACATTTTCTATTTTTCGTTTAAACCTGATGGGTTGAATTGGGTTTAGCTTTGTTGTTGTTTAGTCGTTAAGTCGTGTCCGACTCTTCGTGACCCCATGAACCATATTGCACCAGGCCTTCCTGTCCTTCACTGCCTCCCTGAGTTTGCTCAGTTTCATGCTCATTGCTTCAGTGATGCTATCTAACCATCTCATCCTCTGCCGTCCTCTTCTCCTTTTGGCTTCAATCTTTCCCAGCATCAGGGTCTTTTCCAAAGACTCCTCTCTTCGCATTAGGTGACCAAAATATCTGAGCTTGAGCTTCATTATCGATCCTTCCAATGAGCAGTCAGGGTTGATTTCCTTTAAGATTGACTGGTTTGACCTCCTAGCAGTCCAGGGGACTCTCAAGAGTCTTCTCCAGCACCACAGTTCAAAGGCATCAATTCTTCGGCGCTCGGCCTTTTTTATGGTCCAGCTCTCACAGCCATACATTACTACTGGAAAAAACATAGCTTTGACTATGCGGATCTTTGTCGGCAAGGTGACGTCTCTGCTTTTTAATATGCTATCTAGGCTTGCCATAGCTTTCCTCCCAAGGAGCAAGCGTCTTTTAATTTCATGGCTGCAGTCTCCATCTGCGGTGATCTTGGAGCCCAAATAAATGAAGTCTGTTACTGCTTCCATTTCTACCCCTTCTATTTGCCAGGAATTGATGGGTCCAGATGCCATGATCTTAGTTTTTTTAATGTTGAGTTTCAAGCCAGCTTTTGCACTCTCCTCTTTCACCCTCATCAAGAGGCTCTTTAGTTCTTCTTCACTTTCTGCCATTAGGGTGGTATCGTCCGCATATCTGAGGTTGTTGATGATTCTCCCTGCAATCTTAATTCCGGCTTGTGATTCTTCCAGCCTGGCATTTCTCATGATGTACTCTGCATATAGGTTAAATAAGCAGGGTGACAGTATACAGCCTTGTCGTACACCTTTCCCTATTTTGAACCAATCGGTTGTTCCATGACCGGTTCTAACTGTTGCTTCTTGGCCCGCATACAGATTTCTCAGGAGGGTTTAGCTTATGCGGTAATAAAGTGGACAGCCTTTAATTTTCTTAATTATCCTATCACAATACAGCAGCATAATCATAATATTGCTATAATATAACATAACATGGCAATATTATTATATAGCAATATATTATCATATTTCATATGCTATACTATCATGTAGAATAATGTTTTATTTTTATTTTTTATTATTCTATTGCTGGCCTTTTTATGCCACTCAACTCCAAAATAGTTTTGGTCTGTTATATAGGATAATATTGTTATCACCCTTATCTTTTTTAAAAATTAAGTACAAAAGCTCAAAACTGCTTTACCATTGTTATGATACTATAAAATATTTAATTGTTGTACACTGCCCAGAGTTGCTTTGTGAGATGGGCGGCTATATAAATGCGATGTATAAATAAATACATACATACATACATACTGCTGAACCCAGTTACTACATTTCAGTCTCTCGCAATGGTTTTATTTGCCATTCTCTGTATGTGGGGGGATTTTTTATATAAGTTTTATGCTGCACTGCTGTGTGGTAAGATGTGGTAGAGAGAAAATACTACACATAAATGTATTAATAATCCACTTTTGAGGCAAGGTTGATTTTCAAAGTCTCTTAATGCTGAAATTCATTAGGCCTGTGCAGTGTTTCTGATTCGTTCTCTGTGCTTTGGAGCTGCTTAAACATATTGCAGGTCAGAATTACATTTCCTCTTTTGCAAATTCCAAAGCATCTTTTGGCGTTTGAATCTGAAGGGCTATGTAGCCCTAAAATTTTGCAGAAAATACACTCTATTTATTACACATTGTAGAGGAAAACTATCAGAAGACTTTTGTACATTGAGGAGACAGGACTGGGGTACCACAATTGTCTCCTCTGCTCCGGGGGTCTCCTGAGCCATAGTAGCTATAAAGCTGTATTAAGAGTTAAATTTATCTAGCTCAATGATGTTTTGCACAAATGGTTACTGGCTGAGGAAGGTACAACCTTGGAATTTGGGGAGTATACCAGGAACGATGAAGCTGGCAGCTGTCCACCCGCTTTAGGCTTTAGCTTATCTTTTGGAGGAATTTGAAATATCATAAGATGTGCAAACAACAGGTGTAATTAATTATCATGCCATCCTTAGCTGCACGTAGTAATCCTCTAAGTTAAGGATAAAAAGCCTCGAAGTCCTGATCTTGTGGGCTTTGATGCAGACCTAATCTGGGAAGGTGCTGCATGCTGGCTCTATTGGGGTATCTTCGCTGTCGTTACCGGGGCTCCCAACAACAGATTGAAGAAAGCTGCTTGCTTGGTAATGTATTAATGCCTGCTTATTAATAAAGATCATTTAACTTCTCTCCACTTGTGTCTTCATTGCTTCTGAATCTTAAAAAAAAGAACCATCGCCTTTGGCGAAAGACACATATATTGTAATTTAAAACGTTTAGCAACTTGAAACATTTCCTGCTCTGTTTTAAAAAATGAGGAAAATGTTATATGTAAACCATAGTTGCTTTCTCATGACATATGCACTTATTTTCCTGCTTTAAGAACATAAAAACATGTTTATAGCTTTTTGTATATGCACTTCACTATTAACATATTTATTAAAATTACAGAGCAATTCTATTTGCATTTGGCCAGAAAATCCACCATGTTTAGAGGATCTCACTCTCACATCCAGTTATAGAAATGCAGTCAATGATATAAATGCCTCTGTTTATATAATCAAAATGGAATATAACTAATATGAGAGAAAGAAAGAGAGAGAGCTGAATTGCTCCAAGCTACAGGATCATATTTCTTGGAATTATTTTGGACTGTCAACATCTTTGCTCTCAAGATGTTTTGGACAGTCCAAACATTGTATTAGTCCTTATGGAAATAACTTAATTTTTTAGATTTGCTCATATTCTTACAAAATATTCCATCATTGCATCGCTAACAAGATGTGCTTGTTTTTTCTAAATCCAGGCCAATTCTAGGTTTTTAGAACTATATATGATCCACTGATATACTCTGTCAGAACACAATATTGTGGTTGGCAAATTATATTATCCCTTTTAAAATTCTCTATTTAAAAATACATTTTAAAAATGCACTTTATTTGAGCATCGTTTCATGAAATTAATTTTCCCCTTAGTTATTCAACATCAATAGTGTTGCATCTAAAAATCCACCCGTCTTTTAAGCTTTACATATTTCCTTAAAAAAACCATATGTTAAATTTCTCTTTGAAGTTACTGATAAATAAATCCCATTATCTTCAGCAGCTTTTGAATCACAATAACAAATCTTCTTGAAGTACAAATTTGTTTTACAGACTAAATTATCAAGTTATGTTAATTGATAACAAAACTTGTTCTTTAGGCCCAGAATGCTCAGACTGACTCTTGAAGTACTTATGAAACAAAAACCCAAAACAGATTATGGAACCTGAAGATGATCCACTCTCTGTCTTATATTTTATTTGTAAGATTTAATTTAATTACAGTATTTCACTTTGAAGTGATATACATTGCATTCAAGGGAAAGAACCTTTTTGAGGTGGTTTTGAAACAAAATGTGAATAATAGCCAACATGAAAATATAACAACTAGAACTAAAACAAAGAAATTAAGAACTCCTGCCCATATATTTTTAATAATTTAAAAATATATACAACTTAAATGAACTAGCTGAAGTTTAGCACATTGGGGGACATGGTATTAGAGGTTCATGGGTCACACAGCTCTTGGTAAAGGAGGTTGTTGGATGACATCTGGAAGATCTGTAATGTGAAAATCTGCCATGGCAACCTGCTTCCATGTGGATTAATATGATCCTTAGTTCATCAGGTTTCCCATTTTTTTCCAAAGTTGGTTAGATAGTCAAACTTAGATTTTCCAACTTTTTCAGCACCTAGGACAGCAGTCTCTTGTTTCTTGCAAAGCAACTCAGTTCTTTCCCAACAACTTTTGAATCAAACTGCAATCACTTATTTTGTATTTTGGAGAAAAGAAAAACTTCTGCCTCACAATAACTGGAAGGTATCCATATTGGGCTAACAGAACTCTCCTTCTTCTCTTACTGGAAAACCCATCAAACATGGACTTTCATAAAAATAGAGACAACAGTGCAATTGTTAGTAGATAGAAATCACTGAAAAAAATATTTCTATTATTAAATGCCTGGGAGTTCAAAACTATGGGCAATTTTCTAAAACTAGTGTATGGCTCTGCCACTAGATACCAGTTTACCTTTTGTTGGTTTCTTGAATAGAACATATATTAAAGTTCAATTTTATTTTCCGTTAGCCATTCATGGTCATAAGTTTGAGATGGGCAGCCATATAAATTGAATAAATGTATAAATAAAGCATAAGAACACACCCTTCTCCCAATTACCATTAGATGAGGGTGTTCTTCTCTGATCACCAAATGACAGTACCCTTAGCCAGAGTAAACTCCTTCCTATGCACAACAGTGCTTTAATGTGTTGTTGATAACAGTTGTGGTCCTTGATCATGTAACAAAACTTTAGTTGAAGGTTATATGATTACAGTGATTTAAGGAAGAATAGTATCCAAGGTATTTATAAGAAATATGTGTTTTCCTGTTTTGGATCAAATCAGGCTAATTACAAGCTGCTGCTCTGTTAATATATACGAAAACTATTTTTGGTAAGAAAAGGAAGAAAACTTGTAAAACCACTTGGTGGCAGTAAATCCCTATCATAGAAAAGGTGAAATGAGATCTGGGGAGGAAGGCCAGCACAAACAAGGTAGGGTAGGAGATTCCCCTATTCCCATCTTTATCCTATTTGATTAAAAAAAAAAAGGGCATACACACATAATAATAGTTGTGTTGAGAGAGAGAAGGAAAAAAAAGGTGAGTGAATGGGTGAGAGGAAGGAAGGAAGGAAGGAAGGAAGGAAGGAAGGAAGGAAGGAAGGAAGGAAGGAAGGAAGGGAGGGAGGGAGGGAGGGAAGGAAGGAAGGAAGGAAGGAAGGAAGGAAGGAAGGAAGGAAGGAAGGAAGGAAGGGAGGAAGGGAGGAAGGGAGGAAGGGAGGAAGGGAGGAAGTGAGGAAGTGGAGGGCTACAGTGCCCATATTTCACGGACATAAGATCAGGTTATTTGCAGAATATTTTCAGTAGCAATAATTTTGAGAGAAGCAGCTGTGTTAGTATATTTCAGCCAAACCTAATAGCAATTAGTGGCAGCATGGAGACCAATAACAGATTTGCAGCATGCACAAAAAATGCTTATCAAGTCCTTGTAGAGGATACCTTACAAATTTCAGCAGAATATCACTGCTTTGTGCTCTCTCTTGAGAGAGAAAGAGACCTCCGACCTCCGTAGTATCAATGTTATCCATGAATCCATGTATAATTTCATACAGACTGTATTAAATTGGTTTAGTCTGATTTGAACTTGAATTTATATTGTTAAATTTATTCTGAGCCCACCTGAAAAGGGAAGAGCGCATCTGATTTAGGATTTAATGCATTGGGCTAGATATAATTAGATCCCTTAACCTCTAGGTCAGCCTCCTCTATTCAAAGAATCTCAAGGACTCATTCATTCATCCCTTTATTTCTCCAGTTTGCATTAGGTGTAACTATCTCATATCAACAGGCATGCATACACACAGGCTAGATTACTTCTTCTCAGCATCATACTGTTCTGCTTTCTAAATACTTTTCTGTTATCTGATCCTTTTAACTGAGTAACCTTCAGAAATTGAACTTGGGACCTTTGATATGAGGAGCATGTGATTTGCTCTTGAATAGTAGCCCCTCCCTAACTGATCATTACAGCTGTAATAATGACTAGATACTGTATAACATTGTGTTGTATCGTTAGCTTCAAGAAAGGTGGAAAGAATTCAAAATTGGCCATCTGCAACCAAAAGAAGTTTTGCAATTGACTTTAGTGCAATGAGAATTGCCCCCTCCCCACCCCAAAGTAAGGTGATGCTTCTTGTTTATTAGGCTGCAAGCATTCCTGCCTCCTGCATTTGTTTTCCAAGCAGAATGAAGGTTAGCCTAAGTTCCAGTGGGCAAACAAAGCAAAATAAGATGTGCAATTTTTCAGAATACACTCAACTACATGACAGTCTGCGTGACTCTGATCTGTACTGGGACAACTGTAAGGAGCCAGGTCTGGATTCATATGCGGTAGCCTGGCATGTTAAGGCATGATCTGAGATCAAACGGAAGACAACTATGGAACAAGGCAAATCCATTGTTTCATCTTGGGATTTCCTTAGGTAGATGAAACAACATGGTCATGGAAAGGCACCAGGTCTTTGAAGCTACTGAGGATGCAGATAGCAGACTAACCCTGTCATCCTACACATTCTTAGCTAGACCCCTAGAACTCAATGAGATATATTATGTGTAGATATTCATACAGTTTCACTGTAATATCTCCCAAATAAAATCTCAATAAATATTTTTTTATTATCTAGAAGAACGTTAGGGAAATAGAGAAGCAAAGGTTTGACAAGGCTTCAGTAATCTTGGAGAATCAGGGTTAGGTATAGTTCAAAATAGCCTTGCTACAGCCTTCTTCAGACCTTAGAATTCAACATCTTAAAATACGTATCTCCTGATTTCTTGACACCTCTTGGCTATTCTGTTCTCAGATCTCAGACTTATGGAAAACTTGATGCTCAGCTATGTTATTTTAAGGAGTTGGATTCAAGGGTTCAAGTTGAGTTATTGATATTCTCACAGGAGCTAGGTATTCCGTCTCTTTTTCCTACAAAGCACTTAAACATCTTTATATGGCTCAGCCATATAGTTTCCAATGATAATTCTAATTAAATTAGCATTTCTCTATGCATTCATGGATATTGTGCATTGAAACATAACAATACAGAACTCATTTATTTCTATGATTTTTCTCCTGTTTCATGCTGCTGTTTTATTGCTTGGCATTGCTTCATTTTAAAGAAACATGTAACCTATTATATTCTGCTCAGTAAACTGTGGGTTTTGGTTGGCCTAGAAATGTAAATAATTAAATAATATAACATTTAAATAAACGAGTAAATAAAATAATGGAAGTTTGAAACTGATAGCCCTTTGAAGTAGCTGAAGCACAACAGTCTGTCTCTATCTACAGCTGCATTAAAATTCTTTTTTTCCCCTCTCCATACAATCACGTCTTGTTGATTTCATTAGGAGATCTATAAAGTTTCCCTTCTCAAAAGTTATCAAGGAAATAATACATGAATGAAATTTATCCAGATCATGAAATCGGGTAGAAAAATTTAAAAAGAAAATCCAAAAAAGCAAAAAGGCACTAGGAATGATCCTATTTTAAAGCAAAACTGAAATGCAAGGCTATCATCTATCTATCTATCTATCTATCTATCTATCTATCTATCTATCTATCTATCTATCTATCTATCTAATTTGTATGCCGCCCATCTCCCCCAACAGGTGACTCTGGGTGGCTCACAATTAAAACCAAGAACCCATGAACAATTAAAATAATACCATATAAACAATTAAAATTAATTAATCAATTAAAATCAGACTATAAAAACAAACCCTATACATAAATTATTGGAAAATAGAGGCTCTTACACTTTTAGGAAAAGAAAAATGGACAAATCTGTGCACAGAGCACAGTTGCCCAGTTATAGGGCATCAGATCAGCAACTCTTTTTAGCATGAACTGGTCTTTAAATCTGTTTACTTTGTTTTGTTCAGCAAAGTCCATGAAGGCAGAAATAAGAGCCAGTGTGATCTTGGACAAGGGTTAGGGAAACCCAGGTTCTAGTCCACCTTCAGCTACAGAAACTCACAGGGTCATTTTAGCCAATCACACCACACAGGTAGTTTTGTAGGGAAAAATAGGAGAAGCTCCAGACTGAAAGCAAGATATAAAGCAATGAAATAAATACAAGTAAATAAATCAACAAATAAACAGTCTCAGATATGCATTCAGTGATTAGATTTTCTCACCATGGTTCACGCAACTTGGTCTCAAACAATTGAGTGCTGACTGGGAATTCCACAACACTGACATTAGAAAAAAATATATATATTTTCTTTTAAATGGTAGCATTTTCCAGGTTTAATACAGCAAAATGATTCTTCCAGTACTTCAAAGATCAGCCATTTAATCAGCAACATTCATCTGCACAAGAGTCCATTTCTGTGGCTCCACATCACAAAAGCATAAACATAAAAGACAAGATACTTTTATCATTTTTGGTTTTTAAATTACTCTTTGGTGTTGCAATAAATTAGAATGAGCCTTTGAAAGCAGAAGTGTCCAGTCACCTTCTCTAGAGGTGAGAGAAAGAAACAGTCTTGATTAACTTTAGGAGCTCATCATCACTTTCATCTGATGAAAGGGACTGTGATTCAGAAAGCATTTGAGATAATAAATAGGTTAATCCCTAAAATACCAGAAAACTCTTTGTTGCTTTTACTACAAAAGGGGAACACACTGACTCCTTTAGAAAGAAATATGTTAAGGTTAGACTTTTAAGTTTGGAACCCACCCTGAAATGAATACACACGCACACACGCACACACACATATGCATACTAAGAGTGCATGTAAAGCTAGATAGGCTTGGAATAAAAATTAATGAAATAAAATGAATAAAGCCCCCCCCCCCGCCCCGGGCAGGGCTTTTATCACATCAGCTCTCCTCTCCCCTGAGATTAAAAAGATCAGAACGAACTAAGCTGCTTCAATTACCACTCAAATCTGAGTTTTCCGATTCTCGCAATCAGGGATCAAAACCGAAAGGATCCACCCGATAATCAGAATGAGGTGGAGGAGGAGGGGCGGCAGAAGGGCACCCATCGGAGATCTGGCTCTTTTCAAGCATCTGTGAAAGATTCACGTTGCTCGCATCCCGCTTGGGGGTGATGTATGGGAAGCCGAAGGATAATTAATTGCTGGTTCTCGCCACCCCTTCCTCGGGGTGGGATGGGGGGCGCAGCGCAGGGTGGGGAGTTGCATGAGAATAGGGACCGTGTGGAGGACGTCGAAATTTTGACAGCTTGTTGACATCAAAGGCTCGCAAGATTAGGCAGCCCAGGTATAAAAACTGCCACGCTTCGGAGGACTATCGAGACAAGAAAGGCTGGAGGGAGAAGGAGAAGAAGGAGGACTTGCTCGGAGTTTCTCTTGAGAAGGAAGGAGGGAAGGAGGGAAGGAGAGAGAGAGAGAGAGAGAGAGAGAAGTTTTGCAGAGGGAAAGGAAAGGAAAGGAAAGGAAAGGAAAGGAAAGGAAAGGAAAGGAAAGGAAAGGAAAGGAAAGGAAAGGAAAGGAAAGGAAAGGAAAGGAAAGGAAAGGAAAGGAAAGGAAAGGAAAGGAAAGGAAATCTTCGTTTAGGAGAGAAAGAAAGAGAGAAGGACGAATCTTCTTCCACTGCCAAACCCGCTCCCGAAATGCCTTCCGGAGTCTCATCACCCTTGAAGCGCGCCTGTTGGACTTTGGCGCTCCTCGTCCTGTCTGCCAGCTCCCAGCCTGCCGTTACTGGCTTCTTCCCGCAGCGAGCCGAGGAGCCCCCCGCCGCAGCCCCCGCCCGCCTCAGGCACTCCAGAGCCGCGCTCAGGTACCCGGTGTATATGCTGCACCTCTATCGCTCGCTGCTGGCCGGCAGCCACCTGGGCCAGCCCACCGCCGAAGCTTCCGCCTTGCAAGAATCCGACTCCATCCTCAGCCTGGTGGCCAGAGGTAAGTTCCGCGGTGGACTTGAAATAATAATAATAATAATAATAATAATAATAATAATAATAATAATAATAATAATAATAATATAGGAGGTATGCCAGGACTGGGCTGGGTTTGTATTTGGAAAGGCCTTCCCGTGGGATAGGGGTAGCTGCGATGTTCCAGACCCCTGTCCCCTCTTCCACTTTGTGGATTGCAGGCCCCCACCCCACCCCCACAGCCGTCTGCAAAGGAGGACCCTCCCCACAGGCCGAATCCACATCCTTCGCTCTTTTGACATCCTGCAGACACACACGGGTGGGAATGGGGTACCAAAGGGACAAATGCTGCTCTTTTGTTTATTGGGGGGGGAGCCAATAAATGCAGGTGGTTCATGAAAGACGTCCTGGAAGGATGCAGGTACAAGTTGCCCAAAGCCAAGGGGGTCCAGTATAAGCCTGGGGGAGGGGACCCTAACTCGCTGGCAGGTGGGCTGGTTCCTTCAAAGGCTTGCAGTTGAAGCCCCCACCTCTCAGATCGCACGGGCAAGCCCATTTCAGAAACGTGCCTGGGTTCCCACATTCCACAGACAGGGTCCTTCTCACGTGTATATTCTTCAGGACTCACACAATATGCCTAACCTTGGGTTCAGAAAACAGGATAGGTTGGTTCACCCTACAATGGTTGGGTATTTCTAGGCCATTGATTATGGAACCTATTTTAGCTTAACCTAGTATATTGTGGAAGCCCAGATGAATAGCATGAACGTGCGCTCCACGTGCATAGCCTCATATGGAAACTCACAGGGATATATTCACAGCCCTGTGCCACTCAGAATGTGGTGGAATGGGTTAGTGGAATTCACTGGCCCAAGAAAGGAGAAGGAGATTCTGTTGCTTGCAACTTATTGGGTCTCATGACAATTAATTAATTAATTAATTAATGGGAGGGCTATCACTTGCAGTGACTGGATGACAATTACCTTAGTGATGTTCTCCAGCTGGGGACTCTCAAGATGTATTAACCAACTCCCATCCCACGCCCAGCTACCTCATCTTTTTGACTGGATGTAATCCAGTTAATCCAGGGACTTCTCAACACACACACACACAGACCTGTGCTTCTAACTTTCTCTCTGATAGCTATCCAGATATGATGCTGTGTAACAGCCAGCTCTCCCTCTACCCCTGCCCTACCCTAGAGTCTTTTGGTAAGACTTCCAAAAGTGAAAGGCCCCACTGTTAAAAACCCCTAATAAGTGATTACATCTTCCCAAGGGTGTTATAAGGAGTGGGAAGGGATTATCAAAGCAACCCCGGATGTGGACTCCAGATTTCATTGGGATTCAGTGAGATCTGGGTCTTTGAACATCCACAACTCAATTAATCCATTGGTTAATGAATGCAGGTTAACTAATTAAGAATGAGCTAGAAGACATTGAGGTCTGAGCAGCAGTTTGCAGAGGTGTATGGAGCTGCTACATAAGGTTTATATATATATTATAATTATATATATTATATAAGGCTCCTCTACGCCTTAAATACAGGCTGCTAATGTCTGTATCTGTGAAATGCAAGGAGAATAATTCACAGGGCATTTTTAAACACAAATTCTTGCCTTTTCTTGTTATGCTCCTTGTTACAACCCCGTAAATAGGCTATTGCTGTTCTCCCCATATTGCCAATTTGGAGGGGCAGAGACTGGGGACCGGGGGGTGCGTGTGCACAGGCGCACATGCCTTTGAATCAGTTTTGACTTCTGGCTACTGCCTGGAAATAAGTCCCTGCAGTTTTCTTGGCAAGATTTCAGAAGTGGCTTGCCATGGCCTCCTTCCCGGGGCTGAGAGAGAGGGGCTGGCCCAAATTCACCCAGCTGGCTTTGTGCCTCAGGCGGGGTCTCCCGGTTTCTAGCCTGATGCCTTAACCACTACACCAGACTGGCTGCCTGCAGAGACTGGAGTTGAAAGATAATGGCTTGGCTGCCAAGGCAACTTCCCAATCTAGGAGAGAGTGGAGAGGCATAATTTGCAGCTCATTCTCTTAGAAGCCAGCCCAAAGAGCTAATTAGCAAATTAAGAATGCATTGTTGTGTGCAATCAGTCTTATATTCCTAAATAAGTGAGAATGCACACTAAGTGTCTTGATTGCTCTTGATGTTCATGGAATTCATATGCTTGCCTTAGTATTTAAGTCTCATTCTCTTCAGTGAGACAAAAGCATGATTAACGTTCTCTGATCTTTCTCAAAACCTGACTGTAGTTTATCTAAGAAGCAGGATGTGGCAGAGAAGCATTCCACTCAGTTCCTACAGGAATCTATTTAATCTTAGTGCCTAAACTTAGACATGGGGGATTCTAAGGCTTTGCTTAAGCATGATTTATAAATGAACTGTAACTGACTAGGTTCACACAGTCAACAAGGTTGGAACCATGGTTTAGTGTGACTGTGTGAACCTACATTCAAAAGGTATTCAGTTTAACATACTCACCCTGTAGATCTTGGGCCTCAGTGATGAACATCAAGTGATGAGAATATCTGGAGGACATAAAGCTAGTTCATATGGACGTGAACGCTTTTTAAAAACTTTTTGGATCTGCGAAGAACAAACATTGAAATGAGCTAGCTAATTAACTAGAAGTCCCTTTCAATTTTCCAACTGTAAGGATAAAGGGAGATGCTTTATTTGTTCAGCCCAACATTGTCTGTTCTGATCTTATTCTTGCAAGTAGAAGTGTCAAGAATTGAACTTAACTGCCCAGAGTCATTGGGAGTCAGGCAGTGTACAAATAAATAAATAGATTTTAAAATCCCCATTCCTAGAACAATCAGCCAGGCATTCTGTGAATAATGAAGATATTTAAGCCTCATTGGACTATTTTTGTTATTTATCTCCCCACCCCACCACAACTGTGGATTATTTTTCCAAGAAATTTTAAAATTATTTCTGCAAATCAAAGCCTGTTGACAATTCTCTCTTGCATGGGTGATACTATTTTGACTGCATGTGTAATAGTGCTTAAGCTTAAACTCCATAATTAATTCAGTTAGAACTAGCCCTAACTTTTGAACTTGTTCTAGGTTACTAATTGTGTGGAATAATTCAATGATTCCCTACCTTTACATTATAACTGATATGCACTGGCAAATTGAACATTAATCATTCTCTATAGGGATACATCCCACCCACAATTTTGTCAGATGATTGTACATAGTGGAACATGTATGTACTTTCTATTGAACACTAATTTGTAACTTATTTTAAGAACTGAAAACTTTTAGGGAAAGTAATGTGAATGGATCAGTGAATTTATGGGTCTTACCAAACTGCACTGTATACAATCATCTTTGAATGCAAAGTCAGAAAAATTAGCTTCCCAAGTTGATTATGATCATGTGAACAAAATACAATAGTGTCCTAATTACAACTCTGAACATAGCTGAAGATTCTTCCGACACCACATTTTCCTTCATAGATTTTGTTTTATTTTCCTATGAAATGTCTTCTTACATGATATTTTTTGGAGTAGTTTTGAAATCTATGCTAACGTTTCAAGGCATGTGCTTTGTTTTGTAATTACTATCCTTCTGCTGTTCTTCCAGCTTCATTCCATTTTGGGGACCAGTGGGACTTTTCCTTTGACATGACCTCCATCTCCAGCAGCTATGATATCAGACTGGCACAACTCCGGGTTCATCTACTGACCTTCTCTCAATCTAGAAATATCACTGTGCACATTTATCACAGTCACAACCACACATGTAATGGGAATCAGACTTGCACAGAGAGGCTGTTCCTTGGTTCTTTTGTGAGTAGCCTCTCCCTCAGCCATTCATCCTGGAAAGTCTTCAACATCACTAGCTTGTTACATTTTTGGCTCCACCAAGGGGTGCCATCTGGCACTAAGATTCCAGAAGTCCCCCAGCAAGACTGGGAGGAGAGGAATATATCTGAGGACAATAGTAACCCAGCAGCTGGTACTTTCCAGGATAAGTGTGTCCACAATAATTCTAGAGAGGGCCAACAGCTTTCGAGCCACAATGGGCCTGATAAAGCACTCTTGGTGGTCTTCTCCAAAGATAAGGAACCTCTGGAGCCTTCTCAGGGCTCAAGTCTCATTAGGACTGTAGAGATGTCCAAGCACGTTATGTTTTACAACACTTCCAAAGAGGCCGGAGGCCGTCGACATCGACGGAACAGGAAACAGAAGCAAAGGATTAAAGTGAGCGCTCTCCAAACCTCCAGTTTGGGGGAAGAAGGCAGATCTTTATGCAAAAGGGTTGATATGATGGTGGACTTCGATAAGACTGGCTTTGGAAGCTGGATTGTGCATCCCAAGAAGTATAATGCATATCGATGTGAAGGAGATTGTCCATCACCTGTAGATGAGACCTTCAAGCCAACAAACCATGCCTATGTTCAGGTATGAAGGAGTGTGTGAGAGACCATGGGGCTTGGCAGAGTGATATTTTCCAGTCCTTTGCAGAGGAACTGGAAAAGCAAGGTTTTTAAGAAGCAATAGTAGAGTGGCCTATGTCTAAAAGTATGCACATGCTTATTTATGATATAGATTTCCCATTTAGAAGTTCCACTTCACTCTTAGAAATCAGGGGGCCATGTTGCTTGTGAAGCAGATTTTAAGGGTGCTTTGTTCAAGCTTTCATCAAGGCAAAACCCCTCACTGAAGAAATAGAGGGTGCTTTCCCATTGCTCACATTGGGAAAAAATGCAATTGTTGGTTTGATTGGCATATCTGTCTAAAAGTAAAACACGTGACCCCACTTTTGATGGCTGGTCCTTCTGAATGTGTTGGTGATTCCGCACTTGAACCAGAGTCCAGCCAGGGGCTTGGTAGTTCTGAATGACTAATCAGGAGCTGCCAGTTCATAAGAGCAAATCTTCTTGACCTCTCTAGGTCTGCACTTGCAGATGATGCTCATGATTTCCTTTTCTGTTTCACAGAGCTTGCTGAAGGTATACCAACCCAACCGGGTACCTTGCCCATCCTGTGCTCCAATCAGGTTAAGCCCATTGTCCATGCTGTATTATGAGAAAGGAAGAATAAGGGTCCGTCACCACGAGGACATGATAATTGAAGAATGTGGCTGCAACTGATGCTTATGGACCACTGCTGGCTGACTAATGGGAGTCTCCTGCAAGTAACTACCTAACATAAACTGCCTTCTCCCTTTATAGCAGAGGACCAGAGAATTTTTGCTGGTGAAAGGCAAGAAACATATTCCTCAGCACACGGAGATCAAGCTGTTCTTCTAAAGATCCTTAGCAGAACAGGGGCTGAAGTAGGTACATGGGACGGGTAGCTTGCCTCGGCTGCTATATGAAGTACATATGAGTAAGGTAAATTCAACCCTCACCCCAAAGGAGAGTTCCACCAACATTTTCTTTTTTACGGGAAAACTAGATTCAAAACCTGCTCAAATTAAATAAGGATGGTCAATGCAAATGCATAAGACACTGTCAGCACAGTAAGAGTCTACTTTAGTGGAAACATTCTAGGATCTTCCTGGTACCTGAAACTTCTGCCACACGATGAAACTGTGACTCCCCCCCCTCTTCCCCCCAGTATAGGATTTGTTCTACATCTCACCAGGTTGGATCATAAATATGGGATTTTTTTTTTTTTAGTGAAAGACTCCTAAGCTGTGATGACATCGTATTGATATCTTTCTGAACATCACTTGCTGGGGAATAAGCGTGGAAGAGGTTTATTGCTTTATGCTCTGTTTGGGGGCTTTAAAAAACATCTGATGGGCTGTTGTATAACATGGTATGCTGGATCTGATGAACCATGCATCTGATCGAGCAGAACGTAGAATGAGCTTAGGCAAGTGACCCTTTCAGGAGGATGGCTTGAGTCAGCGAATGGAAAGATAAATGTCCCTGAATGTTTTGCCCCTGTGCTCTTTTAAATTGAGGAAGGAGAATATGCTTTTGAAATTTCCCTTAAAGGAAAATTCCACAACATTCTTGGAGATATAACATAGTGTTCTTGCACTTGTTTAGTTACAGGGTTGCTTTGGGGCTTGGGTGAAGGTACTGTTTTTTATTTTATGATAATCTCTCTAGAAATCTTTAGCCTGCCGTGCTTCAATTAAACTGCAAGGAAAGCCCTCAGCATTCACATGGGGCTTTTATCATTTGGGAAGCATGTGTAGCTAGGGAGGGTACAGGTTAATGGAGGGATATGTCATGGAGAATGAGGATACTGGCAGTACCATCCTCTGACCTCTCCCACAATCAAACCAACCGAACAACGTGATCAAGAGAAATCCAGAAGAAATTCTCAGTCATTCTGAGTGATGGAAAACATCTTTTGAGAAATGCAAGGCAGATATTGGTACAGCATTCATATGAGCTCATATATTTATTTCAACCTTCTAAACTTCAAGGGACACGTTAAGAACTCTACTTGCTTTGAGAGGGAGTTTCCTGATAGCTAGAGACAACTAAGGATGTCCTAGGTCAACCATATGTACGTGGACAGGATTGTTGAATGAGCTGTATTTAAGTAATTTAAGTCATCATTGGTGCTGATAACAGAATCTGTAGTAACAAAACATCAGGGATTATACTGTTGTCATCATTGCTCTAAAATAAATACAATGTAGAAAAATAAAAGCTGGCTGCTGTGTTTTGATAAGGACTTTATATACCCCATCATGAATGGGTATGTGAACATCACTATGTATTTTAAGAAACTGGCAAAGAAATGGATCTCAACATTTTAAATAAATAAATAAAAAGATGAGTCCAAGAATTATAAAATGTGGAAGGAAGGAAAAAAAAACAGGAAAAGGTGAGAAAAGGAAAATTTGGGAATACGTTTACTACATGGCTATAGAATATAAAGGGAAAATGCAGGAATTTTACATCTATATTCAATAATTTTTTAAAAAGGGAGTAGTAGAGACAGATACAATCTAATAAAAACTGGGGTTTATAAATATTTTGAAGCAAACAGATGCTGCATTTTGAAGATCTCCTGTTCCTGTCCACCAGCCAGCCTTCAGTGCCCTCCTGTAGAATATTTCATTCCATCCCTTTCTCCTACCCGTTATTTCCCTACCATCTTTCCAACAATTATTTCACATTCTTTTTCCTGTTTTTTTAAAAGAGTAACACACATACACACAAACATATTCCTCTCCTCCCCAGATGCATCCCAACCAGGAGTAAGAGTGTTCGGTAATTACAGAATATTGATTTTTGGTTGGAAAAAGAAACATATGGAATAGACAATGAATGGAGGATCCTGAAAACAGGCAACTGCCTGAACCCTCAAAACAATGCCACAGTTAGCTGTGTTTTGCTAATCAGACCAATAATTAGAGATGGGGAGGCTGTCATGCTCCCCCCAATACTTCTGAACTACATCTTCTAGCAGCCCCAGCCAGCAATGGTAGTACAGTAGACACATGGATTCGTAGTTTACATATCTATTGAGGGTAAGAAGTTCCTCACCCCTGCATTGTTTTGGGTTAGGACTGGGGAGTGCTTATTTTCAAGCCCCCACCCCCCCAGTTTTTCAAAGTGGATAAAATGGTGGTGGTCTGCCGCATTATGTTCTCCAACAATGAAATAAAGCTTAATCAACCCTTGACCATCTTCTGTAACGTCTTGCTGGAAAAAGGAATCTAGAGAACTCATAAGCTTGCACATTCCTTAGTGCTATTTTGCTTGATCTTAATAAAGATATTACCCACCTGTGGATTTTAGAAGTCATTTTCTTGCAATTCCCAATTGAATGTTCACAGAACAGTGAAGGGGTGGATGGACACATTTGTAGCACCAGAAGTATATCAGAGAATATTCTCAGACCAACAGACCATGCAGTTAATGTTGTAGGGTTGAAACTAGAAGAGAGGGCACTGTGTATACTCTCATTAACTTCTGCTGGAAAGGTAGGATAAGAATTAACAAACAAACCATAGGGTAGGAATATGTTCCCTCTGTTCAGAATAGACATATGTACAGGATCCAATATGGTAGAGCTTGCACTGCGTGGTGTCTCACATCCACCTCCCTGTTTAGAAACTACATCAGAACTTTCTACAATGACAACTCTAGCAACATCTCAATCAACTTTTAACAAATACTGCCTGCCCTCCAAATTAGAAAGAAAAAAACAAGGACAGTGATTTTTTTTACCAGGGACATACTGTATAACAAAAGGTAAAAATTCATTCTAGACAAACAGGACCTCTGGATCTTATACTCTTTTATCAACAGGCATGGTCAGCAGCTGTCCACCCCAAACCCTCCTTTGAAAGATGAAGAATATATTTCCCTTCCCTTTGGGTCATGGCCTTTGATCACAAGTCTGGGATCTTTTGTGTAATGGATGTTTGTGTAACCAACCCCCCACCCCATCCCAGGGAAGTCTTCTTATCATCACGAGAGGTGGCAATTCAGACACTGGGATCAAATCTGCATTATGAGGAGGAAAAAGATCATTCATGCTCCTAAACTGCTAATTGTCCTGACAAGAAGCAAGGTAAATGAAAGGTCACTTCACATCCTTATGATTGGCCACAAAAACCAAGCACCAGCTTCCTGCAGCACTTTCCTTGCACTGAAACTATGAGTCTTCTCTGCATTTTTGTCATACAGTGTCTGGAATTTGTTCCCCGTCTGAAAAAAAGAAAAAAAGAAAAGCTTTGCATTAACTAAGTGCCCATTTACAGATGGAAGTGTAAAGCCCAGAGTTTCTGGAGCAAAGATGGTACGAAACTTTGGCATAGATCTGGGGGAAAACCTAGTGTCGAGCTTCTTGAACAGAGCTGAAAAAGTATCACTTTGCACATCCAGTGGATTGGCCACTGTTCTTAACTGGGTGGATTTGTTCGGTCTAGGTACAGATAGCATCCGTATGTTCACTAAGGCATACATCACTGTACATTTCTCATTCATGGGAAATACATAGGGAAGGATGAGAGAAGAAGTAGGGCGAAGTAGGGCTGTAGCATTACAGAGGTATGAGCCCACAGAAACAGTCTCACTAAAAGTGTTCACATGTGAATGTGTTACATTTGCCTCCTCCACCTGATGCCCCCTAATATACTGAAGAATTACTCTCATTGGGCATGTTGGCTGGGGGGTGGGTGGGGAAGGCAGGGAGGGAATTGCAGTGCAGCCAGGCTAGAGGAGACCGTACCTGTGCTAGCAGGTTCATTTCAGCACCTCTCCTGAATTCTAGCATTATGAAAGAGGAAGACATCTCTAGCTGCTTTCTCTAAGCCAGGGGTCGTTTTCTTACAAGCCCTTAGCATCTCTACCTTTTGTTCTGACTTGGTTGGGTTGATATTTAGCCAAATCTAGGGAGATGGAAAAATCTAGTGACCTGTGTCTTAGTGCTGAGACATATTTGGGCATGTGTCAATGAAAATGCAGGTGCTGAGGGTGGAAGCAATGGTGAGTGGGAGGAATCTACAATCCCTTCCATGCATTCGAATAGAAAAATATTGATTAGACCGGCGTTCTGACTGAAAAGGCTTTCATCCACAGCTTTGTTGGAGGAAGGGCTGCCTTGGTTTCATGTTTGTAAGAATGTCTTGTGGTAAATGTTACGCATACATGGGAATGGCATTTCTCTGACACTCATAGGGAGCTAATTTTGTGTTCTCACAATCTTTTCAGGAGGAACATATTGATGCGCCTGTTGAAGATCCCTTATCCAAAAAGCAGGGTGAGTGCTGATCAAGTAGTCCTTGATTCTTTGGTTATTCTCCTTGTTAAATAGGGTGAGACAGTTCGAGCAGGAAATGTGGAAGATTGCTTTAGAGCTTCCAATTTGGCTTTTAGACCAAGATTTTGCCTAATCTGCAACGTTTGTTTGCCAGGATGGTTCCGATTTGGCTAATGGCTATTATTAATTTGGCCACATGGGAGCAGGAAGTACAACCATACCATGTGACAAACAGGTTACTCTAACAACCCCCTTAAAGCATGTGGGAATTGTAGGGTAGCTAGTTCATTCTATTACCTAATATAGAGACATTCAGAGGATGGAGGAAAGGGACAGTCCTCGAAACTTCTGGACAACTGGACCATTGACCAATGAGGATGGAACAGAGTGATCTGGGCCCAAATCAATCTGTCTTTTTGCATCTAGACAGGGAAAACCAATTGAGTCCTAATGATGAGTTGCTTCGACCCAAGATGGAATTTCCTAGCTATAGACCAGAGGATGGAACTTACAAATCAATGTGGTTTATTTTCTATTGTAGTCCATTGGTATTCATGAATTATCTTGTAGTCCAAAGTTTGTGAAGTCAACTTTTATCTCTTGCTGCCTTTGGGGTAAGTTTGAGGGAACTCTGGATCACATTTAACCAAGTCATGTAAAAGCATAGCAGCTGGAATCATGTAACATGCTAAATTTGGTTAGTTTTAAGCTTGGTTAGATTTTTACTGTGTTGTACAGACCCACCCCATTTTATTATAGTTCAATATATTACATGAGCCTGGGTTAGGGTTAATTCAGTAACCAGACTAAATGGGTTGTGTGAACATAGCCAATGGGTAATGTACAAATAAATAAATAAATGCATCAGTGCAAATGCACTGACAGTCTGTATGGATTTATCACACACATACAAAATACATAATTAATATTGCATGGTGCATCCTTGCAGCTCCCTCTGAATTTCTTGACATGGTTTCTGCTGATTAATACTTGGCAGGAAGGGGCAATCTTGTGAGCATAGGGGTGTGTGTGTGTGTGTGTGTGTGTGTGTGTTTTAGTAGTGAGGAGAGCATTGCCTTCCAATCCACATCTGCCTCTGTGGATAAACAAAGCTTGTCTGGTCCTCACCCCTGAGGCTCGCCTCCAAGCCTGGAGGAACAGCACTGGCTTCAAATGCAGACAAAGTTTCACACGCTGTGACCCTACAGCAATTAAGGAGTGACTAGAGGCTCATTTGCAGAAGCTGTTACCCCATATGATTTCTCAGAGAGGGGTGAACCTAGCCCTTCTCCTCCCCACCCCACATTAAGCTTCATCTACCAAGGGCAAAGACATATGTGATACAATGATTTAAAGACGAAAGACTGTGATGCCACCCACCTTGCCAGCACACAGCCCTAGGAAGAAGCTACGCCCACACCTATAGATCATAGTGATTGGATGAACCCATATGTTTCCTTTTATCTCCAAGGTGGCGGTGGTGTTAGTTGACACAGGCCAATCCCAGTTGGCTTCCATTGGGTACAAACATGTTTTTTCTGAGCAAGTGGGGGTCAGCCATATGATTTGAAGGGCCATAATTCAGGGGTTCAAGCTGATTCTTTGAATGATGAAGGTCCCATACTTAAACCACCGATGCTTAGAAGAAGTCAACACTAAACTATTCTCACTGCTCTTAATCTTGATCAGTTCATGGGGGATCCTCCTGAAATACATTTATTGGAAGATTGAAGCAGAACCTAAACTTCTTCCACACTTCTGGAGTCTTCCAAAATGAAGAAAGCTGTGCTAGGAATGTATTTTGTATGGCGGAGCATTCCACCACCTGTGTTCTGAAGAGCTGGAACCCTGGAAAGACTTGACAGCTTTCTTAAAGACTGGATCACTGAGCTCTCTGGCTAATATCAAAAAGCCCTGATAGGAGTCAGAGCTGGTTAATACTTGGATGACAGATCACAGGAAAATCCCAGGGCTATAAGCTAGATCAGAATGGGGGTAAAAAAAAAAAAATTCTGGAAGAAGGAAATAGCATGCCACATCGTATGGTGGCCGAGAAAACTACATGGATATAACCTGAAGTCAGCAGGGGTCAAGTTCTACTCGAAGGTGACTCTCTCTTTTATTTTTAGTGGATTGGCCATTCATCACTTGTCTTGCCAGAAGGTGCATTTCTGAACCAAAGTGAACACAAAACAAGTTACTCAAAGCTGTCCAATGGAGAAAAAAGGCTACTGAGGATAAGCGGGCCCTCAATGAAGCTCCGTTTGGGAGATGCTTAAATATTAGGACACATGGCTCCTTTGTGCTTTTATGTCTTCAGGCAGAATTCCTTTCTCACCAAAAAGATATCAGCACATTTTGCACGGAGATAAAAGGCAGCCTATTTTGTTGACTGGGTTCACACGTCCCGTTGAATCAGGGTTTGCTTGCTGTTCCTGAGCCATGATAGGCTGTGCTGTATTGTCATTGTGCCAGCATTGACCTAAACCAAAACCAAGCCAACCACGTTATGTTTAACAAAAAGCTTGAATCCAGACAGTGGATCCTTCTATCTCCTTGATCGCTTGAATTAACTGCAGAAAATGTTTCAAATAAATAAAAAGGAAGCTAAATGTATGCCGTGGGCAAAGGCCATGCTAGATTTGGTGCAAACTGTTCCATGGTGCATGGAGTATTTAGCATTGGGGCAAATGTTTGAAATGCTGATTTGATCTTTGCATCTGAATATAGATGAGCGTACTCATTCTGACTCAAAAGAAGGCTATGCTAAGGAGAGGCTGCTAACTCTGTAGGGCTAGAAGACACTCCTGTTTTCAGATGCACCGGGACAGAGATCTGCATCAACTGGTAGAGAAAGGAATGTCTGTAAGGCTGAGCATACCATTAAATGCTAGTCAGCATCTTTTCTCCCTTGAGGCACTTTCTACCCTGTGGTTTCTTTCATATATTGCAGCCCCACTTTTCTGAAAGATTTTAAAGCATCTAAAGAATCCAGTTTGTTACAATGCTTGGATAAATATACATATGGTGGTAGAATTAATGAAATAAGACTATGCCAGGAATTCAGGGAAAAAATGATTTGCTATATGATCCGACTGTCTTTTTTCTTCTTGCTTTCTGCACCCATATTATATACATTTATTGCTGAATATTAGTATTTTAATCCAGCAAAAAGTCTGCTACAATCAAATGGTAAGGTATCCCAGAGCTCTTGATTAAGATTTTAACATACCCATAATATACACACTCACACAGGTACACATCTGAGATTTTTTTCTCTGAATTAGCAGACCTGAACTAAACTCCTGTTTACATTAAATGTTCTTCATTCCATCAATATAATCTAGGTGTATAATGTTTTTTCTTCTTGTTATTGCAATTATTAAACCCATAAGTTTTTTTTAATCTAAAATTCATAGTTGAGTAATATCTTGATTAGATACTCAAGTAAGCTCTTGAGGTCCCCAGAATTCTTCATCAGGTGAGATACTACAGAAGTAGGAGACCAAGAAAGAACAGCAGCCGCTAAAATTATTCTGCTGTTTCAAGCCATAAGAACTAGAAGTCAGAAATCTTTCTTGATTCTTTTTATTAAATAAATTTTAGAGATATTGCTAGCCGTAGACGTTATGGCAGCAGATGATCATTCCAAAGAAATACAATTGCATGTATTGTAGAATCTGGTATGGAAAAACCAACTGCAACTCCTCCCTGCAGGAGTTGCTGATGTTTGCTGCCACCTTCTTAGCATGGTCGAATTTGGCATGCAAATGCAGAGTTTGAAAGTAGAAGGATGAGTGATATATGGCAAGATAATAATATGATGCTTTGGAAGCATCTGGTATCTATATGAAGCTGTGGTTTCTTCAAGCCAGGCCAAGAACTTTCTATGGTACTTGGGATACATCAGCAATTACTGCTAGAGTAGAAAACACTGGACATGTTATTTGCTTGCAATGAGCAAAACTTATTTCCAACACAGCAAGGTTGACCATGCCTAGAGGAGATTACAACGCAGAGATGGTTAAAATAGGTTACAGTGGCTAAGGGATTGAAATTCAAAATCCAGGGCATGCAGAACTACAAATATTAAGCAAGTATTATCTACAGCAGAATCTATAAATAGTTTGCCTGATCTTTTGGCAAGTGGCTGCTGTGGCAATGACCGTTTATTTCACCTTCCAGCTTCTAATTTTGTTTTAACCCTTATAGCCCAGCAAGAACAATTTAGAAGTTCCACATTTGTCCGGCTTATACCAGAAAGGGGGTGGGAAGAAAGTTTCTTATCTTATAACCCAACTAAAATTGATGTTTGGAATCCTTACTCAAGAAGAAACCATATTTAGCAGCAGAGTGTTTCATATCCCAAAGGCACCTGGTTCAGTCACGGGTACTTCCAGATACTGGATGAGATGGTGGATTCCAGGTGGGCCAAGAATCTGTCTCAGAAGGTAGATTCATACAGTCTTAGATCAGAACAGTGCAAGTGAGATCTGTTACAATAATGTCAGATCTTTCTAACATACTCTATTTTTAGTTCATTAGCTTACATGGTTCTTAATAACCAGTTTATTACTCTACTTTTTATTCAATGCACTAAGCCAAAATTGAACAATCCCTCTTAGACTTAGCAGTGAGTGAACTGCATTTTATAGGGACCAATAAGGCTTGTACCATCTCTGACTCAGCCTTTCAGTTTGTTGCACCCATAAACAACTCTCTCCTTGGAAACTCAGTTATAGATAGTTTATGCATTTCCCAAATAAATAGAAATACATAAAGGAAGGCAAGAAAAAGACTCCCAATTCAGCCAGTAGAAATTTTGCTTCTCATGCATGAATAGAAAGAAGTTAACTTCGCTGATGGATGTATCTTTTAGCATCCTGCCTTAATAAAAATTTGCATTTTGCACAAGAGCAGATTTAACCTCAAGAGGGCACCCATTTGTAAATGACTTCTTGTCTTCAGTCTGGCAGATATTCAAGTGTTAACATGCCAGAAGTCTTCCATCTGAACCCTCAGGCATCTGAAAGTCAGGGCATCATGGATTGTTTTAACAAGAGAATACACAAAGAAAGGGAGTTTAGCCAAGAATTTTATATTGGAGGATGTTTGCCAAAGATCATTTATGAGATTACCCAGACTGCACCTCTCAGCCACCCTCAAAGTTCATCACACTTCTCAGAAACACTGTTAAATTAATTTATAATTAGGAGTTAATTAAGAGGAGAGATGCAGAGATAGAAAGAGATGTGTATATTCACTTTTTTATAAGTATGTTGGGCAGGATGAAATTATAAGCAGTGAAGTTAAAAGAAAATAGAATGCAAAAAGCAAAATGTGTAACAGTTATTACTTAAAGATATTCACATCTGTAAAATATGAAAAAACACTAGCTTTGAAATCTGTACATGAGCCCACTACACCCAAAACATCTTATGCAGAATGAAATCAAGATGATGTTTTATCCAAATATATATTTGAACACATTGCACTGAATTTTTAAAGTTTTTTTCAATTCCTCAGGAGGAAAAAGGAAGTATTATGGTGTTTCTTTTAAAAAAAAAGAAGTGTTGATGCATCTCTTCTGAATGCTGGATCATTTACAAGCCCCATTCTCTCCTTTAATTTTGTCTGGCCCAAAACATGATGAATTCCAGGCTCTTCCTTCCAAAAGGAGTGGGAAGAAGGAATGCTTGAGGGATTCAACATTGAAAGGGATGATAGTACAGATCTTCCTTGATCTGCAGCTTTCTATCTCTGGCAGTTTGAAGTAACAAGACCTTTCAATAAGGCCAGATGGAGGACAACAGCTAAATCTTGAACCCTGTTGGGTTTTTGCCCAAATGACATCAAACCAGCTTCAGGTGTTTTGGTGGCTAAGCCAAAAAATTAAATGGTCCATACCAACATCTACATCCAGGAACCGATAGGAAGTTGGACAGCATTTCTACATGAGTGAAGGAACCTCCATGGTGGCTGAAAGCAGCAGGCTAGCTTTGAAGACACAGGAAGCAACCCGTGAAAAGCAGGCAGTTCTGCTTTCTAGCATCTTGCTGCTGTTCACACCAAGCATTTGCCACTGGAGGCAGCCATCTCATCTTGTCTAACAGTAGAGCCAGCTATGGCAAGGCAGATGATGGCTGGTGGAAAAGCAAGTGACCAAATTCCAGGGAAGCAGGGAATATCGCCCCACGAAGAAACCCTGCCTTCAACATCCTTAGTCCAAGCTTGCCAAGTGGGGCTTCTACTAACATTCACTTGAATGCGCAAGGACCATTTGCTTACATCAAATGCATTAAAATCCCCATTTCAACGTTATTGCCTAGTATAGTGAGATCAAGCATGGATTACGTAGAGCTGAAAGATAGTAACTGGGGTCACAGACTGTGCTAAACCATAGTTTAACAGTTTAACTATGCTGTGATGGCCTGGAGGCCTGATGGAGGCTCACATTGTCGGGATTGGCTGGTGGGATAATCGATACTGCTCCCATCATCTTGAATTGTGTATAGTCTTTTTATATAGAATTGTTATCAGCTAACTTTAATATGGATATTTATATTTTTATTATTTTACTGTTTTGGATTTTAATTGAGCTGTCCACAGTCGCCCTTTGGGGGAGGTGGGCAGCATATAAATTTAATAATTAATAATAATAACTACAACTTACTGAACAAACCATTTTCCCTTAGACTGCCTAACACATGATGCCCAAACCAAACCAAACCAAACCAAACCAAACCAAACCAAACCAAACCAAACCAACCAAACCAAACCAAACCAAACCAAACCAAACCAAACCAAACCAAACCAAACCAAACCAAACCAAACCAAACCAAACCAAACCAAACCAAACCAAACCAAACCAAACCAATTGCATTGTGTCTTAATATGCTGGACGAACCAGGCTGCTGCCTCTTGGGTATAGTTGTACATGGTTTTGATGTAACAATTGGCTGGGACTATGCTATTTATTTTTCTTTCAGACCCCAGTGGTCTAAGACAAATTTAGCTAAGAAAAAGAACATGTCCACCAAGAAAAGGTAGTGGTGGTTGGAAGGGGGCCCATGTTGTTAACAGCCATCTCTCAGAAGTTCTGTAAACAATTACAATAAGGAGACCCACAAGTTGAGCTTGTGTTGACAAGGCTAGCAAGATATAGCCAGCTGCGAAATCTTACTGATCAGGTATTTAATCCTTTTTTGGGTTCCCATGATCCGCTGTGCTGTAGGCTAACCAGAGGGCAGGAATCACAACATGCTAGCTTAAAATGTGGTTGACTTCGTTGTGGTTCGGTGGATCATACAAGTATAGCCCGCTGCATGGAATTTGTCCCTACTGTCCTTTCACATAATGAAATCTCCTCTGGCTCTCTCAACTCTCCACAGGAGCATTGGCAATATAACTGTGTTAATCATCAATCCCCTAAGACATCCTTCCCCAACCTAGGCTGTTTCTAGAATTCAACTCCGAGAATTCTCAGTAATGGTTGTGCTGGCTGGGGAATTCTGGGAGTCAAAGTCCACACTACTGGAGAGTGCAGATTGCAGAACACTCATTATCAGCAACATACAACTGGCACGGACAACTGGAAAGCTTGTGCAAAGAAATGACACCAATCAGCTTCCTCCAAAAGTCATATGCCAATTTTAACAGTTTATTTGTTTTAAGTACAGTGAAGAATGTGTACAGATCTACACGTAGTCCTGTAAAGGAAAGAAAGAAAAATACCTGCAAGGCTACTTGCTTGTCCACAGCAACATTTTCCCACCTTAAGCACATTTTTCTTGGGGTTTTTTTTTTTTGAAGAGAAAGAGGGAGGGGGAGGGAGGGGAGAGAGAGAGAGAGAGAGAGAGAGAGAGAGAGAACGTGCATTTGCTTACTCTAGCACATTCAGAATTGAAAAGAAAATGAAGCTTCTTTCAAGGGTGATATCAAACAATCTACAAATATAAATGAGTTGATTTCATCAGACCATTAAACTTCTTATGGGATCAGAAGAAAAACTGCAATGCAAAGCAATTGAGCGAGCATGCAACTCTTTTTCACGGCCAGGTTCCTCCTCGCTCTGCTACGTTTCTCCCACAGCTGGATGCTGATGCTATAGAAAAGCTTTGGCCAGAAAGGAGAGCACTGGCTTCTCTTCCCTCGTGAGAAGAAGGAGATTAGAGGACATATAATTGACGGGGATAAGAGGACACCCACTTCTCTATTAAGTGAATAAAAGATAACCTGCTACTGCATTAATAGCCTACATCCAACATGATTACGTGTGTCTCCCTGCATCAGTCTCTGGCTTGAGAACTGACATTTATGGAACAAAGGCACTAGGACTTGAGGCACAGGAACAGAAAACCGCACTCCTCTCTTCAGCAACCTTCCTCCCCGGAAGCCAAACACGAGAGAAATCCACCAGTGTTTTCAGTCTTTAGGCAGAAAGAAATGTCCTCTTCTTCCCAGCATTTTTTTTTTTTTAAATACGATGAACCTTTTCTCCTGAAAAGCTTTGCATAGCGTGGGCTATTCTATAAGCCTCTCTCATTTCTGGAAGCGTTACTGGTATCTCATCTTCATCAGGAATAAAACAACACCACTATTCTCAGAGGAGAGATTTCAGATATCTATGTCGAACTGGGCTTCTTCACCTGTGAAAGACAGAAACGACTGAGGAAATCTCAGTTTCATGTGCATTCACTGGATGCCACGTATACTGAAAGTATCGCTCCTCCAAGTTTTCCTTAACATAGAGAAGGATCACGCTCTACTCGTTCCAGTTTTAACTCTGGTCAGTCATTTCAAAAAAACTTGCATAACATGTTTTTCAAGAAGTAGTGATGAGATATAAAAAAAAAATAAAGTGAGTGCAACTTTAGGAAAAGGAACATACACATAGTAGTCGGCAACTTATAATCATTCAACAGTCCAGTCTGGCAAGGGACCACACAATAGCATTATTGCTTTGAAAGCTGGCGGTCCAGAGACAGAATAAGCCTGTAATCTTTGCAAAGTTTGTTTCAATCTTCCCAGCAGAGAACAAAATGTCCCCTTTAATAAAATATCTTTGGTTACTAGTTTCAATAGTTGTTTTGCTGCGGTAAAGCAGTCTAGCAAGACGCTCAGAGCTGAGCAATTCCAGGAAACTTTACCAGTCTCATCTTGGTTCATTTGCAACCACAATCTATAATTGTAGGACCTATTTTGTTTAGGCAAAACAAAAAAACATATGTACACCCAGCACTCTTGGGACCAAACCACAGTTCTGACATGAAAGCTATCCTAATATATTCTGAAAACTCCTTGCTTTCTCTCTCTTTTTCTCTCTTTCCTCCTCTTCCTCTTCTTCTATATTAGTTTGTATTAGTTTTTATGTTCCCCTTAAAGCTTTTAATAAAAAAATATTTTAAAAAATGAAAACTCCCTGAGAGCGTTAAGCAGTTAAAAATCTCATTCACTATAGGCTCTCTCTCTATAAGATTTATTGCGCTGAAATGTACTGTTACATAAAGGTTTTTGATGGAAGCTGTAAAGTGGGCATATAAAAGTTTAAAATAAAGAAAAAATATAAATTAAGACCCATCTTGTCAAACATGCCCTTCCTCACAGCCTCCAGAAAGATGCCTATGGAATGTCCATAAGCAGGAAAGCAAAGCAAATTCCATCTCTGGTATTCAGATACACAGCTTCCGAACAAGGAAGAAACACGATCAAAAGCTGCTGATGGGCTGCGCTTCCTCTATAATGATCTAATCTCCTTTCCTAGCATCTAAACCACCTATCACCACATTTCGTAGGAAACTCTACATATTCATTAATTATACCTCACATTGACTGAATCGCATTTCCTACATTTCTTTATTACTCAGTGTTCTCTCTTCTCTTTTGCTAAAGCTATGGCAATCCTCTTTTTAGGGCCCAAAACTCTACTCTGACAAAATACTATTCTGACTCTGGTAAATAGAGAAAAGCATGAGCCAGTGATTTGTTTAGATGTGCAACCTGAGGTACAGCATTATTCTGAATCCACAGGCCAACTTATTCTGAACACAAGATAATGGTTTGGACCTAGACTTACATCACCGGTAACCCAACCCACCATCCATGCCCTGTGACCTCTACAGGGCTGGCTTTAGGCTTCAGTGGGCCCAGATGCTAATTCTGCACTAAAAGAACAGCCCTTTTTCTTTGAAGTAACTGATACAGTTACTGATGAAGAATTGTGCAGGAAATTTAAATGGAACTTCATAGGCTCAGTGCCCCTGGCAGCAGTAATCTTAGGACATCGGAGACATGGAGTCCTAGGCCTGTGGCTACATGGGGCTACACGGTACCCATGAAATCTCACATGATCAGCAGACCCAAGACTCACAGTGGACCATCTATGGTGCTTATGGAGACTGATGGATAAAAACTGAGCAGACTGTGTTTGTTTGGCACAGGGAAAGTCATTGTCTGTAACCCAACCCACCAACCACGCACTGGAATTTGTACAGGTGACTACACACCTAAGCCTGGTTTCTCGTCATCAGCAGGGATGAGGTTGGTCTCGGTCTGGAGCTCATCCATACTTGGACTTGTAACACCTGGAATGTCTGGAAGATTGCAAGGTGGTGTTTTGGCAACTGGAGAATTTCGGCACGCCATTAAAAATTTGCGGTCATAAATAATGCGGGTACCTAAAAGAGAAAGATATCCATAAATTACTACTTTCCTCAGAGGGTTAAGGAACCAAATTTTACTCAGAAACAAATTCCAGTTAACCTGCTGTATTATCTAGACTGTACTTTTAACATTTGACAGCCTCTGTCACAAAGGATCGCTCTCCTTCTCAATCAGGGTTCAATTTTGGCTTGTTTTCACACCATAGCTTAGTCTTTCTCCTTTGCTCTTTAAGACTGGATAGAACCAGGTTGCTTTACGTTAAAAAGCAGAAACTTCTGAATCCCTGTAATGCAGTATAAAAGAACAGGAAAGGGAAGGATTATGCACAGAAGCCCAGAGACTTGCAAAATTTGTTGAGGTTCATTATAACCCATGGTCATAAAACCATGGTTTCCCACAACAATGAAAGCTGGCCAGTAAATCTGTCTTTATGATAAATGGTCTGAAGCACACATGATTAGCAACAGTGACTGAAAAGCGAGCAGCATAAAATCATTGCTTAGGTGCAGGTGTGTCTGGACAGTTTTACAAGGAGGAGTGCATATCAGCCTTGTTTTCCCTTTTTAGGCCAGAAGAACAGAACAAGCAAGGAAGCAAAACGAGGGATGAGGTGCCCGCTTCTTTGTAAAATTGCAATGGATGAGGCTGTGCAAAGGTTGCTAATGGATCTGGTTCTTCTGCTTATTTCAGGGTCTACTCAGTCATTCAGCATTGCTGGTTCTTCTTGAACAGCTACTTGCCATCCAGCCCTCAAGAAAAAAGAAAGGCAGAGGCGATCCCACCACATAGGAGTCTCAATTACCTTTCCTGCGCCGCAAACTTTTCCAGATATTCTCGACCATGAGAAAGGTCTCAAGGGAGACCATTAGAGCAGGAAGCAGACAAAGTCCATTTCTTGCCATTTTATTTATTTATTTATTTAGATTTCAAATTTAGTCACCGCCCATCTCAGGCAAAGAGCGACAGGTATTTTTATGTGTGGCCACTAGAAGGAGCCTTGGACTCAACCCTCACTTTGCTTCTGAAAGAGGCAGTAACAAAGGCATTTGCAAGTCCTCTGGCTGGGCTGAGAAACTGACTCCTTCCAGCTTTGAAATATATATTCTGTATCAGGGCAATCAAGTACTGAACAGCCACCAGTCTTAGCTCTTCACCCGTGCGTAGAGCAGGCTACACGCTTTTTAAAATTTTCAACCGTCAGCATGTAATTTATCCGTTTGCCATTTCAATAGAACCAAGAAAAAAAGTGCAAGGCTTCCTTTTAAAAAATTAGACTGCGCAGTAATAGCAGAGGAATCACTACAGCTTATTTTGGCTATGCGTTCTTTTCTGTTTTAAGAACTTGACATTTTCATATGCTCAGTTCACCTTCAGCGCACCTGCACTACATCTGCGGTCAAGACCCACACCATTTGCTATTATGACAAACTTTTTCAGTATACATCCAGTAATATTATGTTTCTACTCAGTTCTGAGCAGGATTCCTTCTGACTGTGCAATTGCCCTCCAGCAGAAATGTAATGACGGAGAATTAAGAGGAAAATTGCGTATATTTTCAGAATTTGCATTCAACACTGGCCAGGCCAAGCAGCTTCCAAATATAACTTTTAAGAACAAAACACTTAAAAACCCAAGCCAAGAAAATCAGGACTTTTTTCCCCTAGGGCTTAATGTTAAATCCAGCAGCTTCAAGCTTCCAGGTCCGCAGCATGAAAACTTGCCTTATTTGTAAACTTTATGGTGGTCGTTGACCGATTCAAAAACAAACAGCCCCCCCCCCCCACAAATTCTGAGGCAGCAAGTAAAGACTATAATAAAACTTAATAATTCTAACACTGAAGCGGTCAAATTATGACATATTTCACAAATAGCGAAACAAAACTTAGCCACGTTCAGAGAAATCAAACCACATTGATCAGACAGTAAATAAAATGGATCTGGGTGGCCTGGAAATCTGACTAGATGGAGAGGTATTAGCTGCAACTTTGTAATAAGAGCAATATAGCAAAGTGTGGGTTAATGTTTCAGGAGTGCCTTAGATTTAATTAAATTTCAGTAATAAAAAAAGGCAGGATGGGATTGTGGTCCCCAAGACTTTTGGTGTGGCCCTCAGTGCTCTTCAAAAAGTTGCTACTGAATTGGATTTTTAAGCACTAGATGATTAAAAATATGAGGATAATCATAATAATTGCTTTAAATTAGCTCAGTTTTAATTACGTTTATATTTAAATGCAAAGCAATGATGCTTAGTTGCCTGGTTTTTGGCCAGAGCCCACCTACTCTTGGGAGTGTAGGCCCTGACCTGCTCCTCTAAAGCTGGATGCTCTCTGAAGTATCACCCCCGGATCTTGTGGTGAGGGTAGGAGGCAGTCTGAGGGTGAACTGAACTGAACTGAAGAACTGGATGCCTACTTGTCTGCCTTTCGAGGTAGTCCAAACAGGAAACCAAACCATGAATACCAATGCTATTTTTACTGTAAGCTTACAGTAAGAGAATCTTACAAGTCTGAAAGAAATTCCCCCCTCCTCTGCCTCTACTTTCCAGAGAACGAGGGACGGTCCTTTCTGACACGCTTTCTCCACCCCCATCTTTCCTCAGAACTCAGATTTCTCTCATCGGACCATTGTCTAGGCTGCGTCTCTTCCTTCTGTCTCCCAAGGTTGTTCTCACTGCCCATTACATCCTCTAACTCAGAGGCACCTTTTGCCTTTCTCAAAAGGACCACCGGGTTTATGTCACTGGCATTTGCAAATGGCATGCAGTTGGCCCTCTGCCACAAGTTCTCTTGGTGGCCTTCAACAAATCACTCATAGTATTTGCAACCAAAACTGCCAAAAAGCAAGACCTTGAAACACGCACACACACACACACACACACACACACACACACACTTTCATAAAGAGGCACTGCATTGACATGCAAATCAACCATCAGTCATGTTGAAGACAGAAAGCGAAAATGAACATCTGGAAGAGGGCTGGAGAACCTGTGGCCCCTACTCTTGTCATTCCCACTGGCCAGGGCAGTATTATGGGAGCTGTAGTCCAGCAGCATCCAAAAGGCTCTGGGATTCTCACTTCTCCTCTTAAGGAGAGCCGTGCTTGTACGTTTATACCAAGAAGCACGGCTCTCTCTAACTATCTAAACACTGCCGCCAAGTAGCACCATTTCCTTGGTTATATTTCAACCAAACCTTCTTGTCAAACAACTTTAAAAAATGGTTTATGTTGGACGATGAAAAACCAGATCCTCTGTTTGGAGGAACTAGAGCTAAATTGTTTTCCACGCCATTTGAAATTGGCGCACTTCCAGAGACGGGGTGGGTGGAGTGGGGAGGAATTCAACGGTTGGGAATCACCAGCTCAGAGCTCCACCCGATATTAAAAAGCAGTGAATCAGGGTCCGCAGACAAGCGGTCTTGCTGCTTCTGATGCCTGCCAGCTGCTGGAACGCCTGCAGAACAAAGCCAGTTTTCCTAGAAATGTTGTCACTGTACCAGTTATTACAAGAACGTTTCATAACGGGTTCACTGCAGGTCTGTATCCCTGAGTTTATATTCAGCCACATGCTCAGAGTTTTGTTTGTTTAACCAAACATAGCCAGACAGGGTTAGAAATGGAGGGCTTTGACATATCTTCAGTTGCTGGGGGCGGGAGGGGGACATTCAGTCATTTACTCCCTGGGTAACTGCTTTCTAAGAACAGGAAAGAGTTGGGCCTACTGGATGGGATTTCTTGCTCTTTTTCTTTGGAAAGCAGATCTCCCTGTATTGCATTCATACAAAACATACGCATAGATCGTCTAGGTATGGATCGGACATATGGAACATGTTGTGCTGTTCTGTTAATGCCAGTCTCAATATTTACGCTTCTGCCAAGGGGGATTCCAAAGATGTTCCTTGGTGACAAGCCAATTTACTGAAGATTTTCTGCAAGCCACACAAGGAGAGACTACAGCTCCTGGATACTGTTTTAGGTTTCTAATACAGCTTTTGGTAGTTCAGTATCTGGTTTTTCTTGGAGATGATGTGCGGACAAAGATGCTAGATATTGGACCAGAGATTTTCTGAAGGCAAAACAGCTGCTCGGCCCATGAACAATATGGCTTCATTCAGTGCAGAATCTTTATTTTTTTTCTTTGTCGTCTTTGTTAAGTTGCACAGAATATACACCACAAAAATCTGTCTGTCTCATACTCTAGGCCAGTGTTTCTCAACCTTGGCAACTTTAGGATGTGTGGGCTTCAACTCCCAGAATTCCCCAACCACCATGGGGAATTCTGGGAGTTTAAGTTCACACATCTTAAAGTTACCAAGGTTGGGAAACACTGCTGAGGCCAGTGTTGTCCAAACTTGGCCACTTTTAAGATGAGTGGACTTCAACTCCCAGAATTCTGGCTGGGGAATTCTGGGAGTTGAAGTCCACTCATCTTAAAGTGGCCAAGTTTGGACAACACTGGCTTAAGCCATCTGTTTGCTTCAGGAAGGCATGTTGGATAGCATGCTTCTCCCAGTGAAGCATTCCATTTTATTCTATGGCCATTTCATGCAGGAAACAGTAGTTGGGAAATTTCATCTGCAAACAACAGATGGAAGTTTCTTTTATCAGCGGACATCCCAAAACAGATTCACATCTTATTTTACAACCTCTACATGTTCTTATCTGCATGGAGATCTAAAGCCAACCTGGTGCTCCCAGATGCATTGGCTTGCAATGGCCAAGTCTTTTCAGAAGAACACCATGCTGGCTGGATATTCTGGGAGAGGGGGCTCAACCCATCTAGACAATGCTGGCTTGGAGAAGGTTGACCTGAGTCTTTATGAAAAGGAGGTCTCCCTGGACAATAGTGGGTCCCCCTTAATAGCATGTTCAGAAAGGGGAACAGTGTAATGGCCTGTGGGAATCACCTTGGGAGACAGGAGGAAGAGCCGCAGACTAGACAACTGTCATGCAAAAAGGTATCTCAGCCCACAGAAGGAAAAGGGGTGTGGGAAGCATTTCAGAAGGGACCTTCCCTAGTTCATTGGAGAGTAAAAGGAAAGGAGGGGAGAAATACTTTCAGTCTTGCAAGATTCGGTTCATGTACGCTTACAATAAAGAACAGAGTTAGCGCTCATAGTTGTGCTTCTTGTCTGGAACGACCTTGAAGGGCTAACAAACAGTCTTACTTTCTTTGATTCACCTCTCATTTGCCCCCAAACAGCCAATTACTTCCAACTACCACTGTGCCTGGGTGTAATCTTTTTCTGCTGTGGTTGTAACAGGCTTCAGAAAAGCCAAGCCTGTGAACTTTTCCAAGGCTACCACATGCTGAAATGTTTGTCATGAGCAGGTCCCTCCATGCCATTAGCATAAATGTTGGGACACTGGTCATACTGGCCAAGTTCCCAGTGGCAATCTGAGACTGTTAAAAACAAACCACAAATAGGACCATCAGCCATTGATCTTATTGGGCAGCAGCAAAGGCGTGTTCCTTCTTCTGAGGACTGAGGGATCTTCCTTGGGTCAAGGAGAGACAATTTCAATAAATTAAGGCTTGAAAAGAAAAAGGCATAACTGATGGGACTTTAACGGCCACGTTCGAAACCACACTTCCCCATCGGACATACGAAGAGGCAATTTCAGTCACACATTTGTCCTCACTTCTCCCAGGCTCAGCTTTAGAGCAGAAGGAAAACAATAAGTTTTAGTCAAGTTAGCAGTTTGCATTATGCAAACTCAACCTGCTAGAAAGAGAAAGGTTTGGGAAAGTATAAGCAAATCACTATCTTGACTCATTTTTTAGGAGAGTAAGGGGCACGTGGATCAATCTGCCTCTCTGCATTTGGCCAGGGACAAAACATGATTGATAGGCAGCACAACAGTGCTATCTTCAGATTTATGATCATTGGTTATCTTCCCCCAGTGCTCAGCTCACGAACTGACCTCGTCCCTTCTCAGTTGTCTCTTCCAACTGTCCCTCACAGCAGTGTGTCAGTCCTCACCTCTCTCCCACTGTGTTCTAGCTCAGCTCCAGGAATACCTTTTCTGCAAAAACTTTTCATTCCCAAGGCTTACTCCCCAACACTGTAGCTAGTCTAGAAATGGGATGACCTGTGTTCATTCACTGTGTTCGCAGAAGACAGGTCAAAATCTTAACTTAAGGGTTAATCATAAGCTTTTTGCTTCCACTCCCGACCACCGGTTCTGTCATGTGGGAATATACTTGCTGTGCCAATGGACCATTAATATTTCATCTGTTTGACCAAGTGGGCTATAAACTATGAAAAGTTATGTTGCAAAGCTTCTAAGACGACCCAGGATTATTTCTCTTCTTTGCTAGGTCTGAGCACACTTCAAAGAAGCAAATATTGCTTTTTTCATGATCATTATAGTCAGACGGTTTGTCTTCCACCACACTTTGTTCTCTTTTTCACCTCCCGAAGGGTGGAGGGGATCATTAGCAACCATTCAATAGAGTCTGCAGGCAGTCATTTTCCTGGTATTATGGACATTCTTCTGCTCTAGAGTCACAGGCAAAAGCATTCAACACCCGCTCACCCTCTCTACATTTTAAAGACTGGTAGCCAGGAGCAGCAGGGACACCATTACTTTTCACAAACTGTATCATGTCCAGAAGGGTAGCTGTGTTAGATGCTGTAGCAACAAATAGAGTATTTGGATGTCATTCAGACCTGTCTCTACTTCAAGGCCAAACTTAAAATAAAAAGTAAGAAAGAAAGAAAATGTCCAGGCTGCATTCAGACTAAAAATTCCATTGCCAGAACAGTCTGATTCGTACTTTCTGCAATCGAACCAATGTGCTCAAATAACTTCTCAGAGTGGCAGATGATGCAACATGCAAAAAGCTTAAGCACAGAACAAGCAACCATAGGTTTTTTTTTTTTTTTTACAAGGCCTCTCCAATGTTAAACTGTTTGACTTAGTAAACAACTGCTTTGCACATCTTGGAACCTCTTCGTAACACATGACTTGCTACCTGCTGGAGTTCATCAAGGTGCCACCAGAAATGACAACACACTTACCTCGTGAGGCAGTCTGTGTGGCAGCCAAAAGCTATTATGTAATGCAAAACAAACAGAGCTGGACATGCCTCCTTCCAGCCCCAGAATCCTGCAGCATGAGGACTCCTGCTGCATCTGTGCAAATCTCACACCAGCCCTTGGACTGTGCACACAAACGTGGGGAAGCAAAATGCTCACAGCATGGTGTCTCTAATCCCCATTATGCACCATGTTAGGCCCACCTAAGTTTTATTCAAAAGAACCAAAGGAGTTTGGAAAACTCTTATTATCTAGGTTAGTTTGCTCTACCAAATTCCCCCCCCCCCCACACCTGCTCGTTTCAATATTAAGGAGATAGAAAATCAAAAGACCGTACGTTCATGCTGCCTTTCCACATCGGTCACAGATTTTTTTGATTTAGTGAAAAGCAGCTGTAAACTCACCCTCCTCCACAGAGCAACAATAGCTTTTAATGGCACCATTTCAGATTGCAACAGCAGACAGGCTTTTCAACAACACTTTTGATTGAGAAATCATCCAAGTTCCCCTGCTGATGCTTATCAGTCAAATAAAAGGAACCCCTTGTGCTTCCTTTCTTTCTTTCTCTTTCTTTCTTTCTTTCTTTCTTTCTTTCTTTCTTTCTTTCTTTCTTTCTTTCTTTCTTTCTTTCTCTTTCTCTCTCTCTCTTTCTTTTCCTTCCTTCCTTCCTTCCTTCCTTCCTTCCTTCCTTCCTTCCTTCCTTCCTTCCGTCTTTTTTGCTTGTATTAACAATGCCATAAAGCTACTGGTTGATTAAGTAACAGAAGAAACTCAAAGGGAAGAGCCCAGACCTTGAAACTCAATGCTGCACTATAGAAATTGTATTTTCAATTTCAAGAATTTTAAATTTATGTCTGTGAACATTTTGCTTAGTGATGGAGGGAAAATTGCTTCTATCACACTTTGGCTATGTCAGCAGATATGATCTGAAAACAATCCTGCACGTGGAAAAACTGGAAAACGATTAAAGGTCGTCTATGGGGACTCAGGAGGTGCATCTTCTCTGTAGCAGTGCCTGACCTCTGGAATAAGGTCCCCCCCCCCCCCCGATCCAGATGACCCTCACTGTGTTGTTGTTTAGAAGAGCTGTGAAGACCTGGCTCTTCATCCAGGCCTTTGGCCAGGGAGAGTGAGACCTCCTTGCTTTGTCACGATTGCCATCTTTTATCTTTATCTTTTACTGTAATTTCTTTGTTTGTTGCGAGCCACCCAGAGTCACTGAGGGTCGGGTGGCATACCAGTCTAATATATCATTATTAGTATTCCTCTTTTCTGAAGCCAAGCAGAATTGCTCTTGAAATTCATGCTTCCCTTTAAGTGCCAACACGGTACCCACCATAGTATCTCAAGTTTTGCTCTCCTGAATACTTCAAGCTATTCTCTCTTTCATGAACATATTGTTCAGTATGTTAAAGAATCAGAGGACAGAAGAGAAGGCACACCAGACTTGAGCTGAGCGAAGCTGCACATTTTGTTGGACAAAAACTTGCAAGTTGAGAACTCCATACATGTGATTTCTTTCCAGCCGCAGTTACTGATAGCCCGATTCACATGACCTGCTATTTGTGCCCCCTCCAGCCCCCAAGATACACTCCAGACTGGATTGCCCGCTAAAGCTTCCTTAAACGTACCCAAACTTAAAGGCGTCCGCTACTTTGAATCCGTAATTAGGAATCAAACCTTTAAATTGCATGAATCAGCCTGCCTCTCAGAGCATCCAAGTCCCCTTCTACCTACTCTCACAATCAGGAGCAGCAAAAACTTACCCAGTACCATTAAGACTGTAACTGAGGTGGTTATAAATAAATATTTACAAAGAAGCAATCTAGTGGCTCTGAGGGGCCTCGCTTCTAACAAATGCATTTTAATTCAGGCTTTGATTGTTTTTAAGAAAGCAAATGAGCTACAGTACAGACTATTTTACTGCATTGGATATTGCTCTCCTGGAAGAGTTCCTACTTGTGCACTCCTAAATACGCCTCAGGCAGAGAAGACGTCTTGTTCTCATGCTCCCCACCACCAAAATGTTGCAATTTTAGATTTATCTACTCTGTTCTCACCCCTCCTTTACACAACACGTCCAGTCAAAGTGCAGTTAAAAAGTACAGATACGCATGTCATATCCGTCTTCTCACACTGGGAAAAAAAAAAGCCAGCCTATTCTGTAGAGTTTGTAGCTCAGGGATCTGTGCAAGGGTTCCTGCACCAAAGCCAGGGGTAGAAAGCTTTTGGGGCAAGGCTTGTTTTTACAGGACACTCACAGAAAGGCACAAATGGAAATGCCTTTTCTATTGGATAAGGATGGTTCCTAAGGTCTCATGGTTAATTGCTAGTCTCCTGAACACGGTTCCAGGATTTATTTATTTATCAAATTTATACGCCGCCCATCTCCCCCAGAGGGTGACTCTGGGCGGCTCACAATTAAAATAAATCCCCAAAACAGCTAAAAATATAAATATCCACATTAATTTAGCTAAAAAGTCTAACTATATAAAGAGACCATATACATAAAAAGGCTAAAGACCTTAAAAGGATTCAACGACTACTCCAAATTACCTCTGAAGCACATCATTGTCTTCCCTGGCCAATGTTCTGTACTGTTAAGCATTCAGGGGAGCAATTGGGAATCTGAGTATTAATTAATCTGAACCTGAAATGGTACCAAGTTGGAGGTAAACAGTGTGCTCTGAGCCAAGCTCCTCATAACCGTGAGCAAGTTTCAGACAGGATATTTTTCCCCTGGCAGTTTGGAGTGCTTTCAGAGGAAAGGTGGTTTCCAGCAGGAAAACAGAAAGGGATGTTCCCTTACAGCACGCTTGATCCACGTCACCCAGATTCCCTTTAGAAAAGTAAGAATATTCCACTCCACTCCCTTTTTTTTTGCAGCCTCTGGACTCAGTTATGGAGAAACGGGGAGACTTCATGCACCTGACAAAGCAGGCCTAGCCCTTGGACGCCCATCTCAAAGGATATGCCACCTCTTAAGGACCCTAATTCCAGCGGTGGCGAAGAATGCCAGCCTTTTCCACGGAGGCCAGGAGAAGCAGGTCTGATCCCTGTCTCAGATTTAGCCCCATTCTGGTGTTCCCGCTTGGGGTGGGTCCCCCTTTTTCCTACCCAGGCAGGATCCCAGGGTTTATTGGCAAAACTGAAAACTCTGAGCGGGCGGAGAACAGCTGGCAAGCCCAAGGCCTGCCGGACTCCTGGCCCTGCCCAGCTGGAAAAGGCCTTCTGTGCCTTCTCAGAAACCTCACAGCGTGCCTAGAAAGGAGCAAACCCCGTGAACCCCTTTTCTCACGTCATGCACACAAGGAGCCCTAACCCGACCTTCTGTTTCTCCCTGCAGGCCGGCATCCGTGCCCAGAAGCACGACTGCATCACGCTGCTTTTCACCCCTCCCTCAGCAGCGTCTCCATGCTCAGGGGCACGCCAGCCCGCTTTCTTCCTACCCAGGCCTGGAACACGCTTCCCTTCCTCCTCCCTGCTGCCCTTCTGTCCGTGCTCAGAGGCAGCCCAACGCTAGTTTTTTTTACCTTCCTTTGGCGCTCCAGCCTCTTCTCCTGCTCCCTTCCCTCCATGCACAGATGCACTCTTAACACCTCCTCTCTTCCTCTCTGGGCACTCCTTGCACGCTCAGAGGCACGCCACCTCTCCACTCCTCCGGTGGCTTTACTTGCACGCCCAGAGGCACTCTTAAAGCCACCCCTCCTCCCCTCCGGGGGCTCCCTCCATGCTCAGAGGCACCCTTAACACCTCTATTCTTCTCTGGGCGCTCCTTGCACGCTCAGAGGCACGCCACCTCTCCACCCCTCCAGTAGCTCTCCTTCCATGCCCAGAGGCACTCTTAAAGCCACCTCTCCTCTCCTCCGGGCACTCCCTCCATGCTCAGGTTAGGCACCCCTAACACCCCCTCTGGGCGCTCCTTGCACGCTCAGAGGCGGCCTCCCGTCCTCTCCGGGCACTCTCCCCATGCTCAGAGGCCCCTGCGGGGCTCCCTCGCTCGCTCACCGCCAGGCGTGGTTCCGAAGAGGGTGCCGCCGGGCGTGGTGCTGTAGTCCCCCGGAGGCAGGGCGACTCCCTCGGCCAAGCCGAGCCGCTTGTTGGGGCCGGGGATGTCCCTGCCCAGCGTGGGCTCCGCAGCGGGATGCGGGCGGCAGCAGGCGGCGGACATGGCCGGGGAGAGACACGCTCACAGCCGCGCTCCTCTCGGGAGACAACCGCCTCCGGCGCGGCGCGGCGCGGCGCGGCGCAGCGCAGCGCCCGCCCGCCCCCTGCGCGCTCGGGCCGCGCAAAGCCTCCTGGGAAGTGTAGTCCTCGCCGCTCCCAGGGACCGGCGCGCGGGGGGGGAGACGCGGCTGGCTGGCTGCGGGGCGCGGGAGAGGCCCCCCATGCCAAAGAAGGCGCCCCTTTTCTTTCGGGTGGTCGGGCAGGGTCGGAGTCAGCAAACCGGACGAGCGAAGCGCCCCGCAGCTCCTGTGAAGCCGGGCGAGGAGTTCTGGCAGGCGTTGCAGCGGGCGGGCGGTCTGGTCAGCCATTTGCCTTGGCCCGGCCCAGGGCGAAGCCAGAACACAGGCTAAAAAGCCGCTAATTAAAGAGCCACTTTGCCACTGGCATACTCCGAAGGGCTTCCCTGGAAAAGGAGCAAAGCCCAGAAGCCACGGACGGCCCCAAGACGGTCCTGCAGCTGGTGTGAAACCGCCTGACTTATAAGCCGCTCAGAGTCACCCTGCGGGGAGACGGGCGGCATATAAATGTAATAATAGAAGAACTAACTCACCCCAGCTGAGGGTGGCTGTTTATTCAGGGGGGTCCTTGTGTCTTTACTGGCTTCTACGAAATCTAGCTTCCCACGGGACCTAGTGCGATCGTTTGGGTTCTTTAGCGCATTTGTGGGAACTTGGAACTTGTGGTCTGTGGAGCGAAGTCGGTTGAAGAAACTGATTTGATGCAGGGTGGAGACCCAGAACAGTCCAGCGAGGAGGAAAGGGCACGCCGGCTTTCAGACTAAAAAGGCAGAACGCGCGAGAGAGGAAAGACAGAAAGACTGCTGCTTCAAAGCATGCTGATATTTATTTCTAGCCTTACTGGAAAAACTGTAAGCAGGTGGATCTGAGAGCGGATTGGACTGGATGGAAGACCACCAGGAGATTCTAAGGCTGTAGATGAGATTAGGAAATGGGGGGGGAACCAGGAAGGAGGAAATAATAAGCGGGTTGTCAAGAAAACTGCCTGGACTTAGCTCACCAGAACCAGAGTGTGACTCAAGGGAGCCTTTCTTCATTTACAATATATCTAACCTGAGGGAAGCGGAGATCTTGCTTGAATAGCACGTGTCTCACTCTTAGTTTTGGGGGGCTGATGGGTGAAACCAGAAAGCCTTGCTGCTTTTAGTTCCCAGAGCAACAGCCAAGGAAGACTGCAATTAGAGCAGGGCGTAATGACTCTGTGAAGTCTTCCGCCCAACGGATGAGCAAAGCAACTGGCTGGATTTTCTGAACGTCTGCAGAGAAAGCAGAAATTCTCAAGGGTGGGCCTTCTCCTTTTGGTGACAGTAGCACCACTGCTGAAAATGGCCTCCCGTAAGAATGTTTTTCTGCAGACTTCCCTTGGAACATAATGGAAATGTGGAAAGCCACGGAGGCTGTAGACTACACAGTGAAAGGGAAGATCGCAACTCACAACCCTTGGCCAAAGGGTAATTAAATAAGTGTAAGAGCCAGCAGGATATAGTGGCTAAGGCAGTGTTTCTCAACCTTGGGTGGCTGGGGAATTCTGGGAGTTGAAGTCCACACATCTTAAAGTTCTCAAAGTTGAGAAACCCTTGGCTGAGGTGTCAGACTAGGGCTGGGGAGACTCAGATTCTAATCTACCTTCAGGAAATTTACTGGTGGCTTTGGACCAGTCACTCTCTCACCCCAGCCTCACAAAGTGGTTATGGTTGTGAGGCAAAAAGGGTGAAGCGGGTGCTGTGTATATGGCCTTAAACTTCTGGAATGAAGGCAGGGCATACATTTAATCAGTCAATACTCCTCTTTGCACATCCTAATTTCTCATAATTGGTCTTCTCCCTTGAATGAAACTGTAGAAGCAATACCGGTTCATCAAACTGAGTGAGTTCTGGTGGGGGTGGGGGTGGGGGAAGAAACTTCAGGAGAAGTTCTGGAGGCTGAGTCATGGCTACGGGACTTCTCTTTCTTTTGATACCAAACCAAACCAAAAAGGATCAAACCAAACGAAAAGAAGTCCAGTTGCCATGACTCAACCTCCACATAATTCCACCTGGATGACTGAAAATCTTCAACATTCAGGAGATCTTTTCCTTTGGATTGGTGGGGTAGGTTCCTGGCTTCTGCTCCTCCAGCTGGTTTGAGGAGCTAGGCACTGTCTTATTTCAAGTTACTTAAAGGTTACTCTCCCCTTTTCAGACTTGGTGATCTCATTTCACTATGCTAGACCCAAGGCCTGTCTCTTGGGCACATTCCTTTAGTAAACTCATGGGTTTCCCATGTTGCTTTCCCTTAAGTCATGGGGGCTACCCTTGATGTACCCCTTGCCTGTTGATGCTGCTCTCTTAATCCTTTTAATTTTATTTCATCATAATAGACTTTTTGTTCTTGCCTGCAGAAGTTAATGTACCATTCATTTCCTGTCATGCAGCTTTTGAAATCTTTGTTCTCTTTAATCCCTTTCTGGGACACACACACAAGGGCTCCTTTGAAGCAGAAATCGAATGATGGAAGTTGTTATGATCATGTTCATTTTCAGATGACACTGATTGGACAGTCAGGCATGTGGGCAGAGATAGTCCTGTCCATGCTGTATTACATACTGGGATTTTCAGAAAGTGCCTCATCAAAAGTTCTGGAGTAAATTAGCTCTCATGGAATAAGGGGATATTGCAGTTGGTGAAAAAGAGGAAGCAAAGAGTTGGAACCAATGGGCAAGATTTTGAATGGTGTAAGAAGAGGACAGGGCTTTAGAGCTTGTTCATAAAGAGTCTTGACTATTTATTTGTTTGTTTATTTCCATCCCAAGGACTTTGGATGGATGATAATCTCATAAAATAAAATAAAATAAAATAAAATACCCACTGAGGTGGGGGGGAAAAAGAAGAAAATCTGCCTAAGAATCAAAATACTGTAAACAAAAATACAATGCCCAAGTTATGTGTTTGCAAACTGCACTGTCAGTCATAGCATACTGGTGAGATGACGAAGTGAAGGCATCTTACTGTTAGCACTCTCCTTATTTTTTTTTTTAAATGATCAGCTGCTCTGTTCTGTGTTATCGGATCCTGCAATTAACTGTATATGGCCAGCGCTTAACTGTTCCTGGCTGAGAACGTTATTTACACTCCTCTGTATAAGAAAAGATAACAGGGTCATAGCATCTGGTTAGCCTCCATTGAACTTGATACAACAGGGTTATTCCTATATTTTTAAATGTACAGTATCATGTGGAGTACAGAAAGAAAAAGCACAGAATGATGCAATTAATGTAGAAATTAATAACCTGGATATTTCACTTTATTGATGTTAAAAAAAAAGCTTGAAGGTCCATTAAAGTCAGTAATGTGTTAGACAGAGGAACTGTGGCTTCAACTTTTGAAACTAATCCAAGTCTTAGGTAATCTTGAGCCAAGGTCTGTTTCAAAGGGCTGTTAGGTGGGGAAATGGGTAGGGCAAAGAACCTTTTATGTCCTACAAAAAATGGGCAATAAGAATACAATAATGTGTATTCAGAAGCCAGAAGAGTTACGGTAGAAAATTAAACTTGTTACAAAACTGGATTTATGTTGTACTCTATCAGCACTGTTGGGGAACGTGCCAAAGGATGAATCATAATATGCTACTTGATGATCTTTCCTTCTCCCCAGTTTCTGCAACTTCAGTTTAATCCCCCAAGGAGACTCTTAATAGTTTGGCAAGTCAATAGTTTCTTTCCCCCTCTTATGCTGCTTATTGATATTAAGAATGTATTTACTCTTTCAGCTTACATCTGTGGCCTGGCTTTGGTCATGGGGGATGATATTATTATTATTATTATTCCTGAGGCGGCCTTCTTGGGTGGCTTTTAGAAGCAGTTGTGAAACTATGTGGTGTGAGATTTTACAGCCACATCTTTTCTCCTGCTCCTCCTTCATGGAGGTATGGCAGAAACAGAAGCCTTTGTGCAGTATGACCTTGCATTAGCGTGAAGTATTCACCTGTTGAAGTGACAGTGAGAGGCATGGAAGAATCACATCTGCCATATGGTCTTTTCCCTTGATAACATCAAGGAGAAGAAAACACAGTGTAAACTTAACCTGCTAATTAGATACTCAACAGGTCGGGGACACACTGTCCTGGTGAGCAGCGATGGGCTCCAGGCATTTTGCTAAATCATGGTTTGTTTAAATGTGATTTATTAAATAAACCACAATTGGCTAAATTCACACATTACCCTAAACCATAAGCCAGTGTTTTCAAATCACACTGGTAGAGAGGGCATAACCTGTTGAGTCAAAATCAAGCCACCTTATGCCTTAGTGCATTCTATAAACTGGGCCAGTGGGACTTCCAAACAACTTTGAATCCCAGCCCCATCTTTTTCTCCAACTTAACTATTGGTTAAGGAGTTAGGGGTGTCAGTAAAGGTAGAGGAGCAGGATCAATGTTGGCAAGAAGTGATGTGGGAGAAACTAAGGAGATCCCCAGTATGTTGATTTGGGGGATCCACATTATAAACCTAGTGCTGCAAGTTCTAGTACATGTCAATGAAGGCTGGTAAATGGTTCATGCTAAACCATTTTTAAATTATGTTTTATTGAATAATCCACAATTGGCATCTTAATCCATTAACTATGGTTTAAGAAAGCACAATGGTTAGTTCATACAACATGCAAAGCCACAACTAAACAGCTACAGTGTGACTTAATGTGAAATGTGAACACAGTCACTGAGTTGACACCTCAATAAACATTCTTTGGGATTACCCTGTACCAGATCAGCATGCCCATGGTTTTTTTTTTCCTCCTGTGAATGTGAAAGAAACAGTTGTATCATTGGAGGACACATACAGATGCTGTATGCCCAAGACAGTACTGCAACCATTCTGCTTTGCTATCTGAAAATTCCTTTCCTTTCCTTTCCTTTCCTTTCCTTTCCTTTCCTTTCCTTTCCTTTCCTTTCCTTTCCTTTCCTTTCCTTTCCTTTCCTTTCCTTTCCTTTCCTTTCCTTCCCTTCCCTTCCCTTCCCTTCCCTTCCCTTCCCTTTCCTTCCCTTCCCTTCCCTTTCCTTCCCTTCCCTTTCCTTTCCTTTCCTTTCCTTTCCTTCATCCATTTCCTTTCCTTTCCTTTCCTTTCCTTTCCATTCCTTTCCTTTCCTTTCCTTTCCTTTCCTTTCCTTTCCTTTCCTTTCCTTTCCTTCCCTTCCCTTCCCTTCCCTTCCCTTCCCTTCCCTTCCCTTCCCTTCCCTTCCCTTCCCTTCCCTTTTTTTGTTTCTCCAATGCTTGACACCATGAATCTTCAGGAGGAGAAGAAAAATTCTCCAACAGATGAACTGAATATGCAAATGGTCTAAAGGTCTACCTCACAGCTCTGAATCTGGTGTGGTCTGTGCCATTTGTGTGTGTCTCACTGTGTCATTGGCATTTTTGTGGCTGATAAAAGAATGGCCACAAGTTGGCATTTGTAACTCAAGGGAATGGTTACATCAGTGTGACTCAGCTGGCCCAAGACTGTGTCCTTTTCTTTCCTGCTGAGTCCTGAAGGAGACACTATTGAGGTAAAGTGTTTTTACATGAAGCAAAGAGGAAGTTGACCAAGTGGCACATCAAATCAAAAGAAAAAGCCACCCTTAGCAATTGGAAAATGTCTTGATATTTTGATGGTTTTGGTTCTTGTATCCTTCCTGGGGGAAGCCTAAGAATATGTTTAAGTGAATTTGCTGAAAATGGAAATGCCAGCACTTTTGACTGTATCCCAGTTGATTTTATTCTCTCTCTCTCTCTCTCTCTCTCTCTCTCTCTCTCTCTATCTATCTATCTATCATCTCTCTCTGTTTTACTTTTCCTGCATCCACCAGTTGACAGTTCCTGATCTATGTTGGAGGAAGGGTCTAAAATTTCCCTTTTTCCCTGTTTGACTAAGATATCTGTGATCATGTGCTCTTGGCATATAGGGATAAGTAATTCCCCTGGGGTGATAGCCGAGTGATGGATTGTGACATGCAAACACAACCAATAACAGCACTGGTGTATCAAGATTTATAGGGGGGAAATCAGTGGTGGGCAAACTTTTGAGAGCTGAGGCTATCCTTTTCAATGGAGGGGGGAGTCTGAAAATCTTAGTAGGTGGCACAATTAATCCAAGTGGATAGGGTCTCATCTGTGTTGGCAGAACTGAGATTAAACCTATTTCTTGACTCTAATAGGTCATACACTTCAGCAGCATGGTGAATGTGGGTTCCAGGAGCTACCTCCATTCTCACACCCTGATAAGTGCAGGGCTCTCCCTGAACATCCCAGGATCAGAAGTAGCTCACTCCTGACCTGTGGTGATTCTCCAGAGTTATAAACAGGAATCTAGTCCTGCTTGGTGACCTCTTGGGTTGAACCTGGGAATTCATGCCAACATGGTTTCTGCCAACAGCACATTTCAAAACACAAAGAAAACATGTCAAGTTGTAAGTGCTGTTATAGCCCAAAGTTAAACTATTGGTAGCAGGATCAGAAGTAATTCCTGTGCTCACTTGGAATTGTGACTAATTTGTTGTTTGTTTGTTTTGCACAGCAAGAATCTCTCTCTCTCCAATTCTTCCTATGTCGCTTGAAAAATAAGCAGCAGTAATGAAATCTATATGCGTCCAACTCCCAGTGACTCTGGGTGGTTTACAAATTGTTAAAAACATTCTTTGATCTGGTCAATTGACTAATCAATAAAGCATACTACTAGTAGTTGTTAAAAACATTAAACACAAGGAACAATACAAAAACCCCAAAACAACACAAAAGAGCAGAGATGGCAGAGAAAACAAAGCCAGATGGGGCAAGGAAAAGGAAAAAAAGAACAATCATTTCCATCTCTGCTCACCCTACCCACCTCTGTATTATGCAGATAAATATCAGTTTCTTTATGATGAGAGATGGCAAGGATTTTTTTTAAACGAAAATCAGAAAATAAGAAGTTTTCAGACCATTCATCTTTTCTGTGACACTGCAGGCTGTCCCCTAGTATCGAAGCTAGATCCTAACTAACTAACAATAACTAACCATTTCTATCCTCCTTTATCATAATGATTGTGGGTCTGGTTTCATTTGGATTGTATTTATGATGGTTTCATCTTTTTATAACAAGACTTGCTCGGTAGGGTTGGTATCCTTCAGAAGCTGCTGCTGCTCCCTCATGTGGCAAGCCATCAAATTGCTGAAGAGGACTCATCCACGAAGTCTGTTCTATCAGAAAATCTGTCTGAAATTTCTCCTCCTCCTTCCCCTCCTATTCCTCCTCCTCCTCCTCCATCTCTGTGAAGCGCAATTCTGTCATTCTAACAAGCTTACAGGGATGGCCAAATCTAAAACTTAGTAGCCTTTGTGAGTCTTTTTGCCCCAGCTGATGCCATGATTTAATCCCAGCTTGTAGATTCCGTCTCATCAAAAGATGGCCCATCCATGTTCCAGACAAACAGAAATGGAGGGTGGCAAGTTGGGGAAACTTCTATTAGGCTATGTAGGATGGAGTTAGTCGATAGTTAACTTCTTTAAAAGTGTGTATTTTCCTAGTAAAGCAGAGCCCAGAACTGGTAAATCAGAGGTTAGAGGTCTAGAGCAAGGAGAGAGTGATCAGCTGGTCAGTCAGCTTCAGGATTTCTGAAAGTCTGTGGACACTTCAGGACCCTGGACAGAGTCCAAGAATTAAAGAGGCAGCAGTTATTGGCTTGAACTGGGCGTACTAACACCCCTCTGTTTAGCTCAAGTTGAATGTACCCCCTGTCCTGGTTTGGAGAGTTCTGAATTGTTTGAGTTTGTAAACCCCCACCCCCACCCCCCGAATCCTGATTCTCCATTTCAGAATCATATTATGTCTCCCAGTGGCATAAATACAGACAGCCTTCAAATTTGACATAGTGTCTGTGAAAAGTTTGGATATGTTCCAAACAGATGGTCTCTTAGAAAAATAAACTAGGGAATGTTAAGGTCTTCTATTAGGAGCAGGTGTAATGGAAGCTTAAAGCGTGGGGAGGATAGCAGTGTAACTAAAAAAATAAGCTTCACACTTTATTTCCATAAAAGGGTTCATAAGTGTGTAAGAATAATCATGCTGGATTGGGCCAAAGTCCACCTTAGTCTAGAATATTGTATCTCACAGTCACCATTGCTCATGGGAAGAAGATGGAGACACATTCAATCCTATTGTTTTCCCCGCAACTATTATTTGGAGATACATAATTCTGAGTCTTCATGACTAACAGCTCTTAACAGACATGTCCGTGTGTGTGTCTTTGACCTCCCTAACCCTATCCGTATTTCCAAAGAAAATTACTCTGGGCAGCTATATAAAACCACAAGTCCATTATCAAAGGAATGAAAGCGATCTCCCCATGCATCTCATTCATCTGGGCAATGCTGTCTGTGAATATAATTGTTAAATTTCCCAGGCCAAACCACTATGATTCCCATTTCCTTACCAAGGAATTGGTGAAGGGGATCTGCAATAATCTATATTGTTCAGCAATCACATAAAAATTGCAACATCAACAGTTCAAAAATAAAAGCCTCGTGACAGAAAGAAAATTACTTCCCTCATGACCTTCAGACGTGCCCCATAGCTTCCCAAAGTAAAAAAGGGGAACAAAAATATAGAGCTGGCTTATTTATTTGATAACATTGCTGTGTGTTTGTTGGAGACGGGAGATAATATTTGTAACCTGCTGCCAGTGGATAAACTGGTGGGCTGTAATGATTAAAAAAAGAAGAGAAATAGCTATGCAAAAAATGACAGTTGCTGAAATATATCAAAATGTATTTAATAAGTGGAAAAGAAAGTGAGAAATAGAATGTGCGACACACACATACGTAAATGAATATGCATTCCTTAAACACTTTTAGCCACTTTCTGTATTTTGAAGCTCCTGTAGCATCATTGTTGTACTGTAATGGATGGATGGATGGATGGATGTCTGTCTGTCTGTCTGTCTGTCTGTCTGTCTGTCTGTCTGTCTATCTATCTATCTATCTATCTATCTATCTATCTATCTATCTGTCATCTATCAACTTTATATAGCCACACATCTCACAAAAAGTCACTCTGGGCAGCATACACCAATTGAGTAAAACAATAAATGCATAAAAACAATCCTTATTTAAAATATAAAACAGTGATTATTAAAATATATAAACCACAAGGCACAGGAGAAAGTGAATATTAACCACAGCGATGGAGCCATCTTAGAATGTCACCGGTTCTCTGGGATCCCCAGGCCTGATGAAACAGCCAGGCCTTGAGAGACTTCTAGAACCTTAGTGCTGTTAATTAATGGTGTTCTTTTGCAATCTTGTTCTTGCAAGAATATTGACGATGTTCTTTTGCAATACATCAGGCAGGGGCAGGGATTATAAAATGTAACCCTGGGAAGGAACACAGACCCCCTTCAGCCATTTTGCAACAGATTATCTCCTGCTCACCTCTCAGTCACTCTTCTCCAGCCTCAAGGAGAGTGGGGATTAGATATTTTATTGTTTTGCTTTAATTTAGATCTGTCTCCTCTCCTTGAGAGAGAAACGGAGAACATTAGCCCCTAAATCAGTCAGTTTTTGGATAGCCACAGAGGAAGGTTGCTAATCTGTAACTTTGGAAAGCAGGTAAGAAATTGTAATGGAAACGTATCCACAATTTGCCAAAAATCTATCTTTAAGTGTACCTACCATTTGAAGAGAATTATGGAAATAGAAGTGAAGTTTTTCATCTCTCTGAAACCATGAATGCAGTCTTTGGGTGAGCATGTGGACGCCTAGGAGGAAGCAAGAGAGAAAGAATACGTTTTCTAGGTTTTAGTGTCTGTTTTGCTTCATCCATCAACAATCCATGAGACGTAGCAATAACTTTAATGCTTCCTTTCCATCTCCCACTCTAAGGAAATCTCCTGTTCTGGATTCCTGAATATGTTTGCTAACCAGGTAAGCTTCAATGTAGATTGATTGAGGATCTTTCAGATAGACAACGTCTAATAGTTAACTTTGAAGGAAAAAAAAAAAACACCCAGGATTCAGCCACAATGTTGCTTTTGTTTCCAAAGGCAAAGGAAGATGAGGTTTGGCAATACAGTAAAGTCCTTGAGTGTGGCTGGATATTTTGCAAATAAGGAGAGAAAGAAGAGGAGGAAGAGGGAGAAAAGTAAAGCAAAAAGTTGCAGAAATAAGGTCTGCATCAGGACCAAGTCTCAGTACGGAGGGAAGGTGAGTCTAAATCTTTCCCTGTAGTACCTTATAGATCCACATAACAACTTTTAAAGGTAGATCTATGCATTCATTATTCTTCTTTTGTCAAACACCAGTGGCTGACTTAAAGAAATCATGAGCTGCCAATCAGCATTACATAAGACCAATTTTAGCGTTTAAAACGTTTTTCTTTTAATTGCTAAAATCCATTTTCAAAATAGTAGTATCTAAACTACTAAATCATCAAAACAGTCCAATATTATGAAATAAATGGCTATTCAAGGCCCACTGAAAATCAGCCTAGATGAGGCCAAGGGCATGCCCTGTGGGAAGAAGTCCCATAAATGGGTTGTTACGGCTTCCAGTTCAAAATCACTACATAGCTTTTCTTCTTTTCCTGATCCTTCCTATCCAATCAACAATTACCCTCCATTTTAAAGCAACAGATTTGCTAAAAAGGTAACAAAAATAAATAAATAGATAATTCTTTACAAATTCTGTTTGTTTTAAAAAGAGCTTATTCTAGCATTTACCCAATCAATCTGTGTTCACTTGCATTAACCATCAGGGGGCAGCCTGTGACCCATTTCATCCTTACTAGGAAGCCTCAGAGATAAAAAGTCAGATCTTACTCAATGGGGTTCAAGGAATTGAACTCACAATCCCTGTGCTTCAGATTATATATGGTAGGTGAGCTTTAGAAACTATCCAGGTCCTGGTGGTCAATGATGTTGCAGGAAGTGGTGCAATTTTATTTTGAGATGTGAGTAAAACAGATTAAAATCTTTAAACAGCCAGATATATTCATGCTTCTTTTGATTCTTTCACTGCTCTCATGATGCTCATTTCCTTTGTAGGGGATTCTATCTACAAAGTGCAGAATTTGAAATATACAGATAAAGCCATTCAAATGACACCACTGCCTTATCTACAAATTTTATTCTAGCAGCTCCATTTGGCTCACAACCTGCAGAAACCCTGGGTCCTTCCAAAATCCATTTTTTTGCCTGCAGCACATCTCTTCCATTTCCCCTCAACCACCTTGTTCAAGTGCCTTTGTAGGAAGAGAAAACACTTTGCCACACTGCCTTTGTCTTCCATGCACTTCCTTGAACTGTTGAGAAAGCTTGCAATGGCCAAAATGGCCTTCCTCCTTAATAAAGATGTATGCTTTTTTCTAATTAGGAATTCAGGAAGAAAACCCAAATAAAGAATCACATGTCCCTAACTTATGAAACGGGAGTATAATTACAAAGCTGAACAGTAGCTTCCTCCTTCAACTCTCCAACCTGCAATGAATACTGGGCCCTTTGTTTTCATTAGTTACTTAATTTAAGCCCATTAGACAAACAGAGTACTAATAGAATGCTAGTTGTATAGTGGCATTCTTTCTAGACTCCTGGGTGAATTTCCCCTTCTCTTTCAAGCAATTATGAAGTTATTTTATGAATGGCAAATCAAGCAATACCTTTCTTGGCAGGTTCTCTGCCAACTAAGTGTTCTTAGGGTAGAGGGCCTTGGTCTCAGCTTTTGGACATCATGGCCTGTCTGTGAAAGATCCTGAAAAGCAATTGTCCATGGGTTCTGGGTCAGATGGTGGTGGTTGGGCTTTTGCACCAGGATCTAGTATTCTTGGACAATTGCCAAGGCTATACTGCCTAACAGGGCCCAGGACTTATATTTGCTCTGAGGTTGCAAGCAGTGGGATCTAGCTGCCATTTTAATTTCCCATAATATCCCAAAGTAGTAGTATTCTAGGGCATTGTGGGAAATTCAGGTAGTAGTTTCTCAGCTCCTTGTAGGCCATCGGATGCTTCCATCTTGGGACTGACTTACCTGATTTATCCCAACAAAAGCATGATCCACCCAATTATAGATTGTTATGCTCACAGTGGTGCAGCAGGAGGACAGCTACATGGTCTATGATGACAATCAGAAAATGATTTAACTGTGTATTGTGCAAATGTGCAAAATATATACTGTACCATTGAGCTTTTTGTCATCATCTATGCGGCATCACTCACCCTCATTGTCTTCACATAGGGCAGGATTGGTTTCAAGTTGTACAGATCCTTGGGTACAATGAGTCAGAACCAGATGAGAAGTATGGATCAATGCAGCACAGTGATGTGTAGAAGGAGGTTGAGGATCATCAAAATGTTTGTTCTAGAGGTACTGCTTTTCATGCTTTCCTCACTACCCCTGTGGACACCAATGCTGCTCGCAGATTATGCCAACTTGAGTGAGCAGCAACATCAACATTTTGGCTGGTTAAGTATTCTCCTTTACATGTTGGCTAACTTTCTCCAACCATAGTATCAACTCTCTCATTTACGACTACTTCAATGGGAATTTCAAGAAAGGCTTCCAGGCAGCCTTCAATCTCCATGCCTGGTTTCTCTAGAACTGTATGCTGAGAAGATGTTAGTACAAGTGGTTTTGATGCTCATAATAAAATCTGCAATGCTAGAGAGCTTTCACGTTTGATCTGCTTGAAGAATTTGCATCCCAAAGTTCTTTCTGTTCCACAGAGAGATGTGGCCAGGGACAAGCCTTCATTCATCTTGAAGAGATCAATGACATTTCATACCTGAGCAACATCAGCAAAGCTTGGGATGCCTGATAAGAATGAATTGGCAGAAATTTGATTAGGATCATGTGCTCTGCTTCATCTGCAGAAGATCTGTATGGGAACGTTAGGACAGATGTACATTCATAGTTCATTTGAAATGTTCACATTGTGGAAGCTTTGCTCTACAATTAGGAGAAAACAAATTTGGACAGAATTTGCTTTTTTTTTTTAAATTGTGAGCCCAGTCTTTCCCATTCAGTTTTCACTTTTTCTCCTGCTCCTTCATTGCATTACTTATCCCACCTGTTTATATGTGGTCTATATGGAAGTGGCCCTGGTCCTGGAGAAGGACACCTGTAATTGACCAATGTAAACACAGTTGGTATTGCTAGATAATTTTAAGCAAATGTATTGAGATGGTTTACAAAAATTCCAGAGTTGGAACACTAAGTCACAGGGTCTAGTCTCAGATTTTGAGTTGAAATCCATAGGATGGTTAACATGGCTAGATTTGTCATTATAGGTGACATACGTTCTGCTTGGTTATAATCCCAGTTTTTGGAATGTATTAAAACATCAAGTATTGTGAACTTTTATGTTCATGTGGGATGGCCTCCCAATTTAGTGTATAACACTAGAAATATAAATAGATATCTGTTCTTCAGCAATAAGAATGTATTATATCCTTGTTAATATTTGAATTAAACTTTTTCTTTTCAACAAAGGAACAAAGAAGTGTGTTTTAATTACGCAGCACTCAAAGGGAAACGGACCAACAGAAGCACTCAACGCTCATTTCTCAGTCCTGTCTGATCCTATAAGCAGATTTTGCAACTAAACAGCATTTCCAGTTTTTCATCCTGGCCAGAGGGTGGCGGTGCTTTGCTGTTTATCTCTAGAGAAAAAGCTTCGGTGTGTTCTACTCACATTTCCTTTTTAAGAATTCCACATTGATATGGCTTTATTTCTTTATTTAAATGGACTATTTTGTTGTGGTACTGTTTACAGGGATGAAGAAAAGAAGGGGAACCAACAAAATGAATGTTTTATAAGGAACTATGAATAAAATCAAATCAATGTGCAAAAATCATACAAGAAACTCAAAAGCGCTCTGCTTGTAAAAACCAGGGACCATCAAATTGGCCTAACAGAAGTAAATAAAAAGAACCAAGAAAAAAGTGAATAAAAAGATATGGGAAGATGACCAGAGTTGAAGAAATGGCTTGTCTCCAAAACTCACAAAAATGTGATAAGAAAACTGAATGAGTTTAGGGCAAAAGACAAGGCAGTACACCATAAAAGAAACAGTAGCTAATCCTCATCGTCTTATGCTGGAATGTATTACAAAAAATTTGGAGAAAAGGGCTGATCAGATTTACCCCCTAAAGTAGTAGATATTCTTGCCATTAGCCTATGTGGTTTTTTTAGGGGGGGCATAAAAAGGCAATCCCAAAGGCTACTTGCAGCCTGCCAACATCCTTTACATGACCCCCAAATTCTCCCAGAGAGAGTGGTGCCCCAAAATTTGATGGTTTGGTGATTTGGGGGGCATTTGGGGATGTGTTAAGGGGCCAAATGAGTGTCTTAAGCCTTGGAGGGGCTTTGGGCACGCATTTCATCCTTTCAAACCAGCCCCCCAAAATGGGCCATGATCCTAGCCTCTTTTACAGCGCAGACCTTAACACATCACACAAATCTTGGTGACAAAACTTACACATCCCTGCCTTGCCGGCTATAAAGAGGATCTGCAACATAGAAGACAACCCAGCAATTCCAATTTCTGTCACTTACCATGAGAACAACATTGCTGTGTTAATCCAAAATTCACCATCAACAAAGAAGGTACACAATAAAGAATCTTGAGTAAGAATCGGTCATTGAAGGAGTGGAAAGTACTCAACTCTTCTCCTGTCCCTTAAACATTTTGGTCTGGGGACTGAAAAGGCCTGAAGTGGCACCTTCAAATTCTTCCTGCCGTCTTTTTTTTTTTTTTTTTGCCTATGGAGTTGTTTTTATATAGAGTCCTGTTGTTATTGAGCACAATGAAATGACAAGGCACAATGAATTATTCTGAACTGATATCACTTCTCTGTAATCTCTCCACTCCATAGCCCAGACAGATCCTGCCCAAGGTATCTTAGAAACTGCCACCATCCATCTGCTTTCTAGACTCTTGTCTCCAAAGATAGCAGCTCTGGAGATCTTCCAAGAGGATGGTATCCGTACCACTCAGTGAGAGTTGCTATGCCATGGGGACTTGTTTCTTTAAGGTCCCAGATGGAGATCCAATTATCAGGGAGGACCTGGCACAGGAAATGCATACATCCTGCAGCAAAGAATAACTATAGCATGGACCTCTCCACTTTGAGAGGCCTGAACATTATAAGAAGGGATTGTCGCCACTTCCTCTCCACAGGAATGGAGGGGTCAAGGAATTTCTTTGAAAGGACAAAATTCAAAGACTGGGAGAAGCCTGGCAAGAGCAAGACCTTGATCAAAGGTCACCACAGGAAGTCAACCAAGGATCAGTCAAATTCATGTAGAATCAGCTTGCTCCACTGATTTCAGTACATTTCAATACTCTAGTCAATACTCTTGAAGTCCATTGAATACTCAATACGCTTGAAATCAAGATTTCAATGCAGGTACTTGAAATATGTCAACATTTGAATCCAACTTAGTCACTGCCTTCTTTGCCCTAAGCCAACATGTGGTTGATTTGGTTTGCTTTAACATATGAACTTGGCCCCGTTTGGCTTACGCCACAAAAGAGGCCATATAAAGGGTGTGGGCCCAATTATTTTATGTTTTCTGGCACACAACCCAGCAATGCTGGGAGTGTTCTGTTTAACTTGAAAGCTCCTTTTTTGTGTGATGATATTTGTATGCAGTACTTTAGAAACAGTGGATTTTCCCAAGAAGCACACACAGTAAGCCAAAATGCCCCTTTGTCAGAAGACTGACTACTGAAAAATCTTCCCAACTTCATCCAGAGGATGTTCACTACTTCCTCTGAATTTTCTGGATGAGTGAGTACACTTCCAAGCAGATTCATGAGTTGTAGTTTGTTCAGAATGCCTCCAGGATATATGTAGGATTCAGAAGTATCCTTCGCCATCATAATCACACTTCTGATTGGTATTTGGCTTTTCAGCATAGTTCCATTTAGTTATTTTATTATAAAAAAATATATTTAGAATTATTCAATACATGATTACCGCAGCAAGATTTCTTTATGCACAATTTTGGAAAACTCAGACACTACCAACAATACAAGAATGGTTGTTAAAGCTGATGGGTATGGCAGAAAATGACAAACTGACTTGCTTATCAAAAGAAAACTCAAAGAACTATTACCTTAAAGAATGGAAACCATTGATTATTTGCAAAATGCAGGTGGGGTAAGCTTACATGGGGATTTGAAGATTAGATTATAAATGTAATGGGATATGTTTAGACAAAGAATCATTCCTATTTAATGTATTAAAAACTAGCACTTATAATAGCCTTATTATTTCTAAGACCAGAGATAGATTGGAAGTTATCTATTTTTCATATCTTTTTTCCTTTTCCTTTACCTCACTTTTCCTTTTCTTTATATTTTGTATTTTAAAGTTTCCTTTTCATTTCTAACTTTTAAATATGTATCTTTAAAATCTCAATAAAATATTATTAAAAAAATTATAAAAAGGAACATAAAGAATGGTGGAACCCTCGCGGGTATGGAGCACGGCATTTGGTATGCTGCGTGAACTCAGCCAATTATGGTTCGGTCAACAAACCATAATGAAGAATCTGTGACTTAGTGTGTTGTGTGAACACATTAAGTCTTTGGTGGTTACAGTTATTTCTCTCTGCATACTTTCTTTCAGACTGTTTTTGCCAAGCTGTACCTTCTCTGTGTATATATAGAATGGAGAATATTTGGAATACTTTTTCCCGTCTCTGCATTACACAATGCCCTGTGTGCGATGATTTATTTCCATTGTCACATCAGCTCATGCCCCAGCATCCTGGGCCTGTGTCTCCGGTCCCAGTGGGGGAAATTAGGGATGGAACTGGACCAAACGGAAGAGCTATTGTTAGGGAGCTTGGGTGTACCATTCCTGTACCAGCCTGGCTCTTCTCTGAGCCAGACTGGATATCCAGAGATGAAACGAGAGATAGATGCAAGGACTAAAAACGTCTGCCAGCCTCAGGTTTAATTTCTCATGGGGAAGGGAAACTTGCACATGGTTTATACAGATAGACAAATGGGTTTTTTCTGTTTTGATTAATGGGGCTATCTGTTTTTTTCAATACCTAAGGAAACTCCAAGGTATTTTGTGGCCTGATATGAACTAAACAGTCTTCCCCTCCCGTGCCCTATGCAAACACTCAGTGATATAGCGATCGAATCTTTAGGTTGGGGCAGTTGAGGCAGTTGATGGAGCAGAGGCGCGATGCATGATGTATGGTCTCTTCCAATTCCTTGCTATTGGTTCTCAGAATCTGATGCCAGAATCTGCCACTAAAACCAGTCCTGCTGATACAGTCATGTCTGGCTGAGTGATGCAGCACACACTGCATTCCTCTACGACAGTGTTTCTCAACCTTGGCAACTTTAAGATGTCTGGACTTCAACTCCACGGTGCACCCATAAGTGAAGGTGAGCTCTGATAGTAAGGAACCAATTGAGAATTATGGGAGAGGAGCATCCTTAACAGTATGGCGATTTTATGAGAGCATCTACAATATGCTGTCAACATTTCCAGTATGCTCATGGTCAAATGATTTGCTCTTCCCTGATGCATAAGGCTAACTGTTGGAGGTCAAGATGCCCAACATTTCTCAGGACATGGCCTTCAGCATGGGAGTCAAAGACCTTCCTTGCATTCAAGGCACCCTTCTCTATTGTTGGCTTATAGCAGTGACTTACAATGTGCATATTTTAGTCTACACTCTCCTTAGCTTCAAAGTTTCCAGCTGCCCCATATTCTTATCTGCTGTTTTCCCCATGGATCTGTGTTTATCTTCATCAGGATTAAAACAAGAACACATGCCAACTGGGAAGATTGGCTCAGGAGCATTTCATTTGTGCATGTGTCTGTCTATGAATACCCTTGAAATATAAACATTCTGGGGGGACACTGCTAAGGATAGCCTAGTTTCATTCTTTGACAAAGGCTGGCACTTTTTGAAACCAATTCTCTGTGTTCCTGAAGAGACAGATAAACAAATGTAGAGGAGACAAATTGGGACAAAATCCCAATATATCAGCTACACACACACACATACACACACACACACTTCCATATCGCATATGGTGCTCATATGAAGTTAGAAATTGCAGCGTCTTCATATCCCCATTACAATAAGCCACATCATTAGGGAGAGATTGTAGTTCAGAGGTAGTACATATGCTTGATATGTAAAAAGTTGTGGATCCAACCCTCAACATCACCAGGTAAAACGGACCAGGGAGCAGGTAACAGGAAGTGCCTCTCCTTTTGACCTGCAGAACTGCAACTCAGACCAACAGATTGTTTGACTTGCTTCCAAATGGCCTTTCAAACTTCTCCACCAACTGTGTGGGCAGATTAATTGAGTGGACAGTTACTCCAAATTTCTCCAAGGTGGGGGAGGAACATTCTCCAAGAATTTCTGAAGACTGAGAAGTCAAGAAAAGTAGCATTGCTAGTTAAAAAAAAAAAAAAAACTTGTATAGGAAGAGCTTCCTCCTGATGTCTTCTTAATTACGGCATGGGAAGCCGGGAAGAATGCCGACTGCTGTGGAGAGGATTGTAGAATGAAAGGCAGGCCACTCACACACACTGCTTGGACAATTCATAGCTAAATATGTGAAGAACTCGCTTCAGCCATGAGAATTTCTCCCCTTTTTTCTTCTCTTTCAAAATATTTTTTGAAATCATTTTCATCAAATTGAATGAGTGGCAGAGTCTCTGTCCATCATTTCCAGGAACAAGCCTACTTGCAACCAATCTGTCTACCCAGAACATTAGTAGATTTTCAGAGTCTTGGCAGAATCCCCCCTCCCATCCCTCTAGTTCATTTTTCTATAGAGAAATACTATGGATTGAACTAAAGACTTCCTTTATGCCAAAAATGTCTTCTACCATACCCATCATCTATTCAACTACTCCACCCTCTAGACCACCTGGCCCTTTGAGGTTACTGTCTGCACATTCAGGCAAAGCACATCTGGAGGATGTGAGAATGAGCACCTACACCTATCTGTACACATACACACCACTGCACACTACTGCATTATTGTGTCTCAAGGCTTTCACACTAGTGATTTATAGTATCATTCAACTTGCTATGGTGATGGAGCAATAAAATAGGCAGACGGCAGCTTCTGCAGCAAACCACAATGACATCAAATGATGTGTGGAATGGCATAATCTTGCAAATACCATGATGTTACACTTGCATTAGGACAATTGACACTTGCATGCTTACGTCATCCCAGCATCTCTCGTCATTGGCATCTCCTCCCACCTACGGATCTCCATGGATGACCTTGTTCTCTTGGGTCTCTTTGCCCATGCAGACAGACTTCACCCAGAGATGGCTAGAAATGATTAGAGTATTATATTTTTGATTTCAGCTTTTTAATTTTTTTCTGAGAGGTCTTGAGCACACATCTGAACCTGAAGACAGGGGCAGCCATATGGTGTGAAAGTCCTCATGGGATATTTAAATCAAATTCTTTTGTGTCCTGTTCCTTTCCCTCAATGCTGCATAACAAAATCAGGAGTGGCAAGAAAGGGAGGAAAGTATGAAATATTCGTACAGCAATCTTGGGGTAAGGAGGCACTCAGAACTCTGTTTGCTTGGCAGGAAAAAGAGCTTGCCCATGGGGTCGGGGGGAGGAACACTTTTCCAGAGCCAGGCCGACAATGTTCAAATGCAGCAGAAACACATGACTTTGATAGCCAAATGATACCAGTACCTTAAGCAGCTTTCTGTCCCAGCCGGATTTTCCTCTTGGCAGCTGCAGTAAGTGACTAACAACTTCTTGGCACTTGTGAGACCAGGCCTGCTGCCATGGCATCAGCCACATGAAAGAACTCTGTGATGGAAGTACATTCTCAAGGAAATTCTGGGATAAGAGACATCTTGAGATAACGACTTTGGTTGAGGGGAGCAGAGAAAAAAAGAATGAGACCGGATGGGGTTAACTCACAGCTGCCCTGTTTCGGTGAAAGAAGCTCTGCCCAAAGCTTGGATTCTGGGAATGAAACATTTGCCTGGCCAAGCAACGACAACTCCAGACTGATAACACAAAGAGGCAGAAATACAAAAGTGGAAACATATGCATGATATTTGGCTTTCTAAAGCTTGTGGGATCCCGGGATTATATCCAATGCCTCCTATATTGCAATAGAAGATCTTACCAGGAGAAGATTGTTCATCATTCCTAGGCTGAAGAACAGTCCTTAAGGCAGAAGGTTTTACAATTGTACATTGCCAACAGATCCATGCACGTGTGCAGGGCGCTGCTGGACAATGCAAGGACTTGGTCATAGGTCCAGGAGGAGGCCCAAATCTGCATATTATGTCAATGCAAATTCATAGGTGAACATTTGAAGACGTTACTATGGTTAATTTTCCATTCCAGTCAGAGGAAACCATTTTTAATTCATTTCTGAGGAAGTGGCAAATATAGTTAATCTTTTGCAACAAATACCACCATGCGTCCTGTGGAATCGGAAATATGAATACATTTATTATCAGATACCTTTTGGTGAATAACAGTCCACATGTATCAGCCCTGGAAGGTAGTCCAGACAGGAATCAAAACCATGAATACTAACACTATGATTATTGTGAGGTTACAGCAACAGAATCTTGCAAGTCTGAAAGTACTTCCCCCCACCCCTTCCTTTATTTTCCAAAGAACTAGGAAGGGTCAACACTTTCTCACCCTCAATCCTGTTTTGGACTCAGATTTCTCTTATCTTCCTCCTGTCTCCCAAGGTTATTCTCACAGCCCATTACAACATTATCATCATCATGAACATCACATTATTGTTGCTGTTGTAAACCAGAATTTTCTGGGCAGATTCCAAACTATATGGAAAATAAATCAATAAAGCCATAAAGATGAAGAAATACATTAAGGAGTAGTCTAAGAAAGCAGTAGTAAAAAAAAAAAAAAATAACGATCCTCCCTGCAAAGTAGACAGTTCAAAGTAAAAAAATATTTATTTGTTTATATTTGTATGCCATCCATTCTGGATGGCTGTGGGTAGCTAACAATCAGAAACATCACCAAACACACCAAGCCAAAACCAAAATCCCTCAAAATAATAAACCCACCCATAAAAGAAACCAGTATCAACGTTATATGAAAAAGAAAATGTATAAAACCATGGCCCACCTCATTCAGGTTTCAGTCACAGCATGCCCTCCTCCTATGCTTGATGGAATAACCATGCCTTACTGCCATCCTATTGCCCAGAAGGGAAGGAGCAGACGAGATCTCTCTAGGGAGTTTGGGGACAGCGATCAAAAATGCCTACTTCTAGACCTTGTCAGATGACAATCTCATATAGACGGGAGGCCAGATCAGGAAACAGGCCCTGCAAAGACTGCACGAATGCTACATTTTTTTTTGCTGTAGGGTATAATCACAGAATTTTGAGAGCCTGCCCCCTCTGACACCAAGCAGAATCAAAGTGGAGTTATTCTGAATTTATTTCTCATGCTTTCTCCTTCCCTAGGACTAAGTTGTGTTTTCCCCTCCCTTAACAATGCCTGCATTCCTTCATGAAGGTTATCTCCACATTCCTCTACCTCTGTTGAATCTGATTGGATGGGCAGATGAATACAGGAGAAGGTGGTTCCTCGAATAACCTAGTCCAGAGCCACGTAGGGCCTTCAAGGTGACAATCAGCACCTTGAATTGCACCCAGAAGCTAACTGTCAACCAATGCAGCTCACAAAGCAGAGAGAGTGTAGTTATCAAAAAGTTTGAGAGGAAAGAAAAGGAAAGGTTAACTGCAATACTTTTCTTCTGGTTGCAATTAATTATCAAGTTGTTGTAAAATAAGAGTAGCTGATGGGTTTTGGTTTTCACAAGCTCTTTCATTCATACCCTCCTAAAATGGCAACTTGTGCATCAAAACAGATTTTATAAGACCTACATAATTCACGATCAAGCCAATATTGAGTGGCTGGGGATGGAGGGGTGAGGAAGGATGAACTCCAGTTAAATTTCCTAATTTCTATTCAGGTCTTGCTCCAAGATTGAGCCATCACTGTAACCAGACATTGGAAGTTCCATAAATTAAATTCAAAATATATCCAATCTGTTCTACAATTGTGCTGTGGGAAAACCTTCAGGCGGACGGGGATGAGAAGACCAGCACATTGAGGAAGTGGAACAATTTCTAAATAGTTTTTATTCAAAGATTTTATATATATAATAAGTAATACATTCAAAGAAAAAAATATCGTAAATGTGAAAGAGAAAAAGAAAAGAAAAGAAAAGAAAAAATAGACGAAGAAAAAAGGAGATAGAAAAAAGAAAAAGAAAATAAAAGAACAGAACAGAACAGAACAGAACAGAAAAAATGAAAGGAAATATAAAGAAATGGCTTCTGATGTTCCTCTCAGCAGTTATACATACAATTCTAATCAATCCTCTCTAAGATTCCCTTCTTTCTATAACCTATTCTTTCTAATCATCAAAACCATAAGTCACAAAATCATTTTCTTTTTTATGCAAAAATTCCATAAGGGTTTCCAGTCATTGATTAATGTCAATAATGACCTTTCTCTAATCAAATAAGTCAATTTGTCCATCTCAGCAAGTTCTGTCAATTTCACCAACCATTCCTCCATGGTGGGTAGTGCTGAATCTTTCCATCTTTGTGCATATAATAATCTCACCATAGTAATCATATATTGAAATAATCCTCCATGACTCTTTTCTAACTGTATATCCATCAGTCCTAAAAGGAAAAGTTCTGGCTTCAACTGAATATTAATCTTTAAAATCCTCTGCATCAATGGGTATATCTGAATCCATTTTTTTTAGCCTTTTTACATGTTCACAAAGCATGATAGAATGTCCCTTCATGTTGTTCACATTTCCAACATACATTTGGAATGCCTTTATACATTCTAGATAATTTCTCTGGTGTCATGTAGAGAAGAGTGGAACTATTTCTCATCTGGCACAATACTACTTCCAATGAATCAGTCCTGGAGAAGATATTTGGTCCAGAAATCAGAATCAGTTATAGAGGGCATTGCAATTAGGCTGAGTCCAAGGTGTAGCCCAAGAGTTGCAAGTTGCTGTCTCCTAACCAGTCTAGCATCATGCCCTGCCCCTATAGGCTCCAGCCCCTAATCTGCCATGCCCTACTCTTCCTTCTCCAGCAGGAAGACCTGGCAACCTTCATTCTCCAGAGTCTCATTGTTCCTTAATATCGCAAACCGGAGATCAGCTCACTAATACCCAATCTGTTTCCTTGCCAAGATATTTCCTGCTGTTTTCCTACAAATCCCCTTGATGTTTGCCAGGGGCGGCTGATGCCACTGCTTTGGAGGGACTTCTTAGCGTGAGAAGATGCTTCCCCCCAACCCCCTTTCAGGGTGGGAGAGTTCTCTTCTGCGCAAAGAGACTCAGGGTGGACAGCGACAGGCAGCAAGGGGAAGTTCCTGCTTGCCAATGTGAAGTTATCTTCAGAACTTCCACCAATACTAACTGGGCTGTTAATGAGAAGCCAGCTTGCCCGAGACAGGAAAAAAATAAAGTAAGGAGAGGATAAACTTCCCTGCTTCCATAAACAGCCAGCAGAGATAGTGACGGGGAGGGAAGGGATTATATATCCTCTCTGTGATGAGGTTGGAATGTGCTCCTTTGGGAGCTAAACAGTTGCCATCTCTTCAAGGGCAGGGAATGGCCTCCACTGCCCTGTGCTCATTTGAGTCCTGCTCTGGACACAGGGCAAAAATCTCCATTCCTTGAATGTGCAAGAAAAACCTTGTACAAGGGCCCACAGGTTACAGAGTGAGAGCAATGAAAAAGAGCCATTCTGTGCATTGTCCTCATAATGACAATCCTATGACGGGGCTTCTACTGAAGAGGACTGACCAGATTCACTCAGTAAATTCCATGATCCAGTGAGGACCTGAACTTGAGTCTCCATGGTACAACACTTTGCCCATTATGCCAAACGGTTTATCTTAATCACCATGTTCCATTTGGCTATATTTATTGCTATAGAAATATAAAATCATTTATTTATATAAAACGATATAAACTACTACATGACTTAGAGTTAAAGTCCACTAACAATGGAGCCTCAAGGAATAGTTTGTCTCCTCTGGGTGTGCATGGCTGGTGTGTATGTGTTTGGTCTGATTCACCTTTCGGCTCAAATTAAATCAATGACGCGCAATAATTATTTCAGTAAAGCACAGTGTAGGGCCAGGAAGGCCAAGCTGATAGTTTGGGACTGTACTGTAACTCTCACAGTTCTTTGGACTGGCTTGATAGATTGGGATAATGGGAACTGAAGTCTCAAACGTCTGGAGACTGTAAGTATGCATGATGTAGAGGATCTTTTTTTTGATCGCATTCCTACCATATAAGAAGGGTGTCTATGTCTTCTATCCCTGCTTTTTCCTGATCAGCGTTGCCTTCGCTGAAGATGCTCTGAACAGCAGCAAGAGAAGCAAAATCAGGCACAACTTGGCTGCATTTGCCCCGCGTGCCTCGCAGGGTTAAGGGAGGGTTAGTATATCATGTGAAAAACTCAGACCAGTCAGTACAAGAGTTACAGCAGATTCAGTTCCCACCATCCTACCGTCTCCAGATGATTAAATATAAGAAGTGCAAGAGGCATTCTTGTGTGCTTTTATGCATCACTTGACATGGTTTGGCTGATTGTAATCCTTAGGTATATAAGAAAGAATTTGGTTGTTAAGAGTCATCTCAACTTTATTGAGTAGATTCCTTAAAACAGTGGCATCTACTAGTACTAGTAGATGATGCTTCTCATGGATGAGAAGCAATCAGAGCTGTTGCAATCCCTCTTTTCTGCAAAGGAAGAGAGAAAGGGAGGGAGGGAGAGGAAGAGAGCTCATTCTTGGCCCTCTTCCAAATTCTACTATGAGCATACTTTACTGATTAGTCAATTGACTATACCAAAGCCTGGGCATCAGCCACAGTAAGATACAATAAAATGAAATAGTGAAGCACAATAAAATAAGATAAAATAGACCACAGTGAGATACAATAAATAAAATATAGCAAGGTAAGATAAAGTAAGGATAAAAAGTAGAATACAATAGTATAAGATAAAATAGAGTGCAGAGATACATAATAAGATGAATATTAAAATGTGAAAACAGTACGTGTTTAGGTGAATTCATCGCCTTTGCATGCAACCCCAATGTGTTCTATAAAACATGTCCTGTGTTGGGCAGCCCTGACTATAAACCTAACAGTTCTAGTGACTACATATTTGTTTGTGCCCTGAAGGAAATAAGATAATATTTTGTTAGAGCCCCAATATATGGTTCTGTCAAGTAGTATCTGTAAGTACTGAGCTCTTACGGAGGCATGTAATTGACAATCGTAGTGGCATCTATGATTGCACAGAAGCTTGTAAAAAAGTCTGGCTCTAATGATCAGCAGAGAAGTACTGCATTTGCACAATGTCCAAATCACTGCTTCTGAATAATTTTTCAAGTGCACACATCCCTAACAGATTCTTGACACTGGCCTGGGGCAAAGTTTTCTCCTAATCTGAGGAATATCAGATTGTATTGAGATGCTTCTTTATGGCTTGGCACACAGCCCCCTTAGGGGTTTCAGAGAGGTAATATGGATGTGCTCAAATGTCACAATGGGATTAAATCTTGGCTATTGCATTCAAGCTTTACACAGAAGTCAGAAAGCTAATGGACGTACCAGCAAGGATCTATGCAGCAACTAGCCGAGAGCTCCCAGCATAGGCCTACAGCAGGTTTCTTTTAGTCTAGGGGAGATTGGGCTGTATGAAGGGGGAAGTGCATCTTGGATTCACCGTACCAGAAGGGAATGGAATGGGTCATGGATGAGAAGCAATCAGAGTTGTTGCAATCCCTTTTTTCTGCAAAGGAAGACAGAAAGGGAGGGAGAGAGGGAGGGAGGGAGAGAAAGAGAATCTATTCTTGGCCATCTTCCAAATGCATCATCTTCATTCAAATGTTTGTTGGTGACAAGTTGATGTGGATGATATCCAAATATCCTGGAGGCACTGGAAGCCCCTATTCTAGCCTTTCAAAGACTCTTCCAGAATAGAATGGCCTTCTCTTTGTGATGTCAGCATGATGAGGCACTTCAAATCTCTGCCAAGTTTACATTCCTCTCTGCTTGCCAGCCATGATAACATTCAAGCTGGCCCATTCTGCTAGCCAGGCAGCACTTGGCACACAGATTAATTAAGTGCCCAAATGAACAATCTGAACCTGCTCTTCGGAAGCTCCCACCCACTCAGTTAGCCTCCACCTGAGCTGCCAAAGAATCTAAGGAAGCCAAACATCCTTACTGGAGATGGGATGTTCCAGTAGATGTCACCAGGTCTTACTCTTGGCAGAAATTCCTTGATGCACCAGATACATTCCAGCTAGAAATAGCATGGAGAAATCTATTCTGTCTTTCTATATGGTGTGCTGGAGGAAATATAGGACAAGGACAAAATACTCACTGCTGTATCTCAAACAGATGAAAAGCTTCCTCTGTTGAATTTCTGCCCATTAGTCTGTCGTTTGAAACACAAGTACTCTAGGCATGCAAAAGCTGTTTGCATGAAATGTTGATTGTTCTGTTTCACGATATCTCACTTTTCCACTAACTAGTTCAAAGCGGCGTTCATGCCTTACCCTACAACAGAGATACGTCTGATATGTCTCACAACACTTGTGTGAGGTAGGTTAAGCTAAGGGAATGTAACTGGCATAAAATCATCCAGGGAGTTTCATAGTTGAGCAGAATGGCATCCAGTAAACATCCATACACATCAGTTCATGAAAATAATGTCTCTGCTAGCTCTGCCGAAGAATCCCAAAGAGGGAGTGGATAAGTTAAAAATAGTCCCGGTATGGGAAAGTCAATGGACAAGGAAGGTCCCCCCACCACGCTATTACATAAACAATTATTTCAGCAAAAAGTAAACAACTGAAGTCCTGTTATTCTCCCTTTCCTCACTTTGGGGCTTTAAAATCAAAGAAAGAACCTCCCCCACCCTTTTCTGCCAGTTCCATAGTATGGGAGCAATTGTAATCTTTTTTTGGCATCCAGAATGTACTGGGACAAAGGAATGTAACCAGAAGGAACAATAGGTCTGCCTGTCTTCTACTGTTCTTGGCTCCTGGTTGGAACAAGCAGGCATTCTTTAAGAGACAGCTGGAACAGTCTTCCCCAGCCTGGTGCTCCCAGGCATGTTGGAATACAACATTTCTTCCATCGGTAACTTACCAGAGAGGAAAAAACTAGTTAAAATTCAGCTATCCTTTTTATTTTTTGGTTGTATCAATTGATCGATTATGTGCCATCAAGTTATTTCCAACTCCTAGCAACCACATAGATAGTTTTTCTCCATGACGATCTATCCCTAGCCCGTTCTTTCGGGTCTCCCAATGGTGCACCCGCCGCCACTGTGACTGAGTATATATTAAACACCTACATACATACTAACCAGGTCCAACCTAGTTTAGCATTTCTTAAGATCCAGCAAGCACAGCCAAGTGCTGCTGTCTGTTCTATCTTGTCTCATTAGTTCATCAGAAGCAGTATCATTTAAGGCTTTCCTTCTGGAATTAGGTCCATCTCAGTGATGATACTGGGTACTGATCTCCATTTCTGGGTTTGGTACTTTAAATGACATTAGAAAGAGGTCAGCGTGTAGCAGCGTTCCAGGGATATTCAGTATCCAGTGGGTTAAACTTATGTACTCCTTTTTTATTATTTTAATTTTAATGTGCTGATGGGGAAATATGACAGATCATTCCAAACAACTTCAAAGGGAGATACAGGGAGGCCAACATGGAAACTATTCCTAAGGGCCCAACACATAAAGCCAGACTAATTGTCATCAACCCTCCCTCCAGAAACATTAAAGTGGAAGCTCAACATCTGTGCCAAAATTCTAGATTTTGGTTGGCCTCAAGCCTGTTGACATCAGACTACATGGCATACCTAATCTCTCATCACCCATATAAATTTATCAAACAGAGGATTTAGGGCTAAATTTGGAAATGGGTGTTTTAAAACAAGGAAACACAAACTGCTGTATTTTCTGAAGTCCAGTACATCCAGAGGGCCTTGAGTTAAAGAAGTTTCAGAAGCTTCTGTGCTGGCCTGTCATGGCCGGTGCTGATTCAAGATCTATTTAGCATTTCCAGTATTGCTATATATCAAGCTATTTTCCTGCTCCTCTTCAGAAAATCACTAGATAAACCAGACTAGAAAGAAAAAAAGAACCTTAGTGTAATGCCAATATCTTCAATAAGCAAGAGAAGGACCTTATCGGGTGGTGCCCTCATTATAGAATGCTTCCCAGATATATTTATATGGTACCATTTATTATTTCCCAGGAGTCTGTTAAAAGTGAATCCAGATCAGAGGCTGCCATAATTGGGTACCTGCTGTGGTCTATGCCCCACCAATATCATCTAATTTACCCTCTAGGTTTATCCTTAGAGTGCCCAGAGCATTCCTGGGAATCACCCAGCTCAGCTAAGCAGTACAATTCAAATGAAAACCCTGCGACATCTGGGATCAAACATCCCTCTGTGCTTGATGAGGCCAACCTTTTGACTGATCATATGATTCAGGCAGATATTTAAGGGCTGAACCTAAAAGCCAAGGATACGGAACAATCGCCCAGAATGGGCTGCCTACATTCTGACTCATAATGGAACAGGGATCACTTGTCACTTGTCACTCACTTGTTACTTGTGTGCCAATGAACTTACCTTTGACTCCCAGCAGGAATATTTTCCATTGTTAGTTCTGGCTCATGAGCAGATGTGAGCATATTCTTGCTGTAAATTTCCAAAGAAATTTTATTTTTAATGATCTCTCATGTCACAGCAATACTGAAATTGAATTGATATTTGGCTAAGGGTTTAATGGCACCATATGAGAGGTAACAAGTTCACAAACTAATGTGGTAGACTTGAGAGACTGCTGTGGCGGAATCTTGTGGTTGACAATATTTATATATACATGTATATATGTGTTTACTTAGTTAAATTTATACTCCACCACATTGCAACATTCTGGGCAGCCATGCCCTTGCTGATTCTCAAGAAGGTGGATATGGTTTTCCCCAATGAGACCATCACTTTCATTCTTATTTGGTCTTCCAATGTGAGAGAAGGTGACTTTATAGACTGGAACAGCAGAAGGAACTGGTGCAGTTATTCCTATAACTTGATTGGTTGGTTTTGTGATAAAGCAAGGCTGGGCAACTATTTGCAGTCTAAAACTGCATGTCAATATAGGGCAGTGTCCTGGGGGAGAACTTAAGCATAAACTTGCCACTAGTGGAAGGGACTCAAACAGGAATATTTTAAATATTTAAAAATATTTTGTAAGCCACCCAGAGTCTTGTTGAAGTTGGGTGGCCTTAACAAGTCTAATCTATCTATCTATCTATCTATCTATCTATCTATCTATCTATCTATCTATCTATCTATCTATCTATCTATCTATCTTTAGAAAATAAGACATAGCACAAGAACGCATTGCACATAAGGAAGGGAAAACATTCTAGACTCCCTTGGAAGGAAGAGCGGCACACACATAAAAGCAGTAGTGGTAGCAGTAAGCCAAGTTGTCAGTGAATGTCCGTCCTGTGAGGAGAAAGGGAAAACTCTGTCGTTGCTAAAGTCTACAGGTTGCTAACTCTGCTAGAACAAAGTGACTTCTCTTACAAATGCTCTGATGTGAGTTGGGACTCTTCTGGATTTGAGATAAGTGATCCCAGGATATTCCTGATCCCAATGTCAGTTATAAAAACAGACTTGTGTACTTAATATGTCTTAATCCATCTTTGCATCAAAGACACAGTTTCTGGTTTTTTTGTTTTTGTTTTTAATATGGGTGATACCAGCTAAAAGGACTCAGAACATCTTTCTTGACTTTAAGCTTTGCTGAGGGAGAACTTACTGATGCCATATTGAACTGCTTTAATATGCAGATATTAATTTCGGGAGACTTTAGGGCCATTATAAAGAAAGAAGTGGTTATGTGCCCTCTCTCTGGTTGGTTTGATTATTTTCAGTTGATTTAACTTGCATTTTTAAACAGGCAAAGACTTTGTGTTTCATTTGACTGTAAGCCAAGAATGGATAATAGTTTTGAGGCTAGTGGAGATATATTGAGAATGTGTGTGTGTGTGTGTCTTGGAGTTGCATAGAGCTTTAATTTTGTTTTGCCTAAAAATTAAAACAAGGATATTAAGCCTATCAGAGGATTAACTCTGATAGACTTAACTCTGATAAGCTTTGATACTGTTTCTTTTTAAAAAAAATAATTTTAAAAACATCTTGCCAAAATTCAGAAATCAGCTACTGAATTTCAGTGGAATAATCTTAGAGATTGGGAGCTGCAAAATAACCGGACCTCTGTGGCCCTTGCCTTGCCCCGAGCAGGAAACAAACAAGTCAACTTCTATTGTCTTTGTCACCCATACTGGTGCATTAAATGGGCTTGGAATGAATAAATTTGCAATGTAACTAAATAAATGCCAGGTCAGAAATTAGATCTGAATAGGTGAAAGTCTGATTGCTCAGACTGCCTTTCATCCCTGGTGGACTGCAAGCTGAACCTAGCACTCAGTAACCATATTTATCTTTTTACTATTTACTTTAATTGTATGAAAACAATGACCAAGGTGCAGATAGGAGGTTGTGGTTGGCCAAAATGATCTCATTACTAGAGTTACTCCAATCTGATAGGCAAGTGATAGCTTATATGCCCCCATAACTAAAAATATCCAGTTCCTGACCAGACGGACTTTAAACTCTGGACAATCCAGTTTTGGAACTCTCCTATCCTAGGTATTTCAGGAGTACTTAACCCATTCAGTTGCCATGTTGTGAGCAGGGCTTTTTTCAAGGTAATTTTACATTACTTCCCTGAATGGAATTTCTGAGATGACTCCAAGCATTACACAATAGTCACTGGAATGTTGAAATGGACTTCAAGAAGATACCAGTCTGTAGAAAGCCATTTCAGTACCTGATGCCTGATCATTCTGAAAAATCATGAATCCATCTTCCTTCTTTCATCCTTCATTTCCTGTACTGACTGGATTCAAGCCCTTGTGCTAAGCCAGCATGTGATTCTTTATTTTTGGCTTGGCTTGTTGTACAAACCCAACCATAGTTTGAATCTAGGCTCTTGTGTCTGAACAAACCACTCTTAGTCCGATGTGTGAAGCAGGCCACTCCGAGATGGCTCAATCTTTACAGAGACCCTACAGAATTCTCCATTTTATCTGAAGGCTTTCACGAACATTGACAAGACTTTTCTTTAGTTTGAATACAAGCTAGTATTGTCTGAAAATGTCTTCTGCCTTTACCCTCACCCCCATAACATTTTCAACAAGGTCAATGAATAAGGAACGGCTCTTGAATTTTATTTCAGGAGACCATGCCTTCAATTTCGAATAATCTCTCCAGCAGTTTGTATTATTGAAGCTTCCCACGCTTCAGTAATATCTCAAGAGAAGACCTTTTGAAGGGACTCTTCCCATGGGGTTTTTTTAGGTCAGGAAGTGAGGGCAGTCAGGGAAGGTGCAGAGTGATGGAGAAATGTGGAACAGAAAAACAGCCACCCAAAATAGTGAAATCATCATCGACCCATGGAAAAAAAAAAAGCCAAAAGAAATTCTAAAGAATTCAAAACATGATAAAGATTTGGCTGGTACAGTCCTGGCAATAAAACTACCTGATGATCTACTTGCCCCAATTTTATTTTTTCCCCCTTTCTCCTTAAGAAAAATAATAACCTGTTAGCCATTCTTTAAGTAATTTCAACCATAGCAACACTGGGTGAAGTAACAAATAAAAGTCTGGGACATCTAAATGCCCCTACAAAGCTTCTTCCTGCTATTTTCCACAACCAACTTTTTTATATAGCAAATTGTGGTCCAGGTATCTTCAAGGGCTGTTTTAGGGGACATGAATTGTAGTTCAAGCAAACTTTCCCAAAATATTCAGCGGCTAGAAGTAAAACACAGACATACACAACATATACAAACAGACCCTAAGCTTGTGTTTTAAATCTGGAAGCAAATACAGGCAAAAGTAGCTTACTTTGGAGGCAACAAATAACTAGATGATTATTATAACTCAGAGGTGATTCCCAGCAGCCCCAGCCAATATGGTCAACGATGAGGGTTTCTGGGAGCTGTAAGTCAACATCTGGAAGATTGCAAGCTTCTTCGTGTTCCAGTCTTTGATCTGCTAATGGGTGTTGAAAAAAGCCTTTTCTGTACCTGATGTATTCTGAAAGATTCTCATGAATCCATCTTCCTTCTTTCAACTTTCATTTCCTGCACTGACTGGGTTCAAGCCCTTGTGCTAAGCCGGCATGGGATTGTTTATTTTTGGCTTGGCATGTTGTACAAACCCAACCATAGTTTGAATCTAGGCAATTGTGTTTGAACAAACCGTTGCTTAGTCTGATGTGTGAAGCAGGCCACTTGGAGATGGCTCAGTCTTCACGGAGACCCTACAGAATTCTCATGTCTTACTGTTCATGTTCTCTTCATTATAGGAACCAAGGCACTGGCAATCTTTTGTGTATTTCACCCACTGCAGGCATTGTTAATGGAAGTAGATGTCAGAACCAAAATCATATAATTGCATTAGGGGAAAGTCTACAGGGCTGTTATCAGTGAACTTGAGTCTTTGTCGTACATATAAGATAAATGAAGGAGGTTATGCAATCAATTAATAAATGCACATAGATGTAGTTGTAAAAGAGTGAAGGAAGCTTTGCAGAACAGCCAGAACAGAAAGGGGAACAATATGGCTGTCTTCACATGATACCCTTGCTGGTGGCTAATTTTCTAATGGTTTAGGTAATTAACCCAAGTTTCTGGATTTGGATGATGCCTTCAGTCATAAGCTAACCACATAGACTGGGTTTGCAAGACATCCTGGGCTCAAATATGGTTGGTTAGTATAGTTTTGCACCCAGTTAGGTGCCAGCCCTGATGACCTTGATTGGCTCCTCAGAATGGTACCACTTGTGTGTAGCAAACAAATCCTGATACACTCAAAAGATGTATCTTTTGAAGCCATATGAGATATGAAAGTTGGATAAATATATTTCATTATTTCTTCCTACCCATGAAGAAATAACCGTTTGAAAATAGCTTGCAGTCTAAGAACATTTCATTGGTCACTTCTAAAGTCCAGGTTGTTATTTCCAATCTACAAATATCTATTTTTCCCATAACAATTCTCACAGCCTCTGACCAATGACATCACTCTTTCTGACTGGGGTGCCATAGTAACACCTTACAGTAAATCTTAATGCCCCATCAAAGAAAGCTTTCTTGTAACATAGCCTACCATAGATACATAAAATGTCCAAGAATGTTAATGACTTGTTCTTCTTTCACATTTAGCAACAGGGTAAAGGCCTTCTATTCTAGATCTTGCTATGAAACGGAAAGGGTTTCTCCATTTACCATAATTAATAATAATGATGGATTTCTCCTATTTTTCTTTCTAAAGAGGAAACAGAAAATAGTTCATTTGCACCTAGGAAGGAATGAGTACAATTTAGGGAAGACAGTACTTTTAATTCAGTCAACTCAGGGGAACGTTTGAGTGCATGGGATCATTTTGCACTGCAAACATTAAAAAAAACCTGCTAGCTTCAACATCATAAAAAATAAAATTAGCCAAATCAGAATCATTTTCTCAACTTTTTGAATCCTCTGGTTTTGAAAAGGAGTGGAAAACTCTGTTTCGTCGCTCTCTGAGTATGATGTAATATCAGAAAAATTACCAGCATTACATTAGCCGTGTTTCCCATTTTATAGCAGGTAATTCTCTGTAAAAAGGTGCTTAATTCAAGTCCAATTTAGAGATAAAGAATTGTAAAAACAGAATGCAAGGGGTTTGGGAATTATCTATCAGCTACCGAATCAAATGAATCAATATGCAAAAATTATCTGAACTATTCAATCTTTTGTCCTTGTTTGTGATTCATGGCACTTGAGATTGGTTGGAATAAATTGCAGATTCTGAATCTGCATCAAAGTCTTATTTTGACAAAACTTTTGTCGCCAGATTTAGAACAGAACTTGCTGGTGGAAACAATATTGAATGAGATGAGATAATGGTTTGGATTGATATAAAGTTAAAGCAGATGCTACAAGAAACTCTAAGGGACAGGAAGCATGCGTACATGAAAGTGTGTGTGTGTGCACACACACACACACAAGAAGTTATGCACTGCATTTGTCCTGTGGACTGGGCTGCCTAACTCTAAGTAAGAGCTATCTTTCCCTCATGATATCCTCCAGATACATTGACCTATAGACATGGCCTTCCATTCCATTCCATTCCATTCCATTCCATTCCATTCCATTCCATTCCATGCAGTTCTAGCTGAAAATTGTGCAAACATAAATGCAAAGCACCTGGAAGACCGTCCTTTGGAGAAAGCCGCTCTGGAGATAAGACACCATGCAGGAAAAAAGCTCAAAGTGGAGCCAGTGAAATTAAAGAGGTCTGTTTTGGAAGAGGTAGGCCAGAGGAAATATGCAGGACAGGAATGTGAGTCCCTTGTCTTGTTTTTGTTTTGTGCTGCCCTGGTGTCCCACGTGTATTAACAAACAGAGCAATCAAAGAAGTAAGAAATTGTGCTTGGCAGAACCCCCTCTAAAGCAAACAAGTCCAATTCACAGGGTGCAGCCAAGGATCTCTGGCACAGGCTTCCTTCCTTCCTGAGAGTGAGAAGAGCCACAGATAGTTGTATATTATGATGAATTCTACAGATCTGGCTTTTTATGCATCCTGCCTGCCTGCCTGCCTGCCTGCCTGCCTGCCTGCCTGCCTTCCTTCCTTCCTTCCTTCCTTCCTTCCTTCCTTCCTTCCTTCCTTCCTTCCTTCCTTCCTTCCTTCCCTCCTTCTCCCATGTCTTTCCTTCCTTCCTTCCTTCCTTCCTTCCTTCCTTCCTTCCTTCCTTCCTTCCTTCCTTCCTTCCCCTTCCTCTTCCATATCCTTCCTTCCCTCCTTCTCCCATGTCTTTCCTTCCTTCCTTCCTTCCTTCCTTCCTTCCTTCCTTCCTTCCTTCCTTCCTTCCTTCCTTCCTCCCTCCCTCCCTCCCTCCCTCTTTCTCTCTTTCTGATGGAAGTCCTGTGGAGAGCTGTGCAAGCACCCCACTACTAATCAGGATTTATTCTGAGTAAATACATTGCAAATGGAGTAAATACATGCAACTACTCCTTGGCTGTGACTGGAAGCCCTTCCTCCCTGAATCTAAGGGGAAAGCCATTTCAGCAGCTGATCCTGTTCCCATTTGGTTTACACAATACAATGGAATGGCTTCTGCTTTGGTAACAGAAGGAATTTCTAGTTCCACATCTTGAACTAGGAACAAATAGGTTCCCTTTTCAAGTCTTGCTAAATTCTATAGCTCTGGATGGAAGTGCTTCAACTGTTTGAGGGTCTGCTATCGCCATTCCCTGGTTTGAGAGATACACAAAATACCAAGTTTTCAGATTTTGGGAAACTAAAGGAGAAAGACAGGAGGAGCAGGGAGCATAATTCTGAGGACATAAACAGAAGGAGGGAGACGATAAAACACCTGTTTTCCCACAATCGTCCAAGGAAATGTTGGGAAGAAGTCATGGGACTGCTGATTCCATGTGGCCTGGCAGAGGTCCATCACCTGCTTGAATCATGTAATTGCATCTAGTTATGTATTTGGCTAAATTGGTCTCTATTTGCTGCACAAGTACCATTATGGATTTTGCAAAAAAATGTCCTTATTTCATTTCCCCTTCTTTTCCCTTTGATGATGCTTAAGCAAGGCTTCTTTCTTTTGTCAGCTGATTCTGTTCACAGTATGGGAAAATATGTACAGCATTCCCAGTTTATTCATATTTATAAACAGAGACATTTCAGAGTCTTTGAATATCACCAAGGCTGCCATTCTACATTTCCCACTTTACTTGCAAATCACTCCCATTGAACTCAGTAAGGCTTATTTCCATGCAGAGGATCACAAAATCAAAGCAAGCTTTTGGATTGTTTTTTTTTATGTCTTTACTTCCATAGCACTGCTAAGTATGGAATTCAGAGGCTTTAGAATTATCCTGGGCGGGAACAGAACATGTTGTCCCCATACAAATAGAAATACACATATATACAAAAATACTTTCTCAAGAGGAAAACGCTCCATCATGGGAAAATCAGATACAATAAATGGATCATGTTTACATGATGTTTAGAGCTTGGAAGGTATTGTTGTAGTGGCTGTTTGCAAAATGGTAGCTATTAGTAATATATCATAATAGAAATGTGCTACTATTGTGCAGAAATCTTTTAATTTCCCACAGGTTGGCGGTGGTATTTTTTTTGCTCATAAAAGACACTTCTGTTTCTCTACCTCATTCTCATGATGGTTTTGAATACCTTTGGGTAATTTCTTAGAGATTATTTTATTGTAAGTTTTCAGAATGTGTTACCTATGTCTCCCCTCTTCCATCATTTTGTATCTCCCCTCTCCCTGGTTGTTCCTAATTTTTGATTTGGGAAGGATGGATGGATGGATGGATGGATGGATGGAAGGAAGGAAGGAAGGAAGGAAGGAAGGAAGGAAGGAAGGAAGGAAGGAAGAGGGAGGGAGGGAGGGAGGGAGGGAGGGAGGGAGGGAGGGAGGGAGGGAGGGGAAGGTACATCAAAACAAAATTTTGAAAAAGTTGAGACTATTATCCTGCTTTTTATTTTTTGGAATAGTGACTTTCGAAATCCCTTGGAGGCAAAAATATTTTTAAAAAAATTTAGAAGAAGGTGAGAGTTGTTACAGCACACTAGCCTTCATTAACAACATAGTCATCCCACAACAGATGAAGAATGGATAAATGGATGGATGGATAGATATTTGCCATCTCCTGTTTCTCTATTCATTACATCTTAATCAGCAATGTTTGCCATCATAACATAGAGGCATTCCAAATAATTCCCCCAAAAATCTGCCAAATAAGTTTATTGGTCTGCATACTTCTGACTGCAGAGGCTCAACTTGTAAAACACACTGAACTTAAGCAAAAGATCCTTAGTCAACCTCCAGCTTGAAAGAGAAATGCTGTCAGTCTTGCAAGGCAATGACAAACATTTGTAGCCAAAATCCCATCCAGGAAGAATGAACTGAATCTAGCCTCTGCTTAAGTATTATCCTCATAGACTAAATAAGTAGTGGGTCTCAAACAATAATAACTCTTGAAAACTTCATTATTAGCTCATTCTCTTACCAGCACTTAAGTAAGCCTGTCACTTATTCTGCTGATAATGCTTTTTCTCTGATTTAAACCCATACATTCACCCATACACTCTTGCATTTCCATTCACACCAGCTCATTGTTGTAGTTGTTCTACTGTGGAACAGAAACAAACAGCAAGTATTCATTTCTCAGGTGCCCCAGAGGTGACTTTGTAGAAGTAATGCATAATTCTGCAGTGAGAAAGGTCCAGAAAGCTTTAAATGAATGGCTTTAAAAAAAAAAAAAAAGTTTGATCGCTAAGGTTGTCCATTGAAATAAACCAATGGACAGAAATATATTTATTATGGTCAGAATAAACAAGTGTTGTGTGTCTGTGTGCCTACTAAGCAAAACAAAATAGTGAAAACAAAACAGAACAGTAAGAGGTCTGTGTATCTGGAGCACTGAAATGTTCTAATGAGCAATAAGATATAATTTCAGAAATATAAAAAAGTTATTTCAGAGTTCAAGCACAATTCTTTTTAGGATAACTGAGATTACATTAATGAATTGGAATGGTGGCAGGAATGGTATGTCAGAAAAGCACATATCACAGTTAACGCTGTACCAAGATCCGTTTTGTAATTTTTCAGGTTCCTTTTCTCTCTGAAAAAGGCTTCTGTTTTTCTGTCTTACTCTTAGGATGCTTGAATATTTCTTCCAAATTTATCTTTATGGTATTTTTGAGCTGATTTTCTTGCTGGAGGGAGGGGAAGGTGCTACAACTGCTGTTTCAACTTCCCCATCTTTCCATCCCTCACAAGTCTCCTGGGCTACCTACATTCCTCCTGTGGCGGGAGGTCCTCCATGAAGCCTACTTTGGAGGTTTAATTAAAGAGTAAGATGCCGGAGAAGCTACTAACCATGGAGAGATGACCATACAGAAAAAGTGGGGACATTCTCACACGTCCCATGATTTTAATGAGAACTGGTAGAAAAACATGTAGGGGGGTATGTGTCTTGCATTGCATTGGTTATAAGCTTTGTATTCAGCTCCCCAAACTGGGGAGACACAAAGACTCCTAGTTTTAATTATGGCAGAGAGAGAATCCCAACAGAAGGAATTTCAAAGCCTTTGTTTAACAAACAAGCACGTTCCTCCTACGTATGGAGACATGCATTTTATTTATTTATTTATTCCTATATTTATTACAAATAAATGTTCAAGTCTTCAGCTGGGTTGAGCTGCTGGTGTCACAAAAACATCGGAGCCTCCTGATGCTCTGGTATTCTCTGAGAAGATAACATTTGTTCTGTAAAGATGCCCTAAAGAGCCTGGAATGCTTATCCTGCAACAGAGTGAATCCCTCAGAATGAACGTCTGCCCTTCATTTTCATGTCCTTATTTGATGATTCCTTTTCCATCCAGTCTTGTCCAAGAACACTCACCAACTTGTAAAAAGGAGTTGAGTCAAGTTATTTGTAGACATTCTTTCCAACTAATCTTGATGTTTCCTGCCATGATCCCCATCATGCGTGAGACAAAAGAGAAGAAACATCAGTCCTGGGTCCACCATCACATCTTCACTTGCAAGAGGCAGGACATTGTCTCAGGTTCTTTGTGCAAATCAAGACTGGAGATAAAAGAAGTTTAGCAATTGAGCAATTGCCTGAACTTCTTTCTGTCAAAACTGGTCCATAGACAGCAGGCTGAGAGCATATGATACATTAACTTGAAGATGTCACTGCCTCCTTCCCACCCCCCTCCAGAACACATTCCCAAACCTGCTACCCTCCAGTTTTGAGGAGACCACATCTTCCAGAATTCCTTCCTGGGAGAGAATTTTGGGCATTTGCATTCCTGACACATCAGGAGCATGCCAGGTTGAGCAATGGTGTGAAAGTGTGGACCCAGTGTGGAGGTGGGGACTTGGTCCTCTCTCATCATAATCCCAGCTGAGATCATGCTCCTTGTGCCTCACCCAAAAAATGATAGATTATTTCAAAGGATATGAAAGAAACTGCGTTGGGGCAGGTGTGTGCATCAATGGGTGGGGAGAAAAGGTGATGTCCTCTTCTTCTCAGCCAGATGCTGACAGCTGGCTCACATTGGATCCCCGACACTTACCATGAGGTTTAAGGGGGATGGGGGGTGGGAGAGAGAAGCAGTTGCTAAAAACCAAAGAGGTCTTTTCTCCTGATGTGCTCTAGAGACTCGGGACTAACCTGCATTCCAGTGCTGCATTAGGACGTGACTGTAAGTTTGATTCTGTTACTTTGGGACTGAAGGAGAAATGGGTTTCTCTTCCCCAAGAGAAAACAGGTGGCAGGGCAAAGCGATCCTGAGGGTGTTTTCACCTGCTGCTGCTACAGTGGAGACAGTGATTCTCCTTATCACTCAGGTTTTATATATGGGTTTGGGGGAAAAACAGAGCTTGCCAGTTCAACCAGGTCAGTTAAATCTGTCATGGCTGAATTTCTGCGTCTCAGCGTGGGGTGCAAACTCAAGGTTAGTTAGCGTGGTGGGTTTATGCTCCAAGGCATTGTACAAACTCAGCCAATGGCATAATTCAATAACCCGGGGGAGCCTGTAGGGCGACCGAAGAGAGCCATGGAGAGGAATTGCCCTGTCTTCGCTTGGTCATGGACAGGTGACCACGGGGGAATCTCACTCCAGCTTCGGTGGAATCTTCCCTCGCACTGAAACGCCAGGTTTTAGTAGGGGGTAGAGCTGGGGCCAACTGAAAAGGGCAATTGGCCTGGTGGGAGTAGAGCAGAAGCGATTGCGCAAAATTGAGCCGGAGCGGAGACCCAACGGGAGTCGTGAGCTCGGTACCGCAGCCCAGCGAGGCGCTCCCCGCTAGTGCGGGGACTTGATTGGGGGAAGCCCTCGGCTTGAAGCGGAAGTTCTGCGAGGATGACCTGTTTACACCCCAGCCCTTAATGCAACCGTGTCTTCTGCCTTACGAGAATTATGAAGGGCAAGCCGTAGATGGTTCTGGCGCGGATCCCCTCCCCAGTCAATGCCATGCTCCCCACTCCCAACCCGGAGCCTTCCAAAGGGACTTCTGCGCCACCCTGCCCCAGAGGGAGCGGAGGAGAGGCCGGGAGGGAGGCCAGACTACAACCCCCTCCACCCTCATCCCCAGCCCGCCTGGCCCTTGATGGGCGCTGTCATGCGAAGACCGTGGGCGCCGAAGAGAGTCATCGGTTTGAAACGAATTTTCGGGGCTCGGGAAGATGATTTCGCTAAGCGGCGGACCTCGACTGCAAGAAGGCTGCGGGAATGCTGCCTCTCCTCCCTCCCCGCCGCCCCCCAATCTTGGAAAGATGGCAGGGAGCTAAGGAACCGCCGAGGACGGCCACGGGGTTGGAAGAACGGGACGACCCCCGGCAGGCTCGTTGCTTTGGACGGCACAGGAGCTCAGATGGGTTGGGAGGCTAAAGCCAGGCGTAGCTTAATCCTGCGACTGGACCTTCGGGCTTGAATTGTTTGCAAAAGTGAGGCTCAACCTTTAATGCCAAGTGGGGCGCGGGGGAGAGTTCTGCAGACGGGGAGGGCCATTTTCGCAGCGGATCAAAGAGGCTTTGCGTTAAGCAACTCAAAACTCCGCAAGACTGCGGCGCGAGCGCTTTCCCGCTGCGGAGGGGGAGGACAGAGGCTCGGAGTCCAGGAGACCAACGCCTGCGTCCCGCCTCTGGGTCCTGCGCATTTAAGAACTCCTCCTCCTCCTCCGAGCAGTGCCCACCGAGGGGAGGGCGCCGCTGTTCCTCCGGAGGCGCCTTCAGTCTTCCCCAGAGCATGGGCTGGGCGGCGGAGCCCTAAGCGGTGGCCGGGCGTCCCGTGCGCCTGGAGAGCGCACTCCCGCCGCGATTCCGGCGGAGGGCGGCTTTTGTGGACCCCAGGGGTCGAGAGGGAGGCAAGGCAGGTTCGTTCCCCTCCCAGCCTGCCCTCTCTGCAATGGCTCCCCCGTGGCCCCCCAACGGGACGTGGCTGGGGGCGGCGGAGGACGCGGGGTTGGGGGGGAACGGCACCGATTGTTCTGGGACGGCCAGCAGCCTCAGCCGGCAGGGGGCGCTCGGAGCTGCCCTCAGCCTGGCCGTGCTGGTGACGGTGGCGGGCAACCTGCTGGTCGTCGTGGCCATTGCTAAGACCCCACGCCTGCAAACCATGACCAATGTCTTCATCACTTCTCTAGCCTGCGCTGACCTCATCATGGGGCTTTTGGTGGTGCCCCCAGGAGCCACACTGGTTCTGAGTGGCCACTGGTTGTACGGCACTACTGTCTGTGAGCTGTGGACCTCGCTGGATGTGCTGTGCGTGACAGCCAGCATCGAGACCCTGTGTGTCATTGCGGTGGACCGATACTTGGCCATCACAGCCCCGCTGAAGTATGAGATGCTGATGACCAAGCGCCGAGCACGGGGAGTGGTCTGCCTGGTGTGGGCCGTGGCTGCCTTCATCTCCTTCTTGCCCATCATGAACCACTGGTGGCGGGATGAGGCTGATGAGGAAGCCCTACGCTGTTACCAGGATCCTCAGTGCTGTGACTTTGTCACCAACATGCCCTATGCCATCTTGTCCTCCATCATCTCTTTCTATGTGCCTCTGCTGGTCATGATTTTCGTCTATGCCCGAGTCTTTGCCATAGCTACCAGGCAGCTCCATGTCATTGAAAAGGACAAGGGGAGGTTCCTTCAGGACGCATCCAAAGGTTCCCGCCGTAGGAGGCCCTCCCGTCTCCTGCTTGCCATCAAAGAGCACAAGGCCCTGAAGACTTTGGGCATCATCATTGGTGTCTTCACTCTCTGTTGGCTGCCCTTCTTTGTGGCCAATGTCATCAAGGTCTTTGCAAGATCCCTTGTCCCTGATCCGCTCTTCCGCTTCTTCAACTGGCTGGGCTATGTCAATTCAGCTTTCAATCCCATCATCTATTGCCGCAGTCCTGACTTCAGGTGTGCCTTCAAAAAGCTGTTGGGTTGCCCGTGGAGATCTGATCCCCAGCTTCATGCTATCTCCAAGGACCTGCAGAGATGCCTCTGTGCCTTCAGTTCCCGGGAGAGCAAGTCCATTGCTACGGTTTCCAGAGAGGAGGGAGAGGAAGAGGACTTGGGTACTGGGAGCACCAGCAGTGGCTCCAGTAACAGGACCGAGGAAACAAAGCATTTGTATCTGTCCAGCAATGGGCACAGTTGTGCACCTCGTCCCCTGGGGGAAACCCAGCTCCAAGGCACCCAGATCACTTTGTGCCCACAGCTGGAAGAGTAGGTGTTGGGAATGGCATGGGGGATGGAAAGAGAGCTGACTAGGGAATGAATGGCAGCTGTGGGACAGGGAGAGTTCAAAACTGTTTTCTGGAAGGGCCCACATTTCTGGTCCTCTAATGTGCCACAAGGAAACTGAAAGGGCCCTGCTTGAAGCTGGGTTGTGAAGTTGTTTCATACCGGAATCCTGCACATGTTTGCTTGGAAGCAAGTCTTGGCTAGATTCACCAAGGCTTGCTCTCCAGTAAGTCTATTCAGAAGAGGATTGCAGCAAGAGTAGTAGACGAATGACCAATGAATCGGGTGGTAGCTATTTCAGTTACTGGACTGTAAATAGAGATGGTTATAATTCAGGGGCAACACGTGCCTTGCGTGCTGAAGCCACCATCAAGTAGCGCCTAGAGGCTAGAGAGAGAGATAGAAAACCCAACTCTTTGCTGCTATGCAGTGTTTTTATGTATTTATTTATTTTTGGAATTTTATATCTCAGTTATGACAACATGAGGAAATTCCTGCTTTTGACGATTGACAGCCAGCGCTGATGAAGCTGGCTTAGATGGATAATCTAACCTGGTATATAGTAGCTTTCGTTCCTGTCCCTCTGTTGCAGCTGCAAACTCTATTTTCTTTCTTTATCAAAAATGGATGGATAGCTTTCAGACCCAGGGTCGGAGCTCATTCATTCGTTTCTCCTTCTCTCCACCAAAATATCTAGGAGTTAGGAAGCCCGTCTCCAGAAACAGCAGTTTCTCCTTGCTGGCTTCTTCAGAAAAAAGTCCCAACGATTCAGAATCCAAATATTCCAGCCGTAAAATGTAGGGCCACCGCATCTCTCTAGCTTGAAGGATGTTCTTATCCAGGCAATATTTCTGATGTGTGGAGTGTATGGGAAATGGTAGAGGAAGAAACCCTTGTCTTTCTTATGTGTTACATTCACATGTGCTTTTGACTTAAGTGCCTGAGTTGGGCATAATCTGCTAAGCACCATGCCCAATAGAAAAATGAGTTTTGCTCCACTTTGGTGGTTTTACAAGGTGGCGCATGCAGGCAGAAGGGTAAGGGGGAGTTGGGGGCACAGCTGGAGTGGGTTGGGGGAGGCAGATGGCAGCAGACATGAAGTTTGGCATAGATCAGTCTTCCCCAAACTGCTACCCTCCAGATGTATGTAGACTTGACTTCTTGTTGTTACCATGATATGGCCACTGGGTTGCATTGCCAGTGATCCTGTTTTTTAAAAATAATCCATGCATTTAATAATCCATGCATTTAATAGACTGAATCTTGAAATAAAACCTTATCAGAGGAGGAGGAGAAGGAATGTATTTTATTTGTATTTATTTTATTACCAGCAACTGCATGCCAGCTGCCAAGTGACAAATGTCAAGAGAAATGATAAGATTAAGTCCTAGTATACAATTCATACCCTGGAGTCCCAACATCACTTTTTTTCAAAAGGAAAAAAAAAAACCTGGGATATGGGAGGCAGCGTGCAATCATCGTTTACCATTTACCTTCTTAATTCCCCTCTCCAGGAGATGCTTTCCCCCCTGCTAATTTGGATGATCAGCCTCCCCCAACAACCTGCCATCCTCCAGAGGCTGGGGACGTGCAGCTTCTGAAATTCCCAGCTATCCAACAGCTTTGGAGGGTATCTGGTTGGGGAAGATGGGTTCTTGGTCTGGTGTCCTGCAGGAGACTTTGGGGCTTGTGTCTTTCTGGAAGGAAAAAAGTTTGCCCATCTTTGCTTTGCTTTAGATACCGATAACTAGTTGCTCTGTCCCCCCCCCCCCCCGCCCTGCCTCCCCACTGTTGGGAGATGGAGAGGAGGAGACATACCACAGCTGTTCACCTTGGCTGCTTTTCCATCTTCCTTTACTGCCAAACCAGATTGGGAAGAAGAAAATCCAAGCATCTCTGACGACTTCTGTTCACAGCACGTCTGTCTGCTACTACAGTGTTTCTCCAAGGTAGCTGGTCCTCAGCCCAGCCTAGGAGCCAACCGACGGCTTGCATTTTGCTCCTTTTCTGGTTGGGCAAATGTTGGTCATTGCGTGGAAGACAAATGTGCTGTCTAAGTGCTGGTGGTTTTCTTTTAGATGCAGCAGAAAACGGTGGCTGAAGCAGCCTCAGACTGGCAGTTTGGTGTTCTCTTATACAGTGTTCTAGCCAGCTAGATGCCCTCTTCCAGGATACTCCAATCCTTTCTAGCTTTCCCTTGATTTCCCAATCTTTTGTCCCTAGCATTCAATTCGTATCCCACTGCCATTGCTTATGACTTTACTTGCTTGATTAATTTACAGCCAGAGACCAAACAGCCACGTCCACAAGAAGCTGCTGCTTACAGAAAAAGAGAAGTGGTGAGATTCCAGCAACTCTCTGTAAAAATAGAATAAAAATAAAGACAAAAGATATGGAAGTTCAGCCCCCTTAACCAGCATAGGAATAAAACCTGGAACCCACTAACAGCAATTGCAGTTGAGCAAAACTTTGCTACAGTCCTGGAAATTTCAGTGGAGAAGTCAGCAATTAACGAGGAAATAATGTTAGTTTCAGATCAGGCTGCACAGTGAAGTAAAACATGATTTACTGATTCCGTTGTGGAGTTGGAGTAAATGCAGAAATATCCTGTGTGATGGATGTTTTGTACAAGCCTTATTGTGGTAGCCAGCCTTTATACATAAAATACATAAAAGAGATGTTATTACATATATAATATTATATTAAATTATTATATATATAATATATTATTATACCTCTCCTTGGTCAGTACCGATACTGCCATTAAGCTTGCTCAATCCAGATTGGAATTTTCCAGGGGATCTTCAATGGCTTTAAGGGTAACCTCTGAAGATTTGCTGGTTTTTTGCAAACTTTGGTGCCCCCCCCCCACTTATGTGCAGATGATCCTGCTTTAGCTACTTAAGGATCCACGTTTGTCACTGAGATTTGTAAAGAATGGGACAACTGAAATGAAGGTCTCTGTGTCAGAGGTAGCCTAATTCTGAATTAAATGATTCAGAGGCCAAATGGGGAGATATGTAACTTTTCAAATTCCTGGAGGCATCTAGTTAGCTGAAAACAACAGATAGGATAACATGGATTTTCAAATGAGCCTTTTAAAAAAAAAATGGTTTGCATGATAAGAATTTACGCGACCCATAATGACCAGATTTACACATTAATTTAACATAAATAAACCATGGTTTGTCCAATAAGCCATGATTTGTGGTTTAAAACCACAGTGGCTGGACTCAGGCATGCTAAACCAAAGCCAGAAGGCTTAACATGATCTGAACCCAAAGGGTGGTAGAGCATTTTTTGCTTGCAGAAGCATCTATCTTTTTCTTCCTTGGCTTCTCCTGCTCAGAGGCTAACGATAACAAGTAAAACCCCAAAGAATCTGCTGCCTGTTGAAGTAAAAAAGTAAAAATAAAAAAGTAAAAACGGATGGAGAAGTAGTCTGATCTGGGCTAAACAGTCTTTCCTAGGTGGGTTGGACTACAATCCCATCATCCCCAGCCAGGAGGGATCTGCCTGACTCAATGCAGTACCAACCTGCTCCCTCTTCTGCACCGGAGGGCGGCTCTCCGTCAACCTTTCCTCGTCTCTTCTCCTAACTAAGCCAAACTTGTTCTTTCAAGCATTCTTCCCATGATTTGGTTTCCAGAAAGTTTGCTTTTCGAATGAATTCAAGCATGCACAACTACATCCGTTTTGCATTTCTTTCTCGAATATATATCTCTGCTGTACTCAAGGTTGGTGAGGGGTTTTATTAAATATTGTCCATTTCCCCAGTTCAGGCTTTATTAAAACTGTGATTGCAGTAAGATTCTTTATGTGTGGCATTTCATTCAATGTAACAGTTGCCATCAAGTGACTGTTCCCAGCAAATGTGGCCAATCCAACAAACCATAGTGAACAAAGCTCGCATAGCATGGTGTGTGTGAACTCTGTCTAAAAAGTTGTGTCTTCTCCCAGGTCAGATTATTTGTCCATCTAGTCAATCTTCTATACTCTATATCGATTCATAGCAAGAGTTCTTGGGGGTTCAGACAGAAGTCTTTCCCATCTCCTGCTGCATTATCTTATTAACTAGAGAGGTGCTAAAGCTGAGGACTTCAGCGGGCAACGTAGATCCTCTACTAACTCTGCAACGCTTCACCACCACCTTCCTTAAGATTAGATGTGTCCAAGAGATATAAAGATTCAGAGTTCTCTTAGGACTAAACCAGTGTTGTCCAAACTTGGCCACTTTAAGATGAGTGGACTTCAACTCCCAGAATTCCCCAGCATGGCTGGCTGGGGAATTCTGGGAGTTGAAGTCCACTCATCTTAAAGTGGCCAAGTTTGGACAACACTGGACTAAACTATACATTTCATGCAGGTGATTTATGTATATATTTATTTGATGGATACCCTGTTTTTTCTCCAAAAGCTTAAGGAGAAAGCTTTTTCTCCCTTCATTTCATCCACTCCACAGCAGTCCTGGGAAGAAGACTGGGTTGAGAATGACTAGCCCAAAGTCACCCAGTGAATTTCCATAGTTGAGAGTGGACTTCAATCCAGAACTCCCTGGTCCTATTCTAACACTTAAACTGCTACATTTTACTGGCTCCTGACAAATATAAAAGCAGCAGTCTCCCTGCGCTTTGTGTATATATGTGTGTATTTTATCTTGCTTTGCTAAATCCCTCCCCGCCTGTTGATTTTTCATGCCAAACTTCATCATCTGGGAGTTTCTAATCTTACTTAGTTTAGTGCAATATATGAATCTGGGCATTGTGACTTAGAATGATGGGTAAACCAGCATGCCATTATTTGTTTAATGATGCTTGCTCCAGTTCATTAAGCTTGGTTTCTTTAACCCAAAGAAACTTTAGTACTGACCATTGAATTGTTCACCCATTTGCCATATTATTTTAGTGTTACAATTTGTTTTAAATCATGCAACCCTTTTCCCCCCTAATATTTTGCTCTCGTTGTTGCCTAGACTATCAAAGAACAGACATGATTTGAAGCCTCTTTATGGGAAAGTCAAATCTAAGCTGGAATGAAATGTTCTACCTTCCTTTCTCTGTAAAGAGCCTTCCTTTATTCCATGAAAATGTGCATGGAGTTCTCCAAGTATCATCTCCAGATTCAGATTCACCTGCCTTCAGCAAATGAGTTCTTCCATGTCTCCTAGGACAAGTGCCCTATTGTACATAGTTTGGCCCTGACACTGAATCACAGTATTAGCCCCTTGTAACTGCCTGGTCTAGTTGGAAATAGCATCCCAAAGCCACTTAAGATGCATTATCTGGAAATGTCCAGCACTGAACAGAAGGTATGAAAAGCTTGTCCCTTGCTAGTCTGAGCTACAAGGGACACCTATGTGAACCCCATGACACATTTCATCAAGCATTTCCTCCTGGTGGAATAAAAGGCTGAAATGCCTGGAGATTTTGCAACAATCTGATAATGATTGCGTGAACACAGACACTGAGTTGGCTGGGAAGATGCAAAGCATGCAGTCCAACTCTCTACTTATTGCAGAATCCTCCATACAGCACGATATTACAAAATCTTTGACAGATGGACTTCCATCCTTTGCTTCATTTCATCTGGTGAAGGAGGGTTCACTACAAGACTTCCAGGATGGCTTTTACCACTAGAAAATTTCTCATATCAATCTTTAGCCAAAATTTATTTCCTTGCAGTTTCTACCTATGAGTCCTGCTTCCAGAGGAAGATATAGCAGATATGGCTCTACTCTACTTTGCACAAATGCCATTAGCACACTGAATTAAACCAGCCAATCTAGATCACATTTTAAAAAGGGATTTGTTTCAACTGCCTGAATAATTTCAGAAGTCTTTTTTAGTGTACAGGTGGGGTCTAGTACCAGATTAAACAGAAGAATTGAAAAGAAGAATATTCTGAGTGTTTACTCTGCAGGCAAATCTATTCTGATCAGGATTCTGATGGCTAAGAAAACACAGACAGACATAGCCCAATAAAGCAAGTTTTTAAAAGAGGTAATTTAACTTTTCATTCCTCCAATTGTCTTTCAGCTTTCTGATCAAAGAAACTAGAGAGTGACATGGAATGTTAATGGTGGAGGAAGTGATACAAAAAGGTGAGCATCTTTTTGAAATGCTGATATTTTAGCCAAAGGTGCAAACTATCTACCATATCAATTCATGTATAAGCCCATCCATGGATAAGCTGAACCCAATTTCTTGGGTGTATTTTGGAACTGAAAATTCTCAGCTTATCCCTGAGTATATATGATAACTGACTGCAGTTGAGCCTGGCCTCAATTCTCCATGTTATGTAGCTTCCAGGTTAGACTTCTTTAATCTGCTAAATGCAGAAACTGAACTTGGATTGCAATATATCTACTGGACTGCTATGTGAGACTAGCATTGTGATTATCTTATACTGGTGCTTCCCCAGTTAAATTAGCTGTTAAGAGTTCTGGCTTGCCATAATGTGCAAATTTTGCCATCAGTGGTTTGGTTTGGGAGCCCCCTCCCCCCCAAAAATTATGGGGCTCAGAATTCTTTAACTTAAATTTAGCTTTTGCAAATAGGTAGGGTTCATTCTTCTAAGAAAATGAAGGAGCAAAACTGGTGGATCTTGCAAGCCCAAAGGGTAGGGTTGTGTGCACTTGGAAAATGATTTAGAACAAAGTGGTGAGGCTTTGTACTCTCGTAGCAATTCCTTGCTATTCATTAAAGCAAGCACATCTTTTTCCAGGCTTCTGTGGAAACCTGAAAAAAGATGCTGCTGGTTTAATGAATCTAATCATTAAAACAGCATGTCTTTAATAGAACAGCTGCCTCTTTTTTTAGTCTATGAGAACATGTGCCTGAAGCAATAGATCTGAATGCTGGCTTCCAAGGCAAAGATGAATAATCAGAATGAAATATTCTAGCCACCATTTTAACCAGGCACATCAAACAAAACTGGAGTTAATCTTTCTCTTAATTTTTCCAGAGATCCAGCTGATGACATCCTTAGATGGCGGAGGCGGGGGGGAGGAAAGCAAAAATGGAACAATTGTAAAAGAGCCAGGCTAGGCTGGAAAAAAGTTGTCTTTTTTTAAGCTGGAGTTTGACAGATTTGAATGCCACTGTAAGCTTACATTCTTAGTGTGATGTTTGGTTACTCCATGAGAGTGTTGGAATGGACAAAAAGTTTTTCCCCCCCGCCTCACCCTTTCCTGTAAAACACAGAGGCAGCATAATAAAGTACATTGAAAATATCAAGACAGCTTTCTGTCTCCAAGCTTACACCAAGAATGTTATCTCTAAAGTTTATCCTGGTAATCTTGCTTATGCTCCCAGGATCCAGCTGCCATATTTGGAGTTTGGAAGAAGTAATGTTTCTTTGGTGTGAAGTTCTCTTGGTCCCTCTTATACAACTCAGGTTTTCTTTTTCTTTTTCTTTTTCTTTTTTTCCCTTCCTTTAGAAAATGATCTGTGCCAGGTTTTTCCTGCCCTATTTAGGACAGAAAAAGAATCCCGTTATTGCTTGTGGCTTTTTCTATTGTCTAAATCATGCTGTCCTTCAACACTCAGAATCTTCCATTGGCAGAAAATGCTGGGTCCCAGTTGTTGATGGCCTCAAGAGTTGTGTAAAATGTTTCAAAGCTTTCAAAAGGCACAGCTTCCATATGGAGCCCATTGGTTTCTGGATCCAATTTAGGGGCTGTTTTGCAATTTCATCTCTGCTCATCCTGGAGATGTTCAGGTCCCAGACAGCTTACGTTTTTTGAAGCTGTCTGGGACCTGAATATCTCCTTCAATATGAGCCAGTGCTGGCTTTACTAAAGCCATAGTTCCAGTCATAGGAACACATGAGGACTAATCCCATGAAGAAGCTCTCCGAAATATATATGGAGAGCTTTGCCTCCCAGCTGCTGATGTCCTTATTAGCCCACCCATCCCATTCAGTGCATAGTTGGCATCAATCTGAGAGAGTCCTATTACCCACACAGAGACAGGGATGGGACTACTTTTGGCCTTTCAGATGTTGTTGAACAACTCTCAGCATCCATCATCATTAGCCACGTTGGCTGGAGCTGCTAAGAGTCAAGATCTGGCAATGTTTAGAGAGCCGCAGCTTCCTTCACAAAATGATAAATCCTGCTTGTGGAGAGTTCAGGAAAGGTATCTGTAAGGTCTGAACTTTTGCTGGCCAGTTGGAAAGGGAAGAGAGCAGGACATGGAGGTGGGGATGTGGAGCCCACCTAGGATTCTGTGGCTGCTTAATAAATAATCATTAATGTCTTGCAAGAAAAGAGGAGGACTTAGAGCCTGTACAAGGAGTAAGGAGTTTGAGAGATCAACAGCTGACTTGGACCACAGGTGGAATGCTTTTAGAAAAGGACACTAAGCTTGGTGTCTACTTACACTTAACCCCAGCACAGCCTTCCTGTGACAGCACCAATTCCCCCCTCCCTTCTCCCCATGACAACACCCTTGCCTTCACCCTAGCCCATGAGTGAGACAGCTTTAAGATGTTGTTACTGTACTGCTTTTAAAGTAGTATCTTCCCCTTATTCCATCTCCCCTAACAGATTATGTCAGTGCATAATATCTGGTACACTTTATCACACTTTAATTTGAAGATGAAGTAAAGGGATCAGAGTGTGGGTGTGATCAGAGATGTGCCTGGGGAATGTTAGGCCACTTGGACCTGCCTCTCTCCTCTGCTCGCTGGCCCCCCACTCCCAATGTTGTCCCTCCCCTACACTTCGTCTCCTTTCATACCCCTCACCTTTCCCTTCCATCCTTTCTGCTTTTGACACCCTCTAGGCTTCCGGTAGGAGAGGAGAAGACAACACACCTCCCCTCTTTTACCTGGGGAGGAAGAGGGAGCAGGCTTGCACCTTTCCTCACTGCAGCATCCGCAAAAATAACGAGGATGGCGCTTTCCTCTTCTGGTCAATTTCAGCCCAACACCCCTTGAAGGAAAACTCCTTGCCCATCAGCTAGTCGGTTTCAGTTTGCTGGTTCTACATGGTAGAGTCCACAGGGCCTAGCTAGTGTCAATCATCTCCCTGGGGCTGTTGCTTCCCTTCTGTTTCTCTTATTTAACTTGGTAAATGCCCAAGTAAGGCAGAGAAATGAGACAAGTAGAGACTGGAAATGAGGCTCGCCTGTTCCTGCTGCAGAGCCCTGGTTGGTGGACGCTTGTCCTCTGGGCTGGAGGCAACTGACAGGATGGTTGGAGAACCCGAGGGGAAAACCAGCGAAATGAGTGCTGCGCCATTCAACAGTGACTCAGTACAGATGCAATAGAGTGTCAACCCTTTGAGGTAGACCAGACTAGGAAGCCAAAGTTATGACTGTTAAAACTACTTTTATTATAAGGTTACAGTAACAGAAACTTACAAGTCTGAATATGCTTCCCCGTCCCTCCCTTTATCTTTGTGAGAACTAGGGAGGGTCAGGTCTGAGACGCTTTCTCAAATTACAATTCTGCTTTGGACTCACATTTCTTTTGTCTGACTGTTGTCTTGGTTGCGGCTCTTCCTCCTATTCCTCAAGGTTATTGCTACTTCCCATTATGCAGAGGCAGGATAGAGATTGGAATGTTTTTCCCCTTCATTATTATGTGCCAGCTTAAGGGTGGATGGATAATAAGTTAACTCAGTTGTGGGGAGAGACCTTGAAATTATTAGAAAGACGAGAAGGAGTACCTAATGCACTTGTTTGCCAAGGACAAGATGGATAACTCCAAGCTGGGCTTTCTGACAGGTGGCTGGTAGGGGAAAAAAAATGGTAATTTTGGTCAATCAGGATCCCCCTTGAAAAAGCTGAGAAGGGTGCCCCCCTCAGAGTGTATGGTTGACCATGCACAATCCAGAGAATATCGCCCCCACGAATTGGCATCAGGGTTGTCCCACATGTGCATAAACTTTCCTTTATGAGGTTCTACTGATACCCTGAAATGACTCATGATCTGATGACGTGCCTAAGCTAAATACATTTCCTCCAGAAGCCAAACCTTCTCCCACATGGACCCAGAATTTCCAAGAGGCATTACCTGACTTGGCCATCATTTCTCTTTCCAAAGCCAATTCTTTGGTTCCTTTCCATCCCACCTTCACACATTGATTTGTTGGGTTCCAGCACTTATGTTTGGCATGACTGCCTGCTTTGATGGAAACATGACTTGAAGAGAGGGTGAAGCAGAGGTGGCTGCTTAATTTCCTTTTTAGCATTTCTTTCACAAAAAGTTCTCTCCTCTCCAGTTGCATGTCTCTGCTCAGAAAAAAGGTACTCCACAAGTTCTTTTTTTCCAAAAGTGGGAAAGTAGCCAGGAAGGAGCTTTTCCAAACATGCAGGAGGGAAAGGACTGAATCAGACTTCTTAATAAGCATATAAAAGTTACTGCTCTGATTTTCTTCCGAGCTTGTTAGGAAGTGGCAGAAGAGAGCTAGGTTTGCTTGTGGTTGTTTCTGGTTTTATTTTTTAATTTATTTACTGGGATTTATATGCCACTCCAATCCAGGGGAACTTTGAACAATTTACAGTTTACCTTCCCTTTTTTCAACAGGAATATTAAAATAGTAAATCAATATAATAAAAGAGCGATAGATAGATAGATAGATAGATAGATAGATAGATAGATAGATAGATAGATAGATAGATAGATAGATGATAGAGGAACTAGGGACAAATAAATATCCAAACACAACACAGGGTAGAGACTCCCAATGTATTCACCAATGCCTTCCCAGAGTTTTCTTAAAAAGCCAGGTTCTGTTGCCATCCTCCTGCAGCCCAAAGCATTATTTTGTACACATTCAGGAGGCTAATCCCTTCATCTCACAGCCTACTTTCTGTGTTGGGTTGAGAAAAGAAGCAGAGGGCTTTTTCAATTCTCTTTCACTCCCTCACCTGTACGCAGTTCCTTGCCACCTCTGACTAGCTAGTGAGTAGGTATCTTCTATTTTCTGGAAATAGTTGTGGTTTTCCTCTTTGGCCAGGTGTTTTTTGTTGCCACTACCTTGTGGGGTTTTTAACACTTTTTATGATATGTTGTTTTGCATCTCACTTTTTATTTTTTTTATTTATTTATTTTGGGGAGGGGTGTGTGCACACAGGTGCCTTCGAGTCAGTGTTGACTCCTGGAGACTGCCTAGATTAGTCCCTGCAGTTTTCTCAATGAGATTTCAGAAGTGGTTTGCCATTGCCTCCTTCCTAGGGCTGAGAGAGAGTGACTGGCCCAAGGTCACCCAGCTTCTAGTCCCACCTAAGGCACGACTAGAACTCACAGCCTCCTGGTTTCTACCCAACACTACCCAAACTGTTTCACTTTTTATTAGGGTTAAATAATAATAGTGTTTAACCGAACAACAGAAAATAAATCATGAGAATAAATGAATAGAGGTTGGGGAAAGAGTATGGTGCACGTACACTGTTCTTCCTTTCACTGTTGTAACTTCAGATGCAGAATTTGGAATATAAAATGATAGGTTCTTCCTGGATATTTAGTCTTTATTCGTCCTTAATTATGCATACACTTGCCAAAGGCAGTAAATAAACTAAAAGGGTCAGATTCCACTTGCTAGATTCACCCCCGGGTGTTCTGTTTGTAAGAAACAACATTCTCTCATGTCTAGAAGTGCAGTGTGCATTCCTACTTTGTGGTGGAGGATTCTGTTGACTTGTACTACTTTGGCCCGATGCCTTTGGAGAACTGGATTTCTCCTCTCTTTGTTGGCTCCCTGATTCTGTGGCTCTGCAGGTATGTCAGAGTTTAGCCAGAATGAGCTGAAGTCAAGTGTTTCGTGGGTTGCTTCTTCAATTGCTGTTTTTGGCTTGATTCGTTCGCTTGGGAAGTGAGGAAACAAGCCTCCACTTTGTTTCCACCATCTGGGGAATCTACCAAGAAGCTCTGAAGAACCAGTTTTGCAATCTGCACACTTCCTGATTGATTCCTGATCCATGTGTGTGTTTGCCTTAATGAAACTGAAGCCTGGGATTGTTTATCACTAGGAGACTAAATTGGTGTGTTTGAGGCCCTTTTTGGGCTTGATAAGGATTGCTAGTCAATGGCAAACTGTTCTCCATCTACATAGAAATGACTTCTTTGTTTCTCCTTTCATTTCAGGGCAAGGAGTTCTCAGCTGTGGTGGCCTCACCTTCTAATTTTTGACTACTCCTATCTGGTTCCTCAGATAATACTAAGTGATTTCACATTATTCTGAACATCTTTGACTCCTGTGAAGGAAGAAACAGCAACTCTTAGTCTCACTTCAGTTCCTTTTCATATTTCTAGTTGGGATCTACTGCAGACCCTTTCGAAGGAATGAATAATGCAGATATCCTAGAGGTAGATCTGTTGATGCAGGAGGGACAGAAGTATTATTTTGAACTCCCTGAATTTTCAGTGCTAACTTATTGTTTATATTGGGCCAATTCCATGCTAGCTACTCTGCAGTTCTTAGAAGTCATTCTGTAACTTATCCCTGCCCTCTTCTGTGAGTTCAGATTTCCTGCCAGGCTTAACATGGAGCTGTCACTGAGGGTGTATAAGCCTTTGGTTAGTAGTCCAACAGTAAACCACTAAATGATTCAATGCTTGACAGATATGGATATATACCTTTCTGAAGTTGACTCAGGTATTTCAAAATACACACATCTTAGTATCTCCCTGGGAAAGAAGCATAGCAAAATAGAATTGGCACTCTTCAACTAGCTGTAGGACTTAAGAGGGTTAAATAAGGTTGAGGCCATTCTTGAAAACAGTTGCATCTCTGCGAGGGGGTGAATATATACAGGGCAGAGATGAGAAGCCATTTTGTCCCCTGCTGGTCCTAGTCAGTGTAGACCAGTGTTTCTCAACCTTGGCAGCTTTGATGTGTGGACTTCAACTCCCAGAATTCCCCAGCCAACATGTTGAAGTTGAAGTCCACACATCTTAAAGTTGCCAAGGTTGAGAAACATTGGCGTAGACAGAACTGAGGGATAATGGGAGACTTAATTCAAGCAAGTACACTAATCCACCCACAACTGGTAGCATTTCTCCAGGATTCCAGGCAGGTTTCCTTTCTAGCCCTACCTGCAGATGTTAGGGATTGAACCAGGCATTTTCTGCATGAAAAATATGAGTTCCACCTGGGGCTACAACTCTCCTTCTTCCCCTGCTTTGATGGTAATAGGAAAAGTGAGGATTTTTGCCAAGATTGTTCCTGATATTACTTAACAGGAATCTGGAAGCATCTCTCTTCTTGTAACAGTTCTCCCCTTCCTGAAATCAAACATGTGATTCACATGCATATACGAAGATGCCAGATTGCTGGTTTATCGCCACAAGAAAATAAGAAAAGGAATTCTGTTGCCACTTTTTTTTCTAGTACTTTAGTACCCATATGTCTGGCAGAAATTCAATAGTGTATGCATCTTAATTTTTTTTTTTAAATTGGCTCATCTTCATTAATACTTGGATTTATACATGTGCAAATGTCTACAGGTTCATGCCATTGGAAGATTAGCTTGCCTGTTTCTGCTTGTGAAACAGACAGTGCATTGCTGGCCAACCAACAGTCCTACTTCATCGAAAGAGTAGTTGGCACACAGACAATTCCTAAACATTTACATGCAGAAGGTGCCAAGTCCAATCTTCCCCACGTCTCCTTACTGATTGGGTAGCAATTGATGGGAAAAATCTCAGACTCAGACACTGGGACTCCACCACCAGTTGGAATTGACACTGGGTCCCCAATGTGACACCTGCACATAACCTAATTTTATTTCATGGTTTAGATTTGTTAACTTTTAAAAGATACTAGGAAGCCAGCCTGCTGTAAAGTAAAGCACTGCCCTCAAATATAACCTGTATTTCTAACAGGACCCCCAGAGAAATGAGTTAGAATGAATCCTACTGAAGTGTGGCTTTGAATGCTTGCCTGAATCCATGGACATTCACATTTAAGCCATGAAACGAATCATTTGTTTTGACTGCCAGTCCAAGCACAGTGGGGAAGTCAGTAATCCCCCAGACCAGCTCTGTTTCCTGTATGGATTATCTACCTCAGAAGCCAGAACTTTAAAGCCAGCTTAAGTAGAGGTTCACATCCTTCCCCACATTTCCTTCCTTCTCCATTTTTAAATTTTCATATATTTATACATTTGGGGAACAATTACCCAGGATATTCTGTGTATATCTTAGTAACAAAATGAGTTGCCCCCATTGTTTTCCCCCTGATTTAGTAAGTGGACAATCATGATGATCTAATGCGCAAAAATCCACAGTTTCATTATCTTCAAGCTGGTTTATTGGTGATATTTTGCCTGCTGAAAACATTGATCCACACCAAGTTTCAGTGATGTCAAACTCTGAAAATAGAATTTCAGAACCAGGTTTCAAATTCTTGATTTATGTTAAGCTGTTATTGGATGGCATGAGTTTGGCTTTGTTGTTTAAACTCAGCAAACTGTGGTTAATGATGTCTTAGCAGATGTGAAACCCAAACATTGACTTGGTTCATACATTGCACAAAACATGTACAATGCTGAAGTCATCATGGCTGGGTTCACACAAAATTGTGCATAAACTGTTGTTTACATACCACAATGGCTGGCCTCAGATAAAACACTAAGCCAAAACCAAATAAACCACGTTATGGATTAAGCCATTCATGTACATTCTTGATGGAAATGCAGGTGCAGCCTTGCAAATGATTCTATTTTATTTATCTACCATGACTCTATTCATCTCTAGCCAACATGGAAAGGAATGCTAGGATCTGTCGTCCAAAATGTTCAGAAGGCATTTAATGGGAAAAAGGCTATTGTAAAATAAGACTGAATTAGCTCAGATGTCATTATGTTTGCTTTTTCTTGACACAGTATGATGGTTGTAGAGATAAGCAGTGCAAATGGAGAACTACCAGCTGTATTCCGACTCCTCCACTCACAGTTACAGCAGAACTAGGGTGGGCAACAACATTCTGATTGAGGAAGATAGTGTTCTCCAACAGTGGATGGAACAGGCTCATATTTTTTCACTTGTTTTGTCTTTGTTTTTAAAGGGTGCACTGAAGGGTTTTTGGGGGGGGGGCTTCCAGTAAGTCTTGGCCTGTGGCAATTAGAAGAACAAGTCCGTGCATTTTTGGAAATGGTTTGCCATTGCTTTCTTCCTAGGAGAGAATGGCCCAAGTCCACCAGGCGGCTTAATGTCTAAGGCAGAACTAGAACTACATCAAACACCTCTTTTATTTCATTTTTTTAGACTTACCCAGAAAATCATATTGAGGGAAGGCTCTTAGGGACTGCAGAAAAGGAACTGGGTGCCTACAGACCTTGCATTGTCTACCTACCCACAATAGAAAAACAGATCTCTTGCACTTCCAATGGTTCTGAAGACGTTTTGTTGTTCCAATTCAATCCTTGGTCCATTTGATGATTTTACAAGAAGCCATAATTGCAGTTTTTCACAACTACGAAAAGTAGAAAAAGCTGTCCATTGTTGTATTTCATAATTTCACACAAAAGCATTTAGAATTGTAAATATATTGATTGTTGTATTTCTGTCTTCTGTCATGGGAGCAGCCCTTTCAAAGAACTCTGTTAACTGTCTGTGTGTGTAAATAAATGTACTTTTTAAAAACCATTATGAGGGTGGAAAATTCTTCTCTACTGCTAAAAGCAAGAACATTCAAGCTCCAGCACTTGGCTGTAGAAAATTTTGGATTCATTCACACTTTTGGTAGAGCCAGACATCCAAGATGTTGTCATGGATAGATGGTCAAATGGCTTCTGACCATCTATCCATGACAACTTAGAAAAAGCTGCCCATTGTTCATGGGTTATCAGTGGAGACCTTCTAGCCAGGGCTAAATATATCAAATGACTTTGCCAAGTCCTGAGTTAATTTGGTCCCTCCAATGCAGTCATCTTCTTCATTGGAACTAATTGGTAATGGCAGAATGGAGCATGGAATTTTTGGCAAGCAAAGCTGATGTTTTATTCCTGAGCTGTGACCCCCTCATGACTTCATCTCAAGCCTCCCTTCAGGGGCAGTTGAAAACTATCCAAGATGGCATTTTGACAGTCAACCTCTTCTAGGTGCATGCCATCAGATGGCACATCTGGTTGAGCTCACCTGGGTTGAGAAGCTTTAGGCCTTGGATGTGAAACTCGGAATCTCAGGGCTGTTCCTTGTACACCAGGAAGCTGAAAAACATCCCAAATGCATTTCCAGACTGTTGCCAAGAAAATTGTATAGAGGGCTCCATGTATCACCAGGAATTCAGCTCAACTGAGAGACTGTGCAGGTTGGGTGTCGCTACATCAATGATGCCATCTTCAATTACTGATTCTCCAGACCTTCAAATAAGAAGCAGAACAGAGAATGAATGCTTCCACATCTCCAGGGTCACATCCATGATTAAGCAATCTTTGGAGTCACTGAGAAAGATGAAAGTAGATATCCTGGGGGCAGAACCTGTTAATTTCACAAGCATGGCTTCATCATTATTAGTGTCATTAATACAATAGTTAGGTTTTAATTAAATTACATATCTCCTTCCCTTCTGAATTTCAAGGGGCAGAGATAACTCTCCCTCTTCCTCTATTTTGGACAGAGGAGATGGGCAGCATACAAATTAAATACATACAGTACATACATACATACATACATACATACCTACCTACCTACCAACATAAATTTTCCCACAATAGCAGCCTTGTTGAGAGATTGTGACTAGCTCAAAATAATTCTGGAAGCTTTCCTGACTTGAGATGTACTAGAATTTTGGGATCAAGCTCTTGGTTCAATACCTTAACAACTATACCTCAGTGACTTCCAATAACATTTCCCTTTGTAAAAAGCATGCAAGTAATGTATTTACCCTTATTTCTTTAATAGATTTAAAGAATGCCCAGCTGCTAATGACTATGGGTATTTTACATTCTAAAATCACCAGAACAATAAAATCAAGGAACAAAGATAGGGGCTTCCAGAAGCAGAAAAACCTTACAAACAGACCAAATTGTTTTATGAAGAATGGTATTTAACATCAGTCTTCTCTAACCTGGTTTTTCCAGCTGTGTTGCATCTCAGCTCCAAGAACTGAGACTGGGAGATTCTGGGATCTGGAAGTCCAACACAGCTTCGGAAGTCACCAGCTTGGAGAAAGATGCTTTCAATGTACTGAGGAGGTGCTGGTGAAATTAAGATAGATTCCTCCTCTTGCCCAGTTTTGATGGGGTGTGAGGTGGAATGCTGAAAGGAGGAGTACTTTAAAGTCATTCCCAGATGTATATAATTTTATGGAATAATCTGTAGGTGGTGGAGTACTAAGATGTGTTTCAATGCATTCTTATTTTAAGAGCACTACTGAATGGGACTTAATTCCAAGTAAGAACGTATAGGGCTGCATCTTCAGACGTTTGCAGCCATAATAACAAAAATCTTGCAGCACTTTAAAGACAAATAAATTTATTAGGGCAAAGGCTTCTTGTAGCAACGTGGACAATGTGGACAGTGTAATAACACAGGCCATCCATGACATACAGCCCTTCAGATGATTATGCATTTTCCTTAAGGGCTGCTGAAATCTGACCAGCTAAATTTACGGCTGACATTCAAAGTTTCAGTGGGCTGCCCACATCTGACAAAACGATTTGTTTAATTTGTTGACAGTGCTCAATTCTGGACTTGGGGCACTGGGTTTTTCTACTCCAACCTCATCTATACAATCAGAGCTAGTTTCGCTTAGCTTCCCCAAGCATAAAAGCAAAGAATTGCCTTATTTGGTTTGCTTTAATTGGAAAAGCACAGCAATAGAAGTTGCTCGCTGAACACTGAATTAAAAACGATCTCTTGCTGCCCCCTCCTGGACAAAGTTGCCGTTCCAGCGACTGGCGGTAGCTACTTTTTAACTTCTTTTACATCTGTGCTCCCTCTGCAAACCCAAGAACGTGAAGAATGGTGGAAAATTTGCTTTTTACTAAGCCCTGGCCTTCCAGCTGCTGTTGAACTATAATTCCCAGCACCCCCAGCCAGATTGAGCTATGCTGAGGGCTGTTGGGAGTTGTAGCTCATTAACAACCAGAGAACCACACTAATTATATACGGTTGCCACCAACAAGCTTTCTAAACTTTCCCATGTGTGAGTCTATAATGTTCATTCCATTGATAGAAGATTTTATATAATTACACACACCTATATTTCATGTTTACTATTTACACACATATATATTTTCTTATATTTAGTATGGAGGCATTTAGACTTCCATTAAGGATTTCTGAATCCTGCTTTAATTTTTTCTTCAAGTTTGTAAGCTTGGGGGCTTTTTTCTCTAACCTTGATAGATAAGAAGCTGTCCCCATGGAGACAAGATAAAGCGCATATTCCAAGAATAGTTTTTTGTAGGGAAAAAGGTGTTTAGCTAATGGGCAATTCCCTAGAAAGGAAGGAATTTCCTAATATGCATTGATATTGAGGTGAGAAAGGGGTGACTGAGGAAGGGGTGGTTTTCTAAAGGAGGGGCTGAATGGAATGTATATATTGTGCTGTAGGGGGAAGGTCAAGCTGTGGCTTTTGGGTGAAGAATAAAGAACTTAATTTCATGCAACTGCCTGTTGTCTCTGATCCCGGCTCAGAAACAAACTGGTAAGAAATAATTATAATGCCATGTTGCTCTGATTTTCCAAACAAATATGTCCAGGCTTAATGTGTGGAAACCATAAAGTCTACACCACCTGCTGTATCAATCAGGGCCAGCTTGAGATAATAGACAGATCAGAAAAGGGAGAGAGCCAGTTGCAGAGTACGCTAGAGCATTGGTTCACTGGAGAATGAATCAACCCTCCCAATAAAAACACACTCATTTCCCCCCCCTATCTTTTACTAGCCCCTGAAATCAATTCACTCTCCAGCAGAATAGGAACCCTCATGATGCTAGACGCAACTGAACTATGATGCACAGAATCTTCCACCATTAGCCACGAGAATAGCAGTTTAGTAACACCCGGGAAGCCATGGGTTTCCAACTTCGCACATAGAAACTTCTAATAAATGGCAAGCTAATCAGGTTGACCCTAGCAACAAAAGGACCAAACCCTGGGAAACAGATGAGATTAACCTGTAAACCAATCACCTCTTAGGCAGACCGTCTGACATTCATGCTACTGATTCTAAGTAAAAAGAGGAAATAAAGTTGTGCAAATCTATGGAGGGGGGATTTAAAGCTATAGGTCCCTGGGGTGTGGCCCCATGTCTTAGAATAGATAAAAGGGGGAGTCTTAAAAAAAGCCATTTGCAGAAATTTTCCAAGCTTTTAGGACTCTACTAATTTGGTAAGTGGCTTGCTATGGGTGATGTATTGCTAAATGTGTGGTTTTCTAAAATACTGGGGGGGGTGTTTGTTATAGCTCTGTTTTAGATTTGATACATCTGAATCTCTTCCAAAGAGATTATTCCATTAAATAATTCAAGGAATCTATTAAATGCATAATTCAGTGAAGAACTATGATTATATTTGTGATCTTATTTATTTGGCAATTTATGGCCTGTGTATGTTAAGATTGGAGTGAGAGCACACATGCAATGAATATCTTAAACTCATACTTGTTTTGGTTTAAAAATCTTGAAGTGGCTTATTTTTCTGGACTACCTGCCTGGACCTTCAGTAACTTTTTATGGTATCTTGTTTTGCCTCAACTCTGTTCATGACATACTTCTGAATCCATACTGAACATTTTCAATTAGTGTATGTTGGATGAACCCAGTTTGCACAGTTAGTTCATAGTCCAGTGTGTTGTGTGAATCTAAAAAAAGGAGTTGAATAAGCCTTGATTTGGTTAGTCATGGGTTGTCATGCAAAATACAGAACATGATGGGTCTTATTTTTTTTTATTTTTTTTATTTTTTTGCACTTTTGGTGCATTCTCCTTTAAGGAATAATTTTTTCCTCCTTTGAAAAACAGTTTAGAAAGTAACTGTAGCTGTAAAATTTGAGTGCTACTAAAAATATAAGGTGAAACCTCCATTTCTGGTAACTATGATAGCCTCTTCTATTTCAATGTATTGGTTTCTAGTAGAATATTAAGTATATATCTGGTCACTTTAAGACACTCTGTTCTTGGCATTGCTACTCACTGATAGGATTACTGCAATGCATTTAACTGGATTACTCAATTAGCCCATTACTGAATCAAGGGGGGGGGGTGTCACATAATATTTGGCAAAATTGGATTCAGTAGGTTGTATTTGGACCATATGTTAAACTGGATTAGTGCTAATTTTGTGTGTCTTAACATGTCCTGAGTACTCAGTCATCTGATTGCCTTACAGTTCAAGGTATTATGAGAACCCATAAAGTGGGTTAATTCAATACCAAGTTTAACCACATAATGTGAACAGCCAATAAACTGATTCCTAAATCAATGAAATGGATTGGCTGTGCACAACTTTGTCCCCCCGAAAACCAAGGTTAAAACGAGAGAAATTCAGTATTTTGTCTGAATGCAGCCACTAATCAACTAACTGAGCTAAGCATTTGTGATCCTAACTATACGCACTTGCTTATTAAAATACTTTACAAGCATTCAGTTCCTACTCCTCTGATGATAATGTCCCCTTATAAATTAAGCAAGCAAACATCTAAGTTCCAAGCGGTAGGGAGTGAGTCTGGTTTCATACTGATATTATGTGGTTCTGGCTTAGAAACCGTCTGTGAGAGATGGATAAAATATCTGTTATTATTGACACAGAAATAGTAACTTGAGCATGTTAAGAGTGCAGCTGCAATACTAAGTACCTAGTTGCCAAACGCTCTACCTCAAACTAGGGAGAGATAAGGAGACATCCCATGGTTACCAAGAGGCCTCCAAACGGCCCCAAGAGGCACAGGAAATGAGGAGGGGAGATATCTCTGGGATGGGTCAAGGTGTGATAAAACCAGTCTGGAGTGGTTTTGACCTGTCCAAAGTGGTACTTAGCAGAGATCTTATAGGAATGCATGAACTCTTGCCCCCAACCCTTATTAGCCTAATAAAAACCACACCCTGCATAGCTAATCACCTATTTACCATGAACATGCGATGTATGAAGTGGGAGGGACCAGGAAGAAATCATAGGCGGGCGGAAAAGATTGTGACCTCAGAGTACCTCGGGAAATGGGGAAGTTTGAGCGTCGGCCTAGGGTTGTATAAAATGTGCTGAAATCTGTAAGAAGTGTGGCTTCTTATTTGCAACGAAGTCCACCAGCCTCTGCAAACGTTTCCAATAAAACTTTACTTCTGATTAACCCAGAGAGAGATTTGTAGTGCTTGTTTCACACACGCCTGAATCCACCGATTGTGGTTGCAGATAATAGTTTCTGGTTTAATACAAGGTGTATGAATACATCTAAGAATGGCTGATTTATGAACCAGGCTAACTGAACCATGGCTCATTGCTTACAGATGACCAGCCTTTCCCTCACCCAAGCCTTCCAATTTCACAAAGGAAATGGAGCAATCGCTTGCTTGGATCTTTAGCAGCCAGTTCTCAGCCAGTGCTGTAGACTCACAATTATGACTTGCCAGTTGCTGGTCAAGCAATCATTGTGTAGCTTTTAGCCAGTAACTGGGAGAATCAGCACTCAACTTCACACCACAAAACCAAACAAAGTAAATAGCAAAAACACTTGTTTGCCTTCCCTTGGCGGCATATCTCCTGCCAAGACAGTTCTGTACGATAACCCCTTTATACAGCCATGCTCTCTACCCCCAGTGGGAGGCAGATGAGCTGGGCATTCTCTCCAGCGGCTGCAGAAACCATCTGGTGAAAAGTGTCCACTTTTGTAGCAATACTTGCTGCTTGCAAATAGAGGTTTCCTATTAGCCTAAAACTGAAGCTACAGCAGCAGGAGGAAATGCCATGGTAAGTGCCCAGCAATGGCATCAATTGATCACCAGGGGGCTCAGCACCCTTTGTAAAGTGGACTTGAATCCTTATCTGGCAGTGCAGCTAGGAAGCTGGTATTGTAATGCAGCTATTCTCTTGCAAGGAGACTAAGCAGCCCTGAGCATGGAATGAATCTGCATAACGCATTGAAAATATGTGTTACAGATATGCGAAGTGATGTTGCTCTGATGAGGCCCTCTCTCTTCCTGGTGCCTTGGGGTAGGGCCAATTGGCCTCAATCAGCCTTTTAGGGCTTTTGAGCATGCCTAGGACCTGCTTTGCTCAAACATCAAAGCAGTTTGAAGAGGCCCTTCATTCTAAGTCTTCAAATCTCTGCACACACTATTGTTTCTACAAAAGAGCTTGAGGAATAAGCGGGGCAAAGGTTGATAACATTAACCAACCTGTTTCCCTCCAGATATGTTGGAACTACAATTGCTTGAATTCTCTGGGAGTTCTGGAAGTTGTACTCAACATATCTGAAGGGTTATATATTGGGGAAGACTCATCATATTCCAATATTTTCAGATCTCCTCCTCCTTGACATTGTTGGACCCTCTTATTCCAGATCCACCTAAAGAAGATGAACTCACTTCCCTCAAGTTCAACTTCTACTGAAAGAAATCCTATCTCTCTCTTTTGGGGTAAGATGTGTTGGGGGCTAGTAAAATGAACATATTATTAAATCTTGGTGGCTTTTCTTTTTTTAACCTGATGAATCAAGAGTATCGGTAGCTAAGCACTTAGATTAGGATGGTCAAATCCCTTCCCCGCTAGTATCCAATTTGTGCATCCGAGGGTACCTCAGCAACCAAATGCTGATGGATGCAATTTCTCCCCCCGCTTTTTGTGGGGGGCTAAAAGAAGGGACAAAGTAGATCGAATAATTTCATAGCGTCTCATATCTCCCTTTGGGAACTTATTGAAGTGTAAGAAGTCTGGAAGGCGACAGAACATTGTACAAGAGAGAGATTGTACAATTACTGACCTCAGTCACCTTTAACTAAAATGAGTGGCAGAACCCCATCTCTCAAAAAGAAGGATTTCATGAATTTCGTTCTCTTCCTTTTTGGGGGGGAGGACCCATCAGATTTAATGAAAAACCCAGGAAAACATGCAGGTATCTTCTGGCAAATGTTATCCTTTCTATTTTCTTTTTACAAGCATGCTCCTCATGGAATTAACTGATCAAAAATGATTGAGACCACTGCCTGGTTTGTTGATATTTCTGTATAGGCTGTGAATTGAATGACACCACCCCAAGATGTGTAGTGAAAGAAGAAGATGACTTATTAGAACACCTAGTATATTTGAGAACAGTAAGTTTTCATGATTGTTGCAACCACCAGACATAATTCTGCAAATATTTTCCTGAAGAGCATTCCTTTTTATAAACTAATGTTGGGGAACCTGTGTTCTTCTAGATTTTCTTAGACACCAATTCCTACCTTCCCCAGCCAGCATAGCCAATGCCAAAAATGGTGGGAGCTATAGTCCAGCAATGTTTGGAGGGCCACAATGCCTTAAACAACACTTCTGTTTTTCCAAATACTCCCCGTTCTACATACTACAGAGAATGGTAGACACAAGTGTTCAAAAAGGTTTGTGAAGCCTTGTGCTCAGCCCTCTATGAAGGTCTGTAAATGTTTCTATGGAAATACTTAGAAAGGGCCACTGACTATTTTTTGTTTCTTACCACACAAGGTGATCCTGGGTGAAGATGCTGATGATGAGACCCACGTGTTGGCTGTGGAGTCCAGAAATATGGCCAGTGTTCCTGAGCCAGTACGGATTGTATCACTGAGACATTCTGTCTTACCAATGGTAATTTCATGGGGTAACGCAGCTTGCAATGGCAGCTTTAGCTAGAACAACCCATCTGTCTTTAAGAAACATCCTAAGTCTATGGTACATGTTCATGGAGACATATATGATGTATGTGTATCGCTCTATAATATCTGTTTGTGCTGGGCAAAAAAAAAAAAAAAAAAAAGATTCAAAGACAATTCAATCGAATCATCAAACTGAATTGAAAAGTCAAATTAAAATATCAAAATGGATTCTCCACATTGATTCAGATGGCTTAGATGTTTCCTGATATATGCAAAACCGGCCTAGCTCTCCGGCTTACTGAGAAGATCTGTGATAATTTTATCATATCTTGAGCATCAAAACTACGGCTGCTTTCATTGGGATGAATCAACATTACATCTTTGGAAAGTCCTACCCCAAGAAGGCCTACAGACCTTTTTTAAAGACTTAACTTTTTCTAATTCTTGTACAATTAATTGGGGGGTTATGGTATTTTTATTTTAGATCTCTGTATGCTTCACAAATGATTCAGAAGTGCTTTGGGTCCTACATGAGCACAGCCTTTCTCTGCTCTTTATTAAAACAGCCCGTAGTGTTTTTTAGACTTCCAAAAAAGGTGCATCTGCTTTAAAGAACTGATTCATTACAGTTTGTGTAAGTAGTGTCAGGCTGCCAGGTGGAGTCGTGAGGAGCTGGAGAAGACTACATGGACAATGTGTGTGCTTCCTAAACTAACCATTTGGACAGGCTTACTTGAGAGCAGGTGGTCATTTGGGCACTCATATCTTAAGCTACATTAGGGGGCTATCATCTAGACAACACCTGAGAAAAAATTATTTGGACATGTCCTAGCTAATAAGATATTGCATTAGCATCACCATCCTACATATATTGTAGGAGAATGAGAACAACATTCTGAAATATGGTATCTGGTTTTTAATACAGGTCTGTCTTGATGGCTTTGAATTGCTTCCCCCTGTTTCTTTTATCCTAAAATCGGGAACAGGCCCAGTATATCTGAATGGGCAGCACCTAATCTGTAAGTAGAAGCCACGTTTCTTGAGTGTGTGTATGAGAAGAGACTGAGAAGTAGTGAGACAGATAATTAGATCAGGAGATGTGGTCTGGAATCTATATATGGAAATTCATTTGTCAACGGAGATGTAGGTGAATGAATTTGTACATGTAGATAACAACCAGGAATTAATAGGGTTGTTTTTTTTTTTTAATTTCATGTAATAATCTGCAAGATATGGGGGTGGGGGAAGATGTTTGTATCTTCAGAGTATATCTAGCAGCAACTCAAACACTGGCGGCTAATCCATGCAATTCTTGCTGTCAATGGGTTATTGCTAAATGCATTGCTGGCAATAGCTATATATGGCCTCCAGATACAACTAAGTATTACTGAGAGAATGAATATGTGAATCCACCCTGATGGTGGCTTACTTTTTAAGATCATTATATCAGCTTTCCCCAGCGTGATGCCCCTCAAGTGGAATAGACCCTTAACCCGTTCATCACAAGAAAGCTATTGCTGGATGGTGCAGTCCAATCACAAAATTGGGAAGGACTGGTATATACTCCGTAAAGGGTTGTGAACAGCATGATCTAGATGTTTCTTTTCTTTTTTGGAAAGAAATCGGAGGTTCTATGATAAAACAGCAAACAGTTTCTTGATGGTTGTAGTGGAATCCAGGCTTCTGGAGGAGACAGACAAGATTATGAATTGGAGCAACAGGCAGGAGAAGGGGTGTCTAATCTTTTCCCAGAGTTTGGGCTTTTTCAGAAATAAATACCTCTTGGTAAGCTGCATCTTCACCCTAACTGCAACAGACAAATACAGGCATGCTGAATTTATGAGTGTGAGGAGAATAGTTAAACACCCCCTGTGTGGTCTAATTTGTTCTGCTAGCTTCAGTTTTTTTTGTTTTTTTTTTTTAAGAGAGAGACAGAAAGCAGGATGTGGAAGAATCATTATTTAACTTACTTACTTGCAGGCATCTGTTGCTTTTTTTCTCCCTTCTGCTGGGAAGTGCAATGTTTTTTTCTCTATCCTGTTTACAAGCTATTTTTAAACTTCATATTTGTATTCAAAGTAGTGTACAGCTAAACAAATAATCAAAAAGATTTGAAATTTAATGTCTTTTCTTACTAGGGAAAATTAACTACACTTAGATTTTTAATTGTTAAATGTTTATATTAACAGCGGTACAAACCATAATATTTCAGAGAATCAAAAAAAATATGACATCTTACAAGCAATAATACACACATACATGTGTCATATTGTGCCATCTAGAAATCCATATTTTTCTCTTCTTCAACTGGTTTCAATTTATATGTTAATTTTTCCAATTTTACTTCGATCCCCATTTTAGATACTTCCAGGATTTTGTTCTTATTCATCTATCAGCTGTACATAAAAACACTACTAGCACCTTACTTTTCACATTTGTATTATCAGAAAATAATGATGAACACGAATTGGAGTACAGTGTAAGGCCACATCGGAATACAAAGAAGGTAGATCAGCATGGAAAAGTTGGAGACCATGAAGGATGGCATTTTGGCTGCTACTCAGAAAAAGATGTTAGTTTATATTCTTTAAATAAGCATGGGTTATTAAATTGAGATGACCCTTTAAAAGTGGATCTCCTTTTTCAAAACAAGTGATGTTTGCTATTTTAAATATTTTTCAAAGTATAACATTAATTTTCAACCATGAGTCAGCTTGAAAAACTAAATCCCTGCACTGCTTTTCTAGCTTATGAACAAAAATACAAGAGTGTAGGATACAAGGTCATCGAAGAGCAAGTCAGATATATTCATAATCATCTATACAAGAAAATATACGATTGCCTTTTTATATATGAATTCATTAGAATATTTGGTCAACTGGAAATATTGCTAGGCAAAGACAGACTGTATGTAAAAAAAAAAATCATAATAAAAGGGATTCAAACAGGAAGTTGAAGCTGCTACTACTACTATGAGAGGTCTTGCTGTGAGGGGTGAACCAGGGATGGAATATAAAGGCATCTTAACCCTTTAAGGTATGAGTCCAAAATAGATAATCTGAAACTCAAGTTCATGAAGTTTGATACTCCGATGTAGATCTATTCTTGGGCTTCAGTTTCTAAAGTCTCGTATGAAACAGAACCCAGTGAAATTTATTGTGGCATAGTGAACCTGACCTAGCCGGTGTAATTTAGCCAATAACTGGAGGTGATCGTTTTTGAAAGATGAAGGCTGAGAACAGCTGATATTCTGTGCCTGCTCCCAGCATGGGACTTTTTTTTTTCCTTTAAGCCAGCTTTTGCTGCCTTTGTGACATCACATTCTGCTCTGGCTTCCATTCTTCTGTCCTTCCCCATCGATCCATCTTAACTGGCACAGAACTCCTGGTGCTGTTGAAGACACTGGCTGAGCTCACGTGATAAAAGGTGCCTCCTTCAGTGCACAGCTGGGCACGCTGCTTTCACACTTCTCTTGCTGGTGGCCCAGAGCGTTTTGGGTGCTAAGGGAAAGGAGGTGATGCTCTTCAAAGGTGCACAGTGGTGGTGGATGTTTTGTTTAGTGCTGCCCTGTAATTCTCTTTTGCAAGTGGAAGATGATTCTGACTATGAGCCGACAGAAGATGATATTCCAGATGACGTAGATGCTGATGAGAACAGCTTTGATGAAGGTGAAATACCCAGGGCAGAGATGCAAGCTGTAAGTTAGGCTGATTTTATGGATGTGGTGTTTCCACAGTCAGAGTGGATGGATGGATAACGTTCAGTTTTGCTAAGTTTCTTACTTTTCCAGACTTACCTTCGTTTGCTTCCTTTTCTACTATCTTTTTTTTTCTTTCAAAAACTGCATGAGCATTAAAGTATACTTCTATGCATATTTCTCTTATGTATTGGAGGAAAACAAACAAAAATGATGTTGTATATTCTTGCCAATATCCATATATTTATGTGCCCATTTCTTACTAATATATGAATTTCGATGTTGAAAACTGCCAATCCATAGAAATATGAATATTGAAGGAAAAATACATTCTGATTATTCACATAGATTTTAAAAAGTGGGAACTGAGCAAACCTATCCTAAAACAGGAACTGACCACTTACTTCCCTAGAATAGGTCATTAATTTAGTCTATGCACAATCCCTGGTAGAACAAGGACAGTCAGCTTGATCCCTACAAATGTTTTAGACTACAGCTCCCAGAATCCTTTGCTACTGGCTTTTCAGAATGGAGGCAATAGCCTGGCTGGGGTCCTCTAGAAGTGAACTTTAAGCATCTCTCTCTGAAACAGGATAACATCTCTCTCAAGTTGAATCCTAGTAATTTCACGGCCGTATTCATATAGTTTTCCTGGCAACAATATGGAAGCAGCTTACCATTGCCTTCTTCCAGAATGTTTTTGGTTTTTCAGTCTAACTTACAGTTTTGATATGTTCTGGAGGCTGTCCTTCAAACACTAAGCATGTCTCACCCTACTTAGCTTTTTGAGATCAGCTAAGATTAACTAGAGAGGCAGTTTGGTATAGCGGTTAAGGCACCAAGCTAAAAAGCAGGAAACCTGAGTTGTAGTCCTGCCTTAGGCACGGGAGTCCTTTGGGTGTCCTTGGGCCAGTCCCTCTCTCTCAGTCCTAGGAAGAAGGAGGCGAGGGCAAACCACTTCCAAAAACATTGCCAAGAAAACTGCAGGGACTGGTCCAGGCAGTGGCCAGGAGTCAACAGTAACTTAAAGGCACCAAAAGAAGAAGAAGAAAAAGATTAAGTAGGTACCATTACAAAGCTGTACATCTCTGAGGTAAGCATAAAAATTAATAAGAATACTGACAATCAGAAATAACTATCCAAAGATAGGATACGGATGCATTAATTAAATTAATCCTTACTGACCATTGATCTCAACCTAGAGCTCAGCTTGCTTTTTGAAGACTAGGCTATCTCTAGTTATTACTGTGGAAATGTACATCCTGTTCAGTTCTCAAGCAGATGTTTCCACTGTGTAATAGGGTGTTTTCCTCTGGCTTTACTATGGGCCCTTTCAGGATATGTTTGTTCTTTTATTTGAGGAATTTATGTAGCTGGCCTCTCATAAATGACCCAGGGTGGCACACGAAACAACAAAGCCCTAAAAATTAAACCATCATAACATAGAATATAAAATAAACTCCACTGGAGGCAATGCAACAACTGAAATGATCATCCCAGATGGGTATACGAGCCCTCCTGACCTAATTCCAGGAGGAAAAACCAGGTCTTCAAAGCTTTATAAAAGGCAGGCAGGGTGGAGGCCATTCGAATTATTTCATAGGACAGGCACAGTGACAGAGACACATCTCCTAGGTCCCAGATGATGTAGAACAGGTCCCTTCGTCTCCTAATGTGTACAGTAGAATTAACTGGTAGACTCACGTATGAGTAAAATGCATAGTGCTGCTTTCAACTGTAGTAGAGGGATGCAGTTCGTTTCTTGTGCAATATCTACCATACGCTATATCCATTAGTAAGGCAGGAGTGGGCAACCTGGAGCCTGTGTGTGATTCTCAGGCCCATTTCAGCAGCTGGAGTGGCATACTTTTTTTGCTTGATACAGCTCAGTCTAGCAGTAGCATTTTGTGTACAGAGTGAGGAAGATAACCTTGTAGAAATATGCCAGAATCGTTCCCTAACCAAAAGGGGCTGAAACATTCTTTTTAAGTCCAGAGCAATGAGATATCGTTCAGAAATAGTTCAAGCAGACCTCCCTAATTCACTGACGGAGGAGGAGGAGGAGGAGGAGGAGCAGGAGCACAATCAGACTTACAAGGTTCTGCTGTTATAGCCAATCTTGGCAAAAGTAGTTTTAGCCTTCCTGTGAAGTTAGATTCTTGGTCTGGTCTACCTAGTGGGGCTGACAACAAGAGAGGGAAGATGTCCATTTCATTAATTTTGTGGCAACTTGTGATAGGCATTGTCCAAAAAGGAAAGACTAGACATAATGGATATTTAAAGTAAGCCAGCAGGGTGATGGTTATGTTCTTTGTTCAGGGTCAGTCTGGGACGTTTTACTACCTGAGGACAAGAACAAAAAATGGTGTCCCTTATTCAATCTACAGGAGACTAGAGTAGCAGCTGACATCAGTGCCTGTGATAGGATAGCAAGAGTCAGCTGCTACTCTAGTCTCCTGTAGATTGAATAAGGGACACCATTTGTTGTTCTTGTCCTTTCAGGTGCAGCAAACACCTTTAGCAGTCCAGGAGAGGCTAGGTGTCATCACCAGTTCTGCCTCATCAACAGGAATGAAAAGATGGAGTATTTACAAGGGTTGTCCCTCCCTGAGGCAGATACCTCATTCTACCTAATGACAGGACTAGTCCTGTCTAAATACATGCAATCTGAAATACTTCATCCTCTTCAATTACCTTGGGATTCTGTTGCATTTGTCAATCAGCCATCAGCCAGGAAATATTTTTTTTCATAGCATGGGGCAAGCTCCAAAAAAGCTTATCTCTTAGTGGGGCATTATACTTGGATTTAATAAGTTGATAGGCTGAAGCTTCAAAAGAGGCTGTATTCATCCTAAAGCCCTGTCCTTAAAAACTTAAAGAATGGTTATAGATAAATGAGTCTATCATTCTGTGTTGTTCCCTACCCAGAGTTATGTATTTAAGATGGGCAGCTATATACATTTTCTAAATAGATAAATTCTAGTCCTTTGATATATTCAGTGTTTGCCTTCTGATGCTTCCAATTGCTTAATTGCTCTCCATTGACATAAAGAGCTCACCACCATAATCTCTCTAATTGGCCTTAGGGTGCTATTTAGTTCAAAGATGATAAACCATAGTGATGTCACTGCAGACAGCAAGACATGGCATCTTACATACTGATTGATAATCAGGAGACAGGAAAAGTAAATGTAATACCCAGTATGCCAGTTGAAAGGAAAAGATAGAAATTAGTGTGGTACAGAATGGACAGCATGGTGGCCGCAGCACCACCAGGCTCCCTCGCTCTCCTGAGTTTAGTTTTTGGCTGAAAAGAATATTATTATTGGTTAAAAATAATGGGGAAGCTAGCTTGCCAAGAAATAATTTGTTCCCTGTTAAAGAGGCATTTTGGGATAAGCCATGTTCATCATAACCGCTGTTCAGTGACCAAGCAAACAAGTACTCAAGACTAGTTCTTAAAATTCCAGATATCCCTCTTGTAGAGCCCTTTTCTTTGCCTTCTTTCTTGGAGATGGAAAGGGAATGTTCTTCCTTTGTACAGACCACGAAGACCATTTGGATGTGGGTAACATCCTAACTGAGAGCCAATTTGGTGTAATGGTTAAGGCATCAGGCTAGAAACCGGGAGACTCTGAGTTGTAGTCCTGCCTTAGGTACAAAGGTCAGGAGGAGAGGCAATGGAAAACCCCTTCTGAAAAACCTTGCCAAGAAAACTGCAGGGACTTGTCAAGATAGTTGCCATGAGTCAACACTCTCTTGAAAGTGCACACACACAGAGCCCTAACTTACCTAGGGCACCAACTTCAACTTGTGTATTCCAATCTAAATTCAGTCATTAACATGAAGATAATGCTAAGATTCCAAAGGATGAATCATAAATTATTAAGACCTTTGAAAAATTAACCTGAACATAACATCAGTTTGAGATTATTCCTTCTCCTGGATTATCCAAGAGGGGAAAATTAACATATGAAATAACCACAGTATTTGGATACCAAGGCAGGATTGATCATTTTATATTAGCTCTATGAGTATTGGATGTTGGTCATTAAAATGTGAAGCCAATACGCTTATTTTCAAAATGCACAAATCCAGTACTGTATTAAATGTTTCTGTCTGTAACTCAGTTAAAATAGATTCCTTCCCCCCACCGTCCCCCATAGCTCTTCTAAGGCCAAATAAAGCTGCCCATTTTGGGCATAGATCAGTGTTTTTTCAGAGGTAATACATGTTTAACATACTTCTGTCCAAAAATATATTTCCTTGAGAAGTAGAAAAAGCTTAAAATCACAGTCCATCTCAGCAACTGTGGCTTTCAGTTCAACATTTTGCTACAGATGTTTGAGTTATGATTTTAGGTCACTCTGCTGCATATGTTTCAGAGCTGCTGAGATTGTACGTATGAGCTTAGGCAAAACGACCTCTTTATCTAGGTCCCTGGAGTTCTGCTTTTCTCTTCAAAAGATTCAGATCTCTTAAATCCAGTAAAGTGGGAGGGTTTGGAAGAAAATCTGCCTTTTGCATACATCATAGAGCATTTCCCTCTCTGAATGTTGATTGAAATTCAGATATTGTTTGGCATTTAGCTTGGCAGGGAGACTGCAGTATTTTGAAGCCAGTTTTCTGACTATTCAGAACGCACATTAATAAGTTATTTAAAGGGAGAACATATGCTAGTGAGTATTTTCAAACTGGTAAAGTTCATTTGGAGTCAACTTTTTGTTTTACCATCAAGAAATGATATTTGGGTTTCCTCTCCATAGGAAGAAGCATCTAATCAAATTTCCTAGCTGCAGCAAGTATCATCTGAAGGAGACTTGCCAAAGAACCAATTTTGGATGGTTCCAATTTCTGCCAATGGATAATAAAGTTGCCTGATTAAAGATTTATTACAAAAAAAGCAATTGTTTGTGGGTCTATCATAGTCTCCTTTTTGGATGGGTAATATGGATGGTGGGGGGGGGGGAAGGGAGATAGTAAAGATATCACCAATGATTACTTTTTGATGGTATAACTCAAGCAGATGGTATTTATCAGAAGCAAACACACATTCTGTGGAGCTGGGCAACAGTTTTCATTGCCCACATTCATGAACAGTGGTGGTCTTCATCTAGGTTCTGGGCGGAAGAAGTCTAGGGCCCCACTTGGCAAAATGAGTAGGATAGTCCTAATTACAGCAGAGCAGGCTTTGAGGTTATATGCATCACCACCTATCATCACTTGAATATTGTATCACTAGAGCAGTGTTTCTCAACCTTGGCAACTTGAAGATGTGTGGACTTCAACTCCCAGAATTCCCCAGCCAGCAAGCTGGCTGAGGAATTCTGGGAGTTGAAGTCCACACATCTTCAAGTTGCCAAGGTTGAGAAACACTGGGCTAGAGGGAACAGTTACATAAATAGGAAACCGCCATCTACAGGCTTCAGATGATTTAAGACGGTATAACATTAGACCCATTTACAGACTACATGGCATTCTTTTCTTTGTATGCATATGAGGTATTTCCATCAAGCTCCAGCTGATAAACTTATTTTAGATTCTGGGTGAATTGAAGGAAAATGTTTGTAACTGAAAATATGGTGCCTTAATTTATAAAAATTTAGTCCATAACAATATTCTTGTCAATTACCAATGTTCCCCCTGTGCTATTGGTCTGGAGAGATCCTAAGGGCAGATCCAATATTTGGATAGGATATACTGTGTGGTATAAATTAAGCAAAGGGTTGCTACATCCTCAAGCATGGCTCCTAGAACTCCAGATGTCAAGACCCATGCAACTGGACAAGAACTACACAGATTTTAGCATGCTGTCTTTAATGCTAGTTGGAGGTTAATACACAAGCTTGGAAACTGTCAGAGGAACTTCCCAGTTTCATTTATAGTGAGTGCATTAAGGCATAGTCTCTTTGAATGAGTTGAAACACTTCTTCCCAGATTTCTTGCCAACTGGACCAAGGTGCCATTTAAGAGAAGCTATCAACTGACTTGTCCACTATCTCTTCATTGTTTATGTCTATTCTGTTCCTTCCCCAACCTCCCCATGATGTCATTTTAGGTTTACCTCAGGAATGCACAACCTGAGGTTCTGCAGGTAATTAAAACAGTAATTAAACTTCTTTCACTCAGATCCAAAGGAAAATTTCCCCCGCATTGTTTCTATGAATTAAGAACCCTGCTAAATTAAAAGCCTAACATTCCCCATGCAACCAAATAAATGCATCTAGAAACATCTCTTTCCTCCTGGTATTCCCCAGTGATTAGCATTTAGAGGGGTGCTGACCACTTGATCCTGGAGGTAAGAAATAGACAGGCTAGTAAAAACTGTTGGTTTCATTGTGAATAAATGATTACTTCCCATCTAGCGTTAAATCCATCTACATTAGTGGCAATATATTACGGACAGCAAGCCAGTTTAGAACATAAGAGTCCTGATAAATCAGACCAATCTAATGTATGTTCTGTATTTCCATGTGGTAGGGAGTCAATAGCTTTATTTCTTGCTTGATAACACTTTAGATAGGGATCACCTGAAATTTTCCTACAAAACATATTAACAGTTGCAGAATTGTTCTCTCTCTCTTTCTGGCTAATCAGCCTCTCATAAACAGAGTCACAACAGCCAGTGACTTTGAGAATTTGTGGTGTTGTAGTCCCAATAACTTCTCAATGTATCACTTTTGGGAAGGTCACTCAATAACTTCTCAATCTCAATTTGGGAAGGTCACCAAGGAGACTGGGTTTAAAGGCTGCACCATGTTTTACAAAGTACATGGGCTGGGTTCATACCAGTCACTGTACCAAAACCAAATAAACCATGTTATGGTTGAACTCAATATGTGAGCAAAGCCATTGTCCTAAAACTAAAGCTGATGCGATGATATATTTAGAGTCAGGAGCATAGACATGGTCACTGGCATTGCCGATTAACCTTTTGGTGCAAATGAGGAAGTGTATCTCCATTTAGTTGAAGAAAATACATATTTCAAAGGATAACGTCTAGGTCGTTCATCATCGGATGCTGCTTTATCCTTTGTTTAGTTCAGAATGTTGAAGGGCAAATATATATATGGTTTCCCAGGAAACTGTTGCCTTAGGAGTTCTCTGAGCTGTATTAGAACTTTGTGGACCAGTTTTTCAACTGTACAACGGTCTGTATGAAAATCATCTTAGTCTTAGCTAAACTGTGCTATGGCGACTCTTTCTGTCTTCCTTGATGTTCCCTTGGCCACAGCAATAGATTTTCCCTTGGATGTCTACAGGGAAGATCCCTCATCCCAAAAAGTGTGCCTTGGCCATGCAGGTAAACCAGTTCTTATTCAGACATGACCACCTCTGCTTACATTGCATGCCAAGCTGAAAAATCCTCTGTTGACCAGCATGTGCATGCTGGCATTTCAGCCCTGATCAGGCACTGCAGTAACTAAGGTTTGTGGTTTAGTGTGCTGTCCAAATCTGAAACAGCCCCTTTTTCATTCTCTAGTAACTAGGATGTAGAGCCAGTTTGGTGTAGTGGTTAAGGTATCAGGCTAGAAACAGGAGATTGTGAGTTCTAGTCCTGCCTTAGGCACAAAGCCAACTGGGTGACCTTTGGCCAGACACACACTCTCAGCCCTAGGAAGCAGGTAAGGGCAAACTACTTCTGAAAAACCTTGCTAAGAAAACTGCAGGGGCTTGTCGAGGCAGTTGCCAGGAGTCGACATTGACTCAAAGGCAGACACAAAACTAGGGTTTATAATCCACACCCAACTTTGATGATAAGATCTAGTTTCCAGAAATCACATGGCAGCCATTTCAGATTTTTATCTCTGAACAGTACAGTTCTTCAACTGGTTGGGTGTTTCTCTGGGAAACCTTGTGAGTATGGAAGTCTTCCAGAATCACCATGAGGAGCTGACGAACATTCAGCTCTCAGGATAGAAGAGGAGGTGTGGAGATATGGAATCAATGTTGTGCTGTAGTCCCCGCATATACATCACCAAATGCAATGAAGAAGATAGTATAAAACCAACATAGAAAGCAGCACAGTAAGATGAAAAATATGAAGCACCAATGGAAATAGCAAAAGGAGTGTTTCAGCAGGTAAATACTATAACCTAGGTACTGGGTGGACATCTGTAGGAAGGTTATTCTACTGAAAAGGCCCTTTTTGTGACCACATGAGGTTAGTGGATTTATGAAAACTCTGTTCAATATCTATATTTAAATAAAATACATCTCCATGAAAAGGGGGGCACGTGTTAGAGTTGGTGATCTGTATCAACCAGGGAGGAATCTTTGCCCTATTCTGTGTAGCCATTCAGAGAATGGTTAGGTGGATGCAGTCCACCTTCCCTAAAGCTCTCAGAAAGATACAGATGTTACATCATATCATGCCCCAATGTATAGGGTCTGACATGACTTCCACAAGCACTCCTTGGAGGGGGGGGGGGATTTCTCTATTTTTACACATTGTATATCCTGTGTGGTGTTTTCAGTTACAGTGACCGTCAGGAGACACCACATTACCATTTTAATCCTTGTTGAGAATCTTCAGATGTGGGTAGCCAGATGTTATTCTATGGAGTTCCAAAGTGAAGCAAGTGCTGCAGTGTTCATCCCTGAAACATTGGCAGGTGTATCTCAGGCCAGCTGTGTTGCTTTTCCTAGGATGCCACACAGATAGCGCTGATGAAATCTGGATCCCACCAGTTGTGCAACAAATTCTGCTGCAAATCCCTCAAGACCCCACCTTGGACCATGAATACATCAAAGAACTAGGCATTGTGGAGTTCACCAAAACAGCCATGGAACTGGTTATTGGCAAGAACAATCAGGCTCTCTTAGACAACAGGGTATGGGGATACTTAAATATGTGTGGACGTGCCCCTGGGAGATAGAGATATGGAAGGAACAAATAGATATTTTTCCTTATTGAATAAATTCAGAAGCTTGTATGGAGCACCACTGGAAATAACGGTGCCCTAGCATCTTTTCCTGTTAATTATGACAGTTTATCTTGTTGCCATGACATGGGAGGAAGGAACGTTGAAGGCCATTAGCAGCTTGGGAATGATCATGAAAAAGATTAAACAGCTCTCTGTCCTGCACTGTGGCTCCTGTGAAAGAAAATTGGAGATTTTGTGATTTTGCCCAGACTTGAGAAGCCTTTTTCCAATGAAGGAAGGAAGGAAGGAAGGAAGGAAGGAAGGAAGGAAGGAAGGAAGGAAGGAAGGAAGGAAGGAAGGAAGGAAGGAAGGAAGGGATGCTGAAATCTTGCAGAATATAATAGGCAGTAGCCATCAGCACTAACCAAATGCCTGTTGGTCCAGAGTCAATTTTTAGATTCCCTGTGAAACAGGATAGCTATATTCTCCTTCGGCCTTTCTCACTTTCTGCCTGCATTCATCTTTGGTTCTAAGCAGTGATTTGTTTAACCATGGCTTGTTAAACAAACCAAGATTAGCTGAGTTTGCACAACATGGCAAGTTATAAAACATGATTTGCAATCCAATGAGACAAAATCAAATCAAGCACATTTTGGTTTAAAGCACTCTATAAACCCTCCCCGTCTTGTTCTCTCATCCACTAGGAAGTGTTGCTCAATCTCAGCAACTTTAAGATATGTAGACTTCAACTCTCAGAATTCCCCAGCCAGCACTTCTGGGAGTTGAAGTCCATACATCTTAAAATGGTTGAGGTTGAGAAACACTGCACTAGGAGGATTAATCTTTTGTAATGTTGAAATTTATTTATTTATTTATTTATTTATTTATTTATTTATTATTAAATTTGTATGCTGCCCATCTCCCCAGAACGGGTGACTCTGGGCAGCTCACGGCTAAAATCAGAAACCCCATCAACAATTAAAAATCCCCCATAAATAGTTAAAATAAATGATCCATTAAAAATCAAATCTAAACAACAAACCCTGTACATAAAAACTAAAAATATTCAAGACAATGGGGGGGGGGATGAATGTTGAAATGTTGAGCTGACAATCCTACATGTTTGTTTGTTTGATAAAAATATCTCTTCCTTCTGTTTAAACAGGCAGGTGGTGTTCACACAATAGGTGGGACAGGCGCTGTATGGATCGGAGCTGAATTTCTGCACCGTTGGTACCGACCAAACCATTTAACTCCAGCAACTGTCTATATTGCTGTACCACAACTGGGTAGCTAATGTATTTCTTCACCCCTACTTTTTTGGCCTAGTCCTACCGTTAAAACTTAGTTAAGCCATTAGAAATATTGCTGGAAAGGAAAATCAGACGTGCCAAGAAGAAATGAAAGGGTCAGAAGGTTATATGGGCTAGCGTCATCTCCCATTTGGGTGGCCAGAACATAGCAGAAGTGACTTTATGCATCTGCTTATTGATGGATCTGTGTAGATCTATACATGAATGAGACTTGGTTTTATCAGGAGGGCCCCAACAGGCACACTCTAACAGCAATAAAACTTCTTCCTGTACTGATGCTAGCCACATGGACAATCAAATCATGGGTGCCCTGGTTTACTGTTTTAGAGCACTGGGAGATTGAGAACACACCTGTCACCTGTCCTCAACCTGGGAACACCCAATCCAGACCATCTCCTATTTCATGAACAACAATCAAAAAAACCTATTATGCACCATGGATTCATTTAGCCAAGTGTTTTCAACTTTCACATGAAGTAGATCTCAATAGACTTAAACTGAGTTACCTGATGACTTTCAACTGAATATTGAATTTAAGACCTTCTGAATGCAAATCATACACTTTATCACTGAATTATGAGTCACTTCCCATAATTTATTATGAGTGTGCTGTTCAGTCCAAATCAAAAAATAACGTGGCACAAAATGCTCTAATGGTTATTCCTATTTTTTCAGACACTCTTGGTTGCATATTCCAAGTTGCTGGCTTCACAGACATTCGTTCTTACCATTACTGGGATCCTATCAAACTGTCAGTTGACATAGAAATGTTCATGGCAGAACTGCAGGTATCTGGAGGCAACAATTTCCATGCTTGCTTAGAGCAACAGTTCCTATAGCCATCTGGTGCAGTGGTTAGAGAATTGGGCTCAGAGGAAGTGTAGGAGAATCAGGCACAGATCCATGCTTACCTCTGAAACTAAATGAGTATTTGATCTCTCTCAGCTTAGCCACAATAGGCTTAGATATTACTTCCTCTATGAAAAAAGGTTGCATGCTACTGATTAATTAATTAACCCCCCCCTCAAAAAAAAAACTTGTTTCAGAGCATAGTCACTTTTATAAGAATGTGGGAACTGGACCTATATCACATGCTGCTATGGTTGATAAGAGTTAAGAAAGATTAACACCTTCTTCATTACATGTCGATCTACCTTCCAACCCATTAACAGGATATGCATGGATATGGATCTATGACAATTTTCAGGGGAAAAACAAAACAAAACATAAGTGTCCTATTGTGGATCTATAATTTCTGCCCACACTCTTATGCATGATGGAGGCAAATACTCCTGTACATTGTTCCTAGCATCTTAGAATCAGCTGTGCTGCTTCCAAAACTGTTAGTAATGATGGTAAAGAGCCCGTCGGTAGATCTTTTTTGTTTTGCCCCCAACTGGGTCTTTTTAAGCTTTCCACCCTACAAGCACTCTCAAAGTCCTCCCCCCACCAAAACTGATGAATGTTGTATTGAATGTCCTTGCAGAATGCCCCAGAGGGCTCCATTGTATTCCTGCATGCTCCTGAAGAAACTGGCTTGATGTCCTCTGAATGGAAAAGAATTGCATCACTGATGAAGGTAAGTGGGAACATCAAGAAAAGCATGACAAGAGAGGCCACCATACGTAGAGAGAAACACTTGCAAGCGATATCAGGCAAAGGTGATGCACCCATCTGTTGACCCCATGCCTTGATGCACCCATTTGTTGACCCCATGCAACACTGAAACCCTGCTCTTGACCCACAGTGAGTTGTTTTAGACTGAACTACAAAGCCTGTGAAGTTAAGAACCCTTCTGATTTAATTCAGCTTACCTAATCCGAAACAAAAAGATATGGGGCATGGCAACTATGATGACTTCTTCCTATGTCAGGCAATCAGATTATAACTGCATGATTAATATAGAAAATATGAATGTACGAATCTGAATCAGAACAATAAATACTATGCAAGAACATCCTTCTCTCATTTCCAGTAACTGACTTATTCTGGAAGAAAGTCACTGGGTTTATTTTCCTTTGAAAGGAGGCACAGAGGACAGTTAAATGCCCTGTGCATCAAATCTCAGACATTATTCATGCATTGGTTTTAGACAATAAGCATACAAAATTACTAGCCTGCAAGACTTGATACTCATGCTGGGGACTGTCAAAGTGAATGTTGGATGTACCTTTTTCCCTCTGCCAGCCCACGTAATTTCTATGTTTGGTATAGAGACTAAAACCTCTGCTATCTTGCTGGCAGAGAGTTCCATGCTTTCAGTGAATAGTAATTTCTAGACTAAATACAAGGTGGCATTGAGGCCAAATTGTACTGTTAAACTCTTTTGCAATAACAAGTCAACCACATTCATAATAAGAATCTGCTGTCTTTCCCTTCTTCTTCTCCATTGTTTCCCCAGAAAAGGCAGCTCTTCCCCTTTTTTGACATTGCAGCTCAAGGACTGGCCTCAGGAAACCTGGACAGGGATGCCTGGGCACTGCGGCTCTTTGTAGACCAAGGTTTTGAGCTTCTGTGTGCTCAGTCCTTCTCTAAAAACTTTGGTTTATATGGTGAGTCTTTGCATTCTCCATTGGCCATGCTTCTGGGAACTGGGACCACCTGAATGTCATTGGGAAAGGTTCACAAGATCTACTACACAAATTGGAAGTATATGTGGGGTGGGAGGGGGCATTGAACTAGCCAGCCCCATCTTCCATTCACAGCATGTGCACCAGCCATCTTTCCTTGACTGTAGGAAAGCACATGTGTGAAGAAGTTGGATGCTCTTCTGTCTCTTTCCATTAGAAGAGTCCTGACTCTGATTCTAGAAGCAGTATATAGCTATGAAACAGCAAGCCATAAATAAATTTGTCCAATCTTTTTAAAGTAGCAACCATCAGCAAGTCCATCACTGTGTCCAATGGTGCATAGGTATTTGTATTCTGGATGAGACGGATTATTCTCTCCATGGGCAAACATGTTTACCAGGACTCAGATCAAACATTTGGATTGCATTTCCAAGTTTGTTTTCAACAGTGCACTCATGCACAGACACCCCAGTTTTCATCAAGGTTAGCTGCAAGCCCATGTCTGTATTTGCTGTCAACTACCTATGCCATCTTCTGCATGACTGAATAGATTTGTCATTACCACCCACCTTAATCTGTACTTGTATAATCTCAAAAGTTCACCTTTACAAATCCCAATAGATTTCAAAATTATCACCTGACTAACAGTAGTTCTCCAAAGTCTTCGAAAGAGTTATTTTCCATCATCTGCTCTCTTCTTTTAGGAGATATAAAGAATGAACGTGAGAGCTTGTACATTCAAAACACATTGTCTTCTGCTGAGATATGGTCTTTTGTCCCAAAATAGCTATAGAATAATTGCATATCAATGCACAATCACTCTAAGTGCAGACACATTCTAATTCATAAAATAAATGAGCTCTGAGAAGATATCACACAGTACTTGTGTTCAAACACTAGAGGTCCCTGAATGCAAGGAAAAAGAAATTATGTTCTTGAACTGCCAAGACTGAAATGTTCCCAGGCTTTCCTTTACTACACTGATGCTCAGCACATAAATCATTTATGGTTTGGATAGTTTTATCCAAAGATAAAGACAAAGATTGTGAGCTTTGGATGCCATTCTAACATGTCATAAACTGGGCTGGGTGACACCCTGCAAAATCACTTTGTAATGCCAGAGAACAACTCTCATTACTTAATAGATTTGGAAAGCTTGTGGGAGTGTCACAAACTCAAGGGTTGGTGACCCAGTTCTTAGGCCAGAAATTATTGATTTTTAAGACAGCACTTGTGGATCATTCTTAGTTCTTTTATTCTCACACCAATCTATGTATAGGCTGAGTTGAGCATATCCAAAGGGCACTGTTTTCAAAGGGCTACTTGAACCCAGGTCTTTTCAGACTTTGTCCATCCCTCTTATCACTGTAATCAAACTTTCCCTCAGTGGGCAACATGGGAAATGAAAAGAGCTGAACATCTGTCTGGGAGAGCAGAAGAGGGATGCAACCTTCATGATTCCCATTAAACATTTTCCGTCTGTCTAAGCTTTTTGGCTCAATTCCTCCTTGTAACAGGAAAGCAGAGGAGCTGTCCAGCACATCAAGAACAAGTCCTAAGCAAAGAGTCTGAATTAGCAAGGGAGCTGTCCAGCTAAAGAATCCAACAAGGAGTTAGATATAAAGAGAGGTAGCCACAGCAACAGCAAGGCAGCAATTAAATAATTCGAAGCTGTTTTTGCTGCCACATCATTTCCTAGAACATCAGGAGACCCCTGATTCAGAGCACATATTCTTGCTCCTGCCTCTTAAACAGAGGTGTGTAGGCTCTGGTTTCTGCTTTCAGCTAAACTCTGTTTCTACTTCTGGTATGTTAAGAATAGTCAAGGATCAAGATGGGATGCATAACCTATCAAGGAGCATTGGTTCCTTTGAGGGAAGGAGGAGAAGGTTTTACAACTAGAAGTGCAGCTGTCATCTCTAGTAGGTCTCATAAAATTACCTTTCCAGACATTGGCTTGTCCTACCACCATCTGATTAATTAAATGTCATAAACAAAACTGAGAATGGCTAGACAACTTAGCCCTGAAATCAGACAGACCCTAGACTAATTCAAAAGTCTTCCATGAACAGTTCATATCTCTGGCAAGAGTAATCTGGCCCTGCTTCTCCTGACACTTGTGCGGTAAGGAAGAAAGAAAGAAGAGAAAAGAATCTATCCAGGTCTCCTTTTGGTCTGGATTCTATCTATTATTGGGACAACATGTTATCCTCAAGAAAATGTAGACTCCGCTCCAAGACTCCATCCCTGAAATAAAGTTGATGGGGGACTCTTCTTTTAGTAATTGGTAACGTCTACAGATAGTAAATCAAAATCAAGTTTTTGTATTTGATGGAATGACAGGAAACCTAATATTAAGAGGTTTGGGGGAGGGGTGGATATGCAGAGAAAGCTAGTTTCATAGAAACAGTGACTCAACTACAATACACTAAGTACTACAATGTTGTGTCTCTTTGGCTACGTCATGCAGATGAACGAGTGGGAAACCTCATTGTGGTGACAACAGACAATCAAACACTGATCCGAATCCACTCACAGATAGCTCGGCTAATAGCCATGACATGGTTTGGGCCCACCAGCTTGGGGGCCCGGGTCATTACAATGGTATTGACCAGCCCTGCCCGTCTGTATGAATGGTAAGAAGGAAGGCAGGTAAGCTGATAGTTTAATTTCATATTGGCCATGAGATCAGCTCTGTGTGTTACCTTGTAACTATTCTGATACATCCACTCAGGTATCCCAGAATATACTTTAAAGTTATAAACCATTCACTTGGGGAGAGGGAAGACAGAGAAAAAAGAATAAAGCCAATAGGGGCATTCTTCAGATGGAAGTTCTGCCATCTTTAGTGTCCTCATCTAAATAAAACAGGAATAAGGATTCTTAAAAACACTTGGTGGGCTAGTACAGAAGTGTTAGAATAAGTCATTAGAATTATCCTCCAGTTCAAGAGGATTTAGCTTTCCCAAGTGAGAGATATTTGAATTCAGTTCTCATAATTCCCAGCACGTCTATCCTCAAAGCTCTGACTGATGAGAAGAAAAAACCTTGTTTATTTGTTTGTTTATTGGAAGTAGAGGGCAAAATATTTTGAATGATGTTTATTAGCATAGTGTGAGTCTCTGGCCATTGACGTATTTAGAAATGATTTCTAGGAATGATTTGATTGCACTGCTTTTAACCAATTATTTCTTCAATGTCTTTTTAAAATGCATGAGCTAGGAAGTTCCAAACTGCAGGACTGATGGTCTGTGATTTTTCTATGCAAACTTTAAAAGTCTACGGTGGCCTTCCCCAATGTGGTGCCCGTCTGACGTATTGGACTACAACTCCTACAATTCCTGGCCAGTGTCACTATCAGCTATTTACTAAGGATGATGGAAGATGTATTTCAGTACATTGGGACGGCATCATGTTGGAAAAAGCTAATATGTCAGATCAACCAGTGTCCTTTCAGAACGGTCATCTTGGGCAATAACATACTCTTCCCAGCTTTGCTATGCTAACTAAATGCCGTAATAAGAGATAAAAAACTTTGTTTTGATTCAGTTCTAAATGCATTTGATTAGTTTGCACACTATGCTTTTTTTTCCCCCTCACTCCAACTTCCTTAGGAAACAAAGTCTTCAGAGTCTAGTAAAGAGGATTATGCTGATTAGGGAAAAGCTGAAAGAGAAGCTGCGTATTCTGGGAACACCAGGTTCCTGGGAACATCTTACAACTCAGTCAGGAGTCTATAGCTTTATTGGGCTGAACTGTAAGTATTCAGTAAATAACTAGTATGTTGACAAACCCAGGACAGATCTTCCTAACCACTGACTGATGAAATCTCAACTGTTATATGGCTTCTTTTTCCATTTCTGCATCTGGGTATGTTGTAACTATGAAACTCCTTCACCATGAATTCAGTAGGAGTCAGTAGTAAAAGTGTTGGACTTGGAAGACACTGGGTAAGTTTGGGCCACTCACTATCTCTCAGTCCAGCCTATCTCATAGGATTGTGGTTGGAGGAATACAAGTAGACAAACAGCTAAGCTTAGTAGCTGCCTTGAGTTTTCAGAGGAATATCAAGAGTAATCAGTGAATAACTTTGCTTATCTGAAAGCAAACATCAAAAACAATCCTTTACCTCACCCTTAAGTGAAATGAATCAATTATCCAAGAGATTTGAGAATGGATTCTGTATTTCATTCATTCTGTTTTGCAGTTTATAGCATACATTTCTTAGAATGGAAGTTATATGAAGTAGCTAACAGTATAAGTGATCAATCAATTCAAGGATGTGCATAGTCTCTCTTATGTTCTACTCACTGGATGAATAACAAGCTATTGCCTATATGCATCATGCATTGCATGGAAGTGTTTTGGAATATACCAACTAATACCAACCTGATATGACAATCTTTTCAATCACATTTACTGTTTTTTTGTTTTTGTAGTCAAGGGGCTGATCAAAATTTAAAGGTTTTCCAGAGATCCTTCCCTTAACCTGCATATCTATAGTTTTTCACAATTAAAACTTATTTAAGTGGATCCAAGATCTAAAAAGATCATATTTGAAAAAATCAGATAAATATCTTCCATGGAGGTTGTGCAAATCAACTTTGATCCAATCAAAACTTTGAATTCTATACTGATCATTGATTTAATCCAATTCAAGGGTTCATAACAACTTGAAATTTTTGATTTTCCAATTTGATTCGGAAAAAGCAGCTTTTCCACATTTGCAACATCCCTTCCAAATTATCAGATTGATTTGAAAAGGTCCATTTAGTCGTTTCATTTAACTTTCCAGGTTGATTAACAAAGTTGATCTGATCTGAAAATTTAATCAAATCAGCTTTGACTCAAATTTCCAAACTGAAACTTTGCACATCAAAAGCTTAATAAATTACCCAGGGGTCAACAAAATCAAAAGATTTTGGAAACTAATAGGGTTCCACATATTCATGTGGTTAAGGTGTAATTATTCTCCCAGTTAACTAGCTCTAGAACAGTCCAGATCTGGCATGCCTATATTGATCCAGGAATGGGCAGTCTTTCGGTAGCCAGGAATGGATTGAATGCAGAAAGCAAAAGCCACAATGGGCATAGGAATCATGCAAAATGAGCAGGACTATGTTATGAATGTGAGTGTGATCTGGATGTTCTGCTCTTTTGTTGATAAAAAATTCCCCTCTCACCCCTATGGGTGGTACGTGTCTTCCTCAATCTCGGGTCCTCTACCAGCAGCCTGGGAGTTTGAGGGTTCTGTGCTGTATCTGAGCTGTTCCTAGCACTGCACTCTTCTGGACAGAGAGCTCCGATGTTGTTCCTGGGATCTGTTGGAGCCACTCTCCCAGCTTAGGAGTCATGGCCATGAGTGCTCCTACCACCACTGGGACCACTTTGGCCTTTACTTTCCACATCCTCTCTATTTCCTCCTTCAGGCCCTGGTACTTCTCCAACTTCTCATGCTCCTTCTTCCCGATGTTGCTGTCACTTGGCACTTTGGGTAGCAGTGCCAAGTGATAGATAGATAGATAGATAGATAGATAGATAGATAGATAGATAGATAGATAGATAGATAGATAGGAAGAAGGGAGGTCTTTCTAGAAAGCATGTTATACCCATTACAGGGTCTTCACTAGTTTTCTTGTGTTTGCCTGCCTCTGAATGTTGGGAAGATCTGGCTGGTTTTGGCAGCTGTGGCTGGAGAGAGCTTGCGATGTGGCTGAAAAATTGCCCCCCGGGATCACAGTGCCTCTTCCTACATTAAACAGTGGAAAGGAGTTTTCCTAGATATATGCCAGTCTTCCGGCATAAAACCCACAGCCATTCATGCAAAGCAGATGCACACATTGTTCCTATTTATGCTGCATTTATGTCTTTTCTTCTCCGCTGGTGATATGTCAAAGTGAAAAGCATTGCTCTTTCCCTGCCAGCTTCCCAAGTGGAGTTCCTAGAGAAGCACAAACACATCTATTTTCTTGCAAATGGACAGATCAACATCTGCAGTATTAACTCCAGGAATCTGGACTATATCGCCCAAAGCATCCATGAATCAGTCTTGGTCACTACCCATCAAAATCCCAGCTGTCTCTACATAAAGGCTGACAAAGAACCGGATGAGAGTTCTGTAGATTTATCAGATTCTTCTTAAATTGGGATTGTTCCAGTAAAACTGTACTTTGGAAACTCTTGATCTGATCAAAATACATTTGTTTCTCAAGATTAATCATGATCTCCAGTTTCCAGATGTTGAGTCTATGCCCTCAGTAAACATTAAACTGATCTGACGTGAACTTTTGTGAAGTATAGTGTTCTTTTGGAAAAACATCAAAATCTACTTTTTTCCCATGATATAACTGCTGTTGTTGGCTAATTAAAAATAGTTTTTTGTTAATTGGATTAATAATAATAATAATATAAAATAATAAAATCACCATCAGTCAATTGCAAAAGGCAGCTTTACTTGGAACAGCTCATATCTGGAGATGATACCTTTAACACCATCAACCTAGGTCCTTGGGAAGGACTTGATAGGTGGATAAAAATGTCAAATCTACTCTAAACATCTGGCTGACTCTGTGACAATCATCATCATCATCATCATCATCATCTGCACAGAAAAAAAACTAGCATTTCAGAGTAAAGAATAATGCATAAAAATTCCCTAATTGCTAGATTTCTAGGTGACAGCAATTTAATGGATCGGCCTGGAGATGTATTACCATATATACTGGCAGATAAGCCAAGAATTTTAGGTGCCAAAATGCACCCCAAAAAGTGGATTCAGCTTATCTACAGAGGGGCTTATTTACAAGTATATATGGTAATACTTTTAAAAAGTACTCACATTTCCAGTACATGAAAAATGCAGGTTGGCTTATCAGTGGGTGATGTATTTTTTAAGATATCTTGGTTAAAAATTTGAGGGTCAGCTTGTCTGCGGATGGGCTTATTCATGAATATGCAGTATGTGGTAAGTCACTGAACCGCCATGCTGTCGAAAATCACTAAACTTCACTGAGAACTAGACATGTTGCTGACTGGCTTTCTACCCACGGTGTAAGATGTTAAAGGCTCATATGCCAAGATTCATGCTCGGAACAGCAAGTTGGGTTCCCATCCATTCACCATGGATTTATTTTTCCAGGTCATCCAATCAAGGCTAACCAGATATTTGAAGATATCTGGTGGAAAAGAGAAGGGCTAGGGCCAAGCCAAAAGCTTGTCTCACTTAAGACCTTCCCTCCTTCAAAGTGTTAAAATATGCGTGAGTTCAATGGCACTAACTCTTTGGTTCCTCATTGCCTACTGACCACAAAGGCTCAATAAGGTATAGATAAAGATTTATGGATTATTCCATGTCCCTTCTTTCCATCCCTCTGTCTGATCTTTGTCTAAGAAACTGGTTTCTTCCCAGGCAGATATGTATGGAGTACATGCTCTCTAACTGCCCTTCTGGTAGGATGTAGTTAGCTAGGTGCTAGGCTTTGTCCGTTCCTACACTATATATCCTGTAAATGAATCTCCTGTTACAGGTAGAAAACCTACTTCACTAATCAATGCTCACATGTATACAACCCCCAACACAAAGAAGGGCAGAACCTGAAATACAGTAATCTAGTTATAGCCACAATCTTCTCCTTCCTCTAAAGCAGGGTTTCTCAACCTTGGTGACTTTAAGACGTGTGGACTTTAACTCCCAGAATTCCCCAGCCAGCATGCTGGTGGGGAATTCTGGGCGTTGAAGTCCATGCATCTCAAAGTCACCAAGGTTGAGAAACCCTGCTCTAAAAGTTAGTTGAAGGAAGTTTCCACTGGAATTCAGATTGTCCCCTGTAAGTTTTCTGTCAGGCATAATAAGATTCGTGTATGTGAGAGAGAGGAAGCTTAGATTAGAGCAACAGTTCTCCAATCTGGTGTTTTCTAGTTATTTGGGGATTGCAATTCCCAAAAATATCTGAAATGGGCCTCAGTGTCCAGTTCTAAACTGCTCACCAGCATTTCTTTACCATTAACCAGACTTGTATCCTTAGAGTTCTGGTTGGTTTGTGTTTATGTTTTTCATTTTTAGGACTTATCTGAATCTAGTTGTGATGTGTGCTAGGATGGGTTAACTCAATGGTTTCTATGGTAACTGCACTGGGCTGTCCCTGATGCAGAAATGGAGAAGGTCAGTCAACAACAAGGAAACAAACAGCAAAGGACTGGAATTCAAGGAACAGCTCCTGAAAGTGATGGCAATCAGAAAAAAAGTGTTAAGGGTTCAGTTGAAAAAAGGACAACATACATGTTTTAACAATCAGGCATGGATTAACAGCTGGTTGGGTGGCTTATTTTTAGCTTTCAAGGAAAAGAGCTGACAAATCTTTATGGAACAAATTAGATGTGTTGTTTTAGGAACATCCTTCCTACAAAGCAGAAAGTACAGAACATTCTCAAGAGAGTAAAGCAACATGCACATTTTTGCCAACCAAGTAGAGAGAGAATAGTTTGTTATATTTCTCGTTATTTTAACGGGGGTGGGTGGATGAGGACAAGGACAAGTAAACCAAAATGCAAATTAAGTTCGGTTGCTCCCCCTGCATCAAAGACTGTCTTCATGAATCGAAAGAGTGTTACAGGAATTTCACTTCAGTTATGCCTTAATTGGTCAAAATGGCCATCTATAACTTTGATGCTGAGTGTTCTCTAGATGAGAAAATATTTGATATTCAGCCTCTTTATTTCACAATGGAAGAGCCTGCTCTAAGACTTTTTAAAATAATGCATGTGCAGAAGGAATCAGCGCTGGGTGGAAATATATAATTCTCTCTAATGGGCAAAATTGCGGTGTGTGTGTGTGTGTGGGGGGGGGGGATATTTCCAAAAGCCCACTTCTTTCAGTCCTTTGCGTTTCCGAGTTTTCAGAGTTGATTTCCCTTCTTATTTCTTCAAAACAAAACTATGGCATTTTGTCCCCACTTAAGGTGCAGTTATAAATAGACCAGCACTGAACATCTGAGATTTTTCAAGGTTTTCTCTGAAAGCTTCTGCTTGTGTAAAGAATAGTTCTGCTTTGAATAACCTTTTTGTCTATTTGTTTGGTTCAGTAAAACCCAACATTAACAATATATTTATTTTTCATTGCAGAATAATTATTTAGATCCTGTCCCCCACCTGGAGGTAGTTTTTCAATAACTGGTTCCTTCTAATTTGAAAGAAAAGGGGAGAAATGAGAGGAAACCCTTCTTTTAGAAAACAGGAACTGCTTAGTTATTAAGTAATTAAGAGATACAGTATATCATCAGTAATGCTGCCCCATAAGGAAAAGAATGTCATTCGGGGTTGAAATTATGCAGAATGACTGGCTTCACACACCACACTTCTGCTTTGCTTCTTTCTGGTTTGGTAAGTTGTATGAATCCATCCATTGTGGTTTATTCGGTAACTAATAGTTTGACAAGCCCATACTTAGTACGTGTGAACCTGCCAGTAAGTGTTGCAAGGAACTTTTGCTACTGGAGACTTGCCCAGAAAACATCCTGGGAGAAAGTTGCAAACCACGTCCACACGTTTGTGATAGATATAGGAACCGAGTGAGACGTGAGGACATTGATACCCCGTCTTGTGTTCTAGGTAAATCTTGAATTTTACTTCTAGATGCCTGTAGAAAAACAGGATTTTGACACTGTTAACAAGCCCTAAGTAGGAAAGCAACCAAGATAAAAATAAGACCCAGAAGTCTTCAGGACCCAATTCGAATATTTTCCTAGTAGGTACCTCAATAGTTCTCATCAGCTGTGTGTCACAATTTCCTTCATTTTCTCTTTTCTGTAGCAGTAAAAAAAAAAAAAAAAGTATGTTATTTCTTGTAACCTTTCCTTTTGGCTTTTGCCTCATTCTGAAGACAGGCAGTATTAAAATGATAGTAAATTAGATAAGATCTCTAATTTGCATACTTTATTCATCCTTCATTGAATTGAATTGCAATTAGACATAATTTGCAATTATGCCTGGAGCTGAATTTTTGCTTAGTACAAAAAAATATAGCTTCTTCAGAGCTCAACAGCAAAATTATATGGCACACAGATGCTAAAACTTTATTGCAATTGCCCTTGATAATATTCAATATGGCAAACATGTGCAGATCTTGTGTTAGAAGACAAATACAAGGAAAAACAGGATTTTGCTCATTGTAGCCCCATTTCTCCTCCTTCCCGTATGTTCAGTGTCATGAATGAAAATATCTACCCAGATGTGACTGGGGGTTCAGCCTCTTCAAAATTTCCTGAAATGCTCAGATAGATGCTATGCAGCCATTGAATATGCATAGGTTCTTTAGAACATTATTACAAAGAGTGGTGCTCAGCGACATGAGTGCGTATATTCCCAATGGCTAAATACATGATGTTATTATGCTTTCTTGAATAAACCACAGTGGGCTGCTTCATTTGTAAAGATAAGCCATAAACCAACAATAATGGTTAGGTTCAGATATACTGAATTGAAACAGAGCAGACCTCATTAAGGTTTTGCATGATGTGTGAAACCCAGAAGTTGGTTGGACCAGAAGCTTCAACACTGTTGACTGAGTAGGAGCTTCTAGCCTAGAAGATGTTGGAAAGACTGAAAGGAACACATGTCTATGCCCTTAAGCAGAAAGAAAATGCTGGAGTGGTAGAAGGAATAATGAAGAAACTTTCATTACTCCCCTGTGACATCTGTCATCTGGTTGCTCATTGTCCTGGACAGTAGAGAGAATATTGATCATGTCATATGGAAAAGCTCTTGGCTATGTTGACTCTGGGAGGAGTAATCATTTTGCAGATAGGCCACGCAAATAACGAAGGAATTAATCTGGAAGACGTGGCTGCCAAACCACACTTCCTTTTCTCTAGAGAACATAGTAGGAAAGAATGAGAACCTTCGTCTGGCGTTCTCATAGTGCATTTTGTAGAGTCCATCACAGTCCACTGAAAAACAAGGATAATTGCAAAAATAAGAGGAAAGAGCCTTTGCATGTCCATTAATGGACTCATTATTGCCATCACAAATTTGTTACGTAATGCCTATTGTGTTCACAATGAGATTAATTAAGCAGAGCTACAACTGGGTCACAGTATTCAGAGACACACTCTAAATGCAGAACGCTGCCTATCCCTAGTCCTGCTGTTAGTCTGTCTAGTTCTGTTGGGTCTCCTTGAAAAGATAAAAAAGGGGAAAGTCTTATTTAAGCCAAGCTCAACCCTTAGGGCCTTGATGGGCACATCTTTGCAGTTTTCTTGATAGCAGTACAGAAACGGAGGGTCAGGCATGGAAAGCCAGTACTCTGTTTTGAAGCATTAGCCTCACTGAGAAATTGACATTTTCCCCATTCATCTGAGTAGGAACAGCAGCAGCTGAGTTAATCCAATGGGGCCATCCATCCATTCTGTTGCCCCCAAAGTGGCATTAGATTGGTCCAGGTTCCTGCTATTTGCAATTGGATGCATTCTTTCATTTAGCTCAGTGCCGTCTTGACTGACTTAGCCAGGCCAGCATTTTTATAGCCTATCTTGGATGGCTGGGGAAGAGTACCAAGTGTTGCTGCAATCAGCCTTCCCCTACCTGGGGCATTCAAATATGTGGGTTTTACCTCCAAGGATTCCCCAAGCAGAAGGGCCATGGCTAAGAATTCTGGGAACCACATTCCATACATCCAGAAATTATCCAGCTTGAGGATGCCTACTGCAAATGCTGTTATGTTTTTGCCCCTGCCAGATCTAAGCAGAGCGGTACCAGTGTAAAATGAACAGTGTGGAAGCCCTCCAGCCAAGACCCTCAGAGGAGCCCTCTTTTGAGCTAGAAGACCATAAGAAACCACTACTCCTGGATAGCCTGAACCTGATTAAGGGACTCTTACTCTCTCAGGGGGAACATTCTTGTTCCCACTCCTTCAGAAAATGGAAGCAGTGAGTTTGCTTTGTTACTCAAAAAAGGGAGCTCATCCAATGCTAGAGCGCTCAGAAACGGGCTGCAGAAATTCTGGATGACCTGTACATGGTAGCAAAGCATGTTCTGCATCCCTTATTGCTATTTAACCAATGACCACCCCTAGGAAAATAGGTGACAAAACCAGGCAGACAAAGGCCATATATATATATAATGCCAAAGCCAGAATTGAAAAACAAAGATCTGCTTGTGAAGAAGGTCCTGCTCATAAGTAGACTATCCCAAGAGTATGTTTAATGTCCTGTGAATGAAGTTCAGGTGGAAGCTCTGAGATTTTAGGCTTTAAATAACTCTCTCTTTCAGTAAAATGGTTGCTGATGCAACACGTACTCACCTGACTGCTGTTGTTAAGACATGTTGTCTTGCTGCTTGTTTTGATATTGGACCTTTCCTGATCCCATTATTTTGTTCAGAGAAAGGGCTGTTAGCCTTGTGTAAGGCTTCATTTATGCAGTTCTTCACAACTTCATTTACAAATAATAAATAAGGAAGGGTCACTCAGGAAATTGACTCCCATGGATGAAGAGGCACGCAGCAGGCGTTTTATGCATTAACTGTGGAAGTTTGAGAGATTACTAAAATCCTCACATGCTGAGAGGTGAGAAGGAGAATCAGTGTGATTAGTAGGTGTGAGTACAACTATATGGAGCCCAAAATACTGCCACATGAACACTGGCAGACACAGGACAACTGAGAGCCAGTTTGGCGCAGTGGTTCAGGTGTTGACCTAGAAACCAGGAGATCATGAGTTGGGGACAAAATAAAGACATGGAAGGAAATGCCAGAGGGACATGGAAAGAAAGAGATTTTGCTAAGGCATGGTTCTGCCATGACTGGATGCAAGAGGGAAAGACCCGTAGAAACATCTTATTTCGAACAGAAGGCGAGACTAATAATGACAGAGATTTTGCGATCTCTTACAATAATGTCTTGCATTGTTTATCTTATAGTAGTGAATTCATTGGTAAACCAGTGACTGTTGATAAGTATAAAATATAAGATATTTTTTTTTCTTTTCCTTCTTGGTTTGTACCTTTAGTTTGCATTTTTAATTTTTTTAAGATTCTTTTTTTATAAGTTTAAAGATTGTTGTGTTCCAAAAAAGATATCGGATAATGAAACAATAATAAAAATAGAAAGTGAGATTAATAATTGGAGCAGGAAGTTCACTTTGTATTCATCATTCCTCTAGGTATAAACAAACCATTATAAGTGAATTGAAAGAGATATCAAGTATAGTTTGGATGTTCCTCTGAGTTTTTTAAACAGAAATCTAGCAGGGAGTGTTTTATTTAAAGCATAATTTGAGTGGAGGGACAGATTTAGGGAGGGTATACCAAAGATAACAAAAAATATTGTGGATATTAATTTGGGGATTCAACTAAACTCAGTCTTTATACTACCTGCACCATAGTAACAGCTTCCATTAGCTTCCCAGCTGCTCACAAAATAAGAACAGAGCACTGAAATGTCAGCATCAAAGAACTGATAGATCAAAGCCAATTTACAGCATTGTCTGTGCTGTTTAAATAATATATTTATTTAATGGATTCGAATGAATGCAGCAAGTCTCTCTCTAGAGTATTCAAGAGAGCACTACCTAAATTAGCGCCACCAAAAATGCAAATCGAATGTGCACTTGGAAAGCTTATGACACCCAACGGGACTGGTATTTTTCAAATTAATTTGCATCTAGTTCCACTTCCCAGTTTTTCAGACCGATCGATCTGAGTACACCTCCAATTTACGTTCCCTACAAAATGGAATTTGGTTTCAGTTAAATTCCTTAAATGCCCTGCTAGGTGGCAGCATCTACAATCTCAAAAAGCTAAGTAGAGTTTAGGTAAGTAGAGATCTGATTAATACTTGGAAATTTTGGGATACACATTGTCCAATTATACATTGGACAAGCATTGCAGTGCCCCTTAACATACAGTAGCCATCTAACCAACCTCAGCTTATATAAGAGGGGTTGAACCTGGTCAGTTCTTGGAAGGTAGGGTGCCAGGATTGTAGGTTAGACTGGACAGTAAAAAATAAAACAACCTGGATGAAGGGTTTGGTAAACCACCTCAATCCCGTTGCCAAGAAAACATGAAGTCCCAAGGCCTCAAACTTGACTTGAAGGAGGCTTAGCTTAAATTTCTTAATGGAATACATCTGGTCCTTTTTGCCTTTCTTCTTGATACCATCTTTCCGCCTTATCTCTTTAAAAGTTTTAAATCTGTAACAAATGCTGGGGAGGTAACATCACCTTCCTTGCTCCTCCAGAACTTCTGGATCTGCCTTTTTCACTACTCCCCAGTGGAATGAAACTAAATAAAGTCAATTTGTTTCTTTCTCACAAAACCATGCTTTTTCTTGTGCTGCAAAAATACTGTTCATGGACCCCATTTAACCTGGCACACGGGAGTCAAGAAGAGATGATGATGATGATACCTCTACTCCTCAGCGTCCGATGCCCACATATTCCAAGAATCCAATTACATTCTGCTCTGTGAGAGTCTGGATATTCGAGCCAAAATCTCTCTCCTTCTTTCCCATCCTCAAACCCTCCTATTCAAAGTCCACTTGATATTGTCTAGGTTCTTCTGACCATTTCAGAGCTTTTTAGAAATAGGGACAGTATGAGGACAAGGCCTGTCAGTGCCACTCTTTCTTGTAGTTGTCAGGCTGAGTTTGGCAGGGGCCATTAGTGACTGCCCTGTCCTGCCCCCCAAATTCACACCAGAAGGGGAATACACGCGTACCTTTCTCATGTGTTTGCATCCACCCACTCCAAAGATACTGATGGCTGCCCTTGTTTGCTTTGTCCAGTCAAGACAAGGCCTTTCTTCTCCGATAGAACTAACAGCTGGAAGGGGAAGCAGATGGGACTTGTGTTCCTGACAGCCCAGACACCCACCCCAATGGAAGGAAGGGGAATCCAGCTGTCTGATCAGTGGCAATTGCTGCCTCATTATGGCTGTTCTCTAAAAGATAAGAAAAACTTATATTTGCCTGGTCATGGTGTCATCCAACTGGCAAGAGGAAAGGCCTCATAGCAATTCATTACTGGATCTGCATCCCTATTTAGAAGTCCTCATGTAGGACAACAACTTATAACGTAGCATTATGGTAAGCTAGGGCAACAGATTCGGGAACCTGCTGCCCTCCAGATATTTAGTGGTATGATTCCTGCAACCCCAACCATGTGCCAGTGGAAGTGGGAGTTGTAATCCAAAATAGCTGAGGACATCAGGTTATGCAGAAGATTCACCCCTGCTGGCCATTTGGACCTGCATTTAATAAGCTGATGGACTGTATTCTCTGGACTGAGATGGATATTTCTGGTACACCTTGAGCCAATTTACGTGCAATGAAACAAAGTGTTGGATTATTTTGTATGGCTGCAGATACTGAGTGATATAAGTATAGGTGTGGAGCTGCCATAGAGAAAAGGTGAAGTGGGCAAACAGTCAGAATGCTTACTCTGTGACCTTTATCCAGTCATTGTTTAGGTTCACACATATTAGTAAAGCATATTGTGATTTGTTTACTTGTTTGTTTACTTATTTCAACAATCAAATAGAAATAAAAACAAGGTCCTTCTTACTCACCTTGGGAAGAACAATCCAAGCTCCTATTATACCTCCAAAGGCCCTACAGAACAGCCTCTGAAATATTAGCAGAAATGGAGCTATCGTTATCTGGGGAGGGGGGGTCTGTTCCAGAAGTGGGAGGCCATCTCCAAGGTAGGCTTGTCTCCAGATTTCTTTTTCAGCGACACTCCCTGAAGAAACACCCATAATAGTCCCTCTCCTGATTTCTCATGGATTAGCAGAATTGATCTGGAGTAGTCAATAGATAAACCAGCCCCAAGCCATATAGGGGTTTCAAGATAATAATCAGCACTTTGAATTGCCCTTGGAAGCCTCATGGCAATCATTGGAGGTCCTCTAATAATAGTATCACATGAGGAAAATGGATAAAACTCACCACCTTGGAAGCTGCCAGATCTAGAAGCACTTGTAGCTTCTGATCTTGAAGGGCAGCTCCAAGTACTGTGAATTACTGTGGCCTAGATGTGTGGTAATCAGGGAGGGAGTGACCATCAATAAAGTGTCCCATTCCAGGGAGGTAAGAACTGGCACACCAGCTGCAGCTTGCAAAGGTTTTCTTAGCCTTAGCATCCACTCGTTGATCTAGCAAGAGCCATGTGTCCAAGAGGACTCCCAGATTGAGAGTCTGCTCTCTATGGGGAAAACACAGCTCTTCTGAGAAGGAAAGATGGAATTCCACTGGAGTCAGAAGGCTTCTACATCAGCTTCTACTCCGTCTTGCTGAGATTAAGCCTAAGCCTGTTTCTCCCCATCCAGATCCTGATAATCTCCAGACACTGAGCCAAAGCTTCAGTTCCATCTCCTGATCAGCCCAGGATGGAGATGTACAGCTGAGTATCATCTGCATACGATATACCTCACCCCAAGATGACTTCCCCCTGTAGCTTCACATAGATGTTATATGACTAATTTTCTGAACTGGGCAATTTACAGGGAATGATGAATCATTATTTTGGAATCCCTGTTTGACAGTCCCTGCCATTCCCCTCCTCCCATTTACTTGTCTATTTCTTTATTAATTTTATGGACTGCACTTCTCTTTTCCTCTTCAAGCATCAAGGGACCAAAAGGATTCTATTGTACAGAAAGCTATACAGGTATAGTTTCCAACAGAATGTACATGGAATATTCTAAAAAGCCCATCTGCCTTTGCACTTGAGCAATGACTAAAAGACTCCTGACTGAACTACTGAAGTTCAGAAGATGGCTCCTTTTTCCTAATTGAAGGCAATCATTCCCCAATCTTGTTTTCTCCAGCGGCATGAATTTTGTCAAGACAGGGTAGTGGCCATCTCCAAGCCAACAGACAAAGGGGCTCCTTCTGGGTCTTCCATTTTTAAAAAAAGGACATCAACAGCTTGTGGCAGGTGAGGGTGGCAGATAGCCTCCAGGCATACATCTAGGGTAACCACTAGATGGAAGCACAGAGATACAAAAATCTCTCTTTGTTGCCATCTAGTGGTCATCTGGATTTTTGTTTTTAATCCCAGTCTAGTTGACCTCGAGCTGATGCAACCTGCCAGCCTTGTTCCAAGACAGCATTTTGATCCACCAGTTCTGCTATTTGTCTCTAAGAGTGACTTGTGTGTGCAAGCTCTGGGCACCAGAATGGGTCTGCTCCATCCAATGTAGCCATGAGCTCTTTAGCTGATGACTAATGCTGGGATGAGGTGCCCCATCTGAGAAGCTCCCCTTTGAGCCCAGCGAGCTCTACTTATGGTTCTCCCTGCAGCTATCAGTGCTCTCTTGGATAAAAGTCATTAAGAGGTAAAAATTTGTTCTGCTATCTCCTGGCAGGAAAGCAAGGATGTTAATAACAGAGCACAAATTGAGAGTCATTATTGCCCCCCGAAGCAGACTGGTGAGAAATCATTAAGACTTTGTGTATCTTTCTTCCTGGATGTAGCATTCCATCAGAACTGAAAACTATATTTGGTTTGCAAAATTTCATAAGCTCAAACAGACTCCTGTAACTTTGCTTTTAGTATAAAAAAGAAGAAACAGACTCCAAGGCTGTAAGTGTGGTGGAGAGGCTAAGTAATCCTTTTTCCTCTGATGGCTTTCCATTTAAAATTAGCTTCACAATCTGGCTTTGCAGGTTTTGAGCAAGGAAACAAATGGAAGGGAAAGGATGAAGCAATATTAAATATACCTCTTCCTATCGTAGACTTTCCTGCACTGGAACTCACATGCCTGAAGGTAGCTTCCAGTTCAAAAGAAATACAGCTTTGAGAAAAAGAAATCTACTTGTCTGAAAATCATATATACTCTGCATCTGAGATAAAATGACTACTGCTTCAACGAAGTCAGAACTGTTTGTGGTCTTGTGTTCATTTGATTTTGATGGCTTATCTGCAACAACTCTCATAAGATATGATTGTAACTGAGAGGTCCAGCTTTGCATGTAGAAAATCCCAAGTTCAATCCTGTCATCTCCAAATGAAGAGCTTAGGTCCCAGCCAACTTTGGCTGATCTTGAAAGAATTAACCAGGATTAGACCTTGGTTAGAACTTTGGTGGGAGATCACAAGGAAATCCTAGGGTTTTAGATGGACTCTGGGGGGAAAAAAAAGCCACAGCAAACTACTTCCAGAATGTTTCTAAGAAAACAGCACATCCCTCTTCATGGAGTCACCATGAACCAACCTTTCCAAACTTTGGCACCCACAAAGGTTTCGGACAACCAGTTTCACCTTCCCCATGCTGCTGAGGATGAATGGAAGCAAACTGACTTAACATCATCTAAAAAGAAAACTGTTTTGACTGTTCACACAATACAGAGTAGGGAACTTGTGGCTTTCCAGATATGACTGAACTATAACAACAGACCCAGACAGCACGTCAAAAAGTCAGGAGGGCTGGCAGTTGCAGTTCAATAACATTTAAGGTCCTCAGAATCCCTACCTCTGCAACCATGGTTTCTGCACCACGCAAAGCCAAAATCAGTTTTATAGATGTACAAAGTAATCACGGCCAATTTAGCCAGTTTCTGCTTTGGTGATGGTGGTGGTTTTCCTTTTTTAGCTGCTGTTACCATGCCTTTCTGGGAACTGGCTACAGGCTTGAACAAGGCACAAGAACAAATCAGGAGTAAGTCATGAAATCACAAACCATACATCCCCATTCTCACGTGACATGAGACTACAACTGCTCACAGTTTCATTGCAGAATTAATTGGTGGTTTAGTGTCCTCAAACAAGCCCTACTTTTTTACTGTCCCATTCACACATCATACCAAGCCAAAACCAAGCCAATCACGTTAAGGTTTGGTGAAATATCTGAACCCAGTACTGTGTACTATCTGGATGTTCGCACTGCTTTTCCCACATTATGTTGCAGGTACTTTTTGCTGACATGAATATTCAATTCCTACTTGAAAACGGTAGCGCAATCCTTTGGGATGAAGAAAGCTAGAGAATTATGCATTCTTAATTACAGATACCATCCTGAAGAACTTTGTAGGGAAGGGGGGGGGAGGGATTAATTAACAAAACGGGCCACTTCATTAAATTATTCCCAATAAAGAGCATCCCTCAAGCACTTTGTATACATGAAAGATCTCAGGCAGTATGTAGCATAAATTAAACGCATCAACAGCCTTGATGGCTATTTCAACACATAAGAAAATCAGAATCTTCAGCCTTGGTCCACTGGGTACAGAGTCAAGGTTAAGAAAAAGCAGAGCCATAAAAACAATTTTCAACAGTCCTTCCAGTCTTGTTTTGCTTTCCTGCAGCCAAAGTCTGCTGGGGCAACCGTTGGGGAAACGTAGGGTATCACCAGGGGATTGAACTGATATTCATGGTCCTCAGTCTGCTCTTCTGTCTGCATATCACTTAGGATGAGCATCTGTTCAAAAAAGAAGTACTACTTATCTGGAAAAATCTGTCTGAAAGCCAGATGGTAGTCTCATTGGAATATGAAGAAGCGACATAACCTATACCTAAAGAACACATAACTTTTTCAAAACTAGGACTGAGAGGGATGGGTTTGGCAGTTTTTAAAACTATTAGTCAACCCTTGGAATACTGAGACGGGTTTTTCTGTAACAATCTTCTAGTTGTGGCCTTCCGTTCCAAAACAGCTTCCAAAGGGGTAACTTCTATAATCTTCTGTAGCAAAACATCTCATGACCCTTTAAAGATCAACTCCTTATTAACCTTTCATGACACACAATCTGCTTTATCAGATGTAGGGTGCAGGTCCTAAGAAAGAAAGGTACACAGACACAATGATAGTGCTTTGTTAATGCTCACACTCAGTAATTGTAGCTCTGGCCTCCCCTTTTTCCATTCACTCATCTTTCCTCCCTGCTTTCTCTACAACAACACCTGCCCGCACATCAGGGCTCTGCTTTGAGAACTTTCATGGAAGTGATTGGTTCCATGCTTCTAAGCATGACTAAATCCCAATTTAATCCCATTAGGCATGTGTGCTTGTAATTCTATGCAACAGTCAACTCCAATCCATCAGAGTTTATTTATACTAAATGTGTTTATCTTTCAGCTGCCACAAGGCTAACCCAGTTCCATTGTTTGCTTCGCCACAATTTGTTGAAAAAAATCACCATGGCTAAATAAGCCATGCTTTACAAATCCCAAATGCTGCATTTCCTCAAGAACAAGAAGCAAACTATATTATAGCTTTGAAGAGTCCAAAATTGTCATCCAACATTTAAATAGCATTGCACTGAAAAGACAGCCCGGCCACATTGAAAAGAAAATAGGACAAACATTAATTGATGAAATTAATTAATTATCAAACACATGCAATTAGGCTCTGTTCAGATAACAAGCTAAATGCTAAACCTTGCTGAACAAAACACAGTTCCTGGGTATGTATACCTTGTTGTGCTCAATGATATGGTATTATGGATTAACACAATGGTCAGGTTAACATGCCATGTGTTCAGAGAATAGCTGGGTTCCCACAATATGTAGCACTACATACTACATGTCTACAGTAAATGCGTACTAAGTTATTCCTTTCAGGGCCAACAATATTAATTGTACACTGCCCAGGCTTGCTTGCTTGCTTGCATTCATTCATTCATTCATTCATTCATTCATTCATTCATTACATTTACATAGCCACCCATCTCTGCATTATGCAGAGTGTAGAAAAGGAGCAAGAAATCGTAACCCTAGAAATTAAAGCTCTGAGATAGGAAATTAATAAGAAGCATGGCTAAAACTAGTTTACACCAACACTATTCACTATCCTTCTCTACCCCTTTCTGTCCTTGCAAACCATCCTTCCTTTTGGCATGTCCACACACTGCTTTACACATTGCCTTTGGTTCTTCAGAACTTCTCCTTCCTCTTTTTCAGGATCTCATCAACTCCATCCAACCACAACTTTCTCAGCCTTGGTCTCCACCCGTTTTTTTCTTCCTTCATATCCCTGTTTTGCCATTCAGTTCTCATTCTCCCTATATGACCAAACCACCTCAATGTATTTTTTTTTCAAACCCAGTCTTGAGAGTGGCCTCTTACGATCTCACTTGATCCCCAGATTTTTTTAAAAAAAACGAGAATAGGGCTACCATATCTGGGCTGCAACAATATTACCAACCAGTAGATGGCAGCAAAGACTTTAGTGTTTTCTGCCTCTCTTTGCGGTTGTCTCCCGGTCGTCCTGATTTTTGCAACTCAGATATACGGTTCTCCTAATTAAAAACTGTGAGCAAAACCAAGCCAAACTAAAACAGAAAAATACTCCTTCACACCCAGAGAAAAAATTTATTTATGGTAGGCTGCAGTTTGCACAGCTCTAGCTTAATGGGTTATGTGATCCAAGTCGTGTTATTTTTGTTGCAACGGGTTAACTCAACAATTCCACTGGAAACAGGTTAAAACAAGAGTAGCCAGCAGAGGGCAGTAGCAAGCCAAAAGCTATCCTAGAACTTCAGCCACCGAGCTGAAATGTACATAGTTGGCACCTCGTATTTCAGAACGCAGCCTACACGTTCTCTCTCTTCCTGACGTGCACACCTCCTTTGACTCCGTTGCTTTGCTCGTGGCATCCTCAGCCTGCTTGCCATCCTGAATTATTCTACAGGTCAGTAGATGTCTCATTTATATATACACGGATCAGTTTGCTAGTCAAGTATTAAGTACAAGGGAATCAGTCTCCAAGTAGGGTAAAGATTTTGGGAGTCAGCTTTGGCAGGATGATAATAGGCTAAGCATCTCTTCTCCTAGCATTTGGTTGGCAAGAAAAGGTAAAAAAATAAACACACTTCCAAAACATGATCCAGAAATAGCATCGTTTGTAAAAAGAGAGAAGGCAGGAAGGAGATGGAGCAAAATTGGGCTTGCTTTCTGTTTTTGAAGGCACTGGAGCTCTTCTTGGGCATTTTGAATGGGCATAAGCTGAAAGGAAGGGAGCCTCGCTGAAAACAATAGGGCTTACCTTTGAGTAAAAGTACTTTAGCCTTTATTCCAAGTATATTTACTTGGAATTTAGTCCCCTGAGCTCAGTGGGTGTTCCTTCTATGTTCTCTTGGTAAGGATTAAGCTTCAAAAGTGTTCATTCTTAATGGCAACACCATTCCAGTCACTTTTCTGTATTTTATAGGACTTCTATTCAGGAAAGAAATCCATCTCATTTATCCGGGGGAAAAATTACCTTTCAGTTACAACTCACATGTGTAATTAACGTTTTTAATAGGTCCTTTCAATCACCTTCTTCCTGGAATTCTCTGCTAAGGTTGAAATCCTATTTTATAAAAGAAGCCAAAACTTAGGATAATTGCAAAATGATCCCTGACCCCATGTGGGTTTTGAACGTTGCATGGCTTGTGTTAAGTGATATCAATTCCCCTTGCCTATGTAACCAAAAGATTTTGAAACAAACCTAAAAAAGCAGATGCTAAAATTATGTCCAGCCTCAATGTCTGCCTAATATTGTTAGACAATTTTAGATGGTAAATTTCAATGGACTTTAGAAGTCAGATGACGGTGTGTTTTATTTCATTAATAACTGCCAAAGGAGATCATTCAGTTCAGCAGCCTTCCCATTCATTCCACTGCATAGATCCTTGGCTGCATATCCCATGGTGATCACCCCACAAATTGTCGCTGAATCATAATGGGAAAGCGTTAAGGACATTTCTGAATACAGAGGGAGTAATAAAACTGTATTATATTGATTTACTTCAGATTTCACGTTTAGTTTAAAAGCTAACCCTACATTTTTGAAAGAAGACTCCAGCAGACCCTTCAAAGGGGAAATGCAATCCTCAGTCTGAAATGAGGCAACATGAGATGTTTGTGGGTCTGTCATCACATCTCTATATTTCCTAGAGTCTGACCAGATGGAGGAAGTGCATGGACTCCATAAATAAATGCAATAAAATTTTACTTCATTTGCCCATACCCAGCTCCTGTGTCTAATCACATTCCTTTATGTGGATTTTCTGTCACTAGAATGGACAGACTTAAACAGGAAAACACCGATTTTAGGAAAAGGAATTTGATGGCTTTGCGAAAGTTCTTCAAATGGTTGTGCTCAGATGAAACAAAATTGACAAAAAGCACAAAGCAGATCTAAGAATCAACCATTACATAACATCCAGCATTTCCTCCAAAATGCTGTAAATTAGAGGTCTATGTGAATAGAAACTGGATTCATTCATCTCCTTTTCCTTCTTGCCCCCCCCCCCACCCAGCTGGTATTTTCTATATATGGAAGAGCAAAATTTAAATACGAGGGATTTTGCAGACAAATTGAGCTAGTTTATCCAAAATGCTAAATGAGGTTGACTTGGTTGATTTTGACCTAGTATTTCATGTAAAGTCAGCAACTGATTCAATAAGCCATAGTTAAACTACAGTGCGGTGTTTGAACTTTGTCATTATCTGGGTTTCTGTAGCTGTCTAATGCACTGAAATGCTCATGAAACTCTAAGGAGATCCAAGATCAGTAGTTCAGAGAGATTCTGTGGCTCCATTTGATTCAGGATTCCAGATTTATCTGTGTACAAGGTTATGGCAGAGTACATTTTGTGTGTACTGTTCACAGCTGAACAATGGCGATGCACTCTTGTTTTCCATAGGTGCCAGTTATTGCAAAGGCAAGAAGACTTCTTCACCACATGGTTAATTTGTCAAAAAAATATTGGGGGGGTTGGAGATAACATCCCGCATTTTTAGAAAAGGACTTTTTTGCTGGATGCTTTCACTTCACAGCGCAGCCCTGATGAGCTCTGAGCAACACAATCTGGGCCTGTCATGTTGTTAACACATTTTTCCGTATGCCAGTCTTTGGGGGAAAGCTGTTTACCAGATTCCCTGTCATTCTAAGCCTCTCCCTCCCTTTTCTTTTCCTTTTTTAGCTGCTGTTTCAGGCACCCGTGTAACAAATCCTTCCCTTGAAAAAGTAAACAAAGGGGTTATGATCGTGAGATGAAAGAATAAAGTTATGGCAGAGCTACAGAAGTGACTCAGATGAAAATGGGGAAGGCATCAAAAGGCAGGGAGTGCCTAATGACCATAAACGACCCAGACTCATGACCCTTGAAAACATTTCCTCTCAGTCCTACGGCGGCTTCAAAAACAAGTCCTTCAGAAGATGCCCCATGAATACGGAAATGCGTCAGAACAGAAGGCACCTTCTGAAATGTAGATAGTGAATCAGGCTAAATCCAGGATCCATTTTATTTAATGGATATCTTGTCTTTCTGTATTTGATGGTGTGCAACAATGTCAAAGCTACTGTACCATTCAAGGTGTGCATGACTTTTGTTGACTTTAAGGACACATCTGTGTAGTTTTCTGGGCAACAGTAGTAAAGTGGATTGCTGTTACCTTCTCCTGGGATTTTTTTTTTTTTTTAAACTTCTCAGTGTGGTCTACAGCCCGTCCGTATATTAAGCAGACCCGATCCTGCTTAGTTTCTGAGCCCAGAGGAGGTTGGCTACCTGCTGAGACAATGTGAGATGGAGCTCAAAGTAAAAGTTCTCTACGTAGCTATTCATTCCACTTATTTTTAAGTCCAGCTTCTGTTGCGGTTGACTCATGGAATCCACCAGCCGTTGGAATCCTGGCTTCTCTAACAGCAGCAGCTCTGAGGTAGCATTAAGGAACAGCTCAAATTCCAGCTCTCAGTTTACTAGTGTGCAGCTGGTCCAGTCTTTCAAACCTCTGATCATCCCCTGCTACACCTTGGTGGTGCTTGTTGGTATCTTTGGCAACTACCTACTCCTTTATGTTATCTGCAAGACCAAGAGAATGCACAACGTCACCAACTTCTTCATTGGAAACTTGGCCTTCTCAGATATGTTGATGTGTGCAACCTGCATCCCCTTTACCTTAGCATATGCTTTCAGCCCCCAGGGATGGATCTTTGGGAAGTTCTTGTGCTACTTTGTGTTCCTGATGCAGCCCATGACTGTCTATGTCTCTGTTTTCACTCTTACAGCTATTGCTGTGGACAGGTAACCAAGTGTTCCCAATCAATCAAGAGTCTAAATTTTGCAAGCTCTAGTCCTATGGCTTGGTTCACACACTTCTCACTAAGCTGTCATATTTGACTTGAAAACCAGAGCATTTGGCCTGCTGTGTGTTTCTCTTATTCGGTTTTGGCCTAGTGCGTTGTGTGAATCTAAACACTGTGATTTATTCAGTAAACCATATTTAGACAAATTATGCCTTAACACAATGTGCAAATCCAGGTTCTGGGTTAAGAGGAAGCCCTGCAGCTCAATGGTGAAACTTGCTTGGCAGGAGGAAGACCTCATATTCAATCTTTGACTTGCCTAGGTAAGTTGAAATACAACTCACCTTGAGGGCATGAAACTGGGGATGCTTGGGTTGCCCTGAAGGACTGAAGCTCTCTAGGAAGTTGGTCAAGAGTTCTTCACTCTTCCCAAACCCTACTCATAAATTGTGAGAATTGATCCTGGGGTTCTCTACATGCTAAGCATGTACTTACCATTACATTTTGGCCCTTTCCTTAGGACAAGGTGATAGGTGAACCTTGTTCTTTCTGATGTTCTATAAATGTCCTACTGTTTTAATTTCATTCCTGCCAGGAAGGAGCTTATTATGGTTGGGGGAGGTTGTTCTTCCTTCTGTATTTCCAGCAGAGAGTTAAAAACACAAAGTGTTTACTGGCTGATCATCCTCATCCTGTTGTCTGCTGTTTTCTACGCCTCACTTTTCATCCTTCCCTCTCCAAGCTGTCGTCATGTTTCTAACTTGTGGCCAACTGGGTTGGTAAATAAGCTAATTTTTACATCCCTTTCCCTCCTTGGGAGGGCTGAGCGAATGCCTATGACCAGAGAATTAGACTCACTTGCTCTGCTGCATCCTTCTCACAGTCTCGTCCAAGGAAGGACCACAGCGGCAGCTGGTTCCTTATTGCAGTGGGAATTGTCCCTGCCCTGCCATTAATAATGTGATATCTTATTATTTGTCACAGAGAAAGAAATCATTTCATGGCCACCAAATGCAGCTGTTGTCTTTGGAAAGCCAGACGCGGATGTAGAAACTGTTTGGAACAGGGAGTGGGTGATACAACATTTCCATAGCAACACAGCCCTAGCAAGGTTGGAGGGGCAACTTGCAGTCCACAGGTTCCGCCAATCCATTGAACAGCCTCTCCGAGAGGAGGGGGGCACATTCCGAAAAGTAGATAAGACCAAGACAAGAAGTTGATGGTGACGGGACTAAATGAATCATTAAAAGATAATTAAATGAAATAATTCTATACATGGAAGCCACAATTGCAGGGCAACCTTTGAAGGGGTTCTGGAAAGTGTCTGTTCGGGCTTTCAGAGGGTTCGTGGTACCCTGGACTAAGTTGGAAATAATAATTATTTAAAACAATGGGCCAGATTGTGTAAGAGATCTAATGATGCCTACAGCCCCTCTAGCAAAGGGGAATAAGAGCCAGCTCCTCACCCTTCCCAGGCAGATGTATTTGTCATGTCCATAACAGGACATCTATTTGCACAAAACCATCATGGATAAACCTAGACTACATCTGATTCTTGGCCATGCATTTCCCTGAATCTGGATGTGCACCAGATTCCATACGTGTTGGCCTTTGTAAATGGTACTTGTGATGGCTCGGCGAAACAGAAGATGAGACAGAGAAGAAAAAGAGCATCCTTCACGTGGACTGAGCTGCAGATCTGGGTGGGTGCATTGTGTAATCCTAGCTCAGGGATACTGAATGATCCATGCAAGATCATATTTAACTCACAACAAAGCAATGCTAATTAAAGGCGTGATATTGCTGGCATGTGGAAGCGGTAGCAAGTTTCTGTTATCAGGGGCCACACTTTATTTGAAATAGTATATTAGGGCTGCCACAAACTGCAGAGGCCCTGGTGCTAATGCAGTGATGTCTCCAGAGGGAATGGGATATAAATTTCAGCCCTCTCCTTTTTGTATATTTTTAAAAACAGAAATAGGTTCATTAAGCCTATCAAAGCCAACACACTTACCGGCCCTACCAGTAGAAAGTCATTCCATCAGCCTTTGGCAGTTTTGTTGCCAAATGTTGTGATACAGTCTGGAAGGCTTCAAAGACTTCAGAAAAGCTACCTTTTCTTAGCTTAAGGTAGGCTTGCTTTATTACATTTTTAATCTCCTTCCGAGAACTCAAGGCTGTAGACAGAACTGCCCATTCCCTCCATTTCACCTTCACGAAAAGGATATCTTCCATCAAAGAGCTATGGTTGGACAGCTCTTGAGATGGAGAAGCTTCTTCCGCAAAGGGCCTACGGGGAGGAATGGAGAAAATACTGCTATATTGGTTGCTGCTAGTACAGAAAATCCTCTATAACCAAATGAATGTTCTTTGTATAGTAATGGAGGATTTTTTGCAGTGTTCCCTCCAATCACAAGGAGAGAGGGAGGCCTTTGAGGTCTTGCTATGGAGAATTGGTTCATAATTCAATATCAGAATGCAGACAGTGATAATTCCTGATTGATAGTTACCATTCTCAAAGCAGCTGTTGAGTACAGCACATCGTTGCAAGGATGAGATGATACATGAAAAGAATCCTTTGTTGCTGTTGAAACCATGTGTAAGTCAGTGAACATTCCTGATTTCTTTTTAATTATAATCATTATCTTTTTAAAGCGGCAACTGATTACATTGGTTGAGATATACAGAAATGTATGCAAACCTGGATCTTTTGGTGATGTGTTTCCTCTGTTTGGTGGCCACCCTAGAGAGAAGGAAGCAAGTTTCCATTTAGCAAAGTTCCCCATACGTGAAAGAGATGGGCTTATTATCCTGGGCTGTACAGGTGTAAGTGTTTTTCCTTTTATTTTGATATTGTCCAAAAGCAGCCTCAAAGCGTAAGATACCTGTTAGACTTTGCAACCTTGGAGAGAATTTAGGGAACTGGCAGTGACTGGGAACAGAGGCCATTGAAACAGGCTAGGAACTGGCAAGGGGAACAGCAAATGTCATGCCAATATAAGCTTTTTTCAACAGCTCAGCAGTGGGACACAGCCTTATCTCTGAAAACCAAACTTTAGGAAACTTTGGCATACACACACACATACATATACACACATACCTTTTTAATTAAGTTTCAGAAAAAAAGCAAACTACAAAAAGATCGAAAGGAGAGGAAAAAATAACAAAAGAAAGAAAAATACAGAAAAAAGAAAAGTAACTTCTAACTTTCCTTGGTACAGGCATAGGTGTTAAATAAATTCACCTCTTACTCCAATATCTTTTAAAAAATAATAAAAACTATCCTTTAGTCTAACATTAAAAAAAAACTTTACAAAATAAGTCTAGACCAACAAAAATACTTTGGCATGTATGTTTTAAGGAGTGCTTGGTTAATTGGCAGGTTTTGAGAGAGGCCAGGAAGAACCTGCTGTGTAATACTAATTGTCCACCTGAAAAGAAAGAGAAGTCTCTGTGATTCATTCTTCCACAATATATACTACCCCCATTATTTAATGCTGTGATCAGGCTGCTGATGGCATAATTGCAACTGCCAAGGACTGAGATTGTTCTGGGGTGGAAGGACATGTTTTCCTTTTCCGGCTTTACCTTGGGACATGCCTCTCTTATTTAATTAATGACAACAGAAATGGAAGATCAATTAAATCAAAGAAGGGGGTGGGAAGGAGAAGAATGCTGGATTAAGTCCACGTCACCCTGAAGCCTCTGGCAGCTTTCGTGCTCCAGCCTGGAATTTTCGGCAACTCATCATTAGCTGGTTCTCTTAATCTTTCGTGCAGACCTTATTAATTGGCAGCGCTACCAGAGCTAAGCCGGAAACGGTCTGTGGACTGGGCCAAGCAGGGAAGCAAGTATCAGAAGAATTCAACCCCCAAAAGGCCTGATCCCTCTGTTGCATCAAAAACCCAACTGAAAATGGTGCAAGTGACGCTCTGAGTCAGCTAAATGTTACAATTTTATGCACACTTACACAGGAGTAAACCCCAGTGAACTGAAAACTCCAGGTGGGTGTATGTGTGTGCATCTTCTGGAGAATTGTGCTGAAGTTTGATCCTCCCTCCCTGCAGATGCACACACCCCAGGATACTTTTTATTTCTTGTACAATCTCACACTTCCTTCCAAGATCATATATTAAATCATAGAATCGTAACAGCAGAAGGGAGCTTGGAGATTATGCAATCCATTCCTTTTCAATGGAGAATCTGCAAGGCCAGATACCACTTTATTAACCCTAATACATGGAGGCCCAGCCTCTGGTTTAATTCCTCCAGCAGAACAAAACTGGCCATCTCCAGTTTCATTGTTCAACAGCTTATATAACTGGGAAGGTTTCCCTGATGTTTAGCCCAAAATCTAATTCCCTGCCATTTTCAGCCATTCATTTTAGCCACATTTTTGGAATCCATGGAGATCGACAATTGATCTGACGTTAACATCTCCATGTTATGGAGTGGACCTGAGGTGGTGATGGTGGGGGAACACTCAGTTATACTGATATTTGTGTCCATCAAAGCCCTCAGCGTTAAGCTACTTGGGTAAGAAGAATAATGCACGCTGATTGGAAAGACAGCCTGACAACCTATCTATTTAATACGTGGGTTCACGGCCAATTAAAAGTAAAAGGGTGCTGGGGGACAACAGTTGTTGTTATATTGGGTCTACAGGTCACCTTGATTAAGTTGGCTGTTTTATTGATTATATATTAAGATGATTGTGGCATCTAGGAATGTTCCAACTATTACTGTTATGTTACCAGTACTGATCCTAATACTCATGATGATGACAATGATGATGATGACGACCATAAGAAACATCATTGCTTTTTATGCTGCGTTTTCTTCCCTTAATTATTACTGTGCCTGAAATTTATCTTGGATGTGGTCCTCTTCTCTGTTTTAATTTTTTCTATTGTTTTAGCATTTTTAAAGTTTTTTTTTTCTTCCTGCTAATAGATTTGACAGCACCCTACAGAGCTGTGGTTAGGGATGATGGAGAAGCAGAAATAATTAAATAAAAGAGCAGAGAAAGGCGTGAGAGGGGAGGTCATGCTTATTTCTCTTCCTCTCTGCTCTCCTAGGTATTACACCACTCTGCATCTCCTGAAGAAACGCATCTCATTTACAACTTGTGTGTACATCATTGGTGGGATCTGGCTGCTCTCATGTGCCCTGGTAGTTCCAGCTGTTGCCCACACCTACCATGTGGAGTTCCAGAAAGAAGGCTTTGCCATTTGTGAGGAGTTCTGGATAGGAGAAGAGAAAGAGCACCTGGCCTATGCTTACAGCACCTTGATCATCACCTACATCCTGCCCCTTTCAGCGGTCTCCCTCTCGTACATCTGCATCACCATCAAGCTGAAGAACCGTGTTGTGCCGGGTCATCCAACACAAAGCCAGGCAGAGTTTGACCGGCTGAGAAGAAGGAAGATCTTCCGCCTCCTGGTGTTGGTGGTGGCTGCTTTCGCTGTCTGCTGGCTCCCCATTCATGTCTTCAACATCATCCGTGACATCAACATCAACCTCATCAACAAAGAATACTTCCTTCTCTTGCAGTTGCTCTGCCACTGGTTCGCCATGAGCTCTTCCTGCTACAACCCCTTCCTTTATGCCTGGTTGCATGATCGCTTCCGAAGTGGGTTGAAAGAAATGTTCACCTTCAAGAAGAAGATAATCCCTGCCAATAATTGTGTTGCAGTCAGTGTTATGCTTTAGATATAGATTCAAATCCTACAGTAAGTAAGGCAAAGTCTCTTTTGAGTTGAGTTCAACTTCTTGTGATTTCATAGAGATGTCCATATAGTTTTCATATAGTGAAGGGCATATGTGTACACATAGGAATAGATCATTGTTCTGACCTTCGTATGTTTTGGAATACAAATCCAGTAACCCCAAACCAGGAAATGCTAATGGTTAGGGCATCTAGGAGCAGTAGGACAAAAAGCTGAAGCATGAATAGATGAATGGACAAATAGATAATTTTCCAGCCTGATGCCCTCTTGGACTACAATCACCATGATCACTCACCATTTGCCATAGTGCCTGTTGCTGCTGCCGAGACCAGACCTATAAAGCAGTTGTGGTAGCACTGGATTGAAGAAAGCCAAATCAACAACTGGAAACCCCTTATGGACTTTTTGCTGGAAAAAAAAAGAAAAATGAACTTGTGATTTATGGGTTTGAAAATTAGAAAAGGTAGTTTATGGAAAGAAGGAAATTATGTTTTACCCTCTCTTAGAGAGAGAGGGTAAAATATAAATGCATTTATAACTGCTGTCAAAAAGATTGGAAGCTGCTTCTTTATAATCTTTTTTCTTTTTTTCCTTTTCCTTTTTCTATTTTCTTTCTTACTTATTCACGTCCTTATTTTTTTTGTTTTTTTCTAATTGGTATTGTTTTTATCTTGTTAAAAATTTCTTCAGTTCAACTGATTTAAAATATCTTTTGAATTGACCAAACAATACCAAATTTAAATGGCTAGAAAATAGGTTATGATGAGACTATTTAAAAAAAAATCTTTACAGAAAGTTACATATGGCAAACTGAGTTCATGTGGGAGGGAAAACTTTTTCTGTGGTACATACTGCATTATCTAAATGGAGTGAAAAAGGATGGCTTTTCAAAAGTATTGTTTTCTCGTATGCACATGCTGACAAATTTTAATGGGCAGGTTCATTAATTGACCCAAACGTCTATGAGTAATATATCTACTTAGAAGCAAGTCCCATTTTCAACAAGGCTTATCCACAGATAAACCTGTATAGTACATTTATAGAACTGTAGCTTTTCAGAGTTTGCTGAATTGGCATCCTTCACCACTGGCCCACACAGCAAGGCTGATGGGGGCCTGTGTTCAGCCACACTTGGCATTTCCTCAAACTCCTCTTTTCCCATGTCAGAACCACAGTACAAGGGACGACGCACAGTTTCTAGTGCGTAATCACTAACACGTTCTGTAACATTTATTTCTTTCATGATTGATTGCCCATCAGAAGCACTTCCATGGGAATGAACCATTCATCCTACTTCAGTATCCCTCAATAAATCATGCATTTACTTTCTATCACTATGCGAACAGGAAGTGGCTTATTAAAGCAACCATCAACTTTACAGCCAGATAAAAACAGTTTCTTTGCCTGCCTGTGAATTTAATAGCCTTTAAAAAAAAAGAAAAGAAAGAGAGGCTTCAATCTGCAACGGTTTCGTTCTGTGGATGGCTTTCAGTGCTAAGATGAGTTTAGCTATTGTGTGTGTGTTTTATTACAAATACTGCCTCTGAAGTCCAATGTGAAAAAGAAGTGTAAATGTTCTCAATCAATTCATCAAATAAGATCTAAAGTTATCCCATCTTGGAAAGCATTTATTTTTTGCCCATCATGGTCCTTCCTGATAATGTGGTAATGATTGGTTTCTTCATGTAGTAATATTATTCCCAAAACATCTTTACTATGGGACAGAAGAGTCTCCCAGCCAGTACAATTCTTTCTTTGTGGAAACCAAGGTGACTATTTTAAGCAATGGATTTTGAATAAAATGAAAGGACAACAGAGAGTTATTGATTTTATTTGGGTCTGTTGTCGTCGTTTACTTCCAGATAGAGGCATATATCTTCCCTCACTGATCCCATTTTATTGCAGATCGCTGTAGTATAGAATATGATGCTACATCAGGCTACATGCTATCAGTCTTTTTAGAGTCTCCATTATTTGTAAGTTCTCCAGGCACTAGCTGGAAGATGTTTTTAACCCATAAATGAACAAACTTCCAGAGGAAAGCATTGTAAGCCTATGAAAACAGCATCAAAGTATTTCCAACCCTTTATATGCTCATTTGCCCCCCTTCAAAAATCTCCGTTCTTTTTTTAAAGACCCCACCCCACCATTTTGGCTTCTCTAGGCTTTTGCTGCCATCATTCACATTTGCTTTTGTAGATGTTCTCCCCCACCTTCTGCAAAGGTAGAGTAACTTGATTTTCTCTCTGCTTTAGAACATCAACATTGTTCTTTTGAGGATCTAATTAGATCGCAGCCTCTGTAAGCCTCTCACTCTGTAAGGGATTGCAACATAACGCGCCCCAGAGGTTTTTTTTGTGTGTGTTTGTGTGTGTGTGTACTTCCATTTCTATAGAACACAAGTTGGGGGCATTAGGCAACACTGCTAGTGTAGGTACAAACATTTGATACAGGGAACCAAGTTTAGGAACATATAAAGAAAAGCTTTATACCAAGTCAGATTATCAGAAGCCTATTATTCATCTACCTAGTACTGTTGGTGTTGGCTGGCTATAGTTCCTCTGGTTCTAATCTTGTGGCAGATTAGAAAAAAATACAGTCTGATTTTTTCCAGTCCTCCATCCACAGATGATCCACAAAAGTACATCACTTCACTTGAGTGGCTCTAACCAAAAGGAAAAAAGGGAGAGGGAAAGGGGTACATTATTTATTGATACCCCATCTTTTTGCTATAAGCTCAAGGCAGAATACAAAGCTCCTGCCTGTGATTATAGCTCCATAACTACTGTGTAAGGTAGGTTGGGCTGGGAGAGAGAGAGAGACCAGCCCAGAGTCATCCAATGAAGCTTGGACAGAGTGGGGACTTGGATCTGGATCTCCTCTAGTCCAGTACAGACTCTAATTACTACACTGGATCTATAGGTTTATATGCCATATGGTAGAGACAGATACTAATTCAAGATACTATGAGGCTTTGTAAACATTTCCTGTTAAGTGTTTAGGCATAATATCTAAGGAGGCTTGATCTCATGGCTTGATATCTAAGGAGGACCACCGGCCTGGCTAGTTTAGCCCTGTCTATCCTATTGGTTCTTCATTTTCATGTACTATTGTCTATACAAACCTATCATTATTGCTGTTATTACTGAATTCCTCCCCTAGTAATGAATTAAAAATTAAGACAAAAGTACCCACACAAGGCCGTTTATTCTCACTAGCGCTTGGCTGAGAAATTATTTTGCCTTTTTCAAGCACTCTCATTCAATGAAAAATAAATAGCTTTCCCTTTTTTAACAAAAATCAAAAACATAATCAAGAAAAATTTGAAATACATTCTTAATCATTCTGAGAATCCAGTATGAAACGAAACTTGGAGGAACTGAAATATAGCTTTCAGCCTACCTAGATCATACTTTGCACTGTGCCATGATATGGTTGTTTGACTTCGCGAGTTATGTGAACTCACGTTGGTACATCATGTACATCTGGCTTAGCATGGTGCATAACCCTAGCCAACTGTGGCTTGGTCAATAATGCATGGTTAAACAAACCATGGCAAAATATGACTTAGCATGATGCGTGAACATATCTAAGGGATATGGGATCAGATAGCAATGGAGCCAGTTCAGACTCTTCTCTTTTTTTTTTCTGCCACTACTGAATCCTTTGTGATCCTGAATTAGCACATGCTTTGCACTATGTAACCAAAGCATCTCATACCACAAAGTCCTCTGGGGTGATCCATGAGTTACAAATGAACCAGGTGGAAGCTAATGACTTCGTGGTTTGTGATGATACCGGATGGATGAGCTTCAAACAGAACATGGCATAAACAACATAACCACAGAAGCACGGCTAATTGCTTGTTTGCAATGTGGAAACCCTCTTCTGCAATCTAGCTGCTCTGGGCTAAGTGACTGCCAACATGTGCTATTCCATAGCTGATACATACCCCTGATATTTCTTAGGAATGCTTAGCCTTAAAAATATAATTTCTGAAATAAGAGCGTACCTTTCAAAAGCAAATTACATTCCGATATTTAATCTTAACATGTGAATTTGGATAAATCCGGCACCCAACAAAATTCTTATCAGGAAATAGCCTTGGACACCGTTTTATTTATTTTTTTCTTTTCCAGTGACTGCCATTATAATTGTCATTTACTACATTGGCCTAGAATGCTAAGCTTTGGTTTGTTTAGTCATGGCTTATGGAATAAAGCATAGTCACCTCGGTTTACACAAAATGCTAAGCCAAAACTCACATTATGAATTGGTGCAATGGCAAACCTAGTATAGGAGAAGTTGCATGGCGAATGGTTCTCAGCTAAATCATACCTCTCCATCTCAGAAGTCCATTTCATCCTTGATTCACCAGCTACTTTAAAACCTTCAACAGCCATACCAAGGCAAAGAAACTACATCAAAACAAGGAGAGAAAACAACTTAACTCAGAAGCAGATGATATTGTGAAGTGGCACAAATCTGGAGCTGGTTCCAAAATGGAGCAAACCATTCATAAGAACATAAGAACATTTATTTAGCAATATCTTAAATTTGCACCAAAGCTAAAACCATGGTTTATAAGATGAAATGGCTAGCTTCAGCCAACAAACAAAGTTGAAAGTAAACAAACTAATGATGGCTTAGTTTGATATCTGAAGCTATATCAGAATACAAATTACTCTGAGTAGTTCTCTGAGTTCTACTAAATGGAGGGGGATCTTTCAGAGATCTCAAACCCCCATACCCAGGGCCTCCTTCCATCCCAAGAACACAATGTATCCTTCAGCAATGTAGTCCATTGCATTTTTTATAATTAACTGTTCTAAATAAAGCAATGGTTTTCTGGGTAATCAAAACTGGATTTTTTGATTACACAGAAAACCATTGATTTTTTTCTGTTCTTTTTCTGGGTTCTTTTTCTATTTGTCCGGAGCATCACTCCTACAAACAAAAGCCTAAGGAAGCATTGCAGGATCGATCCCTATCATTTTTGGAGAGGCTGCAAGACAATAGGTGGAATTCAAACTCTAAAGAAGTAATGGCAGCATTTTGTAGCCCTTGAAATCCAGAGAGCCCCTTTCCAATATTATGAAGAATTACAAAAGTTGTTGGCAAGTTAGGGAGGCTGATGCTGAGACTGAGAGGGAATGAAGTTGGGAGGGTCATGGGAGCCAGTGACTAGTAAGAAAAGCACCATTCATAGCTCACAGGATGAGCCAGGAAACTATCTGGATTGTGATTTCCTCTGAGTCATGCAATGATCTTAAGGATGCTCCTAACCACAGGGTTTTATTGCCAAAGATGAGTGTCGTTCAAGCTTATTACGGAGCCTAGAAATACTGTATACTGGTTTTGAGGATGGTGGGTGGACATTGCCACCAGAGGAAACCATCAGGTGGGATGGTCCAACCTCTTCCTTTCTGTCGGCCCTGCCATTCCAAATGCAGAGGTTGCTGATGAGTAAATGTAGTGCAACCCTCTGCTGTGTGGACCAGTTTCAAATACATGCATTGTATCACAACTGTGGGAGAAGAAACTGGAGTCTAAAATGCCCAAGGTCACCAAGCTGACTTTGTGTCTAAGCTGGGACTAGAGCTCATAGTCTCCTGGTTTCCAGCCTGGTGCCTTAACCACTAAATCAAACTGGCTATCTGTAGGGAAAGTGAGACTGTAGGGTAAGTGGGAAATTGCACATTATTGCAGGTTGCTTAAGAAAAAAGGAAGGTAGTTGTTTTAGGTACAGTTCTGTAGCTGAGCAGGAATGCAAATCCAAATATAAACTTTCTGGTTTTTCACTTTCCCAAACCCAGAGCACATGGCTTCAGCTGCAGCACTGCTGCAGGAACCTGAGTAAACAAGCATTAACAAAAAGGCTTAGTGCAAAGTATGGGACCATCTGGTACAGCAATAAAATAGACATGCATGGATCATCCTATTTGTCACAGGCAGATAGCCACAGGAACTTGAGAAGATGTTATTGCAAAGTGGTGGACAAAGTAAAACCCAATTTTCATTGAACTAGCAGCATTTAAAAGTCTGGGGAATTGCTTTGATTTAAAAGTGTATGGGGAGCAAAGCTCTAAACCCCAACCCCTAGAATGAAGGATAAATTAACTCAGATCTGATTGTCATGTACTAGTAATATTAACATTTTTAAAATATGCTACCTTCATTTATAGAAATGCTATTCTGGACAGATGTTGAATGTGGATATTTAAAATGCATGTACAGTGGTACCTCGGGTTACGAACGCCTCTACTAGCGAGCGTTTCGGGTTACGACCAAATTTGGAGGGCGGAACGGATTAACCGGATTTACATTGAACCCTATGGGAAACTTTACCTCGACTTGAGACCAACTTGAGTTGCAACCAGAGTCACGGAACGGATTAAGTTCGTATCCCGAGGTACCACTGTATTTCTTTTTAGGATCACATACTGTATATGTCTGAATGCTCACCAATTTTGTTTTGTTTCTAATTGTTTCTGACATAGGTTTCCTTTCCCTTCCAAATCCATATAAAGCTACTGTTTATGTCCTATTTTGCAATACATACAATACAAAAAAATAAAATAAAAATAAAAATAAAAAATACAGCCCGAGAAGAGCTCTGCTGGATCTGAGTAGGATCCATTTGCTTCAATGATTACTACATTAACCAAGCTTTGCCCTTAGTTCCTCTCCCACAATGTAAAGGACTCAACTTCTGCTTTTTAATAAAAGATTTCAACAAGGGTGGCTTCCATTTATTTTTGGAGAGTTCTGGAAACACAAACAAGGAACTCCCTCTTTTAAAAAAAAACCCAGCAATGTTGCTTCCTCCCTTCCTTTTTCATGATCTTAATTAACTTTCCACCAGGCGACCTGTAATGCATGACATGTAAATCATTACAAACTTTTCATGGTTTGTATAATTCCTATTGGATGGGAGGCAATTTAAGACATGATATTAAAAAGAGGGCTTAATGGTAGGAGCTGGGAGCCCCGACAAGGGGCAAAAGATGCTTATGGGCACAGCCTCAAGTATCCAGCTACATCTGATGATGCAGATTAAGAGTTTAATGGGAGAACAGAAATTACCAAGGATATGAAAACACTTTATTGGCCCACCCAAACTTAATTCATCCACTCAACTCAATTCTGCTTTTACATTAGCACTGTGTGGAAATCTACTTTGCAATTTCTTGAAACTTTTCTTCCTGTGAAAGAGGCTGTAATGATGTTGATGAGTCATCTCACCAGATGCTTTAGAAGTCACCAGGTAGAACTGGATTTATTTAATTGTATCCTAGGAAAGTATTTCCGGGACTTTACAGCTATGGCTCTGTTCTTCTTTCAGATCAGTACTAAAGTTGTGGCTTAGCTTCCCAGCTAGTATGTTCTCTTGTTTTGCAGGTCACCCATGTGTTCCTCACTATCATTTCTCAATGCCACATTTGTTTATTCTGCAATCACCTGCTCCACCCTCCACTTCTAAATCAGAATCAGTAAGTAAACTAGTCCCACTTCCTTGTTTTCAAATGTTAAAAATAATCAAGATAAAACTAATCTCACAATGGGCCTGCCTGTACATACTTAAGAACACCCACATTCACATGTGATGTATTCATGCTGAGTCACCTCAAAGATATTCTGTAAACTTGTGATTTGCAGGGAAATTATTGTAGGGAGGATCTGTGTGGAATGGAACTGATGCAGACTTCCATGAACTAGAATAAGTAAAGTTTCCCTTGAGCCAAGCTCAGTTCCTGATAATGTATTCTTACAGCAACAATACAAAAATGGCTTGTCACTTTCTTCTAAGACTTTTTTTTTTCCAGTTTCCCAGTATGATCTGTAGAACTGGGATTTTCCAGAGGTTTCCCATCCATCTAACCTAGATAAGCTTTTATAGCATTAGGTAAGTTGATTAGAATAGCTGTTAACAACAAGTTAAACGATAATGAAGACATTTGCAAATTCTGCACAACAGGCAAATATTTCGGATGTGGCAAAAATGTCTACGATAATAGTTTTTATTTTATTATTTTATTTTGTTAAGAATGGACAGAAGATTCATGGTTGTTCCTTTGGGAGGGCAACCCAGTTATCATCAACCTCCCCACTTCTGCCCACTTTATATGGGGATAACAAGGTCAGGTAAATAAGTACACAGGACAGGCATCATGCCCTAAGGCAAACCTATGGGATCTAGGAGGAAGCACTGCACAGAAATTCTGGCAGGTTGGAGATGTACTTTACCTAGTTTGTCTTCCCACCCATCAGTTCTCTTTATATTTTCTCCAACAGAGGGTAATTCTGCACTGCAACTTAAGCTGCTCCCAGCTGTTTCTTTAAGCCAACTTCAGAAATTCCAGTCTGGATTGCAGTGGGTTGGCAGCAAGGCCAGGCTGGTGCTCAGACCAGACTATGGCCGACACAAATCCTCATTTGTGTTGTGTTTGCCTTGTGTTTGCCCTTCCCATCCATGCAGGGCAAGCAAGTCTTGCCAGTTGGACCTTGTGTGGACTGGTCTGCCAGGACCCCCCTTTTCCTTTTAGGGATTGTTCCCTCCTCACTAGTCCCCATGCCTTCCCAGACGTTTGCACACATGGATGCCTTTACCCTCCCTTTCCCACATAATCTCCTTTGACGTTAACATAGACCTTCTTTTTCCCCCTTATGCTATCCTGGTTGCAATGTTACAATGATGAAAGCAATAGGGAATAAGTTGTTCTTTCATTCCTGCCTTCCTCTGTAGGTCCATGGAAAGTCTGTAGCAAGGAAGAATGGATAGTTTAGCTTCATAGAAATGAAGCAGCAAGATTCCTACACTGCAGCTTGAAGTTGTTAAAAAATAATAAAGGGAAGGAAAGAGAGGAGAAGGAGAAGGAGATGGAGCTTTGTAGTACTATGGGCATGGGGTGGGAAAGCATGGGGAGCATGCTTCACCCAGCCCAAGCAGAAGCAACATGGTGCCCACTGAAATATGTAAGGATTGGCTAGTGCATGAACTTATCTATCTATCTATCTATCTATCTATCTATCTATCTATCTATCTATCTATCTATCACTGCACATCTTGTTGAAACGACCCTGGGAGGTTTAAAAAACAGTTAAAATCAATTAAAATTACAATATACAATAAACTTAAATAAAGACAGAATAAATAGATCCAAGGATAGATGTTAAAATTGGCAGCCACCCCCAGGATAGGGTAAGATTGTTGTCACCCCAGGCAAGCTGGCACAGCCAGGTCTTTAGTCCTTCCTGGAAAGCTGGGAGGGTAGGGGCCTGCCGCATCTCTGGGGGGAGAATATTCCAAAGGGTGGGGCAATGGCAGAAAAGGCTCTCCTCCTGGGCTCCACCAGCTGACACTCTCTTGCTGACAAGGTCCGTGACATGCCCTCTCTGCCTGACCGGATGGGACAGGTTGATGTGATGGGGTTCCGTTATTGTGTTTAGAATAGCTTATTGGCCTAATGGATCAATGGTAATATACTGTATATATACTGTATACACACACAACTGTTGACAACATAGTAGCCCAGCATGAAAAGGCTGTACGGAGTGGGGAGGAGCGTGCTGGGCCCTGCAGCCCGTCAAAGATGGAGCTTCAGTCAAACAGGAACAAAGCAGTGGACACCACCTGCTTGGAAGGCTTTAAGAAGAGCAATTTTAAATCAAAGCTGGAAAACACAGGCGCAGGGTGTATTTGTAATGGGCTGGAAGTGGGAAGACATCATCATCTGTTCCTGTACCCAGGACATGGTGAGGGAGAGACAGAGGTTTCAGTATGATTTTTTCCCACACTGTCACAATCTTGTCTTGAGGCTTTTGCTCAGACGAAGAGACTGCTAGACCTTTTGTCTTCATGCTACACGTTTGTAGGAAAGGAGGACCAGGTCCATAATCCGTCCTAGGATGAACAGAAAGCAGTCAAATCACAATTTACGAATCCACACGTAAATGAGTAACTAAGTTTGTTGTCTCTTAAATCAAAGAGAACCTCACCCTTTAATGTAATGAATGTGTAAACACCGAAACTCCGTAGCACACTTTCTGCTTGCTCGGCTGTTCTTTCCACCAGTTCCTCTTGAAAGAACAGGACCTCCTGTTTGGAAATGCCCAGATACATAATGGGAGGTGGGGAAAAGCTACCGATACTGGCATTAACCTGCATTTGCCTTTTCTCTTTGAAAGAAGCTGAGAGATTTGGCAAAATACATAAAGGCAATTGAGAGGTAGGAGGAGTTAGCAAGTGAATAGCAAACCCTTCACCTCCTAGACTGGACTAAACCAAGATTGTTTAAGTTCTGGAACAGGACTTTAAATAAACCAACCTAAAATATTATCACAATGCTGGAACAGTGATAGAGGAGAGAGTTCATACTTACATCTCCTGGGTTGCTGAGTAAGCTATGGTTTGATTAACCATAGTTTACTGAATCACCCATAGTTGGTTGGGTTCTCCCATAAGCTATATAGCCAAAGTTCCAGGGTTACCTATCCAGCCTCATTCCTGTGGCCTCCAAAGCCACAACTGCAGGAAATTGCTCTTAAGATTTAACAAAGAACTTTGTGGAGGAATAAAACCTGAAGAACTTAAGTATATTGGTTTCTTCCAATAACTGAGCTTTTTGAAAGGAATCTTTAATATCTGCCCAGAAGTGGGGTCAGTGCTGCCCGGAAGGAATTACTAACATGCTTTTTTCAGGGTTCTGCCCTTTCTCCAGAGTCTTCATAAGTTCAGCCTCAGAATTAGGGTTGACCATCCATATGCACCCATGTCTGCCATCCTACAGATGTCACAGGCCCTTTTGAATAGTTACCATCTTGCTGTAGTACTCTTACCACTTCTCAGCTTTGACTGAGGGTGAGCTATAACAAAATCATAAGCAAAGAATTAGGCACAAGAACCCTTTACAATATAAACACTGCAAGGCAAGACTTGGACAGCGATAAGGTGTTTCATGGAATTTTTCTCAGTGGCAAATGGAATTGTTCACACAGCTTGTACAGAAGGCCATTCCTTCATCACTGTGTAGCAGAAATCAGCAGCAGCTGATCTGATCCGATCCAAATCTTTAGACACTACATTAAATACTGTAAAATTTCTTCAAGAAAGCCCTTGTGTAAGTAATCCAGGGCATGAGGAGCAATTTCCATTTGGCTGAAGAAAGCTCTGTGTCCAACGTCATATATAAAGATCCCTCGTTACATACATACAGCAGTGACAGATTCAGAGCTATAAATAACAAGGTTTTGAGCTGGAAAGGATGATTAAACGTACAATTCTGGGAAGAGGGCATTGACAACAAATCATTATTTCCATCAATGATCAGCCTAAAACAACATAAAACCCAATCCAAGTGTACAAGGACTATAACCCCTTCAGCAGTAAGTGAAACGTAATATTACTAACATAATGATGTAAAACCTTACAGCTCTAAGTCCTATAAGTAAAATTGTAGTTCTGCTACTAAGCTAGCCAATGGATAAAACACAGCCAATACAATAGAATGATGTAAAAAGACAAAGACGAAGATTAACTGTTAAACTTGGATGTCTAAGTGAACTCATCTGGGAAGAGTTTTTTGTTTTCTATCTTTTGCAATTAAATATAACCTCTGGAGGAAAATGGAGAGGATGACTGACTGTTCGAATAGAGTTTAATTTACATGTCATAAGATTCTGTAATATTTATTCATTTATTTATTAGATTACTCTGCTGCAGTCAAATGGCTCTCGGCAGTTCACATACATTAATAGAAATACAATAAACAGGGGAGTCCTTGGGGTTCTCTCAGCTTGGTTGTTTTCTTGCAGACGTTTCATTACCCAACTAGGAAACATCTTCAGTGCTAGAAGGGAGTGGGGTTTGCTCTCTGTTTACATACTGTAGTTTGCCCTGTCAGTGTTTGGTGGGGGTGTTGTTTTCTCCTTGGTCGTTCCTTGATTAGGGTATTGCTTACTGCTTGATTGTTTGCCTGGCATTAATCCTGTATTAATCCCTGCTTATCTGGGTGTTGACTGCTGGCGCGGAGGTGTTCTGGTCTTTTTGTTTCCTTTTTAGCTTGTTATTGTCTCTTTTGAATGGTGTGTAAATGTTGTTTATGTGACTGTTGATGGCTTACTTGTCTGAATACCAAGCTTCCAGGCCTTCCCTCATGTTTTTGGAGTTAGCTAAGGACCAAGCTTCCAGGAATAGCTAAGGACTAGTCTTCCAGGAATACCAAGCTTCCAGGAATTCCCTTGCCTTTTGGATTTAGCTAAGGAACTACCAAGGAGAAAACCACACCCCCACCAACACTGACAGGGCAAGTTACGGTAGATAAACAGGGAGAAAACCCCACGCTCACTAGCACTGATGATGTAACCTAGTCAGGTAATGAAACGTCTGCAAGGAAATAACCAAGCTAAACATCTAGAATAAAAGTATAAATGCCATCACACAGCTCAGTTTTTAATAGCTTGGGGAAAGCCAATAGATTGAGGCAGGTTGAATTTCTAGGGGGATGGCCATTCCAAAGTATATGCTGACAATGATGACAGAAACGGTTCACCTGTGAGTGCAGTGACCCTATTTTTTTGGAAAAATTAAAGGAAAAACTGAAAAAGGGGCAAATCTGAAAGAGGTTCGCGAGGATAAAAAAAATGTAATTGTTTTTTGTTCATAGCTTTGCTTCACAAAGGAAAATTCAAGAGCAAAACCAAGAAAATAAATAAATAATTAAATAAATCTAAAGGACCGCTTTCTGAAATAAAGGACTGTCCTTTATATCAAAGGACATACGGTCACTGTCCTTACGGGCCTCCACCCTCCTTACACACCCTAAAGGGGTGTGTGTGTGTTTCATGAGCAGCTTCTTTGAGGACGTCTGAGTCGGGAGCGTCAAAACTGAAGCAGAAAAGCATTCCCGCAATCGCTTTGGGGCCAAGCCAAGCGTGGCTTGAAAGGTCAAAACAAGGATTTTGAATTGCATTGAAACTAACAGGAAGACGGCGCAGGGCCTGAAGGGCAGGGCTGATTATGCTCAGGCTGGTAGCTACCTGTCAAGAACAGGCCACTGCATTCTGGACCACATGAAGTGTCCAAAGCATCTTCAAAGGGAGGTCCATGTAGAGCACATTCGAGTAGACCAGGTGAGTGTTGATGAGGGCATGAATTACTGTTGCAAGGTCCTCTTGCTTCAGTTGGGGCCACAACTGAGTCGGGCAAAGGTCCTGACGGCTACAACCTCCACCTGCCCATCGAACAGTTGCTGTGAACCCGAGATCTCCAAGTCACTGATGTGCTTCTTCAGGTACACCCATCCAGAGGCAACACTGGAGACATCAAAGAACAAATAGCAGCTCCATCTTGCTTGGGTTCAAGTTCAACTTGTTTCATCCCATCCAGACCTTCACAGCCTCCTGACATTGGGTTACTGCATCTCCTTTACATCCCAGAGTTGTACCGCAACATTTACTTTCATGCAAATATGCAGATTTTTGCATGCTTCAGCCGCGGACGTGAAAAACATACCGAGCTTTAATACTGTAATAGAGTCAGTGGGTGAGTTTTAGTCCCTAAGCTAGATTCCCTCATGTCAGCAAAATACATTTTCAAATTTAATATACACCAAGAAAATGTAATATACACCATAATCACAGATCAAGGATCATAAGGACTAAGATCTCAGTTTTTAGTGTCCACATTTTATTTTTAAGCGCCCAGGACTTAACTTCTTAGGTACAGGCTTTTAAATGTATGTCGTAATGCAGGGTGGAGCCTATATGCATTAAGTCATTTCTAAAAAAAGAAATGCAAGACATTCAGGCTTGAATGCATTCAAATTGCCTACAGTGGAAAACTACGCCCTTCTGAGGTGAAACTATTATTATCTAACTGCAGATCTGTGGGCTGGGCCATGTTTATTCACCAGTGGGGAGAAATGAACTCTGCACATACTCGAAGACAAATTGCCTCATTAGTTTCAGAAAACGATTGCCATTTCCCCCCCTTTTTCCTGTTGAGAGTCTACAGCAGCATAGAAATGAATGGTAAATCAGCAGAAATTCTTTCTCGGTATAAAGAAGCCATTCAAGGACTGTAGCTTCAGTGGCAGCATTTTGCCAGTTCTTTAGGCTACTTCTGGGAAGCAAAAATACAGGAAACCCCCTCCACTTTGCCGATCTCCTTGCCGTCCAGATTTTGCACCCTGATCTAGTAGCCGCAGCTGTTTAGGCATTATTTGCTACCTTTAAAAATGTCCCAGTTTCTGTACCTGTTGACAGCAACCTGCTACCTTTACTAAGCCAACATGTGGTTTATTTAGCTGTTCGTTCAATGCAATGTGCAAACTATATACCATGCTTGGAAACTCGGTTTATGCCTCAACATAAAAAAGAAGCCTGAGCAATGGTGGTTTATTCAGCAACCAATGATAAACTGGAGGACCCAAGGTGAAAATACAGGCTTATGTTTAATAATGATATAGACCTGCCAACTTTCTTAATAAAAAGCAACAGAAAGCTACCAATCTGGCAGAATCTGTCAGAAGAGATTTCACAGATTATTTCAGAAAGCTGTCCTTTAATTTATTTTTCAGAAACTCACTTTGGTCCTTTCTTTTGGTCATTTAACTTTTACCGTACAAACGGTACCGCTTAAGGCACAGGCATTCGCATTGTTGTGAAAAATAAGGAAACGGAACAGCTCTTTTTACAAAAATTTACATATCTGTTGGATCTTAGATATTTTTATTAGAACATGCGTTTTTGTAAAGTTCTGCTTGGTCTTGCCCTTGAATTTTCCTTCGTAAAGCTAAGTTATAAACACAGACCATTACATTTTTTTATTCTGATGAACTTCTTCAGATTTGCCCCTTTTTCCAGGGGGGGTCCATTCGTTTTCCAAAAAAATATAGTCACCGTAGCTATATGCAAATCAGGGCAGAGTAATTTATGACTTTCCGCATGTTTTGCACTCCTCCTCCTCCTCCTCCTCCTCCCCCTCCCCCTCCCATCCTTGTTACTGGGGATGGGGATTGCGCCAAGCAAACCCTAACGGGACCGGTCTACCACTCCCGGCTGGGTAAATAAACTCCAGCCCTTCCGCGGAAGGCCCCGCCCCCTTTTTCTCGCAGGTCTCGCGGGATCCGGGGCGGCTCCGGCGAGGATTGAGGAGGCGGGGCGCAGCGCTCCTTTTCTTTCGGGAGGGGAGGGGCGGGGCGGGGCGCAGCGCGGCGCAGCGCTCTCGCGAGACTCGCCGGCGATTCCTTGGCGTCTCCGCCGAGCGGGCTGACCAGTCTGGCCACAGCGTCGGTCGCTGGAGGAGGCGGAGCCGCTGCGGGTCTCGCGAATGCGCCGCTGAGGCGGACGGAGCCACCGCTATGTCGCTGCCGGACTCGCCGGGCTCGCCGGCCCCGCGCTGGGCCCCCACGCACGTCCAAGTGACCGTGCTGCAGGCGAAGGGGCTGCGGTCCAAAGCCAAGGGCGGCGGCGGCAGCGGCAGCGACGCCTACGCCGTCATGGCGCTGGGCAAGGAGAAGTTCGCCACCTCGGTGGCCGAGCGCTGCCTGGGCTCGCCCGTGTGGCGGGAGGAGGCCACCTTCGAGCTGCCCCCGCCGCCGCGACGGGGCGCGGGCGCGGCGGGCGGGCCCGGGCCTCACGCCGTGCTGCAGCTGACCGTCCTCCACCGAGCGCTGCTCGGCCTCGACAAGTTCTTGGGCCGCGCCGAGATCAGCCTCGGCGAGGTGCAGACCGAAGGCGGCCGCCGCAGCACCCGGTGAGCGGGCGGGGAGAGCCTCCAGGCTCAGGGGCAGGCTACCTGCGCGGGGGGGAGGGGAGCGGGCCAGGGTGGCTAACTCACTCACTGCTTCCGCCAGGATTGGCTTTCCTGCCCTGCACCTGGTGGTGCCCTTTCTTCTCTGGTAAAAGGCCGGAGCCGGAATGGAAAGGAATGAAAGTGTGTATTTTAACCTCCTCCCTCCCCGGTTAAGGATCTTGAGATCTAGTTGCCTGAATATCAGACGTGTAGTGTGGGGTGAGGGATTCCTTAGTGGCACGGAGCCTCCGCGCTCAGGGAAGATGAGTAGGTGCACGCCCGAAATAAGGGGAAGTGCTCGCTGAAATTGGCACGAAGCAGCATAATGGGACAGGAGGGATTTCTTGCGCTGGGGTCCCGTTCCTATTCTGAGCTGATTAACGTGGACAGCCACAAGAACTCTGTTTGGAAAGGAGAAAGGGAGAAGCTCCCGGTTTTTAAAAATTCACAGTTAGGTCTAAAACGGGGGCGGGGGGGGAGCAGCTTAGCTGGTCACAGGTTGTATTGGCAGGACACGTTAGTATATTTGGTTGTTTCACGATAGGGCGCATTGTGTGAACCTCCAAAATATTGAGTTAAATAGGTAATGTGAATCCAGATAGTGAACCTTTAGTATAAGAATAAAATGTTATTTTAGAGGCCATGGTCATATTTAATGTAAGAAAAGTTCTGCTGGGTACGTTTAGAGGTCAAGTCAGCAAATTTTTAGTTTTGTGCTTGCAGTTTAAAATGCTCTGAGAACTTTAATTAAATGGAGGGGTGGAATAGTTCTGCTGGATACAATTAGAGACCAGTCAGCACACTTTAGTTTTGTGCTTTTAATGCAGACTGCCTTGAGAACTTATTTTAATTAATAAGGGAAGCCTATTTAAAAAATCAACATCCTGTTTTGGATATTCAAGTACAGTACTGTGCTTCCAAGAAATGGCCAAGGAAGACATGGAACGATAAACTCTCCTGGTTTTTTGTTTTCATCCAGCAGCTAATACTCATTACAGTGCCTTGCCGCTTCTGAATACCGAATGAAGCTCTGTTTAATGGATATTGATCTGCTAATAGTTACAGATAAACCTATCCTATATAAATGCAGCTAACTTTCTTTTACATTTTTTCAAAGCAAACAGCCATTACTTTTTGTGAGTTCTCCGAGTACTGTCCTAAATATTGGCTTTCAATACTGTATTGTAAACAAAAGCTGCCCATTAAGAATCTAATAGACTGCAATGAAATAAGATTTTTTTGGTGTCTTCTGGAGTGAAGGATGAATTTGCATGATTATGAAAAACTAAATGGAGGATGATGTTTACAATTGTACATTTGGGGGAAGGGGTAGAATGAAAGAAGCTTCATTTTTAAATTATAACTTAAACTGAAAAAGAATTGCAAACTGCAGAACAAAATATGGTAATCTAAAATGTTGGTGTGAAAAATTAAGTTAGGAGATGTATCGACAGTTGAGCATGGGTAGAATCCAATAAATCTGATGAAATACCAATGCAGTTTGAATGTTTGGAGTTTTAACTAGTTTTTCAAGCTCCTGTGTTAATTGAAATCATACTTCTTTTAACAGCTTGAACTACTAGTACTAATTAGTTTGTGAGACTGGAGGGTAGAGGAAAAGAGGGGTAAATAATTCTAATGAAATGGGTGATTAGGTAATTAGGAGTTGGCACTTTATTGAAAAAGAGTGAAGAGTTGAGGTTCAGTCCAGATGGGGCCATTTAATAAAAAAGGTTAGGTTAGACATTTATCTTTGGAATCTGAAACTGGAATCTGAAATTCTACAGTTAATACAGTTTTTCAGTGGGTGTGTCCTTTTGATCCAGATGAGAATGTTCTCAAATGTTTGCATGGCAATTTGTAAACTAATGCTGGGTGTGCTCCTTTTGTAAGGTGATACATAATAAAATCTGGGCAGGTGAAGTATCTATATTCACTAGATGCTAGGAACAAGTTAGAGTTTTCTGTTTTTCCTTATGGCCATTTACTCATTGTTTGGATTTTTGCAGCCACACAGAACAGCCTACTTTATTTTGTAACATAAAGATTTGAATGCTGCTAGTTTAGGGAGAATTTGGAAATGTGTATTTACCTACATAACTATCACTCTAATCCCTTTGATAAGAAACATGTGAATATTAACAGAAAAATACTAGTAAACAGAGATAATAGATTTAAAAAAAAAAAAATCTATTAGTAAGCAGAGTAAAAATACTAGTAAACATACTAACACCATTCACGATGCATCACCCTATCATGATACCCTTGCTTCAATTTCACTGGAACACAGATTCATACATTTCTTGATATATTTCCTTTTGTTAAGCTACATATGGGAGGAATTTTTTTTTTCATATATTAAGAATCATATCTTCCTTGTGGTGAGCGTGAATGTTCCTTGAGAGCAAATGCGCATTGTCACATGGGGTATAACTCAATCTTTTGGTACAGGTTACTCTGTAGGAGTTTAGAAAGAAGTCCTTGGTGCAAACTTCAAGCTGGAAGTGGTAGTAAAGTGGATAGCATGTATCTTCGTTATGGACATTATTGAAAGTCATGTTTATCGTACTTTCTCTAAATTTTGAAAATATTTTCTCATTTTTTAAAATAATTGTTTAAATGCTTTTGCAAAGGAGGCTAGTTGTGTTTATTTCCAAATGGCCTCTGTAGGGTAATGAGAAAACAGCTTCCAGACTTATAGCTGGTCCATTAACAATTTTTGTTCTGCATCTCACATCCTAAATATAGCATTGCCAGCTATACAACCTCAATCAATTAGTGCAGAGTTTTAAAAATAAAGCTATTGAAGAATTGCATTTGTTAATTTAAAATGGGCATTTCCCTGTTATATCAGGATTCCTGCTGCAAAACAGCTGTGCATAGTAAAAAGTACCATTGTCTTGATTCATGTGTGAAGTAATAGATTAAATATTTAAGCCTGTATTATTAGGTTGTAATCCTATGGCCCCTTGGAAAATGTCTCAGGCTGTTAAATATATCAAAATTTCTCCCTTTGACCTTGAAAAGAAGACTCTAACCTTGGAGAGGAAAATTCAGTCCTTTTTCTGCAATCCTTCCAGTCTGGAAAAACAATTAGATACAAATGAAAATAAATATGTCCCAGTAATAATTGTTGAGCACTATGTTCACATCCACCAGAGAATAAACCCATCTATTTAAAGTAGAATATAAACACACAGTACACAATTGATGTGTTGAATTAATACTTTGTCTTGGAGTACAGAAAACAATACTTTAGAAGAAAATACCATGATCCTTTTATTTGGTCAGCACGTTTTTTAGGCTGAGCTCATACTATAGTGTTACGAATGTTAGTTACAATATATTATGAGAACAGTAAAGAACTTTCTTAAAACCAGATCACGTATAGTCGATAAATAGCAGCTCTCTTGTAAAGGTTGAACTATTTCATACAACAAGTCCAGCAGGCTCACCAAGTTTACACTGGCAGTCTTGAATTCTTTGCACAACCATGATAAGTATTCAGAGAATGTTTGAAGCAAAGGCCCTGTTCATAACTTTCTTATTACAATAAGCAGCACAATTTCAGCCAAGCCATTGGATTGGTTTTACAAATGAAAACCAGAGCTGCTTGATCTCCCTGATTGCTCTTGATTTAATCACCTTTACATTTGCAATTGATTGAATATAATGCCATAATGTAATTTAAATCAGTTGGTATCTTTTCCTTTGAAAATTGTATGGTTTTACAGAAACAACTTTGTACCAAGGGGGTGAGTTCTGGCATAGAGTAGTACTTTTCCCTATAGGATGGCGCATACAACCATGCACAAGAAACATAACTTAAGTTTTGAACTAAGGAATATCCTACTTAGAGTCATATCTCTTAGATGACATAGTTGAAGAATAGTTCCACCATCTCATCTGCTGTTCAGTGGAAGGTAGGAAAGAATGTGGAAAATCAGTTGCCTGATACCTGGTACTTTCATTCTTTTCCTCTGTTTCGTTCTTTTCCCAGGCTTGGTATGTAAACTTTTAATGCATGCAATTTTCTTAAAATATTATGGAAATGCTTCAAATTAAAGGAGAAATTGCATGAATAAATAGTTTCCTCTTTCTGCTTCAGAAATCTTTCTGGTAATAACTTTCTTCTTTTCTTTCTTTCTAGTCATGCTATATCCTATGCTGTATCCAGTTCCATTCAAGACTATACTACAGTGCTTGTCTTGGTTCATGTTGTACCTGTGAGGGAACAAAAAGGTTAGAAAAGCCAAGATGGATGGCTTGCATCTTTGCAGTTGCAAAGAATGAATTGCAGTTCATTCTCTCCCATATATTTCCTTATGCCTGTCAATACTTTTTGTATTTAGGCGATTACCATTATATTAGAATATTATGGAGAGAGATTTGGGAAACAGCCAAATCCTTATGGTGTTCTTATACTATTGCAACTTAAAATTACAAAACTGTTGCATAATTAGAAATCCACCAACAGAATAAGTGGAACTAGAAAAAAGTTTGAAGATTCTATTAGAAGCAAAATCTTTCTCCAGTTATTTTCCTGTATCTTAGGCTTTATGAGTGAAAATGCTCAGTTCTCTTAGCAGCAGATAAATCTACCTCATCAGTTTAAATAAGGTTCATGCTGGTTTAATTCTCCTTTCTATCCACTATAAAAAAAGAAACTTGGATGCATTGTACTTTTATAAGCGTGTTTAAAATTTATAGAATCACGGTCCTCTTTTGCTTAACATTTTGCAAATCTCCTTAAATGGGAACTACAAAACTAATTATTGTCTGTGGACATATAAATAAATAACATGATGCACTTAAATTCACAGTAAATCAATATGAACATCTTTTGGGGAGTAGTGAGCAGCATTTTTCAAGACTGTCTTTGAAGAATGCCTGATAGACTAGAACTACCCTCCCTTGCCTAGATATGTAAACATAGAGGCCCTTTCTTCTGCTCTTGTTACACTATTTAAAAAAATAGCGCTATCTGTAACTGTTAAGTATTTTTGAGAATAATGCAATACATTGTAAGAATAAATTTTGTGTGAGAATGTTTTCATACAGAGTTTTTTGTTTTGTCCCTTCTTACATTATCTTTTGCTGGGTCAATATTACTAGGGTCTATCATTCCACGCCCATAGAAAATTTGATTCTTCTTTTACTTGAGCTAAAACACTGCAAGAAGTGTGTTGGAATTAGTTTCTTCATGTCCCTAATTTCTGAATTCATTTTCATGTCTGCAGATGGTACAAGCTTCACTCCAAACCAGGGAAGAAGGAAAAAGAGCGGGGTGAGATTGAGGTGGATATCCAGTTCATGAGGAGCAACATGACAGCCAGCATGTTTGATCTATCCATGAAGGATAAGTCTCGGACTCCCTTTGGCAAACTGAAAGACAAAATAAAAGGGAAACGGGGCAATGGATTGTCAGACACAGCCTCAGCAATTATTCCTAGCATTACTCACTCTCCAGCTGACAGTGAAGAAGAGTCAAATGACAAAGAGAAGAAGAAATCAAAGTTCAAGACACTGTTCTCTAAGCCTGGTTTGCATAAAAACAATATTTCTCAGTCCATGTCTGTGCTACCTACTCTCCAGCCTGTTTCAGAGAGAGTTCGACTTCGGCCCACTGACTTTCAGTCGCAGTGGAGCGATGATGAAGATGATACTTTGACGCCAGTCTCTGAGAGTGAGTAACCTCTTTATTAAAAGAAGCAGTTTCATAAACTCTTCTGAGGGCTGTCCAACTTTGAGACAACATATTTTCTTTTATGATTGAGTTCTCCCTGTCTTTGAGACAAACGCTTAGAAACTGGAGAAAATAAACAGCTATCATGATGGTCTGTAGTACATGCCATTGGTTAGTTTAAGTCTGCTTTAAATAATCCCAAACCATAAATGTATTAACTGTTGCTAAAAACCCTGTTTGCATGGATATGTATTTTCAGAAATAACGGGACTTGTAGTTACAGAATTCTGATAGTAATTTCACTTTTTCTTTTCAGAGCCCTCTACAAACAGAACCGACAATAATGTGCTTTATCCCCCTTCTGTCATGTCCCACAAGAGAACTGGTAGTGGAGACTCCAAGCAATTAAACCAAATCGCTGCTGCCAGTGCCAGGAGGGACATGCATTCTTTATTTGGCCTCAAATCCAAAAATGACCCAGTTTCTAGGTCCAATCTGTGTATCAACGGCAGCCACGTTTACATGGAAGAAAGTGAATCAAGGGGTGATACCATTTCAAAAGAAGGCACTCCATCTTCTCCTCAGGCATCCCAGCGAAAACGTCTCTTTCTGTCTCAGGAGAACTTGTCTTTTGAACCAGACAAGGAACTTGAAAACCCTGGAAGGTTGCCCCTTGATAAAGTGACATCTGGGTCATCTTCACTGGAATCCTTTAAAGCCATGACTCTGCCTTCGTACAAACTGCTTGCTGGTGGGGATTCAGTAGAAAACAACACTCCATTGGTTTCAGACACTCCAAAAGAAACCAAGGAGACCAAAAAACACGAGAACAAGAAGTCTGGCTTGCTGTCTCTAGTGACAGGGAAGAAAGACACAAAAATCAGTGAGGAAATGGGGAACACTGAAACTTTTCCCAAGGTGAAGGAAGTGAAGCGTAATGAAAAAGAATTGGCAAGAAAGGAGACAAGCCCTTTTGAGGTCCCTGTGGATGGCAAAAGGGGTCATGGCCCAGCTAAGAGTAATCCTACAGATGCTGTGATTGCAAAGACATCAACAAATCCTTTCAGTGAAAATATTGCGGAAGGAGAGAAACCAGAAAAAAATGCAGCTTCTGTGAAACCTTCTCAGACGAAACCTGTCAAACCCAGGTTAGTAAGGAGAGATGCTTAATTTTTTTTTCTGCTATTGTAAAGATGATATCATCATTGTCATAATATTGTTATGGCTGCCCGTTTTAGAAAACTGGATGGCTTAATAACATTGGAATATACAATGAAAAAGGTTAAAAACATAATAGCAAAACAGCCCAGACCAAAAAGCAGCCATAACAGACAAACATGCAAGGGGTTCCACAAACACACTAACCTCAGGTTTGGGAACTGAACCAGGTCTTAAGGGCCTTCCAGAACCCCAGGAGAGGGGGTGCCATATATATTTTGCATGGGGTGGGGGGATGCTGTTTCAGAGGTCAGGGATGTACTAGCATGTAAGGCATTTAGAAAAAGGAAAAATCTTTTGCCTGGGGCAGGTATAAATTTCTTTCAGGGTGTCTCTGATCTGGGTATTAGCTGTTGGATCATTCTGCAGGTGACATATATGGCTTTCTATCTTCTTGAAAAAGGAGAGTAATGCCCTTGCATGCTACCTTTCCTTGAAGGAGAAGAAGCAAAATAGCTGCTATGCTTCCCTTCAAAGCAGAAGGGTGCCTCTTAGAGGTTCTACAGCTGAAACATGAAGGGAAGTGGAACAACAAAACAGGCATTCATTCTCTTACTTGGCCGTCTAGTCAGAAAACAGTTGAGGGTGGTTTTGCATTTTTTGTGTCACACTTATTATGGAAGAAGAGGAAGGACAGAGGCTTAATTTAGGCTGCCCCAAGAGAATGGAGTGTATGAACTGCTTCAGTCTCCTGGGTTGGAGTGGTAAGCAGTTGGGAGAAGAAGGTAACGGAATATGCTTAAGTTCGGCCTTTGTAGCAGTCTGATAAAGTGTCCCAATAGTTTATATTATTTAAGAGTGCCTGAATTAAAGCTTTTAGTTCTAAATTTGAGAGGGAGAGAAAAGAATTATATCACTGCTTCACTGGAAAAAAAATGCTGCCAATTCTAATGCAGTTACCTTTCCTGCCTCTTCCTTGTCATCTTACATGGTGTCTGTTGGAGGGGGGCACAGGTCTGAGAGGAGCACAAAGCGGGAAAGGCTTGGAGGAATTATTTGAGAAGAAAACTTGGGCTGTTTTGTATTGTATAATCTGATTAGATTTGTAAAGTAGTTCATATGTCCGTAACTAAATGTTAAAATAATCAGAATATGTCAGTATAGATGCTGAGGAATATTGATAGTGACTCAGGTTCATCGTTTTATGTTGGTGATATATATTACTCATGTGATAACTGTCTTGTAACTTTGACTTTATACTGAGTATATATTGAGACAGAGAAGTGTTGCTTTTGTAAGGAAAGTGTGACTATCTGTACTTTCCTTTCTAACTTTTTTGTCTTTGCTGCTTTATATATTTGACAGCTTTGCTACTCATGCAGTCTATTTCCTCAGCTGAAATTAACAAAAAGTAATACTTTGGGAACAGATTTTCTAAAATACAGTTTGCTTTTCCATTTACTGTATTAAATAAATATTAAAACATAAAGGACTATGCTTGGGGGTTTTGTGAAAGCCCTATGTCCCTCCCTATTACTAACATGCAGCAGCTTTTCTAAACTTTTATCTAAAATGTGTCTGCTTGTCTCAAGTTGCATCTGCAACTGACATGCAGGTTTTATTTTGTCCTTCTTACAGACTGGGCATGTCTTCAGAGGATGAAACCAAAGCCACCTTTTTTCCTCCTGTACCTCTTCCTCCTACTTGCTATCCTTCAAATAATGAAAATAATCCTTTTACTTCCAAATATGATACAGAACAGAAAACTCAGGAAACTGATAGGCTTGATAGTCCAAAAAATGTTTCTGTATATCCTGGTAATAATCCATTCACTACAAAATGGATGCAGGATTCCAGAGATTTGGAATGCTCTGCAGTTTCTGTCTGCCTTCCTCATACTTCTGGCAGTGAAAATAATCCCTTCACTCCTAAGTGGGGACAAGAAACTCAGACACCGGAGACAGAAATCCCTTCCTTATGTTCTCTACGTTCTCCTGCAGCTTCTATTACTGAAACTCATACTATTCCTTCTCAGCTTTCTAATGTTGATGATCCTTCTGAAGTCGAAGTAGGACAGGATTCTGAAAGAATGAAAAGTCCTCCCCCATCTTTATGCTCTGTATCTTTAGCTGGAAACATTGATAATTCCAAGTACACTGGCAATGTTTCTTCAGAAAAGTTTCAAAATGAAAGCTTAACTAATCAAACAGATATTATATCCAACTTTTCTGGTTCTCTATCTGAGAGTACTCCTCCACAGTCTTATGACCTAGTTAGAGTGAACCAAAAAGTTCCAAATGATGACAAAATGCATATAGTACCACCTTTTAAAGAAAATAATGGGATGAAGAAGCTGATAGCCTTTGCCCTTGATGAACTGAAAGATAATGTAATAAGCCATACTGACAGTACAGATGAAGATCCATTTGAGGTAAATGAAAATAAAGAAGTAAATTCAATTGAAAAGAATAGCAGCCAGATAATTGAAGTAAACATAGACAATAGCTGTGTCTCTAAACCTGATGAAGAAGACATAAATTCTGTTCATAAGAGTGGGAACCCCTTAGAGAAGGAAATTGAATCTGGCTGCTTATCTAAAATAGAGCCACCGGTACCAACTGCAAGAGTTCTCATTCCTCTGCCTGTGGAAACCAACTTGTCAGGTACTGAACTAAGTGACAAAACACTCTCTGTGCCACCAAAACCAGCACCAAGAAGTGGTTTGAAAGTGAAAAAAGGTACATATCTTCCTCTGACTGATGAATCAAAAAGAGAAGATGTGTCAAGCTGTCCATCTGTTCTTAAAGAGATTTCTTCAGACGGTTCAATCTTTAGTGAAAAGCTAAGCCATGTTTGCTCATTAACTTCAGAAATGGTTGTCCTTCCTCATGGAGATGATGGTAGTAACATGGATCCATCTCAAAGTGTTAATGACTACTCTAATCACATAATGAGAACACCACCTGGGATTTCAGCTGCTGGAGAGCTGAATGTAAAACCAACTGCTCTTCCTATTATTCCAGAAGTAGCTTCAGATGATGAGCAATTAGGTGACTATCAGCAGAATCCTGAAAATATGACAGTATGTGAAGACTTACCAAGAAATGGAGATGATTTTATGAACTTGTGGTCTTCTGTTGAGAGGAGAGATCTGACATCAACTAAGAAAGCTATTGGAGAGACTATATCAGGTCTCATGCAAATCAGTAATCTTGGTGATGCATCTAACATGTTGAAGGATCCAACCAACACTGTGTTGGATGCAGTAGTATATCAAAACCCAAGTCATAACCTTACAGGCATGGGACAAAAGAGTGGAGATTGCTCTAAGAAAAATAGGCAGAATGATTGTCCTGAGTCTTCTGTTGAACCTGTTTCTCTTTCCTCTCTGTCTGATTCTTCTCAGTCTTGCTCTGTTAGCTCTTTCCAGTCTGATTCCCTTGGCTTTAATAAAGCAGAATCTCCAATAAAAGCTACAGCAGAAGGATTGGATGCCAAAGTGGAAAGCTCTGGCAAGAAGAAGCTCCTTCAGGCACGGGTTTCACCCTCTGAAACACATCCCAATCCTGGTGGAAATTCTGCCAAGCTCAGGTGAGAGGACAAGCAAGATGGGAGTGGGAGGTCCAATATGAAAAGCATTAGCTGCTGTTGCACCTTTGATATCACTCTTTGGTGGGAAGGGGAAAATGCTAACTTCTATCTGTCTTTAATAAATGGAATGGGGAAATAACCAAGTCATGGTGATATACTCAGTGCAAGGCTAGAGCTTGACATATCCAGGTTTACTTCCACTGTGTTGTCATGTATCTCTCAACCTACCTAATTTATTGTGAAGATAAAATAGTGTTAGGAAAAATCCCATACTTTGGTCTAAAATCCTAGGGAGAAGGACAGAATGTAAATATATTAAATAAACCTTTAGTTTTTTATTTGAGCATTTTATTTAATACACTATTTCAACTTGTAGTTCCATATGGAGATGCAAGCCAATAAATGTGTTTCTTAAATTTGAAGGTGAAAGGTAAGAGGTAAGGGAAAAAAAATGACTTCACAGAATTAATGTGCGCAGTGCTCTTTGTTACATCCAGTAGTAGACCTGTATGTTGTTCATTGTAAATGTTACATCTCTTTTAGACTTCATCCTGTGAAGCCAATGAATGCTACAATAAACCAACCATCTGCAAAAACCTTGAGCATAAATACTAAGATCCTGGATAATCAAACTGAAATCAATCTAAAGGTATTTAAGGCACAATAACTTTAAATGTATGGGGAATTTCTGGTTCTCTAATTTCTATTAATCCTCACCATAGGATTAATGAAAATTGAATAATAGAAGGAGATACAGGTTGCCATTTTCTGTTTTAAAGCACAGTGTAATAGTTTGTGGCTGTGGTTAAAATGTGTGCTCCTTGTACTTTATGTTTTTAACTACTTTGTTTTTTTATGAAAACAATAGTTGAAGGACAGTGTATTCTAAAACGTGGATGATTGGGGAATGTATGAATTGCATATGTTGAAAACTTGAAACTCTTCTAAAAGTTTTTGACATAAGAGATTTTGGTATTGGAATATGCATGGTTTACTGATTATGTGTATGAAGTTTGTAGTAGTTTGATTTTACGCAGTATTTAGAACTTGGTTTTCTCAACTGAGACAATTGCAATTGATTTACATGTGATGTATTATGAAGATCGCCTTGACCCTTGCTTCTCATTGTTCGGGCAGAAAGAATCAGAGGTAGGCTTAGAAAAGCTTAAAATTTTCATCTCCTTAAATGTATTTACTTGGTAATGCTGCAATGTTGTATTTTCATGATTTTTTTTTTAAAGAGTAGCTGCTTTTGACCATTACCGAAGCATTCTTGGAGTGCATGATCAATCTGTGAAGCTAAAAATCTGTGGGCTACTTTCTAATTTGAGTCTGTTCATGACAACTCTTTCTACTGAAATGACTTTTTTTTTTTCTCTTTTTCTTCCCAAAAGAAATATCACCCTTCAGATCCTGCTTATGCTTATGCTCAGTTAACTCATGATGAACTGATCCAGCTGGTCTTGAAACAGAAAGATACTCTTGCAAAACGAGATCTCCAGGTACGAGAACTGGAAGACTATATAGATAACTTGCTTGTTAGAGTCATGGAAGAAACCCCCAACATTCTTCGAATTCAAGTCCACCCCAATAAGAAAGCTGGAAAGATGTAAAATGGCAACTCACCCTGGATGAGGACTTTTCTACTCAAATTTAGGGAGTAGAGAATGTGGAACGAAATAACTGTTGCTTCTACCAAAACAAAGGTTATTTAAGTCTTTGGGTAAAATTGGTTTTCTGGTTAGATAATCCAAAATGACAATCTTTCTTCAGATCCTTACACCCTTCCAATACAATGCACATGATTTGCTGCTTTGCTAAGATTAAAAGTATGAGATTATGAAACTTCAAGAGAGCTATGTGAACCAGTTTTCTACTGTGAATAATACTGTAACTGGAGCATTTATACAGAATTGTATGTAAAGTTGAAAAACATTTCCCACCATTTTCAAAGCCACAGACCTCTGTGGGTAATATTAAGTTTTCGTGCAATATATGCAATCTTATCCTAAGTAATCTCACGCTAATTCACTGAAGACATTGGAATATCATCAAGTCCCTCATTTTGATTAATTTGCTGGAAAATGAATATATTATTGGAAAACTGGATGCCTTTGAAATCATCACTGATTTTCACAAGTCCTCACAAATTATTAGTTGGGCTTTTGCTGTAGATGTTTACAATGGATTGTGTACTGAGCTGCTTGCATTATTCATTGGGGAACCATAGGTAAAAATTGCATAGTAACGGCTGGTGAACAAACACTGCTTGCTTGTATTGTCTACATTGAAATGGTGGGTGAATAAGAACATGCAAAATTCTGCAGTTCAGCAGTGGGTTTTATGATCTCTAATTGTGACTAGTTTGGGGTGTACTGTATTTTATCTGGATTGGGACAAACTGGTAATAGCACCAAAGCTAGTTGCTCAGTTGTAGGTGATGACTTTTAAATAGCAGAGATAGGTAATCTTGGGCTCTAAGAGAACTGTGAGACAAAACTCCTGGAGGAGTACTAGGTTGCCTATCCCTCTGTGATTTTAGGAATGTGGATGGAACTGAAACGTTCCCATCTCCAGACACTTTAGCAGTTTGAAAGTACATATTCACACAATTCTTAATTGGCCTTGAATACTGACTGAGCTTGCTTTTTAGTAACCTCTCCTTTGTTCAGAAATTGGTGCGTGTTTCTTCCTTCCCTCTCATTCAGTAAAGTGTTCCCAGAATGGCTCCCTATTTGTGAACCTAGACAAAAATTCCTCTAACGAAGTTCTTTTCAGAAAATCTTCTGAGAAGGTTAAGTCATTTTAGAATAACAATCTACTTAGGCTAGTACATTTACTTTTGTCAGGAAGGGTCAGACAGTTTTTTGAGTTCCAGAACAATTTCCTACAGTCTCTTTCTCCAGCTCTTCCAGGTTCTGTATTCCCTCCCTTCCCATGCTTCAGAGATATAATTGCTTGTGATGGTTATTATGGGTGAAACTCCTCTCAAAATTGTAGATTTTTAGAATCTGCAACTGATGAGCAAGCAGTTAGAAATCTTTAAGGTACTTTTTTGTTAAGTGAAGGAAAGGCATTCTTTCTCATCAGAGGTCACTGCAAATGTATCTGCAGTTATTTAACTCATTTCCCCGCCCCCCCCTTTTCTATGCAGTGAAAAGATTTAAACTTTGCTCCTTTCCTTTTCAGGAATTGCTGAGCAAAGTCTTTTAGCTCTTATAATTCCAAGCATTTATTTGCTGTGGCTCAGAGCTGTATATGCAGTATTGTTAGTCAATTCAGATTTTCCTTTCTCCTTAAGAATATCTGTCTTAAGTTTGACAAGGACAAACTTGAAAATCTGATAAGTGCTCAAATCTGAGTATATTCATTGATATTTAAGTTTCCTTTTATTTGGTCAAGTAAACTAAACAGGAAAATACTGATGTGAGAGAGTCTGTGGGCTTGTTTTCAACATGCTCCCCAGTGGCAGTTTTTTACACTGAGGCATGCTTTCTGGAAATCTAGAAGCATGGTTGGCGCCTGGCCGTGCTATTGTGCTGGTGCTCTTGTGTTCCTGATGTAAAGGTTTTGAATTGTCAGCTTTTCCTCAGTTAACTACTCTTTTCCCCAGAAGAGAAATGTAGCCTGATCTATTTTTTGCAATATTTACGAGAATACATATGAGGTCTACATTATCTTTCCACAATAAATAGCCTATATGGTTTCTGATAAAGAGTAATTGGGAACATTCATGCTCTCAGCATACATGGAAGGTTGTTATAAAACAGAATAGGCTTCCTTTTTCCCGTGAAAATAACTGTGTGGTAAAGTGGGAAGAATAAATACAGTACTTTTAAATCTTGCTGACTTTTTAAATGGGAAGGTTAAAGAGGTTTTTAATTTTAAAACAGAAATAATAGGTAAAGTGGTCTTGAACTATGGGTGAATTGTGCCTTGAGGGAAAGAAGTCCAGATCCAGTAAGATTTTATTTTGCATCTAGTGGGAAAGCTGCATTTTGTGTGTTTATTTTAAAACTTACCCTAAACTAGGCATCTCCCTTTTTATGATTTACAACAAATCCATTTTAATGTTATTACAGGTTAATTGGATGAGATCAGCCATTATACTGCTGCAAACTAAGGTTTAATTATAAAATCTATCTTTACATTCTGTCTTAGAAGACAGAAGCTACATGTAGAGATTAGCAAGGTACTTTGCAGAATTACGAAAGTCTATGCATATTTGTATTCTAGCCACACAAATCTGCTACTTTTCAAAAATTGTTAGCAGTTATAGCTAGCCAATAAAATGCAGACACCTGCAGCAATCTAAGTGTTGTTTGGAGGCATCAAAGAATTAACTTAATCATTTTTATTATAGCTACTGTTTATTATCTTCCTATGCACTTTAATGAGGGATATGGTTGGCACTGAACAATTCTTCAGCCCTCTCATTGTACTTAGTCACAACACTGGATTACAGTATAAGTTTGTCAGCTAAATTTACTAAATAGTGCAGAGTTAATTGCTCTTGGCACTATATAATCTGGCAATCACCAAAGAACAGGATAGCTTAGGTGGCTACTGTACTCGTGTTTTGAGAAGAGGTGTAGTTTGTATGACTTGTATTACCAGTGCATTCATAACCTAATTACATATTTTAAGGTTTAGTACGAAATGAGTAATATATTTGAATGTCTGGTTCTGAGGGAGGAGTAGACCATACTCTCTGTTATTGCTATAAACTGAGTGTGAAACTTGTTGAATAGACTTGTCTCTCTCTCCTATACAGTATAGTTCTAATTCTGTCAGTGAACTTAACTGAGGGTGCCTTTTTGCCTCAAGTGTTTCGTAGAGTTAGAACAAACAATTCAGGCTTTTGCAAGGAAACGAATAGTAGCCTGCCATACTGAAGGCAGGATTTCATTGTGAAATTGCTGGTACTGAAATGTGTAACAATACATATTTGCAGGTAAAAGAAAAAAAAAAGGTTTGGGTGTTTTTGAAGTCTGGCTATTTCCTTCTGCTGGTTGAATCGCAATGCTGTATGCCTGCTGTTTATGAAAAGACATACTGGAATTTGTATGTCTGCTTCCGAAACATTAAATAGCTGCTTTAACACCATACCTCCTACAAATAAATTTCTGAATAGATTGGAATTGTATTTTAAACATGTCTGCTAATAAAATGGCAGGTAGCAAAACAAAACAAAAAAATCTTGCGCTGGACAAATTTTGAGCAGATTGAGAAAATCAAATTTAGGATTCTTAAACTTTTAATTTTAATATAAGTTCGAGCAAACTAGTATGGTTGTTGGCCATTCTTGCTGAAAATTATGAGAATTGCCATCTCAGTTAGGAACATGCTAAACATTCCAACCTGAAACAGGCCGTCTGCAGCCCCAATAATTGGAAAGGCCCATTTCATGTTTGGTATGTTCCATAATAACCTTTTGTTCAAGGTTGATCTCAACATATACAAAGAGCACTAAATTTGGGAATATAGTTTTAAGTCATAACTATATGTACTTACAAGTTTTAAGTGGGGCAGTTTCACATATTGTAACATACATAGAAGGAGCTATACTTGGGCCCGCTTGTGCCAGCTTTGCCTTTGTACGAAGGTCTGATTCATTATATATCACTCAATACCTAGTAATGATAGTGCCTTAAAATCAGTATTTTACTGAACAGTTTAAATACAATCTGTTCACTTAAATTTTTGAGTTTTAGTAAAATGGTTACACAATGAAGTTTGTCTCCCTCTGTATATTTAACATAGAAGGATTTGAATGTATGTTTCTGCTTTGTTACACTTGGTACATTACCTGAAGGTTTTTATACAAAGACCTTCAGCCTTATGAAATGTTAAAATAAAGTTATTTAAAGTTAAACAGATATCTGTGCTTTGTTATATATTTTATGCATTCATAGACCCAAGAATGAACAAACATTTGACTGGTGAATAACTGCTTAGAAGAAGGCTTGTGCCCAATCCATAGTTTAAGCATAACTTTCTTCTTATGACTGATATGATTGTTTATGATGAGAAGATTGGTGAAGGATATAAAGGTGATAAGAAGTTTGGGAGGGAGGAATGATTATTTCATAGTATCAAGGTCTTGGGATAAAATGAACATGGAAAAGGAAAGAAGTGAACAAACGACTGAAAAAAGACTGCAGGAAGAGAAAGTAGGTATGAAAAAATACTAGAAAATCTGTCTGGGAATGATAGTGAAGAGTGAAATGAAATGAATGTTAAAAATGTTGATATTCATGAAAAAGTAATGAAAAAATTGCAAGTGCTGTTAAGAATGTTGAATAGCAAGACTGCAAGTGTAAATGGAATAACTGGAGAAATGGAAGAATGTTACTGCTGTTCTATACAGTAATAGGAGATGGATAGGGTAGCAAATGTGAATGTGAAAACTACAAGACAATTTGTTATATCTGCCTAGCAAGGCATTAGGCAGATTTCTGATTGAAAGTGAGCAAAATTGAGCAGCGTGGGACAGGCAGGGGTGTTCAGACCGGATTTATGCTGCATGAGAGGTCACTGAGAAAAGTATGAAACTGAGAAAGTGAGTTAATTAGTTTTTAAAGAAATTGTATAATAGGCTTGATTTATGGAATGTTCTATACAAATATGGAGTTGAAGGCAGTTTTATGAATGTGATAAGATGAACATATGAGGGAGGCAGAGCATGTGTGAACGTAAATGGAATGCTTAACTAATGGTTCATCACTGAGCAGGGAGTAAGATGTACTATGTCTTTCATTTTCAATGCACTTATGAATCTATAATAAAAGTTTGTGGGGATGTTAAGAGTTTTGATGATCGGGAGCATGAATGTCTCTACTATATTCTGATGTTTTAAGACACAAATGCTGATAGAAAGGTGAGTGGGTTCTATATTTACTATTTCTTAAGCCTTTTCTGCGTTTTGTATAACGTTTCTTGCCCTGAAAGGGAATGGTGTGATGACATGTATATATTTATCAAAATAGGAATGAAGTTTTTAGGTCATGGTTATTGATTTTAATAGGATGTTAATTCAACCTAATTGGCATCAAGTCCTATATTTCATACCAATATTTCAATAACCAATGACTCTTCTGTTATTCACACTACAAACCCAATATAGAAATTGTAGAAAACAAGATTATGGATGTAGATGATCAAAATCATCCTGGCTTGATGATATTGAGAACATTTCTTTTTCAACCTTCCCTGCTTTTAGAGTATCCAATGAGAGTGAAACTTCAGGCTATTTTACATGCATATTTCAACTTCTATTAATTATTCTCATAATCTACTGTTACTCTCATAATCTACCGTTATGGAACAGTCAGTTCTGAAGAAAGTCTTAAAGATTTTAACATTTTTTTTTTAAATTGGGGTCTTTACTGTTCCAACAATTTGACAACAGGGCGCATTCTAAATGATTGCATGAAAAGTAATTCCAATCAAAAACTTGTAGTTAAACTCTGACAACATCCTGATAAATACTTTTTTTAAAAAAACCTGGCATCACTGTCTCAGAAAGTTGGCCCTCTGCTGTAAAACATCCCTGCTAGAATAGGCTGATCTCAATTTGGAAATAATTGTAATGCTAAGTCACTGCACAGGAAGAAACTGAATTATCTGACTGAACAGTATTGCCTGAATTACAGCGGAAGTATTTATTTTAATGCTATGACACTATTTAATAAACATTTCAGATGATCGTTTTCTTTTCCAACGGTAGCAACATTGTTGCTTCATATTTGCAACTTTTAAAATATCCGGTTGAACTGTAGTTTATGTTCTGGAGGGTGACATATACATTTTAAAATAAACTAAGCATTTGTTGTGAATGACATGGGCTTGAGTGCATTAAGGCACAAGATGATCCTTCAGTTGTTGCTTGTATACAACTTCGGGTCCTTTCCCTCTCCAGTCTTGTCCATATTATAGCAAAGTTTGGGGAAGTAAATGTACGCTGCCCAAATCAGATTGATTGATTTATTGTTAAATGTCTGTGTGACCAGAAGTTGGTGCATTAATCTTTCATATATTTCTAGACTCTACTATTAAGGTGATACTATGCACTATTAAGAGAGCCAGTTTGGTGTAGTGGTTATGGCAGTGTTTCTCAACCTTGGCAACTTTAAGATGTGTGGACTTCAACTTCCAGAATTCCCCAGCCAGCAAGGCTAGCTGGGGAATTCTGGGAGTTGAAGTCCACACATCTTAAAGTTGCCAAGGTTGAGAAACACTGGGTTTAAGGCATCAGGCTAGAAACTAGGAGACAGTAAGTTCTAGTCCCGTCTTAGCACAAAGCCAACTTGAGCTGGTCCCTCTCTCTCAGCCCTAGGAATGAGACAATAGCAAACCACTTCCGAAAAACTTCGCCAAGAAAACTGCAGGGATTAGTCTGTGCATTGCCAGGAGTCAACACTGACTCAAAGGCACTGAAACAAACCAAAAAACAAAAGCAAACCTCACACCACTAAGGTGATACTATGCACTTTAATGTGAGTGACATCTGGTTTGTACTTGGCACATGCAAACTCAATTTTTGATCATTTTGTCCCCGAAATGAGATTCTATAATCCTCCTTCTGTGAGATTAATGGCTGTGGACTGGAAACTCCAATTTTCTCTTCTGGCAATTCCACAGGGAATTTCAAACAGATGCTTGGGGTATCTGCGCAATCACATCTAAATAGAATACCCAAGTTCCATTTCACAAGTGATTCAAATGTAATTTCTTGTAATTCTAAGGCTGTAAGTTTACCTGGGGAACGAAAACAAATCCCAGTAAAAAGGCAGTGGCAAATGGCTTACATTTTAGTGCTAAAAACGCACAGTCCTCAGGTCCTGAGTTCAGTTAAATATGTCTTTAGCTTAAACGGCAGTATCTCCATAAGGAATTGAATTGGGGGCTAGCCATTACATATTAATGAATTCAGGTTTAAATTTTTGTTTACTCTGGTGAATGTGGCAAAAATCCAGTTAGCCTCTTTTACCTTCTGACCCAAAAAAACATTTTGTTCTCAGAAGAATGTTTTATAAAGAATGGTTAACTAGGAAGGTGCTGCTGATTTATGAAGATGACAGTATTTATTATTGTCAAAATGGATATTGAATTATATTAGTTATGTATTAAATTTCAGATGTCCAACTGCATAAAATCTCAGTTCCTGGCATAGAACAGGTCCCAACACAAAAAACAAGGCCCAATCTTTGAAAAGGAAGCTAAGTGGCGGCGGCATCATCATCATCATCATCATCATCATCATCATCATCATCATCATCTGATCTGTTCCTGCCACCAGGCATCCTTCACTTCAAACAAGGGAGGCAGCCAAGTCTCTCTTAAGCTTATCTATAAAGAGATTAGAGGCTCCTATATTGCCTAGACAATGGGAGAGTGTTTTAACTTCTATAGCAAGAGTGTCAATGGACCCCAAATTACAACTTATACAACAAAAAATATTTAGAATTAATTGGACTCCATTATGTTTGTATAGAAAAGGATGATCAAAAACAGCATTTTGTTGGAGATGTAATAAGGATAATGCTTCTTTAAAACATGTTTCTATAATGTCCTATATTTACCAAGTTTTGGGAGAAAGTAGTGGATTATATAAATATGATTGTGTGACAAAAGGTAAAATTTTCAGAGGATAATATTCTTTTGAACTATATACCTAGTACACGGAATTTGACATCTGGACAACGCGCCCTTAGTATGGCCAAAAGACTGATATTGCAGCATTGGAAAGTTAAATATATGGCCCCTTTTAATCAATGGATTGAAGACCTGATTGTACTTGCTACTTACGGGAGATTGCCTATAGATGTAGACTTTGGATGGGCAAGTGTAATTAAATATGGGACTCATTTATACAAAATACAATAGATTAAAAAAAATGCTAGTTAGATGTATTAGAAATATATACTTGCTTGAATACTAGCATTAGATAAGTATATATATAATTATAATTGTTCACTGTTATAATGACATATTAACATGTTTTTTTCTTTGCTTTTCTTTCACTTTTTTGTTAAAGCATTTTTAAAAAATAAATGAATAATTAGAAAGCTTAAATAATAAATGAATAAATAGAAAGCTTATCTAGAAAGAGAAAGCCAAACAAACAGCCGCTTGAGCGCTTACCCGGAACCTTTTTCCTCCATTCTTTGTTTCCCTTCGGAAACTATCGAAAAGTGACCTCTTCGTCGCCGGCTGGTTACTGTAATAGACCGGAAGAAGCGTGAGTTCCATCGAAAAGTCCCCCCAGCGCCCCTGTTTCCGGTTTGAGGGAAATGGAATAAAACGGCTCGGTAGCCGGACGGAGGTCGGAGTGGGGCTGTTTCTTTTCGGCGTGCAGCGGTGGGAGGATAGCCCTCCTCATCCTCCGACGATTTCGACTGGCAATAAAGTACGTGGACGCCCCTCTGCGGCTGCTGCAGGCCAGCCTTCCCCGACCAGCTGCGCTCGGTGTGGGGACTTCAACACCCCTAATCCCCAGCCTCTCCCGAGACTAGGTGGCGTATGAAGGGCGTTTGTGCCGTTTGGGTCTTCGAACGAGCATCTCGGCGGGTCCTGGCTGTGGCCTTGCTAAAACCACAGTTTAGTATGCAGTAATGCGGCCCTTTGCGTCTCACGGCCCCATCGCCAGGCAGCTCCAGCAATCCCTGTCGGTGTGTGTGTGTGTGTGGGGGGGGGGGGTCGCTTTTGTTGTGATTGCAAACGTTTTTAGGCCACTTCGGTCCTTTGACTGAGGGGCTTGGGCTCTGGTTCCGTCTTTGCCCTCTGGCGGTAAAATCTCACGTCCAAAAAGTTTTTGCCTGCCACAGACACTGGGGAGGACACTCCAAGATATGTTAATAACTTATATCGATACGTCATGAATGCATTCGAAGACATCCTCGCTGGGACTACAGCACCTATGTGTGCGTACTCAACTGGTGCATGAAAGCAGTAGTTTTGGGGGTAGATACAGCAATCTGTCTTTGTCCTACCTTTTGTCTTTTTAGTTCTCCTAAATATATTTTTTATTATTGACAATAGTACAGCAGTAACTATAGATTTCAAATATAGTTCAGAATACTAGCATGTCTGCTAAAATCACAACCACTGATTATATTTTGAGGTATGCCCCACTAACAAATATAAATTGGGCAGGTAGTTTGGGGCAGAATTGTGTGTGTCATATGGGAAAAATTATGACATGGATATAGCAAACACATTCATCAAATACTAATTTGTTTTCATTCATCAGTTCAAAATAATTTTATAACTTCTGTTCTCAGGCTGCTAAAATGTCCAGTCAAAAAAAGTGTCCAGATTGTGGCTCCCTGGAAATTGTGGAGGATTCTCACTACACTCAGAACCAGTTGGTGTGTGCAGATTGTGGCTTTATTCTAACTGAAGGACTCCTCACAACTACATTTGCTGATGAAGAACATTTACAAGGTGAATCAAAGAATAACAATGGAACTAAAAACTCCTGGGATCATAAAGTTTAAGTATGTTTGGGGTACCTGTGATCTATGTAGATGAAAACATCCCTGATGTGACTTTTTCTAAACTATTCTTCAAAATGTTCTTAAGAAAATAATTCTGTTATCTTCCATTACTATTTCTCAATGCTTCAAAAAAAATCAGGGTTGGAGTTTGATAATGCACCAGGTCCTCACATTAATTTTGGATTTTCAAATGGCAGTCTGGCTAGATGTGCTTGCACTGTTTAGCATAGTCTTCAGCTATATCCAATCCTGAGTATTAATTTATTTCCAGCTTAATTCAGAATGATTTTCGAAGTCCTAAATGGATTGAGTTCAGGACATATTTCCCTCCATGAAATTCTACTAGTTCTGGTCATTGCTGGAAGCTCTTCTGTCTCTTCTGTAGAAAAAAATGGCCTTCTCTGTAGCACCCTCACTATGGACTTTTTCCCCAATATTCCTGTGACTTTTATTATGCTTTTGCTCCATTTTAGGGATGTGCAGTGCTTTGGTGCAGGCATGGGTGTATATCCCACACCATAGTGCTTCCTTAAAGGAATTGTGTCTTAAGCTTGTGCAATAGCTGTGTAATCCAGGAGAATATGTGCTGGCCAAGTGTGAGAAGGAGCTTCAGGCCAGGTATAAGTGAGCTGTTGGTACTGCCCAAACTCAAGCATGAATTGTCCTGGGACCAAATTGCCACCATGCAAGTCCAGGAAAAGATGTAACTTCTTTAAGGAAGTGACAATAGATGCAGCATGAATGCCCGTGCTTATTCGAAAATACCTTTTCAGCTTTGGATTCCAAGTGCTGCACATTTCTTTTCTCTTTCTATAATTGGCTTAATGTATTGCAGTTGCCTGAATTTTAACTGATTTGGGATTAGATTTGATTTTAATTATTACTGGTAGTTTGCTTTATTTTGAAAAAGAAAATATTTAAACAATTTTACGATTATTTGAATTCATTCCTCTTGGCTTCACTTAGGAGAGCAAGTGATTCTTCTTTTACTTTATACCTCAGTATTAGATATATGTAAACTGCTAGTTTCACATTTTATATGTCTAGAATTGAATATAACAGTGGGTTGTTAAGAGTCATATCTAAAGAGAAATCATCACCTTTGCAGAAACGAAGTAAGGCTGGATTCTCAAACTTAATCAATCCTTAGATGGTATAGATTCTCTTCCAACCACTCCCTAGATGTAATAAGATTTTAGTTTGTATAATCCCCAAAGATAATGGCTGTGCTGTGGCCAAATAGATCTAGATCAGTGTTTTTCAAACTGGGCAACTTTAAGATGTATGAGCTTCAACTCCCAGAATGCTGGCTGGAGAATTCTGAGAGTTGAACTCCACACATCTTAAAGTTGCCCAGTTTGAAAAACACTGATCTAGAGAGTATCAGGTTCAGGAGGAGAACCTGCACCACTGAAGTATTTGCAAATTGGTCTACTTTTGTGAGCTCCAAAGAAAGTTGTTTGGTGAATTGTGATGTGCTTTTTGTCATTGCTTTTCCCCTCTCATTTCTTTTTTTGTGTGTGTTTCTAGAAGTGACATATTCACGAAGTACTGGTCAAAGTGAGCAGCTGAGCCGCTGTTTGCAGCGAGGTAAATGTTTAACATTACCAATCAGCACCTTTTGGTGCATTGTAGGAATTACTGTATTTCCCATTTGTGAAGGAAAGGAAAGACCTTTCCTTTCTAAAAGCAAAACCATTCTTGTATTTTCAATTATCTGTATCCTTGCTAAGGGCAGGGTTGACTTGCCATTTGAGTTTTTTTGGAAGAACTCGTTGAATCCCTGAGTAGATCTTGGGTTGGTTCTGGGTTTTTTGATGGATAAGCAGGTTTTATAATTGTCTATGTAAAATTGATATCAAAGAAGGAAACCCATTGCTGCAGCAGTTTTAATGTATGCACACACATACCCTTTTATTCCACAGAATAAAGGGCCACAAAGGGTCATATCAGTCAGTACATTATAATTGAAAAAGGGTTGACCCTGGCAATTAATTTCTGAAGTTGGTATTAAACAGGATTGGAGTATATCTGGTCCTTCAAAGACTACAGCCCCAGCCAGTTTTGCGAGAAATATCTGGAGGGCCATGGTATGGACATTTTCTTAAGTACCTACACTGTATTCTTCCACAGGAATTAGGCGTGTCCGGGATCTCTGCAAAGTTCTCCGACTTCCTTCTCTGTTTGAAGATACAGCTGTGTCTTATTACCAACAGGCAATCAAATGCCCCTGCTTTGCTTTGGTCAGCTTGGAGAAGAAGGAGATAATTATAGGTTGCTGTGTTTTTGTGACCTGCCGACAGCACAACTGGCCCCTGACAATGAGCACTGTCTGCTTGCTACTTTATGCGGACAAGGAGCTATTTGCCAGAACCTACCTGCGTTTCTTGAAGGAACTAGCACTGGATGTACCAACTCTGAGCTTGATTGATCTTGTGAAAACACACCTCAACAGGTATGTTGATATTTTAATGCTCTTTTCTCGTAAATTTCTGAACCATTGATGTGCAGTTGCTGAAGAGTTATGGATGTTTTAGGGATAGAATTAACTCTTATTATTTAGGCTTCAATATATTGGTTCTAGGAGAGCTCTATAGACTGATGGTGCAATATAATAACTTTGCTGAAGCTAGATAGGGCTGAGTGTGGTTGATGCTGGCTCAAAAACACTTCTAGTGAACTTGAAGTTTTTTCAGAGTTGCTGGAGGTCCTAGGTACTTGCAGAGGACTCACTCAACTAGATGTTCTGTTAAACACATCTGCTTTCTGAGAATGTGCTGCATGTGTAGTCCTCTTGGCTTGTTTTGTAATACCTAATATAAAATGTGAACTTAGGTTTTAGGTAGTTAAATTAGTAGAACTGGATAAATTCTTCAGGTGCAGCCCTTACTTGTTCTGTGCATCTTTGGATGCAGTCCCGCATCTGCCTGTTTTGGGTGAACCTTTATGATGTTTGGAATGGATAATAGAAGGAAGAAAGCTCTCGTTAAGGGGTTTTCAGCGGCATGTATATGAGGTTGGGGGTCTATGTTTGAAGTGGAAATTTTGTATTGAATTCATTCTGGATGGGCTGTGTGATATGTTCTGACCAGGAAACATGGAATGGGCAGATTTAGACAGGCATATCCAAACATTTCTTGCTTGCTAACCATGATCCCAACCCGGGGAGAAGTAAGCCAGCTCTAGCACTGTTCTAAATAATGTTTAAAATGGGAATGACATTCTTGCTTTAAAAACACACCTACCTGTGAGGAAGGGGCAGATTCCATGGAATCTCTGACAGCAGAGCATTAGCAGGCACAGCCTCTATTTACTTAATCAGATTAAACTCAGGTGGTTTTCATACTTTGGTTTTTCCTCAGATTAATCTGTTGGTTTTAATTTGACTGTGAATAACAAATAATCAATGTATTACTTTGCTTTTGTGGTACTTGTATGTTGTAGCTGGCCTAGTTAGGAAATACATTTCTACTATTATGCGGGACAAGAGAGTGGATTATTTTTAGGATGATGCTTGCCCTTTGCTGCTCTTAAATATGTGTGTTAATCTGCATGCATTTTTTAAAAAAACTTTTGCTAGTTTATCTGGGCCATGTATTAAATCAGTCAAAAATGTTTTAATTGAATATATTAAACGATCAAATATTGCAGCCCTAGATATTGCATATAATATTTCCAAAACTGTATAAAATTAAAGCAAAAACATGGTAGGCTTTTCCATCCCCCAATATATTTTGTTCCTTTCAGTTTTAAGTTTTTCCAGGAATCATCCAGCATCCCAGCCAAGTTTCTGGAAGAAAAGGAGAAGCTGTTGGCAAGGACAATCCAGATAGTGGAGCTTGCCAGTGAGACGTGGCTAGTGACTGGTCGGCACCCCATCCCCATTGTGATGGCAGCAGCCTTCCTGGCATGGCAGTCCTTGCAGCCTGTTGATCGTCTCCCTTGCACTCTTACACAGTTTTGTAAGCTTGCTGGCATGGATATGCCACGGCCAGCCCCCCAAAGACTGAAGGAACTGCATAATATCCTCCTTCAGATGGCCTCTCAACTGGGTTGGTTGCGAGGGCTCAAAGTGGACCGGAGGACTGTGTCCAAGTACATTGGAGACTTGCTGCAACATCGCCGTGTGCTTCTTCGGGCTGCTTTCTGTACGGTGGATACCACAGAAGTCTACAAGCCAGAGAGCTCCACACCACCATCAGCCCAGCAGCCCACAAAAGCAACTGTTGCTTTGACAGAAGAGGCTTCTGTTGCTGGGAAGAAGCGGACACCGTTGCTTCCACCTTGCATCCTGTACCCAGCAAAGAAGCTCCGACCCAACAATCCGGACCCTGAGGGCCCAACCATCACAGGGGACGAGCCCATTTTAGATAGTGAGGTAGAACAATACATCCGGACTCCAGAGGAAAGGGAACTGTTCAGCAAAATTCAAGCTCGCCTATGCTAGTAAGCTATTTAGTGAGCTATAAAAGCCTGCAATCAGTGACAACATCGGTTGAGTTTCTTATATTTATAGTTCATAGTCCTAGACGTATTTCTGTCTTGAGTTTAGATGAAGGCATGGTATTCAGATAAGGAGCTTTAGGAAAAGAACAACCCTGTATCTTAATAACCTTCTGCAATCTATTGCTTCATATGCATTGGTTGGAGTTTCCTGGATTAGCATTACCAACAAATGTAGAAGGTATCAGATTGGGGAAAGCAGTGGTAGAACATCTGGTCTAAAGTCTTTCTCTAGATGTTGAAAGAAAAATAATTTTTTGTTTTCTTAAAAGGCTGCTTTTTGGTCTAGATGTGTGTTGGTGAAATTAACGCTGATGTGCTTCCACCACTTTTTCAGTCCTGGACATCAGAATTATTTGGATTTAATCTTATTACACTGAAGTTTAATGATCTGCATCAAAAATGCTCTTGGTTTATTTTGATTATTCTGTTTTGAACTGGATTGTCCTCTTTTCCAGTTAGAACATTGTTTCGTATATTACTGTAGAGGTTTCCCATATTGCTCTGGTAACACTAAAGTAAACATTAATTTAACATTCAATGGGTTAAGTGGGCTTAGAGTTTGCAGTCAGTGACTGATTTTGAAAACGACTCCATTAGTATTGTAGAAAAGGCCATATTGGAGTGATTCCCATACCTAGTCATCTGCAGGGGGGCAAGAAGAATAAGTAAGATCATGTGTGCCATGACATCATCATGCAAATAGGCTAATTGTCCCATGTATAAATGGGATGAAATCAGCACATCCCTTTAAATCCCATGGGTGAAACTCCACAATCTTATTCTTCAGCTTGTGTTTCTTCCCCTTGTTGTTTGGATAGTACCTACAACCTTTCCTGTTTGACTTCTGCTATAAAAAAAAAAGCTACAGTAGAAAGTTTGGAGAAGAACTGGCCCCACTGGGATGACAGATACCTTTTGAATGGGTGCACAACTTGTACACTTCTAGCCCTCATTAATAGGTAGGTGGGGAAGCAGTTCATCAAGACTGTGCAGGAGATTCCTTAATTTTCTCCCATCCCTTTAGATGATCAACATCTGAGATGACCAATTTAGTTGCTTGAAGAGCTGCTCACCCCCCCCCCCCCACACACATCTTTTAACTGCTATGTAACTGACTCCCATTGCTTGGAATCAGTACAAGTTTGATTTATGACTGATCAAATATTAAAGTGTGTGGGTTGGGTTGGCAAAGCACGGGTGGAACATAAGAGCAATACCTAGTTCTTTGGATATTGCAGTTCTTTTAATATATTAAACAAGAAACATCTGCTAAAAACAGTTCATTTGTATAAAATGCAAACACACCAAAAATGTATTAAATGCTTTCTTTGGCACAGCTGTCTCAAAGAGCTGTTTTTGATATGTCATTTGCTCAAAATGTAAACCAACAAAAGAAAGGGTCGTTACACAAAGTTTTCCCCAATAATATTATTTCATTCTAGCAAGCATATATAACACGTTCAGCATTGCCAATATCATGTGGGTTGTAATATTGCCATATAAAATAGTTAAGGCTTTATTAAGCAACATACATATGAAAACCAAGGAGAATGGGAAAAATTGTCTTTTTCAAATGAGAAGGATTAAGTGCTTTTATAATTTTTCATGGCTACGGCTTTCTACGCCAGCTCTCAGAAGTCTTAGGTGATTCCCAAGGTTGACCTAAGGCTGGGTGGCTTGTGAAACCACCCAGCCTCTGCAGTTCTGTGGAGGTAGGTTTTCTAGAGGCAAGGAGGGTTGTGAAAGCCTGCCAATCCCTTCTGCCCTTTATCTTTTTAAACAGACATGGTATAAATCAGTTTAAATGAGTTAATTAAGCATTATGGAGCAGTAAAAATAAACACACAGAAACACAAATGGGCAAAGAAGACATTTGTGGTATTTTTGCATAGGACGACTGAAGGAAACGTTACCATCTTGGATCAAAATGTTGTTACAAGTGCCGCCTTTTGGGGCAAATGTATTCACTATAGATAACTCTGTTCAACCCTGGAAGTAAAACTGGGTCAATACTGGGGCTGTTGCAAGGGAGGCTTCTGGGAGTTACAGGAACAATGGCCAAAGCCATGATTTTCCATGGGACATTGGGTGCTGTGACCTTGGTCTTGCACTCTCTGCTTTAAATAAGGAATTTTGCATCCCTCCATTATACTATTCTTAATAGCAGCCTCCTACGGGTATCATCTTAGTTCATAAATCCAAACAAAAAGTTCATCATGTTTGTCTCTGCAAACAATATAAGGCAATGATCCTAAAGAACTAAAGGATTTAAACCAGTGCCATCCCTCAGACCTGGTTGAAATTTGTAGCAAGTTACCTTGTTAAATTCTTCTTAAACATGGGTGCAGTATTTGTTCGATCCCAGCCTTTTGCTTTTGATTGTCCACCAAATGTTCCTTGCTGTTTTGTTGGCTAGTACATGAGATAGTGGTACAATTTACTTTGAAGGATTGATTTTAAATGAGTAGCATGCATTTCTCTCCCCTTTTTACCCCAGTTGGGTAACATGCATTCTTCCAAAAAAACTTGGAAGTTCAGCTGTTCATCAGTAATCTTTTTTGCTGTTGTTGTTCCTTTTAATTCCAATGAACTGATGTTATCTCTCTGACATGAACAGAAAAGTCTCCAGAGTGCATTGTATAAACAAATATGATATGCCCTATTTCATAGGCCAAACCCTTGTTATGTGGTTCATGCTATCAAGAACAAGTAAGTGTACTTTAGAACTAGTTCTTTTGTAAAAAAAAGCACCAGCTTTTTACATACGGGAAGGTTTGTTTGATTATAGCTGTGTTGACACAACATGCTTAACTTCATTATTGAAGTATTCAATTCTCTGGATTTTTGCAATACATAAAAAAATAACCAAATAACCTAACTGAAATCAACATTAATGGGTGTGTGGATGCTGCTATATTTGTGACATTTAAAAAAATACAGAAGGAGGGAGCGAAAGAGCTAGATGTTTAAGACCAAGTGGATTGGGGGAAAATTAATTTAACCTTTCCTGGCCTGGTACCCTCTAGAAACACTGAACTTCAACTAACAGAATCTCAGAGCAGAATCATCTTTCTATAGACTTTTGTTTTAAGGAAGCCAGGAATGAAAGAGGATATCACAGCTGTTGTAGAAGAAGGAATTTGTTGACCTGTACTGTTACCATTTAGTATGTTCACCAATTCCTCCAAAGAAAGGGGTAATGTCCTTTTGGGATTAGATTTCTTTTTGTCTCTTGTTTTCTTTAAAAAAAAAAAAAAAAAAGCTAGACATAATCATAATTCCCATTAAGCCAAGGCAGGAATCCCTCAACCTTTGGGCAGATTTGAAGTGCTGAAAATATGAGAACCTCACAAAATGGCTGTCAATGGCACGTTTGTGTATTCTCAGAACGGCTGCCATGGTGGTAAGGCTAGTTTGAAACGGTCATTTACCAGGAATAAAATGAGCAAGGATTTCTATCCAGCTATTTGCTCAGATTTTCTTCTTTTTCTGAAAAGGTGGCCACACTTTCAAAGCATTGGACTGTAGCCACTGCTGTTGTCTTCTTCTGTGAGGACCGTGCCTGGCTAGAGGCACTTCTGGAAATAAAGAACATGACAAAAGGTGGCAGTTTTCCCTGCAGCATACCAGCTTCCTGTTTAACTTTAAAATATTGTTTTAATTTTAAAAAGTGGAATAGGAAGTCTGGAAGTTGCTGAGGAAGATGCCTATAGGCGGTGCTGTGAATACTGTGCTGAGGTACCTGGAGCAGAGGTGTGATTCATTAACTTAAGAATGAATCTCCTTCTCATTTGTTTCATATTCTGATCTTTCCTCAACTGGTAACATTATAGATGCAGTGCTGCATACTTGGGAACTGTCATCAATCAGACTAGGAAATCATTTTTTTTTTTGATTGAGCTTTTCATATCTACAGGAGGGGTTTATTCTTGAATGGGCAACATGGTATGTAAGACGTGGTCTTATACCACTGGGCACGGAGTAATTAAATGGCCAGCAAAGAGGATAATAAGACTGATTCTTTCCAAAGATTCCAAATAAGACTGATTCTTTCCGAAGCTGCCTTTCAGAAAGAATCACAATGCCTTCATTCAACTCATTTTTGACACAACAGATTCAACCCTACTTCAGTCTGGTGATTGGTACACAATTCAGTGAAACAGTTATTGCAAAGAGGCCTTTTTTCATGTATGTCACATATACATATAGATATCTATAAAAAGGGAATGTCCCAAAGGTGCTTAAAAACAATATTTCATAGCTTCCCGAATCCTTAAAGGACTAATGTCATTCAAGCCTCTGAGGCCTTTTCCTTGGCAATTTTGCTCTATTTTAAAGTTCCATAGTGAGTTATTTTATTATTATTTTTCTGATGGCTGAATACATGTGCTTTCCTTGGGGTTATGGGCCTTCTTTAAAAAAAATATGGTTAACTAAACAGATCAGTTTTAATAAAATAATTGATGTGTGCATGGGCAAAAAAACTTTCTGAAGCAAGCACACTGCTTTATTTTTAGGCAGAGGAAAATCTCTCTTGTACAGGAGAGAGAATCCATGTTTTAAGGTGTGGGCTGTCATTTGCAGTTCTTATAAATGCCCGTAATAGATCTGTTGCCATTTTTAATCTATTAACAGTATAATATCCCATTCTTTTGTGAGCACTGGGCTTTCCTTATCCCTGGAAAGGACTATAAAATTAAGTTCTACATTTTTTTAATGACTTCTTGCCAATTAAACAGCTCAGCAGCCTCATGTTTTTCAGAGGCTTCTATGTGGCATGTTAGCTGCATCATGCCTATAGTCGGGTTTCATGTGAGGAGGGACCCAACTTTGAAATGGGTAGAGCTGTCTCAGCATTTGCTTAGTGTGTTCCCTTCCCCACATTCGAAGTTGGAAGTAAGCCTTCAGGACTGTTTACCAGCTGTGTGGCAAATATGCCCCAAGAGCCTTGGCCATGGGAGCACAAACCGGTAATATCCCATTCCTCTCCAGTGACTTGGAAGGTGGACTTGTTGATAGCTTCTGCCTGAAAGTGCTATTAAGTAGACTCAGCAAAACATCTCAAGCTCAGAACAACTGTTCTGACCTTACCTGAATTATTTTGCTCCAGAAGTGTTTCAACTTTGAAACTTCTCTTTTGAATTGAAAACTCTTCTAGAGCAGCATTCTGGTAAAATCAGAACAAGCCACTCCAAACATGAACAGCTGTTCTGAGCTCTAAATGTTTTGCATACCTCTACCGTTAAGCATCTTTGGGTAGTGATGCCCAACGGATCATATTCTCCCCAAGTCTTCCCTTAAGGAAGACTGAAGAAGACTAAAGATTGTCATCCAAGCATGCGCCTTCAGATGGTAACATTTAATAGTGCATCTCTTTCAATCTGCTTTTTCCTTGACAATTCCACAATCACTTACTAGATTTATCAAAAACAAACCAAAGCTAGGTACGTGCATAGGCTTTGAATGGCAGGGGAGAGCTGCCCTCCTCTTACACAACATGAGTTATTTAGTGTAAAGCATGCAGGAACTTTCCATTGGATAGCAATTTTGCCTATACATATGTACACAGTATATTAAAAATTTTAGCTTATAGATCACCGCCTTCCTTGGTATGTTATACAAAAATATCAAGGATCTCAAGCGACATGAAGAAGGGAGACCGTTCAATCACAAGAACAGATGATTGTCTCTCGCTTTGCAACTTTGGCACCTTGGGTGATGGTGGCTTTCTGCCCATCCTTTGGAGAAGAATGTTCCCTGGCACAAAGAACAGCAACTTCACCTGATATATAAGTGAAATGTGCTGTGGTTCCCAGGACAGGTCAAAACAGTCTCCCTGCTCCATCCACTCAGAAGGACCGGCAGGGAGCATGGTTTTTGCCTACCCATCTCATACTATCCAAGCCTATATAGTGCATAATAATGTCCTCTTCAGTGAGTTTGGCAGGCTCTAGCAACAAGGGTAACCTGCAGCTTCTTACCTGAGTTGGTGTTGCTCTAGGATCCTAGCTGCAGGGGCCTTTGACCCTTTCCTACACTGTTGTCTCACTCTTCCAGAGACCTGTTTTCATGCTGCCTGCATTGTCAGCACCACTGAGATTTATGTCATACTTGCTGCCCTTCAGGACCCCATTCTGATTGGCTGCATTGAGTGGGAAGGAGCGCCTCTTAGTCTCTCTTTCTACGGGGGTGTTGGTCTGATGCTTAAGGTTGTCTCTGCTGGCACTTCTCCTCTGGCCTCGGCCAAAGTCTGCAGCCTGGGGACCACCACTGCCATCGCTCAAGTCAGACTGTGTCAGGGCCGACTCCAGGGTCAGAACTATCCCTTGGTTCCGGTTGTTCAGAGGGCTATTCCGGCTGCTTTGGTAACTCTCTGAATGACTGTTCTGAAGGCTCCCACTCTCACTAGTAGGATGCTCTGAGGAAGGTCCCCGCATTGACTTTAGGCGCTGATGCTTCCCTTCTCGGTACAGTTTAGTTCTGCTTTTATGATGCCTGGTGCGCCCATGGAGATTGTTCGTATACCTGGTTGGGGGGGTACTCTTACTGTTGGATGGCTCTGCATCCTCATAGCAGGCAGCTGTTACAGGGTTACTGTCTGTCTGGCCAAGGGCCACTTGCAAATTGTTGAGCTTGCAGGGCCCCGGAGCTGAAATTGTGCTGGTAGGGGAAGATGAAGACTTAATGGAGTGCGCTACTTCTGGGCTGCAGCCAATGAAGACCTGTGAGCCATCCTCAACACCCACTCCAGTGTGCCCATAAGCCTGCATAGGTAAAGCATTCCTGTAAGATGGGCAGCAGGTAAACCATGAACTTTGTACATCTCTGCGTCGGGCACAGTGGTAGATAAAGATGAAGAACCCTAATGCTCCAGCAGTGACTCCATAGAGGCAACTGAAGACAACCTTCAGGAGGAACCAGCGCTGAGATACTGCCATTGCTCCAAATGTCCACAGAGTGAGGTATAGGAAATGGGTGATGACAAGGGCCCAGAGCTGCACCCCTAGGGAATACACACCATCAACATCAGCAGTGTGGGGGCTGGAATTCAGTGTGACCGAAAGTGACCCTGAATCGGTCAACAGGTTGCTACTGCCTCCCAAGCGCTGCCGTGTTTCCAAGGGCTTGGGTGTTTCTTTGGGATCCTTAGCTTGGCACTGCAGACTGATTCCAGCACATAGGAAGTAAATCCAGGTGATGAGCAGAATGAAAGCTGCAGGCACATAGAACGCTCCAATGCTTGGTCGGCAAGCCAGCCAGCAGCTGGGTGGAGAGAGAAAAGGTTGGCAAATCCTTTTTCAAAGGATCAACACCAGACAGACAATCAAGCAGTAAACAATACCCTAATCAAAGAACTACCAGTTCAGACAGACAATCAAGCAGTAAACAGCCTAATCAAGGAACTACCAAGGAGAAAACAACTCCCCCACCAATACTCACAGGGCAAGCTACTGTATATAAACCCCACTCCCTTCTAGCACTGAAGATGTTACCTAGGTGGGTAATGAAATGTCTGCAACAAAATAATCAAGCTCAGAGAACCCCAAGGACTCCACAAGATTGGCAAAGTTTTGAATGGCTACAAAGCAGCAACTACTTTGCTCCTGCTCTTCAAGACAAACATACATTCTCTTGGTTACCTCAACTTTAAGGCAGACAAAGGGAGTCTGGGGTCTTTGAGGCAGACAAAAGGAGTCTACAGATGGCCTGTGCAGGAGGGGGAAATCTATTGGTGGCTCATAGCCAAAACAGTTCAACCAAATGTCTCTAATCAGATAACCTATTTCATAGAATGCCTGTTAGTGCACACCTTGTCCTTTCTGAGATGTGGTAAGATGGCGCCTGAAGGAAAGGATTAGACAGGATTTATAAGGGCAAGGAAGGGAGGCTTAGGAAGAACATCTTTAATCCCCAAGAGACCTTCAAAAACTTTGAAACAGCACTGGTGATTTTTTCCAGTTTTTGGGATCCATTTATGCAATTGGATGTATATGTGCAAGTAGATACAGTGGATTAGCAGCAAGCTGGATGGATTCGATTACAGCAGTAATGGGCACACTGTTGGAAGATCTGAAGGACAAAGTTGGGGACAGATCATCCTTGAGAAGGTCTATCTACAGTATATGGCTGTTAAGTATCATTACCAACTTGATGAACCATAATCAATCAATGTGCAAGTAGGGTCATAATCATGTACCTGCAAATTGGATGTTGCAGTTACTTACTATGAGTCCTGATCTCCATAATTGTCAATACGGACTGCCGCTGTAATCCCACAAATGATCAGGGGGATCCCACCAGCAATCAGGTAGAACCTGGAAAGAAAACCAGAAAATAATATCATGCAGAATTCATCCTATGAACATGGAAAACATTCCACAAGGTATTTTGTGGTGCAACGATAAAAAGGAATTAAGCCACCATTTCTGAGAGTAGAAAGAATAATTGGAGATACAAGAACCAAGTCCTAAACTGGATACAGTAATCATAGGTTAGGTTCATACAGCATGCTGATCTTGAATTAACAAATAACAGCTGTATTTACATAACCCTCCTTGCATTTTGCAAGGAAGTTAAATTGGTCCTGTTTCATTGTGGTTTTGGTATGAGCTGAGTGTGGAAACCATCACAGAAAATTGATTGTACTAATTTTGTTCTTGTTTTTGTATACTAATTGTATATTTTGTTCATGTAATTGCTAATTTTCTCTTGTTTTCTGCCCAGAATCTCAGGATCAGAACAACTTATAAATTTTGAGAAAGAAAGAAAAGAAATTTAAACCCACTGTTTAATTGTAAATTAAATTCACTGAATTGTAAATTCACTGTTACAGCCAGATTCAAAGAATCAAACAATGGTTAAGTTCCCACCAGACATAGTCACTGTCTACCTATGCCCATTTAAATGGGGCTTCTTTTGTAGATTAACTATGGCAAACCTCATCCACCCCCTGACCCCTGCAACCTTCAGGTCGCTCCCAACAAGTCCTATAATTCCTACTTCCTTGATACCGTAGCATTGGACGTGGGGCAGGCTGAGATGGTTCCCCTTCCTGCTGTTGGGGGGCTTTCCAGGTGGACGCCTTGTAGATCACTCGTGCCATTACTGCCATCCACAGTAGAGTAGACAAGGAAGAATAATGAAGAATGATACCAACCTGGGGAGGGGAAGGGATGTGGGAGAACAGACATATTGGAAGACAGTAAGAGTTGCTGTAACTCCCAGCACTTCATTTGTGGGATTGTCCATCCCCTACATGTCTGGTGAGAGATCAATGTTGTTCAAAGGGTGGGCAAATTCAAAGAACTTATCATGGGTTTTAGGCTTTCCTTAAAGTAGGCCCATTTACCTGATGGGTGTGGGAGTCTCAAAACACCTGGAGGGTCATCAACTTCCCAATTTTGCATTAATGGTAAAGTAACTAATGGCTGTGTGTGTGCGTGTGTGCGCACGTACATGCACTTAAATCAGTGTCCTCAGGTGCCTGGTAATGTTTCTTTTGTAACTTTGGGCTGATGCCTCAAGAAAATAATCCTGTTCAGAATGAGTCTAGTAATGGAAATGGTGGTTTGTAAATACTGCAGGGGTGGAACATCTGTCTATTTGTTCCTTACCAGGCAAACAGGTGGCAACATCTCCCCTGCATCTGGAGGTAGTTAGAAAGATGATCAAAGTGGTCTTGCATTAACATATTTACTGATAAATGGGATGCTAAAGCATACATATCAATTTTCAGAATTCCCAGGGGGCACATTTGATGTAATTGGGAATTCTGGGAGTTGCTGTCCACCCCATGTGGAAGATGCTAGATTGGGAAAAATGATGCAGAGGCTAGAATTTTTCCACATTGCAAAAGGAACACTGATGTGGTCTTGAGGCCATTTTTAGCAATTTCTCAGTGTTCCCTGTGTGTGAAGAGAACTTCTCAGTGATGTGCCATTTGACAAAACCTTCAAGCCAAATTGGTCAGGTCCTCTCCTCATACTCACTGCCTGGCATATGGCTGTGTAGTTGGTCAGGGTAATGCCACCTGCAAACACAGCTGATGTCATGGCGATGTGAAAGCAGAGATTTAGCAGCATGTGCCAGCACTTCTGTGCAATATGAATGGTGCTGAAAAAGAAATAGGAATAAGAAAGTTAAGGGATCACACAATAAAGCTTTGCAGATAAGAGGCCTATAGTCATGTAATGGCATCTCCACTTAAAAGATAAGGTGATGAGAGAGCCCAGGGTTTGACTCAGGTGGTGTGGTGGTGCTGTTATTCAAAGCACACAGAATTGGGCTACTGCTACCATTGAGAAAAACCTGGGACATGGTTTCTTCTGGAGATGTTTGGTGGCATGGTACTGTAGCTACCTGCTCAGCAATGGGGAGAAGAATTTCAAGAGGCCACAACCTTCAGCTCTAGAGATGGTTCACCTGTGGTTGATGATGTAGATGATGATGGTGGTAAACAGGCACAGGAGGAGGAGAGCTGTGCAACTGTAAATTACAGGATGTAGCACTTCAGCTGGACTCTGTGAGTCATGCGGGAAATTGGTCAGTTCCTGTATTTGAGAATACAGTTCATTAGTGCATAGTATGGGGGGGGAGGGGACAAAAATTAAGACAACCAGATGAAGCTTAACAGATTGGGGGGGGGCTTGCCGTTCAATCTTCTATAAAAATCATTCCATGTGCAGTTTAAAGGAGTTATATGGCCAATGTGGTATAGCCACTGAGTCTACTTTGTATGGTGGTTATTGTGGGGAAAAATGGGAGGAGAGAGTTGTGTGTACACCATCTTGAGGTTCTGAAGGAAAGAAAAAATATAAATCTAGTAAATAATATTACTGTAACTACATATTATTACAATAGCATATGGCAAGTCTTTATAAGTATCTGTGGGGTTGGAAGGTTGAAACAGGAATAGACAACTTGGCGTATTCGAAATAATTTGGACTATGGTTCTATTTAGCTCCAGCCAGTTTGGCCAGCAGCAAAAGAAAAAGGGAGCTCTGGTCTAGAATATCTGGAGGATATCAGATGATCTAACCTAGGTTGGGAATGAAGGAAGCTGTACACAACCTGGCATGTATGTGGAAAAGTGCATGGAAGATCTATAAGAAATGCCTACTGGACATAAGGGAAAGTCATATTTTTTGCCTTTTTGTAAGAGGATTGGGTAGAAATTTATGTGACATAAACAAGGTCTAAATAGGGATGGCATTAGGCTGAAGTATCATACTCCTGCCTACCATCAGCACAGCAGTGTTGCTGAGATGTTGGCAGCTCACAGTGGTGAAGTTGGGTTCCTGAAGGACCGGCTGGCAACCTTCTGCTCTCCAGCCACCGTAACCACCCAGCACGTCGAAGTCCCAGAAAGCCGGCGTGCGATCTGTGCCCTTGTCCAAATGTCGCAACGATATGATGACTGGCTCGGTGAGGTTGCTTACTCCACAGCCGTCTGGGGGAGGCAGAACCAGGGCTTTAGCAAAGCAGCTATGGACAATCCTCAGAATTCAAGTTATCTTCAATAGGTGCTTGTTTGCCCAGATCTGCTGTCTTAAAGGTGCCTGGCTGGGGCGGGAGATCCTCTGCTTTTTTTCAGGATCAGGACCCTTTCCTTGCACCCCAAGAGTTGCTTAGGTAGATCCCACAGAGCTACTGCTCAGACTAGGGAAGGCAAATGAAGTTTCATTCTTCTGATTAAAAACAACAACAATGTAAAGCACCACCCTTTAGCACCATCTTTATTTCCAAGGATGTCACACACAGGACACAGAGCATTTTTAAAAATAAAAATGGGGGCGCTTATGGGTTCTTCTTTAGGAACCGTGTCTAAGAAAGGCACACAGGGATGGAAGAGAGCATTCTAAGGGATTAAAGAGCAAGTGAGAACATCTCCACCAGTTGCCCTTGGTAGACAAGAATTTCCAGACTGGCCCCACTAACTCTGGGAGCTGCTTTGTTCCCGGGCAAACCATCCCACAGCAGCTGTCTTGTGAGCATCTCCATGCCATGGCCCCAAGATTCCCCATGGACCCACCAGCCACAAAGTATGGTCTAGAATATCTGGAGGATATTGCAGTCGGCTGGGGCCTCTCCTGCCCTTCCCTGCCATAGCAACTGGGCTCTTACGTGTGCCTGCGTAGATCACTGGGGTGGCCACGCTGCGTCGCTTGCCATCATCGGCGAGGTGGGAAGAGTTTCCAGTGCTGCAGAAGAGCTTGCCGTTGCGAAACACCAGGAACTGAAGCTTACACTTGACGGGCATGGGCCGGTGGGGAACTGGTGGGGAGAAGAGGCCCAGAGGCAGCTGAATGGAAGCCAGGGCAATGCTGTTCTAATGAGAAAAGGAACAAAGAGGCTAAAGAGGGGGCCCAGCCAGTCCTCCCCTCCAAAATGGTCTGAATACACAAACAAGGTACTGACACACCCAGGCAAAATGGACAAGGACTGTTTCAAAAACAGACCGGTGCCATTCCTCTTGCTTGGTTAGGAAATACAACTTTGCTAGCTGTCGTTGCAATATTAATAACATCTCAGTTGTTGGTTAATGTTTTCTAGGCTGCTCTGGTTCTTGTGCCTTCCATTCCAATAGGAGCAACCTAGCAATATATGACGCTTGCCAAAATGGAAAAGCTGCATATGCAGAAATGAAATTAGGTTCCCCTGCCATTTCCTCAATGTAAACCACACCACTGCCAGCTGCTATGCCAGAGATAAGAAGGAGGGGAAGAGATGATGGTTAGCAATTGGAAAGGGAAGAGGGATTTATGAGAAATGGCAAGAGGAGGCAGATTTAATCTTGTCCTTTAAAACTTCACCTAAATGCCCCATGCCCCAGTACCTATTTTGAACCTAATCATGGATCTTACAAATTAGGTTTTGTCTGAAAAAGAGAGAATTCTCTTATATCCAATTATTCTCACATATCTGCTCTGCCTACTGCATCCTATTACACTGGTCCACCAGGAACCTTTCTTCCCCATCCCATCTCACCTTAATATGGAAACTGGCCAAGGAGATATTTGGCCGACCTGTAGCACAACGGAACTTCAGCTGCTGGTCTGCCAAGGACTCAGAGTACCGTTCCTGTCGCGGAGAACGGCTACCGAGTGTCTCACGCTTCTGGAAAGCCGTGCAGCTCATGCCCAGATAACTTTCTGGCATGATAAGGTAGGCTTCAAAGGCAATGTTCCTGGAGTTCTGCATAAACAAAGTCAAGAGCTTTGTGAAGCCAAGCAAACCTCCTAGATCCAGGCCATCACGTGTGGGTCACCTATGCTTGATCAACCATTAGCTTTTTGTCCTAATCTGAAGCCTCTAGCTCTTTAAACCTGACTGCTATCCATGTTCCTGGACAGATGCCATGGCAATTTTGTGTGATGTCCTCCCCATATTTGCTGCCCTGGTCATGGGATTTTCTGATAGAAGCAGCCACATGAAGTGCTCTACCTCTTTAAGTTCTTTCTAATAGCTTTGAGTTATGGTTATGTAGTTACATATGCTCCTCTGAGGTACTATGGAAAGTTTAAAATGATAGGAGCTTCCAGGAACTGGACAAGGAACTGAGAGGGAGTGGAGGCAATCATCAGCATGGAGGGCACTGGCAGGATACTTGAGTCTTGGCAGCTGTCCAAGAATACAATCTGCCCCTTGTATTCCTCAGTGCCAATGCAAAATCCTTCCCACAACATAATTCTTCTCCCATTTCACCTGTTTTTTTTTCATTTTGGATTCCCAGTTCCTTTCCCCCAAAAAACTTGTATCTGTAATTGGCATTTTTGACTAATAGTACCCAACACCTAAGCTTCAAGCTTAGCCTCTTACTCTGCAATCCATCCCAGTTCACCATCCCAGGAGAGCTTGGATCCTTACCACAGCCATATGCTGAGAGTTGGTGCTGACAGCGTAAGTGGCAATCTTCTCCAGGGAGTGCACTATGCTGGTACAAGCTTTGTCTTCGATCTGAGCCATCCACAGAACATGGTCATCTACCAGCATCATGTTACTTGCCATCTCCACAATGACGTCTGTGAGCTGGGTGAAAGCAGATGATTTTGGATATAAGCAAGTGGCTGAACATTTCACTCCATACCAAAGATGTGCTTAATACAAGCTGTCTTGTTAGGATTAGTGAAAGATTCTAAGATCAGATGATGGTCACACACTGCCCATCCCTACTTTAGATTTTCTGTATGTTGAACATATTCAGCAAAAAGTAGAATGTGGACCCTTCTCCTTTTCTTTCCTCCCCATCATGAATGTGGGAAAATAAGCACATCGGAGTTGGGTCCAAAGGTGATGCACTTACCTGTTTGATTTGGTCTACATAACCTGTAAACTTTTCAATCATCTGAGACACATAGATGACATCCATCATATCTGAGAAATTTGCAGCTTCAGCTGTGTAGACCCGCAACTGGTGGGCTAGGGTTAGTGCATTAGAGGCATTGATGGGCATCTGTCAGCAGATAAAAGGGGATAAAAGTCAAAGCAAGCTAAGCACCCCCCACAAATATCCAACAATGCTTAATTTATAAAATGGGGAGATATCTGGCTTAAAGCCTGCTTAGCTGTTGTGTCAAATTTTCTGCCAGTTCTCCTAATCTCAGTGAAACAAATTATAAAAGAAAATAGCCACCAATTGTGAGAGAACTGGTGGGATCTGCCAATGCAGATGCCATCCTCTGGGTGTTCAAGGGATGTAATCAGTGGAGTGACGATGAAGAGCAGGCCAGCCCAGGCAACTCTGGTTGGCCATGACTCAGAGGGCTGCAAGAAGAGGGCTCATGCATCCTGTGATCTCATGTGGACCACCCCTGTTATAGATGGATGGACAAACGGGAGGAATGGAATCTGTTGGGGTTAATCATTCTTGGTTCAAAAGGTTTGTACTGAATGGTGGAAAATTGGGGAAGAGGCATACCAAAAATAGTACATTGGGGAAAGCTGGATTTTACAAAAAAGTGTGCTTTATGAAAAGTTGCATAAGAAACATATCCATGGGCTAATTGTATAAAATGTAGCATATTAGGGAAAGTTGTACAAAAAATTACTAGGGGAAGGGGTGGATTACAAGGTTTAAATGAGAAGGCTTAAACAATAAACTACGTATATGGAAAAATATGTACAAATGTCTCTTAATATTCATGCTAAAAGTGTAAAAAAATCATGGGAAGGAGTAAGCCAATGTATGCTAGGGTGACACAGACCAGATTTCTATGGATCTCTAAATCTCAGGTATGTTAAGGGCAAATTCTCATTATAAATAGCAAGGGCTGAAAAGAGCTTTCCATGTGCTTCAAAACGTTCACTTTGTCACTTTTCTGGATCACTTGAGCCACCCCAGAAAACGATCTCCTCCTTGGAAAGAACCAAACAAATCTTGGCTCAAATGGACACGGCTTGCGAGCATTTCTTGCCGCACAGCCTGAATCGTTCTGCCTCGAAGCTGTGAAATGCTCAAGGACAACCAGATGGGAACAGGGAGGAACGAGCCCTTATCCCCCTACTCACCAGCACAAAGGTGTAGAGTACACGGGTGATATCATTGGTGTACAAGCAGTGTGAATAATCCCCTTCTTCCCAGTGGCCTGTGCGGTCACAGTGCCTCCATGCCTGCTTTTCGTGGCTAGAGCCCGTGTTCCCAGAAGTGAAGGGATACTGGAGGCATGATTGATAAGCAGTGATGCCAGCCAAGGTGCGTGGCCACCTAGCATCAAAGAGGAGAAGAGCCATGAAAACCCACTTATATCCATCTTCCCTCTTTGAAATCAAATGCTGATGTTAGAAAATGGCTTATGGAATCAACAGAGGGAAAATTAAGGAATTATGGAGGGTGGATGTTAAGGATGCAGGTCCCCACACTACACAATGGCACAAGAGGGCTGGAAAGGCAGGGAATAAGATCGGGGCTTCAGGTCTATAGATTATGAGGTTCCACCATGTGGAAAGATACTCTACTGCTTCAGCACAGGGCTGGGAACAGAGGAAGATGTCCAATGCCAATTATTTTACAGAGTAAATTATTTGCCTTCTGGAATGCTCTCCTTGGCTCAGCTGCTTCCACATCTGGATCACAGAATTCTGAGGCCCCTTCCCTCCCATGCCAGCAGCAACAGCTGGATGAATTGAGCAAAGGCAAATGGATATCGCAGATATTCCCACACCTTGGATGTCACCTGCCAAAGCACGTTTCTTCTGTTGTCCCTGCTTACAGCTCAAACAAGTTTTACATTTGGTATGGAAAGGAAGACGTTAGCACTAATGGGCAAAGCATCACATCAAATGAAAAGCAGATCGCTAGTTCTCTCCCTCCATCCCCCAAGAATAATCCTTCCTCCAGCATCAAAAGAAAAATAGTATTTGAATAAATTGCTCAGCAGTTTACATATCTAATGATGTCATTGAAGGACAAGCTAGCACAAATCAGACACACAATTCCTTAACTGTTTGGAAACCAACAGCTGGGAGGGGAGTGTAGTATTGAAGCATTGTTGCTGATTGACGTAGCAGGGAGGTTTTGTTTCTTTCCCCCATAATATGTTCATAATGAACGTCTCTCAAGAAAGCTGAAGTCTCCCATTCTGCAATGGGGCAAGAAGCAGATTTGGAGGGGCAGGGAGAACATTTTCATTTGGAAGCACAGAGTAGGGAGCTGTGGTTTTTCTTTTACAACATAGGTCCCCAAAAGCCACAGATTGCATGGCAGTAGCCCAATGATGCTAGCAACGGTGGATCAAAATGTTCAACCTTCTCAATGGGACTTTTTGGCCTACAGGGGTTCAATCAAAAGGTTTGCTAAGGCTCTCAGAGGCTTAACACCCCTCTCTTGTTTCCCTCCCCCCAAGCAAAAAACAACAACAGAGCTCTGGAGCTGCAAAAAAGAAAAGGGGAGAGATCTGAAGATGTCATTCTTCCACCATTGTATGGAATCCTTGCCTCCCTTCCCTTAGTAAAAAATTAAATTAAATTTTAAAACGCCAGAAGATGATTCCAAATCATCTCTTCACTCATCTGGCATTCAGTCAGGTTCCCACCAGGGATTTCCTGAAAAGGAGGAATCTTGCAAAACAGCTCTTGCTCGCAACAGGCCAGGCCTTTGGTACCAATTGGGATACCCAAGAGGGCTCCAGATGGGGAAGATCTTCCACTCTCTGCTGGTCTTCTGTGGCTGCTTTTCCTAGGTTTAATCCCAGGCTCATTCCTGCTCATGCAGGCTCGGGGTGGAAGGAAGGGGAGGGGGTTAGAGGACAGGCCCGCTGTTAATTTAAGCCACATTGACTGCACAGTAATTTATATTCCATCAAGACCCCGCCAAGGTTACAGCCGACTCCATGAGCCTTTTTTCTCGTGCCAGAAAAATTCCAACACCTCCTGTTTCTGGAGCCTGTCTGCACTGCCAGAGAGGGCCTCTCAGATGGCCTCCCTTGCAACAGATGCTTAATCATTCCCAGGCCTCAATTGCCAGCGGTCCCAAATCCCTCACTGACTTTGCCTTCCCCGGGGGCGGGGGTGGGGGGGGGCTCTGCAGCAATAGGATTCAGACTTCCCAACAGCAGCTGCTCCTCCAGCCCAACCCTTGTCCAGCAGGGTAGCTCCTTCTAGGGTGAAAGGCAGCAGGAGCTAAAATGAAGCTGCATCGCCCTCCCACCTCTCCGTGAAAGAGCGATGGGGTCTTTCCTACGACTGCAAGAGAGGCTCTGCTCCTCTTGGATTTGGCTTCCTCAGGGAAAGCCAGCTTAGGCTCTTGAAGAAAGATGCTGCTGAAGAGGTGCTCCTCCTTATCCCAGCCCTTCCCTGTAATTCTATGGCCAAGGCGCAAGAGGGCAGAGATGGGCAAAGAGAAGAAGATCCACTGAGTTTATGCAAGCAATTCCTGCTGGAAAAAGGGTGCTGTGAGTAGGCTTGTGTAGGCTGAGGTTGCTCTGCCTTCATGAGGTGCTTCAGCTCATGCAGAGATGCTCTTCTACCTCGATCAGCTGCTCTGCCAGTTAAAAACACTTCATGGCCGTGCTTTGAAGATGTGCCTCTTGGAACCAATTGCCCCTTTCAAATATTTGCACAGTCCCAGACTTAACCCCTTGCACACGAAAGAGTGGAAACGCTAACGTTGGCCTCTAGGACCCCACCATTTTTTTTTTTTAAGTTTATAGCCATCACTGTTTTCAGTGACGCTCTCCATGCGTGTAATTCGTGCTGCAAACACACAAGCCAAAACTCTGTAGTGTTTGTACGGCTCTTCATCCCATCTCCTCCTCACTGCTCATTTTCCATGGGCTGCAACGAATTAGGAAAATTTGGGTTTGCCAGACTCAGATTTACTGGCTGCTCCCCAAATATTCAGCTTCAGTTTTTGTTTCTTGGCCACAGCAGTTCCTCACACTCTTGTTTCCCAGACCTTGCGTCTTTCCCTCATTTATCTGTTATGCAAGTCACCATTTATTTCAAATGTCTACCCTACCTTTCTTGAAAAATGATTCTCCACCAACTGAAGACTTAAAGGGAACAGGGCAAAACGAAACCACAGCACGTTAAGACAGCTTTTCCTCACATCAGCCTGTACTAGTTGAGTAGAATTCTGGAACATGAACCCAACCACAGTCATAGGAAGCCAGTTCCTACTTTGTCATTTCTGCTCCTGATAACAGCGCCTGCCACACTTTGGCCCCTACCTGAAGTCTCCACGGTTGTTGGTAACCCGCTCAGGTGGGCAGTACGAGGCCGATGTCTCCAGCACAACAATCTCCACCTTCTTGCTAACGTTGCCCTGGGCAGTGGAGATGGTGCACTCCCATTCTCCACTAGCTGAGACATGGATGTTGGACAAGATGAGCTCACTGCAAACAGAGAGTGCTTTTAGAAGACGTGGGCTGGATGGTCAATCAAGCCCTTGAACGGAGGACTAGCCCAACCCATCTTTCCTCTCAGCAGAGCACATTCTTTACACACAGGATTAGGGATGTGCAGTCGCTGGGATCTGAAGCAGGGGCTTTGGGGCAGGTGTGGGCATGCCCGCTGCACCCATCCGTGCCTCCTGAAGGAGGTCCTGCCTTCTCCTGGGCTCGCATGGAGCCACATAATTCCAGCTATATACGCATTTGATTTAGAAGGCGCCAACAACGTCATCATACCAAGTTGTTGATTTCCTGGAACTGGATGATTACCGTGTGTGTGCAGGAAAAGGCATGGTTTCTTTAAGGAGGTGAGGAGAGCTATAGGGAGCATGTTTCCACCTCTTCCAAAAGAGCTTTTCTGTTCCTGATCCAAACTGCTGTGCGTCCCAATAGGAAAGAGTTCAATCCAGAACAGATTTATTAGCTTTCAAGTAATGTGGCTATGTAATTTCATACAGGTGGCCCAAACCTACAGATATATCCTTTGTAATGGCTTCTGGATTTTTTTTAAAAAATGGGGGGAGCGCATATTTATCGGGTTGTGGGGAGTGGCCAGAGAGAATTCCAAAATGAAGCAGTGAACGGAAATGCACTAAGTTATTATTTAGTTAATAGATTTATTTACTGCCCTAACATATATGTTCAAAAATAAAGGAACAGTGGATTTAAATATCTGCAAATGCCTGGAAGAATAAACGTATCTTTTCCAGGTTCTGAAAAGATAGCAATGTTGGCACTGGGCAAGTTTTCCTGGGTGGAAGTCCAGGAACTGGAAGCCACCGCTAAGAAGGCAGCCAGCAGTCTTCCTTCTGCTTGGAATCAAGCCAAGCCTGACTACAAAATGAACTAAATGGTTACATGTCCATCCCTGCTGCCTGAAGTCATTGCTTATATGTGAATTGATAGGACATTGTTTTTAAACCTTAGTTCCTGCTGGCATTAGTCAACATCAACTTGTCCAATGGCCATGCTGGCGGACATCAAGCTGCCCAATGGCCATGCTTTGCTAGACCAACAACTGGAAACAACTGGGAGAGAACTCTTCCCTCTCTGATCCACTCAGCTCACACCCTAGTACCTTGTGATTAAAGTGCAATCATGAACGAGGCTGTCCTCTAAGATGATGCCACTAGGTTCATCTTCTTGCACCAATGCGCGGTTGTGGTACCAGAGGATGTGTGTGCTGTTGTCCAGGTAGGTGGCTGTACATTGGAAAGGGAGTCGGTCTCCTTGGAAGACAACTTGCCTCAGGGAGGGGATTAGCTGATGAGTGTGCAGCTCTGGGGACCCTTCTGTGGGAAAAAGAGAGACCTGACTTAGATTTTAGAAGGGACAGAAGCAAGCCCAAATGAGTTGAATTCTGGACCTTGTCACAGAAAGATTCCAATCAACAGGTCCATTCGGTCAGCAGTCAAGGCCAGTTATGCTCATCCCTTCAAAGAAAAGAAATAAATACATCCAGAAGGACATACCCAGTATGCTTGTCTATATGTCTAACTGGAATTGTTCCATTAGCAAATGTTCATATCATTAGGTTGAGTTCTTTTTGAAAAGAAGAATGGTTGCTAAATTCTGCATGCAGTCATAATGAAACTGCAGAATGTGTACAGACTGGCCCAAGGACCAGATGCTTCTACAGCCAGCCGTCTGCTTTTCTGCTACACTAGCATTATTACATGTCTGCTGAACATTTTGCAAGACATTTGGTGATTGTACTTTAGAGCAATGCCCATTTGGATAAGATTCTGCTGCTTCTAACACCTGCCAGCAAGGGAAAACTTGTTTCCATCACGAATGGTGAAGTTGTTCCAGCTACTCAGACTACACTGTTGGAAAGACAATTGTTGAAGAGCCATACTTAAGAACTCCATCAACTGAGAGAAGGTGAATGCAGAACATTTTCCCTGCAAGCACCCCAGAGTAATCATGTTGCCTTGCTTGACATGGGAGTTGAGGTGAGGGTTTGGTAAGCTGCTCTGAAGTCCTCTTGGGATCGCAAAATGAAATAGACCTGCTTTACATGTTGAGCTATGATAGTTCAGTAATCAAAACTGGAACGTTGAGGGGATTATCAGTTGCAGAGGTTTGCAGCTGACCCACTCCTTCCCTTCATGGATTATCCATGCTAAGTGGTAATAGAATGCCAAGCATCTGTTGGATGAAGGATGGAGTAGAAGATGGAAGGAATGAAATGGAGTATCCTAGAAAAAGTACCACTGGACTACTGAACATGGGGACCGTTTTGTTGCAAATCTCCCTTGCACACCACTCAGACTCACTCAGGAAGAGGCCTCACCACAGCGCAGCTGGCTCTCTCTGATGTTTTGCAGTGGCTTCCCATGTAGGCTGCTGGGGTAGACACACACCGTCTTATCAGATATCTGGACAGAACGGCTTTTGAACCAGACTGGGACCCAGCGCACATGGCAGTCACAGGTCAGGTATTCAGTGGCAAAGTCACTGGAGAAGGAGAGAGGTGCAAAGCGAGGAGTAAGTGCAGGTGAGGAAGACTCATGCAGGAAAGAGCAGGAAGAGATGCCCGTCCCCCTGGACACCAATAAACATATCTGGAAAGGTCTAGCATCTTGAGGTAGCACAGTTAACACAGAGGAGTGCTGTCCACAGTTGGGTGGTGGCTTGGTTGCTCAGATTTCTAGTCTATGCTGTCCAGGGGGCTTTGAAGGGGAGAGAATGCTACTTCTGACAGTGTGCTGAGCAAGGCTTTGCGTGCAGAAAGTCCCAGATGCCTTTCTAATTTCAAACCTGGGATGGGGGTGAAACACAGCTATTTATGATGCAGACTATCTGTGAATATATATTTTTTTCTTTCAAAGTTCCAGATTGCTTGTTTTACATCTATTTTGGGGCTGCTAATTTGATTGGGGAAGCAGCACTAAGAGAGAGGATATTAAGGTTACTCAGAGTGTCATTTCCCTAATCATTCCCTCTCTCTCTCTCTCTCTCTCACACACACACACACAGAGTAGGGGGAAGTTATTTATTTGGCATGGGGGATAGCCACTTACAATATTGTCTTTTCTTCTACCAGATCTTCCAGCAGTTTGTCTACATGTTTTTTTTTTTAAATTAGAGAAACATAATGACAGAAGGGGTAACCCTTACCCCCCTTTGGTTACTAACTCCTGGATCAAAATAAGCAATCCCATACGAAAAATACATTAAAAAGTTACAAAACTGATCCCCTATCTTGTAGTTTGCTTAGACCTTCAGAATCCTGAAAATTCAGCTTGAATGCAGTTCCGAATCCCTGACCGCTGCTGCCTGTCATGTTAAAATTCCCTGTACAGCACGATGTACAATACAGAACTATTTCACAAGATATTCTAGGGGACAATAACTGTCTTTTTTTGGTAGTCCTGATTTTAGGAGCTACCCTAACATGGAATGCCCTAACATAGCTCTCCCCAGTTAGACCTCTTCTGGGGAACTATGGCCCCAACACTTCTGAAGTCCTACTCAACATGGTAGTGTTTAAAGTATTAAATTTGAAAGAAACTGAGTCTATGAAGATTTAAACACGCCTGCCTGTACCTGTCCAATATAGCCCAGCCTTTTCCAATCAGTTATCCTCCACATGTTTGTGACTGTAACTCCCATAAAGCTGCATGGACCATGAAGTTGAGCTTTAGTTCAAAACATAGAAGGCCCCAGGTTATAGATGAGACTGGACTGGATGGACAATGGTCTAATTTGTTGCAGACCGTATAGGAAAATGGATCCACTCATACTGTAAGGGAGTTTATTCAAGGTGACAAAAGAAAGCTTATGCTGGCCATGCCCCACCAACCCCAGCATTAAGCGCTTTAAGAACTGAATTGCTTCCTCCCTTCTATGATCAACCAAACATACAATACTTACAGAACTTTCAGAGACAGCAACTCATCAAAGACTCCACTCTGGAGGGTGGAGAAGATATTTCCTGATATATTCCTGTCAAAGAGGTGATAACAAAATAAGATAAAACTTACGGGATCAGACCAAGAGGCCTACCTAAGGTGAGGTTCATAGTGGCAAGAGAGCTGCTTCAGGGAAAAGTCTTGGCAGGGCTTATCCTCTTTGCAACTGGTACTTAGAGACACCCTGCCTCTGAATATCAGGGCTCTACAGGAACCATCACAGCAAATGATGGTATAGCTTTAAAATAATTAAAGTCAGTTGCCCTCATTTCATCTTTTGGCTATGGATTCCATAAATTAACTGCTGAACAAACAACTGCTGAACAAAGGAATGCAAAAGGGGGTTCAATGTATTTTGGGGGGAAAGCACAGTAGCTACAGCAGAAGAAGCATAAAAATCCTTCTTCTCTTTTATTGGTAAGCATAAAAATGTCTGATTCCTGCTGCTGCTGCTGCTGCTGTTACCGGCTGGAGTCCTCTCCTACAGGATCAATCAGGAGCTTGCAAAGAAGAGCAATAAGACCATCTGCTTAAGGGTGAGAGTTTCTATCTGAGCCTCCCTAGGCTGCCCATTTCCATGACAGCTGGATATAATACAAAACAGAATTACTGCATGTGATGCCTGAGCTCTCTCGTCTTCTTGTTCCCTTCCCATCCCTTGTCCCTTCTGTACCATTTCGTCCTCGATTAGGAAGCCTGAAGGCAGGGACAATCTGTCTTTTATTGTTCTGTAAGCCCCTCTAGGAACTTTTCACAGAAAGTATCAGGATATAAATGCTAAAATAAATTACTATAAAATAAACAAGAGACCAAATCTTTTGGATCAGACCAAAGAGCGATCTCATCCAGCACCTTCCTGTCCTCTCCAATTGCCAGCCAGATATCTAAGAAAACCCCAGAAGCCCAGGACAGATGTGAGAGCAATAACCTTCTTTCTACTGTTCTCCCCAACAACCAACTGCTTTTATCCTAAGGATATATCACCACCATGACTAATAGCTATAGATAGCTAAGTCTAAGAATTTGTCTAAAGAACATAGATAAGTAGAATTAGCCAACGTTTATTGAATGTGCTTTTTTATTGAAAGACATAGTGGGACTACAGTTGTTGGTATGCAGTTCATAAATCTATAGATCCTAATCTAAAGTACCTCCCCCCTCCCCCCCTACCCAGTTTCCTCTTTCAAATTTCAGGATCCTCTGACAAAATTCAGTTGAAAAGGGATAATGAAAGAAGAGCAAAAACATCAGGTTTTGGCATCGGTGCTCAGCAACATTCTTTGACGCAGTTTTCCCCAACCTGAACAGTCTTCAGATATGTGGACTTCAGCTCTCAGAACTGTCAGCATTGGCCATGGTAACTGGGAATTCTGGAAGCTGAAGTTCACACCTTTGGAGAGAACCCAGATTTTGGAAGATTGATCTGAGAAGTGAAGATTCCTGACACCAGCGGATGTACAGAGGCTCAAAGTCCACCATACCTTCACCACTGCCATCAAATACTCACAGACGGATAAGGCTGAACAGTCCCTGGAAGAGGCCGATGTTGAGGCAGCCAATGCGGTTGTTGGAGAGATCCCTGTAGAACAATGAGAAAAGGTGAGAGCCATGGATAGACCGGGAACAGCCATGGATATTAAGGGTATACTAGATTTCTCTTCGTGGGACATTCCAGTCTTGACACAGGATAGTCTGACTTGGGCTGAAACACTTTGTACATCTTTAATGTACACTGAGCCCACCTAAGTGTCAGCATCTAGTTCTTGGTTAATCTCAAAAAGCTAAGCAGAATCAGACCTGATCAGCATTTAGACGGGAGACCACTAGAAATGCTGAGATTATAGGCTAGACTGAAAAGTAACAACAATCCCCAAAGACAAAAATGGCAAACCATTTTTGCATTGTTGCCCAAACAACTGTATGGACATATCCATGAAATCCCCAGAACCTTTTTTAAAAAAAGAAAAAAAATGGCCACTTAAAGGAGTGCAACTGGCTTAGAGGACCAGTGGAGAACTAAGGGATAGATTTTATTTTTTTTTCAAGGATGCTTTGCATTTCCTTTTGGAAAAATAAATACCCGGCCCAGAAGATGGTGGCCACATGAATCTTTGTTGAAATTATCAAGAAACTGACACATACAGTAAACAGTTAGACATTATGAGTTATGGGCAGGTTACAGATTACTTAAAGCTATTTGAAACAGCCCTGGGCTCTGAGGTTTAGCCATGAGGAAAAAAAAGATGGGATTCATGTGTAAGTGTGAAAGGTAGCCTGCAGAGTAAAGAATTAAAAGCAGGAAATGGGCTGAAATAGGCCAGTTGGGCTGTTCTGGAGAAGCTGAGGCTGTTACTTACAAGCGTTTCAGGTCCTTGAGGCCCAGAAAAGCTCCAGGCTGGATTGTGCTAATCAAATTGTTCTTTAGGTCTCTGGAAAATAAGAAAAAAACAAAAAAACATAAAAAGTTGCAGTAAGGAATAGGTGAATTTTGTTCTTGATGGATCCTTGAGGATAAGGGTTAAAAACTTTCTTAAGGTTACTACTCTTTCTTTTTACTTTTTTAATACATGGATAAACATATAAAGTTCCACATTTTTCCTCTTCGTATATCCCTCATTCATTTACCTCCTTCCTATTTATTTACACACATGCTTCTGAGAATATTTTATCAAATGTGAACATACATAATTAACTTTTAAAAGAAGGTAAGAAATGGGGTATTTTTTTTTTAAATTCATAAACCTGAGTTACATCTTAACTCCCAGCATTTGATATATCTTTTGTTTAATTCTACATGTATAGTAGAATTCAAGCACTTTCAAATTATTCCAAATTCCTTTGCCTCATCCATATGTGAGCTGTTTCTCAGTTTTTCACTGATATATTTAACTTATTTAGTAATGGAAGTTTACAACCCCACCCCTTTCTTTCAGGGAGGCAGGAATCAATTTAGCTTTTTGGGAAACCAAATGCTCTTCTTTCTGGTGCTTGACACACATCTGCCATTAAAAAAAAACCCTGAAAACTTACTTGAAATGAGGACTTCTCCTCCCCACTCCACCCCTGCCAAATTATTTACTTTCAAAATGAGAGGGATGCCTGCGATTTGCTGACAAATTGGTAATGGAAGCAGATTTTTTTCAGTCCTTTTTTTCCAAGATGGAGAAAGGAAACAATAAGAAAAGTCCTGCTGGATTTTATTCAGACTAAATCAAGTTTCCCCAACTGCATTCCCTCCAGAAGGGTTTCAACAACCATAATTCCATGGCCAGCATGGCCACTGCTGAAAATTCTAGGAGATGAAGTCCAACCATCTGAAAGTTCTCCAGATTTGGAACCACTGGACTAAATTAATTCAGGATCTGTTTTCCCTCTCCCAGTTGCCAGTAAGTTGACTTTACAAAGACCAGAAGCAACATATATTGGCCCAAACATCCTCTGACTTGTGTTTTCCAGAAATGCACTCATACAAGCAGGGCAACTTGAAGGCAACGTATTATCACGTGCTTGGTAGAGACTTCTATCACTGTCCTCCAGGGAATGGTAAAATCCTTTTTTAAAGTTGCTAAGTCAACAGCTCATCACCACAACTGGTGACAGAAAATAAAAGGCTTGCGCGTGTGCATACACACATACACAAATCAGGCTCTATATCCATGGGTTGTAATTTGGAGGCTATGGACCACCCATAGCCCCCAAACCCTTGTTTTTGCTCCCTGGACCTCTATGATTGCACTATTGAAATTCAATAACAAGTTGCCAAATACATTGGCACAACTTTTTTGCTTGTTTTTAAATAAGCAACCAGGCAAGTCTTATGCTTTCTGCTAGGTTTAATGTCATGGAAGATTGATTTTATACATGGTAACTGCAGCAAGACTATTATAAGCACAACAGTAGAGGAATACTGAAATTCCCACAATGGAGGAATGGGTTGTGAAGAGGTCAGAATTGTCAGAAATGGCAAAACTGACCTGCTGGGTCAGGGACAAAACAATTAATAACTTTTTTAAAGACTGGAAACCTTTTATAGACTTTTTGCTGAAAATAGAGAAAAGCGAAGTGATGATTTGTGGATCTGATGACTGAAAAAGGACTAAACAAAGGGCTTAAGGGATTTTTGTATTATTAAGAAGGGAGGTTGGATAATAAGTTCGCTAATCTCTATTGCAAAGAACGTTGGAGGTCACTTGTTTTGCTGACTTTTGTTCTCTTAGTTATTCTTTTTCTTCCTAATTTTCTTTTTCCTTTTTGTTTTCTACGTTTGTTTTCTTCTCTTTATTTCTTATTCTTTCTTCTCTTTGTTTCTTTTAGATTTGTCGTTTATTGCTTGAAAAAATCCTTAATAAAAAATTATATATGTAAAAAAAGAAAAAAAATCCCTTCTTGCCCACTTTGGGTAGCATCACAGGAAGATGAAATGTTGCACAAGAGTACAAGGTATTTACTTATCTTTTGGATAAGTCCAACTAATCCCTAGGATGTTCTTCCTCAGAGAACAAACATCCGCATTGCTTTGAAGCACATCTCCTGAAGATAGGTTTCTCTTAGCCGTTGTCCCATAGAGTCCAAAGGCCCCCACTATCACTAACTTCACATCAAAGAAGGTTTTATAGCTGTAAGAAGGTTTGTTATTCTTCTGTCATTCATTAAGAATCCCTATCAGGACTCTCCCTTCCCTTGTAATTTTAACTTCTTCTCACTCTCAGCTTATGCTAGACACTAAGAAAACAACAGTGCGCGCACTCACACAAACTAGCCCACCCATATATTCATGACTTCTGGCCAAAAAGACTAGGACAGCAGTAAAATCCTCCGCTCCACAGAAAAAGAAAGCCGCTGTTTCCATGTCCTAGCTTTGTTCGCTTTTGTTCCGTAAAATCTTCCTAAACGCTCAGTACTCAAATGGTATCAAATCTAGGAGAGCAGGCTAAAATGAAGCTGAACGATGAGAGATTCAGGACAAAGAAAATTAAGGTTTTTCCTACAGCACAGAGGCCCCTTCTAGGATCAGGGAAAATGCCAAATTGAAATTGATGCTGCTTCCCTAGCCCTGTGATACCACAGCGCTTCTGTGTCATTTGCAATGGTAAGCCGATGAACTGTCATTCCATTCTCCTGCCAGAGGAAATGGCGTGAAGCCAATTTTGCTGTGTTTCCTTTGGAGATATATGCAGCAATGTCTTCCCATTGGTGGGAATTGCACTTTCCTTCTGCACCCATGGTACTGTGATACGTCTCCCATCCTCCCTACCTGCTTTAAAGTATAGCTTTCTCGCTCTCCCCACCTAATGGATGGGTGCTGTTGTTTTAGCTATTTTTCCTTGCTGGAGAAAGCAGACATGGTAAGGCATGAACAAGGACGGGGTAGAGTAGGAGCTGGGTGGGGGGTCTTGCACACAAACACACTGGCTAGCTAGGGGCCATCTGGAACAAAGCTATTAGATTGAATATTCGGGGCAAGGCTGAAGATTTCATGGAACACCCACAGTAAACATATGGAAGCCACTTCCACAGGATACAGGGCTCCTCAGCAACTTGGAAGGCTTGAAAAAGCATGTCAACAAATTCCTGGAATATAACATTACCCAATGTTCTCCAAATTGCATCTTGGGAGGGAGATTCCAGAAAATCCCATGCAGTGAATGCCCTTGTCATTGTAAGTCAGGAACCATTACTTTCAGCCTTGTCAAGATCTACAACACAAATTTATGACACCTTCCTTAATCCCATACCCAGGCCATGTTGACTCTTTTTATCTCAATGATCTTTTAGCTGACCAGAATGACACATTATAAGAAAGTCATCAAGCTCTGTTTAATAACCAGCAAGATTTGACAAGACCTCACTAGAAACACTTTTGGTTTGATTAAACATGCTCCAAGTTTAATAATAACAATAGCTGTTAATTCTCCTGTTTATCTGTTATGATCTATGATGGTCTCTTCACTGAAGCCTTAGTGCTAATGGTCTCAGTATTTGAAGTGGTTTACTTGAACCTCTGCTGGCTGTGCTCAATTTCTCTTTCTCATATTGCAATTCGTTTTATTTTTTTTATCTTTTAAGCTTGTTTTTTTCTATTCCTACGTTTTATGTTATTTAAGGCTGGCCAGTGACCAAAATAAAGTATAGTGTACAACTAGTACTACTAACATTACCCTGTGTTGATTACCAGTCATGATAGCGATATATTGTTTAGCATTAAAGGCTGAATGGAGCAGCCATGAACAGATGAAGTGAGTCGTTGAGAGTTGGATGGCATACAGGTTTAATAAATAATAGCAATAACAATTATTATTAGTATTAGTATTATTGGAGAAGGAGAAAAAAATAGGTCAAATAAATAAATAAATCTACCATGTTTATCTGTTCATCCGGATGCAAGCCTGGAGATGCTGAGGAAACTTATATGGAAAAAGATATCAACCAGATATCCCACATTTTTGGAAAAGTTGACTCAATTTTTACATATAGAACAAAGAAGCAGAAACATTCCCCCTATTCTTTATTTTCCTGCTGTGGATTCCAATAAAACCAAAAAAATGATGCCACTTACACACTGTAGGAGGAATTTCAGAATGTTTTGGAGAAGCTCCAGATTTACATATATAAAAATCTTTAGAAATCAAATGTTGGGGGTGGGGGGGGGGAACAAAACAATAAGGTCTCATGCACACAGTAGCCACAGGGAACCGACCTGATGCTTTAGAAGGAACATAACATTGGTAAAAGAAGGATGGAAGAGAAATGATAGTCCATGGGGTAGGGTTTTTGTTGTTGTTAAGCCACGAAATTCACAAAATGCTGCAAAGTTTTACTCTAGTACAAGGCCACTGGCCAAATCCTTGCATTCATATTCCTTATGGAAATGATGTAGTAATTATGCTGTGTCCCACAAAATACAATGAGGAACATGAGCCCTTTTTCTCATGAACACCATGTTTAACCAGCCCTTTTCCTCCATCCCCTTCGCTCCAAACCCTGGCAGAAATGCTGGTCCTTGCCCTGCCAATTATGCGGTTCAGAAATGTGCTGGTGATAAGATCAGGCTCTTTGAGTCTTCCAGACACGAACTTATTGCTATTCTCTCCTCTTCCCTTTGCTCTCTCTGCCACCCGCCCCACTCCTTCCCCACCATCAGTCTCGGCAGGCTCTTGAGAAAGAAGGGATGAGTGCAGACCACGTTGCCTGCAGCTGTTCCTCTAAATCATAAAATCGAACAGAACAAAAGCAACGAGCGAACCCACCCGCCTAATCCCAAGGAGACAGCTGGACTTGGGAACAAGGAGTTCTAAACATTATGAAAACACTTCTTCAAATGCTGCCTGAGATGTACACATGCACAACACACCCGGCAACCCACATGTGTACAAAGAGGGACTTCTTCCTGAGATCCTCCAACGTTTTGCAAACTAGAAGGAGTGCACTTGCAACTTTCCAGTTCTCAAACAAAGAAGGAATATGGCGCAGGTTCCCAGTTGGTCTTCCTAAGGGACTGGTTGCTCTTCATCAGTCACATTGTTTTATAGCACACTCCATTCCCCTCCCATGAGACAGAATGCACAGGGGAACAGAGCACACCCCCAACTCCCCTCCACACTTAGGGTTTCCAGGTCCTCAAACAAGAGTTTCATGGACAAAAAATCCAGCACAGCAAATGTAATCACAATACTTCTCATGGCACTCTAGAACAGTGTTTCTCAACCTTGGCAACTTTAAGATATGTGGACTTCATCTCTCAGAATTCAGAATATGCTGGCTGGGGAATTCTGGGAGTTGAAGTCAACATATCTTAAAGTTGCTAAAGTTGAGAAACACTGCTCCAGAGGTTGTGAACTACAGTTCCCAGCAGTATGGCCAATGATGAGAGATGTGGGGAGTTGTGGTGCTGGAACATTTGGAGTGCCTCCTCTTAGATTAGAGGGGCATATTAGAACTCTGGAACAAATCTCTGTTCAGCCAGAAACCTGGGCGATTACAGGCAAGTGGCTTCCATTCAGCCCAAATTTCTTCATCGGATCTTTGCAAAGACAAAATTGGGAGTCAGGGGAGGGGGGTAGAAGGAGACCATGTGATCTGTCTTTTGAGTGAAGGGTGGGATAAAAATGTTTCAAAAAATCAGATTAGTTTCCGTTCTGGCACACATTCTTTCCAGCTCTGACGATGAGCCATATATGGCCTGTGTTTAAACGAGATTTGATTTCAGAGAACTGATAAACAAAGAGAAATGGAAAGAAGAGCAGGCTTTCTTTGCTCACAAGAACAGAGGCATTCTGGAGCTTGAATGGCTGATGCCCTCGACCTGAGGAGGCAGCTGTCCAACTGTGGGGAGGAGATAAGTTGTATGACACAAACACAGAAAGGAAACGGCAAGAAATAAAAGCAGTTGGCTATACGCGTTCCTTAGGTTCTGGGGCCAGTGCTAGTGATGGAACATGGATGCACATAGGAATCTAGCAAGGGGCTTCTTCTAAGTCAAACCCCTGGTCCACGTAGCCAAGCCTTGCTGGCCTTGACTGGTAGCAGCTCTCTAAGCTTATAGGCACAATTTATTCCAACCTATTTGGAAAAGCTGGGTTTGAATCTGGGATCTTCTGTCTGTATAGCAGATACTCCACTCCTCAACTATAACCCTTCCTTGCCATGGCTCACCTGCTTTTGCCCCAAAGGGTCTGAGAACTAGTGCAGCTTGTAAGATCTCAGGCAGCATGGCATAACAGGACAACCAAAAAGCCAAGAATGGTTCTTCTCTTGTCTATGTGTAAGGTTGCCTTGTGGCTAGAAAAGGACAACTATCAGCCAGTGGAAGAATATAAAACCTTGCCGCACAGCCTTTGGTTCTTGCTCTTCCCTGCCTGGTTCACTGGAACATATCAGTTTCATCTATAAGATTTAGCTGAACCAGGGACTTTGAGTAAAGCTACCTGGCTAGGATTGGTTATAGCAATGTCTAGATCTAGCTAGATCAACCTCCCCAAATAGGAGCTTCCTCCAGAGAGGTGGACTTCAAAACAAGGGCAATTCCAGGTTGAATGAATGTATAATAAAGGCATATTGGGTGAGTGCCTTTTCTATAGCAAGTAGGAACCCTGGCTTCTCTCAACGAATTCAACAGAGTGAAGGTCCTGGAATAGGTGTCCAAAGTAATCTGTCTTGGAATGCTGGAGCTCCAGAAGCTGCCCAACTATGCTAGGCACTGCTTCATCTACAGCAACATCTCAGTGGAGAATCCAAGCTCACTGTTATGAGTAGAACTGTAGATCACAGTATCCTTACACTATGTGCTGGCTAACAGGGTAAAGGTATAGCAGAGCAACCAGAAATGAATAAATGGTATAAATCCTTGGGGCAAAGCCCTTTCTTCATCTGAAGCTATCTTTTAAGCATGTGTTAAATCAGAATGAAGGGGCCTTGTCAATGCAACTACAAAAGGCCTCTGCCTGGTGCCCAGCTTGGAAGAAGCTGAAAGATTTTTCATCTACTCTCTTTTAGAAAATTTTGTGGCAGAACTGTGGACACAGGAGGCTGCAATGGAGTTGCTGAAGCCAAAAGGCACCATAGTCATAGCTGCCTTTTCACACAGGACAGATGAAAATGGGTAGTACCATTTTAGGGCTTGCAGAATTACTGAAAATTACTGCCAAACAACTAAGATGTAGAGGAGGAGGAGGAGGAAGAGGAAGAGGGAGGAAGAAGAAGAGAACAACTACTGCTTTGGGAACTTTCTTGACAACATACAATTTGACTCTCATTTTATCCATCCATTGTGAGATTAAGAAGTTTTCATCATGTCTTCTGACTGCTAGTTGGTGTTCATGGATGTGCTCTGCAAGCCTTCTCCCTGTCTGTCCTACATAGTGGTTGTTACAGTCCTTACACTGTATGTTGTAGATGACTCCTATTTTTTTCTTCTTGGGCTACTGGTCTTTTGGTTTGCTTAAGATGTTTTGGACGGCTTTAGTTGGTTTGTGTGCTATGGAGATGCCATGTGGTTGTAATAGTCTGTTGGTAGTTTCTGAGACATTTCTGATGCATGGCAGTGTTATCCTTCTCATAGCTTGTGTTGGTTGTGTTATAGTAGCTTGAGTGGTCAGGCACTTTTTGATAAAATTGCACGGGTATCCATTTTGTTGGAAGATGTTGTATAGGTGGTCTGTTTCCTTTTTCTGCTTTTCTGGGTTGCTGCAATGCATTTGTGCTCATTCGAAAACTCCTTAATCTCACAACACATGGACAGACTGAACTATAGTTTTAACTGGGAACCTGTCAGCATCTTAGACCAAGCTAAATCCAAAAATGCAAGGGAATTCTTGGAAGCCTGGTATTCAGACAAGGCAGCCATCAACAGGCACATAGAGCTAAACAACATCTACACACTATTCAAAAGTGAGAATAGAAAGGAAAACAAAAGACCAGAACATCTCCTTGCCAGCAGTCATCACCCAGATAAGCAGAGATTAACACCAAGATTATCATCAGACATACAGTCAAGCAGTAAACAATACCCTAATCAAGGAACTACTAGACGGGAAAAAATAAAACAAAACAAAACCCCCACCCCCACCAACACTGGCAGGGCATGCCACAATATATAAACAGAGAGCAAACTCCATCCCATTCTAGCACTGAAGATGTTACCTGGCCGGGTAATGAAATGTTTGCAAGAAAACAACCAAGTTCAGAGAATCCCAAGGACTCCACAGTTCAACCCTGAGCTACACATATTCGCTTCTATTGGTATTACACAATCATGCTTAGCTGTGGTTTCTTTAATCAGAATAAATAATAATTATCTGGCTTTACACGACATGGTAGACACCATGGGTAGATGCATATATCATGCTAAGCTAAAACCAAACCAAGTGTATCTAGGCTTAGTGAATTATGTGGACTCCAACCATGAGTTTGCCATGGAAACACCAATTTAACACCCATATCCAAAATGCTAACTGTGTTAAAAGTGATATTGTTCTAAGGTTGCTGATTTGAAGAAAACCACCACACTTTGAGGTCTAAGGTCACTGGCAATTAAATGGCAGCTGGATGGCCAGGAAAAAAATGACTGTTCTTGCTTAAAGTTGGTTGATGGGTGATGGCTTCATCCAAAAGAAAATGGGGGTGGGGGTGGGGACAGCAAATCTATGCATCAACAAGAAGCAAAGCAAAAAGGAACAGCTCCTTTTCGAAGATCTAGCTGCTAAATTTATTGCATGCATCTGGAAGGAGCAGCTGGAGATGAAATTCATGAATTCAGTGGGCACAGGAAGGAAATCTATATTTCACAGGAAGGCAAATGAGGAAGGCTCTGTATGCGTCTGAGTGTGTATGCACAAACACAAGTGGCTTATTTTTCTGGCGACGGGACAGCAGCAAACAGCTCAAAGCCACCTGTGTTTTGAGTGAGTTATTTGTTTCTTTTCTTTCCAGAGGCAACATCTAGGAAGGGAAACCTGAATGTAAACAGAAGGTAACCCACTCCAAATGCAGCAACCCTTTCTCTTCTTCCGAGAGATGCTGACGAGATGTCCCTAAAGCATTTCTCACGGTGACAGCAGTCATACATACTCTTGACCTGTGACTTCCCCTACCCCAGGCTTCAAAACACTTCATCACCAAGCCTGAGTGAGAAAACTGCCTAGTGCTGTATAGGGTTATCAGGTTTGGCATTTTAAAACACTTTTTGGCTATTCAAAGCCTTTACTCTTTGAAGCCTAGAAGCTTCATGCAGATCCTATCCAAATGTGGGACACTTTTTTTTCCTGTCATAATTGCCTGCACTTTTTTTTTTTAACAATTTTTATTAAAGAAGTTTTCCACCGAAGAGAAACAATACGAATGTTGAACTGACGAGAAGAAGAATAGAGGAAAGTAGTGAGAAAGTGAAAAAGACATAAAGCAAAAGAAATAGAAAAGGAAAGAAAAAGAAAAAAGTCATGAAGAAGTGGCTTCTGATCTTCTTAACAGCAGTTATAAGTACATTTATATTTTACCTTTTTCTCTCTGGTTACATCATAATTTCCTTCTTTCCATAATCTACCCTTTCTAATCATCTAATCTGTAAATCACCAGTTCATTTTTCTTCTTCTTTCAGCAAAAAACATTTCCTGTGCTTTCTCTTTCTGCTCCTGCCTATGTTTTCCATACTTTTGGAGTAAGGAAGGCTGCCAGAATCAGAAGTCGGTCTTGAGCCCCCAAAAGATTGACCAAAATAATCTGCACAATTTGCAATTTCCACTCATTCCTGTTCACCTCAGCAAAACTCCTGTTTGGGGGATGCAAGCTGATTAACTAAGAAAGCTGAGCAGCTAAATGAAGAGTTTGACTATCTGAAAGCCAAGATTTTGGAACTCATGGTTTACCCATTTCGATGTGACATTAAACTGTGGTTAAGGTTCCTTGTCCCCTCCCTGCTAAGATACCTTAACTCAGTGTTGTTCAAACTTGGCCACTTTAAGATGAGTGGACTTCAACTCCCAGAATTCCCCAGCCAGCCATGCTGGCTGGGGAATTCTGGGACTTGAAGTCCACTCATCTTAAAGCGGCCAAGTTTGGACAACACTGCCTTAACTGATCTTACAATGATCTCCTTGCAAGGTAGGTCAGTGTTATTCCTCAGCCAAAGAAGTTAAATGCATTAAAAAGAAGGGAAGCATATGCTGACAGATCATACTTCTACTAAAACCCTGCCTACTCTTTGGCTCTGTACTGCCTGTAGTCTCTTGCAACTATCAGATGTGTTACTAGATGTTCATCTATAATAAAAGGCAATGTTAACGTGTCTTCTCCATTCTTACAAAACTCAGATTGCCTGTATGTCGGAAATAGGCAGAGCCCTTAATGAAATCCAAGAGACCGATGACTGGATTCCTCCCAACCTTTTCCAATTTCTGCCTCCCACCACCCAGAGCTAAGAAGCAGCATCACACAAAAAAGGAAGAGGTTGTGCTCCGTGGTAATTTCAGCTCTGCATCCTGCCTTATCCCTCTTCATTTCCTTCCATTTCTGCCAAACAGCTGCTGCATTTCACGACACAGATAGTTGCAAAAGCAGTGATTTATAGCTCATCTATAAAAACAAGCCAGCCCCCAAATACAAACATGTATTTCTCAGTATTTGGCAGTACTAAGCTAAGATAGCAGACCTTTTCAACTTAAGCCATTGGCATGAGTCAGTGCAAAACCAGCTGTAAATAATGATCTAAAGGTTACGTTTAAGGCAGTTTTACGGTACAAAGTTGGGGACAGTTTTTCAAATGGTCTGAGTATGGTGGTGCAACAAATAAGTCCTTCTGCCACTGGCATTAGATCCCAGTTGGAAAAAAAACACTTTTGTTATTACATGTTGTAATAGTGTTTTATTATGCAATGTTTTTATTTAATATTTAATAATAGATTCAAATTATCAATAAAGAATTATAAATAAATAAATAAGTAAATAATTAGGTTTAAATTTAATATTTAATGATAAAATAACATTATTTTATTATGTAATATTTGTAATATTATTTTAGTATGGCTTGCCTTTCTTCCAAGGAACTAGAAGCAGCATGCATGGTGAGGATGATTAAGTTGAGAGAATGAAGGACCAACCCAAAATCATTCAAAGAGTTTAATGGCTTAGCAGAGATATGAACCTGGATCCTTTTAGTCTTAATATTCTGACTGCAGTTCTGCATTTGGTCTCCCCACTGGAAAATGCAGAAAATGTCAGTGCTTCGGAGTTATAACTTCAAGGGTGTAAGATACAATATGGGGTAAGCACACGATAACGTGTTACTATCACTTAACCCCGCTTTTAGGTAGGAGTGGTATAGTGCCACAGGTAAGTCCTTCCTTTCTTATAATTACACCTACCTGGGCCTTAACCATGTTTGGTTGAATAAGCCAATAAGCATACACACGTGTGGTCAGATGAACCAGTCCGATGGGGAGAAAGTGCCCAGGTCGAAAGTGCTGCTTCCTAAGTTGGTGTGGTAGATATCAGACATGATCTGATTCACATCTGTAAAGCCACATCTGTATATTCATAGTGCAAGCAGATATGATGCTAATATAGGACCTGCATTGGGCCTTCCCTGGTTAAGCCAGCAAAGCTACCACTTACATTTGCAGTATAAACAAAACAAAGTCTGAAGTCTGAGAGTGAAGAGGCCCTTTTGTAGACTATCACTTTCTCATATCATCTTTTTCCTTTCTCTCATAGCCTTTTAGTGAAAGGACCCATCAATCTCACTGAAACTTTAAACTGATTGCTTGCTTTTAAAATGAAGCCCAAAGCCATGTGCAAGCTACAGGTTACACACTCTTGCTTTATGCATTCATTGGTTGCCTTAAACCAGATGTTTGGGACTTCAATTCCTATCTGCCCTAACTAGCATAGGCAATGGTGAGAGACTACTGTCCAAAACATCTGGAGAGTACAAGCTGCCTCCCTTAAGTTTTAGGCATGGTGATGACTTCTCTCAAGTAACCTTCTGCCATGTTTCATTCAAATCACTGCAGTTTCTAGATGCTCTTCAAAAGCAGCCCTGCAGAGATAATTTCAATAATCTGATATGAATACTACTGGAGAATGGGAGAGAATGACCAGATCTGAGGTCTCCTAGAGAAGATGCAGTTGGTGTGTTAGTCTAATAAGAGAAAGGGCATAGTTCTGACCATCAGATGCATTTGGGAAGTTCACAAGAAGGACAATAACTGTCCTTCATTCTTGTGCACTAACAGCAGGTGATTAAGGAATGTGGCCTGGGATACAGGTAAAAGTATGCAGTCATCAGACTAGCAGTCACAGATAGTCCAGTCCTCCATGAACTTTTCCAGTTCTTTTTACAACCATCTAAGTTAGTGGCAATCACATCTGTGAGTCATATGTTTTGTGTGAAATGGATGACCTCAAGTTCTAACAGTGTGTGTGTGTGTGTGGGGGGGGGCAGTCCACATTTTCCATACAATGCATTATTATACATTTCTTTATCTTATTCCCCTGACCTACCTCTTTCCAAGAGAAAAAGCCCCCAACACCATAATCTTTCCTTGCAGGGGAGTTGATTTAGTTCTTTTTGTATTTTAAATTATTTTCTGGGCTCCACAACATCCTTTTTTGACTCTGGTGACCAGGACTGCACACACCAAAAAAGGAGGAGATGAATCTGAAAACTCATTGGTGGGTGCAAATTAGGGGCTGGCTGGTTTGAAAAAGGCAAATTAAATTCTGAGCTTAGGATAATTTATGGAATTGCAATGCTCACTCTGCAATTGAGGAGAGAGTAAGGAGGCTTCCTCTGAGACTCCTTATTCCTGGGTCAGGTTTGCCTGAGTTCGGGCAGGATCTCCATGTAAAATCCATGTGAGAAAGTTCTGCTTAAAAAAAAGAGCTCTAGCAACTGGTCTACCATGTAGACCCATTGAAATGTCATTTAAAAGAATTTAAAAAGATGAAGGTTGCCCCACATGGCCGTGTGATTAACAAGTCATTCCTTACTCCATTGACTGGTCAAGTTAACGGTCGACTCCCCTGAGTTTTAGGATAGACTCTTCTTGATTACAGTCATGAATTCCTTCATTTTTAAACAGGGGAGAGAACTGCTGGGGCTTAGATGAAAGGAGCTCCCTTCTCAAAGCATCCAGCTGCAAGGGATTTTCAGCACATGATCTGGGGAGATCCAGCAACAAGTAACATCTCTCAGTTAGGCAAGGAATCAACCGACAAAGTCCACATAATCCTCCCACCCCAAAACAAAGACCGTCCTGTTTTCCATAGCTCAAAAATAATTTCCTTTGGAACAGGGAGGCCCACCACCCCACCCACCGTGTTTCCTGACGAGGTTAGATGGTGAACTTCTTTCTGCTGGCTTAAAGGCCCTCTTTGTCTCCTGGAGTGGGAGTGGAGACCATTAGTTTATTGAATTATCAGGGCAGTGGTTGTCAGTGAGGAAGCCCTTTTTAGCAGCAGGTGCTTTTTGTTAGCACTTGCTCAGAACAAAATGTGTCTAACCATGGCTGGTTTCATGCAGCTGCTAAACACTTGAGCCACCCTGGCAATGTTCTATAAATTGAGACTCCATGTCCTTGAGACACAAGGAAGAAGTTCTGAGATAAACATCCTGGGCCCGATCAGCAGTTCTGAGTTCAGAATATCCCTTGACCAGGTCTCCTTCTGTCTCTTTTTCACAGTGGTAAAGGCATAATAAACAGGAATAGGGATTCATTAAGGATAGTCCCCATCCCAGATGAAAAAAAAAAAGGGAGTATCTTGGGTAAACAGAAACGTTTATGCTGTACAAAACAGAGGCTGCTTCTGTTTCCTAATAAGGATGAGCTACAAGTGAAGGGGCTCACTTACAGTGTCTACCCTTGGGATTTAACAAAAGATGGAGGAGGCCTAGAGAGGGTGCAAACTTAATTTTTAAGCTATACTTATTCCCTGACAGTCTTTTAAAGGCAGTCCTTCAAAAAAAGATAGATGCATTCCATAATTTGCCCTTGTAAACTATGGGCTTCAGAAGATGTCTGATGATTCTGATTCTGCTTGTCATCTAGGCTTTACATGAAGCACTAATCTATCCTTCAGCAAAACCTGATATAAAGAGTAATAAGACGTATAGACAGTGTTAACACATCCTAATAAACGTTTAGCTGGAAAGATGCAATCAGTTCATCAACCCAAACTTTATTACAGGAGTGGGGAACTTGTGGGTTTCCAGATGTTGTTTGATTACAATTTTCAGTATCTTTTACTACTGACTACACTAGAAGAAGATGCTGGGAAAGTTCAACACATCTTGCTGATCACAGATTTTCCACCCCCTCCCAAAACTACAAACTTTCTCAACTTGGTGTCAACCAAACGTGTTAGGGTTTCAGTTCCCACTGAAAGAGCAAAAATGTTAACTATATCAGACCCAACAAGCTGAAAGCAAACACTGATATTATTTCAAAAACGACTTGCAAAACAACAACAATAACCCATTTGCTAATAGCTTCATAGCATGCATATAAACACCGTACTGATGGCCAGGTATATAGGGCGGTGCTGAAGGAACAGCTCCTTCTCACCTGGGCACAGTTTGGATAGGTGTACAAGCAAAAGGGTAAGAGAAATCCAAGAACTGCAAGTGTGTATGTGTGTATGAGAGAGAGAGAGGGAAAGAGAGAGAGAGAACTCAATCTTAGAACACATTCATGGGTTCAAACAAAATGCTAAATCTCTCTTAACAAAGCACAGTTCCCGTTTTCACCATACATGTTATGCCCAAAGAGACCCACCATATTATAACTCAGTGTAATGGTTGGGTTCAAACAGCATGGTTAGTGGATGGCTGCTTTCCTACTTGTTCGACCACACACACTACACTACCGCACTTAATTCTAGACAAGAGGTTTGTATGAACCAGTCGTTGAGTCCCACTGATTTTATATTATAAGAAGCAACAACAGCAGAAGGGTGCTCACAATTAAAGAATGCCCATCGTAAAAACCCTGAAAAGTCCCTATAACTCCATCCATATCCAGGCGGGGCGGAGACAATTCTCAAAGTAGACTATAGATGTCCTTCAGATAACTTGAATTCCAAAGCTCATCTTCGTCATTACTGATTATGTTAGACAAAGATGAGGGGAATTAATGGTAGAATTGGTAGGAAAAAATGCACAAAATCTTTTCCGCATGGCACTAGTCTCATCTGCACACAACAGAGGCAGAATCTCACCAATGTCCTGCTAACACATTGCACAAGTCTATGGCGTGTTCCGTTCGTTTCCGCCCAGTTTAGTCTGCAAATTCAGTATTGGCACCTATAAGCACAACATGCAACAATTTCCTAGCTACTGATGCAAAGAAAGAAGGCCCAGGTGGCTAGCAATGGGCATTTATTTAATTTTGTCTTGATTTAATACAGTTTAGAAACTGCCGACTCCAAATCACTCTGGGAAGCTTACACTTAAAAAGCAGGAACAATGAAGAGACAGATCATTAGCATCCAGAAAGCAAACTCTCTGTGACTAACAAAGCATCCTAGAGGGGCTCGACCACCGCCCTCCCCCAAGGCCTGGGAGAACAGGCAAGATTTCAATAACTTTCTGAACATCATCAGAGTGGGAGCCTATGGGTCTCTGGGGAGATACTGTTCCAGAGGGCAGATGCTATGACAAAGAAGGCATGATACTTCTAGGGATCCCTCCCTGCCCAAACCATAATGCTATAGTTGGCTGGTGTGGGTCTTCCGGGCTGTGTGGCCGTGTTCTGGAAGTTTTGTTTCCTAACATTTCGCCAGCATCTGTGACCGGTATCTTCAGACCGGCATCTTCATCCTGGGCACAGAGAGAACTGCTCCTGTCTGTGCTCCTGCCCTCTGAAGATGCCGGTCACAGATGCTGGCGAAACGTTAGGAAACAAAACTTCCAGAACATGGCCACACAGCCCAGAAGACCCACACCAGCCATCATATTCCGGCCGTGAAAGCCTTCGACAATACATAATGCTATACTTTTACACTTCTTATTCTCATCTACCTATTTTTATTGGTTCTTTTTCTTTTCATTCTAGATCTGTTTCTAATCCAGACCAGGATTCAGCCTGGGGCCTCAACATACCAACCTATTTCCCCCCAAAACCAACTCTGTACCTATCCAGGCACCAAGCATGGTTAAATCTAAATGTGACTCCAGCTTCCTCCCTCCAATGCTGTGCAAAGTAAATGCAACCTTTAGCCCTACTCGGTTCCCTTCCACACTGTCCTTGGATGAGCCCATTTCTGCTATGGATCCTCTTGGATGGGAACCTTCACACAAGGAGTTAACACATTTTGCAACATTCCCTCTCAAGGAAAGCCTATTGGCAATGAGCTCACTCAGTGGGGTTGGACTCAACGAAGAGTGCAATTTGGACAGAAACCAGAGACTTCCATTGTCTGAACATAAACAGCTTATGATAGTATAAACTCCCCCTGCCTTGATCCCATGGGAGATCGATGTCTGTGGGATTTTAACTCTAACATTCCACCAAGAGCATAAATAAGGGAAACCAAAGTCATAGAACCAACAGGGCACATTCTGTTCAGCTCCATCCTTGCCTTGTGGGAATCATGGAGAGGCCACTGCAGACACTGGGAGTGAGGACTTTAACTCCATTCCTGGATCAGCTGCAGAAGAAAGCCAAGAAGCTGCCATCTTCACCGCTGGCATATTCTGTTGATTCCTCTCACGCACCCATTCCCAGACACCAAACTTCTGCTGCAAACTTCATGAGACCATGAGACACAGGGCCAAAGAATGTATAGACTAGTGTGAACTAGTGTTGTGTAGGGGGGGAAAATCCTGCCCTTATTTCCTACCAGCTCTTGTTCAGTTTGAGAAAAGAGTATTTGCTTTTTAAATGTCGTGCATGGTGAACATTGCAGTGAAATTCTCAGGGAAGGAGTACGGTATCCTTGCACCAATTTAATGACAGTGGCTAAGGTGTACCATGAGAACGTTTTGCCTTTCTTTGTCCTTCCTCCAGTGATCTGCAACCTCTTTGGGGGTGTTTTTTATTTCATCGTTGAAGGCCTCTCAGTGGAAAAAATAGTCATGAAAACAATGCCAAAGAGTTATGATACCCTCTGCCAATTTTAACGATCAACTTAACTGAGAAACCCTACCAGGAGAAATGTGAAAAAGATTAAAAGCATTGTACTTTAAGTTCCCTAAGTATAAGTGGAAAAACAGAAGCTTCTTTCAAACGGGATGAAAACTTTTGAAAAACTGCATGGCATATTTTGGCACTACATTAGGATGATCTACAGCTTGTGAAAATACAGGGAACAGATTGCCCAGAGAATGTACATATGATCCTTATCTTCCTTGTTCATTCATTTTTCCAAGATTGTCATCTGCACAGGCATGCATTTTATGGAGCAATATAAATGATTTAAACCTATGTTTTCCTGAGTTTTGATTTTTTTTTTTCAGAGTAGGGAAGCAAGCTATTTCCACCGTGCTTAGACTGTGCCTCTCTGTCTTCACCTCTGTTTATATGGCATTCTTATTCATAAGCAAATGCCCCCCCCAAAAAAGGGGGCAGGAAGAGGGGAGGGGAAGGAAGGAAGTGATAGCAGTCTGGCATCTAGCTTACTTAGTATAAGTTACTTTTGGAAATAAATGCACTTCAGATGCATAAATTACCCCCACCCACCTCCAAATTATAATGCATCATGAACTAAGCTAACAAGCAATTGTAATTCTAAAAGCAAGAATACTAAAAATGCACATAAGCTAAACATCCACTGAAGCTTCCCTCACAAATAGTAAATATACTGCTGGAATGCTAAATGCACATTCAATATATAAACAAATGGAAAATGCTTACATTCGATTGTTATTTTAATGCTAAGAAATGTTCAGGAATGAATGAATGCTCTGTGCTGCAGCTGTTCACTCTAACAAGCTTCTCATTTTGATTTCTTCTTTTTAAAGAATCCCCAAGGATTCTTTGAGAGACCAAAATGCTTCGCTGCTGGTTTCTATATGTTCTTATATTAAATGCTGCTAGTGAATGGCTAACCAGGAAGAAGGCATTTAAAATCTTAGTTTCTGCGGGTGGTTATCAGAACTTTTGTACAGACAAAATGGACCGATGACAATGTTAAGTGCTCTCCAACTGCAAGGCATCTCTGATGTTTGCAACACGATGCTACAGCTAATAATCACTCATTAGCTCCTCATTAACACCATTTCTTCATGAAACATTTATCTGTGACTGGGATAGGCAGTTTTGGGCACCAGCCATCTCTAACTCCACACTGAACTCCTAATGTTGTTGTTAGAGATCAATTATTCCCAGCAATTAAGAATTTTGCCAAAGATAAGCAGTGGTTGAATTCCTGTAATAGTGGGGTACAGATTAAAAACAATCCGGCCCATTGGAAAGAGAGGACAGCAGAGGTGAACTCCTGGTAAGCCTGGGACCAAATCTAGCCCAAGGGTTACAGGTGATTTGTTTCCCCCAACCCAGCATTTGGGGCTAGGCATCGGGGCTACAACTCTCAGAATTCCCAACTAGCATTGGCTGTGCTAGCTTGAAATTCTGGGAACTACGATTCTGACATAGTTAAAGTTTGCCAAGTTGGGGAATGTTGGCTTAGAATATTTATGGCCCCTGCACCATTTTGATAAAATTCCCCAAACAGTTAGAAGCAATTTAAGCACAGTGCATCAAACCACAAATACAGGAAAAAAACAAATAATGGGGGGGAAAAGCAGCATAAAACCAACATAACATAAAATGTTACATTAACCATATTTAGCAAAAAAAAAAAACCAGTAATCATGCCACTAAAATTAAATTAAAAAGTAAAATGCCTAGATAAAGAGAAAAATGTTAAATTGGCGTCTAGCCCTTCACAGAACATCAGTGAGGCAGACACACTGAGTTCCCTTTCTAAAAAGGAATTTTTCAAGACCATTTGGAAGTTTTCATGTCAAAATCGATGATACTTCCAGGCCTGCATTCCCAGAATACTTTTGGAGCATACTGTTATGTTAGCTTTCTGGGGATCCAAAAGTCTGTGCCTAAGAGATCTACCTCTTAGCCTCTGGTATCCTACTGAGTCCTATTATTTCCTCTACTTTAAATAACCAGTCAGGTATTGACTTGAAGACTGAATTACCTCCTAGAAGACTTCTTCCTCTTCTGAAATAATTTTCCTCTCCCAACTGACCTCTTAGAATCAGTGATATGGCAATGAAGGAAGCAACTAAGTTTCTTCATTCATCATTATGTTGTTCCATGCCTCATGTGTACATGAAGTTTGTATTTTTGCCTCATTTGTACATGAAGTTTGTCTTTTACCCAGTGAGGTATGCAAAGATCTCCGCATAATGCACTAGGGGGGAAGGAGGAGGAGGAGGAGGAAGAGGAGGAGGAGGAGGAGAGGGACTCAGGAAGATACCTGAGGGGTATCTGGATCAGGTCTGGATCTTGACGTGCCATATGGGAGACTTTGTGTGTTGCATCCATTCCATGGATCAGAAATTTGCCATTTTTTATCTACACGACATCTCCCTAGGAGATCATCTGAACATACAGGCTGAGATGACATCAAAGGCACCGAGCACTACATCTCCCTTTAGTCACCTAATCCTAGGAAACTACTGAAAATCCTGATCTGGTGGCGTTCTGACTGGGAAGGGGCAAAAAGGCTGAAACATATCTGGAGGATTCATGAATTCTGTTGATGCGGAAGACTGACAATCATGAGTATTGTTTTAGGCTCAGCATTGTATACAAAAAAGTCACCAGAGTTGATAGCCAGGAGTAATGAGGAATGCTTTTTTACTTGCTGGTTTGCTGGGCATAGACTCTTTTTGGCCACGCCTTGTCCTAGAGCGGTACTCCAACTAACCATCTGCATTAACAGATGGACAGATGTGTTTATAAATGGACTTCTGCCTCTGCAATCCTCTGCCTTTTTGTATGGAAAACCTGCTTCTTCATTTAGTGCAGTTTGTTTGGTAGAGATATAAACAGATGCAACCTGGGCATTTCTCTTTCCAGCAAAACATCAAGAACACATTAGCAAACACGGCTTCATGCCTCCCCAATTCACTGCTTCCCATAGCAGAAAGTTAATGATGACTTTCATCCAGCCAGAGCTGCCAGCCTCGGTTTACAGAGGGTGGGATCCATTTACCAGGAAAACAACTTTGGTTTCAAATTCTGTGCAAGCTTGACTCCAACTCCTTTGATGCCGACAGGAAAGGAATAACTTCAGCATTCATTTGCCTTTGCCACTGGCTCTCCCTCCCCCCAATTTCCACCTAAGGGGCCTAAAGCAACAAAATGAGTCACTGTGACATGAATACAGGTTCTCTATAATTAATTCTACCCATTTATAGGCCACATTGACACTTCTTTGAAAGAGAAAAGAAAAACAGGTAATCAAAGTGCATGACAAAGTGCCTATACATGGATGCATGGATGCCAATTTGATGCTTCAATCCACAGAACTTCTAACACTTCTAACAGTGGAACCTCTGACCCTGATTGCTGATATTGGGACAGTGTGGAGAGAAGAGGACCCCCACCCCAAATGGAAGCTCAAGAAAGGAACCAGAAAAGAGTGAGGAAAATGGCATGAAAAAGATTTATAGAGGAGAAGAAACAACCTTGAAGGAGAAGAAACCTTGAAGGAAAGGCAGGTGATAACTGGAGAGAGATATACAAGTGGATGCTTTAAAAAGTCTGCCCAGAGAAGAAGGAAAAGAACGACTTCCATGTGCAAAAGGGGCATAGCCTGGATTATTCCATACACCTCTACCTGATAACGTGGCAAATAATTCCTAGAAAATAGAAATGTGTCAGTGGACTCTTCCACTGCCACTAAATCAGTTGCAAGAGAGGGACGAAGAATTCTCCAAAATGGGCATCAGCGTTTGAGGAGGTGATATGAAATTTCACAGCAGACTTTTGTTTAGATTTTATGCAATAAGTAAAACTATTGTGTTCAAGATATCAGACGGATGGGAAATGTTTTGCCTAAAATGTTTTATGAGCACTTCACAAAGGGATGTTCGGACAAATACTTCTCATGTAAACTATCCACAAATCACGTCCTCCAATCATCTTCTTCCCCCAGCACTTATATCTGTCTGGCATTGGTGAGAAATGAGAACTGGAAGTGTGCTGGCTGGAGTTCTTTATGCCATGAGAATCCTAGCTAATTAGGATTCCTGTCTGCAAAGGGGAGATCTCATATCACACATCTCTATGAGCTCTGATCCCTTTCCCAGGATCTCAAAGTGTGCCTGGCAAGGAGTTATGGGGCATGGCCCTGTTTCCCCCTTCTGATAGTCTTTGAATTCAAGCAATTGTCCAAACAGCCTTAGAAGTGCAAAATGTTCCTGTATGGTATGTCAGCCTACTCGCCTTTCAAAGCATTCGTTCCCTTATACTTTACCAACAAAATATTTAAATGTTGTTTTTTTTTTAAAGCATTTGTTCCCCAGGTATAGGGCGGAGGTTTTGATGTTCCCTGATCCAAAGATGCCACAGACTTTGAAGCCCAGGACTGCAAAAACAACCCAAGTCTTTGAACTGCAAATCAGAACTGGAGTCTGTCCACAATTCTTATTCTACTGATTCATTCCAATTTAGGCCCCCTATTCCTCATTATGAGTCCTATAATGGCTGATTAATTAAAATCAAAATCAGGGGTGAGTGTGATAGAGCCAAATAGTCAGATTTCAAAAACCTGCCTATCCAAGTTTTAGGCATTGGGAGCCAACTCATTTCTAGTCACACATACTGTAATTGTTATTGAGTTTATCTGCACTGGACAGCTGGTTACTATCAGCCAACACATATTTACAAGTTCAGTGTGAGAGTTCACAGCTGTCACTCTCCATCAAAATTAACCCTGTAAATTACTCAGAAGGCCTTTGCAATTTTCTTAAACTCTACTTCCTTCCCATGCAAAAAGCAGACATTAAAATGCCCTTTGATCCTGCCGATTTTTGTTGGATGTTATGAGCAAAGGAACACCTCAAATAAATTATGCTTCTTTTAGCTGCAGCAAAAGAAAAGATAATGGAATAAATTCCTCTGCTCACCAAGGAAAGCATGATCAAATACGGACAATATTGACTCTGGACAAGGTGTCATATCCATTAAAGCTAACAGTTAATCCCAAATGTAATGATCATTTTCTGCAAAATTAGGAAATTCCTTCTGCTTTTTGTTAACCATTCTTCGGTTTGAAGGAAAAGAAATTACATTTGAAATCTTTCGCACAAGAAAAGAAAACTTTAGTGGAATTCTAACGGGTAGGCTTTGGGATTCCTGTACATATACCTTACTAAGTGAAGGATGTGAATGAGTCTGGCCAGTAGCATGCAGTTTTTCTGGTTTCCACTTTTCAGGCAAATCCCAGGAAAAGGCAGTAAGAGGAAGTTCTTCCCATAGTTCCCACCTCCTCCCATCAGAAAGTGTGAGAAGCCAGAATGGAAATATGTGTGAGTGACAAAACCAACCATACTAGCACATCCTGCATTTCTGCAATAATAAATTCCAGAACACCAACAAAAAATGTGGAAAAAAATGTCTGAAGACCCCCTGAGAAAGAGATATGAAAACAGAAGTCTTTTTTTGCAAGGGAAGAACATTTTCAGGGAATAGGAAGACAAGTTTTGGCTGATAACAACAAAAAAGACAGCCACTTCTAAGTATGTCTGATTTGACTAACCTGCAGTTCTCACATTTTTCTTCAGTAAGGTTTCACTGAGGGGCAGAATGGCCAAGCAATCGTACCTTGAAAAAATTCCAGATTTTTCTGGTTCAATTTCATGATGACTACTTGTTTACTGATGCATTTTTAAAAGTTTATCTCCTGCCTTCTTCCAAAGAAGACTGAATGTATGCTGTGATTCTAAATTGCGCTCCATGTCTGGAAGACCATATTCCTTTCAAATATCACTCTTTTAAAAAAAAAGACATTTAAACAAACAAACAGCAAGAGTAGAAACAGATGACCACTAACAACATGGCAACCGCTTACAAAAAGCAGCCTCTAACTATAGGTTAAAGGAAAGGTCCATAAGTTCCAGCCATGCATTAAAGCTGAACGTGATTATGCTTTTACAGCCTCTGAGAAACTGGGGAAAGATCTTTGCTTAAGGAAGCTGTTTGCTTGCTTAGTAATTGCTAGTCCTGGGTGGAGGAAGCTGAGTATTGAGTATCTCAGTATTCCCAACAAGAATCTGGGTTTTAGAAGACATGCATTTATAGTCAAAGGACTGGACCCAAGCTTAGAGCAGTGTTTCTCAACCGTGGCAACTTTACGATGTGTGGACCTCAACTCCCAAGATGACATATGCTTAGAGCAGTGTTTCTCAACCGTGGCAACTTTACGATGTGTGGACCTCAACTCCCAAGATGACATATGCTTAGAGCAGTGTTTCTCAACCTTGGCAACTTGGAGATGTGTGGACTTCAATTCCCAGAATCCCCCAGCCAGCAAGGCTGGCTGGGGAATTCTGGGAGTTGAAGTCCACACATCTCCAAGTTGCCAAGGTTGAGAAACACTGGCTTAGAGCAACCCTGTGCAACCAAGGTGGTTTAAGTGAGTTCCAACTAACTCTGGTAATTCTATTTTAAGTACATCTGGGTTTAACTACATCTTTTTAAGAGGCCAGAGACCCAGAAAATTTATCTTACAGCCTCCCCTTTTTTTTTTTTCCTCCAAGGTTCTTTGTCCATTGAAGTCAACTGCCCAGGAAACAGGAGTGTGTGGGGAAACCCCAAATTCTAAAATAACTGTTGGGATTATGTTTTCACTGGTTGCCTTTTCAAGAATGGACAGTCAAATGACTCATAAAATGAGCAGTCGGCTTCTATTGTGATGTTTCCTTTCCAAGAATGCACTGGAACAAGGAAAGGACCTAGTGAAAATCAATACACCTCCTTCCTAGAATGATTTCAATGGTTTTTCTAATGATCAAGATGCCCAGTACTTCTTGATATTGATATTGATATGCATGGAGTCATAAAAAGTGAATTGGGAGAAAAGGCATAACTCAGGAGCAGTATTTGCAGCTTCTTCTGGGGTTAATGAGGTTCCTTCCCAGACACGTAGTACCAATGACACAATGTTCCCCATGCAAAAAAGGATTTGGTCTGGAAAGCTGGCTTGAAGACGTACAGCAATTATCGAGAGAACAAGCGGGTTAATGTTTCGAAAGATGTAATTAGCAAACAGGAAATGCCATTTGCTTTGCAATGGAACAGAAATTGTTCTGGCTGAAGCGATCCCAGACATGGGTGTGGGATCATGCAACTTAAAACCAAATTTCACTGTTAAACAAACAGTGATCTGCATATATGAAACTGTGTACCTGGTTATGAGGTGGATTATTCCGGAGTGGGTAAAAAGAGAAAACTCTCCACATTCCAAAAAGCATGTTGGAATTAGTCTTCCAGGGGCAAATTGCCCCAGCATGCCCCAAATACAAAGAATCGAATAGAAGGTCACAGGTATCCTAACCTTCCCCACCATCTGCTTCCTTCATTTCTACCCCTCCTGGCTGGTGAAACTAAAGAAGTTGGGGATGTGTATCCAAAACAGTAGAGGGAAAATGAAAAGTATAGTTCTGTGAAAATGCACTTGCTCCCTTTCAGATTCCCGAACTTTTGCACAGCCTTGCCACTGAACGTTATCAGAACTTTATTTGGGTCCTGAATCAGAAAGAAACATATCGTACTAAGTTGCATCATCTAACAGGCAACGTGCCAATGGGAAACAGTCATTGGCCCCTTGGATTCACTGACCGATGGCATCATCTTTAGTTGCTGTAACTGCAGCCAAACTTTTCCTGTAACTGGTGATCATCATTCCCCCATGATGGTCTACTTTAATTAGGCTAGGAATGCTGGGGGATGCAATCTAGCACATTTACAGCTAGGGTGTCTGCAGGGAGAGTTAAAAAAAAAAAAAAAGATCAAGATTGCAACTTCAATCCTGTGATTGTGACTATCATCTTGACCGTCTGGACCCATCGTGTAGATGCCCCTAGGAGATACCACAATTAGGAAGGGTGCACTAGAGTTGTCATGATTGTCCCATCAGAAAAGGGAAGAAACTATCTTTTACAATTGTGTGATCAGAGAGGGCTTCATAATACAACTAGATGCTCCTGTGTAGGAGATACCCAAATGAGGAAGATTTTGGTACCCCCAAAAAATGTTGGTACCAAAAAATAAAACTAAAAAAATGTAGGGGTAGGGGTCACCTATCACCTGGCACTATCATAACCTCTTATCTGCCAAGATGCACATATAGAATAATGAAAGGAAAGCATGCTCTCTCCACCTAGTGAAATTGTGTTTCAAGTAGGAAAAAATACCCTGGTCCAATCTGCAACTTTATTCAATTACATATTTGTAAATGTATTGCTAAAGCTTTCTCATTCACTACTGTAAACACGACCACAAATGGCCGTTTGAAATTTACCACACCTGTGGGCAGAGACAGTGTATGGAGGTTTTCTCCAAAGTTCTTCATGGTAAGAGAGGTGATGATCCAACAATTCCACCCTAGTGGTGATGATAGCATCACAAAGAAAAAGTCCCATTGTAGGAGTCCCACCACAAGCATTTTCTTCCACTGGGATTTCATTGAAGCATGAGAAGCCAGGGAAATTATATACTGTACCACTGGAAGGATGACTGCACAAAGACAGGCCATTCGCAGACAACCCTTGACCAGCTTATAGTTAAATAAGTGCATGAACCCCATGGTACACCAAAAGAATTTCACTGAAATGAAATGTAAAGGGACAGACTCATTCATCCAACTGAATGAGACTTGGTAGAAAAAACACACACACAACTACTTTGAACAGTTTTCATTTGGCACTTTGTGTATGCAACTACTCCAGCTGACTCCAAACCTTGCCCAATTTTTCTGGAAAGCGAAACACAGCCAGTGCACACAGGAGGCCAATGCCAGTCCACATTTTTGCTCAACAGAGGAGCAATTCTTCCATATCCTGAACGTCAAGTGCCTTCAAGCTATTGCAAACGGCTGAGCCGAGAAACAAGGGACCACACGACGCCAAGCCTCCGCTTCATTCCAGCCTGAAGGACTTGTTGACCTTGGCATTTTCTCTGTGTGTTTTAGATCTATTCCCTTCCATCACAGCAGATGGCCAAACACCATGGGATGTTTGCTCTGAAAAGCCCTAAGGGGTGGAAGGGAACAGCTTGCCTTGATGGACTCACTAGTTTCCCAAAATGAACATCTCCTCTTCTCTCACACACACTAGTCTCTATGGCGCTCTATTTAAAATATATTATGCTTTAGTTTGAGCCAAACTGATTGAGCTCCAAAAAATTAACACAAAGCCATGAACCCATCAGCAGAATCAGGTACAGATTTCTATGGCAGAGAGATCTAACCTGGTGATTCTCACTTGTTCTACTAAGCCGTCCTCAAACATATATGGGTGGCTCTATTAACGTTGTTTAATTCATAAAATAAACATCTCATGCTACTTTAATATATTCTGCACTATCAGGCCAAATCTGGGCCTCTAATAATTGTGATTGTGTTGTCAAGGGGTTGCAGGAGAGGATGGGATTTCCTACAGCTTTCAAGCAAAAGACAAAAGGGAAGGTTCTTGGGGATCAGTGTATAAAAATATATCGTGGAAACATCAAACAAGGCCTGAGTACCAAAGACGTCCAGAATAAAGGTCCATGTATACTTGATGCTAATTTTAGACCCTGGACTTCTAGATAGAATGTAATAGGACAGGCATGGTATAGTTGGCGAGCCTGCCTATTTTTCTAAGCAGGCCTGTAGATCTTGGCCTGATCATGCCACTGAATATAACTATATCAATTTCTCTGATTTCATGTACCTTCATTCCTTTGCCTTCCCTTTTTGTCTTTGGCAAGAGATGCAACTCTTCCTCCAAACAGTTGGGAGAAGGGGAAGATAGAAAGGGAGGTGTAGGAAAAGGAGTTCAGTGTTCTAAACTGAGCCAAAAATAATTTATGTCCTGGGAATGCTTGCTCTACAAAATGGTTCTGATCCATGTCAATATTACAGGGAGCACAGCAAAACTATAGAGAAGTTGGACAGAGGATTCTATGTAAGGCCAAGTTTAAGTGTTTCCATTTAAAAAAGTATGTCATTTGGAACTATATGAAATGATACACCTGGTTTTTCATCTCACATTACAGATGAACCTGTGGATGCATCCAGTATAAATGTTACATCCTAAAAGCCACAAATGTATGATTCTAGGAATGTGATCTACAAAGCCAAGTAGAAGGGGGTGCTCCGTCTTTCAACCGCTTTCCTTTGGAACAAAACCTGGTCAATTATTGTGTATGTGTTGGTTAACCTTGCTGTCCAGATTGACTAGCTTACAGGAGTCCTAACTCCTCAGCTAGCATGGCTAATGATTAAATAGCCCCAAACATCAATCACAGGGAAGCAATAGCAAGAGATGGCTATATCTTCATCCCCTGCTTGCAAACACCACAAGGTGAGAAATAACATGCTGGATTCCCTTTGGACTGGTCAGCTAGGCTATTCTTATACTTTCCTTATGCTAGCTGGGAACAATGGTAGTTATAATGCAACATGTGTGGAAGGAATCAGATGCTGGGAAATGTAATACAGTTGAAGAGGAAGAGTGCAATCTAGATATTCTTTGCATGTCAGGCTATATGTAAACATTTTAAATAAATTCTTTAAATGAACAAATAAGATCTACCTAACTACTTCTCTAGAGAGACGTTACTTATCCATTTGTTCAAAATATTTATTTAAAATATTCAAGTTCAGCTTGATATCTAAAGCAAAAATAGGTCTTATTTCTTTTAAAAGATTTACATGAAATAATTATATATCTAGGGTGCAAAGCATTCTTAGGTGACAAGCAAAATGAACATGTTTTCAATATTTGACACCCATTCAAATTAAATCAAGATACATAACAATGTATTTTATGAAATGCCTTTGAATGGGAGGACAGTAACTTTGTGACATATTGAATGCCAAACGGAACACAAGCTTTTTTAGGCCATGTTTACACTGTCTTCAGTTTCGAGCTTTATCTCTAGGTTATGGATATGTTCCAGAGTGGGTACCAGTGGAAGAAAGGCTCTGTTTAGATATATATGTTATCTGTGTGCATCGTATGTTGTGTAAGAAGACAAACCCCAAAGAGCTTTTCTGGGAGCACTACACTCAACACATCAGCACTGCACCAGTTTGGGAAGGCTGGTCTGTGAGTCTAGACCCAAGTGGCAGTTCCAGGATTTTATCCACAAAATACCATAGAGCAGGATCATTTCTTTTCTTCTCTTAAAGTGGAATAATTGACACTCCAACAATTAAAGGATGTTAGGCAAAGAACTGGGTGTCTCTAAAAATCTGCCCTATGCTTTAGTCCAAGGGGTCAACCAGGGCCTGAAAAATTCTACCAATTCTAAGCCACCTTCTCTCAGACCAATCCGTGGGAGATGAGAACTCAATCATTTGGAGAAAGGTCACACTTCATAAGCAGTTTTCACTGCTCCAGGACAAGGTGTGACTGAGACAGTACAATGCAAGGCTGGTAAACAGAAATTCCCTCCTCTGTCTGGGTCAGGGGTTCAAGCCCCAGCTTAGGTTCCTGGTGCAAGAGGCTGAGTTCCCATCCCCTGGCTGCTTGTTAAGGCCAAGCTGAGCGGTTAAGGGGGTGCAGCCTTGTCAAACGTGTCTGGGATACAAAGCCATCATCTCAATTGGCAGTAATTGACCCTTCTTGCTGTTGCCACAGACACCAGGCTGAGCAGTAATGAATAAGCTCCAGGAGAGCAACCTTTCCCCCTTAACCCTGAAGTGAGGTGTTCCAGTATTTTTTTTAAAAAGAACAAGTGGAGACCTTTGTTGTCAAGAATATGTGGCTTCCATTTCTGTAACACATACTACCCAGACAATACAAGAACATTTGCAACAGGCACACCTTCTCACATCTCATCAGCAGGAAGATGGAAAAATCTGCTGGAAATGCCTTCATACTTGACATAACAGCAACATCAGGGCAGGGTTTGGACAGGGGAGGGAGGGTTATACACAAGCAAGATTTCTATCCAGTTTTCAGTAATGTATGCCTTGTCTGTCCTCTCACCCACAATCAAGTCATGAATGAGAAGAGCTGGAACATCAGCTCCAGCAACAACTTGAACCCATGGCCTCCTGAAGCTCTGCTTCCTGGTACCTGGGAAAAAAGACAGAGGGCTAGAAGTGGCGACCAGCTTGAGATTTCTGATCCCTATTCCCTGAAGGAGGCCTGATTTCCACTCCCTGCCATGTGCCTCTGCCCATCACAGCCTGGATGGCACCCCCTTTTCCTAACCAACTTGTGTCTGGCCACCTCCCTCTTAACTGCTTTGGGAAATCAGACACATGATTATCTAAAGAGGTAATGTAAGGCTGTTTAGTTAAAGTCTAAATCAGGAGGCAGAAACTGTGGTTCTGCACGAGATTGCCACCATTAGTGTGGTAAAAGGGGGAAATTACTAAATATACATAGAGAGATTATATTAACTACTTTTAATTGTAAGGATGTGTAAAAATACATAGAATTAAATCAAACTATGGGTTTGTCCTGGCCATTCCCACTTCTATTTCCTGACCAAAAAAATGGTGCCCCCCTTTCTAAATTTACTTAATTGTACCCCTAGTCACAAAATGGGTAAAGACATATATTCTTCTTAGGATGGATAAGAAATATTGCAGGGTGGGGGAAAATGAGACATCCACTGGCTTCCTATTACTTATTCCACTCTGCATACTGCTAATTACCCTGAAAGGGAACAGTGGGATTGATATATGGGTATGACTTAGTCCTGAGAAATTCCTTGAGCTTGTGCATTAATCATTCTCTCCAAACTGCAGCTGGAACATACCCCCCTGAGGAAGCAATTGCTAATTGTGGCTCCTGCCATTCTGCCTTCTACCACACCCCAGAAGGTTACCATCATCCTGTCCAAGCCACAATCCAGGGTGGGGACTGGTAGCCTTCGAAGTAATAGCAATACCCTTTGACTGACAGCTCTGGTCTCCCAGCATAATTTGAACATTCCAGAGGTGACCATGAGGTCAATGCCATCTGGAGTAAACGGGGATTGGGGTCGGCTATTTCAGAACTCCCTAACCAATGAAACTTTAAAGAGATTTTGTGTGCCCAGGGGTCTGGTCCAATTAGATACAGTTTTCTGAGGCTGGGAGAATAACAACAACAACAGGACATTGGAGAGTGGGATGTAAAGGGTCAAGTTCAAGCATTGCCTAAGCAAATGTAAAACTTGGCGGGAGCTGCCTGAACATTGGGGTGGGGGCTTCTCTCCAGTGTACCAGTGTCAGGGAAGAAGTTGCCAGAGAGTTCCAAATTGCTAAGACTTTCCCTTGGATAGTCCCTGTGGATAGTCAGACACTCTAAACAACCACCCTCTGGAGCATCCTCCCTGTTGGGCAAGCCATAATCCCTTGCCATTAATGAGCGCTTTGTTTCAGTCTGCAGATAACCCTTAACTACAAAGAAGAAAAATAAAAATAAATGGAAAAGGAGATGGAAGGAACATTAAAGACACTCTCAGGTTCACAGTTTTAGCAGGGCAAAGAGGTCCCTGCCCTTAGGGGCATCTCACATAGACTAGAAACCAGGAACATAGCTGCAATTATATCAAGCAAGTCATTTCTTCTCCCCACCCGGATTTTTCCCCTTTCCTTTTTGGTCATGTGATAGGCATACTGAATCTTGAATTTGGGGGCGGGGGTGCTAATCGTTTTATTTTTATTTGTACCTGTCCTACATCTCCTCTGGGCAAGTTCATCCTTTCCTCTTGCTTCTCAGTGTCCCAAGTTTGACTTCAGCCCCAACTGGCACTTACTCCCCTGACCCTACTATTGGAAGGAGAAATACCTCTATGTCTACTCCTCTTTTTAATCACTGGGGCTATGATTTGCTTATGGAAACCACTCCCTCCACTTGCAGTCACGTACAAAGTTCCCAAATGCAAGCAGTCCTGTCTACAATCGCAATTTGGGTGACGTATAATTCAGTGCGCAAGGGCAGTTCCTGCTTTAGTTCATAAATCCGAGCAAAATTCTTAGCAATGAAAATGGCACGTGCCTTTTTCTCGCTATTCCTTAGGGTGTGCCATAGCAAGTCTGCTGTTTTGGAACTGGTCTCACTAACCTTGATATACATGTAGCAAATTATATGGATGGATACCAATACAGGTAGGGGTTGGTTTATTTGACTCTGGCCTAAGACTCCTGTAAAGTTTGTTGCTGTTGGCTTGAACCTATTCAGAATCTTAAAATGTACCTACATACAGCGAAGTAAGTTTCTGGGTAGCATTCAGATATTTATTTTTAGTTTTCCTATATATCTTCTATCAGTCTCTTTCCTATTCGTGTCACTTTTGCATATGTTCATTCCTAAATTTCATGTCCACGTTAATCTGTGATTCATTAAAAAAAACAAAAACGTTTCCTTTAGGGGATTTCAACTATAAACTTACATTTGCAAATACCTATTATCACAAAGTGTGCATTGTAAAATATATTTTAACCTAAAGTAGCATGTTTTAAACCTTGATTCCTAGCCAAGAAATAAACATCATATACATGCAGAGAAATGAAAAATCTAAAAGGATAAGCCGGTTCCAATCAATTCATTTCTCCAGTCAGAGTCAGATCTAGTCAGTCTGTGCCTGAATTGTTATCAGTTTTTTCAAGGATCCCTTTTCCAGCGTCAACAAATCTTCCTCTGGCACATCTAACCCTGAACCCAGAAAAGGCTGCGCTTTCAGGCCTCATTAAGCAGCATAATAAGCCACAGTCATGCATTTGCCAGTGGGGAACACAAGACATTCGCTTAAACTCAGCATCTCTGAACAAAACCCCTTCAGTGTGTGTCCTCTTTCCTCACCCACCCCCAACATACCTACGTACAGATTAAACCCATATTTGGGGGAAGGGGACAAGAAGACATAAATTTCCGCCTATGAAAGCCCTGAACCACAGAGATGCCTTTCATGTTCAGATAAGAAAGTTGACTTTGTTGGTCTGACAAAGTTGCTTTCATGATCGGTCTCCCAGATCAGCCTGCTCTCAATGCTCTTGGTCTATTTCATTTGGAGTGTTTCTATGCATCTCAAGAGCAAAACAGAGGTTGATGTGATCAGGAGCTGAAGTCCCCTCTCTTCTACTTTTGGGGGGAAACCCTTAAAAGAATTGCTGTAGGAGAAGCAGAGAGGGAGTAGGCTTCAACTGCAGCTGTAACAGTTGAATTCCAGGAGGTAGCAAGCAAGTACCATAGACACCATTACATGATTCGGATTGATGTTGCGGGCAATAAAAAAATTGTGTGTGTGTGTGTATGTGTGTGCATAAATTAAACACAATTTTAGCATTATAAAAGTCAAGGTTTTGAGAAAACCTATACTGTACTAGGAAATAGAAATGTTTTAATTGTGTGCATGCGTGTGTGCATGTATGAATTATATACATTATTGATAGCAGTGTTCTTCAGTCTTCAGGTCAAAGTTGTGGTCAGAATCTTTGCGTCTATATTTAACATGAATATTAGGCACTATCTCACACAATTTGTAAGGCCCTTTTCTGTTTTCAAAATAACTATTACATAAACCTTTTAGAATGATAAGAGAAGGGGCCCTTTTTCAAAAGATATATTTATATCTGCCTTTCCTTCAGGCGTTCAGTCTCTAATAATACAAATCCAAGCTCTCTTTATTTTATTTTATATATATATATATATATATATATATATATATACACACACACACACACACACACACACACACACACACATACATACATACATACATACATACATACATACAATCTGGTGTGGGGGTCTTCCCAGATTTCATAGATTCAACTGGGTCGGATCTCTCCTGTAATATTAGAGGTGCAACTGAATCTTTTGAACAAAAGAATGATCCACTAAGGCCGAGAATAGCTTTCAGGAGAAGTAATTTAGATAAGGGATTTAACTAAGGACATCCTGAAAAAGTAGTCTTTTGAAATATGATCTGTTGTCTAACAGTGTCTTATTTAGGATCTGCTGGTAGATCTGTAAATATAGCAAGTATCCCAAAGATGCTTGAAATCTCTAATCTGCTAGGGTCTTAAACCTAAATAAGGGGCTCATATCAGCACACTTCTCACTCCAAAGTAAACTTGGTCTACTCCAATTCATGCAATCCCATTGCTGGGAGGCTAACCTGTGTACAGGTAGTCCCCAGTTTAAGAACCAGTTCTGTTCCCAAGGTCTGTCCTTAAGTTGAATTTGTATGTGAGCCGGAACAGTATTATTGTATGATACTGTATAAGCCAGTGTTTCTCAACCTTGGCAACTTTAAGATGCATGGACTTCAACTCGCAGAATTGAAGTCCATGCATCTTAAAGTTGCAAGGTTGAGAAACACTGATATAAGCAGCATTGTGTAAAGAACTCAAACCACTGTGTACTGAACTCAAACCACTGTGTATAACTTGAATTTTGCTACAATAGGCTCCATTCTTAACTATGAGTTGTCCTTAAACTGGGCATTCTGAACCCAGGGACGACCTGTAGATGATTCAGCACTGATTCCTGCTCACACTTTCAAAATCCTAGAGTGGGACAATCCCACTCAGGCCACTGATTCCACCTCCTGTTCTGAACAGGAATCCCAATTACAGTACTCAGGACAGACCTTTGCCCAGCAAAGGGGAGCATACCATTACTCTTGGTACTAAGTTCCATTATTGAACTACTGTTGTTATGATTAGAAGCTTATTTCCTAACTTTCAGCCAGAATCTGGCTTTCTGCAATGTAGGACCATTGTTCTGAGTCCTGCAGCCTGGGATGATAGAGAAAGCTAGACTCCTAGTTTTCCACGGATGTCTGCAAGGGTGGGCAAGTGACCACCCATGCACAATGACATAATCAAACACAGGTTGTGATTTATGTACTTCATATAGGCATGCAATCACAGCATTTGTGTGAATATGTCATTGTTGTTCTAGCATTACTGCAGTTTGCAGAAGATGCCAGTGTAGCACTGTCCCTTCTCAGTCTTCTAAAGACTGAACATTACCTCATTAATGTTCATGCATGTCTTCAACCCAGCAACACCTTTTTCCCTGTTTAAGACTGAGAAGAGTCTGGTTGCTTTGTTGACTATCAGGGAAGTGCTGTGCTCTGAGGCATTTGTTGCCTGAATCATTTCTGAAGGATGCACAGCCCTCCTACTGCCAGGACTAATTAGAGTCCAGAGGATTTACTGAACTTTGGGGATGAGTGTGCAGACTCTGACACCTACACATACTCATTTTTTTAGTTTCTGCTCACAAGATTTAGTTATCAGTTCTCTGATCATCTTCACGGTCCTTCTCTGTATAGTTGCTCCATTTCTTTGCATCTTTCTTAAAACATAGTGTCCAAAATACTCAAAATGACATCTGGCCAGTACAGAATACAGTGGAACAATGACTTCCCATGATCTGTAACTATATTTCTTCTAATGCAACTTGTAGTCTAACGAGTTATTATTTTTATTGATTGATTAAGCATGCCTGTGATCCAGTACTGTTGCTCTGCTATTCTGGGCTACCTGTATCTAATTCTTGCCAAAGAATTATGCTACAGTTAGTTCTTCTAAAAGTTTCAGTAAAGCAAGAAGCAGAAAACCCTTATCCTGACTTTAGTGTCTTCTATTGTGGATAAAACCTACCTGCAATGGCCAATAAGACACAACAGATGCAAATAAGGAACAACAGATCCACCAGTAAACAAGCACTACAATCATAGTAGACAATGAATGTTTGCAGCTAAGGCTCAAATACAGTGGTACCTCGGGTTATGAACTTAATTCGTTCCGTGACTCTGGTCGCAGCCTGAATTGGTCGCAACCCGAAGCAAATTTCCCCATAAGGTTCAATGTAATTACCATTAATCCATTCTGGCGTGGAGGACAGGGAGGCGGCTATTGCTTGGAGGGAGAGTCCCCCTCCCTACGACTACATGTCAGGGGTGGAAAATGGCCGCGGGCCACGTGTCAGGGGCAGAAAAATGGCCGCGGACCACGTGTCAGGGGCGGAAAATGGCCGTGGACCGTGTCACGGGAGGGAAAATGGCCGCGTATCCTGTTCATACTCCAAGGCGAAGTTCGCAAACCGAGGCAAAATTTTGCAGCCGGAGCTGGTCGTAACCCAAAAAGTTCGTTAACACAAGCGTTCGTAACCCGAGGTTCCACTGTACATTTTGCTTTTGCTTTAACAATGTAAGCCCTTCCAAACACCTTCTTTTCCAGTTCCGGTGGCAGTACAATGACTTCCACACATAGACAGGTTGGCGTAGGAGTGCACACCTATGCCCACACCCACTCCACATTCACTTTCACTACATTTTGATCGCTAATTCCTGAGATCATCATTAGTAGCCCAGAAGTAAAAAAAAAAAAGAGCAAGAATTGGTACTTACAGCTTTTCAAGAGCATGTAGTCCAATAAAAGTGCCATTCTTCAGGGTTGTTATTTTGTTATTGCTCAAAAGTCTGGAGAAAGAGAAAGATGATATTTAGTTTGTGTCACCCATATAGGCAGGGCTTAAAGGGGCAGGACAGGTGTGTGGTCCTCACTGAGGGATTCATTAGTTCTGGAACAGATTAACTATGGCTAAACGTTCACCCAGAACCCCAAATCCTCTTTTTGTAGCCTGCAGAACCCTTTCAAGCACAATTCCCCCAAATCACCAAATTCTAAAACAGGTCATGTTCACAGTTTAGAAGACAAAGAATAGCCTAAATTGTATCCTTCCCCCCAGAAAAAAAAAGGGGGGGGGAATCCCATAATGTAATTATTATTATTATGTGTATGACATGGCCCCATGCCTTTTGCATAATAGCCCCAGTTGCTACCCTCACCCTTTCCCACATGTTAATAGTGGCCTGAAATGTTGCTCATTTCTGCATTAGTCAGACCCACATGTTTTTGGGTGGTTGTGGATGGTTTAGAGGAAAGACAGCAGGGACTGATGAAATCATGATTAGCTGTCACTTCTTTGCAGTACGATTTGCTTAGTGCTTCTCAGACATTATGGGGCTTGCTTTCACATCAGCTCCATGGGTAATAGTAACATTTACAAATGGGGAACTGAGGCCAAGCGTCAATGCATTTCCCATGGCTGAAGGAAACAGGAGAAAGGCCTTATCTAAACTGAACCAGCTGGTCCACGGGATTTTTTTATTTATTTCATCTCTCCCTTTCTCCACATCCATTATTATATCCTGCGCCATCAGCGGCCGGGAATGTTTGTGGTGTGGCTGAGTGATGCGGTTATACTTTTATCACTGCTATTCCTAGCAGAATGTCATAAGCTTGCAAAGCCAAACAAAATGGAAGTAAGAAAGGCGTAACCTAATAAATGGAATAATAAACATTGCAAAACAAAAAGATGTAAACTAAAAAGTACAGAACTGGAAAGAAAAACAAACCAAAGTCGAAAACAAAATTGAACGAAGAAAAAGAAACTCTGAAGCCTATCCACATATGAATGGGTTTGTGTGTGTAGACGCAAATGTACACACACACACACTTAAATGCACATATGTATGACCTTAAAGAAACATGCAAACCGTTAGATATCCATATTCAATATTTCTGTCTAAAATGACATTCGTGCAGAGAGGGGTAATGTATCAGGAAAAACATCTCTGCATTTGAGGAATCCAGATGATATCTGAACAGTCAGTTCTGCACAACTTATATATAGTTTTTAAGGCTTTTGTTTGTTTGTTTACCCTGATCCAATTGTCGTAAGCAAGAGTTCAGAGAGAACAATAGATAATTCTAGGCTGGCTTAAGTGTGTGTTTTCAAGGGCTGGTTGGCCAGTCCAGTAACAGCTTGGAGACACACCAAAATGCTAACGAGAATACATTTTGTCAAAACAGGAACAAAAGTTCAGTTGTGGGCCCTGTTGGAGGGTCCTCTCCAACAGGACCCACAACTGGAAGTCTCGGAACCAAGTCAAGTGCAAGGTGTATCTTTTCTCCATAGATTTGTGTATTCCCCTCCCGAAGATGTAGCTTGCTCCTAGGGGAATGCTCTCTCTCTATCTCCCTTTTGTGATGCTCATTTTCAGCATGTACAAACTGAAGCTGGCAGCCTCTGGATTAGGACCTCCCACACAGCTCCCTGCAAAACCCATATTCAGCCCCATTTACCACGAGACCTGGTCCATCCCATTGGGCTCCTTCATTGTACGGGAGCACAGTTCAAGTACTCCCTAGTTAAGTCAGGGTTTTGACGGCACTAAGGAAGCTTGTTCTCAAAGTAAACAGTTTGGAAGACCACAAAAACAGCCTTCTTTTGACCTCAGCTCAAAGCAAGCAGAAAACCTGCCAACTGAAAGGAGCCAGGAAAAAAAAAAAAAAAAAAATAAAAGGAGCACCCATCAATTCTTCCAGCTCTCATTAAAAAGCTTTTTTAATGAGCAATTAGCCCTGGCAGGCACGTCTTGTGCTAAGAGGGCCACCAAACAGCTGCAAAGCTTTTGATGGCTTGACCTCACCATCCACTTCAGATTCTTCCCTTCATGGAAACTCTAATTGAATGGGCCTAGTAGCAGCCGTGTTTACCAAACAACTGCCTGCAACAACTGCACACAAATCTTTCAGTTTCCTGAAGGTTTTCTTCCCTGTGCAACAATAGAAGCTTCGTTCTATTTTCCTGCCCTTCCCGCCAAACGCTTGAGAATTTCTTTCAAATTTCTCACTGTGATGTTTCGGAATTGACTTCCTCACTTGGCAATGATAAAGTCAAAACGACATTTGAAAGTACTTGTCAAGGCAGCAGTGATGAAGTCTGCAGGGAGTTTATTTTTCTCAGGTGCACATTTCTCCATCAATGCCCGGCTTTCTAGCTGCCCACCTTTATGCTACTACTGTTTTTAAATGCTTCTCCTGATTGTTGAAATTAACTTCATGTATAAGCATTGTACTAGGCTGTGAGATGTTTTTGAGATTTTTTAAAAAACGCATTTAGGTTTGTTTTTAATTATGGGTGTAGCCTGCCTGGAAAGGTTTTGTCTTGAAATGTTGCAGAAAACAATTTAAATGTGAAATATATATAAAATACACAAACACACACACCTATGCATATGCCTACAGACACACATATACATATAATCATCATTATCAGCCCAATCCAAACCACTGCAGGAGGAAGGCGTCTTCACCTGCTTTCCAACAGCTTTGATACGTTGCAAACTGTTTCCGGTTAACACAGTTCAAACATCTGTCCAAGGTCTGGTATCCAATCAAAGACTGTTGTTATCCAGTCTTTATCTGTTCATTCTGCACAATATGGCCACTGCAGATTTCCATGAGACTTTTCACTTCGTTATGTGACATACTCCTGTCTGTTGGTGGAAGCATACTGGAATATTTCTTTTCTTGTCATGTTCTCTCGAGCATTTGCCATTCCATGGTTCTTCTCGTAACGTTCAGCTTCTGCACTGTTTTTCTCTCGAACGTCCAAATTTTGCAACCGTATCTCAGCACAGACAGTACACACTGATTAAACAATTGCTTTTTTAAGCAGGTGGGCATCCTGCTTTTTGGCTGCAGCATGAAACCATCCAAATGTTCACCAACCTAGTTTAATCTAGCTCAACATTTCTTTTATGATATCACCCTTCTTTCTAATCTTTTGACTGAGGTAGGTGCAGCTGTTGACCCTCTCTGGTTCATGATTTTGCAAGACAACTCTTTATGCGTGTGTGTTTTCTCCTAACACAACTTTACCTTGGCTGGGAATCCCGAGAGAAGAAGTGTGCACATCTGGAGAATGCCCCAGTTGAAGAAAGGTGAACCAAGAAGTACAAACCCCAGTATTAACACCATATCCCTTGGAGTTTAATACTCCTTTTTTGACTTAGATCTGGAAAGAACAGGGACTAGGTTGTTTTCCTGATTTGTTTATTGCTCCCACCTTCTCTCAAAAATGTTCTCTCTTTTACCTCACTTCTCCTTTTTCTACACGCATCTCACAACTCTTTTCTACCATTTAAACATTGGGGTGGGAGGTCAGAGTCATACCATGATAGGCATAACAGTGGTAAGCCTCAGAAACACAAAATACTGTGCAATTGCAGAATATTTCTTGATAGGGAAGGAGAAATATGGCATGGGGGCACAACTTTTACTGCCAGAGGCCTACACTTGACTTTGAGATAGACATCCTCCAAAACACGAGCTAGACAAGAACAAAGAATTCAGTGTGATTATACAAAACATGTCAGCAATAATCAACTTGAATTACGTGAATTGCAGGTAATAAAATTATGCCCTGTGTATTTAATAATGTCACTCTTCTGTTGCGATAGAAATTACAAGCATTTGAGGAAAATGATCTCATATTCGTCTCCCCCAAAGCATATATTCCTCGAAACCACAGGTCAATTTAATACTTTCCTCTTACCCATGGATAATGACTGAAAAATCAGCCACCAGAGAATGAATATGCTGTTAGTATTTTTTTACATTTTTATTTATTATTCGATGTTTACCCTACTTCTATTTTTGATCAAATCAAGGTGGCATACCTACCTAATGCTCCCACCACCTATTTTTCCCACAATGACAGCCCTGTGAGGTGGTTTGGCCTGAGAGAGAGTGACCAGCCCAAAACCACCAAGCTGATTTCCATGCCTAAGGGAGGATTCAAGTTCACAGTCTCCCAGTTTCTAGCTCAGCATCTTAGCCACTATACCATACTGGCTCTTAGTACATACAAATCATTGAAGTAATAGTCCACTGTTTTATTAATACTACTGTTTATTTATTTATTTATGAATTTGTTTTATAACTTGCCTTTCATTTAGGAGCTTAAGATGGCATAGAGAGTGTTCCTTCCTCCTACTCCCCCCGCCCAACTCTGTAAGGTAGGTTTCACAGAGAGACTATGACTGGCCCAATGGCTAAGTGGGGGGGGGGGATTAAAATGTGGGTCTCTCTGCTCCTAGTCCAGCACCTTAACCACTACAGCAACCAGTACGACTGTTCACATTCCATATAAAGTTTGCAACTATTATATTATGCCATGATATCATTTGTCTTTTAATTTAAACATTTTATGTTCTGTTCTTCAGCCGAAAATCACCCAGCTGAAATAGATAACTATTTGAGGGAAGAATGAGTAATATTTGCTTTTTTCTCAGATATTGAAGAAGATCCCAACTTAGATGATACATACAGCTATCTATTGCGTGTCCCAGACCTCAAATGAGTAACGGTTCTGCATTTATGTACAGAAAAATTCAGTATCTGGCACAGGCTTTAGAAGCTGCCACTGAAGGCAGATTGGACCATCCCTTATGGAGTGTGGTAATGTTGACCTTTGAGATAGATGTCCTCCAAAACATGAGCTAGACGAGAACAAAGAATTCAGATTTAGATACGAACTCTCTGATAACCCATTTCGATGGCTTCTTGGGCTGCATAAAGCTGAACACAACTTCACAGCTTAAGGGGTGGTCCTGGGGCAGCTGGCAGAAGAAGGCATCCTGTTTGGCAAGTTCCCTGGAATTTCCTGTCTGAACAATAGGAAAGTCGAACCTCCACTTTTCCCTATTTGTTTTGTTAATGATTTCCTCTGGCCCTGAACCTTGTCTCTTAAAGGTTTCCATGTGTGGGACACTAAGGGTGCCATACCTGATTATAGGCAAGCATGCTATCATTGGGTCATTCTAAACTGGAGCAAGAAACAGACAACCCCTTGAAGCTGACCAGTCTCCATCTTCCCTTCAACCTCTTTTCCTTGACCTGATTTGGAAGGTGAGGAAGAAAATTCAAATCCATATTAAAGCAATAACTTTATCAGATTGTCACAAAAGCAGCACAGAATCTTTCAAGCTTCCAAGAAATCTCTATGCAAGAGCTTATCAAAACTGCCAACTCTCTGGGGTCCAGGCCAAGAGTGTCCTGCGTCCATTGCCTTAGTAAAGAGCAACCTCCCCATCTTGAAACAGGTGATCCACATTCTAAAGCCTGGAGCTTTCTCCACAGACAGGGGAGTGGGAGGAAAGGTTCTTAAGGGGGAACAGAGGCTTTACTTCATGTTTAGATACTGGGGATCATCCAAGTTCCTGCCATAAAAAACAGACCGCCTCCCTAAAAAGGAAAGGAGCCAGTTGGCCAAGATGTAATCTTGTAATTCTGTCTGATCTGCTGCCAGAGTCAGGAAAAAGAATCTGCATCTCAATAGTTTGGAAGGAAGATTCTGGACCTTCTCTCATCTTTACTAAGCCAGTACCAGTTCAGGCTCAGACTTGTTCCCATCTCTCCTGGCCAAGGATGTAGTTTGGAGAAATCATAATATTCCCAAGCTCCAGACTAATTTTTCATCTCTCTGTGGATTCAGTGAAGCAAGAAATCATTATGCAGTTTTTATAGACACTGAGGACAGACCGGGTATCTCTTGAATCAAGGATCAAACAACCTCAACATATTCTCCAAATGAGAGCTTCACTTCTTACATTAGCCCTCTTGGCCAACTCCTGACTGTCATTAAGATCAGCTGGGATCTCTGGGTGAAGGGGAGGGAGAAAGAAAGAGAAAGAGAAGGGAGGATGGATGGATGGGTGGACAGAACTGACCAGCTTTGATCCTTGTAATGAGCAGAAGGAATAACTCTGAGGAACAGGAAGAAGAGTCACAACCTAGACAATGGTCAGACAAAAGAAATCTGAGTCCAAGGCAGAAATGTAATTTGAGAAAGCATTTCAGACTTGACTCTCCCTAGTACTCATGAAGATAAAGGGGGTGCATTCAGACTTGCAAGCTTCTGTTACTATAACCTTATAATAAAAGTAATATTTGCTTGTATGTTTTTGGTTTCCAAGTTTGGTCTACCCTGGAGGGCTGACAGTCCTACTCAGCATGAGAGAATGTCACCATTACTCAAAAGAAAAAGTTCCTTGCTCCAGGATTAGAAAATTAATTGCTTGAGTTGACAAATCATTAATTGACTTAATTAATCTTTAATTGAGCAATCAGTCAATTAAGTCAGCAGCACACAGGCCTAACTTGCAGCATTTCCTCCCTCCTGAGTTCAGACTGGCACAGTGCTTTTCTTCCTTTCCAACAGAAAGGCTTGTTTATTTAATGTTGCTTTCTTTGGTTTGACTTAAATAAACATACATTGGAACTTAGACCATTTTAGAGATATTGTCCTCACAGCTCTTTTGACTTGTTTTTATTTTTCAAACTACCAATTAACTGGACCGCAGTCATTGTTCTTTACACAGAGAGTCCTTTTATTGATGTTTCATTAAGCTTCAACCACTTTGAGGGGCTTATGGTTAAGCAGCTGGAATTAGGCTGCAGAATCAAATATTGCCAATGAGCAAATGAAAGAATGAGGAGGACAGAATTGCCCTGAAGCTTCCCATTTGCACGGTGGTGTCCCTTCATCTTATATGATGACTCCATATCCCATTACCCAGATAGTTTAAGAGATCCTTGCAACTGGCGGCATTTATTTTGTCAATAAACAAACATCCACAGGCAACAATTATAAGGCCAATGAGTCAAGTAGGGTTAGAAGTGGAGATAACTGGGGGGCTCAAACAAATAAGGGAAGATAGTTATGGCCTCCGCATGAAGGTCAAAGAAACAGGTTATAAAGGGCTGAGAGACGACAACTCCTCTGAGCCTATACAAAATTACGCTTGGCACCTTGGTGTCTCTTTCCAGCATCTGCTTGGAGGCCTGAACTGGTCTGACAAAACTCTTGCATACACACAAAGAAAGAGAGAACGGGATTTGGGTTCATTTGTTTAAAAGGGAAACTATGTTAATGAAAAAAGCATGGACTCAGAAAGATTACAACCACGATGAGGACTGTCCCCCTCCAAGGCGCCTAAACAATTAAGGAGCTTCAATCTCCTTTTCAAGAGAGATTCAGACACACCAGATGCATTTTCAGTTGGCGCTCCAAGCAGAGCAAGGAAGGAGGGGGAAAGAAGAACGCAAACCCATTGAATTTGGGTCACTAAAGGTCTATCTAGCAAGATCCTGCCTGTCTTTACATCTTAGTGAAAGAGGATACGGCTCTGCATTTCCTTCCCAGCGATTTCATGGGTCCCTCCACCCATCCTCTGGCCTTCTAGGCAGGACAATTAAGGGGACACAAAGGGCAGCAGGAGAAATACTCCTGCTTCTATTCTTTTCACACATCAAAAATGGTGAAGTTTGTTCTATTGACCATGGGATCATCTGCTGTACTAGTAAAGAAATAAGAGTTCTTTTCCAATTTCTTCAACTGGAGGCATGTTGCTTTTCTCGTTGGCACTTTCGCATCCCTACTTTTAATGAGGGACTCTTGAGTCCCACAATGGAGGAGGCCCCATCCAAAATATTCTTCAGACTTTCCAATGATCAGATGGAGCAATACTTTCCTTTGAAGGTAGAAGAAGCAGGTCAATTAAATGATAATTCCAGAAAATTGGATTTGGGGGTTTTCCACACATTCCCATTTATTGGGCCTTGATTTCAATGGACAACAATAAAGGGATGGAAAAGATTATATTGACCTAGGAACCAGTGAAAAGGAAGAGGGAGGTGGATCTCAAATAAACCTTTTGCCCCCAGACTTCTCCAATTCTTAACAGGCAACTGTAGCTCCAAAGTGTGTGTGTGTGTGTGTGTGTGTGTGTGTGTGTGCCCCCACACAGGAATTTCTTTTCCAGAGTATTTGTAGGAGCACAGTTCAATGATAAAGCACATACTTTGCATTAAAAGGTCCAAGGTTCAACCCTTGGCATCTCCAGATAAAGCTCAAAAAAATTCCCATCTGAAGCCCTGGAGACTTTGCAGTTAATGATGGCAGCTCTTAGCCAGAAAGACTAATCATCAGTGTGATGTAGTTTCCTCTAACAGGAATGAGATCTGATTGTGAAAGAAGCATTATGGGTGAGGAATAAATTGTCCCAGAAAGGATGCTGAAGGATAACAAGGAACAGTTACAAATAAAAGCCTATAGATCTTGGCATTCCAGGAATCCCTTAATCAGAACTTACTATTTTTATTTTATTTTTTTATTAATCAAATGTATACACTGCCCATCTCACTGCATAAGTGACTCTAGGCAGCTTACAAGTAAAAAGTGATAAAAACCGATAAAAATCCTTACAAAAAATACAAAGCTAAAAGAAGGAGAGAGCATCCTCAAGCAACCAACCCCAGTACTGCGAACCCCCATTGGGTCCCCCTGCCAGATGACAAAGCCAGGTCTTGATGCTCTTCTGGAAGGTCAGAAGAGTTGAGGCCAATCTCACCTCAGGGGGCAAGATGTTCCACAGGTGGGGGCGATGGCAGAAAAGGCTCTCCTCCTAGACCCCGCCAGTTGAAACTCTCTAGCCGACTGGGTCCTTAACATGCCCTTCCTGATGGACCAGGTGGGATGGGTCAATGTAACCAGGATGAGACGGTTCCTCAGGTAACCTGGGCCCATGCCATGAAGGGCTTTAAAGGTCATAACCAACACCCTGAATTGGACTTGGAAGCAAACCATCACTTAGTGCAGCTTACCCTAGAGGTGTCCATAACTGTCTGCGCCACCACATTCTGCACCAGCTGCACCTTCTGGATACTTTTCAAGGGTAACCCCATGTAGAGCACATTGGTTGGCTTACTTAGCAGTAGACTTCCTGACACAACTCATTTAGATAGTTCTATTGCAGGCTAGAAAGAAGACTCACTAGTTTCATTTCACATATATTACGTAAGGCTATTTGCAGCTGCAATCAAACGGACTCTGTGGTGTGTGCATAGATAGACAGATAGATAACATATGGAACATGAAGCATAAACATGAGATTGAAACAGCTACAACGCCATAAAAACCATGAGAGTATTAAAGGAAAAGGAGGCACCCATCAATTCAATCTAGAGATCTGGCAAAGGAGAGGAATCTAAATAGCTTATCTGATGCTTAAGTAACACTTCTACAGCTACTATGAATTAAAACATATTTATTTATTTATTTATTTATTTATACATAGACTTATCCCCGCTCATCTCCCCGCAATGGGGGACTCTGGGCGGTTTACATCAAGTTAAAACAATAAATACATGATTAAAACTTATAAAAAGACAAACACATCTACACAGATGGAAAGAAGAGAAAAAAAAAAATCCAAGAGGCCGATGGAAGCCACACCCGGCCTCTAGGGGGCTAGCCAACCCCATTTCTGACAACCTCCCTCCCCGCCCCAGGCCAGATGGCAGAACCAGGTCTTCAAATCCCTCCAAAAGGGCCGAGTGAGGGGGCCTGTCTCACCTCCGGGGGCAAGATGTTCCAAAGGGCGGGGGCTACAGCAGAGAAGGCCCGCCTTCTGGACCCCGCTAGTCGGAGTTCTTTTGCCGAGGGGGTCCGGAGCATGCCCTGTGAGATCGGGTGGGACGGGTTGAAATCATGAAATCGTAATAATGCCAGGAGACCCAAACCATGCAATGCTTAAATCCTATCTCCATGACTTTTAGCTAACATATTGTATCCTCTTCAACAATTGGGCCTCTGATTTACAATGGTGCCCATTTCTGATACACAGTTGACCATTTGGGGAGTTTGTAGGGTACCAGCCTGGGGGAACTGGGTGGAATATTGGCTGTTTCACTCCCAGTCCCTTCCCAAATGTATCCTAGCACGGAAATCATTTTTCTGCAACGTTGGGTTGGAGCTGTCTGTCCCAACTCTCAAGATCTCTGCCCTGGTTCAGTCACCACCTGTGTAGGTCCATTCAGATTCTTCATGTGAGTGAAAGGTGAATCTTCCAGATTCTTTCTACAGGATTTCTCCTCAAACTTAGTCATTACTGATTATTCATTAGGTTAAAAATAAGCAACAGAGGAAGGGGGATGCAGAGGCACCAGAAAGGGAGAAATAGTATATATTCCTGCAGACAAACTCATCCATGGATAAGCCAATCCTCAAAAATTTCATATGTTTTAATTTTCACAGTTGGGTTATCTGTGGGTGGCACATTTTTCATGGTATTTTGGTTAAAAATTTGAAGGTGGGCTTATCCGTGAGTATATTTGTTGTTGTTGTTTAGTCGTTAAGTCGTGTCCGACTCTCCGTGACCCCATGAACCATATTGCGCCAGGCCTTCCTGTCCTTCACTGCCTCCCTGAGTTTGCTCAGTTTCATGCTCATTGCTTCAGTGATGCTATCTAACCATCTCATCCTCTGCCGTCCTCTTCTCCTTTTGCCTTCAATCTTTCCCAGCATCAGGGTCTTCTCCAAAGAGATCTCTCGTCGCATTGTGGATAAGCCCATCCCACAGATAAGCTGAGCTCAATTTTGGGGGTGTATTTTTGGACCTAAAATTCTCAGCTTATTCACGAGTATGTATGGTAAGAAATTTCAGGTATTGATATATTGTTTCTTTCATCCACTGCCATTTTAGGATGACAGAGAGAACTGCAATTGATTAAATTTTAATTATTGTACTGGGAAGAATCAAACTTCAGCCATCTTGCAATCAGGCCAAAGTGTTTGTAATCTTACACAGCATATCTCAAGAGATACATTAGCTTCCAAATGGAGTCCAAGGCACTTCATTATTGCAACCACAACTTTTTTGGTATAGCTTCTCTGCGTTCTGTTGCTGGAAGTAGAAAAAGTAAGAAAATATGATCCCAAAGGTCTGCTTCAGCCACACACTTCTCTTGCGATTTAAGGCTCTTTCTCCCTTTCACCACTTAGCGCAGCCCGTTTTCAAAATAGCACATCCTGGTTTGGGATAGGAGACTGTTTGGGCTTTGGTGGAAACAGATGCCCACAAATTCTGGGGTGTACAGATTATGCTAGCTAATAATAGCCTGGCTGAAATGCACGGCCCCACATTAAGTTGGAAAACCTCACTAGGATTCTTGGCCAAGGAGTGGTTAAAAATGAAATCTTTGCCTTGCTCAGCCCTCCTTGAGGCAGGCACATTACTAAACCATCATCTAGGTATGTGCCTGGCCTTTCCAAAATGCATATTTATTCTTAAAGGAGCCTGGAACATCATTCCCCCAGAACTTAGATTAGCCTCAGGGTCTCACAGTAGTGGTGAGCCTTGGCAATGGTTATATTAAACAGGATGTATGGTTTGTACTCATATACTGACTGTGATTATGTTTTATTGAATGTTTAGCAGTGATTTTGGTATATTTGTATGTTGTAGTGTTTATTTGTACTTTGTTTCTGTTGCTGCTTGAATTGTTGTGAGCCACCCAGAGTCATCCTTGGGAGATCGGCAGCTATACAAATTTGATAGAGAGATGATAGATAGATAGATAGATAGATAGATAGATAGATAGATAGATAGATAGATAGATAGACAGACAGACAGACAGACAGACAGACAGACAGACAGACAGACAGACAGACGGTTTATGGCATTTGGGGTCTTTTCCCAAGGTTGAGCTTTATAGTGCTACCATTTCCTGACCACTTCCACCCACAAAATCTTAGATTATGGAATATACTTCATAAACTACGACTTAACCATACATATACAATTGCAAAGACAAGCACTATGATTGCTTGTTTATCTCTCACATCCTCCTATATCCTACATCCTGGCTTACTATCACAGTTTCTTAACTAAGATAATGCTAGCTTGGCCATAATAGACCAAGATATTAATTCAGGTTAAGGTCTTTGTAATGAGTTGGTAAGTGGTGGAAAGAGAAGGAAACAGGATACACATCTGGTTAGAAGCTGCTGTGTCACAGCGTTAACTTCTTTGGCTCAGTATTCTATATCACAGAAAGGTAATCTTTGGCCCATAAGCCATGTATGGCCCTCAGAAGGTACCAGTAGAAGCTCACAGTGGCACTGTTTACACACACACTTAACTGGGCCAAGGGTGGGGGAAGCATGCTATGCAAACACCTTAGCTCAATGGTCTTTGAATTATGAGTGAGATGGGGTTAGTCTGCTCAAAGCCCCTCCAGGTACAACATTCTTCACCAATCAACTATGGTGGGCAAACATGATGACCCAGTCAACAGCAAGGCAATTTCCAAATCTAACCTAGTCAGTCTTCCAAGAAAAAGAGTTGGAAATATAGATCAGCTGGCGGGGGGGGGGGGTAGGAGCCCAACTCTATCATTAAACTCATTACCAAAGACTGGTAGAATAAAGTATAACTCCCAAGCCATAATGGTCAAGCTACACTTGCTGCTGTCTACCTGGCCAACGCCACAGCCAGAATTCTCCTAGTACAAGGGTTCCCAGGATATTTTGTGTATCCCAAATAGTGATTTTTGACCTAGTTAGTGTGATTGTGTGCTGCCAGACCCACCCCTGAGTAGATCTAACCTGATAAGTGGGGGGTGATGTTAAGTACGTTGTGTGAACAGGGCATCTGACTATATACTATTTACTCTATGCACACATCCCCAACGTCCTACCAATCAGCTGATGAACAGACTGTTGGCAAACAGCTTTGCTAAGAGGAAAGGGGGATCCATGAAGCATTCTGATTTTGGCAGTTTCATCTATTCCGTCCCCAGAGTTACATGTTTTGGATGGAGCTAGACTTGCATTAGGGAGACCTGTATACTTGGCTCCCATCTGTACAAACACAAAGAGATCAGATGGGAGACTGGAGCGCTACAAATGAATTGCTTGGTGAGTCAGGGCAGAAATGGGCTTGGGTGTCTCCTGTTGAGTTTCAAAACCCATCAACTGTCATCTCACCAGTCAGGCCTTTTGGGGACAATGCATTCTTTATCACCACCAACATGTATTTGCAGCTGCAAAAAGAAACCGAGGAGGGCTTTAGTCCAGAAGAAGAGCCAGAACTTGATTCTAATAGTTGTTTCAGGCTCCTGAAACATCAGAGGCCATCAGAGATGCTCAGGAACTGCTCTATCTCAGAGGACAGTGGTGATCAAACAAGCAAGGAAGAAGCAATTTCCCAATAGAACTGCCTACCAGATACTTCAGGATTGGAATTAACCTTCCTCTTATGCTGACCTCTGGGAAACACAAACAGTAATGACTTTGCCTAATGGACTGTGGGAAAAGATAGCCCTGAAACAACGTGTGAACTCAGAAGGAAAGAAGAAAAGACCCAGCAGATTCTAGGGAAAGTTGAGAAGTGTTGTCAAGCTGCAGTTCAGCCAAATCAAGGGTCAGTGTGATTCCCCCAGGTAGAAGATTAGATTTGATCACAGCCACTAGATGATGCTGATCCAGCACTGTTGACCACCTTGGGCCAGTCCTTTGCAAGCAAGGCAGTCTTCACACTGAGTCACCTCCCATTTCCAGCAGCTTGAAGCTAATGCCACTTAATTGCTAGGCACAAAGTCTCGGGTGGCCATACTGGAAGAGTTCTACATATCAACCACAAGCCTATTGAGAAGCCAAGCTCATTTGCTAGGGAATGTTCTTTCTTTCTTTAATCTCAAATGAGGAGCTGAAAGGAAAACACACGATTATTTTCTCAAGCCTGCTGGAATCCACTTGAATAAATAACAGTTCCAGAAATGGGGCTGCTAAAACAATAAACTTCCTCGGAGCCTACCCAAAAAAAGATGGGGGGGGATGCCTTTCCCCTGTCAGAAAGCAGGATGGAGAAATGCAGGGAACCTCCTCCCCCCATAAGTTGATTTCTACCAACTCTCCACCCCCCCCACCACAGCAGAATATGGAGCTGAAAGCAAAAGGAGAAAAAAAGAGGGGGGGCTTCTCTTTCTCAGCTTTTTCTATTGTTGTTAAATCTGCAATAATTAAAAGCATATGCTTAAAGACTAACCAGATACAGACTGAGTTCTGCATCTGGAGAGGAGACTGGCTGATCCTGCCATTGACCTATTTGGAATGATTTTGGAAGTGGTAGACTTGAGCAAGAAGAAGAATATTTTAACCATCTTTAAAACTTTCAGTGGAGGGGTTTTCCTGAAATTCCCAGTCTAACACCTCTAGTATGAATTTGTATGCTTGGATAAAGAAGTTTTTTAAGAAAAAAAAATCCATACATTTTGCAAGCCATTCCAGCAAAGCATGATTCAGTTTGCCACCTTGGTCCCTTGGAAAATGTACTTTAGGCTACATCAAGTTATATCTCCAACTAGCTCAGAACGTTCTCTTTTCATGGACAGTGTGCTCCACGATCACAGTCTGAAATATTTACCCATCATATCTAATCTATTTTTTTAAAGGAAGATGTCACACGTTGGACTTCAGCCTCCTGCACACAAAGCACATATGCTTCTCACACCAGAAGAATATCCAGGTGCATTTGCTTTAGGACAAGCTGACAGAAACAAGGAACTGGAGCCATTTTGTCTCTACTGAGATTAAACAAATTTCCTGCATGAAGATGCATTTGTAGGGGGTAGTACATCCCAGCTTGTTTGTTTGCTTGAGGAGGAGCAAAATCTACTGGCTAAGTCCATCTTACACTCAGTAAAGATACATGTGCAGCCTCTGGGTCCAATCCCAATGGCTTTTTCTCCTTTTTTGACTTTACTTTCAGCAGGTCACAAGCGGTGGCCAATCAGTGCTGTGCAAAGCTCTGTTTTGCAACAGGAAAAGAGAGCTTTGTGATCAAGGCAAAGGCTGGCCAATCCATACAGGGCCAATCCAGTTTCGGATGCAAGCTAGAAGAACCACAAATCTGTCTAGGCCTTATCCAAAAAAGAAAAGAAAATTATGCATTTTTTACATCAAAAGTAGCCTTCTCCCACTCTGGAGATGCTGAACTACGATTCCCCAAATCCCCAAGTTATGGAGATGTAGACTAAAGTATCACAGACATTTGGTTGAAGAGGGCTGTTCCATAAAATGGAGAATGCAGCTCTATAAAGAGTTTGATATGGATCTATGTCCATGGACATTTGAAGCCTCTGTGGAAAATCTGAATGTTTTGGGTGCTTCAAACTACTTCTGTGTGGTCTTAGGGACATTGTGTAGAAACACAAATAATGTGCTTGGAAAGATTTCCATTACATTTTTTTTTAATGTGGAGAAGTATCAATTGTTAGAAATGTAATGAATTTGCCACATAAAATTAATGAGCAACATAACAAATAGACACAATACCCATTAAATTGGGCAGTTAAAATGAATAGAAGACTAGTTCTTATTTTTCTTTCTTTCTTTTTTTCTCTTCCCCCCGAGGCAATAATTGTAGAAAATACATGCAATCTTCCATAAAACTTTTCAGGCAGGCTAAAATTTATTCTGCTATAATTCAGTATTGTTTTTACTAAAGTCTAAACAAAGAAAATGGAACTGAAAATGGTGAATACGTCAAAATTAAGGTTAGGGGGTTTCTTTTTTGCTTTATAGTCTAAAATGAAATATAGTATACTGACTTTTCTCATGCCTAGCGTTCCAGTAAAAAAGTATTTCTAGAAAAGCTTGAAAATGTTACTGAAATGAAACTGAAGATGTTACCTAGCTGGGTAATGAAACATTTACAAGAAAAGAACCAAGTTCAGAGAACCCCAAGGACTCCACAGCTTGAAAACTGTTTGAAAGCAATGCTTAAAATCACAGCATTAAAAAAATCTTTGTTTATGGGGGAAGGGGGTCATAACCCCCTGTTTATTTTTGACAGACATAAAATGTTTTAGGGCATACATAATCAACCAAGGGTGTATTTCTAGTTACTCTTACTGAACCCTAGTTCAGTAAACATGCTACACCAGATCTCAGTTGTGGACCAGTGAGGACAAGATTGAGTTGTGGGAATAACACTCAACTCAACTGTATTATGTTTCTGATACTTTTAAGTATCAAGTGAGAGAGAATCAGGAAGAGTATAATAACTAAACAGAAACGGTGAGATTGTGCATTCTCCAGTTTCCCCAGTGTGAAAGGCCCAGGGCCCATCCAGCTGGCAAAAGCACATTCCGTTTAACTATGGCTAATTGAGGAGTCCTATGTTGCACTAAATCTTAAGCCACAGCTGACTAATCACTATAGCCAGATTCATACAACATGCTAAGCCAAAACCCAGTCACATGATTAACTTATTAATTTATTAAGGAGCCTTAGGCAAATTATTCCCCAATATTCACATGAAACAAACTAATGTTTAGCATATTGAAGTCAAGGCATTGCAAATGCTGGCTTTATCCCTCCCTTTCTTCTCAAAGTATTCAGAGAAAGCATTTGTAGAGTTTCATCATGGACTAACCACAGCTTGTTGTGCCAGCCAAAACCAAACCAACTGCTGTTACAATGTTTTCTGGAAACAAGCCAATTTCCAAATCATAGTTTACAATGGGCTCACTAATCCAGGGTTTGGCAAACCCTCTAGATGCTTTGGGCTACAGCCCCAAAAGTTACTCAAAACCTATTCAAGTCACTTATACCCTCTAGCTTGAATCATGCATGAAATGCACAAAACCCCTTTCAGAACTGGTTCCCACAACATAGCAAAGAAGGGAGAAAAGTGATAAAAGTCCCTTGTCTTTCTTGCACCTAAAATTAGATCATAACAACAACAATAACAACGGTCATAATTCCTGCCCTGCTGTAATCCAACCTCTTTTTTCTTATTTGCATAGCTACATGTTTCCTTCACTAGGATGCTGGGGAAGGAGAGACTAACAGAATTATTATTGTAAGTCTGCTCAGGCCCCTCTGGATAACACCCATACTATTTCGGACACTGAAACTAGAGAAAACAGCAGGGGAGGAGGTGGTGCCCTCGGTGCAACAGTGTGGTCCCATGCAGTCATATCCCCTTCTTGGCCCCCCAACCCAGCCTCCTTTTGCAGAAAGCCAACTGAGTAGAACCTTCTGAACATCCATCTCCAGTGTCACATCTAGTTTAGTCCTTATGACAAGGGGCAGGATGCTTGAGACAGCCACCAAAGCAACCCACGAGCCTTGGGGAATCAAGATACAGTACACAGGGTTGGCAAGGGCCCATGAGAGTCAGGCTTTCCCCCTGTGCATCACAGGAAGCTCTGATCACTAATCAAATTGATAAGGAATACAGTATTTTAAAGAGTTTCTGTTGGGTGGGCACTTGATGCTCACGGCTGTTCTGTGGCTGCTTGTGGTGGTCCTTGGGAGAACGTGCTGGAGTCTCTCCTCTCCCCTATTGTCCAGCTATCATACTACGAAAGGACACAGGGATTTTCCTTTGCTGGCTATATCTCCTGTCTCAGCAGTTCCCATTGCTCACTTAAGTCTTGATTACTTACTGCTAAACTTCTTCTCCCCCATCTGGAAATGACTTGCTGCTCATGGAGGTCAAAGTACTCCAGACAGCAAGCCTTGAAAATAGTTGACTCACTGACTCAGCATCTTGTTGCATCAAGCCTCAAAAGCAACACCTTTTCCCATCACTGCATTCATTCGCAGCTCATGGAACTCACAGCTGATCTTGTCCTCTTCACAACCACTCAGTGTAACCTAGCTTATCTAACAGCATTGGGATGAACGTAAGTGGGTGAGAGGAAATTAAATGGAATAACAGTAGGATAAAAATCAGATGCATAGACGATGAGAAAAGTGATGATTTCCTGCTAGACCCAAAAACATCAAAATAGGAACGGGAATATTCTTGCAGTTTTCTACCAAAAGAAAATACAACCTAACACAGACATAGGCAGTAAGACAGAAAGACGCTTTATACCAACTCAAACCATTTGCCTATTTAGCTCAACTCTGACTGCCAAGATTTCAAGCAGAAGTTTTTCCAGCTTCATCTGGAGATGCTGGGGATTGAACTGGGGAATTAATACATGGACGGAATATGCTCCTAGCATGGAGCTAGGGTCCCTTCCCATGCTAATCATGCATATACAACTCTGGCTTAAAATTCTGTGTGATCATGACCCACACCTAAAGCAGTTCACTGTTCTTTACACACCTTTTGTGTTACACATCTTTGTGCATTCTTGCTTCCTTTTCAATGAGAGGGAGAAGACGGACTGAAGGGCCATGTATGATTCTACCCAAAGTAGTGAGTGGGGACCCATCCAAATGCTCTGGTCTAATTCAGGTGGTAGATCAGCACAGCCCTCTTGGAATGGTTTGATTACATCAATCCAGGGTAACCAGACCCAGGGCAAGGGTTTTTAGAAGATGCAGCTTTCTAAGGAGCAGGAGAGAGAACCTGACAAAACTCCCTCCTCTGTGCTCCCTAGATCACCCCAGGGAAAATGAAACAGGCCATTTTAAAGGTGGAAATATCTGACTTGTACCCAGGTTTCAGGGGTCTCAGTGCAAAGTTGGTGCTTAGCCAGAGGCAGGACAAAAAGAGGGACAGACTTTGGCTGACAGTCATGTACACCCCTTCCCTATATGGTGATGAGAGTCAATGACTATCTCCTCTCCCCAATCAAAAGATAGGCGGGGGAATAGAGGAATAACCAGGCTTGTAAGCTAATAAGCAATGAGAATAATAAGTTGGAAAGATGTCAAGGAGAGACTAGGCACAAGGAAAAAAATAGAGCAGGAAAAAAATTGCAGCAGGCTTCAGAAAAATTGGGATAGAAGTCATCCATTGCAATTTTACATATGCCTTTCTTTCCAACTCTACATTTGTACCCCTCTCTGACAATATGTGATTTTCAGAGCCGTCGTCATGCTGCAGGCAGAAATAAGGCCAGCTCCAAATTTCCACATCTGGAAAAGGTTTGAACTCCTGCATGAGAGGGAGCACGGCTGGTTCTGACCTTAGACAGCTATCTGTCTCTTGTTAGGAATATAGTCCTTTTTCCATCAAGCTATTAGCACAGAGGTCAGCCAGGAAAGGGTGGGATTAAAATCTTGTTAATGAATGCCAAGATAGGTCCTGCCAACTCAACACAATTGGAGCAACAGAATGCTGGTTACCTGTATGCAGTAGAGGTTAAAATGCTGGCCCGTGAACAGGGAGTCCTGGTTCAAATTCCCACTTAGTAGGAGTAGTCATTCTCTCACAGCCTAAGCTACATCACAGGGTTGTTATGTAGATAAAATTGAAGGGAAGTGTATTAGGTATGCCTCTTTGAGGATTTCATGGTACTTATGGCAGCAGGCATATACGGTTGCTAGATGTCAAAACCAGCATACTGGCATTCTGAATAGAGTTGAAAAACGCTGCTGAGTGACAGAGAGACTGTTGAATCAGCAGCGTTCTTAGCTTTTTTTTCAATACAGTAATAAAACCCAGAGCCTAAATAAACGTTTTAGGAAATAATCTCATCTTGTACTCAAGAAAAGGCACCAAATATCTAGCCCGAATGCTAATTAGTTGACTTACTAATATTATCCATCTTGTTATCTAAGAGTGGGAATTAATGTCCCAAATCAGCAGAAATGGATGGAAAAATGGGCTGTGAAGGAACCTGGTATTTCCTAAAGGGATTTCCCACCCACCCCCTCCAAAAGAAAAGCTATTTGAAGAACAAGCATGCCCACTGGGTAATGGAATGGAATATCCTTGAAAAGGGCAAGGCTGACTGACTGCCATCCAAGACAGGAACATTTGGCATTGTGAAATGTTGTTGCAATTCCCATCAGTTAGCCATAATCAGTAAATAAAACTCACACCCTTCCCTTTTAAATTTGTGTTTGTCGACTGGGTTTGTAGAACTTTCCAAAAGCCTTCAAAGGCACCACCAAGGATACAAATTATCAGGAAAATATCAGAAATGAAAATTAAGCCTCCATACTCTGAGGCAATATACCTCCAAATGCCAATAGCCAAAGAAGGAAGGTTACTTTGGGTAGTGGGGGTTAGAAAAGCTCATTCACTGGAAGTGCAATTTCTTATGCATGAACAAATCTGTAAGTTAGTGTTCCTGTCCTGTGGATTCTTCTGCACACGCGTGGGATAAACTGCCCTGATATTTTAAATGCTCAAGAACCTATAAGAAGCCAGAGAAGGGAACAATGTGCTTCGTGTTCCATGCAGAGTTCCACACAGAGTCTACCAGCACTGGATTAATGAGGGGCCCTATATGGATTGCAGGAGCATCAGTGCAGATGTGTTTTCAAAGAACATGCCAAAATCTTGCAAACACACACAAGGAACCAGGAACACAGCAGAAGGCAGACAGCCACCTGGCCCCTTGCACCATATAAATGGATGCTCAGTTCTGAGCAACACACAAACGAGCTTGCTTTCTTTTTCTTTTTCTTTTTCTTTTTTTCTTTTTCTTTTTCTCTTTCTTTCTTTCTTTCCTTCATTCTTTCTTTTCTCATGTCATCTTTGGACTGAAGCTGCTATTTTTAAGAATATGAAAAGGTTGTCTAAGCCAGCCTACAAGATAAAAATCATATGCCAACACAAGAGATATAAACCCTAATTTAAGCATCTTGAAATGCTTGGATGTAATGAATGAATGCAAGCCCAAGTACACTGACTTGGAAATAAGCTTCAGTGAACTGTCAACTTCCCCAAAGCAATTTCAAACTTTTAAAAGTTATTAACCTAGACAGGGGTGGGCACTGGAGAACTTGCAGGCCTCAAATCCCTCTTCAGTGGTATCCAGAGCCCCTGTTATTATAATTACCAAAAATCTGATGCACCATTTGCCTTCAAGCTGATGTAGAAAACACACAAAGACTGCCACATAAATCTTGAAACAGGCTTAAAACAATGGATATCTCATTCCCCCCCCCCCCAAAAAAAAAACAGGAAAAAAGAGATCCTAGGTCCCACTCATTTTGTGTGCTTACTTTTGTCCAAAATGTTAAGGACAACCCCTGACCTCCAAGGATGCTGGAGGAATTTAATCTGTGCAAATTCCAGTACTAGCTGATTTGACTTGTGCCTCCTGAACTAAAACACTGATCCAAACTTGGTTATCTGATGACTTTTTAAATTCCTGAACATTCTGCTCATGTTCTAACACAGCTTGAGTTTAATGGGGCTTACTTATTTCTGATATGGAAAAGAATTTTGTACAGTGCCAAAAATGTCTCTTGCATTTTTCCCCAGCTGTTCTCCTTTGATTGGAGGAAAAGGAAGAGGGGAGTGTGTGTGTGTGTGTGTGCGCGTGTATCTGTCTGTGTTTAAGAGAAATGGGGGTGGAGTCTTCTTGCCCTTATTTAATTATTAGGTGGCCAAAGAATATATGGGAATTGCCTGTATTTCATAATATCATTTCAGCCTCCCTGGCTTCCTACACTTCCATTAAATCCCAAGGAAATAGCACAGCTTTTTCAGGTGGAGAAATGTGATCAGCCAGGAAAGCTTGAGGGCGACAGGAGGTAACAAAAAACGTGCCAGAAGTAGCATCCTTTGCCACTTCGTAATAAAGTCAGCTCAAAACCATCTCGAAGACAAATCGAAAAGCAATTCTTCACCATCCTGCAAATGAGACAGAAACACCAAGGCCTCTTAAGGGGGGAAAACTTGAAAAGTTGCAAGGCAAATTCCAGAGTAGGAATATAGCCTTAGAGCTAAACACCATTTTACTTGTCTACAGAAAGACTCCTTGACTGAGCTAAACTTTCACCAATGGTTCAGAAGGCCTTTCTGTTGGAAAGATGAAATGAAAAGGAGAAGGACCAGAAGCCACAAAGAACCACAGCAGAGCTGAACGTGAAGATCTGAAGGGAGGCCACTTTGCTTTAAAAACTGCTGTGCTCCAGGCAATGCAATCCTGCGCAGAAACTATGCCAAGGGTTGAGATAAAACCCTATTCTTAACCAAGCTTTACATCACATCTGGCACGGAGAGCATTTTTGTTTCAGGAAGAGGCTTCTGGATGTCCCGTTGAGCCAGGATCCAATTTTACAGACTCCATCCTAACATCCCACTATATAAGTTGGAGTCTTGTTTGAATCCTGCAGCCTCATTAGCAATCTGAGAACGTCAGGAATCTCTCCCCGCTTTCCAAGTTCTGCTCCTGAATGGTTTAACTTTCGATGCATCAAGCTGAGTTGGCTGTCTGGTGCCAGAAGTCAGCTGTGATATTTCCCTTGAAGGTTACAAATGCACTGAAAATAAGCACACAAGGGGACCCGCTGGCATAAGCTCTCTTTCCTCCATTAAAAGAAAATTGGCACAAAAGTTAGAGTTTTAGGAAAGAAGGCTGCTCGCCCTCCCCAGCCTTCCCAGTTTTTGCAAGAAGAAGCAAGAATCGTGTTCTTTGGACACTCATTGGATTTCAACAGGGAAGGAGCCAAAATATAAAAGCGTAATTTCTAAGCATGGTCCAAGTGCTCCATGCACATAGCTGGCGTTGGCAGCCACACTTTCTGGGACAGTGTAATGATCCATTATCGAACATTTTAAATGCAGTGATGGCCTCCCCCTTCGACCCACCCCAAGGTGGCTAGATACTTGAAACTGCAACAGTGAATTGCGGTGGCAAACAAGGAGGGTGTTTGGGGAGCCAAATAAGTCCATCAGAAGCAGGGGAGAGTTTACATCAAGACATTGGATTGCCACCTCTGCAATATATAAAGAAATATATATATATGTATATACACACACACGTTTTCAGAATGCCTGTCGTTTATCCAAAATGAGATCATCCAAAGAGTTAACAGCAAATAGGGGGAGTTTCCCCCCCCAAAAAAAATTTGGATGTGGAAAAAAAATTAAGGAAAAGACCAGGGGGAGGGCAGAGGGACACATTTCCTTTAGCTAGAACAAGTGGTATAAAATGATTAAGATATCAGCCTACAACTGGGGAGTTTCAAATTAACTCTCAGCCACATAGGATGGCTTAAATGACCCTCAATGTCTCCCAAAACTCTGATTCTGTGTTAAGCTTTATCTAATACTCCATGGGCTGTCAAATGAACTGGGATTAGATGATGTGCATCTGGGTCAAGTGCATACTGTATATACACAGGGCCAGTATCCTGCAGTGGTGGCAGGACTGATGAAATTTACCATAGTTCATCCATTTATTTATTTCCTTAATTTATTTCCGTACTACATGCTCCTATGAGAGCTGACCCGTGCCAGTTCAGTAACTCCTGCAAATTGTAACCAACTCAAAAATAAACAGGCACTATATCAAATATAACACAATAGAGACCATCTAAAATAATTTAAAAAATCATCACAGCATCCAAGCTAATGTATAATCAAGGAATAACCCAGGATATGGGGCATCATTATTAAAAGCTGCAAGCAAAATCCTAACATTGCTTCAGGCAGAAGGCTAAGCTATAAAAAATATGTTTTTAAACTTTTCTCAAACACTCCAGAGAAGAGGCAGACTTGTCTTCAGAGCTGCCAGTCTACAGTCCTGATGCAAGTCTGCAAGAGTTGGAACCGGACTTAAACTCCAGCAAAACATTGTATGGAACAATGTCAAAATAGCTCTGAACATGTGCAGAGTGCTGTGTTCCTGGGGGGGAGGAGACTGCATGCCCGTTTAGACTCAGATGTGGCCTTCTAGGTGTTGTTGAACTCCAATTTCCATCAGTCAAAGCCAACAGGGAGAAATGCAGGGGTTGGAGCTGAGCAACATCTGGAGGGACACATTTTGCCAACTCTGGATTAAAGTAAGGGGAAAAGCGTCCAGGATGCTGGAATTCCATACAGTAAATCCTAACCTTTTTCTTACACAGACCAACCATTAAATGCAATGGGGTTGCTTCATGCTTACACCAATCACTTCAAATAGCATTTTATTCTCTTTGTACAGTACTTTATTGATTAATACATTGATGGCAAAATCCAATGCGGTTCATCTTAAACACATAATGAGAAAGAAGGGCTTTCAACTCTGCCAGAGTATTAAGTCAACATACTTAAAACTGTATTGCTGATTCTCCTAATAAGGTTACTATTACTTCTATAGATGCTCATATTTGTAATTCTCATAATGCACTGACAAGTTATTTAACTTTTTACCATTTCCTTCCCCAGTTTTGTTTTTCCTAAATTCTTTCAGGCAAACCAGGGTAACAATGTTTCCAGTTCTATTAATCCAACTCATTCATGACCAGTAATCATTGCAACCTTTCCCAGGCTCGAAACGGTTCCACTCAGCCCATCTGCCTCCCCTCCAGCCCACCCCAGCCCACCCCAGCCCCCAGCACTGCAACGTGAAAAGCAGCTGTCCGGCGCCTTCTGGCACACGTGCAGAGTGGCAATCTGCCAAACGGGGTTCTTTGGCCACAGTGGGAAAAATACCTCTGGGAAACACATTGATTATAGCATTAGTGGAATCGATTGACTTCCTTGGATGGACAAAATAGCCGAAGTGGGCAGATTTATAGACGCATGCGCAGAATTGCGGGGCAGCAGCCAACTGTGGGAGGGAATGGAAAAACGAAACCATGCAAATCGGGACTATTACGTTAACTCTCCAAATATACAAGGGGTGCCCCCACTTGTCTTGACTTCTTCGCAGAGTTTTCCTTCTCCCATCTAAGTCCTCAGCCATGCAGGGTTGGGAGGCAGATGTCTAGGATTCACAGAATCGGATTCTCCCCTCCCCTGCAACTCTGCAAGGCTGGACTGCAGCATTTTAACGTGAAGACACGTGTACAGCCATCTGTCGGGCCACCTCGCCCAATTCAAGGCTCCTTAACATGTGCGCTTAAGACAGTGCTTGACACGTCTGATAAAACGGCATCTAATTCATAAATACTTGAATCAACCTCTCCTAAGCTGAGACATCCTCCAACTGTTCTGGACTACAACTCCCATGAACTTACAGTCATTTCCATGTGTTCGCAAGGAGACAGGACTTTCTTTGCATTCCAGCAGATTACTTACTGGATAGATTCGCACAATTTGCTAACCTCTAAATCCAGGTTATCAAAACCACGGTCCCTCAGACTCACATAACGTATTAGCCAGGCAAAGCACATATGACCTCGGTTTACAGGATTATCGTGTTAGAGTGGCTGGTTCCCACAACCAGCAGGATCCAGCCCCGTGGGACGTGCCGGGCAAATCCAGCCAGGGTGCCGAATGACTACATCCTGCGTCATTAGCGACTGAACCACTGGCGGATGCCCCAGAGCCGGGAAGGGTCTCAGGATACACCCTTCCCCTTCGCTGCCCTTGTACGACAGCGTCGATCAGCGACTATCGCCATCTGACTCCCGTGCGCCGTCCGTCGGGGCGGGGCTCGTGGCTTTGCTGAAGCCCGCTCCCTCCCCACCACTTCCCTATATTTCAAGCCCCGGGGTTACAGGACAGGAAAGCCCACCCCCGCCAGATACAGCCGAGAGTAAGCCTCTGAGCACGTACAGAGCGTGCTCCGCCGCCGCGACGGCTGCGAGGAGGGGGGCGCCTTAGCGTCGCGCGGGCAGCCTCTGAGCGCGTGCAGAGCCCCAGGAACGGCGGGATCAGCTGTCCCCGCCCCTTCCACCCCTGCCCAAGCCTCGCCCGCGCTACTCACAGGGTGACGGTGTCGTTGGGCAGCAAGCGCGGCGCCGGCGGCTCCCTCAGCTCCTCGCCGCTGCAGCTGACCCGCTTCCTGGCCGGGGCCAGCCCCTTCGGCCTCTCGCCCACACACTTGCAGCCGCGCAGCTGGAGGGGGCAACTGCGCGCCCCGCCCGCGCCCCACAGCGCCGCCAGCAGGAGCAGGGCGCCCGTCCAGAGCATCCTCGACGGCGGAGGCGCCCAGCCCATCCTCAGCCCATCGTCGTCCGCCGCGCCCTGCCCTGCCCTGCCTGCCCTGCCCTGCCCGGCAGCCCTCGGCGTCCGGCGCGCCCGGGCACCTCGGCAGCTCCGGCAGGCGCGCCAGGGAGCGTCCGCCCAGCTCCGCAGGCTCTTTCCCCGGCCGTCACGCCCGCCCCGAAGGCAGCCCCGGCCGAGCCGCGTAGCGTGCCCGGAGCTGGGCTGCCCCCGCCGGGGCTGCGCCTCGCATGGCCGGGAGGACTGGCGCTGGGCTCGGCGAGGATGTCCGGCGGCCGGGCTGCTCCGCAAGGGTTGGATCGCGCGGCTGGGGCTGCCGTGAGACGGGTCCCTCCCCTCGCCCGCCCGGCCAGCCCGGTTCCCGGCCACGGCGGGGCCCTAGCGCCTGCCTCTTGGCGCTGGCTCTCGGCCGCCGTCGCCGAACTGGAGCCGAGGGGGCGAGCGGCTTGGACCGAAAGCAGGGCTTGCGGGGTTAACCGCGGGGAGCCAAGGAGTTCCCTCTCCGCTCCCCCGCTGCATCCACGGGAGTTTCGCACAGCTGTTGAGGCTTCGCGCCCGTCCCCGCTGAACTCCGCTTGTCATTTGCGATTTGCCTTTGAGCGCGGCTCGGGGCGGATAGACTAAAAGCAGCTTTCTGGAGGGCTGAGCAAATAGTCCGCCGGGAGATGCCCTCAGAAGCGCTCAATCCCGCGTCGTCTTCCGCGGGTTTTGCCTGCCACGCGTCGGCTTCGGGTTCAGGGCCACGAAGTCAATCGCAGGCTGGGTTGTGTATTTTGGTTGCCTGACGATTGTGCTGCTTTGGGGGCCCCGCGCTGGGCGTCTATCAATCGACTCCTCTGGCATTTGGAAGTCTGGATCTGCCTCCTGGGGGATCTTTGGGTCCTCCACGTAAAGGGGCATGAGGTCCCTTCACATCGTTAAGGTGGCCCTCGATGCTTTGCCAGGGTAGCGGGGGCCCCACATTTTAATCCTCTTAAGTTTTACGCAGTTTTGTGACCGTTGGGAGGCCGCTGGGGGACCTGAAGCCTTGCGGGAGCTTGGAATGCTAATTTCACCCCTTAGAAGCCGCCCCCCCCCAAACCACCCTCCCAAACAGGACCAGGTCCTGCCCACTTTTGGATTGCAGCTTTTGACATGCCACCTAACATCGATGCGGCCTTCAGGCAAAATTGTATGCTTCTGATCGAAACCAGGATTGCCAACGCTGGCTGGTGACAGTCTCTCCAAGTATTAGATGCGATTCTTTCCCTGCCTGGGTGGACATGCCGAGGACTGAATGCTAGATGTTGAACTGAGTGTCAAACTTGCTCTGCCGAATGCAGAACTGGATGTCCATTCTCCTTAGGGGTGCAACAGTTGCATCTGCACAACAGACCTCACATCACTGTTTTTCAAACTTGGCAACTTTAAGATGTGTGGACGTCAACTCCCAGAATTCCCCAGCCAGTGTCCACACATCTTAAAGTTGCCAAGTTTGAAAAACGCTGCCTTACATCAATCTGGATTTGACTCCCTTAGCCCTTCACAACTTGCTGACTTCCAGGAGTGCCAAAGAGGCCTCTTTCAACAAAGCCTTTTGCAGTTTCTTGAAAAACTACCGTGTCTTGCAACACCTTGAAAACTTAATATAAGCTTGTATGGGCTTCAGCTCACTGAATTGGATACATGAAATCTTATCTTGAAAAAGGAAGCTATGTCCACAGATTATGGATGACTGGGTGTGTGTGTGTGTGGAAAAGAGCTTAAAGAGAAATTAAATATATGGCAGTGCAAACTTTGATGATCTCTACAAACAGTGGCCGTTCTGAAAATAGTTGTTGGGTAGACAGATTGAATTAATGAGCTGATTAATACCCAAGAAACCTTAGTGTAGGTTTAATTCAGGTGACAGAGTCTATACCTTATTATTTTGTTTTTAATTTTTTAAAAATCCTGCCTTTTGCCTTCTCTGCTTGCTAATGCTCTTTCTATGTTGCCCCCTCACCCGCAGAACAGTTTTCTCCGGTTCATTCAGATGATAACTTGAGTGGGGTTGTGACAACAGTGGAACCTTAAGGATATACGCATTATTGCAGGAGTTTTGACAGATCACAATCCACTTGATTCAGAAGTACAGCCTGCTGGATCAGTGGTCAGACTTGGGAAAAAGTAGGTGCTTGTGTTCCACAAGCTTCTCAAAACACAGTCTAACCCAAAGTAATACATCCGTGCCTTTTCCTCTCCAAATGACATCCTAAGGAACTATTCTTGCAAGCCAACAAGAATGGCCTTTCCTGGCTCCAAATCCTAGATGTTGGTTTGGCCAGGCTGTCTCCAAAATGTTCACCCCAGGCCTTCCAGACTCCACTCAGCTCCACCGTTTCCTGTTGGATCACTTCTCAAAACAAGTCAGCTCCACAGATCCAAACTAGATGGAGATGTGAAATCTGAAACCCACATCTCAGTTCAAACACAGCTTCCCAAAGAGACGAAGAGGTATATAGAGGTATATAGCTTTCAACTCCTTCCAAATCCTCTTGAGCCTGTCCCAGGGAAACATAATTCCAGGCCTTTGGAGCCATTCTTTGGTGAAGGTAAATAGAAAGGTGACTTAACGTGATGCTGGAATAACATCTGTCATCCCAATGATCAAGAGGACTTGCATTCCTCGTAGCTAGACTGTTCAGAAGCCATGCTGAGTTTATTCATATACCAAGATCCACTCCCAGAAAAGGTGGCAATGCCATCCCAAGGAGGGGAATTTGTGTTTTGAACTGGGCTACTTTTGCTGGGGGTGGGGGACCACACCATCTTACAAGATAATTCTCTGCAGGAGCAAGTTCTTGACATAAGGTTTCTCCCTGCCATTAAAACACACACCCTGAAAAGAAAAAGTAATTCCTAACCAAAGTACAGTTATGGAAAGATCACCGTCTCTAATAGATTTGAAATGTCTATGCAAAGAAGGGGGAAAAATGCAAGGGGAGGGAAGGGAAGGGGAGGGGAGGGAAGGGACGGGACAAATATGAATGGCAACAGCTGTCCTGTCCCTGGGTGATGGATGGGGCCAGACTGATTTCCTCTTGCTCTGACTTTCTAGAAGGCAGAAAGCACAGCCTCCCAGTGGCCTCTTGGCATTTCTCATCCGCCCGAGGGGACGAGAGTGCCCCCCCGAAATACAGTTTTCCTATTTCTTTTGAAAGGGGAGGAATATTCTGTTACACGAGCCCCTACTTACTAGTAGTTGAAAGTGGCACTGCCCAAGCACAGCTTCTGACCGCCCCTGCAAGAATTACAGCCCAAATCCTTCTAACTTACCGCCAATAAAAACAGCTTCAGCATTGCTTTCCTAGAGGAAACCTAATAGCCACTGAATAAACAGTTTCTCCACTTCCGTGCTGAAGGCAGACAAAGTGCGTTCTTGAAACCTGAAGAAATTAAACCCAAGGAATTTTTTCTTGGTTTAATCCAGCAACTGGAATAATCACCTTTTTTGTTTCCTGGATCCAGTCAAAAGCAGAGAGGGTGAGGCTCTCTTTATTAGTCCTCTCCCCTCGAAACAACTGGGTTTATTATTTATTTATTTGGGACTAAGGTGCTGACAATACTCCAAAGGTGACTTTGGAACCTGACAAGGTTTCAAGCCTATGCCTCGCATAGCCCAATGCTTCCCAAAAAGTTTCAGAAAGACGCCACGGGCTTCCCATCCTCAAAAAGACAGCAGGGAAGTATGTTAAAAGGTTATCACTACTTTGTCAAGGCTAGGTGTGGCCCTCCAGATATTGTGAAGTACAACTCACAGTAGCCCCAAGCAGGGTGGCCCCCCGGCCATGCCGTTGGGCTGTGAAAAAAATGCTCTTCAGAAACATCCAAAGTAGCAGATACTCTCTCTGGAAAGGATCTCAGAAGGAACCTTTGAGCCATTAAATATACATTTTGAGGTTGTTTTCCCCATCTTTCAGGGATAGGAGCCTTTAATTAACCAGAAGAAATTACAGCCAAAGGAGGGGAGAGTGGGCAGGCCTTCTGGGCAGGGAGGTGGTCTTTCTTTCCCCAAAGCCTTACCCCCGATGTCAGCCAGGTTATGGAGGATGTGGAAGAAATCAGGCTGGCTCTTGCTCTACCCATTTCCCCACTGCTTTCAATAGATTGGCTCCCTTGTAAGAACAGCATTCATTCTGCATAACCAATAGCATCTAATTGTGCCTAATAAGAAATATGTTTCAGCAGACCAGTGGTTGCCCTGTTAAGACACATGCACCCTTCTATTTTGCAGCTTTGTGGCATGTTGAAATCTACATGTTTGCAGCAGCCTTCTGGGCACCTTCTAGGAGAATCAAGTTGTACTGCATTTAACAGAGATTAATACTGTTAAGTATGTACGGACAAGATTGCAATCAAAGGCTGTGTATGGATGATCACCTTAATCTTGACTTTCCTGAATTAACCCTCTTTTCAGGGTTTGCATGACACACTAAATCATAAGTGCACAGGCTGCACTAGGCAGAAAGATGACTTTGATGGTTTGAGGCATGGTGTGTTGTACGAACAGGGGTGAAGACCCTAACACCCAGTGTTGCAAATAGGTGAAATAACCTATCGGGTTTGGCTTTAAAAGGACTGTTTTCCTGCCATTTGTGCAACAGACACTGATAGAATTAATGAATGCCCCTCAATCAGCTTTCTCCAATCTAGTGCCTTCAGGTTTGTTGGCCAGAAATCCCTCCTAACATTAGAGGTTGAACTTGAAAAGGCACCTGAGGAAGGTTTCTTGAACCAAAGAGGCACAGATATTTTTCTTAGCTTTAGTAGAGCCCTTGTTCGGTAATGCAAGGACGACCCATCTGAGGTCTTCCAGATATTTTGAACCACAAATCCCACAATCCCTTTGTGGCGGGAGCTGAAGTTCAGAACATCCAGAGGACACCATGTAGCCTGCCTCTGCCATAATAGTTGTGGTGTCCAACTAACACCCAAGTGGTGGTGGTGGTGTTGTTCAGTCGTTAAGTCGTGTCCGATTCTTCGTGACCCCATGAACCATATCACGCCAGGCCTTCCTGTCCTTCACTGCCTCCCTGAGTTTGCTCAGTTTCATGCTCATTGCTTCAGTGATGCTATCTAACCATCTCATCCTCTGCCGTCTTCTTCTCCTTTTGCCTTCCATCTTTCCCAGCATCAGGGTCTTTTCCAAAGAGTTCTCTCTCCGCATTAGGTGACCAAAGTATCTGAGCTTGAGCTTCATTATCAACCCTTCCAATGAGCAATCAGGGTTGATTTCCTTTAAGATTGACTGGTCTGACCTCCTAGCAGTCCAGGGGACTCTTAAGAGTCTTCTCCAGCACCACAGTTCAAAGGCATCAATTCTTCGGCGCTCAGCCTTCTTTATGGTCCAGTTCTCACAGCCATACATTACTACTGGAAAAACCAAGTGACCTGGGTTCAAATTCCTTCTTCTCTATGAACTTCACTGTGGTTCCTTGGATCTACCACTCTTTCAACCTAGCTCACTGGGTTGTTATGAGAATAAAGCAGGGGATGGTGGGATCTCTACAGAACTATTATTTCTAATTCACTAGCCTGTAGCTTTCAGTATACCAAATAAATGCACCATTCCACAGTTGCAAGAAGGATATTGCTTTGAAGATCCATTATTTGAAGAACACCTTGATTCATTTTAGCTTTCCAGTTATTTCACTTTATTTATGGCAGCTGTTGTAAAGCAAATTCTCCAATACTCTAGCTTGGCATGTTAAAAGTAAGGTATTTAACACTCATAAACAATTTATTCTTATCAAAGGATGTGTGCTCTATACATAGTGAACATCAAGTACGAAAGCTCTTTAAAAAAGCAAACTTGAGATTCAATTTTCTGCCATACTTCCACTTTTTGAGGCAGAAATATAGAGTTAGCATCGTAACTACTCCATTCTTGCTCTTTGAGAATTAGCAAAAGGTGCCACCTAGTGTCTGCCTCCTCTCATTCTAGTTTCCCAGCTTTTTCATACACATGCACGCAAGAATACAAGCGTAAACATGTTCTCCTTTGAAATTTGGAGAAGATGGGAAACTATTACATATCCATCTAAAGCTCCTCCCCAAGATGACATCATGATTCCTTGAGAGGCTGTACTTTGCTTTGCACTGACAACCTCTGTAGGACAGATGGATGAAGAATTTGTGGGCTTGTGAGTCGCACAAAGCTTTGTATAGCCTGCCCATGACCCACACAATATGTGGTGAGGTCAGGACCCGTTTGGGAAATGGAGAGTGAGGTTAAGGGGAAAATGCAAGGTTTAAGGCACCCAATTGCCCCCTTGTTTCCCAAAACCCAACAGGTGAAAAATAATTGTTTGGGGACCAGCTCAGTCTTAGCGGTATGACCTCATGGGTCTACAAAAAGGATGCTTGCAAGCCACTTTTTTCACTCCTATCTTAAGTCTAACAGCACTGGGCACCTGACAATCCATTACTGATTTCCTCTTGGCAGTCTTCAAAAGTACCACCTGCTTGCCCACCTTCTCCATGTTAGTCTAGCTTGGTCCAGTCACTAGACTGATAGAAAATCTTCAGATACTGCCCCTAGAGCAAGGTGGTCCAGTAACACACTTTCTGAACATCTACACAGTTCTCACCAGACACCTGAACAAAACTGTCTTGGGCCTGGACATGGCAATAAAAATCCAAGCAGATGCGTGTCAATCTCTGCTCAAAGCATCCACAACACCACAGGACAGGAAAAGGAAAAAAAAATATATATGTATCTTTAATAGCTTAGTAACCAGTACAGTATTTTGATCTACAACTGGTTTTATTCTTAAGACAAAGAAAACACTGTGGAGATCAGGGAGTGGGATGGGTCAGTTTGGACTGCATTTAGCACTGCACCTACACTGTAAAACACTGGCTGGCAGGATGTTTTGTATCTTGCAGTTATATATTAGAATTGTGTCCAAGATGTGAACAACCAAGGGATTCCCACGATTAGGACAAAGGAAACTGGCTTTTACGTGGACGGGCAGTCTCACCTGGTAAGTCCAATGTACTCTGAGATTGCTACTGGCTGTTGAAAATTTCAAGTACAGTTCAGTCCCATAACCTGCTACCTTTTTAACTGGGGTGCTGGGGTTAAATCTGGAGCCTTCTGCAGGTCAAGCATGTGCTTTATATCACAAAGGGCTCAAAGACACACCACTAAATTACTCCAGAGATGCATAGAGCTAGAAGCTTTTTGTTACAGAGGACAAAGGAAAGAATGTTTTTTTTAAAAAAAAATTAACACATATTTCTACCATGGACTAAGATCACTTACAGCATGAGGCCAGGCCTTGAAGTAGATTGTCAACATGTGAGTTACAAAACAGATTCCACTGTAAACATTTTCACCAACTGGGGTTTGCAGAAGGAAGGGTGAATACTCTGATAGATCTTTAGTGATGCATTCTGTTTCAACAAGAGTTTTGTCAAGATGCACTTTCTGAAGATGGGGGCACAGTATATACAGTGGGGGATACAACCCATCATTATTTCCTAACACTCCAGACCCCAAATCTGCAAAGAGAGGGCTTGGCGTTAAAACGCAGAAATTCCATAGTTTGCCCGGGAGAACCATTATTTGCACATGTGCCGTTTCCAGTCTTGCAATTCCATCTGTCTCATCACGGGTGTGAGCACAAGCGAGCAAATCGTTGCTGGCTTTCTGTTGAAGGCTGCTTCATTTTGCAGCCCTGCCTTTCCTATGGAAGGATGATAACGAGGGAGAAGGGTTTCTCACCCAGCAACCCCTCAATTTGCCCCGTGAGGTAGGTCAGCCCCATTTCTCATATAGGGACCAGGCACAGCACGGTTAAGTGATTTGGCTGAGATCACCCTGCACGTTAGCAGCAGAGCCAGCGAGTTTCTTGGCTTTTACAAGCAGACCATCCTGCTTCCTATCAGAACCGTTCCAACCTTTAATTGATCCAAGTAAAGGGGCAAGAAAAAGGGACATTACTTTATAGAGCAAATGCTAAAACAAAGAGCTGATCATCAGTGTTGGCAGTGGCGATTTTCAGAACGATTTCAGCCCCAGCCTCTTCCAAATCTCAAAAGCAGTGGTAGGTTAATGGACAAGGGGATCCCTACCCATCTTTCCCCCGTGTGCTACTCAGCAAACCACTCAAGCTGAGCAGGTTTTCTGAAAGATTAAGAGAGCAAGGATGCTTCGGTCTCCATGAAGCACAGAAGTTGACCCATAAAAGCTTTGAGAGTGGGAGAGTGGAGAATCACCTTTCCCTAAGGCAACCTTGCTTCAGGGGGAAGCAAACCAGAAACGTGCCTCTGATGAGAAATGCGTCCTGGTCACTCTTGGAAATGGTGTTCTGCCCAGACCTAGTAGGGCTTAAGTCAAATGGTTATCCAGGGTAGCTCCTTAAAGTCACCGCAGTTAAAGTACTGAAGTGCTTGTCAACCACAGGTGCTGCTGTGTTTTTTTATAAATGCAACCTCAATGGATATACAAGAATAAAGGTACAGGTGCTGAAGTGCCTGCCACACCCACCAGTTACCTGCTCGTGCCCCGCTGCGGTCAGCACAAAGCGTCAAGTGCCTGGGTATCTGAGCAGATTTTCCCTGCCATTAGTTCTCCTTTACTGTCAAATTCTCCAGTCTGTCTTTGACCTCCTTCTGGGTCTTGTCGCTAGAAGGTTTGTTGGGGTAGCTGCGCTCTCCGAAGATTGTGCTTCCAATTCTGACATTGGTAGATCCAACTTCAATCTGTGCACAGTTAAAGGGAGAGGAAAACCACTGTTAGGAGCAGCAGTGTCCATGACATGAACTGGAAGAACCTCTTTCTCCCTTAGCTAGGAGTCTGGAGCTCTTTGTTAGGAAAGCCTCGATTAAGAATGGGGATTCCCAACCTTGGCAAGTCATAATTCTGGGCTTTGAAGCCCTCATATCCCTTATTTGCTACCGCTGAGAAACACTGGTTTTAGGCAACTGGTGGGATAGAACTGAGACAGCCTGCCTCACGGGACCACTGATCAAAAGGCAACAGTAGAAAACACCTAAGCCAATCAAAATGAATGAATCAAAACTTTGAATGCATACAAAGCTAATTTATAGGGGCACGATTGGAGGCCATCGTAATTGATGCACAATGGTAAATCACATGCTTTGCGTCCCCCAAAACCCTCCAAGTTCACTTGCTAGCAGTTCTGGGTAAAAAATTGCAGCAGCTGGTGCTTGGCTTTTGCTTGAATAAATCCAAAGACAAAGCGCTTGCTGCTTTCTAGGCCAACTGGTTCCACTGTGTAACTGTTCCTTAGATAACAATGGAATAGACAAACCATTCCAGCTAGCTGGAAATGAGTTAATTCATTTACTTATTTTCATTTATAGTATGACACATTAGGAGGGTACTAGGTTAGGAAAGCTGACCTAGAGCCTTTATTAGCATCCTTCACTGGGCAAGAGGAAAAGAGAAAGAGAAGAGAAAAGAAAGCAAAAAGAAAAGAAAAAGGTTTCTGATAATCTGTGGCAAAGATGACAAACAGACTTACTGCATGTTGAAAGTCTGTAGACATCCCCATGCTCAGCTCAACTTTTTCAATGGGGATATTGAGTTTTTCACACAGTTCTTGACGCAGAGATGTTAACATCTGGAGAAAGGAGGTCGGGTGGGGGAGAGAACACAGCTCAATCTCTTCCTTAAAAGCCAAGCCTTGCCTACAAGAATTATCTCTCAAGATCACACCCACCTGGAAGTCAGGATTGGGACCCTGACTGAGATCATGCCCAAAGCTTCCAATTGTCATCAAGCCAACGAATTCTAGGTTGGGACATTTTTGAAGGATATGTTCCACTGTTGTCACTGCTTCCTCAGGTGGAAGCCCATGTTTACCTATGCAAGAGAACACACCATTGCACTTTCCATGGATGGAGTTCTTTGCAGGAAGACCCTCCAGCAAGACGTAGATGCATTTACAATTAGGATAGGAGGGACTCCTTGTCCAAGACTACTGAAATCACAAGTCCTACTGACACACCATTCCTCCACACTCAGGGAGAATGACCTTGGGACCATTCGCTGGCCGTTTAACCACCTCAGCACAACTGGTGTGCTATCTGTAAAGGGAAGCCCATAAAATAAGTTGCTGGGGTGTAGGTTTTCCAAGTGATTTCAAACCCAAATATTTTAAGGTTCTGTGTATGGACACCTGCAGGCCCATGCCTCTTGCAGATATCCTGCCAAACACTGCAAAATGTCAGATGTCACTCCTTTCCAGCCATTGAGTGTGTACATTGGAAGTTCTCAAAAATGAGTTTCTCTACCTTACAGGCAGCCTGACAAACCAGCCAAAACCTTATTGTGACTCAAAATCATGTTCATGTGTGTAAGAACAATACCTGGTCTACTTACTAGTTTCTCCGCTGGTGTTCACTTGCACCATAATCTTTAGCTTTTCAGAAGAGCTCTTCTTCTGCCAGGAACTATTCACCTTGTCTGCCAGTTTAATGGAATCCACTGTTTCCAGCATAAATAGGTTAGGCACCACTAAACAAATAAAAAAGGATCTTAGCAAATATCATTTGTGACATACGCTGGACAGACCCTGCTGAGAAACATACCCTGTCATTCCTAGATTCAATACTAAGTGGTTAGTAAGTTATGAAAGTGGAAGAGGGCTTGCCCTCACTGACACTTAAAATATACCAAATTAGACTAAAGTATTTCAGTGAAGTAATTGTGTATTTGTTCTCTGCCTATCCATGGTGCAATGCATTTCCCCAGGACCCATCTCCTTGCACTAATTCTAAAAATCCCTTGGATAGACCTGTCACGTTAGTCATTTATGAAGCACCCTCTATATAGATGGCACAAAATAATTAAATATAGTAAGACACCAAATGTAAAATTGAAGACAGCAATTCCTGGGATTGGAAAGACTTGGAGAGTATCCACAGAAGAAAGGGGAAAGTGACCTGCTCCTTGCCTAATGCAGTCTGATCACAAACACTTCCTATGCTTTATTTCAACACCCCTATTCAGACAACTAATTCACACACCCAATGCCATTATCTGAAATTCCAAAACAAAGACAGGCAACAGTGAGACATGCAGTTAAATTGAACAGGCCTGTCTTGCTATGGTAAGCTTTTCCCAATCTCTTAAATCAGTACTAAAAGCAGATATAATTACCAATCAGCTTGTTGACATTACTCTTCTGCAGGTGGCCAATGAAATGCCATTTAATCTCCGGACAGGAAGAAAGAATCTGAGGTAGAGACAAGGAGTGTGATATTCTGATTTGAAGCTAAATGGCATTGTTTTACACTTATTTGTGTATTTATACTTTGATTTTCTCAAGCAAAGTACCATATAAAAGGCACACAGGATTAAAAGTCACAAAATAATTCCTATTTTCAAAGAGAGACACAAATGTCAACCAAGGCCTTAAAAAAATACATGGGTATGGTTGTGTGTGTTTAATTTCACATAACTGCTACTGTTAATAACCCCTGGCCATATTCCAGAACAGTCCAGATGAGAAAATTATTTCAAATTACTAGGGGTCTCAAGGAAAAAGAACCACTTTGTTCAAAATCATCTCTCATTTAGACGTAGACCAAGCTGCAAAATTTCAGTAGAGAGGAATCTTCTGCAGAACAAACGAGTAGTCATTTTATTCAAAGAGTGGTATGTTCTACACTGATCAGGATATTGACAACTCGCAGATTTCATCTAAGAAATATACATAAACCTACTTACTCTGGAATCGGATGCTTTTTCTAACAATTCTTGGACCTACAGAAAATAAAAATATCCAATTAAGATTTGCAAAGTTTACTTTCATTTACTTTACACAAATCATCTGTAGAATTCTTCTTAGGTGAGGCAATGCAAGAAAAAGAGGATTATGAAAAGTATAGTACAGGAAAGAGAAGAAGCTCCTGCCCAAATTGCACTGTGTGCCCACCTGCTTATTATTATTATATTTATTATTATTATTTTTATTATTATTATTATTAACTATTATTAATTATAAATTATTATTGTCCTGAATACAGCACCATCATTGTACACATAACATCCAACAGAAGTGCAGTGCCTTATACTACTGGCCCACGCTAATTTATTAGGATTACAAAAACCAAATTAACTAGACATGTGTATCCTCGCCACTATACAGTGATAGATAAATCACAAATCAAAGCTCTCCATTCCACTCAATAAAGATTTCCCCTCCATCTGCAACGTAAAGAAAGTTCTCATATCTGTTGGAAAGCACTCAGATCCATCTCAACTGCTTTTGCCACCTCCACTTTTTTCAAAGGAGGTTGCATTTTGCTGGAAGAAACAGTGAATGAGCACATATATACTCCAAGCAGCTGAAAAATAAGCGTCAGCCAGCAACCTTACTTGAAGCAACTCACAGATCTTATGTTAAAATATATGCTAAGATGTGCTAGTACAGAATGCACGTTTTCTCTTCTTTGCTTGAGGAATGCTCAGCCTTATTTAACATGAACTAACTCCGAAGACAGGTTCGTGGAGAAGTCATTAGGATGGGTCCTAGGAGGCTCATCCTGTCTTTCAACCTTAGATTAAGCCAGGTACTCACATAGTTTTCTCCAAAACTGCGCTGCCCATGGTTGTAAGCCTCAATGACCATTTCTGCCGGTTTTGTTTTACTGACAGCCACTAAGCGAGGCTGCATGGTAGGTAAGCTCTGCATTTGCAAAGGAAAAAAAAAAGGATGAGCAAGTCCATACAAGTTTGCTCATAGCGTGATAACTGGAACGAGGACAGCAATCACAGCAGATCAATAAACCTATCAGATAATGACTTCTATCTCCAAACAAAAGGTGGGCAACCTGGTTCCCTTCATATTTTGGACAACTTGCAGAAGCTTTGTTCAATGGCAATGTTGCCCATGGCTCGTGGTAAATGAAATCCAAAATATGTGGAGAAGACCAGATTGCTTACTCCTGGAACAAAGCACATTCATATATTATTTATTTATTGGATTTATATACAGGTAGTCCTTGACTTATGACCACAGTAGGAACCGGAAAATTCATCATTAAGCAGTGCAGTCATTAAGCGAGACATCACGCGACCGTGACTTGAGATCTTCCCTGACAGCTTCCCCACTGACTGTGCTTGTCAGAAGCCAGCTGGGAAGGTCACAAATGGCAATTACATGGCCGCAGGATGCTGCAACTGTTGTAAATTTGCAACAGTTGCCAAGTGCCTAAATTGTGATCACGTGACTGCAGGGACACTGCGATGGCTGTAAGTGCAAGGATTGGTCATAAGTCACTTTTTCCAGTGCTGTCGGAACTTTGAGTGGTTGCTAAACGAATGGTCGTAAGTCAAGGACTACTGTAGCTGCCCACCTCACATACGTGACTCTGGACAGCATACAATAAGCAACCAGTTAAAACAATTAAAACAACAGTTTTAAAAACAGTTAAACACAAATACAAATAAAAATTAAATTAAAATTACAACCACGGGAGAATGGACCAGTATCTTACATACAGCATAACCATCTTGCAGGCTCCCGTTTCTCTGAGATCTCCAAGCCTGCTGAAAAACCAAGGTTTCAGGGATGTCCTATATTCACTTTATCTCACCATACTGATGAATAATGTGTGAAAATAACAGCCTTATAGCGCCTTAAAGAACGCATTAAAATCCACTGGAAGTTTTCACAGAGGAAAGGACGCTGCATCCTCAGATACGAGTCAGATTGAACACAACGGAACGTATTATTAGAGAGTCAGGCTCGGGATTAACGACTCCAACTAACAAATTGTGCTAAAAGGCAAACGCTTTCTCGCTTCATCAGATGCACAGAATGGCTAGGCAGATGTTGGGTTTCAACTGGGGTGAGTTCGGGAAAGAAGAGACCGGAAGGCAGGTCGGTTACCTTCCCTCCCCACACCCCAATTTAAATCCGGTATCAGCCTAGCCACTCTCTATGCAGCTAACAATAAATTAAGAATACCTATATTAACTGATTTATTTTCTGTGTATTGTCGAAGGCTTTCACGGCCGGAATACGATGGCTGGTGTGGGTCTTCCGGGCTGTGTGGCCGTGTTCTGGAAGTTTTGTTTCCTCCGGCATCTTCAGACAGCAGGAGCACAGACAGGAGCAGTTCTCTCTGTGCCCCTGCTCCTGTCTGTGCTCCTGCCCTCTGAAGATGCCGGTCACAGGTGCTGGCGAAACGTCAGGAAACAAAACTTCCAGAACACGGCCACACAGCCCGGAAGACCCACACCAGCCAAGATTTATTTTCCTTTGCGTATTTTACGTATTTTATTGTAAGCCACGCGGCTAATAACAATAATAATAAGACGTTATGTTGTGTATTTTACGCCTTTTATTTCTTGCAAGCCAGGCAGCTACTAATTCTGTTTGTGATTGTATCTCGCGCGCGCTACGTCTCTTCGGGCCAGCCGCCCGGGCGCCTCTGCAAGTCGGGTGAGCGAAGACAGATATTCGCCCTGCTCTGGGCGGCCAGGGAGGGAGCCGCGGTCGGTCCACCGCGCGCGTCGGGAAGGGCCTCCTCCGGCTCCGCCGCCGCCTCCCGTTCAGGGACCGCGGCTGGCCCGCCTTGCCCGCCCGGGAGGGCTCCAGAGGTTGGGGACGGCGCCTCCCGCCAGGGTGGCCTCTGAGGTTAGGCGAGCGGTGGAGCCCCAGCCCCTGGAAGGCGCCCGTGCACCGGAGGCGGCCTGCGGAGAGCGCCGGCCGCGCGGGAGCCGAACCGTCCCTCCGAAGACCGCGCGCAGCACCGATTCGGCGACACGCACCCCGCGAACGTGAGCGGGGCCCCGGCCTTTGACCCCGCCCCCGCGCAGCGGCGCCCTACCTGGGGCCTCCGGGCCGCCGCCTGCTGCACCTGCTCCCGGACCGCCCGGAGCACCTGGGGCAGGCCTTCCCCGGCAGCCATGCCGGCTCCCCACATTCCTCGCCAGGCCTCCCCTTCCTCTGCGCGCAGCCCCTCCGGCGTCCCGCGTGCGCCAGCTTCCGCCACACAGGCGGGGGCCAATCGTCGCTCGAACTCGCGCCCGCCTCACCCGCGGGATTGGGGGGAGAGGCCGGAAGGAGGCGGGGCGAGAGTGGCTGGCCGGCCCTTAGCTTCGGCCATTTGGGAAAGGTCGGGAGGGGGAAGCGGGGGAGGGGAGGGGAGGGGAGGGGAGGGGGGGCGACCTGGCGGCTCGAGCACGCATGCGCACCCCAGGCACGCTCAAGGAGGGCTCCGGGCGTGGGTGCAGCGCTCGCACGCGGGCAGTCCGGTCTACGGCGGTGGGGTGGAGAACGCGCGTGCGCGGACAGCGCTGCACGTGGCGGGGTTGTAAAGACGGCGAAGCGCGAGGTTGCAGCCCTGCTCCTATTGCTTAATTCTCGTTGCAACCTTGCGACCCGAGGTTGGAGTCCATCTTCACCTTCCCTAAAGATTGCTCCGGCGAGGGGCCTTTTCTCTGGGAGGCGTGCGGCACCCTCGCCACCTTCCCCATTTTCTAAGGTTGCAGCAGATGCACGGGTGGGTTGCCCGCCCAGGAGTTTGCCGATTTTCAGTATCTCTGGAATCTCTTGGTTCCCCGCCGCTTACACGGATCCTGCCTTTTTGTTCCCTTCCCCGTTCCAAGTTTGGCTGTTTCCGGACGGCTCGTGGCTTGAGCTCCAGGAGTGCCAAGGGAGGGTGGTCCGCGCCGGTTGATGCCAGCCACGTGTCCTGGGCGTGCGGGTGCAGATACCATCTTCCCCTTCCGAAAACACCTTGCCTTGAAAACTGCAAGGACTCGTCCAAGCAGTCACCGTAGAGTCGGTAACGACTGAGTGCGGATAAAAAAAAAAAAATTGAAGGGGTGGGGGGGCGGTTCAAGGATTCCAGGCAAACCTGCCATTCTAACGGACCCGCTGAACCGATGGGGACAGCTTGTTCAGCAGTCAGATGCTTTTGGCTTTAGCATACTGCGCTACCCCAGCCAACTGCGTTTTACTTAATAAACCATTGTTAGGTAAACCACAATGTGTGAATACAGCTGCCACCGCCATCACCCAGCCTTGCTCCCCAGCTGTTGTTGGATTACATCGCCCATCATTATTGGGGCTTGCCTAGAAGATCAGAACCCAGTGATCCTTTCCTCCAGAGCATAAAGATTTATAATGCAGTAGTGAAACACACGCTTTCCACTTTATAAAGGCATACGTTATTTATATCTGAAGTTCAAAAAAAATAAAAGGCCTCTGATAATCCAGTTCTAATGATCTCTGCAGGAGGGCTTGGGAGCGCTGCTGCGTAAAGGGACTCACTTATAAGAAGATCGTTTTTTGTGTTTCTTGTGTTCAGGAAACGCTTTCCAAGAACTATCCAGTTTTTAGATTTTTCAAATATTTTTGTGCCCCATCAAAATCATTTCTAACCCCATCATATGCAGAGTAACTGCCTACTCTTCACCCTGCAAAGAGATCCTCCCTTCCTCTTCCCCTAAACACACACATTAGGGTGTATTTATCCTAAAAGCAAAGAACATTTTTATTCAGTCATTACAATAAATATCAAAATGTACAGGCAGTTTAATCTAATACACAATTTTCTAGGGAAACAACCCCACAGATTAGAAACACAGCAGCATAGTGGAACGGCAGTTGTCCCAAAAGACAGCAATGTTCATTGATTGCCTCCTCCTGCGGAGAGCTCATTTGAAGCATAAAAGTCCTTTTACATCCTTGCATACAGGAAATTAGGGTTACTTCGTTCAATGGTAATACAAAAGGAAATAGAAAAATTAGTTGCTTAGAACCCAAACACTGAGCAGTTGAGAAAGTCTCATTTTAACAAAGCAGCGCTCTTGCGCGCACGTTCTTTCACATGTACACAAAATCAATATTAAATTGTATTTCTAGTACCTAATGGGCTGGACAGAATGTAATTATCAGGAGAAATCACCCACATCTTAATTACAGAATGCTGCTTTTTTGTAAAAAAATTTGAACAGCGTTTTTAAGTTCCATTTAGTTAATATATAAAAAAATCCTAAAGGTTTATTCTAAGCCATCTTTTTATATCAGTGTCATATAAAAAAGTCACATAATATACTTTGGCTTTGCTGGAATTTAGTATTTGCTAGTTTAAAAAAGCTTGAGCAAAGAGAGAGAGAGAGAGAGAGAAATCCTAATCTTTTATCCATGGAGGAAAAAAAAAATCAAATGCCATTGCTCCCATAAATCTTATGTGAATGCTTATTAACTTTATTTTTATATTCTAGTGCACACATAATTGTTTCTGCAAACTTTAGTGGGAAGAAAGCCCGCAAAATAGTAGCTTTCTTCTATTGCAAGATTGGACGTGACACAGACAATGGAATTCAACTGTACAGTTCAGAAAGTAAGAGTATGAAGAATGGTTACAGACCCATTTTAGTGCCTAAAGTATTCTACCATACCATTTCTGAACCATTTGTTTCTAACTTTCTGTACCTTGAGTTGACAAGCAACAACTTGCAACTTCTATATGCAAACAAGCTGAAACAAATCAACAAGAACATGACCGAAGCCAGAAATACAGACTTAGGTATCAACATGATTTTGAATATTTTCTGATACAAACAGAAACGGGATAGACTTAGCTGGAGACAATCTGCTGCCAGTTAATTGACCTGCAGGAGCCCCATCAGTCTTTTGCAGCTGCTGCTGGAAGGTAACTGAGGATGGGCAGAGTCTGATAAAAGGGGAGTACTTCTATGAAGAGAAATGCATTTTCTAGTACAACCCCTCCAGCCCAATCAAATTCCCTGTGGTATAAGCCTTCCGTGACCTCGTGTCCTCCAGATGTGCTGGACCTCTCATAACACCTGGAGAGTATCAGAATGAAGAAAACTGATCTAGTACTGCCTATTTCATTGTCAAAGTTTGGTTTGGGCTCATTAAGGCCCCAATATTTTCAGAATTAGACTTGATATAACCTCAGATTGTACTTAAAACTGAAGGCTGCTTCTCACGTTTAAGAAATCATCCCATTCCTTTTTTGCTTGGTCTTAGTGGGAAATGGGCTTCTTTGAAAGAACGGCAAGTATATTACAAAACAACATGTTAATGGACCTAATGCCTTATAGCTTGCATTTATCACACATGGAAGTATGCCAAGTTACTTTATAAGGGGTGAGATGGTCCATAAAAACCAGAATAATCCAAGACTACAATCCTGATGTTACTACAATTCTAGGGATCTCAACAAGCAGCACAAACTCAGAACAATGCAGTGTGTGAAAGCCAATGGCACATTTTAACAGGCTTCTCCCCATGAACTTGGGGGTAATGACACCATAACTCTCACAAGCCTTTATTTGTGCACAACAAAAGAAGCCACACAAAAGGAAGTATACTTTATGCTTCTTATTCTTTGCTTTCCCTACAGCCTATATTGTGTTGTAAACACTGTTAAATTCAACTGCACAGCAAAGGCCAAATTCTAACACAGAGTGGGACAACCAACAGTACCCTTGTCAATTGAAGGGTGAGGGTTCACATGATTTGAGTGCTCCTGTATTAAAAAGTCATTCCCCAAAAGCTAACATCTCAAGGATACCAACCAATCATATATGCATGCAGGATATTTTTATAATTAGTTGACCTGTCCAATTGTGTGACCTCTTGCATCTCCAATGCTGACAATTTGAAGTATAATACAGCCCAAGTATAAGTTTTATCACCTCCATAAAAACTCATATAATAGTAAAGGTTATTCATGGGATAGAGCACTGTTTTCTCTGGATTCATAACCAAGGGTTTCTTAGCATGTTCATGTTAGCTTCTAAGAATTCCCCCCCCCCATTTTTAGTGGAACAGGTACATGCTCTCAATAGAGCTTCCTTCACTCCAGAGGACATCTGGATGTTACATTAGCTCAGCTTACACTCTGAAGACACGGGGAAGAAAGCAACTGAAGGTGAGGGGAACAGGCTAAGGAAAAGCACATTTGAAATTTAAGGCACATGTGGCAAAGCGCCTGAGACTCCCTTTATTTAGTTTGCAGCCACAGATTCTTAAAAGTAGTCCCCATTTTACAAAAAGGCTTGCCTCTTCTTAGGCCACAATCCCTCTTGCATATTGAAAAAAACGCTAATGTGGAAATAACCCACTCTCCCAAAGCCACACTGCAAGAGCCAAGGACTGTAATCAGACTGACAAAAATCTCCCATGAAGACTGAAAACCAGCATTCTCTAAAGAGCACCCTCTCACTTGGGAAATTTAGCAAGATTGAACAATGGGGATTTTTCACCAGCTTATTCCCAGAAAGGTGGAGGACATCTCACTTGATCAGAAAATTACACCAGGGTGTTTGAAAAATCAGAAAAGGAAAGAGAGCAAGAAGCAAACAGAAAGCTTTTCTGCTTGGTCTTTGTTTGGCATAGGCAAAGCATACTTTGAGAAAGAACTAAGTAAGCCTGCAGGTCTGACAATTTGTGGAAGAGACACAACAGATGATTTAGCAAGAGGACTTCTTCCTGGCTTTATGGCCACTGGGCGTTGACCTGAAACTGGGAATCGCTGGTTACAGACTTCAGTGGCAAAAGACTTTTGAGTATCATCTCCTAAGAGGCTTGGGCCTCTTAGCCCTGCCAGCTACAAGACATTATAACTATACCTGCTGCAGAATGAAAGCAGGAAAACATATGCTGCTGAGACACAACTGATTTTTCACCAACTATTCAATCAGCAACCATTTATCAGTGATAAAAAAAAAATGGTTCCCCTACTGCAAGGGGAAAAAAAGGCCTTTGTTACAGACTCTGTCTGGGTTACAAATAGGATTTCAGGCCTAGAAGGGTTCTTACCCTGAACACAAGTGTCTTGGGGTTGGAACAGAAGACTTTGGCAGGATGCCCTATTAGCCTACACAAAATAAATTTATAGCACAGACCAACAAGAAGGAGAATGAAAAAGTCCTTCTGTTTTGGGGGTTGAAGAACAGAAAGTTCTCTCAATCTGGTTTTTGGAGCAAGCCATTTCTAGGACCAAGCGCAACCCCCTGCCCAGATTCTTAATGGAAAGATAAACACCGAACGGAATAAGCAGCTTGGCATTTACAGAGCCACTAAGGGCACCATTTGAGACTTTATTTGCTGCCAAAGGAGGGATTCGGATGCAGCTTGGGGTCTTGGATTCGTGCTTGCTGGACTGTCCCCAGAAAAAGCAGTGTTAAGAATCAGTTCCAAAACTATTTCACCTACTTGTGGATCACTTCAAAAAGCCACGCTGGGGGGTGCTAATTAGGAAATCAGAACCTGTTCAGGATAATATCACCTCCTGGCAATTTTGCTATAGGATAAGAAAGCCTTCAACAACCCTGAAACCCATCTAGTGCAGCCTTCTAAAGAACATGGCCATGCTGGACCAGTGGACTTCATCCACAGAGCAGTGGAACAAGAGAGACCCTGGTGCCGCACAATTTGAGATTAGTCGGGCCAGAATGCAGCCCTGTATCGTGGGTCTTGATCAGTCTGACCTGTGTCTGCAAATAGATTGCCAAGTACCTAGGAAGCCACAATTACATGGCTGGTAGATTGCATTAAGCTTATTTTATTTATTTATTTATTTATTTATCATATTTATATAGCCGTCCATCTCACACAAGGTGACTTTGGGCGGCGTACAAGCTTAGCAAATCAGCAGCTATGCAGGCCCGTTCTGGACCATGAGCTGAAAACCAGAATCAAGTTATGTTTCTTTACCCATTTCCCCTACAAACTGCATGTTATTGTAAAAGAAACTTCCAGACAGATGACAAGCACTTCTCCTCCAGGAATAGCTGCATTTAATGTAAGGGCAAAAGCAGCATCTCACCTGACATTTGTCCAATGACTATCCCTACCAATATCTGCAGGGCGGGAAGGTGGACATTGGGTCTAGATGTGCTCTACAGATCTTGAAATAAGCACCAACTGACGTATCTTTAGTTAATGTTTAATGCTCCAAGTTTTCCATGCCAAGGCTTTAATCTGTAGTGTGGGTATTTCTTTTTTTTAAAAAAAAAAATTCAAAATTAGCACCTTTATTTTTGAAGGGATAGGCTGCAACTGACATATATGCTACTGGTGAAATCCAGTTATTGGATACTATGCTCATGAATGCAAATAATTCAATATGCAGAGATGATCTGGCTCATCTACATACTGTCCAAAAAAATGACATCAGCCTACTGAACTTTATGCCCTCAGAAGAGTTAGGACTGTAGCTCATGGACTTCCAGTCAGCCCAGTGACTTAAAATCTAGGGAGTTGCAGTCCCAAGACTTCTAGAAGGCATCAGGTTGGGCTATATCAAGACCAATTTGCCAATACCAAAAGAGGGAACGAGTCCTTTTTCAATTCTCCAATTTGTTTTTTCCTACATGTTGGACTTAACCTGTAGCATATGTACAATTGTAAGGGATAGTAGAGTTTCTCACGTGGGAAGGTTTCTCTTGATCCAAAAATAAAATTGAGCATGCTTCATCTTATTGAAGTGGAGGCAGAGTCAATCAGGGGAACACTGCAACTTCTTTAGCATGATTCGCTGTTGCTTTCTCCATCGGCATGAAGATCAATAAGACAGTGCATCGGACTGCTAAGAAAGATGAAGTCAGAAGCCTGAGCTGCGATGCTTTTTCAGGTTGTCTTTTCAGAACAGGTAGGGTGTTTTTCTTTCTGGCCTAATGCTTCCCACATCCTGGGAGACAGAGACCGCACATCGAGTAGCCAGATACCAGTTCAACTGATTCAAACAGGGTTGTGCTGCCCTTCTGGCCGTTCCTGACTTCACAAATCTTCCCCTGCTTCCAGCCAGCTTTCATCTCTTAATTCCTCTGCCTGCCCTTCGGAAAGTTTAGTAGGAGCCCCAGCATGGTCCATAAACATGTTGGGAATATCTTTGCCAAAGTAGATTTTGCTGTTGGAGGCAATCGCTTTGTATTTCATCAACTGCAAGTATTCTGGGGTCAATTTTAGCTGCAAGGAGAGAGGAGGAGAGCAACCCACAGTCCGGTATGAAAAAGTATTTTCAAGATTTCCACTCAGTCTTTGGATCAAGTTATCAACAGAGTGGCTTATAACACTTTGAACATACAAAAATACTCCCCCCAAAAAAAATCATAAACAGCAGTTCTATGCCAGATGAAATTAAAATGGGGCTGGTTAGTTGGTGGTTCAGCCACTGCCTTACCATGTTGTATCAACCAGGATATTGCATTAAACTGTAATATAATTAGTTTGAATATAGCACAATATCTGTACATCGGAAACACAGCTGTTAATCTACATTTAGGATTCAGCATGTTGTGTGAAGCAGCTATAGTATCTCAGGGCTGGGGCTACTAACTACGACGTTGGGAAGTCATAGTATTTTAAAAGCTCCTTGCTCTCAATGGCCAGCTCACACCATCAGCAAAGAAAACACTGGCACCCGGCACCAGCTGTCACAACTCAAAATGATGAGGCCTATTCTGGGAATAACAATGGGATAACAATCCCATCTAATTTTTGAGAGTGCCACAAAGATAAACACTGACATAAAAGAATAATGAGGTTATTCCAAACTGGGGGCAACCTGTATTCTAAATTTTCCCCACCCTACTAACAATATAAATATTAAGGTACAATTAGAGCTGTTTAAAAAAAAAAAAAAACATATGGACGTTAACTAAACCTGAATATGTGTGCATTGGAATAAGATTGGTTTAGAAACCAAAAACAATCCACCTATTTTTAAATGACATCTCGTGTAGAAGAATAGCAAGAGAAACATCTACCTCTGTGACCGGGAGGAAGAGGAAAGCATAGAATGTTTGCCAGCCATAGACTGGTCTATAAATAAGTAACTAAAGAAGTCAATGGTTACCAAGTAATCAAGGATGGCTTTTAAAATCAATCAAGATTTTTGGAGTCATACAGATTCCATCAAGAGTCTGAAGATGTAGCAGTATCTTCAACAAGTGCATAAGCTCAGTGACAATAAAAACCAAAACATCAATGCACGGGAAAAGGAATCCTGTCAAATAAGAACAACCCTAAGCTTTTGCATTTGTAGCATAAATAAGCTGAGCTCCAGGGCTACTGAAGCACAGCTGAATTCTCTTACCTTGTTGGCTTCTGCTATCTTCAGGGCTGTGTAACATTCAGCATCTGCTTTTGCTTTTTCTCTGGCAAGGAACGCGGCATCTGCAAAAAGAGGGGAGGGGAATGAATAAAACTTCCAAACACAGAGAAGCCTCAAGAGGTCCTGCAAATTTAAAAATAAAAATAAAAGGAGGAGGAAGAGGAGGAGGAGGCATTTTCTAGAACAAGAAATGCTGATTTCTATCTTCAGAATTGGTCAAATAGCTTCATGGTTTCCATTTGGATTCATTTTCTCTTTAGCAGAATGTTGATCAGAATAATAATTTAAAAAAGAGATTAATGGGCGATCACTAAGAGGAGAATCTGAAGGAGGAAATGAAGCACAGCAGAGGAGTGTTCCTTAATCTGATGTCCTGCAGACATTCTGGACATCAGCACAGCTGGTAGAAATTGCATAGCCCCAATACATATGAAGGAAACCAGGTTAGGGAAAGCTAGAATAGGCACCGTCTGGGCATGGCCAAAATCTCTTCCATTCAGCTTATTATTTCTTTTTTTAATAATATTTTATTGAAATTTTAAAGTTACAAATTTTAAAGTTAGAAATGAAAAAGAAAATTGGAAATACAAAATATAAAAAAAAGGAAAAGAAAAAGTGAGATAAAGTAAAAGAAAAAGAAAAAAGATATGAAAAATAGATAACTTCCAGTCTAACTCTGGTCTTAGGAATAATAAGGCTATCATAGGTGCTAGTTTTTAATACATTAAGTAGGAATAATTCTTTGTCAAAACATATCCCATTACATTTATAATCTAATCTTCAAATCCTCATGTAAGCTTCACCCCATCTGCATTTTGCAAAGAGTCCATCAGTGGTTTCTGTTCTTTAAGGTAATAGTTATTTGAGTTTTCTTTTAATAAGCAAGTCAGTTTATCATTTTCTGCCATTTCCATCAGTTTTAACAACCATTCTTGTATTGTTGGTAGTGTCTGGGTTTTCCAGAATTGTGCATAAAGACGTCTTGCTGCGATAATCATGTATTGAGTAATTCTAATAAGATGTTTTCCTGTTTGAAAGTCCATTATCCCCAACAGGAATAGTTCTGGTTTAAATGGAATCTGTATCTGTAGTATGCTCTGCATCAAGGTTTGTATTTGAGTCCAAAATTTCTTTGCAATTTTACATGTCCACCACTTATGGTAAAACGACCCCTCTTGTTGGTTACATTTCCAACAAACATTGGAAATTGTCCCATACATCTTTGATAGTCTTTGGGGTGTCATATACCATCGATACATCATTTTATAAAAAATTTCTTTCAAATTATAACATAAATTTTAATCCTTTAGACCACATATTTTCCCATTGCTGCATATGTATATTATGTCCAATATTTTTTGCCCATTTAACCATGCATTCTTTAACTTGTTCTTCAACCATTTCTTCTCTCAACAATAATTTATACATTTTTGCTATTAAATGTTCATCTGTTTCACATAATTGAATTTCAAATTCCGATTTATTCTGTTCAAATCCAAATTCTTTTTTATCAATTTTAAATTTTTCTTTATATTGCATATAAGAAAGCCATTGAAAGGTATATCCTTCTAAAACCAATTGCTCCCTTGATTTAATTTTATATTCTCCTTGTTCTTTTTCTAATAAGTCTTTGTATCTCATCCATTTATTTTTATCTCGTTTCAGTTCTATAGAAGGCTTCTTCCATTCAGCTTATGATCAGTGACACAAAAAGAATCTGACCAGGGCAATTATGCTCCAGTTAAAAACTCAAACTTTTCACTGGGACACACACAGGTAAATCAGTTGCTTTTCAGAATCAAGGGGAACAGATATAATTTAGACTCTTCTAGTTCCTGAGACAGCTTCCCCCCAAGAGTCAGTGGGGTGTAGAGGGTTGGAATTAGATCTGGGAGATGCAGATTCAATTCCCTGAAAGGAAGTACTGATGCAGAACTACAAAGAATTACTACTCTGCCTACACTTCTAGTCTGTGACATCCTCCACTTCCCACCTCCACTGAAATGGTTTTGTTCAGCGCAAGCAGAATCTGTTGCATAACATTCTACTCCCCACCCCAGGGAGATAAATGCATAAAAGTGCTACAGTGCTTTGATAGTTTGCAAAACCATTTTAAAAGAAAGGATTTCCAGGTCCAGAAAGCCAATTCATAAAGTAACCGCTGAAGATTGCTTTTAAACAGAATTGGGGGGTCCGTGTGGGGCGATGGAACTCTGCCCATTTCCCCTGCAGTCCATGCTCATGTTGTTTTAACACACTTCCATCCATTAACATGTCCACTTCTGTCCACTGCACCAATCCCAATGGCCAAAAGTGTGTGAAATTCAAAGGGTATACAGTATTGCACTCAATTGCCAGAGCAGCTACAGGAGTCTGGACAAAGCCCAAAGTCTGCTGCTTAGGATACAGCTGGACATCCTGCCTCCTCTCCTTTCAGTGCTTAGGATACAGCTGGACCGCTTCAAGGGCTTGGCACTTGGGAACGCGTCTAAATGAGGAAGCGAACTACAAGGCTCTGCTGGGGCCCGCCTAATGAGAAGCTGCTGATCTGTAAACCGCTAATTGGCTCCTTGGGGAGGCGCCGCATCGCTTGAGAAGGCCCTTAATGAACTTAGCCTAGCGAACTGCTGCTCAGAGGCAAGCCAGAGGAAAACCTTTCCCCTGCTCCGGAAGCTTGCTCCGAAACAGGATCAACAAAGAGGGGAAATCCTCATGTCAGCCTCTCACTCTTACAAGAGCAGTTTGAGGGCTTTGGGTCAGTGGCACAGCACATGCTTTGCAGGCAAAGTGCCCAGGTTCAATCCCAGCTTGTGATGCTGAGAAAAACGTAAAACCCTTAAGAGCCAGTGCCAGTTGTAGAAACATCCTGGACAACTGGTGATACAGAGGCTAATCTAATGTAATCTGAACCCAATTTCAAAACCTGTGTGCAAGGAGGTAGGCTCAGAGGTATCTGAATTTTCCTTAATGCTTACTGCTTGTGGGGCTGAGAGAAATTGTTGGAAAGCTGCTGGAGGTTTTCAAGCAAAGCTGAATTGCCACCTGTAACAAATGCTTTAATTTGGATTTCTGCACTAAGCCAGGGTTTGAACTTAGCAGCCTAAATATTGTCCTTCCAACTCCATGATTCTGTGATTTACCTCCTTATTAATTGTTTGAGGATTTAAGGAAAACTGGAACAAGCAAGGAAAAGATTCTTCCAAAGTTAGTGAAATGGGGAGAGGCTCCTGAGGCTGAAGACGGAAGAACGTGGTTAAACAGAAGCAAGTCACAAGATGCTGCTTCTCCAGATTTTCACCAGACACTACATGATTCACCCAAAACAAGATAATCTCCACTACCATCACCACTGATATTTTTTAGAATTTCCCCGCTCTCTCTGCAAACTGGATTCATCTCTTTCCTGGTCATCTGCAGAGAACAATATTGGTGTGCTGAAATCCTGAGAGGACGAACACTTCTAAAAAGCTGCTGCTTACCTTCAATCTCAGATATTCGCTTCTCTGTTTCTTTTTCCATCACCTTCTGCCCATATGTTATCTCAGCCACCTGGGCAATTTTTTCTGCCTCTGCATTGGAGAGAAAACACTCCCAATTATTACAGGAGACAGCAATGATGTTCAATGAAGCTAGAATTTCCTGGAGCAGAGAGGCTTCATTCACTGCCTCTGTGTGGGTGTTTCCCCCAAATGCTGCTTAGAAATAATGACTTGTATGCCTCTTAGGAAGAGGGATTTTTTTTCCTTCTCTTTACAAGGGTGGTTTATATTTTAAATTAGGATAAATGTATTCTTTCCCTACTGATCTCTGATGAAGTTGAACTACCCTAGAGGAAGCTACAGTTTGTCCCCTGTCATTCTCACAAACTACCTGAACATTTTCATTCTCCGGGAGCTCACAGCCTGCAATCTAAAATCATTCTCAGCATATATCCAGCTCAGATTAGGTCCAGTGGGAATAATACTCCCTTACTTATTATAACATATACTTCTTAACCTCTGCTTCTGATCTCCATCTACCCTTTTGGAAACTGCAGTCCCCACAGGCAAAACGTGGCATCGCCTCTTATGTTCTGTGTAATTCTACAAAAATATTCATACATGAGAGCAAGAACTGCACACAAACCAATAAGAGCCTTTTTGCGCTCTGTTTCAGCCTCTTTCTCCACAACCTTCTGCTTCTGAGCAGCAATCAACAGTTTCGTCTTCTCACTCTCCCTGGAGGGGACCAAAACAGGATGCATTTATTTATTTGTTTGTTTATTTATTTAATTTCTATAGCCGCCCATCTCAACCAAGTGACTCTGGGCGGCGAACAATTCTAAAACAATAAAAACAATGAAAAACGATAGAAAAATAAATATATACAGCAGCCGAGAAAATTATCATAATATCCTAATAATTTAGGATGGATTACATAGATATATACATAAATATAAATATAAATAAAATTAAAACAAATTATAAGCCCAAACTGAATGCTTGAACTGAAGATACATAAGAAGTGTGTGTCTTTCCACATGCCATTTGACTGTAACTCCCATAGTCTCTGATCACTTTGTGATTCTAAGAGCGTGTGCAGTGTAAATAAAGAAGAGAATTCCAGATACTTACATGAGCTCATAATTTCTCCGAATTGCTTCTGGGATGTTTGGCTTTGTAACTCGGACTGCCTGATTGAACAGAAAGTGAGGATTATGTGGAAAGAAGACACTCAAAATGACCACAATATTTAGCTTCTCAGGGTTGTCAAAGAACCACACAGCTTGACTGTTCAAAAGCAAAGAGTGATGGCATTTTGGATCTGTGAATTGGCAACTGATAAGATTGATTCAGCCCCGAGCAGCACAGGAGAGACTGGCTCTCAGTTCGTCAGGGGTCATAATAAGTTTAAATAACCCCATTGTTTAGGTTAGCACCAAAATTTTTATAATGTAACAATCTACTCAGATGTATAGAAATAAAAGTGGAAGGTGCCTGGGCAAGAACTTGAGACGCTTCAGTCAGGAGAAAAGATTACAATCCAGAATCAAGCTAGAACCAAGATTTTGCCACAGTGTTGGCAAGAATGCTGGAATGTCTAAGCAGATGGGACATCATCAAGCCAAGTTTGCAGTTGCCCAGTCCTCTATCCCAGTGGTTCTCAAAGTGTGGTCTGGGGACCCTGGGGGTCTCCGAGACCCTTTCAGGGGGTCTGTGAAGTCAAATAAGTAAATGTTTTAAAATTTCTCCATTTTAATTTCTAAAACCAATAGACATAACCCACATAAACCAAAGCTCTTTGGGGTCCTCAATCATTATTAAGAATGTAAAGAGGTCCTGAGGCCAAAAGGTCTGAGAACTGCTGATCTATCCAGCTTTGCATCAAAATTTGGTCCTTGGGGTGCGTGTCAGCATACAGCGTTACCTGTATGATGAGCCCTGGAGCCATAGATGTCAGATCTTGTTGGAGAGCCAGTTTTAGGTTTTCATCAATCTGGTCTAGGAAGAGATAAAGCAAAGAGTTAGAGCACAAAACAAGAAATTGTGAACAAGCACATCAGCCACGTCGGTTCTTTGCTGATACACTTGCCCGCACAACCAAAAAGAAGGAAGAGTAGGAAGCAGTTACATGTGCTTGGCCATTACCCCAAAGACAAGACCGGGAATTATAAGCAGGTTCTAACGATACTGCTGCGATTGTGTTTAAAACAGGAGAGAAAGAGGCAGGGGAAATGGATGACGAGATATTTATTCCTTGGAAGGAACTATAGGTTATTGAGATAGCAGTTGCTTTGGGTGCAGGAGGCCTCACTTTCAATTCCAAGCCCCTTTTCTGCCAAAGGTCACAGATACAAAATTTGTGGACTTTCAGATTTGGCTGAACTTCCAGCGGTATTAGCCAGAAAGGTGAATGGTGAAGAATACCGGGAATTATAATTCAGCAATATTTTAAGGAGTATCAGGGCCGCTGGTAAGTAAGGAAATTATAATCTTCGACCAAATATTCATATAATCAATGTTTGTAATATGACATTTTCCAATATTCCTTTACTGCTAAATAGTTGTCAAGTTAAAATGGTGAAAATTTTCACTATGGCCTCATCAACTGGACCTGCCAAAATTCTTGATTATGAAACTGTTAAAGTACAAAATTTCTGTTGTAATTTTCACCTGACTGATTTGCTTTCTTGAGGGTGGATTAACAAAGAATACGTAATATAGTATTACACTCAAATCCTGTCTTCAAAGGAAATGATGTATCTCACATTACACCATTTAATTATTTTTACCGAGGCCAGCAAAAGCTCCATTAATAATTTTTTGATTGATAGATTTTGTGCCATCAAATCGATCTCAACTCTTAGTGACCACATAGATAGATTTTCTCCATGATGATCTGTCCTTAATCTGGTCCTTCAGATTTTTCAATGGTGCAATTAATATTAGGAAAACAAAATCTATTGCTGTGGACTCAATGATTTAACAAACATACAAACCCATAAGTGTCCTCAAATTATGGGAAAGAGAAAGGAGGACAGCTTAATGAAATTCATAAGCCTAACCTTTAAATGCCTCCCATTCTAGAGACATTACAACCCCAGTAGTCTTCTAAGATAATATTTTAATTCAAGTGTTGTAACACGTATCACACTGAAGGCACTCACCAAACAATTCAATATAAACTTCCTGAAGTGTGTGAACACTGCAAAACTGGTTGAGCTCATGGTGGATCTTGTTGAAGATGAGAGCTTTGTCATAGTCTGCAGTATAGTTCTTCACTATATCATATACTAGGGAAAGGGAAAAAAGGGGGCGTTAAGAAATTGTGCAGGCAGGAAATGGCATCTCATTTGTCATCACTGGAACCACCGTTTGAGAACAAAAAACTGTCATTCTTTCTGTCCAGGCAACAGAGAGCCCTGGTTGGAACCCTGGGAATTGGGTGGAAAAAAAAAAATCTAACTTTATTTCCTTGGTATAGAATGTCCAGATTCTGTGGTTTATCCTCCTTCCAGTACAGTCAGCGCAGGCATCTTCCACAATAAATCTGATCCCAAATCCAGTTCCAAATCTCCCCGACCCCACCAGTTCCAAGGAAAAAGAGATTAGCAGTGAAAACTCACCAGCACTTTGGATCAGGAAGTTCACAACCTCAATTCGGTCAAAATAGATCATTACTCCTCCACTGCAAAAAATAAAGTGGGAGAGAGAAGAGAGTGTTTGCTGAGATGGGTTACTTGGAAAAGAAGAGATGCTGAGAGCTGCGTTAGTCTATGTTGGCAAAAAATCAAAGTCTGGTAGCACCTTTTCCGACTAACACATTTTGTTATCACGAAAGCTTACGCCTTTTAATAAAATGTGTTAGTCGGAAAAGGTGCTACCAGACTCCTGATTGAAAAAATAATGTATCAAGAGACAGCTCAGGAACTCAACTCTGCCTCTCCCCAAACACTTCCATTGATACACTGTCAAAAAGGGGAACAAGTAAGAGTTGAACAATTCTAGATTGTCTACAGCACATTAAGGGTATCGTAAGAGGCTCATCATGTGGATAAATACAGTGGGGCAAAAAAGTATTTAGTCAGGCACCAATTGTGCAAGTTCTCCCACTTAAAAAGATGAGAGAGGCCGGTAATTTTCATCATAGGTATACCTCAACTATGAGAGACAAAATGGGGGAAAAAATCCAGAAAATCACATTGTCTGATTTTTAAAGAATTTATTTGCAAATCATGGTGGAAAATAAGTATTTGGTCACCTACAAACAAGCAAGATGTCTGGCTCTCACAGACCTGTAACTACTTCTTTAAGAGGCTCCTCTGCCCTCCACTCGTTACCTGTAGTAATGGCAACTGTTTGACCTGTTATCAGTATAAAAGACACCTGTCCACAACCTCAAACAGTCACACTCCAAACTCCACTATGGCCAAGAACAAAGAGCTGTCAAAGGACACCAGAAACAAAATTGTAGACCTGTACCAGGCTGGGAAGACTGAATCTGCAATAGGCAAGCAGCTTGGTATGAAGAAATCAACTGTGGGAGCAATAATTAGAAAATGGAAGACATACAAGACCACTGATAATCTCCCTCGATCTGAGGCTCCATGCAAGATCTCACCCTGTGGGGTCAAAATAATCACAAGAATGGTGAGCAAAAATCCCAGAACCACACGGGGGGACCTAGTGAATGACCTGCAGAGAGCTGGGACCAAAGTAACAAAGGCTACCATCAGTAACACACTACGCCGCCAGGGACTCAAATCCTGCAGTGCCAGACATGTCCCCCTGCTTAAGCCAGTACATGTCTGGGCCCGTCTGAAGTTTGCTAGAGAGCATTTGGATGATCCAGAAGAGGATTGGGAGAATGTCATATGGTCAGATGAAACCAAAGTAGAACGTTTTGGTCTAAACTCAACTTGTTGTGTTTGGAGGAGAGAGAATGCTGAGTTGCATCCAAAGAACACCATACCTACTGTGAAGCATGGGGGTGGAAACATCATGCTTTGGGGCTGTTTTTCTGCAAAGGGACCAGGACGACTGATCCGTGTAAAGGAAAGAATGAATGGGGCCATGTAGCGTGAGATTTTGAGTGAACACCTCCTTCCATCAGCAAGGGCATTGAAGATGAAACGTGGCTGGGTCTTTCAGCATGACAATGATCCCAAACACACCGCCCGGGCAACGAAGGAGTGGCTTCGTAAGAAGCATTTCAAGGTCCTGGAGTGGCCTAGCCAGTCTCCAGATCTCAACCCCATGGAAAACCTTTGGAGGAAGTTGAAAGTCTGTGTTGCCCAGCAACAGCCGCAAAACATCACTGCTCTAGAGGAGATCTGCATGGAGGAATGGGCCAAAATACCAGCAACAGTGTGTGAAAACCTTGTGAAGACTTACAGAAAACGTTTGACCTCTGTCATTGCCAACAGAGGATATATAACAAAGTATTGAGATGAACTTTTGATATTGACCAAATACTTATTTTCCACCATGATTTGCAAATAAATTCTTTAAAAATCAGACAATGTGATTTTCTGGATTTCCCCCCCCCCATTTTGTCTCTCATAGTTGAGGTATACCTATGATGGAAATTACAGGCCTCTCTCATCTTTTTAAGTGGGGGAACTTGCACAATTGGTGGCTGACTAAATACTTTTTTGCCCCACTGTAAAAGAAAAAATGCCATCTAGTGGTAGATGCAGAGCATTCTTTGGACTACGATAATGCAATGAGGCCTTCCATCTATGTGAATTTTTAAAAAAAAAAATTGCATTAAAAGATGCCTGAATGGGAATCCTGCTCAACGTCTTACAACATGTGTGTTTCTAACATTCTCACAGAATTAGAGTTAGAATTCTAATTAGAATTAGAATGATCTTAGGATTAGAAAAGGGGGACAGTTTTCACTCCCGCACGTGGGCTTCATGGATTGGGGAATATAGAAATATTGCAAATGATTACATGGACTTTAATTAGTCAGACCACAGGACTTGGGTTTCCTTAGTGAAGTATCCACAGCTATGAATGCCAAATATCCTGGCTCAGGGTTTCAAGCCCGACAAACCTACGTGCATTTTTTTATGTCAGACCATCACTAACTACAGATTCTTGGACTTGGCTCCATCTTTGACCTTCCATCCCAGTGAGTGGTAGGCATATGGAAAGCAGCATACAGCATCATAGCTGTTTTAGCAAGATGATTCCGTTTCCTATTTCCATCATCTTATCTGAAACCAGCAGAAGTAACAGCACTACGCTTTCCGACATATCTATTCACAGTAGGGAAGCACTAATCAAGGTCAGAAAAAATCCAGATTTATGTATGTAAAGCCTCTCTCCACCTGTGGAAAAGATAAAAGCTAAGAGATGACAGATTCACTGACGGGGATCCAAGCTCACCTTGTGCCACATGGAACATTCTTTACTTCATCTGTTTGTAAGGTGGTCTAGACAGCAGAAAGAAAGATAATTATTAAGGAACTGGTTACCTTAAGCTGAATTTCACTTCGGCAATAAATAACTTCTCTGTGATAGGGATGGGCAAAATTTGGCAGCCGACGGTCACACAATTGTTTGGGGGGAAACAAACAGCCACAGAGAAGAAGGTAATGTTGCAAAATGGATGTCCCACCTGTGATGAGATTAATCTTTTTGGTTTTCTCCTCGATTTGGAGGAGGATTTTTTAATTATTGTGGTACAACTTATTATTATTATTTATACCACAATTATGTTTCTTGTCCCAGCATAGTAGAAAAATAATTTTGGGGAGCACAGGGCTCTATGGGCTGTAAAAAGTGGTCCTGAGGTTATCCTCCTTTGTACTGTGGTTTGGCATCACATTAGTCAGTCTCTTTGGCGCAACTCAGGTAAACACTACACATCTGTCTAAATTTAGTTCTATCTGATTATCTTAGCCCATCTTCTCTGCAACCTATCAGAGCCAGAGCCAGACTTGCCAGTCAAAAGGTTGCTCAGCAATACTTCAAGACAAATATATTCAACATGCTGATTGAAAGTAGGTCTTGAAGATAATCTTTTACCCCTATTGTGAAAAAGTGGAAGGTCTTGTTTGAAAACGGGTTTAAGGTCTGTTCAGATAAGAAAAAAGGAGAGTATGAAGGAGTCATAAAATGTAGGACATGCAAAGAAAACTTCATTTGCAGATCTGCAATAGTAACAATAACTTTGCATAGGCTCATTACAAAATACAGAGGTAAAATGCCCTTTAACAACCCAGCATGCCACTGAAATGCTTAATAAAACATAGCAGGAAAAAAAATATTATGGGACAATAAAATAATAAATGGCAGTTAAGATCTAAATCAGTCTGGGAAACAGATAATAGCAAAGAAAAATAAATAAAACTTATTGCCAGATGGCAGTGTCCCACACACATGGAAGAAGCTGGAGTGACAAAGAATTAAACAGATTGGAGTATGTAAATAATGTTTGTGTCATGCCACAAGCGGATTTGGAGTCTATAGCTTGATGCAATATCTGAAGTATATATGTGAACCAGACCTGTCTGCTATATACTGTAACAGCGTAATGGGCAAACAGTGATTCAGAAGATGTTATTTTGGACTGTGATTCTTTTAATGTGCTAATATTCCCAGACCGCTCTGCTTGCTTTCTTTATGATCAACATATGGAAGACTTCCAAATTAAAACTCAAATCCCTCAAATTCCATGTAGTTTTGCTAAAATGAACAAAAGAAAGTATATCTATGCATATTCTAGATTAGCTATCCCCAATCTAGAATCCTTCCAGTGACTTGGGACTGCATCTCCCAGAATTCCCTCTTAGTATGGCCATTGCTCTAGGAACTGTAGTACTGTATCAAATATCCAGGGAAGATCAGTCTAATGGTTATCAGACTTAGGTTACTAGCTTAAAATGAGACTATGCAGAGAACTAAATCACTGAGCACTTCCATAAATTGGAAGAGATGCTCAACAGCATTAAAAAAGCACATATATAATCTCTCTTCATTCCGCCCAACAGCACTGGTCAACTGAAGACTTTTTATTCTACTTTTAACACATTTAAGCATTTTCCACTTTCTTTTCCTGACAAAAACAACCTGTATCACTGAACTGTAACAAAAACCTGGAAGAACAGGGTGTGGCAAGCTTGTTCTCTTCCTTCCTTTCACAACAATTATTACATAATGAACCACTTGCATGAAGCATTTCCTAAGGCTTGCACTCAAGACACATGAAGAGCATAAGATGGTTATGTATTAATTAACAAAATCACCCCATGATGCAGTTACGAGTTTCTTCCATGTGACAGTTATAAAGTATAAATGTAAATCTGGCTTCAATTTCCTGATGGTCTCCAGATGGTACCAAACTTGAGTTTCCTTCTAGATCTCTGTTTTAGTTACAACAGATTGAATCACATATTTAATTTTTCCAAATCAATTAGTTGTTGATTTGCATATCCCCAACAGTTATGAATATTGAACTATATAAAATACACATTAAGTTGAAATGACACCTCATACTGTCCAGACCCTGAATTTGAACCTACCAAGAAATGTCTATTTTAAGATAGCATTCAAAACTGCTTTGGCACAACAAATAAGAGATCTGTGTCCTTCTCTCCCATAAGATAATTATATGCAAAGACTAGATACCTGTACTGATTTATAGGAAGTTATGAAGGGGAGCATTAGATGGAAACCAGGTCCACTTGTGGATGTCAGGAGAGCACCTCCTCTGTAGGGGAGAAAGGTACATATTTAATCAGGCAATGCCCTGGTTCTTTGTCCAGAAATTTCAGCCTTTTGACATCCCCACCAACCAGTTCCAGATTATGTGGTGCATCAAGAAGCTCAAAGCTCTCTTTCTCATCATCTGAATACTTTGCCTAGATCCTATTATTCAATTTAGGCTGATATTCAAACCTTTACATGCAATGTTTGTATAGTACCCTACAACACTGAAGATCTCTTGACAGCTCACAATAAATAGAATTACACTGAACTTGCAGCAATCTCAGGATCAAAAGCCAAACTTTTAAACTTTTTTACTTTTAAACTTTTAAACCCAAGTTATTTATGAAAGGCAGAAGTTTTCTCTAGTGCCAAAGGACAACAAGTGTTGTCCCAAGATGACCACTCTGGAGCTGCTATTTTGAAACACATGCAGTCAATCTCAGTAAGGAGATGCAGCGCACACAGTCTTCAAATATCGCCCAGGAAAAGCAGATCTTTGCAGCTGTGGCATTCAACTTAAGGAACACGCTCCCAAAGAAAGTCATGCATGGCACCAGATTGTAGTGAAGGAAAAAAACACATGGCTCTCATTTATTCCATCTTGCAAACCACAATTCTTAGCATGCATGCAACAGTACAAAAAAGCACAGCTCCTTCCAAGCATTTGACCTTACCTGTAGTAAACACCAATATGTCCTTCCTCAATCTTGTGCACTGCAGAAAAAAGAGCAGCTGCCACTAGGCTGACAGCCAAAGCGGCAATGGCACCTAACTGAGTCATCCCTGAGAAAGTAACCTGAGAAAAGTAAAAAGGAGTGAGATACGCGCTCGTGTGAAGCTGCGCAAGATACCAGTCCCATTATTCTGTGCTTTGGGGACAGGCTGTCCTGTCCCGGGGTACAGCTAAATCACACGATAAGGATTTCCTTGCATGATTGGATCAAGGTCCACATGCCCAGCACACTTCCCCCCCCCCCCAAACAGCTAGCCAAATATTCTCTGAAAGAACAGGAAATTGGGTAATGATTTGCCTTTAGCACTTGATGAGCAACCCTGCTGCCATGGAACATTCAGATTCTGTTTTCATGGCTAGAAGATACGTTAAGCTATATTTCATGAATGTCTTATCAAATCTGTTTAACATACTGTGACATCTGCTTCACATTGAATATCCTACAAATCTCAGCTGCTTTGTTAGGGGGGCAGGAGCAAACTTTCAGCCTTCTTGGCAACAGAAATCAATTTCACCCAACTTGTGGTCAGTGCCCAATGAAATCTCATAAGCTAGAAAGTACATGACCCAAACTTCTTTTTGCCAAGGAGCCAAACTTTACTGTTTTCTCCAACAGATAGTATTATTTGTCTGATTTGCCAGTTTTACTGAGACCAGGTTACTGGAAAGTGTCTACGGTGTAAGTCTAATTCCTTAATATTTTGTCAACTACAGCATTCACATGAAATAAATATGTGATCAGAAAAAAATTGGACTATTGATTGTAACTTTTGCTATGTAGGATCTGATGCTGAACATTCAAATACCACTACAGACATACCAATTTTTATTAATATTAGACAAAATCCACAGGTAAAATACTCCAGCACAGACCCTAAGGAAATGAGTGGCTGTTGTCCAACAGCACCATATTCTTCATTCAGAAGTTAGAGTTCTCTGTGTCTCTAAAAGGCAGGACTAGGATTACGGTGTGGAAACAAGAGTTTGGCAAGGTCTTTAATTGTAAGAACTATTCAACTGTAGAATAGACTACTGAAGGTGATAGGTTCTCCTTTTAAATATTAAAGCAGAGATTGTTATATGTCAGTGATAATGATGTTTAAGCCTCAACAACTTGGTTTCATGAAATATACTGGTTCTGCAATTCCTAGAATTCCCAACTTCTGGACAGCATCAGGTCAAGCAAGGGTATTGACACTTTATCCTGATCAAGCTAGGGAATTGGACTTGATTACTACCATGGTCCTATCCAGTTCTAAGATTCACTTTGCACAGAACTTCCCTGTGCCTGCATTTTCACTATCAGTATGGCCAAAAATCTGATAGGTATCACACTTGCTTGGTGGAAAGTGTTGATTCTTCCAAAAGTTAGCAGGCTGGAAAGAGCAAACCACCTCAGAATGCAGATGCTTGCCTCAAAGCAGCTCCAAATGGCTCTATGAATTATCTTGGAAAAATCAGAGCTTCTCCAGAGCCTACACTCAGCAACCTCATACATCATATAAAATCCTCAGAGGCCTCCTGAGTGACCCACACAATTGCCCAAGTTGCCAGTTCTCTGAGTTCTCAACCACTGCTAACGCAGGGAGAACTGAAAGTGTCTTCATGTAGCTCATGCTTCTCTCAGCTTGCGAAATAGCTCTTTAGACAACCAGGAAGAGGGTAATCCAGGAGTATGCCTACGATTTGTGGCATATCCAAATGGCAGCAAACACACATTAAGCACAACAGTTTGAGAGCTGCAGCTCTATCATGTGTAAGCGCTTTACAAGTCAATGATACTCCTTATCACCTAATTCCAGAATTTTCACTAGAGCAGAAAAACAAATGCAACACCCATGAGCTTCATAAAATAAGTTCCAATAAAAGAGAAGGAAATAAGTTGCAAAAGTCACTAAACTCAGATTTACAGGCAATGAACTGTGACTGCTAAATTATGGTAGTTATGCATAAACTAAGCTTGATTACTTATCAACTGAGCCAACTATGACTTGTTCAGCAAATCATGGCTTTGCACAGTGAAGTTAGGCATACCAATCTCTTTTCCTGATAAGCTCGTCATAATTTTTTTTAAAAAGTTCACCTGACACCTTCTTTTATTTATCTTCAAGCATATTTTTATTCTTCCCAGGCTTTAGAAAGACAATTGTTTCATTGGCTTTACTGTGTCTCTGCCTCCTCCCCCACCCCCCATTTCCTTTGGATTTTAAAGGCAAGCTTTTATTGGAACCTATCAGTTGAAAAGCAGTATAAAAATACACCCGAGTCCCCTTCTTCGATGCGTGCATCTCCAAGCACAGAGAAAAGCCTTAAGCCCTCAACAACCACGGAGCTCACGGGGTTACTTTCACTCAGCCATTCTCAGTCCAAGGAACCTCACGGGATTGTTGTGGGAAAATCCGAAGGGAAACCCCCCTTCCACAACCTCTTGAGCTGCCCAGAGAAAAGACAGGATATAAACGCAGTACATAAGCAGATGAGAGAAGGGCCCCATAATAATAGAGGAAACAGCTGACGAAACTGTTCAACTAAAGAAAAAAAAAAAGGCAGCAGACTTTTCCGCCAGGAGCTCAAAGGGCTCCCTGGAGGTTTCTGTAAGAGGTACTGCAACACCGCTGGAAGGCACCAGACGGGGGGAAGGCGGCTTGAAATGAAACGAAAGGCCTTCGCTGTGCCCTAGCTGGAGGAAAGATAGAACTGGCAGCTAGAAATTGGGACATCATTATTATTATCATTATTATTATTTTTCTAGTTTTGTACGCTGCCCAGAATTCACTGGAGCTGGGCGGCCAATAAACTGAAATAAAAATAATAATTATTTCTGCCCAATGAAAGAAACGGGACGCCTTCCAGGCCATCTAAGGAACGGCCTAAGGAAAGCACCAGGTTGGGGGCGGAATAGCAACGAGAGGCTCCCTACAGCTGGAAAGAAGGCGCGGAGCCCGGCCGGAGGACCGCCGAGAGGGAAGGGAGGAAGCGAGGCGCCGGCCCAGCAGGAAACAGCCACGCGGACCGCCGCGCTTTACAGCCCCGGCACACTTACGGCCGCCCGCGCCTCCTGCTGCTATGGCCGCCCTGGCTTCCGGGTGGGTCGCGCGTCTGACGTCATCCCCCTCCGCCGCCGGCGGAGTCTGTTCCGTGTTCGCCCCGCCCCTTGAAGCGCCGCCGTTTCTGCGTTCTCTCCGACAGAGGGCGCGAGAGCCTTGGGAGCGTTTCCTTCGCGCTCGGATCTCCGCCCTTCTCCCGCGTGTTTCCCGGAACGTCGGAACTGTAGCCCAAGCCGCCGTTTGAGGGAAGGAGCGCGCGCTGAAGTGAGCGGGCAGGCCGCGGAGCGGAGACGCGCCGTTGGCGCGTTCCTTAGACGTGGCTGCCTTCAGCATCTTTGTCTGTGGCGAAGAACGGTGGAAGCTGTGATTCGAAACGTGAGCGAAGATGCTGCGGCCGACGTAGGTCACAGTGGGCTCGGTTACCTTTTTTGAATTGGCAGTCCGCTCGCTTTGATGAAGACATTCAAGCAACGTAGTGGCAAGAGAAAAGTTTTGCATGTAGGCTGGGCTCATACATTGCAGGAAGACGGGCAAATCAGGCCTATGGCAGTCGTGGTTTAGTCAGTTAAGGGGCTTGGTATGGTTCTGTGTCGTATGCAGTGTCGCAGTTGCATAATTGTTGGGTTCATATACCAGATTAAGCCATAAACCATGATTTACAAACTACAGGACTTGGACTCTCACTGCACGACATGGTCTGTTTCATTTTGCTTTAATATGTCATTGTCATTTGTAAATTATACTTACTGAGTTGTATAAACTGAGCCAGAATTGATATATTCAGTACAGGATAACCTAGTTAAGCTGGTTACAGTTGAGCATGTTGTGCGAAAAAGGCAATTAATCAGGGTGGTAGTCAATAAATTGAATGTATTTGTTCTGTAATAAATCAACCAAAGGTTGACTATATGCAGATGTTATTGCAACTCTTAGGACTCCAGGTGTCACGTTAGAAACATCTGGAAGAACACAAATTCTTTACTCTCAGTCCTGATCTGGTTTGGTGAAAGAAACAAGAGATTCCCTTTTTATCTTTCATGACAACTTTGCCCTTGGTGTGTAGATTAAAAGTCACCATGGTTTGCCAGGATTTCAGAATTAGCAAACTCTGGTTAATACTGGCCTGCTTCAAACCACTATTGGGATTTCAGAAGTTTGGCTGCCAAATACAAACCATTTTCCAGTATGAACACAGCAACAAATTAAAGCCATTAGAGAAAAGGGCATCAAGAACAATGTGTAAGCTGATATATTATTCCCAGTTCTATAAATCTGATTCTCCAAATCACTGTAACTTCTGAAGAGACTATAAAGGAGTATATGGAGAAAAACTCCTATAAAATGTCAGTAAAGGAGAATAATTTCATCTTCACTTTATAAAGGTCTCTTTATGTATATGTATAAAACAAACCTGTCCAAAGAATTCTGTGCCAATTTATAAAACTAAGTAACGAAATATCAGCAATATTTGTCAATCCAAATTTTCAGCTCCAAAATAAATGTTAAAAAGGTGTCTTGGATGAAATACAGCCAACATTAAGTTTTTAAACACTCGCCTAGATTTAAAGCCTTGATAAAATGTACTAAATCTTTTAAGGTTTTTAATGAATCTAGCAGGTGTTTCATAAATCAGAGTTTGACTCAGCCCCTTCGTGTTTTAATAGCGGTAAACTAGGAAATTGCTGAGAGCTGAGGCAAAATGCATTCCTATAATAGCGAAAGCAAACTAGGTTTTTGTACAAGAAAATGGCCTCATGTCTGGAACTGACTTGGGTGATTGTAAATCAGAATCCATCTGTGCATCTATAGTTAACAAACTCAAGGTGTAACTGAGTAGAAAGGTAAATTCTCCAGAAGGTTAAGGAATCATAGCTGCACAGCTGAGCTATGGAAGGATTTGCCTGGAGAAACTGCCATAGTTACGGGAACTTTGTTGCATTCCTTTCTGTAACCTGGCCAAATATGGCCCATGCTCTTGCGGAGGTGAAAACTTGTGCCACTGACCCTTCATGGGTGCAGTGAGGAGTTCATGTGATGGAGACGTCTTTATTCCTCGCTGTATCCTTAAGCTGCTGGATTCTCATGTATTTCCAATTGGAGGCAAAGCTGGCTTAAGAAATCCTTCTTATTTCAACCCTTTCCTCTGCTTTGGCCACAGTGATGGTCTGATGTTCTGCCTGAAGCATGTTTGCCACAGTCCCTACTTGGTAGGTTACTTTTCTACCCTTCCCTCCTGTGCTGGGGAAGCAAGCAAACTGGCCTTTGCAGACATGTGGTTGCCAGTTTGTATGAGCCCCTCTCTGTAAACTCCATCTCGTACCTGACATCTTCCCATATTGTGCATGGGAGGGAGGGAGGGAGGGAGAGAGAGAGAGAGAGAGAGAGAAAGAAAGAAAGAAAGAAAGAAAGAAAAAGAAAAAAAAGAAAAAAAAAGAAAAAAGAAAAAAGAAAAAAAAGAAAAGAAAAGAAAAAAAGAAAGTTAGTTTACCTTTTTCACTTGAGGTAGAAGGGGAAAATGGCAGAACTTTTGTCAGTTTTACCTAGTTAAAAAAAAAAAAGAGAAGACCACTCTTTCACAATTCCTCAGTGAGCTTCTTAAAAAAAAAGCACCCAGCATTTCATCATTCCCCTAGTGCAGTGTTGTCCAAACTTGGCCACTTTAAGATGAGTGGACTTCAACTCCCAGAATTCCCCATCCAGCATGGGGAATGGCATGGCTGGCATGGCTGGCTGGGGAATTCTGGGAGTTGAAGTCCACTCATCTTAAAGTGGCCAAGTTTGGACAACACTGCACTAGTGTGTGTATAAAAAAAGAAATCACACCATTGTCATAGAGAACTCTTTTGGATTCATAGCATGAACATAGGGGCAGAGGTACAGGACAATGTTGTGTGTCCTACCTTCAAGAAATGCTCAGTGTCCCATACTTGTGCTGGGAGAAGCTGGTTATGTGGATCAGCCCACAATCAAGGTTGGGCCATGGGCTACTAAATGATATTGCAATCTCTTCAATGTGGGGCTACCCTTGAAGCATATGCAGAAGCTTCAACTGGTGCAAAATGCAGCAGCTAGGCAGTGAAGCAGTGCTCAGTATCAAGATCATATACATTTCGTTTTGGGACTGATTTGCATAATGCATTATTCCTAAAAGGAAGCACCCCCACCATTTGAATTACACCCCCAATTTCATGTGGCTGTTTAACTATGTTTTCTGGTTACTGGGGCTTCTGTACCTACAAAGGTTTCCATCTTGGGCACCCAGAAACTGGGGCTTATATCCAAACTGCAATCATTTCAGGTTCAGACAACAGGGTCAGGCACAATGTTCATTAAAGAGCCACACATAGATGGACAAATTGACACTGCTTGCACAACTGAAACTGAAAAGTTAACTTGTCTCTTTAGCCATTGAATAGTAGCAGACACAACTTTTGAAGAAGCGTTAGATGAAATATGCTATCCAAACAGTGATTAATGCTGGGTTCTTTTGTTGCACTAAGTCATTATTTGCTTAGCTGTGGTTTTTTGAAGAGCCCATAATTGGCTGGATTCACACAACATGCTGAGCCCAAACTAGACAAACACACATTATAGCTTAGCATGATGTGTGACAGTTTACCTGAACTCCCCTTCATTGTGGCATCCAGAACTGAAGAAGACAGTATGTGAGGTGGGATCTGACCAATGCAAAACAGAGTGGAACCAAAATTAAATTTAAATAAAATTTTGTTTTTGGCCTGGAGTGCAAGCTTAACATGTACCTTGCATAAAAAAAGCATCTGAATTCCTTTAGCTCACTCATATAAGGAAGCCAGTTTGCACATCAGGGCAGCAGATGTTCCTAATGAGTGCTGGGATGTGTGTGCAATAAAGAGGTCATCATTATTTCAAAGTGATATCAAATGCTATATGAGCCAGCTTCTCTTTGATTTGAAAGAAAGCTGCCACCGACTCATCAACATTTTCCAAAAATCCCCCTAAGTCATTTTTTAAAGATGTTGGGGTGGGGGAAAAATAAAGTAAAGCAGATTAAAAAGAAGCCCTCTGAGTCTTCCCTTCCGGTCAACAGTTTCCTTTCAACTCCACTTAATCCGGGTAAGCATGCCTGTAAATAGTAATCAGGCTTCCATAAAGCATGTTCATCTTCAAGGCGCTTTACAAACAACATATTAAATAATTATTAAGCACGGCTATTAGAGAAGATTAGAAGTGCCTCATCTCTTCCTTCCAGTAATTTTGCCCCAACCCATTAGAACTGAAAAGCAGAAAATTAAAGACCTTTTCAGAGATGGAAGGCTTTCATTCTTTGCACTTCACTTTGCAGGAAAATACTGTAGAGGGAACTGCTCCTGGTCATGGTGCCAGCCAACTTGCCAGCTGTGCCCTCTTCCAGGACATTCCGTTCTTGTTCCCGCTGCTCATTTTTCATCCTTAGCAACCATGACTTGGAGAATGGAAAGAAAAGAAGTGGTATCTAATTTATTTCCAGAGTTATACCCAGATTTCCTTCAGAGCTAAGCTGTCATATCTCTAAGCAGAACTTCAGAGAAAAACAAACTCTGATTTTCTGATAGGCACTAGGATTTTTTAAAATATAACCTTCCCAGGTCCAAGTGGACAATATGGATTTTGTGTGCAACTCCATACATCGGGGTGGCCAACATCTGACCTCGGAAATGTGTGTGCTGTCCAAGTTTCCTTTTCCTGGCCCTGGAGAGTCCTCTGAGTCTGCTATTAGGTTTTCGGTTCACAAGTGCTGAAAATTGGCAACATGGTGATAGGAAATACACAAGAACGCCACATGCCCTAAAATGGGCTTAAAGCAATTAAAAATGCAAAGAAACAACCCTGCTTGGAACCAAGCTCAGCTCTTAAAATCTATGTAGTTTGCTTGGCAACAATATGAAAATGGCTTCTTACATTATGTTCTTTGGGGACTTTTTTTTCAAGTTCCAGTCTAGCTTCCTGCTGTGGATTTCCTGGTGATTACCTGTTTATGTACAAATTACCGAGCAGATCTGATCTTGCTCTTCTTTTTTAGATCAACCAAGGTCAACCACCTGGGCAAAAAGCCCCCCCCAAAAAACCCTGGCAGCGCCCATGTGTGTACTACCTGGCATACCTACTTTGCATTATCACCCTACCTCACCCCAGAAGGCCACCTACTCCTGCACCTCTTGGTTGCTCCAAAATAATTTCCAATGTGTTCTGTTGGGTTGTTTGTTTCTTTGCTTAAAAATAGGTTTAGCCTACATCTCATCCCCCCCTAGGCCAGTGCAGATCCCAAAAATTATAAAATCATTCTGGAACGTCAACCCTGTTCCTACGGCTTACTGCCGGGGAAACCAGTTGGGCTTTTTGCTGCATCTTGAGATGGCAGGGAGAGGGACAGTGTGAGATGATCCCTAAGAGGTCACCCTTGCTGCTGATGGAGAAGGCAGGAGAGGGCAGCTGCCTGGTCCAGGCTGGAGTTTTCTGAAATGAGAAGATAGCAAACCAGTTACGACTAGGAGAAACCTGAGAGAGAAACTGAGAAGGAACTCAGAGCTCTGCAGGTGTCCTGGGTGGGGAAATGCCCAGAGCCAGAACACCCTGATCAAAGGTATGGTGCTGACAGAATAGATTAGGATCCGAAGGAGAAGCTTCGGGCAAAACTTGATGGGAATGACAGTGGGGATTAGAGCTGGAAAACAACCTGATCCAGAGGAGTGACTCAGATCAGCTTTGTTTGACAGGGAGAAGGTTTCAGGGATGAAGGGCTGATCCTGTCAAAGAGCAGGAGCGGAAGGAGCCTAAAGCTTCGGGCAGATCCCCCCCCCCCAAGAGCACCACTGTCTGCAGCTTCGGGTGGAGCACATCGTCAACAACTAAATAGGCAACTAAAGAGCAGCTCATTCTTGACCCGGATGGATTCAATATAATGTTATGATCTCTATCTTACCTTTCTGCAAGTCGGGCGCATTCAAAGCAGCTATGTTTTTCAACCCCCTAAGTGGTACCAGCTGGATTCGATAATTAGAGTTTTAGAATATTTATCAGTTTACCTTTATGTGGAAGTGTGCGTGCGTGTATTAAAGGGCTGCAAATTTTAACCAAATGCTGTTAAGAGCGATTGGTTTGAGGTGTGTCTGCGTGTGTGTCTGCACACGCTTATTTTCCTAAGAACAAAGTACATTTAATTGAAGAAATGTCCAGACAATTTTTTTGCAAATTGAAAAAGGTTGGGACAGGATTTACAAAATAAAGGAAAACATGAAAGCCTCAAGAATGGCCATTGCTGAAACCATTAGACCAGTGTTTCTCAACCTTGGCCGCTTGAAGATGTGTTGAAGTCCAGACATCTTCAAAGTGGCCAAGGTTGAGAAATACTACATTAGACAATCCAAATGTCACCTGGAATATAGGGGCAGAATGAAGGCAAGCTTTTTATCAAGATGGAAAATGACACTGATTCTTCTTGAAGACATGTCTGCACCAATGCTGCGATGGGATTGCCCTTGAACTTTTCAAAAGTTTTATTCTCCTGTGAAAGAGACTTCTGCTTTTTTACCTTCTTCTCAGAGCATCTGGGACAGGGTTAGTTGTCGGAGGTGGCGGACGGTGCTAATGCTAGCATGCCTGTTTTTTATTCTACAATTTTCCATCATCTTGAAGCCTCCTTGGCTGGCCAGCCTGGAGGGAAACAAATGAGACAAGTTCCGTCCCTTGGGGAGGAATAGAAATCTGGGGAGTCAAGCAAGCTGCAGATTATGCAACGGCAGTTCTTCATATAACAGCGTTTTTACCCTGCTCAAATCTAAAAGTCTCTAGGTGATGTGCACAACATAGGAACCATTACAAGCTCAAAATAAATACTGCACAACATAGGAAATTGAATGAATGATGGGGCAGGGGTGTGAATAAAAGGAAATACATAATTGCAATCTCTTACTCTTATATGTGTGTATTACTATTAGAGATATTTTTCTGGTGAATCTCTTTCTCCTATCTTTATTCTTAAGCATCATTTTTATCTACTCTTACTGATTCTTCTTATCTAGTAGTAAGCAACGTGGTGCCCACAGGTAGCATCGTGTCCCCAGATCCCTTGTGATGATCATCAGATTCTATTTATTTAAAATTTTATGTCAAAAATGTTAGGAAGCTGACAAACCACTAGCCTCTGGTACCATATTTATTTACAGCAGATTTTTGGACTCTTTGTTTGGATAGAGGACATGCTGGGGGCTTCTAGTAGATGGCCATTTTGTGACTAGCCATGGTCACAATGGCAGCAATATTGTGAGTGAGCCTACCTCATGCTCCCAAGGTTCAAAATGTTCCCTTTTGGGTCAAAAAGGTTGCCTTCCTCTGCTGCATGCACACACTGACTTAGGGATAACTTCCCTTGAATTCTTTCACGTCTCTTATAGCTGGCTTTACCTCTAGGCACCATGTATCTGGATTCCCACCAGATATAAGGCAGAATGTGGATCCCTTGGTTTTAGCTTACCATAATATGTGAACCAGACTAGTGTGATCGGTCAGCCATGGCTTATTATGACTTAACGTTACATGTGATTTAATTTCAACCAATTGTTTTTAAAGCAACCCCTGGATTGTTGTGATATGTTGACCCAGGGTAAGGCAGGCTTCCTCAAGGAACAGATGTTGGGATGTGTTAGCAAGATTATGCAGAAAAGAGCTGTGTGTGTGCCTGCAACCTTCCTGCAATCCTAAATTTGCTTGCTGTCTTCAGTAGCGGTGGAAGATTTTGTCCCATCGCCCATACCAAAGAAAAATTCAGCTGCCTGTCCACTTGGCCCTCGGACATGGATTGGAAGGTGGCAATATTCTGTTGTTCTCTTCCAGTAGCAGAACATACTTAGACAGTACAAGATGTACTGTCCTACAGGAAACATGTACAAGTGTCTTGCTGCTTGGGCATTCTTCTTCAAATAGTTTACATCTGGGCTCCCTAACCACCAGTTTTCCTACATTCTAATAGCTCTTCCCGGCCATCCATATTCTGGTGCTGGCTTTTTTTCCAGTCAAACCAACCATTTCCCCTCTGCAGAATGTGGACTGCATCCCTGTTTGTTTCTGAAGAAAGCAAAGATTCCAAAGTTGGATGACAGGCCGCTTAAATTCCCAGACCTATCCCACTGGCTCCATCAATTGATGCCCCTGGCTTTCTTGCACCAAGTACAGTACAACATTCCCCAACAGCATCCACTGTTCCCCCCGCCCCCCCTACCAGAATGTGGGAACAGATAGCAATTAGCCTGGGTTAAATGTTGCAAAAACAATGTGTGAAAAAACACTAGGAGAGAGAACAGATCAGACTTCAGCCATGGATAGTTAGGATGTTTCTATATAATCTATCAAAGCATGCCTCTGTTGAATTTTGGCTTATGTGAACTACCCCTGCTGTCAACAGAATGATATTCCATCTGTGTGTAATAACTTTAAATCCCCCTGGGCAGATCTCCTGGCTGTAGCCCATAGCTAGCATGCTGATAAGGCCTGGTTAAATGCTTTAAACTGTCATCGTGAGAGACCGATTCCTCTCCTTCGACCTCTTTTCCCTGGACTTTGTGAATGCTAAACCCACAGTGGGGATTAATCCTGCTGCTGCCCAGGGCATGACCAGGCGAAGACTCTATTAATAATTCACCAAAGAAAAGATCTATAGATGGAGATGACGTCCTGGCAGAATTCATAAAACATAAATAAAGAAGAGTAAAACCTGGATGGCCTTCATAATGGAGAAGAGTATTTGGGGTGGGAACATGGGGGAAAAATGATGGTTGGCTTGGTTTTGTATTTATTCACTAAGTTCTGCTTATTTTAGCCTATTGGACCTAAGTAGCATCTCGGCTGATGATGGCCCCTCACTGGCTTTGGCTGGGCTCAGAAGGTGAGCAGGATTGGGCCTGGTTAGTACTTGGATGGGAGAACCCTAGGACTGTAAGCTAGATGGGGACACTGAAAAAACACCTTGGAAGAAAGCCATTGGCATATTGTTGTGAAGAAGTCATCAAGAGTTAAGCTCAATAAAGTCTGCACAGCCAAAGAATGTCTCAGATGTCTCTTTCAATGTGCTTGGAGGAGCTCGCAGTAGTACTGACTGCTACTACTACAGTGACTACTGATCACCTCCCTCTACATATTCACATGACGTGACTAGTATCTTCTCAATGTGTTGAAGCATATTACTCTTCAGGCACCCCACCTTCATATTTTGTAGTGTTTTGTCATGCTAATCACTGTTCTTGTAGCCGTGATTTTCTGGGATGGTCGATGCCTCCAAACAAGTGGATTTTCCAAAACAGAACCATGGGCAGGATGTCAAATCCAAGCCAACAATTTTCCCTACTCTTAAAACGAATACAAGTTTGCACCTTTTGTAACTAAATTGGGAATACCACTAGAGTTGTTTCTTCTAGTCCCAACCTTTTCTCTTTTGACTCCACCCACATTTATGGCCCTGCCTACTTTTTAAATGAGGCACTTAGTATGTCATTAATGACCACATGTGGCACTCACCCCTCAGAAAGTTTTGATCCTTTGGAGAAGCCCTCATTGCAGTGAAGAGAGGAGTCCTTTCAAGTTGTGCAAAGAATGGAAAAAATGTAGAAGGGACATTATAGTTTCCACTGAACTGGATTGAGCCAGTGTGATTGGTCCTTCCTGTCTACACAGACTAAAATCAAAACCTGCTTTGCAATTTTGCAAAACGGAAACAAAAATCCCCTTCTGCTTTTCTACTTTATTCTCAATGTGCTTGAGAATTTCTTCTGAATTTCTTTCCGGAGTGTTTTTGAGCTAATTATATTGACTGAGGTGGTGGAAGAGGATGCTGTTAGCACTATCTTTGTTACACCTATCTTCCATCACTCTGAAGCTTTTTGCTACCCTGGAAAAGCTCCCTGGGAAGAGTTTTCTCATGGTATCTTCTCTTGGGAATGGAAGGGTGGGAAGCCCAGAAGCTGCAGACTTCTGGAAAGAGGATTGTGCATTAAAAGACAGAACAGGACATTCATACATACACATCAGCTACCTTGTTATCAAATAAGTGCAAGGACACTGCATTCTTCCCAGGAGAACTGCAAAAAGCAATTGCAAAAGTGAATGCTCTTTCAGTAAGGAGAGGAATTGGTGGGGAAACAAAAATACAGGAGAATTTTTCAGCACAGATCCCACTCTGAAAAACCTTCTCCATGGTTGAGAAAGTATGTTTGTGGTGCAATAGGTAAAGCATTGGAACCCACACAGAGAGTGAGTAAAATCCATTGCTTCCTTTCTATGGGTGAGAATAACAGGTACAAATTATCTGGTTAGCTTGTCTGTTGACCTGCCACCCTACAGTGCCACCCTCCCCACTCTCAAGACGTGAGATTAATAGCACGTTAGTGTACAAATTGCAAAGTCATTTATCCCTCTGTCTCTCCTAACGTGGCCAATTCTTCCATGTGGGAAGCAGCAGGAAGGATGAGGGGTGGGGGAGAACCCGAGTGTTTCAAAAAGGGCACACAATCTTTATAAACCAAAAAGGGTTGTTGGGGGGGGGGGGGTTGACCTTGACTGTGCATGCTTGGCGAGCAGGGAATGCTGGTGTTTGTTGAAGTAGGAAAACCTCCAGGGTGGGGAGAGAATGAATCTTTGGGAAGAAGGCGCAGTTGGCTGGTGTAAGCAGGAACACTTTGTGCTATAATATTCAACTTGTTCTGTTTACAGATTTTATGTAGGCATATCTATCACCGTGCTTCCATCCAACCATTATATGCTGATATAATGGTAAGTCTTTGGATCAAAAAGTAAGAGAGCTTTAGTGAGACTAGGATAGGTACATGGGCTTTTCAAGCAAAGGATTCACTGTCCCCCCCCCGCCCCATTTCCCCCAGATCACATTTCCTGGATTATTCTAAAAATTCAGAGCAAACATCCCGATCAGGTGTCAGGTGATTGTCTGGATGGAAACAGAAGTAAATGAAGGGCAAATATGGACAGATCTTATTATGGCTAGGAAAAAAAAAAATCCTGAAATACATAAATAAAATGTTCTCGTTTTCAGCTTCAGTTTTCTTTGGCATGTACGAACCGACACCTCGGAAGGCAGTTAAGTCTCCTCTCTGTCACATCCAACACAGTTCCATCTTTATATTGCTAAAAAAAAAGAAAGAAATACAGAAGGACCATTGTTCCATCCGAAAAGATGGCAAATCTTAACCCTCTCTCTGCACATTGTTTTTAAAAAGACACCATTGGAGGAGGAAAAAACACAGCCAATTAAATCTATCAAACATTATTTACAGATGATGGTGCCAACTTGCGTTCGGGTACATCCAAGTTCATTAGATGTCAGCATTAACAATACTGCACTTGGCAATCAAGACAGAACTCAGGCTGTTAGTCATTAATCACCATCTGACAGGCCTGAAGTAGAAACTCAGAAAATGGCTCACATGTGTCTTATCCCTAGTTAGTCTCCCTGCTGCAGTCATGGCACAAGCTCACGCCATGACTTACCGCCTTTCAGCAACAGAGCCCGGGTGATAAGGCCCTTATTTTGTTCTATTTACGTTTATGGGAACTAAAGGAATGTGGCATGTGTCTAGGTGTGTGCAATAAATGCAAGATCTGTTTACAGCAATAAACAGGTTTATTGTATATGCACGGAAAGGTTGTCACATCAGAGTTTTTTTTTAAAAAAATTATTATTTACTTATTTTGCAGAGATGCCTCTCTGCATCAAAACTAAATACAAGTGACCTTTGGAAATTCTCCGCCAATTTAGGGGCAGAGAAATTACATGGAGGAATTTTTTTCTGAATTTCTCCAAGGGATAGAGAAATTCTCTCATGTTTTCTCGAGGCCAGGACTTACCTTTAACAGTGTAAATAGTCCCGCTTCTGAAAAAGTTCCAAGGGAGAAGATTCCTGCTGATGTCTTCTCTTTGGATTCACTGAAATGAAGGGATCACATACAATGAAAGGCAGGATATTTGCTGGCAACTTTCATACAACACTAAGCCACCTCCTTACTTACACCACCTATAATAACATCTCTGAAATTTTCTTGGGTGACTTTGGGTCTTTTGTTCTAATGTTGTAAACATTACAACATTACAACTGGATTGTTGTAAAGAAGAAATAGAGAAAGCGAGAGTTAAATAGAGAGTTCTTGGAAGAAAGGCAGAATATAAATCTAATAAATGTATGACTAATAGAAATAAAAGATCATAATTTTTCACAAACCCAGAATGGCTGGATTCCCATAGCGTGCCAAACACAAAACTAAGAAACCCTAACCCACACAGTATCTTTACAAGATGTATATATGCAACCTGTGGTGTTGTTCCACTCTCGCTTTACTTAGTTGTGTTATTAGTTGATTTTTTTTCCGATTTCTTTCCCCTTTGCAATTATGCTGCACTTTGCAAATTGTGCCAAGCAGGGGAAGAAAGAGTTGACTTTGTGATGAAAGGGGGGTCAATCAACATTATGCAAATCCAGTTTCATCACAGATTTTCTCCCCCCGAAATGCACGTAGGCCAGAAGATGGTTGGAGTTGCGAACAAGTTGGCGATTGAAAACACATAGGTTCCCAAACACTGCTCCATCCTGTATTTTATTCCATTCTCCACTCTTCCCCTCCTATATGCTGAGTGCAGAGATACCTACCTGTGCTGTCCAGACAGCCTTTAAAAAGCTTCCTGTCTGAAATGTGCTAGATGCAGTGTTTCTCAAACTTGGCAACTTTAAGATGGGTGGACTTCAACTCCCAGAATTGCCCAGCCACCTGGCTGGGGAATTCTGGGAGTTGAAGTCCACCCATCTTAAAGTTGCCAAGTTTGAGAAACATGGTGCTAGAGTCATTCACAGATTCTGGACCAAATGTCAGCTCCAAAGAGCTGAGTGGAGAGGAATTCAGTGTATCCTCCAATCTTTTAATAGTTTTCTTCCACTGCAAAGGAGCCTTTGCCCCCCACTTTAAAATATAACATGATTGGGGTGCTTCTGGGTGGAACTTCTTGGGGTGGAATTTTATTGTTGCAGGTGGTAGAAAATATCGGTGTTTGATTGTGTTCTGTTTCTCAATCAGCTCTCGCCCTCCCTGGCTTCCCAGGTTTCTTAGTCTGATTGGGTGAAAAAAGATAAAAGTCTCACACTCACAGATACTGTGCAGATGTTGCATAACTAAAGTGAAGGTTAGAAAAAAATATTCCCCGTGAAGTTTCCGCTGAGCTTTTTTTCCCTATGGTTTTTGTTGGGGGGGGGGAACCCAACTCGTCTATTTCTCATCAAATCAGAGAATTGTTTAACAATGCAGAAGAAAATTTTAACACGAACGCCAAGGCTTTGCTTTACTTTCCATCATTGGTTTGAGAAGCCTAACGGTCACTCCGCAGACCACCGTAACTGCATTAATGATGATGAGCGCAGAATCTTGAATCTTTTTTTGCAGCTTTTACTTCTAAGGTATTCTGAAAGAGAACAGGCAAGAAGAACGAATTGTCATGTGTTTCCAGCAATTTGTGAAGTTGGGGGCTTCCGCAACCTCCCTACAGCACCAGCCTTCGCTCTAGCAGAGCGCTAGCCGTTGCTAAATGCTGCCCTTGGCATCAGAGAAGATTCCCTTCCAAAGGATCCTTCTCGTAGGTGCATGGGGAGCTTGGTGGAATGTTTCAGGCCTTGGCTTGGACTGCAGCATCTTATCGGATGGGCCAAACCCTCAGGATGCTGGTGGAAGTCCTCCTGGATGAACCCAGTGTTTAGAGAGGGAAACGGGGTCTGACTTGGGAGTTTGCAGTGGGGAATTTACCCGGAGGCTTTTCCTGCGCTTAATCTTCCAGACGCCAGCCCAGTGGACAACTGCCAACATGCCAGGTCATCTCGTCAGTAAATAAAGGGAGCAATGTTTCCAGCCCCAGATCCCATTTGTAATGGGAAAATGATTAATGGCCCCATGAAACCACAATTCATCCAGGGATAGAACATATACTTGCTTCCAAAAAGGAAAAAACACAACCCGAACCGCACTTGAGAATGAGGGCTTGGAGGGGCTTGGGGCGGTGGGGGGTGGGGGTGGGGGGGTGGGGAGGCTGGAGGCAAACAGAACTCATCTGTGCTGTGGTAAAGAAAGAAAAGGCTCAGTACAGCAATGCAAATTCTCTGGGAGACACGTCACATAATAGGGATGAGCAAACTGCAGGAAATGCAAGAAAGCTATAAGCTGTTAAAACAGTAGCACTCTACAATGGCTAAAGGGGGGGGGGATGCAGAAAGAAGTCGAGTACCTACCTTGCCAGGTGCTGTACTGCACCTTTGGGCCACAACCTACAAGGGTGACCTGTGAGAATTCATTCTCGGGGGGGGGGTATGTCTTGTACTGGACCGTTCGGAACCCCCACTTTTTCTCTTTCCAACATCCTTTCTCCCAAGCGGCAGGGGAAACCAGCGGGAGATCTCCCCTAGAACTTGGAGTAGATCAGTGTTGTCCAAACTTGGCCACTTTAAGATGAGTGGACTTCAACTCCCAGAATTCCCCAGCCAGCCATGCTGGCTGGGGAATTCTGGGAGTTGAAGTCCACTCATCTTAAAGTGGCCAAGTTTGGACAACACTGGAGTAGATCATCTGCAGAAGACCACGTGGGACTAGATCTAGGGCTGTAAGTCGTTCCCCCTTGTTCACAGCATCCCGTTCTGCCAGAGTCCCAGGACAGGATAGGAGTGCAGTTTGCGTGACACCGCACTTGCTTATAATAAGAAATTTCAGAGCAGCTGTACAAGGTACATTCAAGACTAGATTTTTGGCCTCCCCTCCTGTTTAAACGGAGAGCTGCTTTCCCAGCACCATCAGCCCGGTTAACGTTCGCTCAGGCCATGACGCAGAGGAAAACAATGTGAGAAAAAAAATTCACCTGGATGGATACCAGTCAAGACAGCCATCACCTGCATTTGCACCAGTTCTACTTTCATACTGTTTTCAGAGCTGAATAACTCTTCTTGTCAGTCTGTTGAGTGGCGAGCTGAGAGAAAGCAGGAGCTGATTAATCTGGAAATGCATAAAAAGAGTTTTCCAGCATGACTGCTGACTTTAATCCAAGCAGCTGTGTTCTTTCACTTTGGCATCTAAACCCATTGTGTAAGTTCTGGGCTTGAAGGAGGCTAGCCGTATATATTTGTCACTGCCTGAGAAATAATGAGAAAGGGAAGGAGAAGAGGAGAAGGCGGTGGTGGTAGTTTCCCCCCTTGCTTAATCAGACCACTGAAAGCTACAAAATGGCTGTTGAAACAGTAAAAGAATAAAATGAGACAGGCCAAAGCAGAGTTTTAACAAAGAGAGAGTGAAAAAGTCACAGCCAGCAAGGGATACCTACAGCATGCTAAAGAGTGTATGTTTCCTTTTAGATGTCAAGGAAAAGGTCTAGGGTCCCAGTTAGAGTATTCATGAAAAATGGAAACATGTATACCAGCCTTGTAAAAAAAAAAATGTATTAAAAAAGTTAGTAGCCAGATCTATGATCATACTTGTGGTACCGGTGCAAGAAAAATTAAGAGCTCTTTTTCCCCTGCAGCAAACTGCTGCTCTCCTATGTTGGGTGCAGTGTGTGTGTGTGTGTGTGTGTGTGTGTGTGTGTGTAAGCAGAATGCTTAGTTCTTGCTCTGTCAGCCTCCTGTCAACATAGTTGCATGGAATTCCATGGACTTGCCTGTATGAAGCTTCTCACCAAAGGTAACTCAGTCCCTGCTTAAATGCCAGTTTTAAATATAGCAAGCTACTTCGATTAAGGTTGAAAAGTCTGTGTGTTACAAAAACACTATTTTTGCCATTTTGTTTAAGGTAAAAACAGACAGAATGTGTCTGATCCAGATCAGGATGGTGGCAGGTATAAAGAATTTAGCATTTCCCCCATTACATGCTGCTGATGAAAATGTTCTTCTCACCTCAAATAATTTGCCTCACTCCTCAAAACATAGCCCAAATGAAACAGCCTAGAATAAAAAATGGCTAGGAAATTCCTTGCCAAACTGGGTACAGCCACAGCAGATATAAAAATTCTACAAGAGAGAGAGGGAGGAGGCATATATTATATCATTTCCCACCTGGGGCAGCCTGAGAAGTCCCAGCCAGCTAGCTGCATTTCTCTTGTTCATCTCTTCTAATAAATCAGGATTCCAGAACCCTTTCAACTTTGCAAGCTGATCTCTTCTAATAATGATGGGAATGAAAAGCTATGTCCTTCTGGAAGCCACCAGAGCAATAAATCTCCAAAGTACAAACACACCCCAGATTTCCAAGTGGATTTGTTTTTCACAGTATTGTTTTAACAGGGAAATCATGCTGCAATAAACTCGGATCTCGTTAGATGGTAACGTCCAATAGCCTTCTGACAGATGCGACCCAGGATAAAGGAATGCAGCTGGAGTCAAAATGCCTGGGAGGAACTAACCTATAGACCTAGCAGCTGGCCTCATGTGTGTGCTTCCTTTGGTCTGCTAAGATTAATAGTATGGCCAACATTGGTCTCCAATTTCCCATGTTTTCTTTCCCTGCAAAAGAGGCTTCTGTGTTTTTTTACCTTTATTCTCAAGGTGCTTGAGAATTTCTTTTGAATTTCCCCCACTGGTGTTTTTAAGTTTCCTTCTTTGTTGGAGAGGATGAAGGGCACTAATGCTGGGAGTGTTGTTTTGGGTTTCTTTGCATCTCATTGAACCCTCTCTGGCTGCCTATACATCCGACTGAAAGTTCCTCTGGATGGGAAGCTATCCTGTGCATTTTTGGGGGGACATGCTGCTTCCCTCTCTCATCATCCGCGTGAGCAGCACAGGAGACGCAGCAGCTGCCTCAGAGAAGAACTTTGCAAGAGCATGTCCACGCTCATTAAGAACCAGGCCAAACAATACCCAAAGTGGCAATAATGGCAATTTCAAAGTTGTTGGTCATTAATCACTCTCTGTCAATCCTGGCAGGGCCAGTCACTCCAAAGAATTCAGCTATCTGGGGAAAAGCAAAAAGAACTTGCCTGGGGACATCTGCTTCTTTGAGTGACTGTCTATGTGTAGCAGCAATAGAAAGGAGTGGGTCAGTCTGCACTATGTTTCCCACTCATTGGCTTCTAGTAGCATCTAGGACCAGAGAGCAGCTGGGCAGAGGGGAGGCAATGCTGGCTCTCACCAATGGATTGCTGGAAGGTTGTAGTCTTTGCTTTTCAGAAGGAGGGTTATGGCAGGTTGGAGAACAAACTGGCAGCACCCATTCGCCCATGAAACCTTAGCAGCTTCAATCCTTATTTCCCCATTCTTTCTATAAGGTGCCTGCTAGATGTGGACGTACATAGATGCTTGTGTGTGTTTGATTGCTGCTTCATATGTCTGGTGCTCACAGAGACTGGAGACCTAAATAGGGCTAATCCTCTGGTGGAGAGCAGCTCTGGGTCTCTGTGTTCCCCTGCTATCAGCAATGCTAGAGAGATAAACTAGTTTATTTCTGGCTCAGTTGCAAAATAATTGAATCTAAGTTGTTGGAGTGAGTTAACGGAGTTTGGTTTTCTTACTGGAACCCAGAATCCTCCTCCTGTATGCTGAACTTCGGGTTCTGTAAAGGGAATGTTAGACTTATGGCTTTGCAGCTCCTTCTCAATAGCCCAGAGAAGCAGATGTGCTGCTGACAAGAGTTCTGTTAGTTTTCCCCGCTTTTTTTTTTTCAACATTAACCAGTCCAGCATAGTCCCGGGGTGCTTGAGTGTTTAAAATTCTTTTTCTGCCTTTTCCCTTTGTGTGGAATAGGGTCAGGATTTGCCTGTTTTTGTCTTGTTTTGCAGCAGGCTCTGCAGTGATTTTCAGTTCACATCAGCAAAAGGGAAGACAAGCAAGGAACTCCTTCAAATTGCTTCTGAAGGGTTTCTCTAATGCGGTGTTTCTCAGCCTTGGCAACTTTAAGACAAGTGGACTTCAACTCCCAGAATTCCCCAGCCAACATGGAAGTGCTTAATCATTACAGCACTGCAAGATTCTGTGAGTGTATGTGCATACAGAGGCTCATGTATGTGCTTACATCTTTAGGGACCTCTTCCAGTTGCAGCGATCCATATTTTTGCTTTTTCTCTGGTAATGCATTTCCTCTTTTGGGGGCAACGTGTAACCACCTTATCAACTAGCACTGAAAGACAAATATATCCAGAGGACGCTCTGTGGTCCCATTTGCCAGTGGCAAAATAAACTGATTTAATTAAAGATCAGAGAGACAGGCCTTGTCTCACATACTTGTCTTGTTCTAGCAGATTTTCTCTGCTCTTTCAAATCCTACAGTGATTGGCAGAACTGTCTGGAGACAGTGAAGAATATTCCTCCCAGTGAATCACAGATCAGACAGGTGAGAGTTGAGCAAGTTCAAGTAGAAACCCAAACACGAGTGAGTGAACGAATGAACGAATGAATTAATATCCACAGCTCTGCATGGAAGAAGAAAGGGAGTCACTTTTCTTCTCTGGATGCTCCCCACTGCTCTGAGGCACTGGGCTACAGAGATGTCCCAGTGAAGATGACTAATGGGGCCTGGATATAGATCAAAGGCAAGCCAGGCTTAGCTTGATCTCTACATGCCTGCACGTGCTTGCACAGAGAAAACATTTCTTTGGATGTTTCCATTTCAGCAGGTCAGTGGAAAGAATCTCTCTCCATTGATAGATCTGTGGCGAGGCCATACAAGGGGCCCAGGTGTTAGACGATGCAGATGGCAGTCCACCAAAACCCGTGCAGATGGCCTGAGGAATTATGGGAGCTGGCCTCTGCAACACAGTTGGGTTTAAAGGAAAGGAAGCAAAAGACAGAAAGCTTCTTTTTCAAGCCTGATTGGTATGGAAAAAACAACACACAGGAGATGGCTAGAATCCTATGGAAGGCTCCCAAGGGCCTCTTCATGCAACTTCAATGTGTGGATTGAAGCCAGCAACCCCTGCCATCCCCCTTCCATGCATGCAAGTACCAAAGGACAAGGACTGAAGTTCAGTGGTAGGGCATAAGTAGAAGGGTTGTGAAACTGACTAGAGGGTTATGAAATTGACTAGCTTTGTTCTCTGATGAAAGGCTTTTATGCAACTGATTCCAAAATGGCTCAAATGCATGGACTAGAGAGCTATGGAGATGAAAAGGGAAGAGCAAATTCTGTGTGTGTGTGTGTGTACGTACAAGAACAGGCACTAAGCACCAGATCCGTAGAAGCGGGTCTATCACACTAGACAGGGCCAAAGGTGCAGACTGTGCAGAGAGGCCTCAGAGACAGTCCAACACGTAGGGGCAGGGTATAAGATGCATTCAGGAACAGCATACACTGAACGGCACAACCAAGTAGTTGGCATTGTGTACAGGAACATCTGCACAGCGTATGGGCTAGACCCTCCCAAGTCCAGATGGGAGATTCCACAGAAGGTTGTGGAGAATAACAGGGTTAAGATCCCGTGAGACTTCCAGATCAGATGGACAGGCATATACTGGCCAATCAACTAGACATCGTGGTAGTAGACAAAGTCCAGAAGACAGTGGTGGTGATAGATGCAGCAGTGCCAAGTGACAGCAACATCAGGAAGAAGGAGCATGAGAAGCTGAAGAAGTACCAGGGCCTGAAGGAGGAACTAGAGAGGATGTGGAAAGTAAAGGCCAAAGTGGTCCCAGTGGTGGGGGACCACCAGGGCTGTGACTTCTATGCTGGGAGAGTGGCTCCAACAGATCCCAGGAACAATCAGAGCTCTCGGTCCAGGAGAGTGCACTGCTGGGAACAGCTGAGATACTATGCAGAACCCTCAAACTCCCAGGCCTCTGGTAGAGGACCTGAAACTGATGACAACACAGACCACCCATAGGAATGAGAAGGTTTTGTATGGGTGGCTGTGTCTTCTTCAAACTCGGGTCCTCTACCAGAGGCCTGGGAGTTTGAGGGTTCTGCGCTCTCTCTCTCTCTCTCTCTCTGTGTGTGCGTGTGCGCGCACGCATCCTTCAAGTCTTTGTTGACTCCTGGCAATTGCCTGGATTAGTCCCTGCAGTTTTCTTGGCAAGATTTTGGAAGCGGTTTGCCCTTGCCTCCTCCTTAGGGCTGAGAGAGAGGGGCTGGCCCAAGGTCACCCAGCTGGCTTCATGCCTAAGGCAGGCCTAGAACTCCTGGCCTCCTGGTATGTATGCACAGACACACACACATACAAGGAGAGAGAACATAAACAAGGAGAGAAAAGCTCCAAGACCTGGGCTTAGTGTAAGAATGGGTCTGTTACAAGCATATCTCTCTTTTTATCTGGTTGAACGATAAAGAACCGTGGCAAAGGTGATGGAGAGTATAATGATGGAGAGCATCGCTGCTGCCATTTTCTGCTCCACATTTCTCTCTTGCTATGAAGCGGCTCCGGTGGCCAGTGTTTCCTGATCTGAAAAAAGCAAATGGAAAGGATTCCTTAAGGATATCCCCCTAGGAAGTCGGAGAGTCTGCATTTCTTGAGAAGCAATTGCACACTGAAAAACAGGACAGTCACACGGACATTATGGCACTTGGGACTCAATACATGGAAGAACATGTTATGCCACCCATGAGAATTTCATAGATTCTACATTGAATGAGAAATGGCAGGAAAAAAAAATATGCAGGAGAATTTTTCTGCAGAGCATTAAAAATTGTCAGTTATTTCTCAGGTGAATCTAGTCATTATTTCTGAGTGTATACATTTGCCTAGGCAAAGTGTCCACTAATTGTCTCTTCCCCTCTCCCCAAAAAAGATTGAGTAGATGGTTATTTTGTTCATATTCACTGGAATCCATAAATACAACTTCATTTATTTATTAAACAAATTTATATGACCGCCCAACTCACACACGGTGACTCCAGGAGGCTTACAGAATTAAAACCCACATACGAAAAACAATAAATTCCCCCATCCCCCTGGCGTCAACAAACACATTCAAATTAATGTATGGGAGATATGAAAGAACTGAGTTCTGTCCAGGACTTTCCCCCAGATTTATAGGTTGCATTTTTGGAGATCTGAAGCTCAGACTAAAGGCTCCTGCTGAGGGAGGAGGTGGGGGAGTCTTGATTTACTGAATCATATTTATTATCTTTAAATGCATGATAGATAGGCCTCCTAAATCCATAAACATCTTTTTAACTCACTCAACTCAGCTTGGCGAGGCCCCTTTCAGCAGTCGTTTATATAACATTTTCCCCGTGTGAAGGAGCCTGTCGCTTCCATGCCACTTCTGGGGAAACACTGGGCTGAGGGAAACAGAATTATTTGGGAATTGTGGGGAGCGGGAAGAGAGTGGGCCCATCTTCTGGCTTGCTGGAACAGGCCCACTGCTGCTTGCTGGCACAGCCAGCAAAATCTACCCAGCCAAGCCAGCCCTCATTAATCATTCGAACTACTCAACTGCCAGCTCCTTTCAAGATCTTTCAAGAAGTGTTTTCACCCAAAATAGAGCTTGAAAACACGCAGGGCTCTACTTTCAGGACCTCATCAATCTGGCTATTATAGAGAGTGTCAAGCAGACCCTGACAGACAAGGGAGCTCTGTTTGAGCAGCCCGCCCCCCCCAGCTCTCTCAACCTGTCATATCAAGGACCTGATCAAATTGGACAGCTTTATTTGTACCTACAGAATAGATAAAAGGGCTGTTCATTGAAACAAATGGAGGGGAGGACGAGGAGGGTAAATCAGGAGACCTCTCACAAGAAGGAACAGGAGAAAGGCGTGGAGTCCAGGGCATGGCAGGACAGGAGGGATGGAGGGTGGGCTGATCCCATCCTTGAAGGCTCACATGATTGTGCTGGTGTTCATGCCATGCTCTCCAGGGATCCCAGTTTAACAGCTGCAGCGTAATTATGGTGAAGAAATATTTATATAGGGGGCAGGAAAGGGACTCTCACTCCATGGCAGAGCCCTGCTTGGCTTGGAAAAGTCAACCAGCTCCATCCCTGTCATCTCCAAGGTTTTTTGTTTTTTTTAAAAAGCAGGGTTGACAAAGAGTTGACTTTGAAGAGCCATTGGCCCTCCAGGGCTGACCTAGAATGGACAGCTACACATAACTTGGGCTGAACCAGGCACTTTCTATAACTTCCTTCCTTACAACTACCTTGGAAAGGGGAACAGTATTAAAGATGTTGCAGACTGGGTCTGTAGGGAAGTGAGGGCACTGATGATGTTACCTAGTTGGGTAATAAAACGTCTGCAAGCAAGCAACCAAGCTCAGTGAGCACCAAGAACTCCACAGCTAAATCCCGGGCTACGGATATTCTCTTCTATTGGAAGTAAGGCTAGTTTTCTTTTCTTCTTCTGTTTCCTCTTCATCCTCCCCCCCCCCACCCCCACCGCTTGCCTATGGTCACTCAGGTAAATTCGTGAAATTCAAGGGCTCTTTGATTTGCAGCTTGGTTCTAGTGCAGCTCCAAGAGCTGGTGGAGTGGCTAAGCGACTCAGCAAACCTTGCCACGACTAGGAACTTTTTAGCTTCTGGCTTTGGTTAGCCTCAGCGTCCCATTTCACAATGCAGGGCTGAGCATGACAGAGGCTTGCGTTTCAGGAATGTAGTAATGGCTGCCAGTAGTAATGCATTTGTAGAACTCTGAGCTTCAGAGAGCACTGTTACGTATTGCTACTGCTGTGCAAGTTTCTCCTTTCCTTAAAGCAACATTTTTGCAGTTATGTCACAGAGAAAGGCTTCATTAAAATAATACATTTTTCTTTCTTTTAACAAATAGAGATTTTTGCTAATTTTTTTTTCCTTCGCTGGACATTTATTTTCATTATTTGATTTTTTGCAGTAGATAACCTGTACATTCGGGTGAATTTAAAAACGAAGAACAAGATTTTAATTGATTAGAACTCGAAGTTTCTTTTCCAAGGTAAGGTCAACTTTCTTGACCAAAGACATAGTTACCTGGTGTATTGTAGGTCGCAGTCTCAGAAATGCATTTAGGGATACCCTTCTTCTGATGTTAATGGTACTGAAAACCTTACTAAAGGTGATACTGATTCATGTTATCCTAGATGCCTTTTGTGTAGAGCATTGAATGTGAACTCAAACAGCAACTATAATAATGGTGTGGGAAAAAATCATTCCAAACGTTGCTTCCATGTAGAGGAACTTTCCTTGCCAGCCTAGAGTAAAAGGCTTGGCAAATGTGGTGGGGACAGGACTAACCAACACGCCCTTCTCTCAGACATTCAGTCTTCACAAGAGGAATGTTTTTATGCACTATAGATCCTTGATATGCCTCACGAGGGAGGGAGTGCACAGCAGTGAAAGTAATATGTGCTGGATAGGTCTATTGGTGAAGGTGGGTCAGGTTGCCTGAATGAAAGCTTCATGTTTAAAATCAGTGAATTTTCTTTGGTGGGAGGCAACAGCATCAGGTGGAGATGGGTAACTGCTTGTAGGCCCAGCTTGTGAGGCCACACAGTGGGAATGTCTGTTTGAATTGGAGACGATTGAGTTACATGCATTATTCCTTGGAAGTAACTTCTGTGGCTGTATGCCAATGGTAGGCAGGGCTTAAGAAACACTGGGTGAGGCTTAAGAAGCCATAGGTGGGGCCAGAGAAGCAAAAATGGGTGGATTATCTCCATTTCTGACATCCTTTTCATCTGTCATCTTGGTAGTCATTTCTTTTTCTGTTTCTGCCTCCTCCAGTCCAGTCTGCTTAGCAGATCCTTTTTGAGTTGGGGCTTGCAGAAGACTTTTGAAATTAGACCAAAGAATCACTGTGGCCAAAGGTCATAAGTTGCCCATCCCTAGGTGAGAGAGATGTTTGGTCTGGTTGGACAAAGCTCTTCTCGTGTTCTAAGATTGCTTGTGGTAGATGAGTTTCCTTGCAACATAACTTGACACAGTACTGAACTGTTACAGGGGAGCGTCTGGTTTGTCTAGAGTATGATATTTCCACAAGGGCATAGTGAGGCTCCATGATCACAGGTCAATATGCTTCCTGGAACAATTGTCAGAAGTGCTTACATGATAGAGGTTTATAAAAAGTGCTGACATGGAGGAAGTGAGGGAATATTGACTTTTCTCAAGGTCATCTAAGATATCTGTAGAATTCATTGCCACAAGACATAGTAATGGCCGCTAGTTCAGAGAGGGAGCAAAACTTGACATCTAAGAAATGGGTGAATGGTTGTTTTTGCATTGGATCAGGTGTTAACTCTGTGGATAAAACTGTATTGTCTTTTGGGGGAAGGGGAGTGACAGGATGAAAGAACCCTGCTAAGTAAAACTTTTCAGAGTATGCAGATTCCATTTGGTGGCTTAGACTATTCCTTGGAGCAGATTTAAATCCTCTTGGTACAGGGACTTTTTTTTCCCCCAACTCATTTTTCAAAATGTTGAACTGGTACATTCTTCCCTACACTCTCCCCTCTCCCCTATTCCAGAAGAAGACATTTGTGGTTATTTCTGCTCTGCCAGCTATGCTTAAAACCACTTGTTCACTCTGTGCCTGTGAAAAATCAGTGTGTGGCTATGAAGCACAGATCTTAGTTTACACTGGAGACATTTGCTTTCCTTCCTCCCCCATCTTCAGCATCTAACCCTTCTTCAGTCTGTTCTTCAGACTCGGATGGTGTCCTTGAGAGCACGCAGAGCTAAAGAAACCACAATGGTTTCAGCAGGAAGAAATATGGGGTACTTCCAGTTATATAGCTCCAAAGGACACCAGGCCTCTTTTCCTTTTCTCCTTAATCGGGAAAAGAAGAAAGGAGAAAACACGGGAAAATTACAAATAAAAATGTGTTTGCCTGGACAGGGTGTAGGTTTTCATGAATGAGAGAGGGTAGTTGTAAAGAAAAACCCCATCTGGAAGCAGCCATATCTCTAACTAATTGCCATGGGCTCCTATGATGGGATTCACATCATGCACAAAGCCATGGTTTGTTTTAACCATGGTTTGATAAGTAAATCACAACGGATGGCTTCATAAGCATGCTTAGTCATAAATCATAATTTGCAGATTGTTCTAAGCCATAGGTTGTTTTAATCATGATTTTTGGAAAAGCCAAAATGGCTGGGTCAGTTCATCACAATCAGCCATCAGTTGTGGTTTACAAGCCACAGTGGTTGGGTGTACACAAGCTGCTGAACTAAACCTAAACTTGGCACATTATGATTTAGCTTACGTTTGTATTTAGCCACCTGGACACTAGACATTTCTGAGTCAGACATGGTTGGAGAGTCATATACATTTACTTAAAACAAACAAATGACCCCACTAGTGATTTATAATTTCTTTATAACAGCCAGCCATTGCTGACAAGTCAGAAAGCTTGTCCTCATTGCTGTTACTTTGGAAAACAATGGTTGGATGATTCTGAAAGATGTTCTAAGTTGCTAGTGGGGAAATGCACTCTTGACTTTACTGAGTGATTACAATAGATCCTTCACTTTTTCCAGAATGTTAAAGGATGCAAAGGCAGATTAAAAAGTAAAAGTTTTGCATCGTTTGCATATACAGTACTATACAGATTATAAATGTTAATCTATACCTATAAAGAAGCATGTGTGATTTTCCTGCAAATCTTTGTACACTTTTGATTAGAAATGAAATACATCTCACCAGAGCAGTTATAGCTATGATCAAGTGACTTGTATGTCTAGCTATTCTCTCCATGTACTGCTAATAGCTCTGATCACATATCTCATGAAGACATAATGTGGTTTATTTAGTTTTGGTTTCATGTGTTGTGCAAAACATTGATGCAAAAAGAGTATGGACAGCACAGAAATGCAAACTGAGCCATATCATTTTATAAACCATTGTTCATAGATAAACACATTGCACAAGATTGCCCAATGGTGGTTTATTCACTAAACCATGATTCAACAAACCCTAGCTTAGCATATGACCTACTACAGAAAGGTTTGGAAGCTGTGGAAGGCTGTTCCTGTGAATCAAGTTAAAGAAACAGCCTTTCTAAATAAAATGGTCTGCTAACAGTTTCCAGAAGATGTTCTTTAGTGGGAAGAAAATGATGTCTCTGTAGCTATTTGTCATGATGTTAAACAGAGGGCTAACTGCTGATCATACATCATCATCAAGTAACATCTCACACCAAACAATAGGTCTGGCTGAAAACTGACATCAGCAGAACCCTGTAGAAAATCACTGTGGCATGGACCTGTCCTGGTCATTGTCTTGGATGAACATTTTGGAAAAGGAGAAGTTTTCTTCCACCCTGTAAAGTGGAATCAGTACAAGGAGAGCATGAATGTGACATAAAACAGATAACCACAAGCGGTTCTGGATTGCAGCTCAGTGGGGAGCACATCTTTGCATGCAGAAAATCCCAGATTTAAATCCTTTGCATGTCTCTAAGTAAAGCTGATGGACTCTTCTCTGAAATCTTGAAGAACTGGTGATCGCCTATTGTATTAGACACATGGATGGAATTCTCCAGATCCTCAGCAGTGTCAATGGCTGGCTGGGACCTTCTGGGAGTTCAACTCCCAATCTAGTATGACTGAATTAGACAAAGCTGGAGTTTAGTAAAATAAAGGTGTGACTTGATATATAAGGTGGTTACAAATGTGCTGCATATCATGCAAATAGAGGAAAAACTTAAGAAATGAAGACAACTGAAAATATTTTATTTATATTCACACTTTTATCTCTCTCCTCTTCCAAGCCTGACCCATTGGGAAGCATGGTTCTTCACTTCCATCCCTGAACGTTGTCCTCCTAGAACTCCTGAGAGCTAAACTAGGGTGAGAGATAGTGACTGTCTTGGCTGGATTCACATGTCCTATTAAGCTGTGCTTTATTTCATCCTTGATTTGTTTGGTGAAACACTGACTAGATTCACAATAGTGTGATGGGCACACATTGGCAATTCCTTTCAGCTTAACCATCCCCGCCCCCCATGGAAAAAAATAAAGGTGGAGGGAAAAAAGAAAGACTTCGGAAGAAAGGCAGTACGTAGAGACAATAAATAATAAATAAATATTGTGCTCAACAGCCAAAATCTGTGCTATTTCTGTGGAGTTTCAGAAGCGTCAAGTGAAGTGAAAGAAAAGCTTCCACTTCAGTGCATTGTAGGCACCATTCAACCCCTATTAGGGTACCTCTTTTCTTTGCCCAGCTCTGCTATTTTTGCACCGGCATCTGTCTTCTTTTTCAAAAAAGGCTAGAGCGGAATTCATCCTTCATGGACTACAGATCTTTGATGCTCTTTGTATTTCCCGAGATTTCTTTGTGGGCATCTCCACTGCAGCTTTTCTCTTTGTGATGGATTAACCGGGAGATTTAGCAGAGGGCTTGCACCTTGAGAGAACAGCTTGTGCATTACAGAACCCAACGCCTTACTTTTTCCAGCCCAAACGTATAATGTCGCCTTTGTTAAGTCTGGCCCACAAGGCTGAGCTGGAGCCAAAGAAAAAGAGGAGCCTTGCTTTTTCTGCGATTCCCTAGGACCACAAAACCCTTTCTGCATTTTCTGCTTGGGTACCAAAATAATCCTAACCATAAACAGCAACAGGAATGAAGTATCTTGGCTTTTCTCATGCCTCTCCCGGCATCCTTATGTGTGCACGCATCTGTGTACGGATACGCATCCCTACACAGACACACACAGAGACCTGAGCCGTGGCTGCGATAAATCAAAGGGAAACACAGCCTGCCAGTTAGACTAAACAAGTGCATTTGCAAAGCTTTCTAGCCCTCATTAATCACCCTGACAGCTCTAAAAACACATTTCCCCTTTAATGACTGTATTTGGATAATCAGTGCTTTTTCCTTCTTGGTGAGGGTTTGAGGGACAGCTGGTGCTACTGCAGCCATTCACAAGGGGGTGAGAGAAACAGGGTCAACCAGGAGTCAACCACGAAAGGTCTTTCACAGTCCTGGGCCAGAACCCGGACAGGGGTTGTCCTGCAGTCAGAACAGCAGCAGCTCTTTGCCAAGAAGAATTGGAATGTCGAAGATGCCATGTCCCTCTGGGCTGTCCAAACAATTGGCCCAGAAGGAAACCAGGAGAATAAAAGACTCCTCATAGCTGGCTTGGAAGAACCTCTGCTTTGTGTTCAACCCAGAGGGGCTCAAACTGAGGTTCCCAACCTGAAAGGGCAGGCGTGGCTTCTGGAGAACTCCAAAGGTTGGCCCAGATTGTGTCAGCCAAAGGGAGAAACGAGTAAAACAATTTTACTTTATTTGAATTAATGGGAAGCATAAACAGAATGGCCTGGAATTTAGTTGGTGCCTCGCTTCACCCACTGCTTTTGCGAGTGATGCTACTTGAAGGGCAGAGGTGGCCTTTGGCCAAAACAAGATGTGTACCCTTACTGAGCTAATTTTTTTTCCCTGGTCACACTCCAAAGCCCAGAACTTTGCTTCATGTGAAGATGGCAACCCCAATTATTTGCTCCACTCCAGGGTGAATGGGAATTCATGAACAAAGAAGCCACATAGATTCCCAACACCCTCGCTGCCACAATGTCAGGAAACAAAATCAAATCACTTGAAAAACTCTTGACTCCAGGTTGTTAACTGCAGGATGATTAATAAAGTGCATCTCAGAGCCCTTATTAGAAGATGCTTTTGGCAATATCCAAGGCGTACATCTGACAGGGAATTCTTAATGCATTGGTAGGGCAATTGCTCTACGGCAGATGAAATTGCAGCAAACTGGCAGGTTACAAATGATACTCTGCTCGGTAACGTTTTGTGATTATTCTCTGTCCAGTGATGGAGGGGCATGAGAAATGTCAGGGAGGAGCTGACCTGGATAAATTGAGTTTTTTAGGAACATCACCTTCTTTGAGTGTTAGCCAGGAGAACGACGACCATGAATACTTCCAAAACAGTGGTGTGGCTAGAAACTTGATGGTTTAATAGGCCTTCCCCTGATGAATCTCTGGTGTGTCTAATGTCAGGAATGAAGCACATTACTAATTTGGGAAGGGGTGCCCTTTTGCTAAGAAGGAGCAGCATGCCATTGTTCTGTTTCTAAGAAACCTAGAATGAAAAGAATAACTTTCTTCAAAGTTATCAAATAGCCATATAATAAATACGCCTTTGCAAATTGATCCTTGAAGCAAAACATTGGAGCTATCACCTTCCACCTCATGAAGTTTCCAGATGGAGATGACCTGCCACGACCAGCCACTTTGCTTCGAGGTAGATGGTTTCTGCACACGTGCAATGCTTGCACAGATTATCACTAAAGGGCCACAGAAGCAGCTGAAGTGAAGTGGTGCAACTGCTCCAACTTGGTAGGCCAACACTTTGTGCTGCATCTTTTCTTGGATCCGTTCTGATGGGTAGGTCAACTGCCATACCCCCTGGCTAAGCCTTTTTTAATGCTTAAAAAAAAAAGTTCTAGAGTGCCCTTGTATATCTAGGCTGGTCCCAAAGCTAATGCTAGGTGTGTTTGGTGCTGCCTCTATCATTTCTGCTTTCTCATACATTTGCCTCCACCCCACCCCACCCCACCACCCCACCCCACCCCACCCCAGGTCTGTAAGATTCTATAGTCCAGCACAAGCTGCCAGGATGTCCAGCAAAAGGGACCTATGGAATGGAGGGGGGGGGGAGAAAAGGATTTATTAGGGAATATTGGAGGGTTAAGTCCCTCCCCTAAAATTTCAAAACATGCAGGAAAAGCCCAACGTAGTTGCCTCACTCATTGTAGGCAGCTGTGAGCCACAAAAGGGACCCTCCTTTTTTGCAGTCCTGAGTTAGATTACTTCCATCCCTGGAAATTCTGTGATATATATTGCAGATGTGTTTCTCTTCCCCAGGAATAACTTAACAAAAGAACTGATTTATTGCATTTATACCTTGATTTTACTCTATGGAACCAGAGGGAGCAATTGGGGAGTGTCATACTGTTTGATGTCCATGCATTGATCCACTCCAAATCTGTTTGCCTTTGGTGAAGCAACTGCAGCTTACAGCTTTCAACCATCACGAAGTTCGCAAGTTCTCATTCCTGTATATCATCAAGGGTTTTTGTTTTTCTTTTGTTTTGCCCATTTTGACTTTTCCAAACCAGACTTGGTACAAGATGTTTTTAAAATTGTTGCTCAACAGGCAATTTACCATCTAGGTTGGAACTTTGCTTCTAAGTGGAACAACTGGAAAGACTGAAGGCAACATGTTGCCAACTTTTAGCTCTCAGTTAAACATAACTAGTTTAGGTCAGGTTGATCATACTTGCATCCACATAGTTCTCTAAGTTATGTGAGTTGAGATCTCTCTCTCTCTCTCTCTCCCCCTCTCCCTCTCCCCCCATCATTTTCATACCACAACCTTGTGAAGTAAACAGGCTGGAAAAAAAAAAAGACTTGTTTTTGAATTGTGGTTTTTCCCATGCAAATCATCATTCTGTCCAGGTTCACACATTGTTTTAAACCAGCAGTTCTGAAACTCCGTGACATCATGATGACCAAAAATGAGAAAAATATGTGTGCAATCCCCGGGGAATAATATTTAGGATTTCACTGGACTTAGTGATTCTCAAAAGCCCAAGCTTGACCACTATGCCATGTTTGGAAACCCCTTACAAGGTTGCTCATGACTTCCCAGGGGGTCCCACCTCCTGTTCTGAGGCACAGATTGTTTAGCTCTGGTTTGTTGAATAAGCCAGAACTGCCTATGCATGTCATATCATGCAAAGCTAGGGAGAAAGCAACCGATGATTGAACTCTAATTCCCAGCATCATTTGCCATTGGCTATGCTTCATAGATGCTAGATGAAATGATTCAGTAATATCTGGAATGTTACCAGTGATCTACCCACAGGTAGATAAAACTTTATGACATAACCCATGGTGTACAGATCATATAACTGGCAGCACAGTAGCCCAAACCAAACAAATCTAGCCAGTGTCCCTTATCTTACACCACACTAGTTCTTAGAAAGCTATAGATTGATGTCTAAAATGCATGAAGAACGACTTGAAAATTTACAAAATATATATTTGAAAATATGTTTCTCATACAGGTATGCTATTCAGGGAGCTGTGCTTGGAACCTAAGTTTCTCTTGAGTCCACTCTAAGTGATAAAGTCAAGTTATTGTTATGCAATGTGTGAAACACCCTGGATCACCTTTTTCTTAAAGTCTTACTTGCACAGCATTGGTGCACTTGCCGTTAAACTTTTCTTTGCTACCTGTTTTTCTTTCTCTTCTCCCTTAAAAAAAAAAAAAACAACAACTTTCTTTGCTTCAGGCAAGTACACCGCCCAGTTTTCCCATGCAGATTTCACAGAAAACTCCTTATTACCGAAAGGAAGAACAATTGATCCTGACTAAAAATTTCAGCGTAAGGGAGCCAAACCACTTTGTTCTATAGTCCCCTTTTTTCCAGCAGGCAATGAACATTAAATTAATAGCAACAAATGCAAGTTATTGATTTACTTCTTGCCCTCCTGCCAAAAGGAGCATCAGCCCTCTTTTCGAACCTAAAAGCACTTCATATTTTGAATATATGTCACATTTAAGCTCTTATTGAATCTGAAAGCGGTCCATATTTTTAATGTATGTTGCATTAAAATGACCAGATTCGAGCTGCAAATATCTGGAAGTCTCACTAAGATGGCAAGAAGATCTACAGAAAGCTCTCTTTGTTGCTCTCTAGTGGTCATCTATATTTTCCTGCCCAGGTTTACTGGCCCTATGTAACCATTTTTAAGACACTTGAGAATTCAGTTTACCTAGACTTGAGTTCTGTTCCCAGAACACCCAACCAAATATCTATTACAAGCCTCTAATGCAATACAACAGCATCCTTGTGCTCAGTCCCCCAGAAATGGCTATTTTGTGGCACACTATTTCTAATTCTTCAGATATAACTAGGATGACCAATAACCATTGGCAATCTTCTTTTTTGCTGAATAGATCTCTGTACTACAGGACGGTCAGTCTTATACATACCCCAAATGTTAAACAAGGCTTAGCTTGCTCACTAGCAAGGGGCATGCATAGATATAATGGATCAGCTGTTATTTTAGCAAACAGCCACGGATTAAGGACTATCTATGTGAATGAGGGGTTGTCAAGACACTGGAAATCTCAAGGCACAGGAAATGTCATTATTTTTCTTTAAAAAATACAGTACAGGAAAAACTGGATTATATGCAAAGAAATGTCAGAGGGTCTATGTGCAGGGAATAGATCTCTTGGGAAGCCACAAAAGGAATGTTTAGTTTCAAGCACCTGAATTTATAACAAGATAGCCACACATTTTCTGCATGTAATTTGCTTCATATCAGAGACGGCATCCATGGAGGAAACTGTCACCTAAACAAAGTGAGAACAACAAATAAATCAGGGTTTCTTTGTTGGCTCTTTATCAAAGGAAAAAAAATGGGTACCTTCCTTTAAACTCATCTCACCCATGAAACTTCTCACATCTGAAATATTATATTAAAACTAAGAAAAATAGGTGCCCAAGGCACCATGAACTCTTTCATGGCAGAAAAACTTGCAACAAGGTATTATTTCCAGCTTTGCGGTCTTCTGGTAGCTTATTTTTACAGCTTCATAGATGTTTTAAAAAAAAGCAGTGAATGAAATAGTATACTTGCAAAAATAATTTACAACTGCACCTTAACCTCTGAAATGTTCCCAAGTGTATTTGTATTACTGACTGGAGAGAAGATTCAACACACACATTGCCATACCAGATGTATAATTCAGACTTACAGAACTAATTTAAACTTTTTTGCAAAGAAGTTTCAAGAACAGTGGAAGCCAAGTAACTTCTAGCTTGTGCTACCAGTTCAACATCTGCCTGCAAAACGCTCTGCGTTAAAATAGTAATCTTCCAGTATTTTATTAAGTACTTAGGACTACAGACTTGTATGAACATGCACACACACACGGAAGATCAAATCTATATGATGCCACATGTCAAAACTAGCCAAAATACAGCCCAGTCTTCTTCTATTTCCTCATTCTTTTCCTTTTCTTAAGAACCAAAACATGGCACGAAGCAAAGAGAAATGGCCAAGCTTCTTTCAGTATTTGCAACTGCAACTAAATCAGTTGAGTTTTCAGTAATAACGTCATCGACAACATCAACATTTTAATGACCAGTGTGTGAACTCCGATTTCCTGCAAATCATTGTCAGATCTAAAGTAAATTCTGACAGGCTGGGGAAATCAAATGTCATTGAGCATTGGCCAAATGTACAGTATAATATCCTTCTCTGAAAGTTGGTTCTAATCCTTTCTGCCCTGAACAAAAAGTTCACAATGCCTGTAGTATCTCTAGCACTGAGGATGAAGTGACTGACTACCAATTTGCTGGAAATCATCAGAAGGAGCAATGGGAGCTCTCTCCTGCCTGTTCTGTTTATAGGCTTCTCAAAGGCATCTGCTTGGCCACTGCAGGAAATGGGATGTGAGACTAAAAAGGCATTTGTGCTGATCTAGCAAGACTCTTCTTAAGATTTTTACTGGCTTGTTTCACACACTCCACTGGAAGCTCAGTTGCTGAGAAGACTAAACGCATGGTTGCCATTCCATGTGGCAAAGAACAAGCACTTCTACTTTGTTTAGAATAGGGATAGGCAGCCTGGAAGCCCTCCAGATGATTTGGACTTCAACTGCCATCAGGACAAATACTGAAAGAGCACTGTCAATGACAAGATGATGGAAGGCGCAGTTCCGTTAGACAAGAAAGAAAGAAAGAAAGAAAGAAAGAAAGAAAGAAAGAAAGAAAGAAAGAAAGAAAGAAAGAAAGAAAGAGAGAGAGAGAGAGAGAGAGAGAGAGAGAGAGAGAGAAGGGAAGGGAAGGGAAGGGAAGGGAAGGGAAGGGAAGGGAAGGGAAGGGAAGGGAAGGGATTCACTCATGTGGCTGAAATCAGTTGAAGCTATGGAGGAACCATTGCAGGCAACAGCTTGCTCTGCAGAAAGTCCCCTGTGTCATCTTATCTTTTTCACAGTGGCTAAGCAGACAATTGGCTGGGTTCATGTAACACCGTAAGCCCTCAATTCCTGAACTCCCATGACATGCTATCAATCATATTTCAGTATAACTTGATGGCCTCAACATGCTAAAACAATGGCTGGGGCTCCAAAGTATGCTGAACTAATTAATCTCATTTTATCTTAGCTTAAGCATGTGTTGCTAACTCAATCAGTGGGGTAGCTCTCAAGCAACTTTTCAGACCAGTCTGTTCCTTTCTGTGAATTTGCCTTTTGGAAAGGCTTAAGCATGCATTGAAAATTAAAAATGACTATAGCTACGATACTGGCTACATTTGTGAGTAGCTACCACATGGGCTTAAAGCCCTATTTTAAGACAGCCACCTTTTATATCTTTTAAAAGCCATCTTTGAACCCAAGCATTTATATTCCCAGCCCCAGATATATAACTACGAGTAGTTTCATCTCTGACTTCAACAGCAGGGCAATAGAGTTTGTAATATGGCACTCTCTGCTCCAAGTGTTTAAAATGTGATAGAAGAAACCTCATCATTCAACAGTACAACCTCTGCTTCGCATGAAGTAGGCTCAGAGTTCAATCCCTATCATTTCCAAGTTTCGCTGAGACTAATCCCTACCTGAAACTCTGGGGAACAGCTACTAACTGATGGAGACTAATCTTTCTCAATCTGGGTTCACTGCAATATGTGGATGTCAACCCCTAGACATTACGGCCACCGCGGAGAATTCTGGGAGTTAAGTCAACACATTTGGCAATGCCCAGGGGTTGCGGAAGGGTTTTGTATAGACAAAACTGAGCAATGAGGACTATCCTAGAGGGATCAAAGAATTAGCTCTGGATAAGGCAGTTACTACAATTCTACAGATTGACATCTGTGACTACCTCTAATAAAAACCTGCTGATCCTAAGTTACTTCCTGCATCTTAAAAAGCAAGACCATCCTCCAATTCACCAATTAGCCTCTGGGGGAAGTGTGGATAAGGTACTAGTTTTTCAAACCCTTGAAATTTATCCAGGGTAGAGCCTCCTTACATTAGAGGGGGAGAACTTGTAGCTCTCCAGATGTTGATGGACTCTGATTCCTAGCAATCTGGCTACCCTGACTGGAGCTGCTGAAAGTCGCGGCTTAGCAACATCTATTATGTATTCTCAGAGAAGGCCCCATTCTGGTGAAGAGCCATCTTCAAGCTGGGTCTACCTTGGGGTCTCTGGTTACCAGTTCATGAAAATAAGGGAAAGATGGAGATTTTCACAAGTGTCCTTCAACCATAGCAGGAGATACTCTGTCTCTTTGTCCTGCTGATAAACACTGTTGTATTGGCAAGAAAAGTTCTATTGGTTACAAAATACCAAGGGAGCCCCAGCACAATTGGTGACTAGGGGTGAAAATCCCTATCCGTTCTACCAAATAATGTCAGCAAGGAACTAGATGAGGCACATGTCTCCATGACAGAACACTGCCTTATAATAAATACATTATTATACAGTACAGTTTTCCTCAACCTGGCGCCATCCCAGGATGTAAGACATACTATGTAGGGGCATTATGAGTTGATATCCAATACACCTAGATTGGAAAAGCTGCTACTTGTGCAATGCACATGCAGATGGATACCGTGGGAGAAGTAAAACAAAATCCAAACAAAGCTTACTCAGCTGACCAACCACTGGATAACCCTAATCCTAAGCTCCCTTGTGTCAAATGCAAGTACCCTCCCATTGTCCAGGGTACACGCCAGGCACTCTAGAGCTGATGGCTGCTGAACTCCAAATCATTCTGAAGAGTCCCAGCTTGCTGATGGCAGGGAAACACAGACAGAGGTTATGCTTTGAAAAAGGCTGAACTTGCACATCCCAATATCCTTGAGTGCAAAAACCAACTACTGCTGTTTTCACTTGGCAGGAAAAGAAAATGAAACGACACCACCAACAGATTCAGAAATGTTGCTCCCTGAATGATCCATGGCTTGGAGCAATTGTTCCAGAGGAGGTGAAGGAGGAAAATAAAAACATATGTTCCCCTCCTCCAAGTTCTCAAGACATCTTGCCATTGAGGAAGCTGGACTCTAGAAATCTGAATTAAAATCAGAACGGTAGAGAGGTATCCAGGTGTTGCCTTCTGCATTTTGGGGCCTTTGGGAAAAGATGCCAAAGCCCTGATGATAAAGCACCGTCTTTAGCACGGCAGAGGTATCCATCCATAACCGTAGCAGCCTTCTTGCAGTGGGTGCAAAGGCACTTATTTTTCTCCATCACTAGATGGTGCTGCAGCCTTTCCATGCTTCATTTCCCAGGAAGGTTTTCAAATCCTGCTCCCCCCACCCGCTCTTAAAAAAAGTCTTTCCTGGACTTCAGTTGGTATATATTTCCTATAACAAGAACTCGCCACTCCACTGAATAGAGTTAGCTCAAGAGAAACACTTAGGAGAGAACAGCTGCAGGCAGAGTTTACCCATTCAGCAGAATGAAGCATCGGACTGCTGAGGTGGCGGCCGGACAATAAGGGATACGAGTGGTGCAGCCACACTGCTTTGGAACCATTCCCCCCCGCCCCATGCCTGCAGAGAGAAAGGTAGCACATTAGAGAGAAAGGCATTACTTGGAACTGTCGTGCTGGCCGGAGACAGAATGCTTCTTTCCCTGCCACTCCTGGTCAGAACAATCTTGCCTCAGTTTCCCACATGAATAGGCCAGACTCACAAACAACCCTCCCTGCCTGGCAGCCTGAATCCACTGCGCTTGCCCAATGCCCTAAATCACAAACCGCAACCTGATGAACAATAGGATGGCTTGACGCGTTAGATGAACGTGATCTCCGCTTCCACCGCTCAGTCATCTCAAAAACAAAGGACTCTCTTCACGGTTTGACACCCTTCCGACTTTGCCTTTGACTTTCTGATGTGGCCTTGGGCAGCAGCTTGCCAAGGGGGACGCGCAACGCAGGAAGGCGAAGGGAGAATGCAAGAGAGCACACGCTATGGGGTAGATATAGCAAGTATTCATTTATTAACAAAATAAGACTTACCAGTAGGAACTCTATTCACCCCAAAAGATCCGCAGCCTTCCGCGCTGCGTTAGTCTGGGAATCTGGGGGAGGGGTCTCCACATCCTAACAGCTGTTCCATTCCCACAGGTCAAGAGAAAGTGGGCGATAGGGTCATTAGGGAGGATGGGGTAGGGAGTTTTGTTGGTTGGTGGCTGGGTCTTTTTGGTACGTAGATTTGAGCCTACAGACAAGGAGAGAGAGAGCCCCCCCGAAGGGCTAGCTGGACTTGACGATCCAGCTCAAACCAGGCTGAGCAAAAGTTCTCCGAGTTCCTCATTTGGCGTATAAGAAGATTTTTCTCTTCCAGTCCCTCAAGGATGCTTGCTAATTTCCTTAAAATTCAGGTCTTTTGAAGAGAGAGAAGGGGTGGGGATGGGGGTGGGGGTGGGGAGAACAAAAAGGAAGCCAAAGCAAAAAAAGGAAAAAAAAAAGTGTGAAAGATGCCCCACTGGTGGAAGGCTTGCACACCCCTCTTTTGTGGGAGGCGGCTTCAGTTTCACCAACAAAATCCCAGTGCTAAGATGCTCTTCTTTTTATTTAGGGCATCCGCCAACTCTGAAAGCCTGGAATATTTGACTTCTGCAGAGGAGACAGGACGATGGGTTCTATGCAGTACAACCAAGCTGTTGGCATAGCCAGGGCAGTGCCAGCTCCATCCCAGTCACAAGGTGAGTCCGGGCACCACTCGTTCAGCTTCTGCAGTTAGAACAAAGCCACGGAATAATTTCCCAGCCAACCTGACCTCCCCACTCCCCTTTCTTTCACAAGACAAAAAAGAAAAGAAATTACATTCCAGTTACTATACAAAAGCCAAAGAAACCGAAACCAAGAATAGAACCAAACCAAAAAAAAAAAAAAAAAAAAAGGAAGAAAAAGCAGGGAGAAGGAAGAAAAGCATCTTGTTGAAAATCATGCAAAGCGTTCACGGGGACCAGGGGAAAAGTTTTCCTTTAAAAAATAAGATTAAAGGGGATAAAAGAAAACACCATAAGCTTCCCCCCACATCTACGAAACAGGTTGCTTAAAAAATAAAAGAGTGGGTCAGATTTTGAATGGGGGGGGGACACAGACGTTTTGCATACCATTGATTCATTGGTGTATTAATGCACTTATTTTCCCAGCTTTAAGCTAACATACAGTAAATAAATACACAGTCCAGAGGGAGGCAAGGACGCAAGGAGGCGAGGCCAGGCCAGGGCAGGGCTGCTGGAGTTACTGATATCCAAGTGCAGAGGCTGAGGTGAGTCTTTGGCCATAAAGGGCATAGGGGGAGTAGTAGGGTCCAGCTGCAGGCAAGGAAGGGACCGGCAAGCTCCCAGCCGTGGGCAAGTGGCTTTTGCCATAGGGGTGATAGCGGTTTAGTCCCAAAGTTTGCGGGCTTCTCAACGACAGAGATCCGGGTAAGGAGCTGGGGCTCCCCGGGGCAGCTGGCGGGAGGTGGAGGTGGCAGGACGCAGCAGAGCCCAGCCCCGAGGTAGGATAACCAGCCAAAAGTTTTTCTGCCCCAGGCAGAGTCGTGTGGGTCCTTAAGTGGGCCAGCAGTTCCTCGGAGGTGGCAAATCTCTTGTCACAGGGTCCGCCAGCAGACACCCAGTTGCATATGTGGGGCAGGGCGTCGTTCTGGAGCATGAAGCCGTAGGTGTAGAGCGAATGGCTGGGCAGGCTGGGCGTGGCGCTGGAGGACAGGGCGCTGTGGAGCGGGTGGGTGGGATACACCAAGGGATATCCGCTTTTCAGGCTGCTGGGGTCGTGGACGCAGCTGGAGCAGTTGCTGGTGCCCAAGTGGGAGGCGGTGTGGTAGCTCAGGCAATAGGGGTCTCGGCATAATCCCTGCATGAAGGAAGGGGGGGAGGCCCCCGTCAGTGGGCTGGAGCTGGGGGGCTTGCCCGGGAGCCCCAAGGCCCCCGGCAATTGGCTGCTGCTCACCAGGCTGGGCTTGGTAGGATCCAAGCTGGGCACGAACTGGGAAGGATAACCCGCGTAGGCCCCCACGATGGACCCGTGGTAGCCGATGCTGGAAGGGGGCAAAGGGAACACCGAATGTCCCGGCTTGTAGGGAGACACCGGAGCCACGTGGCCCGCGGACGCCAAGGCCGGAGGTTCGGACTTGCGCCCCGAAGCCGCCTCGCTGTGCGCTCCGGGCTCCGCGCTGCCGGCGCCTGGCCGGTTACCCCCGGCTCCCGGCGCGCTGTCTGGACTGGCCTTGGCCGCGATCTCCAACTCCTTCTTCTCGTCCGGACCTCTGCAGTCCGCGTGCTGCGGGGAACTGCCTCTGGAGCCGCCCGGAGAGGAGGAGGTGGAAGAGGAAGAGGCGGCGGCGGCGGCGAGCGGAGGAAAAGGGGGGCAGGCGGCGCTGGGGACTCGGAAGCCGTTCTTCTCCGCGCCCGACCCGGCCTGGCTCGGCGGGCCGCCGCCGCCGCCGCCGCCGTCCTTCCGCGGATCTCCCCCGCCGCCTTTGGAATACGGCTTGAAGCTCGACTTGTCCTCGGCGGGCGGGTCGCCCAGCGGCTTGAGGGCGCTGCCCGCGGCGGCGCCGGCGGCGCGGCTGCTCGACTCCTTATCCGGCCCAGACAGCCCGGCGGCCGCGCCGGAGTTGAGTTTGGAAGCGGGCGGCGGATCCGGCTTCCCGATCTGCGAGCAGGTCTGCGCCAGCAGCGCTAAAGGGCTCTTCTTCGCGTCCAGCTACGGGAGGAAGGAGAGAGAGGAGAAGCGAATGAGACAAGGCTGGGCGAGGAGGAGTACCGGGGCGCGGGGCGCCGCCGTCAGAGAGCAACATCTCCCGAGGGGCAGAGTTTCCATTCGGACGGCTGGAAGCTCCCCTCGCCGTCCTCCAACCTTGCTCGCTCCCTAGCTTCGCCTTTCCCTTTGAGGCGGGCTCCCCCCCCCCACGCCCCGCTTTAAGGTCATCCGCGAGACCGGTTCAGATCCTTCCCACGGGCAGCCGTCCGATCAGGCGCCCGGACTCCAGTCGGTGGACACAAGTCCCCAAAATGGGACCTCTCCTCTCCCCGGGCTATTTCTCTATTTCCCGCGCCTTGCGCCCTGTCGAAGCAGCAGAATAATACCGCGTCGCAAAGTTGGGGAGGAAGACGGCACACCTCACGCACCTTCCTTTCGCCCCCCCGCCCCCGTCCCCGCCATCCACAGGCCGGCCAGCAGAATCAGCCTCCGACTTAAGTCTCGCTCGTGGGCAAGGTCCCTCCGCCGGCGGTTCGCCAAACTCTGGCGCCGGGGGGTGGGAGCAGAAACCCCCGAGCGAAGGGGGAAAGACATCGAGAGCGGGCTCCCGGGGGCGCCGCGGAAGGGGGGCGCCGCGGTCCGGGGAAGCCGAGCCGGGAGTTCGGAGCGCGCGCGGCCGATAGCCAGGGCAGGAGCAGAGGCGAAAAGGCCCAGCTTCGCTGGCGGGAGAGGGGCGGGCAAAGCGAGGCTCCGGCTTGGCACTGACCTCGATGGGGCTGACGGGCGTGGAGGAGAGCGGCTGCAGATATTCCGGGTGCAGGAGGTGACCGCTGTGGGCGCTCAACATCTTCAGGATCCTGATGGGAAGCCGGTTCGCCTGGCGCAGGGGGTCCTCCGGGGACAGGTGCGAGAGCGCCGGGCACACCGCTCCGGAAGGCTGGGCTGACGAGGCGACGGCGGCCGAGCCTTCGCCTCCTCCTCCTCCTCCTCCTCCGCCGCTGCTGCTGCTGCTGGGCGATGTCCTTGCGTTAGATCCAGCGGGCGAACCACCGCTCATTTGGGGGAGCGAGCCGGGCAGGGCGGGGGTGGGGTAGGGCAGGGCTGGGGAGGGGGGAAAAGGGGGGAGAGGCAAGCTCCGCAGCGCGAAAAGCCGGGCAGGGCGCGTCGTGGAAGCGGCGGCGGCGGCGGCGGCAGCGAGGACGACCGCACCGGCCCCAGCGAGACGGAGGGGGGAAAAAAGCCCTCCCGTTCCCTGAGCCACACGTCTAATAGCTCCGGTCTGCAGCACACTTCAAAGGCACCGGCCCTGCCCACCAATCGGGGACGTGCCAAGGACCTGGGGGCGGGGCCATCGGCCGGTGGGGGGAGCTTAGCCTAGTGGGAAGATGAGAAAGTCACTTTTAAATCCCTCCTCCTTCTCCTCCTCCTCCTCGTCCTCGTCCTCGGGTAGCGTCTTGGCATCTGGAAGGCAAGCGGAGCAACGCCTTCCTGGTTGCTCGCTCTGGTCTGTCGCCTGCTTGCGCAAAGGGGTCGGCCCGGCTCCCGATCCCCGGGGAGGGGCAGAGGCCGTGGGCAACAGGGGGGTGGGAGATCGTGGAAACCCTTGCTCCGTTCCGATCCCCAAAGATACATTCAAACACGTATACTATACACACACACACACACACACACACAAAACACACGCCTACGTATACACACAGACGCACCCAAACACTCACTATTGGCAAGCAGTTAGGAAACAGCATCAAAGGGAGAAGGGAGTGGAGAAAAGGACGTTCGCTGCACGCTGCTGCTTTTTCTGCTCCATTTCTAGGTGAAAGGTGCTGCGCTCCAACGTGTTTTTAGCCTAGGAGGCTAAGTCCTGCAGGAAGCCAAGTTCAGCCATCTCAGACCAAGCCTTAGATGTGGGCTCACTAGGTGACTTTTAGGGTCAGCTGTTGATTTATTACAGGTTTGTTCCTGTTCATACAGCGTCCCCTCCTCTCCTTTTCTCTCCTTTCCCCATATAATCCGATTTCTTCCCCTTTCTGCCCCCCCTTCCTTTTATTCTCTTTCACCTTCCTTCCTTCCTTCCTTCCTTCCTTCCTTCCTTCCTTCCTTCCTTCCTTCCTTCCTTCCTTCCTTCCTTCCTTCCTTCCTTCCTTCCTTCCGATTCCATCTTTTCCCTTTTCTCAAATAGAGGCCAGAAAAGAAGAGAAATTAAAATGGGGCTGGTACTGTGGACAATATCAGATTTCAAAGACCAGTGCTGCTGATCAGTCGTTCTTCCAGTACTGGAACCTGTCACTTTCTTCCACCTCAAATTTCATTTTATTTAACTTAATTTTGTTAGGTTGAGAAAGTCGCCCAACTCCCTAAAACTTGGCTAGGTTCCCTTTCTCACAGATTTCCTCATATCTCCCATTACCAAGAAGGGATCTTGCCTTAATTGCCTATTTCACCCATCCTCATCCTGTAGGGTCTTTTTCAGGATCCTTTCTCCATTATGGGATGCCAATTGCTCATGTTCCCATTCTGTTAGAATGCTGGACCACTCCTCAGCAGAGCTTACCTGATGCTACTGTTTTTTATTTATATTGCCTACAGTCTTAGCAGGCTTCATATGAACATACAGTGTCACACCTTTGATTCACTGGATGCTTACTGTCATCACAAAATGCTTTTTCCCACCACTGCTCCCCAAGAAGGCAGACCAAAGGACCTCTTCAGTGGTAATCAGTGTGCACCTTTCCATAAGTTGCACTGTTTCCTCATCACCAGAACTGTAGTTGATGTCTGGAGGTCCACAAGTTGACTCATCTTGCCCTCAAAGAGGTTGACTTTAGTGCCAGGGTTGGAGATGAGTTTTGAGAGTTAGTTCTTGCACTGGTAGGAATTGACAATGGTCCAATGTAGCAATGACAGTGGTCCAAACAGCAAGCAGACCAGACTGCTACCTCCTTCACAAAAGAGGGAAGCTCTACTACCTTACATTGAAAAAAAAAATGCAAGAAATGGAGCAAAGTTATGCTGCCCTAAATTCCCTATATACAGTTGTCTCCTTTGAAACTTCGGTACTTGCTGTAATCCTTGTTTATATAACCTTAATCTTCTTTCTAATAAATACTATTAATCCTAGATTCTTCCTTGGATTCTTCCTTGTTTCCGATCTAGATTGCAAGGAAGAAAGTGTAACAACAGAATTATCAGCTCCATCACCACCACCTTCCCTCCAATAATAAAATATGATCTATTGAATCTAATCAAAAGGTAACATGTAAAGTCTCCTTTGAGTCAGGCTTAGTTCCTGGGGACTGTAGGGACAGGTCCATGTAGTTTTCATGGCAATGATACAGAACTGGTTTGATATTTGTGGCTCTGGGATTATTTTTCCTTTCAGTTTCTTAGTCCACCCCATAGCTTGGGGTGGTCTTTCATCAAGTACCAACGAAGTCTGATCCTGCTTAGCTTTTTGGGAGCAGCCAAGGTTGAAGGCTGCCTCAAATTATAGCATTCATGTCAGTGGTCTCTACTAGAAACTATTTAAAGAATTACAACAAATCTTATGCTGTTCCTCAAATAAAGTCATGGGGAAAAAAGTAAGAATTCAACTTACTTTTCAGAGCTTTGCTTTGCACATTCTCTCTCTGTTTTTATAATTGTTTTCCTCTTGTTAGATGGGTGAGGCTGAAGGCAAAAATGGAAGTGGCACCACTTTTTCTTACAGATGAATCTTGGCGTTCCTCCTATCTCCCCCCCCCACCCCCGCCCACCCCAGTAGACCAGTGGTGTAGGGAAAGATATCTCTCAACAGGGTTCTTTCTTGCAGAAAGCTATACATTTATGCTGAGGTCCACATGAAGTCAGCAGGTCATAAGCCACCTGACTCTTAATTTACATTTTTGAAATATGCAAGAATTATCTTTGGGGGTGTTACTAGCTGCCATTAGCACATAACAAGTCCAGGGAAAGGCAGTTGGAATTTAGAAGCTGGGGATGCCAGAGAATTTGTAAATAACAAGGAAGTGAAAATGGACCAAATGTTGTGTAGTTTTTGTAGACTAGTATGAAATTCTTCAGGGCTGCAGGGGAAAAAGTAATCATGGGTTTCCAGATAATAATTCAGTGCAGAGATAGAATCAAGTAATGGTCAGGCAGATTGATGAGCATTGCAGACAAGCAGAAAGAAAGCACGATTGGCATCAAAAAGCATTGCTACAGGAAGAACAAAAATATCAGCATAAATCATCCATGTGGACTAGACGTTTTTGAAGAAACTCAGCTGGGAGAGATTTTACTGTATGAACCACCTCCTTGAAAGAAGACTGCAAATCCACAGAAGATCTGGTGAAGAACGGTAGACCTTAGTCTCCTAAGTTTTTTCCATTATTGTACATGGGGTTTGTGGGTAGAAATTGATGGTTGATTATCCTTCTTCTTAACAGCAGCACTCCTATTCAGGTGTTCAGTAAGCGAGCCACATTTCTTGCCCTGATGTGACATTCCCCTCCCTTCTATTTGTCTCTGGTTTTCTTTTCCAAATACATTCAATACTATGTAGCTCCTTATCACACTCAGCCCTTGGACTGGATTACAGGATGGTGGTATCGTGTTTATGTTTCAAATCTTTCAAAAACTATCCAGAATCAATAACAAACACAGACACACATGAACACATAGAGAATGGAAAATTGCAATAGCGTGTTCATAATGGGAGGATTCCCTCCCCTGCAGCAGAATTCCTGAATAACTAGAAATTGGCCCCCAATGCCTAAAATAGGGCATTCTGTGGGTGCTAGAACCACCAGATAAGGTCCTACTCATGGTACCTGCTGGGTTTCCTATGAATGAAGACTCCAGAGCAGAACTTTGACTAATAAACAAAGCACAAAGGGTGGAATGTAGGAAGAAGGTGGCCCTTAAATTAGCCAATCCTAAACTACAGTTTTTAAGGAAGGATTTGAAGGAGGAAGTGGCATTGCATACATGTTCAGGCATGAGTTCCACAAATGAGAGGAATAATACAGGTAGATCTCACTTAATGACTGCTCTGTTTGGCAACTATTCGATGGAACTGAAAAAGTAACTTTATGACTGGTCCTTGCACTTAACCAACCGTTGCAGCATCCCCATGGTCATGTGATAGAAATTTGGGTGTTTAGCAAACAGCAGGCATTTATTTATCACAGCATCTTGTGGTCATGTGTTTAGCATTTACATGCATCGCAACTGGCTTCCAACAAACAGAGTCAACAAAGAAGTTGGTGGTAAAATCGCAAGTTGCAGTCACGTGATGTCTCGCTTAATGCTCCAGGTGACTCACTTAATGACCAAATGGGAAGTGTTGTTGTAAGTCCATTGTGGTCACGTGATGTTTCACTTAGTGACTGTGTCACTAGTCCCAATTGTTGCTAAGTGAGGACTACTTGTATTGGGTTGGAACCAGATTTAACCAGTTTGATTTCTGACCCCAGTGAAATTCATGAAACTGAAATCAACCATTTCTGTGTATCCCCTGTAAATGTTGGGTCTGACTCCAACCCATCATCCTCAGTTTTGCAGGATGACTTCTGGAAGTCTGTGCTTGGTAGAATTTCTCCCTAATGAAAGTTGTGACGGTGGTGGTGGGGAGGTTTCAACCCTCATGACTTTTGCTTTCCTTTTCTCTTTGTCTTGCTATGGAAGGGGGCTTCTGTGTGATGGTCCAGCAGTAGGTGGTTTTGAGAATCACAGGCTCAGTCAGATGTAGGTGGGGTGGACTGGAGGTATGGACTGATCCAATCTGTCTGAGAGCAGGCAGGAAAAAGGAAAAAGCAAAGTACATTTGGGGTGATGTCGCGGCTGCGCTGTAATAAAAACACCTAACAACAACTACAAATGAAGCCTGATCTGGAATAAATTATCCACTGAAGCCCCAGTAAACCTGCCACTGTGATTGGCGTGGCATGCCAGTAACAGACTTCTAATTCAGATTGTTTGACAGTTTCCCATTTCCTTTCATGTCCTTCTAAGTGACGGTGTCGAATTTGCCAATGGAACGCTGCCCGGCAATTGCTAGGCTGTGCGGCTGGGCAGAAAGAGAAGGGAACAGGCTTCTGGGTGAATTTTCCCAGCGGTGAGTCGATGTTTCGCAGAACTCAACTGTTTCCAAGCTTTTATTCCTGGGGACCCAGGGCTCTGCTCCTCTTCGTCCGCTCTTTCTTTTTTTTCTTTTCCCCCAGTGGTGGAGTAAAGGTTTTGGATTACAGCTGCCTCAAGGGAAAAGGAAAAAAAAAAAAACTTAAAGCAGAGTAAGCAAGCCGTATAATTAATCATATTAGATCCTGGCAGATGCTTTAGTTTGCAACAATGTTACTATTATTAAGTATGTATGGCCACCCATTACAGCCACAGTCCACGTGCCTGGATTCTGGGAAGAGGAGCTTGGCAGGCCTTCTCCTAGCCAAGAAGGCTTGTCAGCTTTTCATATTCACACACACACACACGCACACTTATTAAAATTTTAGAAAAGAAGAGAAAAAGAAGAGAAAAAGAAAGAAACCCAAGAGAAAGCAAAAAGTGCAGGAAAAGAAAAAAAAAAGTTAAAAATAGAAAGTAGAAAGGAAAGAAAAAAGATACGAAGCAGTGGCGTCCAATGTTCTTCACAGCAGTTATAAATGCAGTTATATTTTAACCTCCCTCTAAAGTTACATCATCATACTCTCCTTTCTATAATCTATCCTGTCTAATTGTCAAAACCATGAATCACAAGTAAGGCTTGTCAGCTTCAGGTACCACTTCCCCAACCACCATCAATCACCCCTCTTGTCAGATGTGTCAGGTCCGCCTTTGGAGATCTTTCCCCAAATCGGACAACGAGCCCTATTTGAAGGGAAAGGCGAAGGGGAAATGGAGACATGCATACACACATGTATAAAACAGCCAAAAAGGAAGCTAATCATGTTTGGATGGGAAGTAGAACCAAGAAAGAAAAACAGCAGAGGTGCTGGGGGACAACAAAGCATTGTGAAGTGACTGCTTTAAGAGGAATGCAAGCTAAGAGACCATCACACATTGTGCGATTCAAGGTGCTGGCCGCTACCTATAAAGCCCTACGTGGCATAGGGCCTGGGTACTTGAGGGACTGCTTGTCTCTCATAGGATCCGCCTGGTTCATTCGATCTGGCAGGGTTGGTGCACTCCAGGTTCCATCAATGAAACAATGGCACCTATCGGGATCCCCAAAGGGCACCTTCTCTGTAGCAGCACCTGCCCTCTGGAAAGAGGTTCCCCCTGAGATTCAAAGGGTCCCACCCTGCTGGTGTTGGATATTATTATTATGGTTGGTCACACAGTCAGCCAGATGTTTAGATTGGGTTTGGCATTTTTATCCACCTATCAAGTCCTTTCCAAGGACCTGGGATAGGCAGGTGTTGTTGTCTGATGGTGTGAAAGGATACAAACTGTTCCAAGTAAAGCTGCCTTTTGCAATTGACTGATGATGATGATGATGATGATGATGATGATGATGATGATGAGGAGGAGGAGGAGGAGGAGGAGGAGGAGGAGGAGGAGGAGGAGGATTAGACATGGGTGAAGCTGGGCTGGTGCCCTATAGATGGGCTGTCTTCCAAGAGGGAACCTGGTGTGGTGGAGCTGATGGAGTGGCTGTACTGAGCGTTTTGATGAATGTGATCACTTTGGATGTGTAATGTATGTTATGATGGTTTTTATAGTTTTTGTTTGTTTTTAAATGGTTGTACTTTTTATATTTGTTGTAACTGTTTGTAGGCTGCCCAGAGTGATAGATAGATAGATAGATAGATAGATAGATAGATAGATAGATAGATTTTGAATGATAAACAAATAAATTTGAATGATAAACAAATAAATAAATATAGTTCCTAATTTTCAAAATAAAGACAAACAAAAGGATCTAAGAGTACAGAGAGAGTAACTGATTTACAGATTTTAAACTACAGATGAAAGTATTGGGTGTGGTTATGGCACATGGGGTTTTGAAGGTATTGTCTCTTTCTAAGCTAGAATGGAAACTCAGTGGCCTTCCAGACTAATTAAAAAAAGAAAGTTTGCCTCTAAGGGACATGATGATATCACTGGAGAGATGGGATTTGATCTTTGGGGAGAAGACCAAAAATGGGGAATTTGGTTTTGTCCTTTCTTTCTTTCTTTCTTTCTTTCTTTCTTTCTTTCTTTCTTTCTTTCTTTCTTTCTTTCTTTCTTTCTTTCTTTCTTTCTTTCTTTCTTTCTTTCTGTAAAAATTGGTAGAGGCTGGATGCGTGCATTATATTTGATATTTTCAAAGTCCCCCATTTTTGGTCTCCCCCCCACCCAGTCATGCTACTGAATGTTCATGTTTTGTTGCCCATTTTCAGCAATGCAACCTGAGGGCTGCAAAAGAAGAGATTTGGGACTGAATAGAGTTGCAGGTTATTCATCCCTGTTGCAAGTTGTCCTCAATTCTACTGCCTGTAGCAGTGTTTGGCTGGCTGGGGAATTCTGGGAGTTGAAATCCACACTTCTTCAAGTTGCCAAGGCTGAGAAACACTGGCCTGTAGAAACCTGCTTCACTTTGCTTTCATGCTGGACTGGCCATCTCTGAGCTATTAAGACCAGTGTAAGACATCAGCAAGGAGTAATAACATGAGTTTGAGAGGACCTATAGTCTACCAGTAAAAAATAATATAGTACTTAAGCTGGCCAACAGATGCCTTTGATATAAGGAAGCAGTCCATAAAGGACAAAAATGAAGGTTAAAACTTAGACTTGTGCCAATCTTTGAATGGACAGCTGTGATGTAGAGTAGCCATTCTCAAAGTGTGGTCTGGGGACCCCTGGGGGTCTCTGAGACCCTTTCAGGGGATCCACAAAGCCAAATAAATAAACATTTTAACATTTCTCACTTTTAATTTCTCATACATTACATATCGATAGATATTATTCACATAAACCAAAGCTCTTTGGGGTTCTTAATCATTTTTAAGAATGTAAAGGGGTCCTGAGACCAAATCCCATTTCTGAAGGTAGGAATGGAGTGCCCCCTGCTTTGCTTCACTCAATAAAAGTAGCTTCTATAGACAAGTGAGGCATTCTATTCATGTGCAGAGACACTTTTATCAACATGAGCTAGCTGATTGCCTCAGATCAGCCACAGCTTAACCGTTGACATTTTGCAAATGGCCTCCTTGACGTGGATCCTATGTCAGCTATGTGGCCCAATTAAAAATGATCTTACTTTTTAAAAGTAAAATATAGGAAAATCTGAATCTGAAAGACTACCATATGTATATCTTTGTTATATATTTCTCTACCAGCCAATCATGGAAAATAGAAACTGGACGTAGGGGTACCATTGTGAATACTGACATCCAAGGCAACACCAATTTTGCCATTTATGGTCTCTGATCCATCTTGCTGTCCCTAAGATTTGTTGGCCCATTTTGATGAGAGTCCATTCATAGCCTACCATTCCTCTAGCCAGCAGATTCTTTTTAATCATTTTTTGAAACCTGTCTTTTTCCCCTGGAGAGCTTATTTTACTGAAGTATCTGTATGTATAAGAATAATTAAAGTCCCATGATACTGAAAGCTTTCTGGGAGAAGGTGGGACCATTTTTCTTCCTAAATAAAGCTGTCCAAAAGCTTCCCCCCACCCCCACCCCCCAAAAAGTAAAGGAAAAAGGAGAGGAGAGGAGGAATAATAAAACAAAAGCAGTCGTCACCAGAAGCTGTTACCAATATATTGGCCAGAACTCTGCCAACTCAGACTGGTGTCGGCAGGAATAAAATGTCATCAGAAGATCAAAGATGAGTAGTGTTGAATTGATGAGCATTTTGGGAAATTGTTGCTGCTGCTGATCCTCTTTCCTTGAAATATGTATTCTGCTTCTGTGGTTTTCCTCAAGGATAAATTCTCTGGAACCCTCCCTCTTAAAAAAAAATTGAATGATTGATAGAAAACACGCTTTTTAAGGTCCCAAGTTCAATCCCTGAGATCTCCAGGTATCACAGGGACATTTTCATGCTGTTTTTTTTCATGCTAACCCTGGACAATTGCCAACAATTAATGGAGACACATTACTGAACAAAAGTGGTCAGCAATTTAATTCCTAGTAGTAAGGCAGATTATGTTTTGTAAATTCTGGGAAATTTAAAAAAAGTACAATTGAAAGTGTCATTTTTCACAAAAGAGACTCCCTTTTCTTTTTCCTAAAAGAGAAACAAGAGTGATTTATAAATGTTGCTCAATGTTAACTCAACAGAACATTAGGTTCTTCCCCCAACCCAACACCCCCAGGTTCTTTGGAATAATCTTGTATTGTGATTTAATAAGTGATTGTCTAACTCGGAGAAATGGCTGCAAGGATGAGTAGACTCAGGGAAGGAGTTTGCCTATTTTCCTGTGCTAAAAGTGCTGTTTACATTTCTGAAGCCTGTGATTTGAATGTAAAAAGCCTATGTTGGCTAAATGGTGCATTCTGTTTTCAAAATGGCTCTCTCCCATTTTCCAGGATGGCATATGCAATGTTCATGCTGTTGCATGCAAAAGCCATTATTTTATTCTATGGTGATTAAAGCCTACCAACACTAGGAAATGTGTTTTGGGGGCAGACAACTGCCCTTCATACATGGAGGTGCCTCAATCCAAAGTATGGCTCAATATTTGAAATTATTGGATAGATCAATAATTTTCATTCAAGGCAAGAAAGCTAATCAACTCAATTATAAATCCCCAGAGTTATTTCAATATTTTGAGTTTCCCCCATGCTACTATTTATTGGCCTGGTGATTTCAATAGTCAAAAATCAATGGAGGAAAAAAAAATAGACATTGACTTAGGATGCAGTGAGAAGAAAATGGTGGTGAGGGACTTAAATGCATATTCAATACCTGATTCACTCAGAGTGTTCAAAAAAAAGCAGGATATAATTCTATTGCATGCACAAAGTTGGAAAGATTCGGGATTACCCACAATGGAGGAATGGTTGGTGAAGATGATGGAACTTGCTGAGGTGGCTAAACTGACTTCTTTGATCAGAGAAAAGACAACATCTACATTTATTGCTGATTGGAAACCCCTTATAGACTTTTTGCATGAAACAGGAAAAAATGAATTATGATCTATAGTTTTGATGATTAGACAGGATAGATTATAGAAAGAAGAGAGTTATGTTGTAACCATTGACAAAGAGGTAAGCTTCTAATTGTACTTATAACTGCTGTAAAGAAGATTGGAAGCTATTGTGGATCTTTTTTCCCCTTCTTTTCTATTTTTCTTTTACTTCTCCCCCCCCCCTTTCTTGTACTTTTAGCAAGTTCTCTTTGATTTCTCTTTTTCTGTCTTTTTCTGTCTTTTTCTTACTTTGTATTAGTTTTTATCTTCCTTTTTTAAAAAAAAATCTTTTATAAAATTATATATATATATAATATCTGAATATAATTCATATGCATATTTGTTCAGGGGGAAACAGACTTTGATTCAGGGGGAAAGGTTAGGGGGAATTTAATTCTTTGGCTGGGTCCAGTTGGACCTCTTAGTATGCAACGCCATTGATTAATTACAACAATTTTACAGAGCATCTAGATCAGTGTTTTTCAAACTTGATATCTTTAAGATGTGTGGATTTCAACTCCTGGAATTTCCCAGCCAGTATGCTGGCTGGGAAATTCCGGGAGTTGAAGTCCACACATCTTAAAGGGGCCAAGTTTGAAAACACTGATCTAGATGAGGCATTTCTGTAGCTGACTGGCCATGTTTTAACTCCCTTTGTCCATCTTTCATTTGAGTGGAATAATTTGTTTAGGCAAAAAGATCCAGAATAATAACACCTTTTGCTAAAATTGCAGATACACTATAATGTTCAATTCAATTCAACTCAAATTTAAATGAAAATTGTATCTGGGGCAGCAGTGATGGTTAATTTCTCCCCTATGTTCAGCCCATCTCACTTTGTCTCCTTCACAGGAGAGCACACACACTATTTTCGCATTAACTTCTGTGCTGTACGAAATTTCAGAGTTCCATATCCTCAATTATAAAACTAACCAAACTGCATGCACAGGTTGATCAGGCTCAAAAGTATCACCAATTGGGGAAAGGAAAAAGAGGTGGAATTGTATAGGATAAACATTAACACGGTAAAGATCCTTTCACAAGCCCCCAACACCATTCCAAATCATAATATCACAGTGTCAAAATACAGAACTGCATCATGGTGTTGTAGTTTCAACAGCAAGGAAAAAAAATGGGAAAAAGTAGGGGAATTAGATGCCCCACATTTAAGGCATTTGGAGCACAGAATGACTATTTGAAGGTTAGTACAAAGCAGATTTTTTTTTCTAGGTTATTTCAAGCGTCCTGCTATAGGGAACAATAGGAACGAAGCTGATTATTTTTATTTATTTTAATGCACTTACTTGTTTTTAAATCCCATAGCCAACAATAGGAACAATCATTAAGGAGGAACAAGCACAGTTTTTGCATATTGCCTGCAGAATGTGTGTGTGTGTGTGTGTGTGTGTATTAAAAAAACTTTCACCAGAAATAATTCATTTTAGCAATGTTTTTTTTGATTTAACAAAACCTTGGAATTCCCCTGTGCATACAATTATCTAGGATGATGTTGTCATGATTGGGATACCCTTATGAATTTCATTATTAATAGGAATGCTGTCACAAAGAGACACCAGTTTCAATAGGCATAATGAGGAACAAAAAAATAATTCCATGTGATTGAATATAGAGTTTGCTCTTATGAAATTTATAGATTTTAAATGATACAATTTCAGGTACCTATCATCTTAACACAGAATGGAAAGCTCTGTAATTTCCCACGAAAGTGTGATGTTGGGGGGAAAAAACCCAAACAAACTCTGCATGGTGAAAATTCTGTATTCTAAGCAATTCTTACAGATACGAGTTACACCTTATGCCCTATTTAGTTCTAGCCATTTGAATTTTATATCCCACAAAATAGAATTCCACCCAATGAAGAATTCTGCTCTTTGTCCTGAGTTTAAGATCTTTCAGCAACTTGTCATTTTAGATGGGCAAGATAGCTTTCTTGAACATATCGTGTAAGGTGTCTGTCATGCCTTTTACATACATCCAACCTTGTTCCAACAGTTTGAACAACATTCCACCCACACACAAGAAAGTGATTTCAGATCCTTCTTTTCTATACTCATCTTTAATGACGCCCAACGTTTTCATGTTTTAATCTTTGTATGTGGGTGCATTTGGGAGAGGAGAGGAGAGGAGAGGGGAGGAGAGGAGAGGAGAGGAGAGAAGAGGAGAGAAGAGGAGAGAAGAGAAGAGAAGAGAAGAGAAGAGAAGAGAAGAGAAGAGAAGAGAAGAGAAGAGAAGAGAAGAGAAGAGAAGAGAAGAGGTTGTAAACAATAACAGGAGACCATTGGAAAAGGTCCATCTATAGTAGGCCTAATTCAGGAATCATGTCAGTAACGAGATGAAGTTACTTCCCAAAGGGATTTTTGTAGTGGCCACTGTCTTTCTTCATGAAGGAAGTTCTCATCACCAGTAACAAATTCCCTCATTAGATATATCCCCAAACAGCAGGTTTAATTTTTTTTTTAAATATATATTTTCGCCTGCTGAAATCATATTTTAGTGTGGAATAGCCTCGGGCTAGTGAAATAAGGCCAGAATGATTGTACTTATTTCTTCTCCCCAACCTTCAATAAGTTTTATACAGGTTTTATGTAATTGAATTTTTATTTATTGTTTTAATGAGTTGTAAGCCACCCAGAGTCCCCCATTGGGGGAGATGGGTGGGGATAAATTTAATAAATAAATAAATAAATAAAAATAAATAAAAATAAATAAATAAACTGGAGTGATGTTCTAGTATACTGACAGCTGGTTTCCTGATTTGATGGAACAGCACATTTAGGGTTGCCTTAAAGTAGGGGTTGTATTGCCCACAGTACCCTTAGATGTCCCACTGGAAGCCTGCAATTTTTTGTGAGGTTTAATTCTTATGAGATCACCAATTTTTGCACACTTTCACTAATTTGCATCATTTCTATGATGACATCTTTATTTATTTATTTATCATGTTTACATGGCTACCCATCTCACATAAAAGTGACTCTGGGTGGTATACAGCACTTAATTAAAAACAATAAATACATAAAAGCAGTCACACTTAAAAAATAACTATCAAAAGGATGATAAAAGAAGATGATATGAACCACAATAAGGGACATAATGACACGTGTGACATCATTGCAACTATAGCTACTGTAGATGCCTAAGTTCGAGCATATTCCACTCGGTTTGCTATTCTGTCCCCAGTTTTATTTCTTCTCCCCAACCTTCAGTAAGCATCTGTCATTCAGTAGTTGTCTCAAAGGATAATCCTTTCTAGTTGTTTAGATGACTTTTGTGCATGTTGTTTATTATATGCTTATTTTCTTTTACTGCTGCATAATATACACGTTTATTGCTGCTTTTGTTTTACTTTCATTGTTACAACTGTATCCTTTATGTCTGTTTTGTATGCTTGGGTAGAGTTTTTTTTTTTAGCTAAAAGTTTAAGGAAGAGAGAGAGGGAGAGAGAGAGAGAAATATATATATATCTCCAGTAAAATAATTGTTTAAATATTTAGAGCAGTGCATAGGAGTCTAACCCATCTATTCCCCACCTACCCAGCTGCACTTTGACCTTGATTCCTGTTTGCAAAATCCAAGGCATGGATGTGGGATGGAAGGGTCAGCCTTTGTGTTAGAGTATCCTGTTGTTAAGATCACACCTGTGCTTTTAAAGAAACACTCCATTAAGAAAGATACTGTAATTTGGGGAGGTCAAATTCTTTCTGTTATGAAGCTGATATCGATAGGCCAAGAGAGGAAGGGACTGTGGCTGCAGACTTCCTGCAAAACTTCCTGGTGCTTTGATCAGCCACTTCCCACTCTGGGTCCCACTATTCTCCATTTGGTTTCATTCATGACTTCCCAGCTCTCTAGTGCTGTTCTGACTTCCCTCCCTGCCTGGTCCCACTCCGTAGAGTGCTCCTGAAAACTTCCTGCAAATAATTTCCCAGATCCAGTGTTTTCACAATCTCATGATGCCCTCTACATGAGGCAGCTATTGTAGCTGGCAAGATGCTAAGTGGATGGTGGAAGAGTGTTGGCCACATGGCTAGCGCCCAGGGTAGCCAGTTGCAGAAGAGAGAATGATGCTGTCCTTTTACCAGTATTCAGAGAAGGTTAAATCAGCAGTCTATCAGCTTCTGTACATGGAATAGAAGTAAAATATCATTTTGTCTTTGATTTAGTCATGGCTAACTGTCTTCCTCAGCCTTCCCTTTTGTTAAAGCTCCTTTGAAGCTGTTTAAGTGTGAGCTGGTTGCCAAATGCCCAGATAGTGATCATGTGACTGTGGGGGCGCTGCGATGGTTGTAACTTCAGGTATAGTCGTAAGTCACTTTTTCACCTCCATCGTAATTTTGAACAGTCGCTAAACGAATGGTCGTTAAGCAAGGACTACCTGTACTTGGTTTTATGATTAAGGCCTTACAATCCACCTACTAGAAACTGGTGAGAAAGGAATACTGGTTAGCCTTATCCTTATCCTGCTGTTCTGCATGCTCGTGGTAGGACTAAAAACGTATGTATATGCTGAGATGTGAGGCCCATATGCAATCCCTTTTCTTAATATCCTCATTCTTCCTTTATGTCGGCCCCGCTAGGTAGACCAAACCAGAAAACCACCTCCACAGGAAGACCAGAACTACACTTTATTGAGATTGGCTATAATAACAACAGAACCTTGTATGTCTGATTGTGCTGTACTTTCCCTCCTTCTTAAACCCCCATGAATCAGGGAGGCGCTTGCGTGAACTGATTCCAAATATTACCTTGTTTCTCAGGGCTTCAAGAATGCTTCAGCCCCCTTTGCCTAGATAATGGTTCTTGCATACTTCTGGCAAGGTCACCTCCCTTACTCTCTACTCCATGGTATAGTAAAAGATCTGCAGGGTGATCTCTGCACAGTCAGCTTTGTCGCTCTACCCAAAGGATGTAAACAGTGTTTCTCAACCTTGGGCACTTAAAGAGGTGTGGACTTCAACTCCCAGAGTTCCCCCAGCCAGCTGGCTGGGGGAACTCTGGGAGTTGAAGCCCACACCTCTTTAAGTGCCCAAAGTTGAGAAACACCGGCTGTAAGAACATCCAAAGAAGGTTCCCCACCCAAGTTCAGTCTATAGCACATTTTCTGTTAATTATAGATAGAGGTGGAAGTCAGGAACATGGTGCCCACTCATCTCTCCCTCCTTTGGAATCCAATGCCTGAAATGCCAGCTTTGCAGTGATTCACGGCAGTGCTGGCTCAGTTTGCTCAAATTAAGTCCTGAGTCAGGGCCATCTTCCACTTAGCTCAGACTGCTGGACCCTAGGCTAGAACAGATCATATATCAGCTCCTCTACTTAATGGAACAAAGATGACTCAAAGGCTTTTTCGGAGGAGTGGTTTCATTTGCTCTTGAATGTTTGCTTCACGCCTTTTATTTTATGGATAAATCATCATCTATTAGCCCTCCTTGAAAGAAGATGACAGGAGCCTTTACTCAAATCACAACAGTCCTTTTTGGCTGACTTGGTGGAAGAAAAGGTGTGTCAGCGATTCTCCCTCACTCTCCCCAACTTTTGTGGCAAGTTCTACCTTGCAATTGTGGAACAGCCTCATTTTTTCTCCCTGCTAAACAAGCACAACGTAGAGACAATCTTATTTATTAAAGAAGACATGTTTTAAAACAACTGACAAAACTGCAAGCTGTAAAATGACAAGCAAAATAGGGTTTCTTTTCTTTTTCTTTTTTTTAAGATTGCATAGATTTCAGCATGGATAAAATTAGAGAGTGTATTTGAAAGCTGTAATTAGATTTATTATTATTATTATTATGGTTGGTCGGCACAGCCAGCCAGATGTTTAGACTGTATTTGGCATTTTTATCCACCTATCGAGTCTTTCCCAAGAACCTGGGATAGGCAGGTGTTGTTGTTTGATGGGGTTAAAGGTATCGTCGCAGGACGTGAGCTGTTCCAATTAAGGGTGCCTTTTGCAATTGACTGGTGGTGATTTTGTCAATGCTGATGGTCTTCAAGTGGTGCTCCAGATGTTTTGGGATTGCACCTAAGGCACCTATTACTATTGCTACTATCTTTGCTTTCTTTTGCCATAATCGTTTTACTTCTATTTGCAGGTCTTTGTATTTTGTGATTTTCTCCAGTTCTTTCTCTTCTCTTCTGCTGTCTCCAGGTATTGCAATGTCCACTATCCAGACTTTCTTGTCTTTCTTATCAACAATTGTTAAGATGATGATGATGATGATGATGATGATGATGATGACAACGACTGTTATTTTAAAGAAAGGAAGGAAATGTTTGGATATTGGCTAGGGTTGCCAACAAAACTCACAGGGTTCAGGCTTAGAAATGAACTTTTTGGATTTGCAATGGTCAGTTCAATAAAGAAGTACTAGGATGACCAGCTCTGAGCTGCAAAAAATCTGAATGGTCCATGGACAGCAACAAAGGGTTCAAATTTCCTGTATCTCTTTTCTGCCATTTAATGGTCATCCAGAGTTAGATAGCCTTAGAGATGATGGCCTTACTGACACATTGAGCATTTCAACCTTTCAAGTTTTGTCTGTTAGGTGGAAGCTCCATCACAGGCTGCCATTTTAATGTCTAATTTCTACTTTGCCATATGAGGGCAGGGCAGGGGAGGTCTTTACAGCTTCAGAGGGTAGTTCTCTCCTAAAGAAGTAGAAGTCTTTTGTTCAGTCTCCACAACTTACTGTTTTCTATGTCTGAGGGCTCTCGGTCTTCCTCTGAAGAGAACTCTTCCAAGCAATGTGAGATGTATATTGCTCAGCACACAATGAATTCTAGGACATAGGTTTTTCCAAGACGATGAGGGGCTATGGAATTGCTGGAACTAACAGCAGAAAGGAGGGAGTAGAGACATCCCTCCCTTACCATTTTCAACATGTATGGTTTGGGGTCATACAATATGCTAAAACTGAGTTAACAAGTTTTGATTCCATATATTTATATAAGGTGCTATGCCCCAAAAAATGAACCATATTATAGGCTAAGATGGTGGCCTGGTTCATACAGCATGCTAAAAAAAGGCTGGGCTCCTGCAACATGATGAATCTCCAACTCCCATTTTAGCTTTCTCTAGTGTGTTCCTTGAACCAAACCTGGAGAATGCCATCATAGGCAAATGAGATTTAAAAGGGGGAAAACGGATGGAAAATGTTGGGGAGACTAGGATCTTCCTGGTAAAGAAGACTTTTGGGTGCCAGAGAGGCAGTTGTCCAGGGTCACGGTAGCTGAATTTGGCTCAGCTTGGAAAGGAGTGCTCTGAGTGGATGGCAGGGCTCCTCTCGTCGAAGAAATTGCCCATACTTAACATTAGCTGGATCACAAGTTACAGAGTTTCAATACTTGGTTGTTCTCTTCTCAGTCTGGTGATTAACATTAAAGAGCTGTGTGAACATTGGGGGTTGGGGGTGGGGAGGGGAGGGACAAAGAGGTGAGATTTATTTATCTTTTTTTTCTCCTCTCCTTTCATTCCCTTGATGTGTGATTAACAGCTGTTTTTCTTTGTGGTGAAGCAGTGGGATCTTCCTGTTGTTGATGTAATGGAGATACTTCCTGGTGTGAAATTCTACAGGATGGATTGTACAAAGGGGAGGGTGAACTCAAACACACTTATCAAAGTGCTTTTGGAAAAAAGAAAAGCACTCTTCTATTCTGTGGGGACAGGCAACAGATCAAAACACACACAGAGTGCCTGACATCAGGTCAGAGTGACATGAGTTAATGATAGTTTTTGTGTACTTTTTTTTAAAAGACTGTTTTATGAGCCAACGATGCTCTTTGTAGAAAATGCTATTGGGTGACTGTAATTTAAGAAACCTTTTTTCTCTGTGTAAAATTTAATTATTGTGTTCCATGAAGTATTTACATGTATTGTTGTAACTGCAGGTCATCAGTCCAATTGGGCTATTTGAGTAAGTTCCTGCACCAGAGGTTTCAGAAAGTAAAGATTTCTTCTGTAGAGCAGTAGTATCATAGAAGAGGGAAGCACAGTGTGGCATTCCAGCCCTACACAACTTCCCCAGAAAGCTTGAGCGTAGCCATTGCAAGCAGCAATTATTAAATACATAGGGAATAATCTTATTCACTCAGACTTCTCTACCATTCATGCAGGTGTGAATCAGCTCCCAGAATTCTCAGCAACTACCATGCTGGCTAGGGAATTCTGGGAGTTGAAGTCTATGCAAAAAAAGGGCTTCCATAAAACAGAAAACAATAAAAAATATGGTAAACACAATCCAAGTTACGTTACAAATACAGTGGTACCTCAGTTCACGAACTTAATTCATTCCGCGACTCTGGTCGCGACCCAAATTGGTCGCAACCTGAATCAAATTTCCCCATAAGGTTCAATGTAATTATGGTTAATCCGTTCTGAACCATATTTTTTTTTTTTTTTAAACCACAAAAATATGACACAAAGTACAGTACGAAGAGAGAGAATGCTAACCTTGCTCAACGCGACTTCTGGCGTGGAGGACAGGAAGGCAGGTGGGGAGGCGGTTATTGCTTGGAGGGAGAGTCCCCCTCCCTACAGGAAGCCACAACCACGTGTCACGGGAGGGAAAATGGCCGCGGATCCAGTTTGTCACCCGATCCGGCGTTTGCGAATGGAGGCAAAATTTTGCGAATGGAGCTGTTTGTGACCCGAATTGGTCGTGAACAGAAGCGTTCATGACCCGAGGTACCACTGTACATCATATCAAATCAACATGAAACCAGAACAATTCCATGAAAACTAGCGAAAGATTTTTATACCATTTCAGCAATCAGTTCATGCTACTAGGATTATGGTATCATGTTAACAAAAAGAAAATGGCTTGGAATAGGAGGGTCTTTAAAGACAAATCAAGATAGAGCTGTATATACCATACTTCTCCTAATATAGAGTTCCATAATGCAGGGGCCATCAGTCATAAGGTAATCATATCTATGATTTAGCTATTAGATGAGCAGATTCTTCTTTTTTCCAACCCTAGGTAACCTGGCTCAAAGTAATTAGGCTTGTTCCCTAGAGCAATATAGAAGTATTTTCTGTGTAAGCCACTATCTCCAAATCTTAAACCTGGGATTTAACCAGTGGGACTGGTCTTCTCTTTACTGACCTTTTAAATATTATGCCAAGAGCATAAACTGTACTAAGTTAGGTCAAAGGCGCATCTAATCAAATTTTCTGGATCATACAGTGGCCAATGAGAAGCCTTCAGAATTCATCAGACTGGAATGAAGGACAATAGATCTTTTCCCATGATCCAGAATGCAGAACTCCCAAGACTGGTACTTTTGTGAGTCAATCTTCCATGAATTTGTCTAGTTCCATCTAAATTGTAATCATTTATTTAATCTGCCTAGTCTCCTTTTGAAGACATCTAACTTGGTGACCAATTCCGCAGTTCAACTATGCACAGAAGCTCTACCTTTTATCAGCCTTAACTCTCCCTATATATATAACCACAAGCTCTCACATTGCATGTGTGAAAGAAAATCTTTCTATCCACACTTTTCACACGTGGTTGAATATACATCTATAATTTCTCTTACTCACCTTTGTTCTAAGCTAAAATGCTTAGTGACTCTAGTCTTCCCTTATAGAGGAGCTGCTAGAATCCTCTAATCACTTTGATTGTCCTTTTGGTACTTTCAGCTCTAGTTTGATAAATGTCCTTGAGTTGGTTTTGATGCCAGGTGACTGTACAGAGACATATTCATCATTTTGATCTGTTTTTAGTTATGACTCATTGTTCTTCAAGGAAATTTCACCAAGCTCTTTGATCCCATCTAGCTGTACAATATTATTTTGGAGGTCCAGTGACCACAGAAGTCCACAATATGTCAAGGGCAGCTTCATCATAAACTTTTGGAAAATCCCACATACTTTGAAACTGTGATCTGGTTACCATTTTAGTGCTGAAACTTTGAGGAAACAATTGAAGCCATGCAGTGGTGAATGGAATTGCAAAGGGAGGCTGGTGGCTCAGCAAACAAGGTTGGAGTAAGTATCTCAGTAGTGAATGATGCCAGAAGCATGTAGGGAGATACAGTGAAGATCAAATTCAAAATGAGTTTGTATTGGTTAAGAGGTGAGGGAGTCACTTATAACTAGTTTTCTTCTCTCTCTGTGATAGTAATAGTTGATTAAAGCATGAAAATTAAAACAATTTAATTTACATAACATCCATTCCACAGCCTAAACCATTTGGAATTGCTTGTCTGGCATACAATGTTCTCGTAAAAAAGAAAGGAAGAAAGAACAAAAAAAAAAGGCTGTGAATCCAGTTTAATTTATTCATTATTTGTTTCATATGAAGGCAAGCCAAAACCAAACTATTTATGAGCCCTTCATAATAGTTGGCATTTTTATGGGTCACAAGGGACACACACACACAAGCATTTGATGTTTGTTGTTTTCTCCTCATTGCCTCTTTGGAATTCTGGAATGCCTTTCCAGATTTTATGGAGTTTGGGGTAGGTGGGTGTGGGGAGGTGGAAGAAGCAACTCATTTCAAAGTAACTATTTAATCATTTATCGTCAAAATATTTTACATTGCAAATCTGTGAAAAACACATAACATTTTAGAACAGGTCATGAGTCATCTAAACTGCAGAACTCTTGGGGTTTCTTCCAGCTGTGTTAGAGGTGGGACATCGAAATGTGAAGAGAAGCAGTGGTTAGTAATCCACAGTCCACAGTTCTCATGCTGCATTGAATGTCTTTGAGGCTCTGAACTCTCAAACATTACCTACTCTAGGGCATATCAGAGTCCCGTTCTTCCTTCCAAGCCAAGTAAATTCACTGAATATTCCTGGCCATGATGGGGAGAATCTTCTCTACCCTTCTTTATCTCTTTCTAGCTCTCAACCTTCTACTTGGTTGAGGAAACTGAGCACAGGACAAAGTTGCCTGGGAGACCATATGCCATGGACTGCAGTGTTGAAATGACAGATGAGTCCAATGGCCATGGGATGGGGTCGGTGTTGTCTAGAGGAACCTTGTGTTGGTTGGATTGTAGTAGAGCTGTAGTTTAGCAGTATTCAGAGGGTCACAGGGTTCCCTTCCTGTTTTGTTTCTTAAAAACATATCTGGAGAAATTCCATGTGTGTTACTTAAAAATACAAAATTTGAAGTATACAAGTTCTATGGTCTCTCTCATCTCTGACTCCTCCCCATTTTAAGAGCTGGTTTGCACAATAAAGTGCAGATAGCATTAATATCTTATAGCTTGGAGCTGGGTGTAGCTTGTAGTCAGGGGTTTACATGGACTGCTAAGGCAGGATTTGTTTAACCATGTTTCTTGAAACACCATTGGCCTGATTCACACAAATAGTTAAATCGAACCATTTGATACATTGAGTGAACCACCATTTTGTTCCATAGAAGGTTCCCTCAAGCTTCCTGCTTCTGAGCCACTGTTACAGTCTTCTCAGGAATTATTGTTCTATCCCCTTTCTAACAGAATTTGAATGCTGATGCTCCATGCTTCCACTTGCAATGACTCTGTGAAAGAAGTTAAGCTCTAGCAATTGTAAGTGCCATAGGATCCTCCAATACACTTTGCAGTCAATGAGGAATTTGAATCTAGATCTTTCAGTTCAAAGATTTCATTCTGATCACTAGACTGGGAATGGGGAAGGAAGGAAGGAAGGAAGGAAGGAAGGAAGGAAGGAAGGAAGGAAGGAAGGAAGGAAGGAAGGAAGGAAGGAGGGAGGGAGGGAGGGAGGGAGGGAGGGAAGGAAGGAAGGAAGGAAGGAAGGAAGGAAGGAAGGAAGGAAGGAAGGAAGGAAGGAAGGAAGGAAGGAAGGAAGGAAGATTAAGGGAAGACCCAGAAAGGGCAAAGGGCACTTCTGGTGGGCAGATGTTATCCTTTCTGTTACATATTTGAAACAGAACTAGTTCATAAATAAGGAAATGCAGGTTCTTTTTGCCACACTGGAGAGATCCCTGATCCTGAGGGTGCAAATTTTCCTTCCTTACCTTCTTCCTACATTGCTGACCAAATAAGCAGGCTGCTTCAGCTCTGAGCATGAAGATTGGTGGAGGAAGCCGGTCCCTTCGTTAACAGCCTGCAAACTCATATTACATACAAAACCATAAAGCAATCATACAGCCTGCCTCCATCCGTCTTTGAAAAAAAATGTCACATTTTTCATGCCATCTTTTGTTTATTATTCTAGTGCAGATGGAGCCAGAAGCTTAGAACGGTGCTGAATGTTTTCCATGATGAGGAAAGGCCAATGGTTTGGCAGCAGTAGGAAAAGGAGGGTAGTGGGGGATGTGATGTTACTGAGACCCTACCCAAATAGCAGCCAATGATGGAGCTGAGCAAGCAATTTTAAAGCCCCTTCAAGAAACTCCTATCATTGGAAAAGGCTAACCCCTATCAACTACAAGGAGGACAGCTCATCTCAAGAAGAATTATCCAGTGTTGAAGCTACTCCTAATCTATTGCTACACATAGGAGTTAGGAGGAAGCAACTACTCTGGGCTCAGGGCAAGGAGTGAGCAAGGTCAGGACTAACTCAATATTTCGTTTCTTTGAATTTCATTAACATCAAATATAAGTAAGTTGATAACAAGACTTACAGTTTGGTGTGCTGAAGGCACCAGGCCAGAAACTAGGAGACTGTGAGTTCTAGTCCTGCCTTGGACATGAAGCCAGCTGACTCTCTCTCAGCCCTAGGAAGGAGGCAATGGCAAACCACTTCTGAAATCTTGCCAAGAAAACTGCAGGGACTTGTCCAGGTAGTTGCCAGGAGTCAAAATTGACTTGAAGGCACCAAAAAAAAAAAAAAAAAAAAAAAAAAGTTGATAACATTCCAGTCAGTTATTAAATAATTGTTCCTTATTTTTGAATAATAATTTCCCCCATCTGTTGTATTTAAAATTATACTTTGGTAATTATGTTTAGAAATCTCCAGGACCTCTGTTCAGAGCTTTTGAGAGTTTATTTATTTATTAAATTTGTCCCCTGCCCATCTCCCCCCAATGAGGGACTCTGGGTGGCTCACAACACGTTAAAACAATAAATAAATATACAATTAAAACCTATAACAATTCACATTCACAAAAATAAAAGGGAAAAAATCCAGGAGGCTGATGGTTCAAGGCAGCAATGACAGGCCACTAAGGGACTAGCCAACACCATACTTGATGATCCCCCTATGCAAAAATTTGCTCTTGATACCATTCTTGTGGACAGAGAAATTATCTCCCATCCAAGGAGAAATTCTCCAACAGATTCTGAGGGTTACACTTAACAGTAACACAGCTTTTTTCTCCACAGCATGTGTTGCCATAAGCAGCAGCAACTGTATGTGACAGTCAATTATAATTTCGCATCCTGTATAATTTACCCTGAGCCTAGCATTATTTTGAAGAATTGTGGGGAGAAGGAATGGTGGCCACCACCATTAAAAAAAAACCAAAAAAACAGAAATTTGGAAGACTTGGAAAAAAAATAGAACAAAAGAAAGAAAAGTGGCTGAGAAATTTTGGCCCAGCTGTAATATTACAGCTGAACTGAAGAATAAGCCTCAGTTCCAGCTAGTCCTGCAGCTTGATACTATGAAACTATGGATTTAGCTTTAGACATGCAGTTGAGCTTGAAAAATAAATCATTTTGTTTCAGAAAACAGTAATATATTTTTACCCAAAAATTAAATGAGAGTCTTTCTAAACAAGCCTAGCCAGCACCTCCCAGAATTTAGGATTTTTTTTTTCAAGAAGAAAAAAATAGAACTGGAGGTGAGTCGGTCAGCAGTGGCTATCTCTAGTGGAAGTTTGAGCTCCTCGTCTGAGGGGCTCTGCACATCTGCTCTGATTTCAAACCTAAAGATGCCACCTCCTCTTGCCTCTGCTTTTCAACTTCTTTAGGGGAAATGTTATAGTTTCGGCACCAACAATTCCAGATTAATTGTTACCACTATTGTTTTACAGAAATAAAAGAGCCAAGGAATGGTTGACAAGAAAGACTTCTCTCTGTGACCCCCTAGAGAGCTGAACAGACAATACCAAGCTCACTGAACAAATATAGTGAGGCCCTTTGCTACATTCTTCTCTCCCTCTTCATCTCCTCTTTCTTCCCCTCAATCCTCTTTGATTCTTTTAGTCCAGCCTTCCCCAGTCTGTTGCGCTTCAGGTAAGTTGAGGTCGCATCTTTCATTATTACCAAAGCTATACTGATTGGGGAATCTGGGAGGGCCCCAGGCTGTTTTAGACCCAGGGACAGTCAGAGGGGGTCCATTTTGGCTTGGGCCCTCCAAGGCAGTTTCCAGTTTAGACCTTTGCACATTTTTCTTTCCCAAATAGTCTCTTCAGTTTTTATATGGGGTCATTAGTTAGCTTACATAGGGGGTGGAAAATGAGACAGGCCTCTGTGAATCTCTGAGAAGGCTTGCTTAGAGGGGAGGGAGAGAGCAGGTTTGTTGGTGTGACAGGACGATACACTTTTGCAGTTGTTTGGTATGATAGCTTCAATCTCTAGAAGGTATGGAAAGAGGAACATAGCAGCTGTCTGCAATACCTTAAAGCAGTCATACCTTTTCCCGCACACTCCAGTGACCTCTGAAGCATTTTTCTGAGGTTGGATTTGAAGCACTTCACAGCCTTAATATTATCTCCTCCTCCTCCTCCTCCTCCTCCTCTACACCCCAGAAGACCAATGCTGAGTTATACAGGGAACGTTTGACTTGCTAGAGCTCCTGAGTAAAAGATGAGGAGAACATTCCTATGTAGGAAAGAATGGAAAAGAGAAAGGGCTTTTTCCAAGAAACACCAACTAGCAGGAAAGATCACCTTTTTCTCTGGCCAAATTAGCATACTGGGTATAGCTTTCAGTAACAGAGGCTTCTTGTCAGCTCCCCTGCCTTTGATGTGATAGGAATGGAGGTGCTCAATTAAAGGCCTATCAGTCTATAAGTAAATCAACGCCTATCAGCCTTGTCACATCAAACAAATGATTATTACACAAACCGCCCACCCATTTATCTGGCTGTTCCTTCTTGACAGCTCAGGGTCAGGGCACTGTAAATCCTGCCATGGATTCCAGCCACCTGGATTGGGAATAAAGCTGTTCTCCAAGGCAGCTCTGCTTCACCCAGCTGTTTTCTACCATCATAGCCCGGACACTGGGAGAGAGAAGGAGCTTAGTGCATTTCTCCAGCAACAACATGAAATGCTGTCTGGGTGGCACTGAACAAGCAACTTGTTAAAAGAACTTTATAGAATTGCTCCTGGTGTCCTGATACAGGCAATTCATTTTGCTCCTTCTGATTCTCCAACCACTAGGAAAAAAGAGTACCCAATGAGGCTTAATTGACTTTTCACTTAGTGAATCACCTAAAATTATTCCTGGCACTCATGATACAAAGATGATAATGTTTCTTTCTTTCTGCTGTTGGCCAGGCTAGGAGATGGTGAGTTTCACCTGTGGCAGGAAATATTTTGGAGGGCATCCGTATTTGTGTTTCCAGAACTGGGTGGGGTGTATGTGGACCCAGCCATTCTTAAACCATGAATGCATGGTGTAAAGTGGATATATTGATACCTATGACTGACTACAAATGCATTCAGACACAGCTTTCAGTCTGAGACTGATTTTAAATTAAGGACCTAATGGTTGAAATATCCATTTTATCAAATTTTGAACATTCTTCCTTTCCCCCATCCTTTCTTGTGTGGGTGCCCATTTCAAATAAAGTCTTGAGTTCTGGGAAACTCTTATGAGACATTTTGAAAGATCCTAATAAAAATATTATCCTATGAGTGTTAAATGTTTGTTCTTTTCTCAAGGACCAACACTCCCTTTTTCTTTCGGTATCTATCTATTAAAAGCTAAAATGACATCATGTGCATCGTGGTGTTGAGCGTACGACCCAATTTATCTTCTGTGCATTAGTTGTATCATGATGTCATGACACAGCTGGTTAAGCTCCTCATCATAAAAAAGTTTGCCCATCCCTTCCATAACAAATAAAATATCCATGTTTATTTAAAGAGGCCAACCCTAGCAATATTGTGAGCTACAGCAATTAAATGTTTAAATCTATCACATTTTAAGTGTGATTGCCCTGTTTGTCAGTCATAATTTCAGAATCTGAAAATGACTATTTCCCTTGGGTAGATAAAGTCAGTGGCAAAGCATGGAAACTTTCAAACCAAACATTTAAACAAAGGGGTGGCTAGAGGAGGAGGATGGAAAATAAATTGTAGCCATCCAAAATTCTTTTTGACCTCTTTCTTAAAAAAAAACAACAACTTTGCCTTTACTTGAGACCACTTTAAAGGCAATAGGGGTAGGGGGGAATGAACTGGGCCTTCTAATTAAAAATCAAACAAATGAGTTTAAGATTGCATGGAGGAACTGGAGAGAAGATGCAAAGAATCTAGCCTCTGCCCATTGCTGAATAAAAATCCAGGTTGCATACATACTAAACTCTCTCCCCACAATATCCTGTCTCCAGCTGGTCACTGATGCCTTCAGCTTTAAACCTGGTTTGTTGACTCCATATAGAACAAAAGGACTGAATGCATTAAAGCATAAATAACACCCTTATCTTGAATTAACCAATCTTCTTGATTCACACAATATATGAGATCATAAACTAACCAAGCAGGAGAGCTTTACACAATATGCTGTGTCGCACACATACAGACACGCTCACATACACAAAACATAGCATGAATGCAGCTGCTAGCTTTTTCACTGACCCACTTAAACATTATTGCTAATAATAATGATAAGTTTGTATACCATTTCCTGTGCCAAATTATCTCAAAGCGGATTGTGATAAACAGAGAAATATGGAATAAGACAATACATTAAAACAAAATAAAACATATAAAAGAACATTCAATAAAATATTGAATAGAATAGGAATGAATGAAATATTCATAAAATAGAAATGAATAAAACATACATTTAAAAGTAGGCGTGAGAGAGAAAAAAAATTCTTCCAGCATCCATCCTGGGAATGCTTGGGTGAAGTTTTCAACAATCATTTAAAATACGTTATAGCAGATGCCTCCTGAATTTCAAGGGCCAAACATTCCAGTGGGTGGGCATCTTCTAGAGAATGGCCACTATAAGCTGCTGCTAGATGGCACTCAGCAGTTCTTGGTACATGCAGCATGCATGGCACAATATGTTCAGTTGTCTTTGGTTTACTTTGATGTAGGTGCCTGTCTTATAAGCAAACCAGGTCAATGTAGGAGCAGCAGTGGCATACGCCATTTAAGTTGCTCAGAATACTTCTAACAGCATCACTCCTGGGCCTTGGGAATTAAAGCAGCTGCAAGCTATTCCTGTTGCCAAGTCAGCCTGATGTTGGTGGCTCACAGATGTAGGTTTCCCAGAAGAAAGTGATTTGACAATGATCCTTGACCAGAATTGGCTCTGTTGTAAACCTTAACTGTTTATACCTATAAACATCCTCAGCTGAGTTTAGAGAAAGATCACTGTAAAGATTACCAATCCCTGGGCACTGTTATTATGAAAAGCTAGCTAGTCTTCATGATGAATCACTAGAAATATAGTTTGAAGACTCTTCTATAACAGTGAAATAGTCTCAGGTTCTGTCAGCCTCATTAGGTAGACCAAATATGGAATCAGCTCCACAGGAAGGCTGAGACTATTTTATTGAGAGTGGCTATAATAGCAGAATCTTGCAAGTCTGATAGTGCTGTACCTCCTCCCCTTCTTATACCCATGTGAATTAGGGAGGTGTCTCTCTGAGCCACTTCTACATAGTTTCTGCTTGTTTTGGGCTTAAAATACATTTTCCCCCTTGTTGCTCTGGTAAGAGATCTCACCTATCTCCATCAAGGTCATCTTACATGCTCTCTACAGGTTGTTATTGGCCCCACTTACCCAGATTGGCCATTGGATTGCTCTAAACAGGAATATATATAAAGTTCCTCCTATATAATCTGGGTCCTTGCCTGAACAATGCAGTTGAATTTCCTAGTTTTATTTCTTGGTTCCTGTTCGTTATTTCTGGCTTCCCCTCCTGCTCCTGGGTCCTCTTTGTCTATGGCTCAGGCAGTAACCTTCATGAGAATATGGGTGTTATAAATAACTTTATTTCCATCTGCAAAATATTGGGGGCATGGAACTTTATGGCTATTTCCTTTGCAAAGTTAAGTATTCATGTGTTAATAATTACAGATGTTGGGACAGAGGAATTCTGCTAAATTTCAGCTGAGCCCTGAGACATAGTGCCTTTTGAGTCATTTTTATCCCAGCTTTGATCATTCTTGTGGTCTTTCTAAAAGCAATCTTGTAAATACAACTGGAAAAGGCCTTTAATATTTTCTGGAACTAAAGCAGCTTTTTCTTTCTTTCTCCAAAGATTAACAAACTTGCAAATCTCGTTCTTAAGAACAGTATCGTTTGAAAGAAGGCAGTTGTAAGAGTGAGACAAAATGGCTGGCATTGAGAAGCTGAGCTGGAACCTTCTCCTTTGACTTGTTCCAGCCAAAAATGTTAGATCATCATGTGGACTGCCAGAACAGCTCTCCACTGTAGCTTGGAAACTCTTGCACACAGGTTTCAACACCTTGCTCTCACACCACATTATGCACAAATTAATTCAACATTCAGGCTGATGTCAACATCCTCTTTTATTTTTATTGCCACAGCAAAATGTGACAATGTTAATTTGCATTCAGTATGTTTTAAGTAACAGATTCCAGATCCTCACAGCCGCTAAATTTTGAAAGTATGTATCTGCAAATTTCCTGGACAGGGGAAAAGATACACACTCACTCAGAAAATATTCATTCATTCATTCATTCATTCATTCATTCATTCATTCATTCATTCATTCATTCATTCATTTCAATTTACAAGGCTGCAAGGCAATCTGAACTATGCTGAGAGCCAGTGGACAAGCCAGTGTTCAAAACTGAAAGATAACCCAGGAGCCAAGGATGGAGAAGAACGAAGGACACACCAGAACTCATGAACAGTTGTAATTCAAGAGAGAATCTATTGCAACAGGAAACCATATTATGTTTCTTCCTGGCTAGATGAATGCACTAGTCAGCCTAGGTGGGTAGAATCAATCAAAAGCCTGAGAAATTTCATTTGCAGCTCAGTCCATGCAGATGGGGTGACTAATCACAGATTCTAGCTTTCTCAGCCTCTCTCTAATTTTAGCCAAGAAAACTTTCTATATCCTTCTAAAATAGTAGCTAAGGAGTCCATCTCAAACTGGCTCCTCATTTTCACCCTTGTAAATTGAGCATTGCATTATCCAGCATATCTTTCTCCAAGATTCCAAGTTCATTCAAGATGGCTACAACTATAATTTTCAGAATTGCCAGCCACCATGCTGATTGGGAAATTCTAGAAGTAGTTGTGATCTCTCTGGAGGATGCTACAGACTAGGATTTGTAGTCCAGACCCATCTGGAGGGCATGGCTGGCTTAAAATCATTCTACAGTGACAAAAGATATTCTAGCTAGAACTGTATTCATTTATTTAATAGACATGTATCACCTTTCCAGAGAATTGCCCAATTTGAAATACTCAAAATTCCATAAAAGAAACAAACCAGCAAATGAAGATGATGAACTGGACAACCACTACCAAGTCTCTAACTTTGGGGAAAGTGATGGAGATGATGGAGGGTTGGCTATAGAAAGTTGTAGAGGAAGTGGAATATATGGATCCCTTCCAGGTCAGTTCTGGTGATGAGACTGAAACTGCATTGGTTCCTCTTTTAGATGACCAATGATAGGACTTGGATGGAGGGAGGGCAGTCCTTCTGATGTTGCTAGATTTCTCAGTAGCATTCAGTACCATTCACCATGACACAGTATCCTTCTAGATCATCCATGGAGATTAGGAGCAAGAGGCATTATGGTACAGTGATTCTGTTCCTTCCTGACTATGTGAGTCCAGTGAGTGCTGGTGGGGATGAGAGACTGAGTCTTTGGCCATTCCTATGTGGAGATTTCCCTATTATGTTTAACATCTAAATGAAACCACTAGATGAATCCATCCACCAGTTTGTGGTGAGGTATCTTTAATATGCTGATGATATCCAGTTATATATCTCCACCCCAATCAAGCACAAGATGCAGTGGAAGCCCTAACCCAGTGTCTGGAGATTGTGAGGGACTGAATGGGTCAAAATAGGCTCAAATTAATTTCTAGCAAGAAAAAGTAGGTATTCATCCAGAAAATATCTGGATCCAGGTCAGTTCCAATGATGACTTTTGACTGGGTCACGCTACTCTGGAGAATTTAATTGATCTGAGAGTTCTGTTGAATTTGGCTATTTCTGGAGCAGTAGGTGGAGGCCATGAGCACCAGATGTGACTATTTTAGTTCCAAGAATAGTCATCTATTCTGGCACCATCTTTCATATCCTTATCAACTTGTGCTTGGATTAAGCTATACTGCACAGTACATGGGACTGCATTTGAAGACTATTCAAAAGTTAAAACTGGGGAACTGGGGTGGAGGGTTCGTTTCTTAATTCTCAAGAGTCTGTACCCTAACCCCTAATTCTTGGCATTAAAACTCATTAAAGGAAGTCTGCACAAATCTAGTTTGTTGATCATGCTTTGCAGTTTTCATGTCTAGACATGTGATAAAAATGTTAAGGCTGCAGGTGTAGACGGTGTAAATAGAGGAATCTTAAAATATGCATGTGATTTGCTTACAGAGTGGCTGTCTGGCTTATGTTACATGTGTGGGGAGACCACATCTATGCCTCATGACTGTAAGAATGCCATTATTGTCCTCCTATACAGTGTGGCTATGTGCTAGGCAGAATGTGCAGATCAGATTTTTGGTTTCAACACTGCTTGAAAAATGTATTAATGTGAGTAGGAAAGCCTATTGTACATTTGTTGATTTACAGAAGACATAAAATAAAGTAAATAAGCCTGAACTATGGAATGTTTTATTTATTTATTTATTTTTCAAATTTGGTCACTGCCCATCTCACTAGGAAGTTTATGTGAATATGGAGATGAAGATTGGTTACTGAATGCTGTAAGAGTGATATAGGATGGATATAAAGCATGTGTGAGAATACATGGCATACTTAGCAATTGTTTCAACACTGAGCAGGGAGTAAGACACAGATGTATATCTCCTTGGTTATTTAATATATTTAGGGATAAATGTGCACAGAATGCTTGTTGTGGTGTCATTAGAGGTGTGGGGATTGGGGATATACATGGTGAGTACTTTATTGTACAGATGATTTTGAAATGTGTAAATGGTGATAGAAAGGTAGTAGATAATGTGTTCTTTTTTACAAGGAATACATATGTGATAGAATAAGCAGATAGTTTGTATAAGAATATGCTTCTGCTCACTTTCTTATATGTAACTGAGAGCTGGGTATGTCAGGAGAAACATAAAACTAATTTGAATGCAGAGGGAATGGGGTTTTTCAGAAGGATGTGGTTAAATAAGAACACATAGCATCAAGAATGAATGAGTGCTGAATGAATGCCAATTAAATACAAGGTGAATGATCTATGAAAGAGATACACTGAAATGTTTTGGTCATATGGAGTGAATGAATGAGGATCAAATCATGAAACAAGTTCATGAAGGAAGAGTAAAGGCCTAAAGAGGAAAAGAAAGACTAAGAAAAGAAAGAAGTGAGGAATTTAAAAAACAAAAGGCAATATATGAAATGGTATATGATGTTAAGCAGAGATAATGGAGAGGTGAACTGTGTTGGTATAACTTTGATTTAGCTATATTTAATTTAATTTAATTTAATTTAATTTAATTTAATTTAATTTAATTTTTTTTATATCTTGTGCCTTCACTTTCTTTGGCTTACTACTTATCACACCTTTCCTGCCCATTGCATAATATTGCTGAGCCCAAAAAGGAATAATATGATGGCTAGGCATGCTTCATAAAGCCTGGGGTAAAACACACAATTGGCTATGTTCATATAACGTGCCTTGCTGAAACGTATTATGGTTTAACATGACAGCCAAGTTCACAGAATTTGTTAAAAGAAGGGCTGGGTTTCCCACAATCTGTTGAGCCACCAGCTAGCTAATTTCATTGTTACCTAGAGGAAGCTGGTTGTGTAAACACAGCTAAGGTGCAAGATAAAAGGAGAATTCATATTTATTTGGCTCAAGTGATATTTGGAATGTGCAAAACTGCCTCCACCAGACCCAACTGAAAAGGATGCAAGGCCGTGCAAGTTCTGAATGAAGAAAGCCAAATTGGCTACTTCAGGTCTATGAAGAGATGGACTCATTCTTCGTCAACACATTTAATATATATACAATTTTATTGAAGGTTTAATTACAGTAATAAAAACGAATACAAACTAAACTCAAAGAAAGAAAGGAAAGGAAAAAGAGAGAGTAAAAAGTGCAAAGAAGGAAAAAGTAAAAAGAAGTAAAAAAAATAGGAAAAGGAAAGAGTGAGAAAAGAAAAAGAAAAGGAATATATAAAGAAGTGATTTCCAATCTTCATCATAACAAGTATAAACAAGTTTGGTAGCTCTTCACCCCCATAAGGTTATAAACAGATCTCTTCTCCCCATAACCAATCCCTTATCTATAGGCAAATCCATAAGACATCAACTTTTCAATCCCAGCGTCAGCAAAAACTCCTTAAAGGGTTACCAGAACTTTATAAAAACATGTCTTATTTTAACCTTGATAAAATAAACCAACTTTATATTCCTTCCTTTTACTTCTGTAAATCTTAATCTTTAACTCATTCAAATATTGTCGTAGGAAGTCAATACATGTATTCTGACATCACAATAAAGTAGAAGGAAATTAAAGTAACCAAATGTATCTAGGGCAGTCTGTTTCACAGAAAAGAGCACACGGAGTCATGCGATCTGACTCTATGTTCTACTTTGCTATTTTCCTTCCTTTTTCCTCCTCTTCTCTCACAGCACAAAAGAGCTTTTGTCACTTTTTGACTCATCAGCCAGGATAACAATTTCACTTTACCCTACTTTCTGGCCATCAAATTACAGACATACACATACACGCTCATGCACACATGTTGCTATCTTGTGATTAAATGATCCTGTACTAGGGAAAATTGTTTTGTGCCTTTTTTTTTTTTGCTTGTTTATGACATTAATAATTATAGATCCTTTGGCTGTCTTGCTCAAAGAGCTAATGGGAAGGAGACAAGCAGATTTGCTAAAGAGTCCGGCATGATCAATACACTAGAAATAACCAGGGCAGTTCAGAAACCTTGAGATTTGCTCCTGTTCTGGCAAATTGCATGCATGTTTAATCAGAACCAAGAACATTATTTTCAATAGGAATGAGTTCTTAAATGAAAATATGTAAGTTTGCAGTCTTCATCTCAGCACATACAGAATTTAATGGGTGGCCTGTGTGGAAAAATTAGGATGAGGGATTAAGGGATGAAGGATTGAGTTGAATGAATGGATAAGGCTGTCACAAGACATTTTACTCTTTCTGATAAAGGACAAGTTAAAGTCAACCTAACTGATAAATGACTTACTTGAACAGTGGTGATGGGTTAGCATCTCCTTTCATACCTGAGGACAGGGATGTCCTCTGGGTGTGGTAAAAAAAAAAAGAAAAAGTCAAGATTGTGGCTACAATGGTGTGGTTGAAGTTCTGCCTGTTTTCTTTTAATGTGTGTCACACATGCCACCCTGGAGGCCCCCCCTGCCTGAGGACAATGACTGACTAAGGGGGCATGGGTCAAGCCATGTACCCAACTGTTTCTTCCAATGCTTACTTAATAGTAGGACTGACCCTGCCAGCGAAATAGGAATCTTGATCTCACTCAGTATATTCTGATCTCATAACCTCAACTTTTAGGCAATTATTTTTAGGGTTTTTGTATGTGTTAGTATTCTTGAAGCATATATTAAATGCTGCACTTGTATAGTTTGTATAGTTTATATTTTACTTTTCATTGTTATTGTTCTGTGCTCTACTGGGACTCTTTTAATTAGAACAGCAGTATATGAATACACAAATTTTAATGGGAGACTGTAACCACTTAATCCTATCTGGGATGAGGAGCCTGGATTTAAGGTTCCATCTATCAGTACTTGTGTGTTCCGGATAACAATGCATTTCAAAGTAATGGTGCTATTAGTTTTACTTGTGGGATGCTACTTCTAGAAAGTGTTTTTGGTTTTTTGGTGCCTTCAAGTCAGTTGTGACTCCTGGCAACTGCCTGGACTAGTCCCTGCAGTTGTCTTGGCAAGATTTTTTGGAAGAGGTTTGTCCTTGCCTGCTTCCTAAGGCTGAGAGAGAGGGACTGGTCCAAGGTCACCCAGCTGGCTTTGTGCCTAAGGCAGGACTAGAACTCACAGTCTCCCGGTTTCTAGCCTGATGCCTTAACCACTACACCAATCTGTTTCACAGAAAGTGTATACTGCTTATATAACAACAGTGTGCCAATTAAATGTTTTATCATAAGCCTATCAAATAGCCATTGTGTTGAGAACTACCACCCCCATGGTGCATCATGCATGCAAGGGGATGCTGCTGAGGTCTAAATATACCAAAGATTCTCGGCTGAAACTTTTGAAAGAGCGATCAGTTATTCCAAAGACAGCATTGTCAGATTATCCAATAATATAGCATCTTCCTGAATTGCATTTAAGCCCCTTCTGAAGTAAGGCACCAATGCGTCCCTTGGGATTTCCCCCAGTCCTCATGGTGCCCTTGAAAGGATTTTGGTTTCTTCCAGACAACCACCTGCATTTAGTTTCTGAGTATATGATCAGTTGGTACTTTTAGGAGCCAGTGTTTAAAGAGCACATGTCCTAATGCTCCTGGTGTAGTTGCATCAATAAAACATTTAATAGCCGCTCACAGTAGGTGGCCTGTCTCTATAAAGCAAATAGCCCATTGCTAACAAGCAGTTATCAAAGAAGTCAAGTAATTATTACTTTGAACAGCAGGCTCAAAATATAGATACTTAAAGCAGGAAATGAGGGCCTCTGTTTACAACTCTGATCAACATGCCATTGTCTTGCATGCATAGAGAAACATGGCAAATCCTGGCTTCCAAGCTGAGATAAGAGGTATCAAAGGGCCCAATGAATGGCTGGAGGGAATGCCCTCTAATCATGTATATCCACATGAAGGATTTTCCCTGGATTAAATTAAAAATCCACCCAATCCAGCATCTGGGTCCCCCAAATGTCCATCCAGGTGCAAGATAGGAAAGGAATCACCTCCCTTTCTCTGCACTAATATTCAGATATGTCTTGTTTCGTATTCTGAAGGTTCTCTTCATGAGTCAAGTCTAAGATCTATATGGCTAATAAACCAAAGCCCTATGGATTTGTCAGATGCATTTTAACAGTCACTGAAGCTGGTGACCACCACTATCCACATTTTCTGCAACATGTTCCATGAATTAATTTTTTCTAGTTCAAGAAAGCCCAGCACAGGAGCCTCCTTCCATCAACTTTGCATTCCACCATCCCAGTGGGCCCATCTGTCTGTCTAGTTCAGCTTCAGCTGCATTTGGGGAAATTCACTGTGACATGAGGAGGTGACAAATTCATTTCCATTTATGATCAGTTATGATGATACCCCAGAAGAATAGAAGTCTATACATAATAATCCCCCTCTCCCTTTCTCTTTGTTAACAACTTCAATTAACAGAGAACTGTGTAATGCTTCATCAGCCATTTGGATTACAGATGAAATTAAGCCATCATATTTATGAACTGCTCTGTGAGTCGTGGGAGAAATAGGCATATTTTATATTTAATAACATGCCATTACATTTATAATGCTAATGTGACTAAGGCTGGGCTGGAAAACCCTACCAGCACCAATTTCCATAGGACCATTAGTCTTCTAGGAATGCTGTGGGGGTAGAGTAGGGAGTAAAACCTTTAATTTTTTTTTGCAGAGGAGGGGAGCACCTAATAGATATGAAGGAGAAGAAAACTGCAGTTTCTCTGCAAAGCTTTTTAAAGCAAACTTTGCATCTGCTTTAAATGCTCGCATTACTAGCAGAAGACAACAGCCTTGTGGATGCTGTATCTCCTTGGGAATCAACAATGAGAGCATGACCTTCTGAAATTTTGCCATGCCTCCAAACCTTGTGGTGAAGATGCTGAGCTATGAAGAGGGAGACTGTGAGTTTTAGTCCCCCCTTAGGAATGAAAGCCATCTCGGTGACTTTGGACTAGTCACTCTCTTTCCAGCCCAACCTATCACATAAGGTTGCCATTGTGAGGAAAATAGGAGGTAGCAGCATTATGTATACTACCTTGACCAAAAATAAGGGTGGGACATAAATCTAATAATGATATTTTTTTGTGTGCACGTGCCTTCAAGTCAGTGTTGACTCCTGGCAACTGTCTGGACAAGTCTCTGCAGTTTTCTGGGCAAGATTTCGAAAGTGGTTGGCCCTTGCCTCCTTCCTAGGGCTGCGAGAGAATGACTGGCCCAAGACTAGAACTCACAGTCTCCCAGTTTCTAGCCTGAGGCCTTAACCACTACACCAAACTGGCTGTCAATAATGATACCAGTTCAGCACAAAATGTAATCCAACCATTTTTCTTCTTACCACCTCTTGCTTGGAAAGAGCTGTAAGATCTTGGTTCTATGGGTCTGGGTTTGAACAGTCACGGGATGGATGAGGAATGATGGATGTTTCCCTCCTTTTTTTCCCATGATTTCTGAAAGCAGGTAGAATAGAAGTCAGTTAAACTCTGAGTCCACACTCCTGTGTATAAGTCTGCAGGGGGTTGCATTAGAATAAAGAAAGAAAAAAGAATTAGGATTTATTTGATGGGGGGAAAGCAAAACATGAAGATAATTTGAACTAATGCTACGCCCCAAAAATCTGCATTTTTGTTCAACCTTCTCACATTCAGGTTGATGGAAAAGATTTTATTTCTGATATTTTCCCCAAGACACACCAAAAGAGAGCAAAACATCAGTGAAATTTTAATGCTGGGAATATGAGTTTTTTGGCCTATTTACAGCAAAGTGGCTGAGAAGTTTGGGTGAGTGTCCTGCCTCTCATACCAGTGTTTCTCAACCTCAGCAACTTTAAGATATCTGGACTTCAACTCCCAGAATTCCCCAGCCAGCATGCTGGCTGGGCACTTCTGGGAGTCAAAATCCAGACATCTTAAAATTGCCGAGGTTGAGAAACACTGCATTATACAATCATCTTTCTGATAGTCTGCAGCCCCATGGTTTCCAATGCTGCAATTCAATCTCTAGGGAAGACATCAAGAGACCCCTTTCAGATCAAGAAATGGGAATAACCAGGGAGGCTGCAGAGTGATGTAGAGAAGTGTAACAGAAGAACTAAGACTTTGCACTATAAAATAAACTATGTAATATCCTGGCTGGGAATTTGGAAAGTGGCAGTCCCAACACATTTGAGTGTTCTAGGTTGGGGAAGGCTGTTTTTAGTCTATTTCATATTTAATTGAAGAGCTCTAAGAACTAGGAAGCTTTTGCCTGGTAATTGCTTCTACTTGGCACTTTACAATCCTAAAAGTGTCTGATGTTAATAATTCAAGTCTCTAAAGTGGCTCAGATATTTGTACAAACCACTAGAGTTGCACATGCCATGCAGACAGTCCCCCCAAGCCAAGTTAAAGCACACACATATTCAGATTCACGCACAGCAGTGCCACAATTAACTAGGTGCCATCACATTAGTTGACTTCGGTGTACCCTATCTGGTGATGTTCATATGTAGGCATGGTTTTGGTTCTTTGGAAAATGTGTTAGCAATGAAGAAATCATGTGATTGGCAGAAATGGACAAGTCATTCTCCTGCTTCATTGTGGTTTCCTAGGCCATACAATCCGACTGCATTTTCCTCCATATTTCCAGCATTGGCGTTCCAATCTCCAGCCAGAAGCAGTGCATTTTGCTTGCGTGTTCTGTCGATTTCAGTTTGAACTTGACCATAACGCTCCTGTTTTTCTGCCTCAGTGGTTGGAGCAAAATCTTGGATAACTGTTGCATTTGTTGTCTGCAAAGTCTAACTGGTATTATTTGCTCATTGACTGCCAAGTACCCGAGTACTGTCCTTGCTGTATCCTTCCTGACTATGAAAGCTACGTTGTTCCTTTTTCATTTTTCATGACCTGAGTAGTAAACAGCACGATCTTCAGACTGAAAGTGACCAGTTGCAGTCCATTTCAATTCACTGATGCCTAAAATGTAGCTGATTCATTTTATCTTCCACTGAGTTGAGCTTTCCTGTGTTCATGCTTCTTACGTTCCATGTTCCCACTGTAATTCTGCCTATGCAGCTTTGGATTTTCTTTTCCCTCATGGCAACGTCAGTGATTAGATGTCCTGAAGGCTTTAATCTAGCCACACCATAAGCACTCTTAGTCTTCAAAAATTCTCTGCTCTTCCTCATTAGCATGTTGAATACCATCCAACCTGAAGGGCCCATCATCTGGCACTATATCATCAATCACTTTATATTATGTATCCATATGGTTTTCTTGGTAAAATGAAGGAGTGGTTTACTATTGTCTTCTCCTGTGCAGTATGAAATAATGCCTTTGCCGTTGTCACTCAAGTGATCATCTGCCTCCAGAATTTCCTGTATTGCTGCTCAGATTAGCTGAGGTGCCTGCTTGCTTTAGCTGGGCAACTGAAATGACCTTCATGCCTGCTGGGAGAATACACTCTTGGTGCAGTGAGTTGCAATATTAAAAAAGGTTCTGATAACCTATCTCAATTGAGCAGCTTTCGATGATATATTATATTGATCACAATTCTATTTCATCAGTGTTTCTTCAGAAAAGTTTTTATCCTTACATTTTCCCCTTTCTTCTTAGAAAGCACTGCATTTTTCAAATAATATCTTCTTATTGTACCCTTTATTTCAGGCCAACTTTTCAGTTCCATCTTCTCTTTACTTCCTTCTGCCTGAATATTCAGCCCACAGTGGCCCTTTACTGAGGGATTTCCCCTCCACCAAAGGAAAAGAAAAAAGGGGGAAAAATTGTATTTCTACTAACCTTATTTCCTCCCCCGTCCCCTGCCCCTGCCCCCAGGCTGCTCATGGAACTTGCTTGGCTACATCAGCAATAACACTCACAGCTTGAGCACCAGAAATATAGAGAATGATAATTCAATTATAGAAGCAATTTACTTAACAGTCAGAATATCCACAATTCAGCAATTCATAAACATTTCACTGGCTTACAAAGTATCACGAGGATCATCAAATATTAAAATACAATTCAGACAAGATATACATTACAATTAACGTAAAATATCCCAAGCAGCAACAATAGTTGTAAAGTGCATAATACAAAACCAGCACTTGCTCCAATATCAAATGAGAGTGGGAATTGTTGCTAATTTTATATTAATATCATTCATTCATTGGAGAGGAATTCTAACATTAACATTAACATTAATTAACATTAATTCTAACATTAATTGAATAGCATACACTGTCTTCCCAATCCGTTCTCTGTAGATCTCAAGGCTGAAGCTGATGAGACGGGAATCAATGATTCCCAGGCCGGACTGATTTGTTTTGTAAATATAGAACAGGTGTCTCCTACACTCAAGGCTGGGAAAAGATTAGCCCAAAGTCCCTTGCCTTGAAAGACTGGGAAGAAAAGACTCAGGACTGAATCTTGGGTGTGATATCTATTTGTCTATCTACTCCCCCAACCCCCTGACTGTCTCCCCCCCCCCCCCCATTTTTTGCAGTAGGCAGATCTTCTGAATAGGTACAATTTCTTTCTTGTCTGCAATAAAGCAATCTGTGTAGCTATGAAAGTTCTGCAATGATTGAACCAGACTGAATTTCTCAAGAATTAATATCTATTGCCTTTTCTGGTGAAGTCTGACAGGTAACAGTCTAGAAAGTATCATGCTACTGTTTTCCCCCAATCACTTAACCTGGAATATCCAAAAGACTACCTCTCATTTAAGCTTTTTTTTTCTTTTGGAGGGGTGGGTGGAGGGTGGGTTGGGGAGGAATGTTGGTCTGCAATAATCGTTACTGAGGGACATAGCAATTTTTGTGAGGGCTTCATTATACAGTTGTTCTGGCCAAAACCTGGCTCAACCAAATCTCTTTGAAGATACAATATAATTTTATTAGCATGCAAATGATATAGCAGTGTACACTGAGCTCCCAGCAAAGCACTGGCAGCTTGTTGGGCAGCCTTGATCAAAAGCAGAACCACAACTTATATACCTTTGGCCTACTACATTGCAAAGACAAGACAAAGAAAAAGGCAGACGTGGTGGAAATTACAGAATGACATTGGAATGGTTTCGATAAACCCATCTGGGTGATCTTCTTATTTATCCCTTCTTACTATCCCAGCAAGCTAGCCATTCTGTCTTTGAGATATGGTCAGTGACTAGAAACAGGCTTACTGGGCCACAGGTTCCTGAGTGATTCTTCTCCCTGTCACTACATAGCAATTCAGCTTGCTATGAATGTGTGATGGAATGGAATTATGAAGGCCAGGCTCAGGGAGAAAAACATTTTCTTAGCTCCCCAGAAGAGCGTGGGAGGAACAAGAGGATGAGACTGGCACCTCCCTGAGGAATTCACACTGTTGTGGCTGGCTGACTTTGGGAGCTGGGGTTTCAGTCTGGGAAGATTCTTGCTAGAGGTTGTAGCTAATAAACATAGCTGGACTGAATTTGCATTGTCTCTTGGAGTTTCTTGGGCTAGGCCTGACATCAATCTTCCCAGACTGAAACCCCATCTCCCAAGTCAGCCAGCCACAACATTGTGAATTCCTCAGGGAGGTGCCAGTCTCATCCTCTTGTATCTCCCATGCTCCTCCGGCGAGCTAAGAAAATGTTTATCTCCCTGAGCCTGGCCTTCATAATTCCATTCCATCACAGAATGTTTTCTTACCAGGGCACTTTAAGCAGTTCATATATATGGGGGGCATCTCATCGGTTTGGTAGTGAATGCAGCTCACCTGTGTATGGGGGGAGGTACCTTTTATCACCACACAGTGGTTTGCAGTGTCCCAACATTTCCATTCAATTTCAGGAGAGGACATCAGGAGAGAACTCCAGGTTTTTGTTTGTTTCAGACTGAGCAGCGTTGAGCAGCCATAGTGAAGGCAATATGTGTAACAGAAAGCAGAATGTCTGACAGCATCCTCCATGGATCCAGCCAACTGAAATTTGAAAGCAGTTCCAAGGTACCCCGAGAATGAAATATATCCTTTTTGTCCTGATAGATGTATGTGGGATTTTGAGAATGTCATGTACATCTTCCAAAATGGCTGCTGGGGGGTGGGGGGCTTGACCACTTACAAATAGCTACCATGGAAGTTATAACTAGTTGTAAAACATCAATAAAGCAAGAGGCTATCCTTTCCTTAAACCTTTAGTTATTTTGTCCTTTTTCTGGGCAGGAGAAAAAGACAGGAAAGTACTTCTGGTTCCAGTGATCCATCAAACATAGCCTCCAGGATCATACCTGGTAATAAGGGCTACTACTGGTTGGGCCTCTTTGTGCCTAGATGGCACTAGGGACATATGGGTAATTCTGAATACAACATTGGGACCTAAAGTAGAAAAAAGAAAAAGTATGTTTGGAAGCAATGCTCCCCTAAAATTATGCTTAATTTTTAAAATAAAAGCAATACAATAAAATAATAATGAAATAAAATGAAATGATAAAATGCCCACGAGGTTAGCAAGAACTGGAATGCAGAAATAGAAGCAATGATAATTATATTACTATTAGTGGCCATCCACAAAAATAGTTATCAGTGTTAACATAGACGTGATGGAGCTGGTAAACTAATTATCACACTGTGGAATGAATGCACACAACACACACACACACACACACCCTCACATATGCACATCAATCCAATTTTAAACACAGGTGGTAGAACTGAAATCTCCTAATGAATTGTAATTCAGCTGATCTCCTTTTGACAGTCGTTTGTTCGAAAACTTCAAGAACAGTTACACAATGTCCTGGGTGACTGAAAGGTCCTTTCCTGGTTCTGAAAACTGCTATTACTGATGTCAGATATGCATCGATTTATTATTTGGCACAGAAATTGGTCCTGTTCTCCTATGTAGAATACAGAAGAGTCTGGCTAGCAGATGTTGTCACAAATCATCTTGGAAGATCTGTAAATGTATGAAATTCTAAAACAAATGGGAGGTCCTTTTATAAAAAGAAGGGGGCAAGAAATATCATAATGCGCTACCCTCCAAATGCTTCAGATTACACCCTCCATGACTGTCTCTACTGAAATACTTGAAATCCAATGTGTCAGGAAGACTCATGTAACCAGTCTATGGTTACAACCAGTGCCGGGTAGTGGAATTCTGCATTCTTCCCCTTACCATTTTGATGAATGGTAATTTGCTTATTTCAAAGGAGGACTTTGGAGAAATCCTTCTGGATGCCATGGGGCATTCTTACACTTATTTATTTACAAGATACATAAGTGATATGTGTGGAAATGTTCTGTCTTCCATTGTACAGTCAACTCTCCAACCGTCTGCAGCTTCCCTGGGTTCCTGAGCTTCTATTAAATACCAAGGAAATATATCAATTGGGCTTTTTCAGCTACTGTCCCCACTTTGGGGGAGAATGTCTTCTCCCCTGGGGAGCAATTCAGATAAATCTTCCAGCAAATATCTCTGCCTATAAATTTAGTGGAGAATTTCAAAAAGATGTTTGAGCCCAACTTAGGTTAAGATAATCTCATGTTTTGGCTAAAGGGATGAAGACTTCTCTCTTATTGTTTGATTCAGTCCTGGTTGCCACAAATCTACTATGAGCTTCTTCTGCATGATGATTTGAGGGTCTTGGTAAGGTTAATTAATCTGGGTGGAGACTGAAAGATTGGGAAGCCCATGCTGAAAGATGACAGCTGGCAAAAATCATTAGGAGCATCTTTCAACAATCTATATCTTGTTATTGATCCAGCTATAGATCATGTTCCCTTCTCCCCTCCACCCTAACTCCACTTTCTCTCCCCTCTCCACAAGATCTTTTAGGTCGATACGGCAAGTGCATTGAGACTGTAGCAACACATTTAAAACCTTATAAAAGGTTATTTAGTTGCTAACAGTGCAGCAGTTTCTGCAAAGCCTGCCAAAAGGTTACAGCTTTTGGGGCATCATAAATTACAGACGACAGGAAAGGGAAAAAAATAAGTGTGGTTTTCTTTATTGTCTTCATGATGGATAGGCTCCTGAACAAGACACAAAATACATCATATCACCTTTAATGGGTCCACATTTCTGTAGCCATAACTCACCATTTTAAAATAGAAAATGGTGAAATATGGATTTGTATATTCCATTCCTGACATATTTATGAGTCCTTCCCTTCTTATAAATACAGTGATTGCTGTTTCAAAGTGCCATGTCAGGTATGAGCAGAGCGCAAACAGCTGGTGTGGTTGAAAAATTATAGCTAGACTTGGACGTTTTCAAAAACGCTCTCGCACAGCAGTAAATTTACAATGTTTGCACTAACTGTTATTAAAACCAAATCCATAGCTTGGCAACAGGAACCTATTGCTTCATAACAGCTGGAGTAGCAATTTTGCAGAACAGCTGGGCTAGGGCTGCAAAGCTGGGGCTCCCATAAACATAATATGTAGGGGGAAATGGTTGGGGCTGGGTGTGTAAGAGTGATTTGCAGTGGTCAAAGCAAGTTGTATGGTGGGCATTACATGCCTGGATTATGGCTTTTGAGCACAACCCTAAGTTTCTTCTCTATTAAAACTTCCTCCCACCCTGTCACTTCTTGTGAGGGAGAACTTTGTCCAAAAGAATTTTGCAGCTCCCCAACTTCAAGCCAGAAGTTGAACTCAGAAATTCTGCAACTGCCCAGAATGTCCAACCAATTGAAGTGACCTCTATGTGAAACCTTAAAGAGCTAGTTAGCATGGTCCACCCAGATGGACATCTTCTAGATGGTATCAGACTTATTTATTTATTTACAGACTCCCTTGTCATAAATCTCAACTAGCATGACTATTGGTTAAGGATGATGGAAATGGTAAAGCAACATCACATGAAGCAGCGCAGGTTCCTCGCTGTTATTGTAGACAATTCTGAGCTTTGTAGGGTTCATATGTGTGTGTGTGTGGCATTTTGCTACAAAAGAAACAGCAGGCATTTCAAATTGTTCTCAACCCCCAATTGTCTTCAGAGCATGCATATACCCAATACACAGACACAGAAGATAAATCTCATAAGTTACCATGATAGCAAAGATCTTGCTCATTAGAGAAGAAGTACAAGGACAAATGGAGAGGAATGGATAAGTTCTTACTTTCCCACTGTTGGAGTTCTCTTTAGCTCATGCTGACTTTGTGAACCACCATGCTCCCACAAAATGTTTGTGAACACTGGAGAGAAGGAATGAATATGCAGTAAACTTTATGGCAAGCACATTCATTGCATGGACTTTTCAGTTAAAAGAGGTTGCAGGCAAGATTTGTTTCTGAAACTCCGGAGAGCTGCGGTGAAGACCAATATCCAACCAAATGGAACATTAACTTTGCTTCAGCCGTACTCAATTTGGTGGCCAGAAATCCTAAGAGTTGCAATCCCAAGTGGTCACCAAGTGGGAAAAATGGAATAAGATTTATGTATGCCTCTTTTCAGATTAAAAAAAAAATTCCTTGATGGTTTGGCTTGGTGCTGGTTTTGTGAGTTGTCCCATGTGTTTCCTCTTGCCATATGTACATCTTAAATGTGTGCTACAGCAGGGAGCTGAAGTTAGTCATAGTTATTTTTTATTGCATTTTAACTATGTCCAGAAGTAAATGTGTATCATGATTATGGGGTGTAAGTTAAAACTGTAATGGGTAAAACAGGTCACCTTCTAAGACAGATACATATATCTTAACACTCTCTTTTAGCATTTAATAGTATATACTACTGTTATAGTCATGATCCCTTGAGTAGGATGTGATGTATTATATCAAGAGTCTTGTATTAATGAGTAGGTCTACTTTGGGCATTCTGAAAGCACATTCCTCATGGGTTATACCTCAGTGTTCCCAAAGCTTTCTCAAATAGAGATGAGGTCTCTCAAATTCGGCTGGAATCCAGGTTGGGGAAAATGTATAATTCAGCTGTAGAAGGTATAGAGGAAGATTCAGGTCCAGTCTATGAGAAGCAGAACACCTGTCTAAAACTTTGAAGATATGGATAAAGTCTCTTTTGAGTTGGGGTTGACCCTGTTGATTGCATGGACATGTCCAGTAGCTTTCTTGGCAAAGCACAGAAGGTGTTTACTATTGTTTTCTTTTGGGGTGTTTTCTTTTCAACTCCCTACTTTAGCCTGGGTTTTCTGATGGTCTCCCATCTATTTATCAACTGGATCTGGCCCAGCTTCCCATTGGGTAGGATAAGAACTCTTTTTGTAATCAATTTGACTTTGCTTAGTTTTTTGAGATCAGTCAAAGTCAGCTAGTTGCTGCTCTGGACAGCTGCTTTCAGTACACACCCAGCCCTGACTTTAGTGGACCTACTGCTGTGTTGAAATCTGCCTTGCTGTTTCTCAAAAGAGGCGTCTAATTTTCTACCTAAATATCAGGGTGGATGAGACTTTCTCTTGGTGGTGTTTCTGAGCTGACCTCGTTGGAGGTGACAAAGGATTCTGCTGTCAGGATTTTTGTTTCCTCTTCCCTAATTGTCCACATTTCTCAGACTGTTTCCACTTGATGTTTCTGCTTGGGATTATGTTAAGCATGGACAGCTGGAGGTCTTTAGATCCTTAAAATGATTATTGTACAATGGGCATTCACACATACCACTGAGCATTTTGTAACTAAGTATGCATAAGAACATTATACTTCATCCATGAGAGTACAAAAATCTGTATTCCTTTAAATAAAATGCTGAAGCAAATTCTTGTTCATCAGGTTGAATGAGCACTGCAAGGAAAGATGTAGAAGAAGTTTTATTCAAGGCTCTAAGCACATAATAGTTAAATTTAGCTTTTAAGCACTTGTAGAAGAAAAGGTTGGGGAGAAAAATATTTTAATTTCATTAAACTTCCCCACCTCCACAATTTGTGAATTCTTTCAAGTAACTAAAATCAATCATATTTTCAATATTTTGTTCCAGGCCTTGTTTGATCAAAAATGCTGAATCTTTGGAATCTGCTTGAAATGAAATGTAGTGTCCTTTATTATTTATGGCTCCTGCCAAGGTGGGAAAATATGAAGATGCTGGATAGATAGTGCAAACCATCAACAGGTTCTTCTCTTTCCTTATTGTTGCTCAGATCCACATGGGAATTCCTGCAGTCATGCAGATTTGGTTTGTTCTTGGGCCCATGACCATGTAGTGAAACTCAGCTCCAGTCATTTCCACCATAATTTAATGTTGCCATGGTGGTGCCATGGGAGGGAGAGATAATTATATAAATCTGCTATGATGACATTGGTGGTAGTTTGTTCTGTCTCCACCTTATTTGATTCTAGATCTCCTTCTTCCAAACAAAAGCATTCTATACTAGCTGGGTGTGTGTGTGTGTGAGGGGAGGACCCTCAGCCAGTATGGCATGATGGTTGAAGTGTTGGACAACAGTGTGGGAGTCCCAGGACCATAGATCATGGAGTTTAATTGATCGAGTGACTTTAGCCCATCATCATTCCTAAACCCATTGTATCCATCAGGTTGTTTTAAGGATAAAATGATGGAAGAGACCCACACTTTGTGCTACCTGGAGTTACAAGAAGAAAGGTGAGAAAAATGGAATAAGAAAACAAAACTGATCTTCTACATTCACCATGTTTTGTTTTGTTTTTCTTCCTCTAAAACAGTATTTCAGGTTTGGTGGAACGCAAAAGCAATACGATTCTCTCTCTCTGTCTTAATTCCATTTTTTCCCCTTCAACATGGAACAGCAGGTTGATAACACATTATTGCAAGTTTTAAAGCTGTGGCTGTTTCTATAGCATTTTTCTGCCTATTCATGGGGGCAGAAGTGTTACTGCTTTTCCTTTTGTAAATGGCTCAGGATGAAAACAGCACTGCCAGGAACCTTTGAAACAAGTAACTCCAGAGAGTATCCAGCAATGCTGCATCGTCGTTTTGTCAGATAAAAGGCTTCTAATTAGCTTTTTGTTCCACCCGATTACGAACGGGAGCTCTGACCTTTAGAAGTGATTAGTTTTTAAGTTAACTCATTTGTACGAGACCATTTGCTAAAGTGTATGGACAAATGAAGGCAAAGGTTTCCAGGATTCTTGGGCTAACAAACCCTCAAGTTCTCAAATCTGTCCAGGTGCGCTGACCCACCATTGCAGAGGAGCATGGCTCATTCAAGTTGAGCTCAATTCCTTTTTGCAGATTTTTGAAGCTGCAGCCTTATTTATCTGAAAATGTTTCTGCAACGATAGTGCCAAAATGGACTGTGCAAGTGATTCATATGAGCTGGAAACAAGAATTCATGACAAGAGGTTCATCAGCTAAAATGGTTCTCTGTTATAAAATAGAGTCAATCTCTTGATTCAGGAAGCAGGTCTGAAAGGATGGGGGTCTAGAACCAGAGCTACCTACTGCCCTGCTGCCTAGAATAGTCATCTTAGTCTAAATGAGATTTCCTCAATCCCACCAGATGTGTTTCAAGCAGCCACACTTGTACCTCCCATCCTCAATATTCAACAGCTTTGCATTATGGGAACATCAGAAAGGAGAAAATGAATGCTTTCACCCTCATCAAACCACACCTGAAGGTATCTGTTGCAAAATCTATGCATCCCCCTTCAAAATCCCCTCCCTTGCCAGCAAGAGTAGTATTGAGCTGAGACCTGTTTTTGAAGAGGAGGCACCTGAAGTGATCATTTATCTTCCTGCAATTTTCTGCCACCGAGGTGGGAAATCTAGCAATGGAATTGGAGCGTAATCATCCAAGATAGATATAATACCCCTAGCTCTGATAAACCATGCAGGGAACAACAGCTGAAGAAATGGTGTGCCACACTTGCATTAATAAAAGCCAACATTGCCTCCAGCAAGCCTCCATTATGTTGGCTTTGACTTTCAAAGCTGAATATAGAATTCTTAACATTTCATTATCAATAACTATTTTCTTTTAATTGTTGTTGTCTCAGTTATCTTTGTTTAATAATCCTGGGAAATAAACAGTTCTCACTTATCGCTCTCTCAAGGGCTTGTCTTAGATAAAGAAATGTAAATGAATAAGAAAAGGCTTTTGCATATAGCTGGTACAAAGAATGTCTAAATGCCAGTTGTTCACTTTTGTATTGGCAAGGGGTCTAGCTCCAGTTTCTGTTCTTCTGCTTTCTCTGGTTTTCTTCTTCGCAAGAAGCTTCTGCTAAAATACAGAAGCAATGTCAACTTAACAGAATGTTTGGGAGTCATCGGGGGTGTCCACAGAGCGTGGTCGAAAGAGACAAGGTGGTGGCTGTGATGGTGCAATCAAAGCTCCAGCTAATTTTCACTGTTATGCTTGCCATCTTGACTTTTCTGACTGGTGTACCTTTTATGACCTAGGTATTAATCAGTGCCACTTTCAAAGAAATGAATGTTTTCTTGCTTTGATGGAAGAAAAGGTCTTCCACTGAGTAACAAGTTCACATGATTATATTCGTATGAGTTCAGATGGTAGATTTTCACACAGTATTATTTAAAGTTTGGTAAATGTCAAGATCCTCTTCAAGGCATTTTTTTGTTATTGATGTTGTTTTGTTTTCAGAAGTTTTCTGACCTATGACTGCTGAACAATGAATTAGCAGGTTCATCATCTTTTCAGTGATGGCTCCACATCTGGATTTCCCTTGCCCCACCTTTCATAGCTGTCAAATAAAGATAGATGTGATGTCTGTCACACAATTGACACCAAGCAGCTGATGCTTTACCCTGCTCCTGAACTGCTTTGGGACTCTGGAATGGGGGAACTGTGTGGGGATTTGATTTTATCCCCCATTGTGGTCCTCCTAGGAATCGTCACATTGCTATTTCGCAATGGAATCTCTCTTTCTCTCCTTGTTTCCTTTCTCCCTGCCTCTTATTCCTCCAGCGAAAATACACTTTACAATACCAAGTTATGTGACAAACAAAATATTTACTTTGCTCTTTGGGAAGGAAAACGATTCTATTCTTTGTTAAGGACTTACAAAGAGTTATATGACGGCTTTTAAAACTCATTGTTGGCTTTTTAAATAAACAAGCCATTCTGGCGTATTTTTTTTAAAAAAATCAAAGTACTATTATGTGTGTTATTGCCATTTTTATTGTTTACTCCTTTTTTTTTTGCAAAGTTCCTGAAGAACTTGTTCTGAAGGGCAGGGTATCTGTGATAAAATGAACAAATAAATGAACAAGAGGCTGAATATTCGGTGGAAGTAAGCTACGTTGTGCAAAGGACTATTTTTCCCCGCAGCCAAAGATTTTTATCCCCCTATTCTCTTTTTATAATAGCCTTTGTGACAGCTTACAACTCCAGTTCAAACAGTAGAAGATAACAGTGATAAATAGTTAACGAAAAATAGGCTGAAAACAAATTCAGCAATGAGAATCCACAGCAGTTGAGATACTTATCAAAACAGTTACAACCAATTGATATTATCATTTGCTGTTTAATGGATTCTTTCCTATCCTATTTGGCATCAATGCATACTCAGGCCAGATATTTTTTAAAGCAAATGTGAATATCATCATCATCATCGTCACCATCATCCAGGTTATAGAAAAGCTGTGTGACATTCCTTATTGGATTAAGGCTGTAACACTATGGGAAATATATGAATTAGTGTGTGTCTGTTTGTGTGTTTATATTAATGCTGCACTGAAAACTGTGTTTCAGCTTCTTAAAAGTTTTTTCCCTTTGTGAAAGAGGATACTGGGTTTATTTGGAATTACCCTTGGCATTTTAAATTGACTTTATTGTTGGATGCAAAAACACACACACACAAGGGCAGAGCTTCAACAGTGTGGTTGTGACTGTCATCCTGACTTTATGATTCCCCATCTCTATCCCACAGGTGTTTCTGTTTTGATTATATATATATATGTGTATGTATGTATGTATGTATGTATGTATGTATGTATGTATGTATGTATATATTTGCTTGGTAGCCTCCCTGGCTTTTCTCCTGGGGAGAAATTCCTGTACAATGGCTTCTTTTGGGATTGAATTCCAAGACAAGAAGCCAAGCAGGCTGCAGATAGTTGGAAATAAGATGATGATGAAAGTCAGGACAACAATGCACGGCCCTTGGCTACCTTGTAACTAAATAAAGGCAGGAGCATCAAACTCCATTGTGAGAATTTCATCAACATTCCCCGGCTAATGTTTTGAAAAAGAATAATGGGGAAAATACAGGAAATCTGTTCAGCATGACATCGGTTTCCATCCTTTCCTTATTTGTTTCATTTTAAATCCCCAGAGTTCCTTCTAGCTTCCTGATTTTCTGAAGGGCTTCAGGAGACCACCCAATGTCATAGTGAATGTCATTGAAAGAGATGTGGCGATGTTTGGGGATCCTGTTTCTTGGTGGCTTTCAAAGAATTGATGGATGAGAAGGAGAATGAAAGGCATCTTCAAAAAGCAACCTGAAATTGGGCAAATGAAATTTGGCCGTTTTGCTTCTTAAATTTTGGCATATGATTTCAGGTTGCTTAGGGGCTAAAAATAAGGCCTCATGTGGTCTATTGGATGTAAGTTGCCAACCTGAATCCTAGACTCTTATCTTTGGTTGCAGAAGTTAATATTTGAATACAAAGAACATTGTTTCAGGGGAATCAATTGGACCATTATCCACCTTTTTAGTTCTGCAGAGGAGCACAGTATTAACTCAAGTTGAGAAAGATGATTGAGAGGATTCAAGCATGTGCTGAAGTGATCACAGTAAGAGCCAGTGGTAGCAGAGTGCCACACATAAAGTATAAATGTAATGCAATCACTCCCAGTCTCTGTCCTTTATTTTTACTCCTTCTCTCTTTCCTCCAAGGAATTCAGGAATGATGGACCATGTTCTCCTTCCTTCTCATGATCACAATAACCTGGTGAAAGATGGTAAGACAGAAGAATAGTTATTGGTTCTAAGTTATTCAATGGCTGTTATGGTTGTACAAGGATTTGAATTGCATCTCCCTCTCCCCCCTCCCCCTCCCTTCCTTCCTTTTATAGACTACCATAGTTGGAAGTGACTCCTGATAGTTTACAAACAATTAAAAACAGGTAGAGAATAACATTTAAAAATAAAATAGTGATCGATAAGAATACATAATATAGCAATAAAACAGAAGTCAGAAAAACAAGTGCCAATCTCAGCAACAGGTCTCAATGGCTCTGTGAGAAAAGTTCCATCTTTATAGCCATATGACAAAATTGAAGAGTAGATGCTGACTGGACCTCTGGGGAGAAGCTCTTCCACAAGGATGGACCACCACAAAAAACATTGTTTCTAGGTCCTTGCTCCACTTATGCCCCATACATGGAGAACCTTAAACATCCTCAATGTGGAGATGAGTAGAGGACAGGTTGGTTCTATGTGAAGAAGGTAGTCACAAGGGTATCTAGGAGCCAAGTCAGGTGAGGTTTTAAAGGTTAAAACCACCCCCTTGAATTGTACCCAGAAACCTACCAGAGCTAACACAGAGCCCCCAGCAGAGGTATAATATGGCTCTTACTTGCCAAGATGCTGGCTGCTGCATTTTGTACTAACTGCAGTTACTGAGTGTTCTTCAAAGGAAGTTCCATGAAAACCACCTTGAATTGTGGTGATGAGAGCATGAATCATTGTTCTCAGGGCCTCCCAGTTCAAGAAGGGCCGTAACTGATGCATCAGCCAAAGCTGAGTAAAGACCCCTCTGGCCAGAGGCTTGACTTGTGAATCCAGCAGACATGGAATTGCTTCTTCAGGGAGAATAGCATGACTTCCAGGGTTCAAACCAGAGGAGAACCAGTTGGTTTCTGGAGAGAGAATGCTCCGTTTGTTAAGGTTCAACTTTAGCTTGTTTTGTTCCATCTGGACCCTCCCAGCCTCAAAACATTGGGTCATGCCTTCCCCAAAATCTCTGGTTGAGCTTGAGATGGAGCAATGCAACTAGATATTGTTTCATACTGATGATCCTCACCCAAAACCTTTCCCAGAAGTTTCCTATAGATATTCCAAAGGAATGGTAAGAGAACTGAACCCTGTAGTACTCCCCAGAGGAGTATTCTCTGGGCTGATATCTCATCCCAACCAAACATTGACTGGTGCTGTCTATTTAATAAGGAATGGAAGCCCTTGTAAAACAGTGTTCCCATCTCTACAACCCTCACAGGTGGTCCAGAAGGATAGCATGGTTGATGGCATACAATGACACTGGGAGGTCAAGTAGGACCAGGTCAGGCACATCCTCCATCTCCCAGGACAGCTAATGCTTTTTCCATCCACTGCCTGAATCTGAACCCTGACCAGAAGGATACCAGTTAATCAACTTTGTCTAGGCCAGTCTGAATGTATAGCTGACATGCTTCTAGAATCCATCTTTGTTTCAACCAAGTTTACATATGTATAAGCTCTCTCACACCTCAAGGCTTCTGCTTGACTGCTGAATTTCAGTCATTATTCCTGGTCTCAGCCCAAGGACCTAAATCTTGAGTTCAGCACCTGTATTCTATAATGGGTTCTTAGCCAAACACATATGACTTGTTCCCGCTTATGCATAAAAGCAGAAGTTTACAAGCCTGGCTTTATGAGTTTAAAGACCCTACCCCCCACCCCCTGAGCAAGGGGTGACCAAGGGTTTCTTTCCTGTACACATGCTGAGGCCTTTGAGCTGACTGCTCTGTTTTATAACATTGCTGTTCCTGGCCTCACTTTATTACATCTGTTCTTTGGAGTATGGTGTTATAAATTAGGTATGTGATGATGTGTAATCACTAATGGGAAAGCCAATGCATTTTCACTGCCACAGCCGTGAGACAAATAAAAGGGAAGAATGAGAAATTGCTGTGGCTTTGACAAAGGAGAAGATTTGAAAAACCTGATCCCGGCTGAAAACAATGTTACCCTAATGGTGGTGGTTTCATCATTCCAAGCCTGGTGGATGGTTGCTTTGGGACAAAAGAAAGCCTCAGCGTTCAGGGTTTTGATTGTTCTCTCCCCACCCGCCAAAAACTATACTTTTACTCTGAGTGTAAGTTTACCTCTTTTCTCTTGCTGTTTCTCTACTCTGAAGGTTTAGCCCACATGAAGTGCTTGGTTTATCATTCAAAGGGCAGATTCTCCATTCAGACAAAGAAACAAAAGGTGTATTCCTGGTAAGAAGCTTATTGTTAGAAAATGGTATGATACTTACAGGCTCTTATGATCTTGAACTGGGTAAATTAAGTTCATTGCTAATTAGTAAGAGGATAGGAAGTCAAATCCTATATTACTAGTTTGGCATTGTTAATTAGAGGACCATGGCTTGAAGCTGCAAATTCTAACTTGCCATTTGCTCCTCTTATAGCCTTCTGTGGAAGTAAGTTGATTGCATCTTGAAGAACCAAAGAAACATTTGGACTGTCTATAAAACTGAAATCAAGATCTGCATATCCTTCTTTGGCTAAAGAAGGATGTTGGGTTTTAAATGTCTGGGTTAATTTAGACCACATGTGTTCATCCCTATTATTGCTGAGCTATGTACTGTGTTTCTCATGAAAGAACACTGTGAAAATCATTTTTTTTTTTTTTTGGCAAGTCTCATTTCCATCTCAGGCCACATTAGAAAGATGTTTAAAGGGCACCTGGGCCTGAAAAAGAGCAGTGCTGGGGGAGGAATCAGGACCTGGAGATCTGTTTTCCCATTTCCACCTCTCCTTTGAAGGAGATGCAATTCTAAGTCATTACCCATTGTTTCTGACTGCTTAGCAGAAATGGTAATTGGATAGTATTCTGGCCACTTCTGAACCTCAATGAAAGCAAGGAAGGATAAAAGAACCACGAAGGCTAACCCAGGGAACAATTGGAAGGAATTGGAAGTGTGTCTCCTTTATGAGGTGGCTTCTGTCAAGCCGGTTTAAGCACAATAATTTGAGCTCAAGCCAGTCATGCAAAGCCAGGCTGATTCTTAGTCCCTTGTTTGGCTACAAGGTTGGGAACTGTAGTCATAGGTTCCCCATCCTGCCTTAGGTAAACCAGGTCATTTTGGCTAGGTCACTCTTCCTCAGCCTCTCCTCCCCAGTCTATGATTTTGAGATAATAATCCCATCCCATTTTAATAAAAGGTTTATGAAAAACATAAAATGTGTTCCATGGAAAATCAACATTCGTATCCTCAGAAACAAGATGCCAGATACAACTGGGCGCAGTGTAAGCCAGGCTCCATGGAAAGATGATCTTCCTTTCCAGCCAATAACCCATGTATCATCAGAGAGAAACTGACAGACACCCTGCCATTTTTGAAAAACCAGGAACTTGAAGTAATTTCAGCTGATCTTTTGCAACGATGAAACAAATAGCCCTGCTCACGTTAGAGAGCAAATAAATCACACCCAAATGAGAGCTGTAATTCCCAAAAGTACACAAGGAATTGATTTTGCCATGACAGTCAGCATGATGAACTGGTGCTGCAGTGTACAGGCACGTCTTAAGCTGCAGTTGGTTAACTCTCCTTCCGTTTCTCTTTTGGGCCTTCTGTAACGCCATTGTCTTCTGTAATGCCGTAATAGGAGGGGAAAGATTAAGGAGCTTCATTTCCAGCACGCTCTGATTCCATACCAAAATCCTGCAAGACAGGGCAAAGAATTGTGGAATAGGGAAGGAAATAAAATCCAAAGATGAAAACGCTCCTAAAGCATTCTTGTTGGGCAAAGACATACCTTGGGTCTCAGCGCACTGGGGGGAGGGGGGAAATGTTCAACCATATCAACTTATCTATAGTTTAATATCAGCACCTGTTGTGGGCATCTGAGGGCTGTTACAATGTTCAGTGTGAGAAAGAGGGCCTTTTCTAGAGTGATCACAGTTCTCTGGAATAAACTGCCATTTGGACTTACTAAGCCACATCAGTATCAGTGTTTAGGAAAGCCCTAAAGACTTTTTGGTTCCTCCCTGTATGTGTTTTATTGAATTATTCGTTTTTAAACACAGTGGGTTTTTAGATTCTAGTACAGTTTGGTTAGGATATATTTGATAGCTCCTGCTGTTTGTCAATTCTATTAATCTTTGCTCTTTCATTGTTATTAGGGACTTCATAGAGTGAGCTTCTCTTACATAAGCTATGTTAGGACATTTTTCGCCCTTAAAGTAGGCCCAAAATGTCTAAAACAAATAATTACATATATAAATTGGAACTTAGCTATGTGCTATATATCACAAGGAAGCACCCAAAGAACCCAACTTGGCTTTGAATAAGATAAATATATTGCATTTAAATGGTAAAAAAACCCATTATTCTTTATTGTATTTCTATATAATATTCTCACAACTGAAGCGATTGACAAATGAAATGTAAAAGTTATTAAAATACCATGCTAAACTATGATGAATTAAAACAGTAAAATAGATATTCATGAAAAAGGTGACAGGTAGAGAATGGAAAAGTGAAACAAGAAAAACTAAATCATTCATTTATGACATTCACACAGAGAAGGGTAAAGAGATAGGCCTCAAATAGGTGGCCAAAGACAGACTTTAGGAAGGATATTACTGCAGAACAGGGTCGTCACAGTGGAAGTCCACCTTCAAGGAACTACAAGATGACTGCCAGTCAGCACATGACACAGGACTTCCTCTGCTGATCTTAGTGATCTTCAGAGTCCAGAATTCCATTTTGGAATTCAGATTTTAGTTCAGAGTGGTTTTGGATGGACACATTTGTATTACTTTTTGCTTACTTCATCAGCCTCATCTTTAACTTATTCATCTTTATAGTGAAAAGATGAATACGTTATAGTTAACTATAATGGGTAGAATCTCTTTCCCAGTGATCAAGCCCATGGCCTATGGAATGTTGGGAGTTATGGAGAAAAATAGAAAACCAAAGGGATGTTGACATGGGATAGAATATTGTGGCACAACTGACTGGCTGGAAGAGATACCCATTATGGAGTTCATTTTGTGGTAGGTTGCTGGATATTTGTCAGATATGCTGGAAATTATGAAACTTTAAGATTTGCTGAAGTCTTTGTCTTCATCCCTCTACCAGCTTTTCCAAAGCATGAAAGAGTATTATATTGCTCAGTTTTTCAGGGTGTGTCTTCAAATTGTGGGGTGCTGTTTCTAATCTTTCTCTTTTTATCATTGTTGGCAAAGTGAGGGCAGAAAGCATTGTCCTCACTTTGATGTTAGCGTTATCATAGTCAAACCTCACTAGCTCCCTTCACATTTCACAATGCCACAGTAAGAGAATGCTTCCTGGATCACAGGTTCTGGGATGTTGTAAATTGGCTGTTCTTGTCAGTAAGGAATGCAATGGCTGGGGGACTTTCATGAAAATGTTCTCATTTCCCCCCTCCCCCCACCAAAACACCATCTCCAAGCTAAAATATAACTTTCTTGCTGACTTTCAACTCTGCTCTAACAAGTCCTACATTCTTCAAGTGCAGTGGACTCCAACGAGTGTCTTTCCTTCCTGTTTCCCTCACCAGGGAGGAAAATGCAATCTCTCACTGACATGGAAATCAGGAAAATAAAAGCATCAGTCTCTGGGGAAGGCGAGGGCCACTCACTTAGGAGTTCCATTTCATGAAGGGCCTCTGACTGGCCTCCCCTTTCTCCTTGCACCAGCCCAGAGAAAATCCCCTTAGTTATTTCAATTACATGGATGACTGGCGAGAGTTTGAACACACGTAATAGAGTCGGCAGCTCTTGATTGAAGTCTCCCCCCGCTTTCTTGCTAGCACCATTTGAATTGGCTTCATTGACCTTCAAAGACGAGGCAATGGCTAATGCAGGATTTAACTTCTATGCCACTCAGCTAGGCCTGTTGTTAGCACTTAAGTCTGTAGCAGGTGTTCTCTGCTATAACCTGAGAGGCCTAAGACCTCTTCAGTGTTGTGAGCCTCCCTCTTTCTTTCCCCTCTCTCCTTATCCCATTTTCCCATTGAGAGAGACCTGGGTATCTGTCAGATGACAAGATGCTCTTGCACATTACTGATGTACACTTGACAGATGGGTGTATGTCTTCTCAAGCCAGGGTGACTGTTCCTAACAAGATCTTCTCTAAAACATGCATGGGATTTTTACTTTCTGCTATAATCAAGTCCTACAGGAGAACCGATTTGCACAACAGTGTGACTAAATTTGGACACAAATTCAGCTTGGAGGGCCCCCTAAATTCAGCATCTTCTATTTTTTCCCAGTTTTTAGAAATTTAAAAGAAATTTAAATTACTCCTTTTCTCTGTGTTCTTTCTTCCCTTCAGGAAGGTAGGGGAATCAAGGAAGAAAAAGAAACTGAGTGGAGAGGTAGAGAGTTCAAGTGTGGAGGGATGGTGGTCCCACAAAGGACATCTTTCCCAAGGTTGTCTCCACCCTGGTAGTGCCCTGGATTGGCTGAAATTCAATTTCCAACTTGCCCTGAATAACAGAAAGCAGGGGAGCTGGGTTCATGATGGCACTGCCAGCAGTCAGTTGATGCTATGTGCAAAGTTCTTCCCCTACAAACTCACAAGAATATATATTTCCTGGAGCTTAACTCCAGAAATAAAATTGTTTTATTTGCATTGCTCATAGATAAATATTCTTCTGTAATGAATCTATTGTAAAATTGCATCTTTGTGTTACATAGATCAAGATAACCTATGACCCAGTAAACAAAACAACAGCTGCTGCCTGTTGTAAGAAGTAAATGTCATTTCCAATTGTTTGGTGTTAATTCACTTAGTCTATTGAATATGGGACATTCCCTGTTATCATCAAAGTGGCTTTAAAAATAAAGGTCAAGTCTCATCATGGTTGCAAAATATCTTGATTTAAAAAGCCTTAATGACAATGATTTCAAAACAGTAACATCTGTTTCAAGAGCCATTTTGGTGCAACAGCTAAAGGTGCTATGCTAGAAGCTGGGAAACTAAGAGTTCTAGTCCTGATTTAGACTTGGAAGCCAGCTGAGTGACTTTGGGCCAGTTAGGCCCTCTTGGTCCTAGGAAGAAGGCAAAGGTAAACTACTTCTGCAAAAGTGGTCAAGAAAACTGCATAGACTTGTCAGAACTGACTCAAAAACATATCAACAATGCCCCCAAAATACTGGTGTAGGCTTTCACAGCCGGTATCTGTTGACCATGGCCTAGATCTGGTGGTCATGGTCTAGACAACAGATTTCCTGACATTTTGCCAGCATCTGTGGCTGGCATCTTCAGAGGCAAGATGGTCTGCTGGGCTGTGATGGAATGGAATTATGAAGGCCAGGCTCAGGGAGATAAACATTTTCTTAGCTCGCCGGAGGAGTGTGGGAGCTACAAGAGGATGAGACTGGCACCTCCCTGAGGAATTCACTGTTGTGGCTGGCTGACTTGGGAACTGGGGTTTCAGTCTGGGAAGATTCTTGCTAGAGGTTGTAGCTAATAAACATAGCTGGACTGAATTTGCATTGTCTCTTGGAGTTCCTTGGGCTAGGCCTGACATGGGCAGACCACAGGCAACTGATCAGGGATTGACTGGACTCCTGTCTTTATAGCCAGGTATCCTCACTTCTGATTGGTCTTTAGCCAAGCTGGTTTCCAATTGGTGCAGGTTGGTGAGGGCTGGTCAGGAAATCTGTGGCTAAACCCTGAAACCCAACACTGCCCATGACCCAAAACTTCAGTTTCAGGGGCTTGTGCATTTCTTCATATTAAAAAGGAGCCATAGTGGTCTTTGCCTCCAAATATATTAAGACAAGTTTCTGTGAGCTGTAAACTAGAAGATTAAGTTTTCTCCAGAGAAAAATAACCCTGGGGTACCTCTGCATTGATACCACAATATAGATATGGTCATTCACAGCCTTATTGATCCTGAGCTGAAGCATGGGTTGCAAGTTCAGCCTTATTGATCAACCAAGAACTCCCATTAAAGAGATTTTAAAGTTTTTGTTGCAGCTTTCAATAAGTTAGGCACCTGTCATTCAAGCCAGGATTTGTTAACATGATGCTTATAGCTATCAGGTTATCTGCAATATCCCTAAAGGGTATATATAGTTTCCCAAATTGGCCAAAATCTCATGAGATCACTACATCTCAAGAGATGCTGTTACATATTTCTGCACAAGAGCTTGTGAAATTCCAAATGAGAATTTAAAAGATCTTGGAGTTGAGACAACCAAAATCTCATGAGTTTTGGTGATCTCATGAGAGTTTGGCATTTTTTTTAAAAAAAAAAGGTGCCTACACCATCATATAAGAACATAAAATTATATCTGGCACCTGAATTGATTAGCAACCACTGGTTTGAATATTAAGGGAAAGAGCATATCCTATTAATTCATCTTCTCCTCCCCCCCCAAAATATAGAAAGATTCATTTTTTATGTGCCATCAAGTTGTTTTCGACTCCTAGTGACCACATAGATTTTCTCCATGATGATCTATCCCTAACCTGTTGTTTCAAATTTCCCAACAAAATATATAGAATATATAGAAAGAGGCGGCTAACAAACCCACGCTTTCCTTAGGGAAAACTGTAAACACTTAGCTTTTTCCACCATCCCTGGAACAGGATGATTTGTGCCTCTGCTAGTCTATGCTGCTTACACTGCTTTTTTCCCAACATAGGTGGCTTATATTTGTTTATGGTTAGCTAGGTTTAGCCTGTTTTAAATTGTTCTTTTATCTTGGTTTGCTGCCTAGAGATGCTTTGTGACTGAGGTGGTAAACAAACAGGTTAAATAAAGAAATGTTTAAATAAATAAATACATGCTTGCATGCGTGCATACATGCATACATGCAAAAAATGAAGTCCTTTCAGTTTTTGGTAGGTCCTACTACTGTAAAGTTGGCTTCTGTGTTCGGCAGGCGGATGGGATTTGCTTAGCTTAATTCCAGTGATCATATAACCCAGGGTCCCGTTTGATAGTAGCTGAGAATCTGGAGATGATGTTCATACTTTTGTTCCTGATGATTGATAATTTCATCAACCAGTATGGATGGAAAATAAATTGTGTGTATTCGATTTCATGTACAGTACTTCCTGGTTGTGTGTAAAAGCTATATAGCAAATACCCATTTGCTGCTTACACTGTGAAATAGTCTGTGCATAAAAGATAAGTCTGAACAAGTGCAATTACCTATCTTCCCCTTGCACCCACCTTTTTGGCTTCTAGAGATAGGAAATGCTGTTCTTTCCCAAATGAGTGGTGCTGGACATAATTGAAAGATGCTACATTTGTGACTAGGATCAGGGGTAACAGTTTGCTAGATATATAATGCAAAATCATTTCTGCCAAAAGAGGGAGCAAAATATTCCATGCATTTCATATTAAACCTGTTATGCTTAGCTGTCAGACCTCATTCTTTTCTTGCTGGTGTGTAGGGGAGAAGTTTAGGAAAGAGACAGCCTCAACTTCTGAGACAACTTCCTGTAAGTGTCAAAATACTGAAACGAGGGTGCTATGCCTCCACCACGTTTCCGTATGAGACGGCAGGACCACAGTCTAAATTAAAAACCAATTTCATTAAATCATGAACACGGTAAAGATCCTTTCAGCATTTTTTGCTGGAAGAGCCAGCAGAAGTCTGACTGGGCCCAACCCTACCTAGAAGTTGGTCCTTGTCTTGGTGGAATGATAGGGGAGTGACATCAGTGCAGGAAGCAACCTCAGTGAAAGACAGAGATGCCGCATCCTTTCTGGATTGCCTCCTCAAAAAATCCTCTCCTTGTATTAATTCATCTTCTGGTGGATGATCATTTAAACCACTGATTATTTCTCTCAAGCCTGCCAAAGGGTTCTTTGTTTCCTACAAGCCAATGGTCTGCAACTACACATTTCCCTTGATCTATCAAACTCCTGCTCTCTTTCTGAGCAATAGCTGCAGCATTGCTTACTCTGCCGTTGTTCTCTTCCTGTACTACCTCTGTGAATTGCCTTAACACTGAATACTGTAAAGCAGTGTTTCTCAACCTTGGCAACTTTAAGATGTGTGGACTTCAACTCCCAGAATTCCCTAGCCAGCATGCTGGCTAGGAAATTCTGGGAGTTGAAGTCCACACATCTTAAAGTTGTCAGGGCTGAGAAACCCTGCTGCAAAGCGTTGATAGTATTGCCATTCCTATTTTCCTAGCTGGAGTGTGCGTACATGTGCATGCGTGCACACATGGAGAGTCAACTGCTTATGCTGAGTAGGGTTCCTGCTCTGCAAATTTGTTCAATTTATACATCTTTTCCTAGCAAGATGTTTGTACATATGAGCATAGGAAGCAGCCTTCATTGATCCCCTATGGCTATCTGATATGAAGTACAAAAATCTAAATGACTAGCAACAGAGTTAGAAGTTTCTTTTATCCCTTTGCTGCAGTTCAGTGCTCATTTGGGTTTTTGCAGCCCAGATCTCATACCCCCGGTAAAGTCTTTTTCTCTGATGGTCCCCGATGTGTTGGAACTCCAAGGCTGTGTTCACACAACACACTTAACCAAATAAGTTACAAACCTAGTGAATGCATTTGTATAACATGCTATGCCTGATTAGTTTGAAGCAACAATTGCCTTGAATAGTTCTTCATGTACTTCAATAGTTTGATAGTTCTTTGGGTAAGCCATTTTATTTTAGTTTATTATTCAATGCGGTGTACAAACTCATCACATGGGTTCATTCAACAGCCAGGTCAAGCATGTAGCACAGGGTCCATAATTCCCATAACTCCTGGAGGGAAAAAAAAAGTTGTCCTCTCCCTCTTTAATACAACGGGCTGCAATATTTTTCCATTTAAAATGTTCTAGTGGTATATCTTTAATCCAGAGGGGAGGGAAAAAAAATAATGTGCTTGGTTTTAGAACAGCAACCAGGACAGGCTCCAGTAGAAAAGAGAGGATACAGCCTTCAGCAAAGTATCCCAGTTTTTGATGGTTTAATGCTGGAAATTATATGTCTCTGTGCGCAAATGATGGGAGTTAAACACTGGATCCTATCTTCTGTAACACATCATAAGATCAGGCTCTTAACCACAAACTTCAAAGGACAGACTGTGAATTCTTGGCAACGGTTATCGCTCTTAATGTTAGAAGTATCTGCTGTTGCTAGTTAAGAAAATTAAAAAAGGCATACCAACAGCTCCCTTCTGTTTGATGATCCAAGAAGTAAACCAATATTACTTACCCAGAGTAGACCTTATATACCAAGGATAAACTGTATGTCTGGATTGCAGATTTGCAGATGACCACTAAATGAAAGCACACACATCATTGCACATTTTAAAATTTAAAATGTTTAAAAACTTTTTGATAGCGTTGCATTTTCATGATCACTTTATACAATCTTTTAGAATGATTGTTTTTATCTCTTTGTTATTTTATTCAGTTGTTGTACGCCACTCAGAGTCGCTTTGTGTGAGATGGGCGGCTACATGAACGTGATCAATAAGTGAAGAAATAAAATTAGAGTTTTCTGTATCTAATGGTCAGATAATTGCAACCCAGATATAGTGCCTCTAATAAACCTTGGGGTCAGATTTTTCCTTTTCATTTAGTATCTACTCATTTATTATGCTTGAATATAGTATAGCAAATGTGGAGAACTTGTTGCTCTCCCAGGAGCTCCTTGTAGTATGACCAGTAACATCTAGTGGGCTACAGTTTCCTCATCCCTGCACCACAGTAATATGGATAAGATGGATAAAGCTTCATGTTTTCCAATGTCTTTGAACTCCCTAACCAACTTCCTGACTGTTTCATGTTGGGTGCAAATGTTTTCACTGGATCTTTTCTAATATTTGAGCACAAAATGGCTCTTTTGTACTCTGTTCAGGCTGTACCTCTGTGAGTAGATCGCAGTTTGTGAGGAACGATGAGCAGCCTCCCCCTTCTCTAAGTTGTGTTGTGAGATCAGAGAACAGTTGGTCATGCATGGGTACCCTGTGATTGATTACAGTGAAGAAACTTTGTCTGTATGCAAGATATATTTAGCATTCCTTGTTGATGTGTGGACCTGCCTTCCCCAGCCTTGGTGCTTCCTGAAAAAAAGCATTTTAAAATATCACTTTCCTTCCTGTGGAAGGAAGCTCTCTCCATTAAATTGCCAGGCTTCTTTCATTTGCTTCAGCATCTTTGCCGAAGTTTGAGGAAATATGGAAATATGCCAGATTCTTGTTTTAATTAATTGATGAACTTGTTAAAAGGCAGATGAGTGGTCAACTAAAATCTTATTTGACCATTTAAAATACTTTGACTTCACTTTCTTTTGAGCTGTGTTTCATCCAATCTTTTTTTTTTTTTTTTTTTTTGAGGATGAAGCAAGAATTCTAGCTGCTTCTAAAGAATGCTTTAATATATTGTGTGCTCTCTCATTTGTCTATATCTTTGGTTTTTAAGTATGGGGGTGAAGGAGGATGGGATAGCAAATCTTTGTTTGAATTACTTGCCCTAAGCTATCAGATGAAGGTAACTGTTTGAAATCAGTGGAAAGGAAATTTGTGCCTTCAACTCAGTTTTGACTTCTGGCAACCAGAACAAGTCCTTGCAGTTTTCTTGGCAACATTTTCAGAAGTGGCTTGCCAGTGCCTCCCTCCCTGGCTGAGCAAAAGCAGCAGGTCCAAAGCAGCTGGCTTCATGCCTAAGGCAAGACTAGAACTGGTTCCTAGCCTGATGCTTTAACCACTACACCAAACGAAGAATACATGGGACGGATAAGCAGTTAGATACCATCTCCAGGGAAGAATGGCCAGGGTGGATGATGGCTTTTCAGAGGAACAAAAGTGTCCACAATGGGAAACAAGATCCTGGATTAGGCAGGCCTTCAGTCTGTTCCAGCACAGTATTTTAAGGAGCATGTTTATGAAGTGATAGGAACAATAGGAAATGGAAGAGACAAGACAGCAATGCACTTAAGAGGAGGAAAAGAAAAGCTTTTATTATCTTTCTCTCTCTGTGTCTTTCCCAGCTTTCATCTGAATTTACGGGCAATTGCTTGATGTCAGGGATGGGGGGGGGGGGTGCGTGGGGAGGAATGCACCTTTAAAAATTCTCTTTCTTGGGTTCTCTAAAATCAGCACTTATTTATAATTAGACACATTTATATTTTGGGTGAGTGGTTGCTTCCCCCTTTATACCTTGAAACAAGATTTTGCAACATTTGAAATTCACTCTTTTGCAAAGCATTCTTGTGAGAAGAGAGAGGGGAAGTTTGTTGAACAAGTGCAACAGATATGGTTCATCCTAGGGCTTTGCCAGGTATGGCTGAGTGTCATTTGGAGATGAAGGCTTTATCTGATGTTATTCTTCAGGCATGGGTGTTCCAAAGTTCTTAATTCTGATTGGTTTAGCTGCTCTGATGTCATACAGGCTCTAGGTAGTGACACTGAGTGATAGAAAGTCTCATTTCTCTGTCTGTAAAATATTTGTGGTATTAATATCCCCCTACATCTGGGATGAATTTTTGCCAGTTCCAAAGTGAAGCACCATTTGGAGAGGGAAAAGAAGGCTGGGAAAACAGATGGCATCATCCTGATTCCTCGTCTGAACATTTAACATCTTTCTCTGCAGATCTTGAGAAGAAGTTGGGTAAAAATGCTAAAGTGTAAAGTCAACTTGAGACCTGGCAATCGTAAGTGATGTGATCACAGCTATACAAGCTTGCTTATTACCTTAACATCGTGGAAAGATTTATCTTTCCTCACAATGCCTTTGGCAGCATAAGTATCCTTCTGGAAATCTTCCTGTTCCTTCAACAAGCTGCAGTCCTACAATGTCTTAGCGGTAGAATTTGGGAATTAATCTCTCAGCATTTATCTCTTCCAAAGGCTCCCCTTCTCTCCAAGCCCACCGTTCCTCCTTCAATGGACTGCAAACTTCTCCAAATAAGACTAGGCAGGAGCCTGAAACCCAGATGCATTTGCTACAGTCAACATATGCTGTAAATTTCATTTTACATGTATACAGCCCATATAATACAGCCTCCAGCGTGATTGCTAGCCAAGCAGTATCCAATTAAGAAAAAAAAAGTTTCATTTCCTTATGCTGAGTCGGGTAATTTCAGACATCTCATCTTTCCTGGGTAGACTGCAATGCTAAGCAATATGGGTACTTGCTGTGCTACCTTTAGTAACCCAACATGGACATTGCATTAGCAACTTGATTTCATTATGCATATGGAGGAAAATATGATTTTTTCCAAGCTCAGGGTTAAAGAACCCCAAGTCTCTTGCACAGTTAAAAAGACCAGGTATATAGCCACTCTGTACTTCACAGATGGAAGAAGGGACATGTTTAAAACACTACACTGATCATTGAGCACTGTTGCCTGCTCTCCTCATCACCTTTGTTTTGAAAATAACGTGCTTTATTTATGGACACATTAATGTTGACTGCCTAATTCCAATCAGATCTCCAGGCTATTTTGCAGTTGTAACTGAACTTCTATGCATTTCTCTTTCTACCCTTCTCCAGACAGCCTGTTAATATTCATGCTGGTTCCTCCCTCCCATGATATTTAAGTAAAGTTCAAAAAAAAAAATCTGTATAAATCTCTTTACTTCTAGGGAGCAGACAATGATTCATTTCTCTCTCAGCCCATTTCGGAAAGTAAGAAGATCCAAAAACAAGGATCTTCAGTTCTCCATATGGAAATGACTAATATGGTTATGTTGGTTTTATAAAGCTCTGTAGGGCTTGGCACCTTCAGAAACTCCTACTTTAGCTAGAATTGACCTGTCCAATAAAAATGCCCAGGAGAAAAATTACTTGTAATTCCTTGTAATTCCCATTAAATTAAGAGAGTGGGGCTAGGAGGTGTTTTCCATCATGACCCCCCACGTTGTGGGACAGTTTTCCCTGGACAGTAAGACCTTCCCCAAATTTATTGACCTTTCAGAAGTGAGTAAAAGTAGAACTCTTCTGGACAACTCCATAGGAATGTAATATGCTGCTTTGCTTTGGGGTTTTTATTATAATTGAGTTTACTATTGTATTCATGTTTGCAATTTATATGTATGTATGTATGTATGTATGCATGTATGTATGTATGTATATAGAATTTTACACAATAAAAGATAGCTATATTTCATTATAATAGTCCATGTATAAGTCTATGTCTGTAAGCAACCCATTCATAAGTCACAAGTAACATCAGGTCTTCACTCTATTGAATAATTGGGGCCATAAATTTATTTTTCCAATGTTAAAGAACAAGTCTCTCATCAATAAGTAGAATTTGGAAAATTCTTTCCCTTTCCCTCAATTGATGAACTTTCAGGTAGAGCAGACAAAGATCAGCTTCCAGGTTTTTTGTTGTCTTTATGTCCTTTTGTATCTCGTCTTTCCTTCAAGGAAATGAACTCATGGAACCTATGCATCAGTTCCAAGTGGGCAACAATTACAGTACTTGAGCTAGTGCTTACACAAATATGTATATGTTCATGTATGTACATTGACTGATTATGTGGCATCAAGTTGTTGTCAACTCTTAGCAGCCACATAGGTAGATTTTCTCCAGAATGGTCTATCCCTAACCTGTTTTTTCAGGACTCCCAAGGGTGCACTCATTGCCACTGTAACTGAGTCCATCCACCTTGCTGTTAGTCATCGTCTTCTTCTCTTTCCTTCTACCTTTCCCAGCATTACAGCCTTCTCCAGAGAGCTAGGTCTTTACATCATGTGTCTGAAGCAAGATAATTTGAGCCTGGCCATTTGTGCCTTGAGTGAAAACTCTGAGTTGATTGGTTTGAGGAGCCATTGGTTCGTTTTCTTGGCTGTCCCCATAAAAACAAAACAAAACAAATACTTTTGCCATGCTCTTTATCCTATTTTCACCCAGGTTTGCTTGATTTTAACATTGTTGATTTTAACAGTGTAATTTAGAAGGAAGAAAAGGGCTTTTGTAAGGTGGGAAATCCAAGTAAATCTACTCCAAATCTAGCAGAATCTTCTGGAAATCTACCAGCAGCTCTCAGCTTTCCCTCTGCTCTGCTTCATCCCAACTTCTCATCCTTGCACTGACTTAGTCTCCTGTTTTATATTATTCTTTCCCCAAGCCAAACACGAATAGTCTAATAAGGAATACAACCAAATATGAAAGGACAAAATCTTTAACTAGCTCCCCCCCGCTCCCCTGCCCGGACTAATCATCTGACAAAATCTACTCAGCCCTCCCTTCTTGTGCTCTTATTTCAAGGCTGCTTTTAATTTTAATGGAAATCTCTTTGCCCCTAATATGCACTGAAATGTCAAACTCCATTCCTCTCTGGATTAGCCCTTAAAGGAAGACCTGAAATGTATCACAGTGTCCTTCCTTCCTTCCTTCCTTCCTTCCTTCCTTCCTTCCTTCCTTCCTTCCTTCCTTCCTTCCTTCCTTCCTTCCTTCCTTCCTTTCCCTCCCTCCCTCCCTCCCTCCCTCCCTCCCTCCCTCCCTCCTTCCTTCCTTCCTTCCTTCCTTCCTTCCTTCCTTCCTTCCTTCCTTCCTTCCTTCCTTCCTTCCTTCAAATTTATGTACATGAATTCCCACTCTTCTCTGGGAACGCAATGTAGCATCACCATCTTTGTAACTCTAGGAAATCCTTATAAGCCCTTTGTATTTAGAGCTAACTGACTATGTCATGAAACCCAAATATACCTGATGGTTATCAGAGGCCACACATCAAAATAGCTCAGATTGTAAATCTCCTGGCAAATGAAATGCAGAGTCCTAAGAAAGCTGTCTCTGGAGCTAACAGGCCTCTCCTGCAGTGTGAATGAAGGAGAAGTGCATTGCAGGTGACTGACAGAAGGTCAGGAAAGTGGGGAAATAAAGATAATGGAGCAATAAATGTATGGGGCTACTGGAGTGGTCACTGATGGCTAGAATATCCAAGTAAGAAGAAAGGCCCTGCCAAGTTAGATCTGGAGCAGCCACTGAAATTGTAGAATGCAACACTCCCAAAGTTGCCCCAGATTATATATGAACCTTAATTTTAAAGAACAATACCAATAAAATGACCGTTTTGTCCTGGTCCCATTCACTTGAAAGCTGAGTGTAGTTCTTACCCCCCAAAATGTTGTTCTTTGAAATGATGACCCTCAGAATTCCCCAACACATTTGGTGTGGGGGAAGAGGTCTCATGTTGGACAGTACAAATCTTGTATGAGTAAGGAAGTGGCAGAAAGAGCAAACGGTGCGTTATAGGACACTAAGTGAAGTAGTCAAACTAACCCCGAGCTTTGTGGAATTCTTGGTGCTCTCTGAGCTTGGTTGTCTGCTTGCAGATGTCTCATTACCCAACAAGGAAGCACCATCAGTGCAAGAAGGACCTGTAGTCTCCACCCATAATTACTACCCTTCCTGGGAGGGGTGAGGATTGGGTTCAGAAGAAGAACCTAACAATGAAAGGAAATCTTTGAGGGAACTTATGAAGCAGAAAAAATAGATCAGAAATAGGCAGATTCCTCCATGTGGTAACGAGAAGAAATGGGTGGGGGGTGGGGGGGAATCCAGCACAGTCCCCAACTTTGCTGAGTTGACAAATGAGATGCCTTCTAGCAAGTGCACATGTGCCAGCTGCATGCCACTCTTGAGAGTTGTGATTTCACAGGGTGAATTGCTTGGCAAGCTGCTATGACTTGTGATGTGGCTCCTGCGGGGCAGTTCATTCCTTTGTGCATTTCCCCCCTTTCCTCTCTCTTTTTCTTTATTAAATCCAATATGCCAGGAAAGGAGAAATCTCGACGGTTTAAAATGCCAGAGCCTATGGGAGTTTCAGACACAAACATCACACCTATCTTTTGTTCTCCCACCCACTAGTCTCCCTGTTACAGGCTTTGATGTTAATTTCCTAACATGTAGAGAGATGATTCAAGATTGGATCAACAAATTTCATATGCAAGTGGAGAGGAATTAAAAAGAAGACATGAGTTGTTTTTATCCCACAAGGGAGAGATGCTTTATCTGGTAATTAAAACACTCCTATTTTCTAATATTGGGGATTACTGTCTGATTTGGGTATCAAATTCTGTATTGAGGGGGATGCATATCAATTATGTCTAATTGTTCCTCCTCCTGAATAACAGCTATGTAGTATATGTGGGGAAGGTGAGACCTTTCAATTTCATAGCTATCACTGCCAAATTATGAGAGTGGAAGCTCCAGACATTTGAAACTTGACCATATTGTCTGAGGAATATGGGAACTGAAGACATCCAGGAAAGGCTGCACTGTGGAATCTAACTTGGATTGGACCAGGTATTGACCAAATCTAAGCTTGCTGTATATCAGCAAGGTGGCAGCATTATGGCTCCACCTCCATTATCCCCAACAACTGCAGACAAAGATCACGTAGGAGAGGTGACAGAAGATTACTTTATTTCAGCCTTGGGAAATAGCATAAAGCGTCCTGGTCTTACTGGGCTAATAGTGCTAATGTAGGTGTAGATATTATGATAGATATTCCAGCTATTTTTTAGAATTTCTTTTGAAGGAAAAATCAGAACAAATCCACAGTAAGGTATAGTCTGGGATGAACAAGTCTGCCCTAAACTAGTTTCCTCAAGTTAATATTCCCCCCAAGCTGTTGGAACTCCAGTCTGCAGAATTCCTAGCCAGCATGGAGTTGTAGTTCCAAATGTGATGTGAGTACAAGGCTAAGGAAGTCTTCCTTAATCCCATTCCCAGCCAGCTAATCCTCTTTCCTCTACCCTCTTCAGTTGACTTTCTTCCAGCACTATCCTAAACATCATTCCAACCCCTTTTTTTTTAAACTCTTCTGCTTATTTCAGCATGAAATACTCCAAGAAACATTCTCCCCCCTCTCCTTTAGATACAAATCTCAGACATGTTTCATTACAGAGATGTATCAGAGGTGTTCTATGATTGACAAGAGTTATCAAATGATGTTGAAAACCTTTCCATCTCCATACAAGTCTCCTTGCAATCTTCTGATGCTTTAGTGGAAAACTGGTTGTTCTGCTCTATGTTATTTAGGTGTATCATATTTTCTTTTCTGAAGTTGCTTCAGGGAAGGTGGCAGGTGATGACTTCTGCTGGCAGATATTCACAGAGGCAGACAAGATTCATGCCATTTGGATGAGAACATAGATATCTGCAGCTGCTGAGAGATGACAGAGTTGCTCACAGGTTGTTTGTTGAAAAGACAATGGAAGGAAGCAAAACAGCAAAGGCTCTTTTAAGGATGGATTCTCTGAAGACTATAAGCATGTACATGAGACAATCAGAACTCTTTTCATTTCTCACCCTCTGCATCACCAGAAGAGAGGGATAGGATTTGCCAGCCATCTCCCCTCTGTTTTGAAAAGAAACATTTGATAGTTGTTTTTGATGAGGAATGGAGAAGTCAGTTAGCGACCCTGGAGGTCCATATACCTTAGAGGTCCCCTGTACTGTAGAATGGGTTCTGCTGCAAACAGGAAGGAAGGGCTCCTGTGGCATTTGATCCAGGAGAGAAGTTTATACTGCCAAATCAAGAGACTTAATATAGTGAACAATTTCTGGGGGGCGAGGTGAGTGGTGACTGTTGTTGGATACACTGGTGCATGTGCAATTCATTGTTTGGGATACTAGCATCTGAATGGAATCTGGCCTGGTTTAACCTTTGTAAGCGATCAACACCTTTCTCTGACAGACTGTTCCTTGCTGTGTGAGACAGCATCAAAATGCTGCATATGGATTACCATCTGTGCTTCGCTGAGGTTGATGCAACAATTCTGGCATGTTTACATGGCTGTGACTGAGATCAAACATCAGCAAGATTACAATACTTCTTTGACCCTTTCAGGAAACAGTTGGGATAGTATGAGAATATTTGGTAAAGTTTAGGCAAGATTGAGACTATGTTACAGGCAATGTTGTCATCTAGGAACTGGAAAGGATCTATTCACACACACACACACACACACACACACACATTGCACATTGATTTTGTGATTTTGAACATCATATCCACTGAAGGATGCAGGTGTTTTCCTTCCTTCCTTCCTTCCTTCCTTCCTTCCTTCCTTCCTTCCTTCCTTCCTTCCTTCCTTCCTTCCTTCCTTCCTTCCTTCCCCTAGCCCTGTCTACCCCACATTCCACTATCCCCATTCCCTAACCCTCCCGTCCTTCCTTCCTTCCTTCCTTCCTTCCTTCCTTCCTTCCTTCCTTCCTTCCTTCCTTCCTTCCTTCCTTCCTTCCTTCCCCTAGCCCTGTCTACCCCACATTCCACTATCCCCATTCCCTAACCCGCCCGTCCTTCCGTCCTTCCTTCCTTCCTTCCTTCCTTCCATCCTTCCTTCCTTCCTTCCTTCCTTCCTTCCCCTAGCCCTGTCTACCCCACATTCCACTATCCCCATTCCCTAACCCTCCCGTCCTTCCGTCCTTCCGTCCTTCCGTCCTTCCGTCCTTCCTTCCTTCCTTCCTTCCTTCCTTCCTTCCTTCCTTCCTTCCTTCCTTCCTTCCTTCCTTCCTTCCTCCCTCCCTCCCTCCCTCCCTCCCTCCAAAAACAATAACCCCAAATGCCCTTTAGACCTAAGGGTTGGCCAGCTGGAAATGCACATGTTACACAGACTCGTAATACTTTCATTTTTCTCTTTCAAAAAATGTTTTGTTTTCCGGCCATAAAATCATGCTTATATCAAAGTGTGATGGTGGCCATTTCCAAGTTTGCTTCATCACGGATATGATTCATGACTGCCTCAAAAGATCCCCATGAGATCATTAAGCCCAGGAACTTAAATTAACTAATGGTGGTGTCTCATGTCTCTCTCAGGTGTCAGCAGGAGAATCTTTTCATAAAACTGTTTGGAGTATGCTCTGAAGCAAAAGTTGGGTAGGTTCTTGACTTCTCTCCCTTGTGGGTTTTTTAATCCAAATATATATATATCTCTTTGTGAAATCTAATTAGTTCTCAAGAAATAGCTTTGAACTGATTCCAGATCTGAAGTAGAACAATGGCCTCTAAAGGCCACCCTGTTTAAAATGCAGTTTCCATTTCTAAAATATTAAGGGAATCTATTTCCTGCCTTGTGGACTGAAGGACATTTTGGACACTAAGTTCAGTTTTTAATATATGTTTTGAGTATTTCTCCCCCTACTGTGATTTACAAAGAAAGTTTTTCCCCCCCTCAACTAAGAAATAGGACTTGTTTAGCAGTGTTATGGTCATCAACGTACCACATGGGGGAAACTAAAATAAATCAAACTGAAACCAATCAATCAAAAGCAGTCTTTGTTTTATCACAATTAATAACCAACTGCTCAGACTTAGAAAAGTTTTCTAAAGCTGATAACAAATGTTTCAAACCATTCTGTGCAGCAGAGCACTAAACTGTGTTGCTGGCATGAAACCAAAATCAGCACTTTCCTACCACTCTCTCCCCCTCACTAAATTAGCAAGTAGTGTCAATTAAATCTCATGTGGTCCTCCCAACAGAAAGGTATTCATTTATTTAATCTGTTGGATACATATATCCTATTTTTCTTCCAAGACTTCAAGACAATGTGCCTAGATTGGAATGAGAGAGAGGGAGAGAGAAAGGGAGATAGATAGATAGATAGATAGATAGATAGATAGATAGATAGATAGATAGATAGACAGATAGATAAAGAGACTCAAAGCCATCCAATAAGCTGCTGCTATGGCTAAAAATAGATGTGAAATTCCATTTCTTTACTTCTAAGGTCTACCATCTTTACCACAATTGCAAATACCATTTGGCTCCTTGCTTTCCAGAACTAAATCAAATCAAATCAATCTTCATTGTAGGCATAAAGCAGCGTAACCAGAACTATTTCTTTCAGGGATCATGATGCAGGACTTTTGCTTTGTTTCTTCTCTTTCCTCCCTGTCTGTTTCCTGGACAGGATTTATGATACCTCATAACTGTTCACCATTAATTTATATGGCAAACCGTCTGAAATGCAGCAGCAGAAAGCGGGTTTGTAACTATGACAGATGAATACATGAAGTCAGTTTTCCCTCTCTTCATATCCTTCCTTCTATTTTGAGACATTCATGGGAAGGGTTTTCTTGAGGTTCCTGAGGTTCACTATCATCTCAGATGTGATAGGCAGCTATCACCGAGACATGGTTTGCAATGTTAGATCTCTGGCTTTGGAGTACTCTCTCAAGATTTATTCTTCCCTGCTTTCTATTCTGAGGACCTTGTGATGCCAACGGAACACCTTTTCATTTCTTTTTTCTAACTTCAATTTAATCTGCTTCACTCTCATTATTTTTCTGTTGGCTTTCAGCTGCTTTCAAAGTATTTGTGATGCTCTTTTTATGTATTGTCTTCTTTTTAACATTTCTAAGCCACCTTTCATTAAAAATGCGATCCACAGCAGTACAGAAATTACTTTAAAAGGGGGGGGGGAAGACCCTACAAATCTAATTTAGCAAGCTAGTGTTTAGCTAGTGTTTACCATATATTTTAGCAATGCTGTTTATTAAGCTGACATATGTTTGATTGGTGGATTTTTTCTCTGTCTCTGCCTCTAACTCTAGCTGCAGATTTGTCTCCGTCTCTATCTCTATATATTTTAAAGTGTGCCAATATGTTTTATGGTAATTTAGTATGAGAACATGCACTGCAGATCGGTATCTGTATCTGAGAATCCCACCTTTCATTGCACATCCAAAAAACTGCTGTGTCCCTAGTTTCCTACACTTCTTAGTAAATCCCAAAAGCATTATGTGATAATGCCTCCCATGTTGTTTTCTTCAGGTGCTGCGCTAATGAGCCCTACCATTCATGGTGAAAATGCCATGTTTAACACCAATGACTCCCTCATTGCTTTCACAGAGTAGTAGCAAAGCAGTGCCAATGCATCATGGATGCTGCAGACAGTTTCCCATGAGAATCAGATGTTCTTTTGTCCCTCTGCTTCATAACCAGAAAAAAAAAAAACCACATCTGCTTGTGATTGCTCCATTGCTTGTCTACTGGAGGACTGCTTCCTGCCAGCTGCTCACTGTACCCCCTGTCATCCCCAGCACTCAAGAATTGCTCTGTATGCAATTTGCCTTCTGTTGGGACAACCCCAATGGGTTGATGTGTGACAGGCTGACTGTTTCCACTAAGGAGGAATCCCTTTGAGGAATTACCACCAAATTTCTCATCCACCCCAGTTCTTGGGCGAGATGTTTGGAAAGGCCATTTGTGGCCAGTTCTTGTAATAACTAGTCAGTAGCTCCAACAGATTTTATCATTGCCCTTACTCTCACAACATTCATATGAAATTTATGTGTGTGTGTGTGTGTCCGTCCGTCCATCCATCCATCCATCCATCCATCCATCCATCCATCCATCCATCCATATCTATCTATCTATCTATCTATCTATCTATCTATCTATCTATCTATCCATCCATCCATCCATCTTGGTTGGAATTATTTCACAAATTTTGCTCATACAAATGCCTTCCCTCTTATCACCCCATACACACCCAGGTATTTTCACGTGGGAGGTACAGGTGGTTCATTTCTCTTTAATTCAAGCATACTCCTCTTGCTCCATCAGTTGGGTGTGTTACTTTTTGCAGCAGGCTGTTGGAATGATATAAGATGCCCAGTGCTGATTCCATGGAGATGGTTTTGTTCATTATATTTTTCATTTTGATTTATGAGTTGTGGCGAGGTTGGGCAAAATCTGCCACATGTATTAATGTGACATATTGATGCATGAAATGGGGCAATCTTGAACGGAAAGTCGGAGAAGAGCCCTGTAGTGGCCTGAGGAACTCTTATACTGAGCAAAACCAATAGCAAAACAACCACAACACAATTGCCTAGGCAACAGAACCAGATAGTACTCCCACCCAACGTTGAAGTTCTTCTTCAAAAAAATCCTGCCCATATGCAATCAGACAACAATAATATGCTGTGTCCATAAGGGGGCTGCATTGACAGGTAGGTAAAAAATACTTAGGGATAGGATATCTAAAGCCAGACTAAGAAGTAAGCTAAACAATGACAAATATGCTAGCTTGTCCAGGCAAGAGATGCATAAGTTATAAAAATGCAGGTGTCAGCTAATCAGTTTTCTAGGCTCCACCAATCAGTTTATACACTCTAGCCAATCAGTTTACAAAAAGTGAATATTGCCTGTTGGTGGCCTACTAGCATTTATACAGAAAAAAGTTCAAGATCTACTCTCTGATAGTTGTTGCTGTTGTCGTTTTTTTAATCAGAGACCACCCTGAAATCTGCTGATGCAGTTTTGGGACTTTTCACTTTTGACCACGCTGTGTACGGATGAAACTCTCCATGATCAACCCAGCTTTGCCAGTCTTAGAACAAGCTTACTTGGATGGGTGTGTTTGAGCAATGAACTGCTTAGTGCCTTCTGGCTCTCCTGTCAATCTCAAACATGACACAGATACAAAAGTACCTTTTTATAGGTAGGAAATTATAGGTGCTGGAACTTCAAAGCTTGTTGAGCAAGAGAGTTTCTTTGATAAATGACAGCATTGTTAATCATGATTTATTGCAGGGTCTAGCTCACCAAACCCAAACAACCAGTTTCTAGGCATTGGCTTTCAGAATAAGTTATTTCCCTCTTCTGCTTTGTTTTGATTTTGTTTTTTGCTTTGGGTTATTCATCGCCAGGAGGTAGCTGGTTAACAGCTGTTTAAGTACTGGTGAAATAGCTCATTTATTAACTTGTCATCACCTGTCATAAAGTTTAGCCAAATGCAAAGTGATTGTGCACTTAAGTCTGAATAATTACCCGGTTATTAAAGCTGGCTTATTTCAGCTAGTCTCAGTTACCTTTGTTCCCTTTATTTTGAAATAACCACAGAGCTGAATACAGCCTTTTTCCTTTGTTTGGATGAAGAGGGCCTTGAAGTAAGAACTTCACAAAGGTGTTCAGATCGCTTTGTCCAATCTTCAGAAAACTAGTCACCGATGTTGTTTCCAAACATCTGGAGAGCCTCTGGTTGAGGAATGCTGCTGAAGATTCTCATTTGACCATCTGATCATGCTGTATGTTATTAGAATCTCTCCCTGTATGCACTACACAAAGTCTCAGTTGACATGCTCTGCTTCACTTGGTTACTGGGTTTGTACAACACCTTGAATTGTAAAGCAGCCAATAAGCTGAATTTGCAAAACATAGTAAGATACACACAAACACACATAAAACCCCTAATTAAACTTAACATTAATCAAGCTTAACCTATTGTGCAAATGTATTTACTGTATTTAATTCAACTGAGACACTGCCTGACTACAATTCACTCTGCAGTTGTTAGGCTTTCATCTGACCTGGTATTGTGAAATGAAATATGGGATCCTTTATTCATCCTTTATTGAAATTGTTACATAACACTTCATATGCATATAGATGCATGAGAAGCCTGTGTGAGTGTTGTGTCACACACACACATCTTTAATAAAAGAATGTATTATGTGAAAGTGACCAATGAGATCTGGTATTTAGGCCATAATGACCATTAGATGGCATCAAAGAGCTAATGCTTACTATATCACCTTGCTGCCATCTAGTGTCTTCCAGAGTTTAGCAGCCCAGATATAGTAGTTCTAGATCTGGTTGATCCAACATACCAAGCCATACTGAGGGTTGTCGAGCCCAGCTATTTAAATGGATTAAACATGGCTTCTGGCCTAACATGTGTGAATCCAAGCAATTATGGTTATTCAGTAGAAACAACAGTAAACCATGGTAACATGATGAACCAAATAACAAACCAGCCTGCATGTATCTCTAAAGAGTATATTCGTCTACTCTTTTCAGCTAAGTCTAAAAGAGAAGAGGGTGAACCTGATGATCTCTACATATCGTAAACAGAGTTCATTAAACTGTTCTCTGGAGCATTATGATATGTCTGCTGTTGGAAGCTGAATGACATGATAAAATGAAAAGTTTAGCAAAAGATACCCAAATCAAATCTTTAGGAATACAAATAAAAATGCAGGTCACTATCGAGATCATCAAGGTAGTTGAGAAACTTTCATTCTTTCTTTACTGACATGTGTTTTAAATCATAGTGAAAGTTTTCTTCTTGATTTTCTCCTCTCAAATAAGGAACTGTTTATTACACATGTTGCTAGATTTTGCCTGGGGACAATTAAAATGTGCAAACCAATAATTAAGGATACTGGACATGGGTCAACTTACTGAGAATTCCTTCTTCTTCTTTTTAAAAAAACCTTTATCTGTTTTTGCATCCTCTGGGGGGCCTTCACAGCCCCCCTCCTCTTCTAGTCTTAGTATTAATATTAAGAAATTTTATTCCGAGATCTTAGTATTTTAATATTATAGTATTGTGTGAGCAATACTATAGTTATCTTTTAATTATGCTTTATCTCTTATAGGTGTCAGTGTTATTTTTGAAATGGGTGCATTTTTTCCTAATTGTATTTTATTCTGGGGTGTGATTGAAATAAATATTTGATTGACTGATTAATTGAGAGAACAAATGCAGGAAAAAACATCCAAAGTAACAGTTGAAATGCATATTCCAGTGAAATGGGGTGGTCCTCCAGATGCTGATGAATTATGCAGGCTGGCAGCTGATAATTCAGCTACATCTGGAAGGGTGCAAAGTAACCCACTTCAGAATGAATTGATTCCACTTTTCCTTTATGAGAAAAGGGTGGCTGTAGCCTATCTCTCTTCTAGATATTCCCAGCTATCTTTATTCATATCAGGTATATCCCAAATCCTCATTAACCATTATTGAATGGTAGGCAGAGGAGTTGATAAGGCTCCTGTCTAAGATTTTTAGCCTAATCACTTTAAAATCAGTAGGTACTGTATCTCCATTCAAAAGAGTTATTAAAAAACAAACAAACAGAAAACTCACTCTAAATGCATATTTGGCAACATTCCCAGGAAAAAAAATCCCCAAATTTAAGCACCTCTCCTTTCCCTGTGGATCTTCCAAGGTCAGTCAAAATAAAAACAATTGCAAATATTAATCAAAAAACAATAAAGCCTGCCCTCATGGATTTCTCCCCAGCATTCATGCGCATGTTGATAACGGAATTTCAGCCTATCATAAATCTATCCCAGATGCAACAAGAGAGTTCACTTGTCAGTTAACAAGCTGGCTTTGTTGCACAGTCATAAGAAGAATGCAGAGTTTCTCTTTCCTTGTCTTGCCCATAGAGGCTGAAAGTTCACTCCCAAGCATGCTAAATTTCATACAGTTGGAGTCTTGCCTGCAATCCTACACATTCTGAGTAGGGAGGAAGTATTCATGGGAATAAAGTGAACGGGGTGAAAGATATCCAAGCTAAGTTAGCCATACTTACCGAACGGTAATATTAGCAATGCCAACTGTAAGGACTATATCAATTTGTCCATTTGTAAGATATCACAAGTTGAAGCCAGGTTGGTGTAGCGGTGAAGGCACCAGGCTAGAAACCGGGAGACTGTGAGTTCTAGTCCTGTCTTAGGCACAAAGCCAGCTGGGTGACCTCAGGCCAGTCATCCTCTCTCAGCCCTCGGAAGCAGGCAAGGGCAAATCACTTTTGGAAATCTTGCCAAGAAAACTGCAGGGACTTGTCCGGACAGCCTCTGAGAATTGGACACGATTGAATGATTTAAAAAAAAAAGAAGACACCACAACACGGAACATTGATCAAATCCTGTTAAACACAGAACCATGCAGACACATAGTCTTGTAGGATTGTGTCAGATTTACTGATACATACATTTACACATTGGAACTTGATGCATAAAGCAAGTTTTGATCCAAGTGCAAATAATAAATAGTCTGCTTTCTCTCCCTTCTTCCCCCTTAATCATCATCATCATCATCATCATCATCATCATCATCAATGAATAAAGGAACAAATGAAGTTTCCTAATGTATCTCCTTGGAGACAAGAACAAGGGGTTCCTTGCTTTTTATATACCATATTATTTTATATTGCACTTTATTATACTTCACATGGTTTCTTTCAGTATTAATATTAATTATAATTTTACTTGTACATTTTAGTGACAGAGTGATTTCATGTCTCTATAACTCAATTTTTATTTTTAGATATTATTCCACAGATTGTAGGTATTAACATTTATACCACACAGTTTTAAACTGCACTGTATCATACTGTAGTTACCATAATCTTAATATTTTAGTGGGAACAAGATTTTATAGTTTGTGTTAGTAATTTCAACTTTTAGTTATTTGGCCATAGCTTGTAGGCCAGGCTGTCACAATTTACAATGAAATGTAAATTTCATCATTTAATACTATTTTATGTGAGTCAATGACTGAGAGAAAGATTAGTACTATTAGAATAAGTTGTTCAGAACTTCAAAATTCAAGGAGAGGCATTCAAACAAAATATACTTTATTTTATTTATTTATTTATTTATTTATTTATTTAACGTGTCCCCGCCCATCTCCCCACAATGGGGGACTCTGGGCAGCTTACAACACACTAAAAACATAAATACAATTAAAAGTTATAAAAACCAAACATTAGAAACATAAAAAAGCTAAAAAATCCAAGAGGCCGATAGGGGCCACACCAGGCCACTAAGGGGCCAGCCAACCCCATTTCTGATATTCTCCCTCCCGTACTGTTTATACCTACTGTTTTAAAGATGGGCCGAATTTGGGACAGGGGGAAGATTCTTCTACAATTCTAAGGTCACTGCCAAAAGATGCCAGTTCATGGAACTTGACGTTACTGCTGATGATTCTTTCCTGTACTGATTTGCCTATTAATCAATCATTTTCAATGCTAATAAAGAGATAAAGGAATATGACCTTTGCTCTTGCAAAGGATATGGATCTGTCAGCCCCTGTTTCATAGAATCTAATCATCCACACTCACTAATGTATTGGGGATTCTTCAGATATCAGCTCCTTTTTTCAGTCACACACAGGGGAGATCTAGTTTGGTGTAATGGTTCACATGCTGGACTAGAAACTGGGAAACAGTGAGTTCTAACTCTCACTTAGGCATGAAAGCCAGCTGAATGACTTTGGGCCAGCCACACCCACCTTAGAAGGTGGTGGTTGCGGGGAAAAAAGGAGGAGGGTGCTCTTTATATGCCACTTCCTGTAAGATCCTAAGGACTTCTGAATCACTGCTATAGGTCTGGAGATGGGTGGGGGGCATGTCTAACAATGTCACAATGCAAAACATGTGGCTTATATACTTGCAAATAAGTAGGGGTGAGATTTGCATCATAACATCATCAGACATGTATCATCCTGACTTTCCTCTAAAGCTTGGTGGGGACTCTCCAATTCTCCATAGACTGCTGAAATACATTTCCCAGCAGCCTTAGCCACAGGTGGGATGCTGGAAGATATAATTCAGAAACAACTGGAGGGCCCCAAATTGCCCTAAACCTACTGATAGTATTCCTCCAGACATAATGGTTCCAAAACTTTACTTAGAGATACCCTGGACTAAGCCTTAGATATATGCTTATATAGAAGTCTAAAGCCCCTCCCCATTTTATTTGGTGGGATACAACCTGATACTACCCAAACGTGGCCAGCAGAATCCTGTTTTACACAGAGTGTTGAAACTCCTTCCATTTCTCCCTGCTGTAACAATGCAACCTAGATGCTGAAGGAGTGAGCCCCAGATCTTTCTTGTCTCTGTCAACAGAAAAGAAGGGGTGTGGTGCCAGCCCGGAGGAAAACTTTGTCAGGCTGGTGATGAGGAAATACGGCTGTTCCTCAGAGCCGTTTGGCCTGCTGAAGAGAGACAGGTAAGATTAGCCTGCATTGTCTCAACTGTCGGCAGCCTCTTAAACCTGTTCCTTTTGACAAGGTGGAGGTGTGAGAAGGATTCTCTCTGATCCCACCCAGGGTTGTGAGGGAGACTTTGGTTAGAACTGCTGAGAAGATACTGCTCATCCTGGAGAGGAACGTGTCAAGCATTGGTACAGCTAAGAGGGAAGTGTTGCGGCCCTAAACCAAAACCTTTTCCCAGACTAAGGCCCCAAAACATTGATTTGACTTGCCTTCATACTGGTTGAAATCTGCCTTCCTGTTTCCCCGAGAAATTCCTTTTGATTTTATTTAAGCTCACTCTCTGAGTACGCATGTGTTTAAAAAGAGCTTTGTTGCTGCTAGAGGATGGAGGGTGCTTTATTTTTTTTTTTAATTTACTTACTTTAATACTTTTGTTATTCTACAGCTTCTCTGTCCTCAGGAGCTATTCAGCTCACCTGTCTCACAGTTACTCAGGAGCTTCTGTCTTAGCAAAAGAGGCTTCTGGTTTTCTATTTTATTCTTGAGGCACTTAAGAATTTCTTTTCATTTCTTTTGTGATGTCCACCCCTCCGCCCCCACCAAATGCATTTCCATCATTCTGAATCCTCCCTAACTGCTCATGCTTCCTAATGGTTCAAGACAGCATACTCAGGTAGGCACGTTGACCACATTGAGACTGGGATCCTGTACCCTATCCATCAGAATTTTACTAGAGTGTAACATTACCAGAATGTTTCTTTTTTGAAACTGGAAAATGTTGAAAGCAGAATTTCTCCATAAATTCCAGTTTTAGGAAAAGTACGGGGGGTGGGGGAATGCATGTGAATTTGATAAGGACATGCTTGAAAGTTACTGGAGATTCCACTGGCTAGTGGGCAATTTCAGATTATGTTTCTTGAGTTGCATCATGCCACTGATACTATCTGAAGGAGCTAACCCTGAACTGGATAAACTTAAAGAGTAACCTCAAAACAGATGGCTGTACCTTTCTCTCTTAACTCTCTTTTGCAGAACTAACGTCTATGCAACAGAAGGAACAGAATTTTTTCTCACCCTCCCATAACACTGGATCAGAAGGAGTCTGGTAGCACCTTTTCCAACTAACACATTTTATTAAAAGGCATAAGTTGCAGCTCACAAAAGATTTTAATACAATTTGTTAGTCAGAAAAGGTGCTATCAGACTCTTGAGTTTTTTGCTGCTGCATACTAACCCAGGTCTACCCCTACAATGTTTATACACTAGCGTGTGTGTTCCCTCAGTTAACCTGTTTGGCAATGGCGAGGGTGTATTGTAGTGGTTAATGAGGCTGTGCAAAGCTTTGATTTGGAAATGCAATTTCTAGATTTTTTTCCAAATGGATTTCATGATGCAAAGAGACCCTTTTAAAAACCGAATCAGGAAATTTAATCTCTCTCTCTTTTTTTTTTAACTAACTTTGATTTTCCAACTCAGTTTGAACCATTGAAACAGACTGCAATGACAGTTCAAACTGAATTGATTATTCAGATCTGATTGGAGGTTATCAGCATACCTCCAGTGGTTAGAGTGTTCAGCCAAATCCTGGTAATCTACAGTCTTTTTGTAAGACTGGGACAAAGAACTGAAAATAATTTATCTCCATAAGAACAATCAGTTGGAATTTATTGGCACAAGATGTGGTGATGCGACAAACACTTTTATCAGCAACTCCAAAATTATCCCCTCTTCCCAAATGAAGGGATTCTTTTAATGATCCTAGATTTTTTTTTTTTTTACTACACAAGAACATACCAAAAAGCAATTTACTGATGGGATAAGAGAAGCTGATTTGATACTGAAATCACGGTGAAGTCATGATGCTTGGTGCTCAACATTCTTTCCAGTTTTTGAAGTGAATTTTGCTGCAACAGCAGCAGCAGCAGCCTCATGTTTGGCTCAGTGGAGACGAAGAAGTTGCATTGCGAAGTTTGAGAAGCCACTATATGTTTGATTTGAGAATTTCTATTTAATCCAGAAATGTAACTTTGATCCATCTAACCATATAATGTATGAACAGAGGACCATGTAGATGCTTCATTTGGTTTAGTGGCTTGAGTGGAGGCACCAGAGATAGTTTCAGATCTTTAGTATAGGATCACATGTTCGTCATGAGCAAACAGGCAACTCTTATTATGCTGGGTGGCAAGCTGATATATTAAAAGGACTGGCTGGTTCAAGAATGAATGGAAACAAGAACAGAAAGACTCCTCTTTATATTTCATTAATCTTGAGAAAAACCTGGGTTCAGCTTGACATGAATTTTCAGTGCGCAGAGAATCCTTAGCAAGCTTATAATTCATCTTCTGCCCCCTCACTGAGACTTTGGAAAGGGAGGGACCACCCAACAGAATCTTCAAAGAAGAGCAGTGTTTACAAAGAAAAGAAAAAAGAAAGGGAACTACGACAAGGTGGAAAGTACTCTGCCGTTCCTTGGCTTACACCCCCTTTCCTCTTCTGCTGCTGGGCAGAGGCTGATAAGCAATTGATGAGTCTACAGGTCTCTGCTTGCTCCTGTTTCTTATGCCCGTCTAAAGAGAAGACAAGTAGAGGGGAGGAGAGAGGAAGGTGTGCCTGACAGCCAAAGAAAAGGGTGTGACAACAGGAGCTGTGATCACTCAACAGAGCAGCCTGTCAGCTTTCCTTATTGAGTTGTACTTGAAGGGCTGAATAGGAAACAGGCCGGATGCTTTTGAAGTCACTTTGTTGTAATTCTGTTGTTGCAAAGCTGAAGGAAATCTAGCAGAGCAATTATTGTTGGTGCAATGCTCTTCGTGAAGATGCATTGCTGGGCATCAGGAGAAGGCTGGAAGGCAGGGTAGAAGCCTTAAAAAGTTCCAGCATTTTTCCTAATAATAATGCTGAGATTTAACTGAGTTGTATCCATCAGTGATTAACAGGCAGCATTCACTCAACACTTAACAGCCAAGAGGCTGTATTTGCACAGAGGGAAAGTATGGTTAGTTTGAACCTTGGTTCGTCTTTTTCTCTTATGGGTGTTATACAAGTTCAAAAAATGGGCTAGGTCAGGTCTCTGATAAGTAAGCTGATTGCAAAAATTAGAAAAGCCATTAAAAGAGAATTCTAATGAGTGCCAAGTATAAAATACAAAGCCTATTTATCATGAATTTAAAGTCCAGTCTTTGTTCCAAACTACATTATGCAATCAGCTTGAGGTTTTCTACTTACTCTGTCCTTTACCATTGTAATGAACAAATCTGAATTCAGGCAATTGGCTTCAGAGATTGTCAGAATTGGTTTTCCAAGTGAATTCAATGACCAGGTTAAGCAGGTTGTATGCATCAGTCACAGAGAGATCCTCCAGACCTGGCCTTGCTACTTGGAGGGGTAGGTGAAATATTAGCTATACATCCACCCAACCTGGAACATGGGTAGATGGTGCTAAATGGGTTATGAGCTGTTTTATCCCTTGTGCGTGAGCTTCCCAGACATATGTGAACAAGATGGTTGAATCTGGTAAACATGTTCTTTTGGACCCAGAGCCCAAACTACAATGCTAGACACTATTATAATAAGTGGCTTGATCCAACACAGCGTTTGGAGGGTTGTCACACTTCTCAGAGTGGTGAACCAGTTGTCCCATCCAGAGCATGAAGGCCACAGTTCTCATTCACTACATTCTTCACACAATATATATTTTTTCTTTTCTTACCAAAGGAGAGCTATCTTTACTCATTTTGCATAATTCAAATTCTCCTGCTAAATTATCATCTCTTGACATGTATGAATGTATGAGGAAATGTACGGATGTGATGGAAGCCAGGATAACTTGCAAGGATAGAAAGGTATAGAGGCATAGAGAGATATAGTAAATGGTGTTGAGTAGCTAAATAATTTTAGCTATGTTTCCTTTTCTTTTTAATGATTTTGGGTGATTATTTGTTATTTGTTCTCTGTGCTCTGCATAACATTGATTACTCCAAAAGGGAACTTTGTGAATGGTATGCATGTATGAATAATTTTCATATATAGTATTTGCTGAGATCTTCCCTTACAACAGATAGATGGTTGGCCAATTTGTCCAAGGCAGGTGACATTCTTATTTGGTATCACACTTCTCTGACCTTCAAGGTCTGTGGTTATTGACATCTTGCTCTGGCTGAGTCAATATTAACTTCTTAGTCCAACGGATAGCATAAATAGAAGGGAAAAAACAAGCAATGCATGGTTAGTATTGATTTATGATTATTTTGGTCTTTTGCATGACTTTCTCACCCACAAGCCAACTTTCACAAGCAGCAGTGAAATGCTCCTTACTGCCAGGAGGTGAAACAAAGAGGAAAGGAGTTGTGTTCCAAGGCTAAAAATACAGTCCGGTACATCATTTAAAGCAACAGTTATGGGAAAGTGGTCCCTCAGGCAGGGGTTTATAAGGCAGTATTATTTACTGGCCCTGAAATGATTTCACACAATTGGAAAAGGCTACTGTTCTGTGGTTGCGCACATCCTTTGCACAAATAATGGGATAGGCAACCTGTGCCTGCAGACTGCAAGCCAAAGGTGCCCATGGGAAGAGAAGGGCAAGGAGGTGGGAGAGGCAGCTGAGGACATCATCACACCAGTGCTGCAACTTACATCCTTGAATCAGACATCAGGATGCAAGTATGCAATGGCAGCATTGGCGTGATGATGTCATCATGTTCATGTCATCCTTTTGGGGTCATCACAGCTGCCATGGAAGCTGTTGCTGCAAGCAGTCCTTAACCCCAGCTTTTCAATGCCCAGAGCCCTCCAGGTTCATGCTGGCAAAGGTTGATGGCTAATGCCAAAGTTCTATCACAGAATTTTCTTCTGTGCTTTTGAAGAATAAATGGTAAAATAGATATATGAAAACTTCTAAGGATTTAACACCCTTATTTTGTTTAATCAGCCCCAACTCTCAATTCCCCCAAAAGGGCCAATATACTCCTGGCCATATAAACGGTCACCTGCTTCTGATATGCAAGATCCTAAGTTTAAAATTTCATTAAAATCACATGGTCATTAAGCAAATCATGTGGTTGTTAAGTGAATTCCGGCAAAACAATGTCTATTGGGGAAGCTGGATTCCCTTAATGACCATGTGATTTGCTTAATGACCATTGTAAAAATGGTCATAAAATCAGGTCTGGTCATGTGGTGACTTGCTTAATGACTGCCCCACTTAACCAATTTTACAGTCCCTATTGTAGTTGTTAAGGGAGGACTACTTGTACTGTGTTTCAACAGTGAGGCAGGGGAATGGTGGCGTCCTTACAGATTTAATGCAGATAGTTTCAGGGCAGTGACTGTTAGCTTCCTTGGGTTTCTTTCCCTTCCCATTCAGCATTACAAGCTAAAGGTAAAATAAGGTTTTTAATTGTGTATTTATTTATTGTTTTTTAACGAGTTGTGAGCTGCCCAGAGTCCCCCATTTGGAGGATATGGGTGGGGATAAATTTGATAATAAATAAATAAAGTAATACAAGTAACTTACCACAACATGTGGCAGGGTGGTGTTGGGGGATTTTGAGAACTCCGTCCCCCCATTTCATCCCACAACCTTCTGACCAGTCAGTTGGATTTTTTTTTTTTTTCTCCTGACACTATTAGACTCCTAGGAGAGCAAAAGTTCTATGTTTCAATAAATATCCAACAACCTATAATTGAGCATCCCTGTACTACTGTTTGGGAGATCAAAAGTCCTGTGTCAAAACAAAGAAACCAGCTAATAAGTCTGTTCTGTGCAAGGGGAACAGTCACTCCCCCCAAATATAAAAGTCAGAAGATCAATATACCCATAAAAAAGGGAACCAGACCTGCCTTCCAGGAGATCAGCTGACCCTTCTAAAGAAATCCTCCAACCATACCAAAGAAACCTGACCTGGAAGCCAAGACAGAGCTCATAGGCAAATTGGCAAATTGGCAGACCTCTTTTCTGCTTTACCACTGCCCCTCTTACTCCCCCACCCCCCGTCTGTCTGTCAGACTTTGTTTGCTTGTTTGTTTGCTTTCAACATGGATCATGGTCTTCCAGGAGATTGATATTCCCATGTCAATTCACCCTCCCTCATCAAAAAGACTGCACAAACCAGGTGCCTCTCACTGCACTGGGCTGGGAAGAAAGCAAAGCAATGTTGTAAGGACATATCCCTTAAAAATGGTTAGTGAGGTATCTCAGGTGGGATGAGAGGATGAGCCCGTAATATGTTGTGTGAACCAGGTCATCATGCTAAAGTGTATTGTGATTTATTTGCTTGGGCACAATGTGATCCAAGAACATAGCAGTTGTGTTTTTAGGGTTTGTGCATGTAGTGTAAATCCAGTTTTTACATCTTGTTAAATCATGATCCTAATGCTCAACAGTGAACTCAGATGCTTAGAAACTGTTTCTCTCCCTCTTTCTCTCTCTCTCTCACACACACACATACACAAATAAACACACAAATAGTATACCTCTCTACCTCAGTCTTGATGTTGGGCTTTCAAAACTTCCAATCAATCCAAAGCCATCTAGTTCTCAGCCAAGGAAGTCATGTGCTGATAGGGTCAGAAGGCCTGTCGCCAATATGGATCATAGAATTTGACATATTAATTCAAGCTGTCAGAACTAATATATGTGACTGCATTTTATAGATGCACAGGCACTACTTCTTAAAAAGCAGGGAGAAGGGTAACATTTCACAGATTCCTGGGCAACCAACTGGGAAGCATGTGACCTTTGAGCTCCCTTCCTTTTAGCTGGATGAATATGATTAGAATTCTCTTCTCTTCTCTTCTCTTCTCTTCTCTTCTCTTCTCTTCTCTTCTCTTCTCTTCTCTTCTCTTCTCTTCTCTTCTCTTCTCTTCTCTTCTCTTCTCTTCTCTCCTCTCCTCTCCTCTCCTCTCCTCTCCTCTCTTCTCCATCCCTCCCCTCCCCTCCCCTCCCCTCCCCTCCCCTCCCCTCCTTCCAAATTCATGAAGTTTTTCTACACATTTCTACAACTATAATGCTTATATTCTCCCTAGCTTTTAAGTTTCATAGGTCTCTGACTGTCATACTAGCTAAACTGCAAAAGGGCAGGAAATACATTTGTGCATGGAAAGCCTTTGATATTCAACAGGCAAACTTTCATCAAGCTGGAGCAGTTCAGCATCTGGCAGGAAATGACCCCAAATCCTGTTTCCTCCACAGTCACAAAGATGCACATCAAGACAGCCAAGTACACTCCTTTTGTCTCCCTAGTCTTAGTCTGATATCCCCATCTAGCCTAGATAGCTAAGGTTTGTCTATATATGGTATACAGTGCACCAATTTCCTTGGCTTCTGTATGTTCAAGACAGTGTTAGGAATAAGGATGGGAGATATTTCTTTGATTCACATTTTAATGTGAACCTGCTTAATGGTATACCTTCAAAACAACGTGCCAGCTGAAACTTAGCTATCTTTTGACATTTGCACTTCCCTGTAATTTTAAATGGACTTCTCCAATAAAATACATACATAACATGCATGCTTAATGTTAGGGGAAATTGCTTGCAAAAATATATTATTACTTAGATGGTGTTAAAATGGATATATTAGAAGAAATGGGTATAAACAGTGGCAGAAATAACTGTAAGGAGTGTGGCTGCTTTGTAGTGCTTTAGCACTAATCAAAAATCAAGTGTGACCCTCAGCCAAAAAAAGTTGTGTAGACCTCAGCTATAGTAAACAGTTAACAGGCACTGAGATACAAAACAAATAATTATCTGAGGTTTGATCATGTGTGTTGTTTATCCATTTTATTATACTTGCTAGCTAATTGGCTGTGTTAACTCTTTTAATTTATAAGATAAATTATTTTTTCATTCATTAGACTTCAAAGCAATTGCCCAACTGCCTCTTTGTACCCTGTTATTAAGAACTGTCTTGCATTGCATAGCTTGTACTAAGTTCAGATAAGGGTTGAAAGAAGAAGATTCAGTTTTCACTTCCTGGAACAAGTCTGACTTCTTTCAGGCATCTCCAACATGGTGCCCTCCAATGTGTTAGACTAATGCTGTTCTAGAAGTTCTGGATTTTTTTCAACCATTCTCATTCAAGATGATGGAAAAGAAATGGTTTTTGATTATTTTTCCCAAGGAGAAGAAAATGAAGGGTTCTTATACTTTCCTTAATTACAAGAAGACTGGAGAGAGGGATAAAAAGTGTCATTCCTATCAAGATACAGCTACTTCTCCAGCCAACTGCAGTCTCCATGGCACCCTGGTTCTTCAAGGTAAGCCATCAAGGAGGATACTTTTTTCAGATCTGAGAGCAGCGTGGGCAGATAAGGTTTAGCAGAAAACACAAAACAACAACAAATTAAAAATGACACTTTCTATTACCTTATAATCAAGAAGTATGCTTGAAAATATCACCAACCTTGTGAAAAACAGGGAAAAGATGTAGCGAAAGAAAATGGAGGGGGAGGGAGGGGATAAAAATTCTTTTCTGCTGGGGAAAATAAATGGTTGGGAAATAGGAAAGCAATATTAGTAACAACTACAGCCTCTAAATCCTAGCTGGGAATTCTGTTCCTGGGAACATGATGTCTTAAGCAATAGGCAATTGTGGGTTATATTCTGCAATCATTTAAGACTGAAGAGGATAGGATTGGGTTTCTCAACTCCATCCTCTTCCATTGATGTAGACAAGAACGGGTCTTCCTCAGCATCCTTAGGGTATAAAAAGGCACTTATGAGTATAGGACATGGCTAAGCTATACATCATTGTATGCACTGAATGTGAAGTTAGTGTGCTCATTCGATGGCAGTGCTGGGGCTACTGGGGAAGATCTTCTAATTCTTTACACACTGTTTCAATCTATATGGGGTGGGGGGAGGATTTAGCATAATCATTCTCATATTAACATAATGACATGCAGAATAGCATTTGGCATGACTTCACATAAATTACAGACTACATGCAACATTTTGATATGTGTCTTGTGAAGGACACATATCAAATGAGAGAGAGGGGAAATGAGTGGAGGTCGGTTAAAGAGTAAGCTTTGTAGAAGAAGATGTTTGTGGAGAATGATATTTTAAACATGAATTTACTGTTGTTCCAAAAGTACAGTAGCCCCCTTCCCCCAAAGACATTGTCAGACATTGGGTGGACTATATCATAAAATGGGAACTTTCCCGTTTACTACTTTCTCCATCCAACACCTGAGTGGGGCTGTGTCATGGTATGTGGGAAAGAACTTGGGGGAATGGGCCAAGAAATGCTGCCTAGGGAATGGTCAGATAAGAGACAGCATAGCCCAGAGCTCGATGGTGGGTGGGGCAAGAGGCTCAGAAGGGACCCTCCCTGGTTTCTTGGGCTGTTAAAGAGATGGTGGGAGAATTGTACTTTCAGACTTGTGAGATTCTGTTAATGTAGCTTTACAATAATGTAGAATTAGCTCATCTGTCTGGTGTACCTATTAAGGCTGACACCAAGAGGATATAGTATGCATGCTAGTGCAGATGGAAGTCAACTACAGACCTATCACCACAATTTTTCCTGCTTTGCATCCATGCCATAGTTCTTGGTAATGTAGCAAGCAAGATAGGGCCGCTCGTGGTTTGTTCATTTGTTTTTTTAAGGTTCAAAATATGCTTCGGATCAGTTTTAAACTATGCAATGCTCTCTACCAGAGACTACCCTTGAAAAGTATCCAGAGAGTCCAATTGGTACAAAATATGGTAATTAAGCTTCAGACCGGTGCATGTTACTTAGATTTTCATGATACTAATTTTATCTTGGGATGCAGGCTGTTTCTAAAGAAATGAATATCAGAATAGTGGATTTTAGCTACTATTCGGAGTGATGACAGAAAGACCAAGAACAAGGAGTTACGTATTAGAAAACTCTAATAAACTAATTTGTATGCATTTTTTTTTTTTTTGCAAAAGCAATCTCAGACCGATGCAGAAATGAAATGAATATAAAATTGGAGAAAAAGGGAAAGTGAGAGAGGCTAAAATGGGTACGATTCATCCATTCCTACCCACACAGTGAGCACTTTTATTTTGGAATATGTGTTGTGCACACCATTGTGTTTGAGTACCATGCACACCATTTCTCCTACCAGTTTTGCTTTCTACAAGTTCAATTTCCTGGAAGGGGATTTGCTTTGGATTTTTCCCTCCCAAAGAATAAGAGAATTTGAATGAAATTCATATAGCTGCCCTGGGCTGTTCTTGCTCTCCTTAAAGTTACAAGGTATCTGAAGAGTGTAAATGTCCTGTCTTTCATTGTGCAATGAGTTTTCCAGAGGTCTGCAGCCTCCCTGATTTCCCACACATCAATTAAATTGCAAGGAAAGACACTTTAAGAGAACCTCAGACTGAGAATGGTGGGTAGACAAGGAGGCTTCAGAGTAATGGAAAGTTGTGTAAGTGAAAAATAAAACCCTAGGCAAACCCACAACATCAGCGGGAGCACCTTCCAACCGTCATGTTTGACAAAAACACCACTCGCTTAGAGAAATGGAAAAGGAATTCTCTAGCACCCCAAGAATAATATAGAAAAACTGAAGCCACTTTTTGCAGGAGAAAGAACCTTCTGAAAAACTCTAAGGCAGTTGACTTCAGACCCAAAAGGTGATCTGCTTCCCTCATCTTTGCTAAGAAAATGTACATTGAGATACAGAGTCATGACTGAATTATTCTGTGGCAGACAAATCTGAAGATTTGAGCTATCCAGACCCCCTTATCTTTCCCCACTTGAAGAAACATTTTAATAATTAATTAGCCAAATAGAAGCAAAGAAATTGTTCCTCTCTCTCTTAAAAGCTGTGTATTTATAGTTTCTTCTTCCCACAGGGTCCCTGAGTCTGTGGTTGATTAATTTTAATTAATATTTCATCTAATCTGATAATATATTGAAAATACGCAGTGTAAGTGCGCTTCCAAGTGGGTATAATTGAAATTTACTCCCACTTTAAATGCTATTTATGCAGCCAGTTCTGTCTAAGGTGGATTACATACAAGCTGATCTGTGCAGAGGAGCATAAGTTTTCAAGCTAATACAGAGAAGGTGTTATTATTTTCTTCCAGATAGACCTGACCCATGCTGATGATTTACTGTGCCTTGTTGATGCTTTTATGCTCTTAATACACATGTTTATGTGTACTGCTTATATTAAAAGGTGATTGGTTTCTTTGGCCAATGAACCAGCAGAAAACTAAACTCAAAGTTGCCCATCCTCATAGCCAAGAAGTGATTTTTCTATTCTGTCAAAGCTGACATTTCTTCTGCATTCTAAAATTCCTCCCTGGGATCTAGCCTATGCTCCTCTTTCTCCATTAGAAACTCTAAAAGAAAGTTCCAAAGAGGAAAGACCAGAATGGGTGGCTTTCCAGATGTTGCTAAATCACTACTCCAAATCCTTCTCCATTGACCATGCTGATTGGGATGCTGGGAGTTGACTTTTAGCAATACCTGAAGGAGCAGAGGTTGTTCATACTGGTTATCCTGTCAATCCAGTATATCCCACACTTTCCAGTTCTTTTCCGATGAACCATTCATATTGAGCCCAACGGAGGAGGGGATTGTTGGAATTTCCTCTAACAATGTTCTTTTATTTCCTTGTAACCCTGATCCATGCTTGTTTAAGGAATGACATTGTCTGCTTCTTCATGTTCATGTCATGCTTCAGTGTTGCTGGAACTGGAAGCACAATGCTTTCTTAGCCATTATTTGCAGTGATTGCATTTTTGAGCTAATTTTGTTTGTTTTAGCCTCTGCTTCTGAAAACACAACAGTTGTAAAATGTTGTTATCTAAATTAGGCACAACCAGTTCAGATGTATCCTCCTATCTCCCCAGGATCTTCCTGTCAGCCCACCCACTGATCTTCCCAGCATCTTCCCAGAGTTGCCACTGATATCCCTGCTGGTCTGCCTTCCTTGATATATCCCTTTTCTTCCTGTTGGCCTGTCAGCCCCCCATCTTCAGATAACTGTTTTACATCAACATTGAAAAAGTCCTACATTTTATTCAATTTCATGTGGAATGACAAAATATGAGATGTAACTTAACATATATTAACAGTCACTTCCTGTAAACTGGATTTAACTGGCTAGAGAACTCCTCAGAGACAATGGCATGTAAAAAATCAAACTTGACTCAAATTGTACCTGTTAGGCACCCTCCTCCAGAGGAAAGAGCCTCTGCAAATGGGTCTAGACATTACTCTGCTGAAGAAGAAAACATGATTATGAAATGAAAATGGAGATGCAGAGATCAAAAGTGCCTTGTCTGAAATTGGGATATAAAAGAAGCTCAAGTCATCATTTGAACTTGTCTTGAGATGCTGCACCCACAGGCTGTTCTCATCGTGTTTATTACTTAACCCCAAGGGCTTGGAAATGCTGAGGTTTCAAGAAAAAGTTCGTAGATGGTCCCTCGCCCTCATGGTTTTCAAGCCCATGCTCCAGTGGAACAGCTCTTGGTAACTTGGCGGCAGTTCTGAGGAACGGTGTGCCCATCAGCGGTTTCTTAAGTACAGCTGGGCCACAAACACCAGAACCCAAGCTTCAAACTTGATTTACTTGTTGCCTCCTGTTAAAAGCAACCTCAATTTTGATTTATGGGTTTAATCAGGCGACTGTCAGTCAGCCTCATTCTTTATCACTCAGCATAAACACAGTCCTTGCCCTCCCCCAAATGACAGTATTAAATGATTTTATTACCGTAAACTGAAGACTGAGCAGTGCAAACACAGGTGCTGCAGAAGACAGTTCCCTTTTATCTTCATCCAAGCTCATTGAGACAAGGCAGGAGGCAGGACCACGGAGTGTGCATAAGGAGGGAGATGGTCTCTGCAGTCAGAGCCAATCTGTAAGCTCAGGATAAAGGTGGTTCTGTTTATTCTGCACCCTGTTTCAGAATGCAAAGTGGTAATGGGGAGGTTGCTCCATGACACCAGACTTTGCAACAAGTAAGTCCTATTCTCTTTTTCTGGGATTGTTGCTGTTTTTAAGACAAGGGAGAACATCAAGCATGGAAACACAACCTAGGGATAGGTGGGCTAAGCTATTTGTCCCATCCCCAAATACCCTGAGAGTCTCAAGAAAGCCCCTTTTTTGCCCCTTCTGGATGCAAAAAATGCGGTGGCACGGTTTGTCCCTTCCCCACCATATAGTTAGTAAAATAGATTTGGCAAGTGGGTCTGTATCAGGTGGATGTGCTTTGCCCCAGTGTGATGCCTCCTGCCATGGAAGTAATGTAATTCTACTCATCAGTGTGCTTCCTGTTTCTTTGAGGCCTTATCCAGCAGTTCTTATAGCTGGAAGAGGCATTTGCAGATGTGCAGTCCACACCCAGTCCCACTTCCAGAAATGCTGTGGCTGTGGCGGAGTGACAAAGTGAAGTGAGATGGAAGTTTCACATTTAAAGTAGCGATGTTAGCAGTGATGTAAGGCACTAGAAGCCCAACAAAATAGCTAAAAAACTCTTCCCAGCCAGATGTGAAAAAGTTACCTGTTCCTTCCTATCATTACAATAACTGGCTAAATACAGCTGTTGGGGAGGACCTTGAAAACTGCTTTGGATTCAGAGTCATTATAGGAGCATGTTATGATTTTAAATATTTGGGATAAGCCTTAATCAGTTCTGTTTCTTGGTCAATCATAGTCTTTTTTCCCATGTTTACCTTCAAACATTTAAAAAGAAAAAAGGCCGATGACACAGCCTATGCATAAGAGCTGTCATTCTACACCGCACCCTCCCTAGTGCCTTTAGGCCTTTAAGTAGATGGTAAATGCACCCAGACTGTAGATTGGTACACATGCATAAAAATGTAGACACATGAAATACAAACCACGATGCAATGCACAATTGACCTCAGAATCATGGAATAAACCTTGGTTGAGAACATCATGTTGCCAACATACAGGGTGATTGTCATTTTTCCTGTGTTAAAGGTTGAAAGAAGGGGGGGATATAAACGGTGGGTGTTTTATTCAACATGTTGATCTTGAGTAATCTTTTTTTCATCCAGCTCTGGGTCTCAGTGCCATTAAAACCATAGAAGATAAGCATGAGTGACAGTGCCTTCTCTGATGTATTAAAGAATGCTTTCTTGGGTGAAACATATCTGGCTCCATTTCTGCTCACTTCCCTTCAGGCAATAACAACATATCTTTCCACATACCTTCATGGATGTCCTATTTTAACAGCAATGAACTGATGCTGCTATGTGGTTTACATTTCTATTGGAAGGTATGTGGGTTTTTGTTTGACATATAGCAGCCTTCCCTAACCTTGATCTCTTCCAGTCATGGATTCCCAGAATTCCTAGAATTCCCTACACAGCAAGGACTTGCTGAGAATTCTGGGAGTTGAAGTCTACACATCTGAAGGGTGCTTATACTGGAGAAGGCAGGCATTCAGTACGGTGCACAGATTAGACTGTCTAATTGCGAATTAGGAGTCCTATTGAATTACAAAATATATGGGATGATTTTTGTTCAGTCAGCCTAATTTACATAATAGTCTCATTATGTGTTTAAAATACATTTATTTTGGAGGTGGGGAGAAATAATTATTCCGAGGAGGAGGAGGAGAAGGAGGAGGAAAAGAAGAAGAAGAAGAAGAGGAAGAGGAAGAGGAAGAGGAAGAGGAAGAGGAAGAGGAAGAGGAAGAGGAAGAGGAAGAGGAAGAGGAAGATGATTTGAAAAAGAAAAGGAAAAAATGTATAGCACTATGGATCTTCCAAAGATTAGTATGCAGCAAAAAAGGGACAAATCACCCCCTCCCCCACTGTTGGGGGAGGGGAGGGGAAAGAGGGAACACACATTTGATGAGGTCCTGGTACTCAGAAAACCAGTCAGGAACAGATTCCATCTGTTCAAAAGCCAAACACAGAGGCCCTTTTAAAAATAAATCTTCACTTTTAACTTTGCAGATAAAAATAGTGTAGAAAGGATCGTCCTTCATCTCTGTCTTCTCCTAAAATGCTTGAGAGCAGAGACTCCGGCCCCCACCATTTCTTTTCCCCCCTCCCTCCCTCTTTTACAGATTTCATTCTGGCTTTGATTCCTGTGAGTTTACTGAAAGATTACTTCATTTTAACTCGATGGCTTTTCTGTCTTTGGGGAGGCATATTTCTAAGTATCATATTTATCAAAAGAGTGGTGCAAAGGCAAAGTCCAGAACCAGGCGTTTGATGATTCCCCCAGTAACTAGTACGACAATAAATTTTTGCCAGAACAAAAACACAACTGGGGAGCTTTTATGTTAAACTTTGGAAACAAGGTTCTCCCATTGTCATTTGGAAACCTTTTGCATTTGGGCTAATCTCTCTTCCTCTCTCTTCCTCCCTCTCCATCCTGCCACCCCATCCCCCCCCATGCAGAAATAGCACATCTGGACTCACTTCTAATGCTGGTCTTCAAACTCCCAGGGGTGACATTCTGCCCCCCTCCCACTTCCATAACTTTAAATCAGACCAGCATTTCAGTAAATCACAGGGAACACTTATTTATTGGACATAGTTTTGGGTCTCTTAAAGCACGGAAAATAAATTTAATGGAGCACTTGGAACATTCCTTCAATCTTTTGAGGGATTACTTAGGGAATTTGTCAATCCCGCCAAGCACAGCAGCTTGATCCAGAGAGATGGGAAAGAAATTATGGGAGATACTCTACAAAGGCCCAGGTGTACCTTAAATCACATCAACAAAGATTAATGTCAAAGGATCACTGCCAGCAGACTTGATTGGCAGTGTTGCTGTTTACTTAATAAACTATCGCTTTAGCCAGAGGGTGACTTTAATCTGAATTACATTTTCTTGTTTTGTCATACGTTGCGCCAAGCGATTTATTGAATAGTGTAGCGTACTTCTTAACCTCCAACGTACGAATCTGGGGATGAGGGGTGGGGTGTGGGATGAGAAAGAATAAAGCAAGACTTCAGATCTCTGGGAAAGCCTTGAGACAGTTAAACCTGCTTTGAGAACAAAGGAACGGCTTTGCTGCTCAGGCAAAAGGCTGCATTCTTTTTAAGCTCCGGTGGGAACACGTGGGAGTGGAAGCACACTTAATGCATGCAGGCTGCAAGATCCAGATCTTAAGAAATGGACAGGCCGCCATTCAAAAGGCATTCGGGTTTATCTCGGCTGCTGATTATGTACTTATTGTCGTAGTGTTGATTAGGCTGGATTTTAACTACTGTTAGCCCCCCAGAGTCATCATGATGAGATGGGCGGCTCTCTAAATTGAAATACATACATACATACATACATACATACATACCGAGAAAAATTTGATTTGTGTGGAGGGGAGGGAATGAAAGCTTAAGGAAGAAAGTCCTTGTTCCATTGTTCAGATTTTCCCCCTTCACTTCTCCCCTCCAAGCCTTCACCAACCACACTTTGTCTTGCCACTAGCAGAAGCACAAGGGGGAAGATTTGGTTTAGTTCTCTCCCTTGCTGAGTATGCTCAGAATATGTCTGGCTATGATTTCCACAAGGCAGCTCTGTTCTGAGGCTGAGCTCAGGGGAATCCAGGAGTGGTTGTATACTGTACTGCTTTGCACAATCAATGGTAAAGCCATGAAAGTTGCTGCTTCAGAGCTGCTGATAGCCACTTTTTTAGATGATTTTAAAGGGGGACTAGATAAATCCATAAGGATGAGGATGATTGGTGACTACTAATCTTGATAGCTACATAGTTTCTCCAGAATCAAAGGCTGTAGGACCAGGGGCCATGAAGCAGTAGTGCTAGGGATTCTATGATGCTTCTGCCCTACCTGTGAGCTTCTTGGATGCATCTAACCACCCATGGTGTAATTCAGAATGCTGGACTAGATAGGCCTTTGACCAGATCCAGCAGGGCAACTCTATTTTATCTGCAGTTCATGCCCTCTTTTGAAGGAAGGTGGAGTGGTAAAAAGGAAAGCTAGGGTTTCTTCTAAGAAGCATGGCAATATGGGAGGTAAAACTGCACCATCAATTGCTAATTCTCACCTCTGGATTTAACTTTTTCAGAATGCAATGGGATCAATCTGGACAAAGCATGCTGATGATAAATCCATCTTTCAAAGTATTTTATGCTGACTGACAGCATTTTCCAGGATTTCAGCCAGGAGTCTTTCCCAGCCTTATCTGGAGATTCCAGAGATCAATTCTGGCACATTCTGCAATGCAACGCCTGATGAAGGTGGTAGTGGTGGCGATGGAGGTGGAAGGATTGGGCTTCCTTCACCTTACAACAGGCAGTCCTCATCTGGAGTGGGATATGATGTAGTTAAAGGTTACTGTCATGCAAAACTAATATGGAATGGAAATGAAGCATCTTGATATGCAAGAAATAAATCATCTGGTTGCACTCTGAGTTAGGGACCTTTTAAAAAAGCAAACTCTGTATTGCAGAGTGGGTAATTTTGGGGTGATTTTCAGTAAGACTTCATTATTTTGGCGTAATCAGTGGTCATCTTGAAGAAAATATCCCCTCCATCAATGGTATTGGACTCTTTCCATGTGCTTTATATGTTCTTAGACAGATAGTCAACGTCTGCAATGTGAAGAATTTAGCAATTTTGCTGCCAAGTGTAGTCAATTTTTTTTTTAAAAAAAAGCTCTTGAAAGAATGTATTAACCTTGGCAAATACTCCAAGCTACATTACCTGAGCTGTAGAGAGAGGCAAGCTTTGGAATCTGTGGAGACCTTGATTCTAGAAACTGCTCCTAATGTATTTTTCTGAACAGACCAGGCAGAAAACATTGCTTTTGGTCTATAAGAGAAACACTGGAAATACCTGAATCTTCAATCCTGAGTAGGATTTTGAAATAGTGAGCAGAGACAAAGATTAAGAAAGGTATCTGGAGGGCATCAGGTTGGAGAAGGCTGCTATGGATGATCCTCTCTCTCTCTCTCTCTCTCTCTCTCTCTCTCTCTCTCTCTCTCCCCCCTTTCTTTCTTTCTTTCTCTCCCTCCCCCCCCCCCCCCCCGCATTGACTGGAAAGCCAGTGTGGTATTCTGGTTAAGGTATTTCAATCAATCTCACTTACTTCACAGAGTTGTTACATGAGAAAGATCAAACCTGAGCTCTTGGAGAAAAGGTTGAATTTAAATTTAATAAAATAAAATGGTGACGATGGACATAATGTTAAGAGCCCTTCTAATGGCAATCTATTAAATGAAGATCATACTCTTGCTAATATGTTATAAGAATGGCTTACCATTTACAACCCAACTGTGAATAAAACTAAAAGGAAGCCCAGATCAATTGGTCTGTCATATAGACTTTCCTACATTCAGCCTGGATGTCTGTAAATAGGTGCCAATCCCTAGCTTTCCCTGATTAGCTGCCTATGACAGCTTCCTGAGAATCTCACCGGCCTTGGGAATGCAGTATGTTAGATGTTCCCAAGCAATCCTTAGATTGGAAGTAGTAGTGGTAGATAGTGCTGATACTATGTGTCACATATCTCCAGCAGGTGGGAAAGATAATAGTCCTTGGTTCTACTGCATTGTACATCATGTTACTATTGTAATGATACTACCAGCAATGTCAGACTGCCAATTGTCTCAATGTTACATAAGCTCTTCTTAACAATAACCTGTTTTATCCAGTGGATAATTAAATCCCAACATTGGATTTGAATCAAAATAGCACCCAATCAGTAGACAGGATGATACTCAAGAACTTTATGGTTCCTTTTGAACAGTAATGGAATAGCCACCAAGGGAATCTTGAGTCTCCCCAGCTGCAACTAAGTTTAGTGACACCTAGAGACTGAACAATATAAAGTCATTATCCACACAATGTTCTAGAGATGAACAATACATTTTTAAATAAAAAGGTGGATTTTTGTTATGATGGCTATCAAGCTGTGGAAACTCCTTTTCCTTAGTTTTGCACAGTCTTACCCTGCCCCCTTTTACAGTAAAGCAATACTTTCTTTATTTGGATGCTTTTTTATTTGATTGGACCTGTTTCAGACTGATGTTATGATTTGACCAGTTGTTTTGCTCTGTCTTACTTGCTGATTGAACTTTTCCATCTTTTGCTCTTTTAGATGACATTGTATTTCATGGTTGCTATTTTATTGTTGCTGGGAAGTATTTTGAAAACTACTTTGGCTGGAAAGAAATATGGAGGTTTTACAAATAAATAAAATAAAGATGATGGAGGACATGTTGAAATATAAAGTGGAAATTCATGTGCACATTGACACACACACAAAACGTGATGAATGATTCCCTGTTGAAATTGATGCATGTGATCAGAAATAAAAATGAGGATTTCATGACCCAATATAAATTGGGTAAATAATTCCTACAAACAGTGGTAGGATCTAAGGTGTGATTTAAAGTGTACTATGAAGGAATCTGGGTTAACAAAACTGACTGAATTCTCTGCTCATTTGCTGATTCTTTCCTGAAAGTAATTTCTCTCTACCTTCTGTTCTTTCTAATCACAGGATTCCTTTCAAAGAAAGGAAGAAAAATTGGAAAAAGGAAAATTATGGATGGTTAAACACCCCAGTCCCTATCTATCTATCTATCTATCTATCTATCTATCTATCTATCTATCTATCTATCTATCTATCTATCTATTCATTTCTGTACTTTAATGTCCTTCATCCTTCTTTTATTGATTTGGCAAGAATGCATAACTATGCCAGCAGCCTGGCACATATGTCTACATATGTCTACATGTAGGTCTACTGTGATCTGTGGTGCACAGAGGAATTTGTCCCTAAGACTTGCTGAATTCAGGTCTGGCTTTTAATAATTAACTTTCAATATGCTTTGCTACTTCATAATTTTATATTTTACTTCAAAGCAACACTGAATGGCAAGTCCAAATAATGAACAGTTATCGAAAAATTCCTCAGGAACTTTATGAACAGCTAGAATGAATGAATGAATGAATGAATATCTTTCTTGTGTGGGGGAGTGTCATTTAAGCATGTCCAACCTATCTTTCCTAAAAGGAGGAAATAGCAAATCACTTTCATGCAGTTGCCTAGAAAACTACATGGGTATGCCCATGTAGTCATCAGGAGTCAAGCATGATTCACCAGAATCTCCACTTTAATCCTCCCTTTCGGTCCACAGATAGGACAGGCCAAATGGCAATAAATATTTAAAATATTAAATGATTATATTTTAGGTAACATTAATCTGCGCCTTGTAAACTGGGAGAAAGGCATAAAGCAACTAAGAAGAAAAAAAGAGGAAGAAGAAAAAAATCCACTATTGCTTGTGACAAATGCATACCAGTATAATGCCATGTTAAGCTGGCACTTAATTGCTAACAGGGACTGATGATCCCCTGTGTGTCAAGACTGAGAAATATCCATCTTTCAAAGTACCTAGTCATTCATATATCTGGTGGTGGTGGGATGTGAAGACCTGAGTACATGGGCAGAAGTTGATTTTTGTATGTTCTTCTCTAAAATATACAACCTTGTTCTATATTACATCATTGACTCAGCACTTTCCAGTTGATTTGAGGATGATGAGGGTTGAATTAGGGATCATCTGCTTGTAAAGCATGCATTTTATCACTGTGTTTCAGTTTTGTAATAGATGCATTTAGAAGCAACCGACATCCAGGAGAAACTTCTCCACCTTGTCTTTACTGATCTGGAAGCACTTTTACGGACAGCCCAAAAGTGAATAAGCCATGGGGCAATTCCCTGCAAATATATTTGGGCAAATCAAGAATCCCTCATTTAGAATAATCCCAACTCTAGGATTATAATTGAGAGCCTTCATCCCCCTCCTCTTCTGTGTGATATTTCTGCCCAAAAAGAAAGAAACCCTTCATGATGTCTAGGAAGAAATCTACTAAAAACTCTTCAAAAGATGAACTTGTCATTGAAGAGCAGCAAAATTAAATAAAAAAGAGTCCTCCAAAATAAAAATGGAGAGCTATTATATCAGGAGTGAAGGCCCAGAGCTTCCTGTTCAAATGAGCCATCATGGATTGAAAATGTTTAGTTTCTGGTTGATTAAATACCATGAGGGACCTGAGATATGCTAAGCCTCAGGGATCAAAAGTTTGTTTTCAGTTAGACAATGTTTCAGTCAATGAAAAAAAAAAAATGGTTGGCTTGGATTGGGCTATGTAACTGAGAAGCCTCAGGTTTGGAATGAGTAATGGCCAGGATACTGAGAAATGGGAAAGTTTTTAATCATCCATACTTCATCTCTGAAATCCAGCTCAGTTGCCTGTAAGTTGTGGGGGTTGGAATGTGGAGGAACATACTGGGGCCTTTTTTTATTCCTTTCTTTGTTTCCAAAAGGAAATACAGATGCCATGTTTGGCTCTTGTGATTACTTTGTAGAAAAAGGAAATGATTGCTTTACAGTGACATCAGTGGCAGGGGGGCTTAAGGTAATTGGTAAATAGGCTGCATTGGTTAATTTGTTGCAAGGTGGTGGTGGGGACAAATGAGATGTGGTTTAAATACACCTTTGTATTTAAGTTGTAGTACGGTTGGGTGTATGGTGCATTTAAAAAGAGAAATGTTTTAAAAAAAGGACAGGCTGATAAATGAAATAAACGGACAGGGAGAGGTTTCTCTCATGAGATCTTTGGCATCTGAAGAACTAATGAACAAAATAGAGATAAAACAAAAAGGAGAAAGTGTATGTAAGTCCAATTAAAGGCAGGGAGAAGAGAATGAGAGAATGAAAGACCTCCTTCTGCACTAAGCAATCAGGGGCAAAACAGAGGTGCTGGGTCAGGGGAAGGTCAACAGGAGACCTTGCTAGGGCCCTCAGCTGTCATCTGCATGCTCAGTGGCTTGACTGATCTGCTTGGCCTGTCATGCTAGCTGATCAATTGATTCGGTTTTCATGGCCAGAGGTGCATTCGATTACTCATTGGCGAGTTGCTTTTGTCTCAGGGTAATGCAGAAGAAGGGTGAGATTCAAATGTGATGCACACATTGCACGAGCAATGAATTATAATGTAATATGATGCTCATGTCATAAACAACCCTTGCTGGGGGAAACTCAAGACCAACAGAAACTCTGAAAGTGAACCTTAAATTATATTAAATGAAAGCCCTGTTTGCTGGAGATGATGGGAATTGAAGTCCAGACATCTGGAGGGCACCAGTTCAGAAAAGGTTGTATTAAATGTTTAGGATAAGTTCAGAAAAACAAAAATGGTCACCTCTTAGGACTGGGAATTGTTAGCCTGGGTTGGGATCATGCAAAGCTACAGTGCTTTTTGGAAATTGATTAGGTGCATCTGTGTTTATTACATGATTTGTTTCTATATCCAGACTGGTCGATATTCTCCTTCTGCTGTCAACTAGTTTCTGCCTTGGCTGTCAAGACAGGGCCCAGCACCTTTTGCTGAGACATCTTGTTAATTTTTTGCTCTTGATTAAACCTATATTTTGCTTGGCTGTATGTCAAACCTGGAGGTGCCGTACTCAAATGAACTAATCTCTACACACTTGCCAGCAGGCAATTTGATCAGCAATTTGGCACGTGCCCATTTGAGAATTTAAGTAAACCTGAGCAATAAAGAAGGAGGAAAACAATCCTCCAGAATAGCTATAAGATATTCATTTTGTTTAGCTCACTAAAGGCACTGTCGGTCTTCATTTATTTAGGAAGCAACACACCCATGCTGAACTGGCCTCATGCCACCATCCCATCACCAAATCTGATTGGCTATGCAGTACTTGGATGACATCACAGTCACTACATGATTTCTGATTATGTTGGGTAGTGGTAGTGCTTATTTAAAGGGCAAAACAGGTGACTCAGCAAAGCTTAGGCCAATTTGTCTCTTAACCTTCCATCTGCTCCAGGCTTTCAGAAATGGGTAAAAAAATATTGACCCCACTACATACTTCACTGTGTGTCCTCAGTGAAGTAAAAAATCCCATTCTTGATTGCAAAAAAGTTGCTCGATCCAGCTTTATTGTTAGCCCAATATATGTCCCAGCTAATTGTGGATTATTTGAGATGGTAAGGGTATGCAAGGATGAAGAGTCTGAAAGTGGGTACAGGAGACTGGAACATGTATTCTGGCCCCATCTCCTCCATCCATCAGGATTTACATGGACAGTCTCAAAGAACCCTAACTTTATCCAACAAAACAGTTACATTCTCTTCTTAAAAAGAATGGGGCAGGATGTTTTTGGTCTACAGCTTTGAATAGTTTGAAAAGGATGTGATAGTCTTTTGTCTCCTTTCCTTTGGATTCAGAGCCCTTGGCTGATGTAAGGTCCTCAGCACCCCATTTGTGTATGCTAACTAAATTTCAGTGAGATTATTTTGGTCCGTTTGGGGTTTCATTCACTTAAATTTTAGAGAATTCCATTTGACCTGCATGCCATGTTATCCTCGGTAAACTAAGAGCAAGTGATGAATGCAAAGCTACTGTAGCTCGCAGATTCTAGTCTGAGATGAGCAGCAGGAAGTTATAAAATGAAATTTATTAAGTCAAGAAATGCGAATCAAGCCAAGTTGGAGAGCCAACTTGACTAAGTGTATAACTGTCCAGGTAAAAATATTCAGGTCTATCTTCTCTGGGAGCAGAACCAAGAATCAGTGAATCGACTGTGTCACTCGTACACTGGAGTTTTCTCCAAATTGACACCTTTGGGCATATAGAAGTCAACTCTCAAATTCTCAGCATGGGCTGGACATTCTGGGAGTTGAGGTTCACATACCTGGAAGGTACAGAAGTTGAGAATGTTTACTTTACTCTTTATCCTCATAGTTCTGATGGTTCAATATAGTTAGAAACAGATGTAGCTCCTGGTTGTGGGGTCTTGGAAGCATCTGTTATCATCCAATCTTCTAGGGTTGCCCTTGCTTGTGTCACTGGGCACTGTCTCCTATCATCCTCAGAAAACATTGGTTAGGGTTGATGGTAGTTGGAATCCAACAACATCCATGCAATTTCCATTTGCCATACTTTACTCTCTCTAATATAATATTCTTAATAGAGGAAACTTCCTTTGGAAAATATGAAGAGACATATGTAGGTGCTAGAACCTATTCCAGAAAGATTGGCAAATTAAGTCTTAAAAATATCCTCAGTGTGCCCTTTTCCCCCAGTGTGGTCTTGGCTGGCACGATCTGCCACAGGCTTTACTTCCTTCCTTGCCGAATAATGCCATTATGCATTGCCAGAATTAATCATGATTCTAGGTAAGCATCGTGGCACTTTTATGGTAGCTCTGAAGCTAATCTGTCACTAATGCCTTCTGGATTACCATGATTTCTTACAGTTGTGATTCATTAACTCAGATGCTTATGGAATTAGCATTAAACATCTCCTGTAGATTTCTGCCTCAACATGTCTGAGTTCCAAAATCCTTTGAGTATTTGATTGCATTGCATTGAATGGCATGTCAAACACACAAAATCCTTTGAGTATGTGATTGCAATGCATTGAATGGCATGTCAAACACACTGTGTGGTCCAGGAGAGGTCACAACACTGCTGTCTGCATCAAAGTGGCAGGATGGTCAGCACTTTTTCTTTTTGTATATGAGGGAGCCTGATCTTGACCTCAAGAAGCCTCAAACGACTAGATTTTAGAAGCCACATTCAGCCTGATTTGCCAAGTTCAGCCTGATCTGTATCGTTGAAATAGTTCAGATCCAGGAGCAATTCCTGGATTTTTGGGAAACAGTTGGGGCCTAGCAGAGTCAGAGAAACCTGCCATGGATTCCTTGGGAAGGAATTTGCAAGATATACCAAAACCAACTCTTCTGTGGCATGAGCAATACCTTTGTATGCTCACTGGGATTCGTCTTTCTCTGGAGCCCCAATCCACTAAAAACAGTTATTGGTGGACTAAATCTTTAAAGAAGCATGCATAGTTTTTGAAAGGCTGCATACCAAAAAAACAAAAACAAAAAAAATCCAACCACGAAATGCTGATACTGCTTATGTCACTTTTATGAAGCCTTGCATTCTGGAAGTTTATGGAACAAGAATGAGTTCAGGGACATACTCACATTAGAAAAGAGTCCTTTGGGAATTTACTCGAACAACTTTGTATGTTCTATACAAAAGCTCTGCCTGTTATAGGAAGTTATGGATGAACATGGATGCAGTTTTCAGTGCATCATCATCATCATCATCATCATCATCATCATCATCATCATCCTAGCTCAATATATCTATCCCCTTTTCTACAGCCTAGATTTCTTGCTTAGACTAATACAGTGCCTTTGAAATAAGCTGAGTTAGAAGTTAATGGAATCATACCTAGATGGCTGCTGCCTATCAGGCCATAATCATGGGGTACGTCACGTTTGGGTGGCTATGGATTTGGAGTGGCTGAAAATAATACTGAATATACCCCCGAATCCCAACAATAGCCAGGCAATTGCTCACTAAGTGGGGTCCTAAATATGGGTCAGCTTTGCAGAAATAATTTTCCCAAGTTGCCCAAAGGCATGTGTTTTGCCACCATTCTAAAGGATAACCACCCATATTTCATATTTAAAAAAAAAAATCTGAATGTTGAAGCTTTCCTAAATTGATATTCTTATTAGGGCTGCCTTCCTCCTCCCTCTCTTGTCTCTTCTTTGTTTCCTTGCCCCTTAAGGGACAGGTCCTTCTAGCACATATTTTGTGTTGTTTATCACAAAGGGAGAGTGCCCAGAGAATAATTTACAACTGCATCACTTTGTTCATTCAGACAAGTTCGTCATAGATTATACGATGTTTCATTTAAGTCATCACAACAACAAAAGAAGAGCTGGGGTGGATCTATGGTGGAATGGATCTCAGGCCTTATGGACAGGAAATGCCTTCATATGTTCACCTCCATGGCACATGGGCTCAAATTCCATATATATATATATATATATGTTTGTGTGTGTGTGTGTGTGTGTGTGTGTAATTTTTATTAAAACCTTTAAAAAGAGATTAAAAACTAATGCAAACTAATATAAAATAAAGAAGAGAAGAGAAAAAGCAAGCAAGCAAAGAGAAAGCAAAACTGCAAGAAGAAAAGTTAAAGAAAAATAGAAAGGATACAAAGCAGTGGCTTCCAATGTTCTTCACAGCAGTTGTAAGTACAATTATATTTTAACTTCTCTCTCTCAAGTTGCATCATTATGCTGTCCTTTCTATAATCTATCCTGTCAAATCATCAAAACCATAAAATCACAAGTTCATTTTTTTCATTTTTACACAAAATGTCCATAAGGGGTTTCCCGTCACCAGTAAAAGTAGGTAGTGTCTTTTCTCTAATCAAAGAAGTTAGTTTATCCATCTCAGCAAGGTCTGTCAATTTCACCAACCATTCTTCCATGGTGGGTAGCGTTGAATCTTTCCATCTCTGTGTATATAATAATCATACATGGGTTCAAATTCCATTGGAATAAATTGGGATTGAAGTAATTTGTTTCATCATACAGTAATCAAAAGAATGGAAGCTGGGATGTCAATTGTTAAAGAAGGTACTTATGGATGAGGGACCTGCCTTACAGCCTATTTTGCCTAGTAGAATGGGTAGAAGGCTGGCATATGGAGGGATGAAGACCCTCTACAGCAAGTTGTAGAGAAGTTACCACACATTTCTAGGTAGGGCTTGTTCAAAACCCTGGGCATTCTAAGCCCCAGGGTCAAACACAACTCCTAGAGACCTCTAAAGCTGGTCACCAGTTTGTAATTTTTAATGAGCCAGAAAATCCCATAGAGATGCACAAAGCAGGCATGCTGTTTCTTGATGTGAAGTGCTCTGCTGCAGTGCATTGATCAGAAGCCTTAAGGCATGCCTGATTGGCTGCCCCTATTCATATCACAAAGCAAGATGCCTTGGTTGATGAAAAGTAGCATCTCCATTGCAGATCAACTCAAACTGTGCTTCAGGGATTTGACTGAAGTGAAATACCCATTTGGGCTTTACCCAGCCTTAAACATTAATAAAGATATGACTGGTGAGTAGTCTTATTACATTTCATTTTATGACCTGGTTATTGAGCATAATAAAATAAAAACTAATTTTAATTTGGTGTAAATGAAAATGTAATGAATCTTAGTTTTTGTCTTGGGCTCACATTTGATTTTTGCAAAATGGACCTTCGCTATGCCACTTGAAGAATAAATGTATTTAGTTCAGTCCCTGGTGCAAACTCTACTGAGTTAGAGAGACTGATATCCAGATTTGGTATAAGGAGAACAGCACATCAGGGAACATCCTGGAGAGGAGTACCAACTTAATCATTTCTCTGTATTAACTTAGTACCTTTCCCAGGGAAGGAAATAATCAAGCATTTCTTAATTGCTTGTGTCAGTTGGAATGTTCATGTGTTGCACTGAATGGTGTTAAAAGACAATTTATGTATAAAATGGACATGTCAGTCAGCAGGGGTGTAAAAGAAAAAAAACTTAAAAAGCATGATTCCATCAGTATAGACTCTCTTATAGTATACCCAATGGTTATGAATAGTATTTGTGATATTTGTCTTCTCTCTAAAAAGAAAAAGAATACAGACTATATCTATTTGAGGAGTGTTGCACACCTAGACAAGAGCATGTATTATGGAAAGTTGTATTATAAAAAGCATATACTGGGGATGTCATAGGATTATCTATTCAGTTGAATGAAAAGCTATGTATCTTAAGACGTGTGTATGTGAGTGTGTGTGTAAATTGCATATAAGTTGTAGACAAAATGTCTATATTACAGAATGTTGTGTGTCAAATAAAATGTAGATGCTCCCACATTTTTTTAAGCAGTAAATTTGAAAAATGAAGGAAGATGGGCCATACTGATTCCAACTAGATTTAGACTGCAATCCCTACAAGGAAGAAAAAAAGAAAAAGAGTTCAGTGAAAAGTAGTAAATTGTTCACTGCATGGACAACCTTCCATTCCATTTCATATTATGTCCCAACTCAAGCTATGAAAACTGGTGACTTTGCCTGAGTTTGCTGTCTCCAGAATTTTTTAAAAAGAGAGAGAAACTCATGAACTTCTGACCACTTCTCTGAACCTGACTTCCCAAGGCTTTTGAAGTTCACCCATCCTGACCTCAGAAACCATATGGAGAAGCCATCAGCTAGGAAAACAGAGGTGGAGAACATCAAAGCCATAATTGGAAGCAGCTGTGTAAATTGTCAGGGAAAGAGTTTGGAGAGATACATACCTATGTGTTTATCTACTTAAACCCTTAACCTGCTGGGTGCATCTCAGAGTCCCTCTGGAGTCCTTTCTAATGAAGCTGGCATCCACTGTGGCTTCTTCCTTCTTGGCACAGCCCTTGAAGGAGAGTGCAACATCTCTTGGCCATTATTAGTAAAATTCCTGGGGGGTGGGGTTTGGAAAGAAAATGGGGCAGTTAGATAGAGTCCTCTATAGAGAAAGGTCAACCTTGGGGCAAGTGCTTGATGGATAGCCTGTAAAACTGGGAAGGAGGAAGAGGTCATACAGAGGCTGTGAAAGGTGGTTTGTGCTAGTGCCAGCGTCAAAGCGGAAGGCATGCATGTTTGACTGAAGGTTGCTTCTCCCCTGGCCTCCTGTTCCCGGCCATCAATCATACCTCATACTGGCAACTGAACAATTTGTTAGCCTCTGAGCTGACCTGTGCCCCATTCAAGTGCTGAGCCTGTGTGCTAGTTTGAGCTCCTGGGTGATGGATGACCCTTCGCCAGCTCCCAGCTCCCAGTGGGTTTTGGAGTCCAAATTATAGAACCAAGTTCAAAAGTGCTGGGATGTAGAGGAATAAAGGGGCAGGGTGATTGTGGGAGTGAAAGCCTGGAGGACAAATCCCTGCAGGGGCTTCCATACGGCTAAGGAGATCCCAGACAGTGGTGTGGCATCTGGGCTAGATTAGTGTGATTCGGACTCTCTAGCATTGATGAAAGGAAAATGGACACAGTTGGCTCATGTTAAACAAACATTGACTTCATAGAGAATTACAGAGTAGGCCAATGCAGCAAAGGAGCCAAAGGGCCATAAAGTCTACTTGACCCAACTGAGGGCCCCAATCCTAAAATGGAATAGCTATCTGACAGTACCTTTCTTTGGGGAGTACGTTGGACTTCTGTCTGCACCTTGAACAACCTGTAGCCTTTATCCTGGAGGAACGAAAAGGACATTTAAAGAGGAAAAAAAACCTTATCATTTCCTTATTGTGTAAAAATAGGTTTACTTTCCACTGTTTATTGTATGTATGTATGTATGTATGTAGCTTATATATCGCTCCATTCCCAACAACTTCAAGGATCATTTCCAAAATCTCTGAGTGCCATTGTTGCTCTCTCTTTTTTATCCAGACTAATCTTTTGTGGTTGGCTTAAGAACACAACTATTTATAGAAATGATCAAGGTTACATCTGTCAGATTCACTGAGTTAAATACCCCCCTCCCCCCAAGAAAAGATCTATGGACAACAAAAACAACAAGGAGGATAGACATGTCCACTGGATATCTCTATTGCTATTAACTGGAGCTCAAAGCTCAGTTTTAAAAGTGCTTGAACTAGGATTCCAAGCTAAGCCCCCTTGAAGCTGATCCAAATAAACTGGGATCTATCAGACCATTAAAATTTCCTGCTGGTATAATGTACAAGTCTTGCCCTCCTCCACCTCCTCCTCTTTCGGAAATAGCAATGGATACATGTAATATCACTCTTTTAATATATTTCATTTGGTATAAGGATGTGTGCGTGTGTGATTATGTATGCATACAGTACCTTAGTTAGAGAGAGAAAGAGGGAGCGAGAAAGAGAGAACACTCCAAGATTAACTTTTTTTAAACACAATTTAGTGAACATTTTTCTTCATTTCACTGACTTGCTGGAATCACTTATGTTGACAGAAAGGGACTGTATGTCTTCCATTATTCTTTGTCCTTTAATAAAATTTTTGTAATAAATAACCAAGGATTTTCTATGTTCTGTTTGTTCTTTCCTTGAGTTTACTTTGTCTTGTATATCTGCTTTAATGCTATTTGATATATCTGGTTATACTTGCTTTATTTTTGGTTTCTTCTCAGCCTGTGCTTGTGTAGGCTGTATATCCTGTATCTCAGCATTCCTCATCTCCAGGATTCTACATATGAGTTAGATTATAACTCCCATCTGTCCCAACCTGCGTGGCTAATACTATATAGCTGAGGATTATGGTTGGCAGGTTGGGAAAGGACGCCACAACCTTTTTCCTCCACTACTTTCTACTCCTTTATTTTGCAAATCTTCTGCAAGTTTATTTGAAGAAAATGGCCTACATATTAGATACAACCATTTTTCCTTTATGGAAGAGAAAGACCTCATAAGAACTTTCCACCAGCACCCAACCTGCAATTCCTTTCTTGGCTTGCCTTTTGGGGTTGTTGCTGGGATACTATCTGCAAATTCCTGTTAAACAAGTTTGGACTTAGCACTGATATGGGCTAAGATGGGACCTGTTTTTATAATGGTTGCTATCAATGCATATTCCAACTGGGTTTGCAAAAGACATTAGCCTACAACCCACCCCCTGGAAGTAATGCAGAAAACTCTACAATTCAGGAAGTCATGATTCAGTTTTTCAATATTTTAAAGTGTTACTGATTGCAGAAAGAAAAATGAATGAATTTACATGAATATTTGTCATTCATAGACAATTCATAGACATCTAGTGTATGTGTGAGAGGGGGTGGCAGCAAGGGGATATAAACGATGAAATGTGCATCATGATGTTGCAACACAAACCACTTAACTTACACACTTGTGTCTGACCACAACACAAATGTACAAAAGGACTGAATTTATACTGTGAGGTTGTGATCCACATTCTGTTGTATTTTCATCATTGCAGTCTGTACCAGATACTTATGAGATTATTTAAGAGCTTTTTATATATATTCACACCATACTGTGTAATTAGGCTATTTATATTCAGGACAGTTTACCTAATTTTTTTTTTAAGAAAAGAATATGGAAGATTAAAAATATGGAATAGTCTACACAAACTGAAGTTTCCAGTTGAGATTTCTAGTAATAAAATGCCTGTTTAAAAATGGAAAGAACAGTAAATTCTTCAGACCAGTGCATACAATAGAGAATGAATGCCCTTCCATTCTAGAAATAGTTCCGTTAATAACTGGTTTAACTGGTCCAAACATAAGCATACTTTTAAAGCAAGGTAAAAGTAGAGTCAGCTACTACCAATAGAGTTCATACACCTTGTGAAACCCTAAATCTTGTTTTACACACTATACTGTAAAAAATGGGAGTATTGTGAAAAATTGCTTAGAGTATAGTGATAATCTAGCCACAGAATCCTCACATTGAAAACATGGCTTGCTGAAATCAGTTGAGGTCTCACATCATAGCTAAACCAAAAACATGCCAACCACATTAAAATGTAATGTTATGTGAAGCCAGCCTTTGTGGTTCACAGACCATGGCTTAACTTGCTGCATTGAAACATAGATACCTCTAGCAGATGGCTGCTAGAGACATTGGAATAAGGTAAAAAAACAATATAAGGATCCTACAGTCCTGAGTTTGTACTTAAATATTTTGCAAATACTCATGCCCAAATATATATTTTTTTTACTAATGATTTGAGGGCTTTTTTTTTCCAATATGTGACAATCGCCAATTCAAACCTTCTTTTTTCTGACATATCTGTGTTATGAATGACCACAGATTGCAATTAATTTTCCTTTTATAATTTCTTAATATGAAAGTATCTTTCCCATGAGAACCATGTCAAAGAAAAAGCTTGAAATACCATCAGGCCTGAAATGGTAAGTCTTACCATTGTCAGCGGATTTATTTTGGAGACCAATTGCTGTCCATATGAAACTCAGGTCAGTAGAGACCCCCTGGAGAGGCCTATACCACAATAGAAACTCCTAGCAAAATTGGAGCTTATATGACAAGAAGCAACCACGAATTTTAGCAAAAAGAGGCATTTCCGTTTCAAGTAAATGAATTATGAGAGGTATTCTCATGAATCCATGTAATCTTCTATGGCCTTCTGACTAGTATCCAGATTGACTGAAGACATACCCTAGAAGATCATGAACAAGCAGAGGTGGAGAATATACAGTACGTGAAAGAGCAGAATATATAGAAAAGTGGATTCTATTTTGCCACTACTTATCACAGCAATAACAATTTCATTTAAATTATGGTACAACAGCTGTTAGTATGCTTCTTGGCTGGTGGTTGGCTAAGGAAAATTAGAAACTGGTTTCCACTGTAGATGCTGCATTGTTCTTCTTGCATGGAGACAATGCTGGAATCACTATTCACACCAAGCCAAACTGTGGTTTGTTTGGTTTTGACTTAGTGTCCTATGACCATAGACATTATCATTCATGAAACGCAATTTATGATTTGACCCGTTGAATGTTCCCTATTAATCGTTCTGCAGACCATGGCTAAGCAACCCATTGCTTAGCACAAAGACTTATTCAACAAATGATGACTTTGAAACAGAATTATGCACCAATGATGAACATGGGATTGCTAAAATGCATACACTTTTATTGAAATTTGAAACAGAAGAAGAACAAGTGAAAGAATGTTATGATAAAGTGGGCTAAAATTTTTGGGTATAGTATATAGATGGAAGAATGGGAAAATATGTGGCTGAAAGGATTGTAATTTATGCTATACTCTTAAAGAGAATTTTTATAAAATGATGTACTGTTGGTATATGACACCAGAAAAATTATCAAAAATGTATAAAGGTACTTCAAATCTATGTTGGAAATATGAACAACAAGAAGGGTTCTTTTACCATGGTTGATGGACATGCAAAAGAGCTAGAAGATTTTGGGTTCAAATGCATGCACTGATTCATAGGATTTTAAAGATTAAGATACAACTGAAACCAGAACTTTTCCTCTTGGGACTGGGATAAACAGTTGGAAAAAATCATGGAACTTTTTTTTAATATTTGATAACCACAGCAAGATTATTGTACGCACAGAGATGGAAAGACTGGCAATACCTATGATAGAGGAATGGTTGGTGAAGGTTATAGAACTTGCTGAGATGGCCAAATTGACCTTTTTGATTAGAAAAAAAGCAATATCTATATATATTGCTGACTGGAAACCCCTTATGGATTTTTGTGTAAAACAGAAAAAAAAATAGACTTATGATCTATGGTTTTGATGATTAGATAGGATAGATTATAGGAAGAAGAGAGTCACAATGTAACTTTAGAGAAAGAGGTAAATGTACAATTGTACTTATAACTGCTATAAAGATCAAAAGCCACTTCTTTATATCTTTCTTTTTTCTTTTTCTTTCTTACCTTTTTTTCTTTTTGCACTTTCTCTTTTAGTTCTTCCTTTTTCTTTTTTTCCTTCTTCCATTATTTTAGTATGTATTAATTTTTACTCTTATTTTAAAAACTTTCAATAAAATTATATTTTAAAAAATGGTGTAACAAGTCATACTTGAATCCAGTCATTGATTGCTACAAGGAAGTCAAGTGGGAGTGGAGTTCGGATGACAAGGAATCTGGAAATCAAGTTCTAGGAAGAACTGCTGAAAAAGAAGATCAGAGAAGCTTAGAGAACAAAAGGTTTAAGGAGAAAATTTATAATTATCTTCAAATATCTTTTTATAATGATTTTTATTTAAGTTTTAAATAGACATAGTAAAAACTAATACAAATGTAGTTAAAAGAAAAAAGAAAAATAAAAAAGTTCAGAAAGTACAGGAAAAAATAGAAGAAAAGTAGAAGAAAAAAGAAAAAGATAAATAGAAAAGAAAGAAAAAAATAAGAATATAGTAGAGTAAAAGAAAAGAAATGTATAAAGAAATGACTTCCCCCCTTCATAATAAGAAGTATAAACAATTTTACTAACTTGTCACCTTCTCTTAAATCTATAAATCCTCATCATTTTGGTTCTGATGTTAGCAAAAGTCCATTAAGGGTTACCAGAGGTAACAAGATATCTATTTTAACCTTGATCAGATAAACCAACTTTAGATTCCTTCCTTTTACTTTTAACAATCTTGATCTTTAATCCCTTCAAATAATATCCTAGAACTTGATTTCTTTTCATGTTTTCTTTGTCCCTGGTCACAAAATCCTTCAAAACGTTAACAAGACTCTTTTGTAAATTCAATATAGAAAAGTTATCCAAATCACTCTTTTGGTTCGTTATTTGTATATGGCCTTTAATTATTATGACATCAGCCAGTTTCATTTGTATATCCAGTGTAGTATCTTTTTCCATATCAATCTTGTAGCCTGTCATTTTTAAATCTAGTTTCAAATCACTCTCACTCTTGTCCAATGAAACTGGTTCTTTTTCCATACCATCTTTTAAACATAGTCTATCTATAATGCCAGACATTTTTAAAATTAAATTCTACATTCATTGCTCAAAACTATCCTTCAATTCATCTGATGTTAAAGTATTTTGCTTGATTCTATAATAGTAAGTCAAATTTAAGTATTCTTCTCCTTTAATTGTAATCTTTAGTCCCTTTTGGTTCCCTCTAGTGTCCAAACTCCAAAGTCCCATTCTATCATTTTTTTTTTAAGAATCCAAAACAAGAATATTTTCCCATGGGAAGGATTCTTATAATTTCAAAATCTTATTTCAAATCCATTTGGACCCTTAGCCCATTTGTAACTTTCCAAAATCAATGTTCTAATCACCCTTTTGCTGTTTATTAAAAAAAAAAAAAAATTTAAGTCCTTAAATTTTTATTGAAAACTTCTTTCACTAAGGATTGAAGGAGACTCACCCAGTGCTCTAAAAAACTTGCTAATAGAAGGTCCTAATAGCTAAAAAGCACAACATATAGCTAAAAAAGACAGCACCTTCATCATGATAAAAAAGGAACAACTAGAGAAAACACATAAAACTATCAACAACATCTTCAAAGGAATAGAATTCACTAGGGAAGAAGAAAACAACAACACTACCCTTCCTGGATATCCTCATTAGCAGAGGAAATGACAGCAAATTAGTAATGCAAGTCTATCGAAAAACAACCCACACTAACCAAGTGCTCCATTACCAAAGTAATAACCCGACCTCCCACAAAAGGAACTATATAAGAACATTATTCAAACAAGTACAAACACACTGCAGCAATCCAGAACACCAGAACAAGGAAGCAGACCACCAATGAAATTAATACCCACACAACTTTATCAAAAAGTGCCTGACCACTCAGCCTACTACAGCACAACCAACACAAGCTATGAGAAGGATAACACTACCTTTATGCAGTCTACTCATGAGAAGCAGCTGTTTGGTGTACACGTGGGTGACCTTTTTTTGGAGAGATTTTGCCAGCCAGAAAACACTGTTTGGCTGCTGATCTCACCACAGTGCCATCTCTGCTCCTTCAGAGACATCTAGCTTCCCAAAAATCCTCACTTCATCTTCAAATATCTGAGGGCAATTATGAGGACGAAGAAGCAACTTTGTTTGGTCGGGCATCAGACAACTGGGTTTCAAAATAGCATCAATTAACTGGAAGGAAAATTGTTCATTTGTGCTAATTATGAGGACAAGTCTGCCCAAAGATAAAGTTACTTGGGGGAGGGACAAAATATTCCAAGGACAGAACTGGATTGGTCATTCTTATTTCACTACAAATGTTGGAATAGCATCCTCTACTAGGCCTGAGGATACAGATCCTAACTTTTGTCTTCCAGCACCAAATACAGTTAATCCTCAACTTTCGCTTTTGCTTCACTTTATCCAACAGTAGGACTGGCTCTGCATTAGGAGGAAATTCCCAATAGTAAGAGTTCTTTGGCAGTGGAACAAGCAACTCTCTCTATGGTGATGAGCTCTCCATGTCTGATGACATTTAAGAAGCTGGTTAGTTGGTTATCTAGCAGGAATTTTACAGGAAAACATTAAGAGAAAACTCCTTCTTGGACTTTTCCAGACTGGAAAGTGGGCAGCCAGGAAACTTTCAGAATGATGAGATGATACATCACCAAGAACAACACCAATAGCAACTTCTTCTATCTTCCATAATAAAATCCACTAAAAAGTGCCACCAAGAGAAATTCCAAAGAAATTCTCAAGCATTTTGAGAATCTGGTAGAAAGAGAGAAAATCTCTGAGAAATGGCAGGGTAGATGTTGTACAGAGTTTTGGTATTGCTATCTGGATGGAAGATGCAAGTAGCATGATCAGAGCAGGACTTTGGGGTGCAAGTCCAGAGACTCACTCAACCAAAGGAGAACCCCCCCAAACCTAGCAGGATTGGTTTCCACACTTATAAGTAAATGAAATAAAATATAGTGCAATTTGAGTTCACCAGCATTACATTAAGGCATCACCTACAAGACACTTTCTGATGCAAGGTACATATCGGAACTCAGCAATTTGTAACTAAGTGCCTGCAATAACCCAGGAAGGAATATTTCTGTATTAAAGTGATTAGGACTGCTCGCTATCTTTTTCTCCTCTTCCCATCCCAGATATGTGAGAAATGGCATGGAACCAAGCAAAAGGACTCACAGGGTATATCATTTTTTTTCTCACTGCACAGGAAGTGTAGATTGCTTTTCCCTCCTTGAAACTCTTGGGTGTCTTTTGTTTAAGAAGGGATGAAGGAAAGGGAGAGTGAGATGGTCATGGGACAGTGGTCAGCACAGAAGAAAGTCTGTGCATGTTGAGGGAGTGAGGGGGGAAGAAAGGAAGCTTTAATTAGGGTGGCTTGAACGCTGGCTTTAACCAAAAGTCAGTGGGAGTTCTGTTTGATCTTCCTGTGGGTCAGGCTGTTTGATTCATCTTAGATCTGTTGAGGGGGATGGACACCTGCCCATCACATGCTTTTTATTCTGGATGAGAGCTTTGATCTCTTGGGTTATATGGGAGAAGGGTCACTGAAGGGTGTGTTTCAAAGTTGTATTCATGCCTTGCTAGCAGGGGGTAGGGGTGTGTGTGTGTGGGGGGGGAGGGAATCTTTCCAGATTCACATGCAGACCCTCTGGATCAGATGTGCTTAAAAGATACCAGAGCATAGTGGAGTTCACCAAGAGGGGAAAGTTCACCCATAATCTAGTGGGAGGGCTACCTCACATTCCTCAAATGACCAAAAAGAGAGTGGGGGCTACAAGCACAGGCTGTTTTGCTTTTTTAAGGAGCGGTGGCTGAAGACATTCTTGGAGTAGTGAATGGTTACATACTGCATTCCTCTCCTTTAGCTGTTCTACATGGAGCCAGGGTGAGCTCCATTTTTCTTTGGTGGAAAGGCAGGCTATAAATGCCAGAAAATGATGGTCATGATAGCTGGCAGATAGTGATGACAATGTTGATGATATGCATAATTCATACTCTCTTACTGGACATTTCAAACCTTCCTTGGTTAGTTATTGACAGTATTACTGGAATAGTCTGGCAGCATAATACTGGCTTTGTCTCCCACCCAGGCCATGGTACATCTGGCCTTACTCTGCTGTTTTCTGAACTGCCATCTACCAGCCAAGCACAAAACATAGAGGATAGAATAGAGAACCAAGATAACTCAATATAATGCTGGCATTTTTTCCTATTACAGCAAAGGCTGGGTTCCACTAAGGATCACCAGTGTGAAAAGGCTCTCATGTTGCCAGTATACATTACATTTACATTACCTGTTATAGGCCATCTCTTTCCTCTTTGAGATAAGACGATGTATTTGGAAATCTTTCCGAATATGGTTCATTCATTCATTCATTGTGAGCCATTGCTGCCTTATTCCTCAGCCAGCAAAGGCCCTAGAATAGCTCACAATACATAATGTGTACATAAAAAGAGCACATTATAAGCTTGTGTAGAACAGCCATGCTTTGCTTCGATGAGGTGCTTTGTACCATGGAAGCAGCCTTACTCAGCTCATTTAAGTACAGTGAGGATGTAATTTGCCTTGTTGAAATGTTTTGTATTGATTCTGGAGTCTTCTCTGGCTCTCCCTTGCATGTGCAGTAATGTCTTCCAGCTACTGGAAGTACTAGAGGAGGCTCTAAAAGTGATACAAAACAAACCAAGATGGGGTTTTTGCTTCATTCTTTAAAAGCAGGTGGCTGCATTGTTTGGCCAAGCAATGTCCTTGGGATGGTTTGCTTGAAGCATCATTAAAGCAAAGCCCCTTTTAAAGCTTTGCACAGCCCTAGCATTCTATGTCACTCAAGTTGACTATGTACAGAAGTGATTTGCAGTGAACTCTTTCCCGATTCAAATGGCTCCTGGGAGGGGAAGAGGAGGTCTGTCCCAGCTTAGGGAAGCAACAGAAAGGAGTGAGGACAATGGCAGTATTTTGCATCATTAATTCTTCTCTGATGGTTTTTTTGGGGGGAGGAATATAAGTAAAAATTGTAACAGAAATGAATCAGGCTTACCATGTTTGGGGGTTATAGCAAAATCCTTATGGAAAGTAAACAGTGGTATTTAACATTTTGTGGCCTGGTTCATACAGCTGGCTAAAATAGGCTACAGCTGGGGTTGAGGTTCTGCAAATTGTGGGAAATACAGGCTTCATTTAGCATATTATTTACATCAGGCCATCACATTCATTTTTAATGTGATTTATTTGGGCATAGCATGTTACACAAACACAGTCATTCTGATTTTGATAATGTAGGGTTCAATATGTTGTGACTGTATTAGATTAAAACTTGCTTACTGGATTAACATGTTTTCTGGGTTCCTACAATAGAGAACTAATCAAATCAGTCTACCTTGTTTGAAACCCAGTCTCAGAGCATCTTCAACAGTTTCCCAACAAGATTGTTTTGCCTGTGGAAATAGTTTTAATGGTAGAAGACAGTGGTGGTGATAGATGTAGCAGTGCCAAGTGACAGCAACATCAGGAAGAAGGAGCATGAGAAGCTGGAGAAGTACCAGGGCCTGAAGGAGGAACTAGAGATGATGTGGAAAGTAAAGGCCAAAGTGGTCCTAGTGGTGGTAGGAGCACTCAGGGCTGTGACTCCTGAGCTGGGAGAGGGGCTCCAACAGATCCCAGGAACAACATCAGAGCTCTCTGTCCAGAAGAGTGCAGGGCTAGGAGCAGCTCAGATACTGTGGAGAACCTTCAAATTCCCAGGCCTCTAGTAGAGGACCCGAGATTGAGGAAGACACAGACCACCCATAGGGGTGAGAGGGGATTTTTAAAATATACATATATATGTACATACATACAGGAGAGAGAGAGAGAGAGGGAGAAGGACTGTAATGAAATATTAAGAAATATGGGCTGTCATTGCCCAATGCCTCATGGGTAGAGATTTTGTAGTTCCTGGAAATTAATAGGCAATTTTGTTCTATGTTGGATCATGGATATTGTAAGTGCAGGTGCAGAGTAATGCAACCATGTCCAGAAGACAGACATAATGTTCAGACATGTCTGGGAAAGGGATAAAATAATATATCACTTCACTGTCATGAAGAAATGGTAGAAATCTTTGGACTGAGTCTAGGCCATTCAAAATTAATTTTCATTGCTTGATAAGTGAGAAGTTGCTGGGCAGCTATTGTATAACTAGAATAGGATATTTGCTTCATGGATATTCCTTTTTTCCATGCTAAGAAATGGAAAGATGCTATGTAAGTCTGTGCTGGTAGATTTGGATGTCATGTTTAATATCCCTGTTTGTTTCTCCCAGTTTTCAAAACTAGGGTTGTAACTTTTAGTTTTTTAATTGGTCATATTAATGGTGGACGACTATACTGTAGTGTCCTCCTGAGATCTTGGACTACAATGATACATGGAGTACCCAAAACATCTCATTTCTTTACCTAGAAGAATGGGTTAGATTTACCTTTGGTTTTCAGTAATCTCTATCTCTAATCATTACATCTATCATCTTCAAATCACAGAGAATTCTCATCAACCTTGAATTTAGAGTCTCTACATTTAAAGGATATTTGGCATCACATTTCCAGAAGACCAAAGAATGGAAGAGTTCTTGCTTTTAAGTTCCTATTGTAGGTTTTCGTTAAACTTATGGTTGGCTACTCCTGGAAGAAAATGCTGGGAGAAAAAATCCTGATCCAGCAGGGTTTTTCTGAGAGCAAGAGCTTTACACAAAAAGTAAAGGATGTGTAGCCAAAAATGAGCAGCTGCAACTTGTCAAAAAACATGTTGAGAAGCCATTTTGAGGCACGTCATCTTCCAGATAAGCCTACATGCCTCACTTTCTTCACTTACAGAGCAAGCACCACATTTCTAGATCATCCCTCATCACCATGACTGAAAAAGCCTGCTATGGCTTCTACTATGGTTGAATTTGATTTACATGACACAACCTGAACAGCCAACGCTAATATTTCCTCTTCTTTCTAAGTGTGTGTAGAACAGGTCTGTCCAAATAAGCCAGAGAAAAGAAATGGGAGTTCCCATCCCCTCTGCAAAGCCATCTTACACTATAACAACAACAAATTTCCCAAAGACCAAGACAAGCTTGGTAAATCTGCACTGTGGTGTCCTATTTCCTAATTTCTCTAGTAAGGAAGCAGTGTGTTGAATTTAAAGTATCCCTCTGGTAAAAGCTAACTATTTAAAGAGTGCTGGGGTCCCAGAAATGCAAAACAAAGATTTGTTGATTAAAAACACATGGTTTGTTCAGGAGACTTGAGTCGCCAGAAAAAATCAGTCCTGACAGTGTTTTGGCTTTTCCTCTACCACAAGACAAGATGGTGATTTATTACAGTGATGTCAGTAGGGCTTGAAAATGTTCCCTGAATTGTCTCTTCATAAAAAAGAAAGAAAGGGGAAAAATTGTATGGGTTTGTTTATATGAAGGGAAGACTCCGTATGGAATGACCCCTTCAGAGGTCTCCAAGTTATTTAAAGAACATGTTTCTGTTGGAGAGAGATTGAGGAATAGTTATTACTGTATGATGATAGATTATAAAACATGGGGAGCTACTTACACGCATAAAGTCAATGGCCCAACCATCTCATATCATTTGCACCAGGCTTCCCCAAACTGGTGTCTTCCAGATGTGCAACGGTATGTTCCATTGATAAGAATGTCTCTTTCTCCTACAAAGAAAGATTCCCATTCTCATGGTTCTCAATCATGAGAAGAACTGATAGGAGAGCAACCTTAATCTTGGCCTGATGAAGCATGAAATTGGGTTTTACCAGCCCATGTTAACATGCCTGAAAATTCATTAATGTGGTTAAGCGAGATATGATATTCTTTCTTTCTCTCATTAAGCTCATTCCCTTGGTCACCTCCTCCCTAAATAAGTTTAAGAACACCCACCCCACTAGGAGATTTCTCTAAAATGTTCTCCTTTGAAATAATTCCTAAAGTAAAATATTCTTCTATCCAAATGCAGGAGAGCTATCTGAAAAATACTAGTTTTGTCAGAATAAATGAGAGTCTCTTCTAGTGCTAGGTGACCCTGAACATTTTCATAGAAGCCAGACTCTTGTTTTGGATTTATTTTAACTTCATTTTAAATAAATGCTTACACCTGCAATCCTATTCTTATTTACCTTGCAATAAACCCCAATGAAAGGGGATTTTAATTTCTTACTGTTTGAAATAGATTGTTCATAGAGTGTGTGTTGGTTGTACTTTTATGGAATCTAGGTTCAAAGTTCAGGCTGTAAATACAAAGTAAATGCATTACTGTTTAATTGTTTTTCAACCTTTGTTCTTCATCCTTAAAATGGAAATAAAATTAATCTTTATCTCATAAATTTGTGGATACCAACACTGTTAAACTTTGACCAGGGAGTTTTAAATACAAATCTTTGTTCCACCATAGAACTGCTTGGTCTCAATCATTCCCTTTCCCTCAACTCTTCTTTGAAGAATTGTAATGATCAATTTTCATTTTGCAAGAAGTCATCGTTTGTGTGATATACAAACTCAGAGTATGGTAGTTTCTTCTAACCTACTTTATTTGTTTGCTTGCTTTCTAATGTTTATAAGTTGCCCGTTTCCAGAGGTCTCTGGATGTTATAGTATAATAAAATATAAACATACTGGGTGGTACAGTATAATAAAAGAAAAGAAATACATAATCATAAAACACACAAAAAAATTAAATATACAGGATAAACACCCCCACTCAGAACCAGCATTGTTTGACTAATCAATTTGACATTGATTTGTTTAAATTTTTGGTTAGGACAGCTACGCTTCTCTAAGGTGATGGGTGTCAGACTGTGCTTTGTTGTAAGGGGAAAATAATAGTTTTAATATCCCTTCTTTCATTCACAATGAGGGAAAACACTTCAACCTAAACGTCACCGTGGTTCATTTCTAATCATCCAGTTAAAAAATGGACAAATCTCCAGACTTTGGCAATTTCCTTAGTTTTTAATTTTTTAAAGCTTGATCCCTACAATCCATCAACTATGGTGGAGTGCCAACTAATGACTCAGAGAAAATATATAATTAGAAAAGAGCATCGCATGAGTTAGGTCCAGCTGTTTTTTTCCCCCCTAATATCAGAATTGAATTTGTAATCTTTTCACATGAAAATACGTTCATAGCCATTCTCCTCTGAATTCCAGCTGGCGAAATCTCCCTGGAAAAAGGAGAGACTGTGAGATTGCTCACTTGTACTCCGGACAGCTGCTTCTCGTGAGTAGACTGCAGGAACTGATGTTTTTTCAGTCAGCTTGTGAATTGAGTGGCTGGGAGTTGAGGGATTTCAACTAAGCTCATGGCTGGAATGTAATCTATATGGACACAAAGTTCAGCTGAGCCTCATTTCTTAATCACTTTTGGATGCAATTAATTTATAGCTAAAGAGGCATTTTCTGACAGCAAGATAAGATCTCACTTGGTAAATTATATTTTTTCTGGATTTCTCTGGAAGACTTTGATACTGGGAATTTATGCCCCAAATGAAGACAAAGTATTATTTTATAAATGACTTAATGGAGAGATTAATAGTTTTTTCTTATGAAAATTGGTGTTTGATGGGGTATTAGAACATAGTGATCTCCCCACAACTGGGCAGAACTTCTGAGAAACATATTCAAATCACTCAAGGAAAATTACAAAAAGTTTTCTTTGATTTGATGGACAGTTTAGGGCTGGTTAATTTAGGGCATGGAGACAGAAAAATGGCAATTCAAGAGAGTATATCTACTTTTCTGAAAGACATAGATCCTTTTCAAGAATAGATTTGGATTTCAAAGAACTTGCTTACTAAGATTTCTAAAGTAGAGATGTTACCAAAGACTTTTTCGGGTCATAATCCTGTGAGTTTGGTTTATAAAACAAAATCTAATTTTTTTAGATGGAGACTGAACAAAACATTGCTACAGAAAGACGCACTAGTGGAGGATTGTAAAAAGAAATTAAAATAATTTTTTGAAAATAATGTAGTTAAGGCACTGATTTAAGAATGGTTTGGGATGCAAGTAAAGCTTTTATTAGAGATTATTTTATGCAATGTAATAGTGAACTTAAAAAAGAAGAGTCAGAAGAAAACACAAGCTATTTTGGATGAGATAAAGAGAAAAGAAAAAGAATTAAAGACATTTCCAGAGAAGATCAGTATTTCTCAACAAATTAAGCTTTTACAATGACAATTATCTATGTTAACAGTAAGAGAAATGGAAATAAGGATGAATTATGTAAAGCAAAACAAAACTGAGTTTATAAATAAGCCAGGGAAATGGCTAGAATATATGAAAAGAAAATGATACTGAAATTACAAGAGGGAGATTATTAATGGACAATGTGGCCATACAAAAAGCATTCCATCAATATTATTCCAATTTATATAAAGGAAGCGACATCTTGCTAGAGGAAATAGATGAATATCTAAAGAAACAAAATTTACCGAGGATTACAGAGGAACAGAGACAGATCATGAATGGACCTATAACAATAAGGGAAATTTTTGAGGCTATAAAAAAGATTAAACTAGGAAAGGTGCTGGACAAAATGGATTATCAGGTTCTTATTACAAATGTTTTGAGGATGAACTTTTACAACCTCTGCAAAACATGATGAACTGTATTCTACAGGGAGGTAAAATGCCAGAGAGATGAAAGAGGCCACGATAGCACTAATACCTAAAGAGGGACAAGATTTGACTTTAATAAGAAACTATAGGCTGATATCATTATTGAATAATGACTACAAGTTGTTCACAATCATTTTAGTTAATAGACTCAAAATAATTTTGCAAGAATTTATTCATGAGGACTAATGTGGATTTTTAAAGGACAATGTTAGAAATGTGTTGGACATTTTGGAATATTTGGAGCAACATAATGAAAAACAAGTCCCATTGATTTTCTTAGATGCAGAGAAGGCCTTTGACAATTTGAACTGGGCTTTCTTATTCAAGGTTTTGGAAGATATGAATTTTAGAGAAAACTTTATAAAATGGGTAAGATTGATTTACACTTCACAGAAAACACAAATAATTGTTAATGCAGATCTAACAAAATCATGTGAGATACGAAAAGGAACAAGACAGGGATGTGCACTGTCTCCTCTCTTCTTTATTTTGAATCTTGAAATACTGAATAGAGATATAAGACAAGATGAGAGGATTGTGGGAGTGAAGATTAAAAAAGAGACTTATAAGTTAAGGGCTTTTGCAGATGACTTGGTGTTGGTTCCAGAAGACTCTTTAAAGGGAATTGAAATATTAATGGGCAAATTAAAAGAATTTGGTGCATTAGCAGGTTTTAAGATTAATAAACAGAAGACGAAGATATTAACAAAAAAGATGGAAAAAGAATATCAAACAGAACTGATGAATAAAATGGGTTTAAGATTGAGAAGAAGGTAAAATGTCATTGCTGGGGAGAATTTCTGTGATAAAAATGAATGTTTTACCTAGAATTATATTTTTGTTTCAGACAATACCTGTTTTGACAACTGATGCACCATTGAAGCAATGGCAAAAAAGATATATCTAAATTTATGTGGCAGGGGAAAAAACATGTGTTAAATACAAGGTGTTGCAAGATGCAAAGAAAAGAGGAGGATTGGGTTTATCTGAGTTGAACTTGAATTTTGCAGCTTCCCGTTTGGTTTGGATGAAAGAGTGGGTATTGCTGAGAAATAGAAGGGTTCTGATCTAAGCTATAATAGATTCTTATCTGAACCAAGCACTATTTCACAGCCTAACATTTTTTATCTCATAGGATTACTGTCAGGTCATGAGTATTGGGGAGTAATGATATTGTAGACAGTAAGGAAGGTGACTTTGATGGAAATATGCAAGAACCTTTGCCTAGGCAAAAGGGCCTAAAACATTTTTTAAAGTCTAGAGTCATGAGATAACACTTGGAAGCTATTCAAACAGACACCTCCCTGAGTCACTGGAGTATAAGAAGGGGGAAGAGGTTCAGCACAATCAGACTTGCAAGATTCTATTATTATAGCCATTCTCAATAATAGTAGTTTTAGCCTTCCTGTGGAGTTGATTTCCTGGACAAGTCCCTAAAGTTTTCTTGGCAACACTTTTGGAAAGGGTTTGCCCTTGCCTTCTTCTTCCTAGGGCTGAGAAAAAGCAACTGGCCCAAAGTCACCCAGCTGGCTTTATGGCTAAGGCAGGACTAGAACACTAGACTATCCTTCATGTTCAACTAAAATTTCAGATCTTGTTTTCCTGCTCCTTCTTGAGGAAAATCCTCAAGATATGGGAAGATAATAGTGGTTTTTTTTGTATTTTTAGAGAAAATGATAATTTACTGTATTAAAAATAAAGAAATCTGTAAGTGATTTATCTGATTAAGGTTAAAGTATATATGTTGTTATTTTTGATAACTCCTAATGGACTTTTGCTGATTAGAACTGAATGACAAGGTGTAATAATTTACTTATAGATAAGAGATGAGATATGGGAAGAAGAACTGTTTTGATGAAATGTTAGAAGAGAGGATAAGTTACTGAAATTGTACTCCTCTTGATGAAGGAGGAAGTAATTTCTTTATGTATTTTTTCTTTTTTCTTTATATTTTTCTTTTTCTCTGCCCTTTTTATTTTTTATTTTTATATTTTCCTTAGTTTGCGTTAGTTTTTTATCTTTGTATTCTTAAACCTTAATAAAAATATTATTGGGGAAAAAAAAAAAAAGGAACATCCTGCAGATCAGTGCTGGAGCCTGGGTTAAGTGGCAAGTCACCTAATAAAATTTGTTTCTCCAGGAAAATCTTGCAACAGATCATGTGGAAGTCCCCCAGGAAACTTGGTTGGTGAGAGGAGAAGAGATTTTAAGGGGAAAATTGTTAGCAAGAAAATGTCTAGGTACCGTACTCCCTTGTCTACTTCTCTTCCACTTAGAATAATACTTTCCATTAAATATGATGGTTAGTTTTAGGAAACATGCTGTAGTATTTTAAACAGGGTTTGAGTATTACTCAGGATGCAGTGGGAAATTCAGACACTGCCTTAACATGGACACAGCTACCATGTTGACCTATATGTTTTTGTTGGGGATAGCATATAGTATGAACTCAAAAATTATATTTTCTTATCCTGAGGCTGGAGTTGTGTAAAACCACTTGGAGGGCAAGTCTATAAGACATGGGGTGGTGATGGTGGTGGTTTAAGAGCTGTGTGCCCTTTCTGATTCCATGATGTTTTGATCTTATTACTGTCTCTGATGTTTCTCCAATGGTCACAGCTGTCTCAGACTACAGCCCACCTCTCAGGATAGAGCTCTTAATTAAGCATACAAATGGAAGAGAGGAATTTGTTGGAGGGCCTTGATTCTTTGAAATTAAGCCTATAATCCCTAGTTTACTGCTCCAGACTTAGATAAACTCCCATCTCTCGAAGGCTGCACAGACCAGGAAGGTGAGGGTCCTTCCTTCAGACACCCATTCCATATCTAAACAAAGTCTGAGCAAATGAGGAATTAACTGAATTTAAGTTTACAAACAGAACAGTTACTTGTTACTCATAGCATTAACCATCTTTTTTTCCTTTTTTGATTTCTTGCTTGGAATGTGTGTGTGCAAGTTCGTGTATATGGATGCTTTTGCTAAGCTGTGAAAGACGTTTGTTTCAGTTGCCAACATCTCTGCAGAACTAATGTGGGTGGATTGTGACAGATATAATTTATCCATCCCACAGTTTCATCAACTTGAGTTCTGTTAAACTATACCCGCTGGGCTTAGCTCCTTTTTAAAGTTTCCGCTTTGACAGGTAGATTTATTAGTCTTGAAATTTGTACAAATCAGATGTCACTTGTGGCAACTTGTCAAAATGTCAGTCTGGCAAGGGAGGCATGAAAGGATTTCTGGAGAGAGAGAAAAGAGAGAGAGAGAGAAGGAAAAAAAAAGCCAGTCAAGAAGCAGGCTTTAAACAGCAGAAGAAAGAACACTGCAGTTCCTCCTAGTTCCTTGATCCTGGAGATTTTGCTTTATTAAATACTTAGCACCAGAGGGTAGAAGATGCCATTGGATCCCAGCCTCATAGATGTCAAACCTGACAGCCTGCCATGATAGCCCTGGTCATTTATTGAAGATACTCAGCCTGTGAAGGGGACATAGTCAATGAACAAACCAGAGAGAAGAAATTTCAGTCCAAGACCCATGTCCTTCAGGATTCTGTCCATTCAGTGTGTGCTCTGACAAGCAGGATGCATTTCTGAGGATCATAGTTGGTACAAGCCTTGGCATTCATTTATGGCATTGGAAAGGCTGTTCTTTTAAAAAGTCACAAAATGCTAAAAGATTGCAAAAGTAAACATGCATACTGGGCACAACTCATTGAAGGTACAGTTGGTGGGGTTTTAGTCAGCTTTTCTTGGTTTTTACATCACAGCCCCTTTGCATTTGCTGTGATAAAGGATATGTTTGAAATCAACCTATGTTTAACCATTGAGCTAAAAATGACCCAAATGATATCAGGCTCCTTCCAGTTGTAAACCATGGCTAACAATATGACACCTGTGGATCTCAGTGTACCCTTATCTTCCACCAAGCTACCCCACCTATTTAATAAAAATAAGACATTTATTTATTTATTTATTTACGTGCTTGCTTGCTTGTTTACGTACGTACTTTGACTTCTATGTCACCTGACTCTGGGACTACTCTGGGTAGCTCACAATATAAAAAATGACACAAATACAACAAAAATAAATAGAAATACAATAAGGAAAGTGAACAAAGTGGCAAATCCAACAACCTTATCAGAATATATGTGTCATACGACAAAAATATCTAACGAGGGACTTCCACCCACCCTAGCCCAAGGCCTGGGAGAACACCCAGGTCTTTAAGGCCTTCTGGAATGCTATTGGGGTGGGATCCACCTAGGTCTCAGGAGGAACCTCATCCCAGAGGCAGGCACCACAACAGGGAGGGTGTGCTTCCTGGGTTGGCATTGTTTGATTAAGGGGACCTGGAGTGTACCTCCTCTGTCAATTGTTACCTGCCAGGCAGAATCCACAGGAGATAAGCAGTCCTTCATATTACTGGGCCCTGTGCCATATTGGGCTTTATAGCTTACAATCAGCACCTTGAATCACACCCATAACTATACTGCCAACCAGTACAGCTCACAAAGCAGAGGTGTCATGTGGACTTGTCAAGACAGGCCCACCACTGCTTGGGCTGCTGTGTTCTGGACCAGTTGAGTGCCCCCTGCAGAGTTCATTGCAATAGTTAAGCTGTGAGGTGATGATGATGTGAATGGCTGTCTGGAGGCCCACCAATCCAGGAAGGGGAGCAACTGGTATCCCTGATGAAGTTGTGCAAAGGCCCTTTTGGCCGCAGGTGCCATCTGTCATTGAGCAGGAACTGTGAGTCCAAGAGGATCCCCAGATTTTTGCATCACCCCTGAATGGGGAAGTGCAACCCCAACCAGGAGTAAGGATGGAACAACCGCAGCCATTTGGCAGTGAGCATGGTGAAAAGTAAATAATTATGTTTATTTCCAGCAATGCCTTTAGGCTTCACAAAGCTCCTACAGAGACTGTAGATCATTTATCTAGTTAGAGTTCCTTCCTGATAATTCTTTGTTCTCCTGATTAAGCCAACCACAGGTTGAAGAAAACCATAATCTGTCCTAAGAGGCAAAGGAAGGGAGACAAGGACCCAATCTGTTGCAGCACTTTTCATTTTATTTTGATTCAGCTCAGATCTCTTGAAATCCTAGTTTCATGGTAACCCCTTTCTCATTGTATGCTGTTGTGTCATCTCATGCCCAGGTGGTTTTAGTATTAGGTGGGATATGGTAAAAAGGGTCTGTTCTAGTCAACTGTGTGTTGCTTCATTCTTCCTTTTACCACACACTCAAGCACTGCCCGTGTGCTTAAAAATCTGCCAAGGATTGCTTCTACTCAAATAAACTTGTCAAGTTCTATATGACCACACATGATGATTTGTTACAGTCTTTGGTTGAGAATGTTTCCATCTTTCTTGGGGTTGTGATGAGAAGATTGTGATGAGAAGTGAGTCCTTTTTATTAGGACATCTTGTTCTAGGGCACCTTCCTCTCCAGCCCTCCTGAAGTCTAATATATCTGAGAGGACCAGGTTGGGGGAAGTTGGGCTACATCAGTGGAAATAGGTTAATCAACTCTGCGGATATTCACCAAAATCTCAGACCAGCCTGTTAAATCATGCAGGGAGGATCTCCTTGTGGTCCTATATTGTTAGGCTGTCATGGGAACCAAAGCTAGATGGTGCTGCTTCTCTACAGCGGTGTCAATGCTATGGAATGGGCTCCCACTGAGATCAAACTGGCCCCTTGCCTGGTAACTTTTAGGAAGTTATTAAAAATAAAGCCTTTTCAAGAGCCTGTTAGAAACATCATCTGGCTCTTGTTTTTGTTATTTTTCTCTCCTGCTTTGGTTTTGGTTTTATGATTAAATTCTCTTGTTTTGATTGTGAAGTTGTAACCACCAAGGTTTGTGAGGTTATGAGGAGATATAAATAAATAAATAAATAAATAAATAAATAAATAAATAAATAAATAAATAATTCTAGCATCCAGTTAAGCATCTTCCCATTTTTTTCCTTCCCATCCCTTTTTTTTCTTCCCAACCCTTTTTCTCTGTCCCACATCTTGTAAAAAAAAGAGAGAAAAGAACGAAAGAATTACAATAATACAAATATTTTTTAAAAATGTTTTCTTTAAAATGAATTTTTAAAAACAAGAATAACTTCATTTTCATGAAATGTTCATAATATTTTCACTACTGGTTGCAAAATTTGCCTGCTTGGGCCATCTGGGTTTGATTTGCTAAACATATTCTTTGACAGACATGTGCTTCCACTGTGGTAGAGCTAGATGAAACTTACAATGGCCTAACTTTAAAAAACAAACAAACAAACAGCTTTCTTCATTTTCAGATCAGAGTTTACAATATTTTTCCACTGCAAGGAAACCAATCCAATGTCAAAGGTGTCCCTCATTCCTATAGAAATATGCCTAAATTTATACTATTCAACTTTGAACAATGAACAACTATTCATTGTTACTTTATTTTTTCCCTTACGAGAAGTAGACTGTCTACAGTCTCAGAATGGTGTATATCCTCCTCCAGTTTTATCCCCACAAGAAACCTACAAGGCAGATTTGACTAAGAAATAACGATAGATCCAAGTATAGAATTGAACCTGGAACTCCAATTTCTTAATCTAGCATTATAACTACGAGACCACCACAGCTGTGTAATGTTTGATTTTCCTTGCTTTATGAATACTGCATACGATACATCGGATACTATCTGAAGAAAAGGAAAGATTGTGTTTATTAATTTATTATATTGATATGAACTATATGGATATCCTATTTTTTTCTCCAAGTTGCATAGGAAGTGGTGTGAGACCTCCATGTTATCCTCACAAGAACACATTGAAGTAAGTTGGGCTGAAAGAGCCCAACTTGAGCCTTTCAGCTGCGAAAGATCAGAACACAGGTCTCCCCAGCCCTAGGCCAAGCACTACAACAAAACAAAGAAAAACCCAACAATGGCTTTAAATACAGAAATATCTGGTAGGTCATAGGATAGGTGTCTATAAGGTCTTTTTTGAATCAAGTCTAACCTCTAGTGACTTCATGGATGCATCCATGTAACTTTCTTAACAATCATATAAGAGTAGAAGCGCTTGGGGTTCTTGGTGGATACCCATCCAAATATTGACCATGACCAGCCATACTTAGCTTTTGAAGATCATCCAGAATTGTCCTGGAAGTGCCACTCATCCAAGGTGGTTAACCTGAGGCTCCAGGATCACATACAATCCTGGAAAGATTGGGCAAAATCCAAGTGGCTACCAAATGAAAATTTGTAGTGGAAACAAGAGGAAATGAATAAATGCATGCAGAGTAATAGGATGACCACATTTATTGTCTTTTAACCCTACCCATGACTTTGTCCTGGCCCTGCCTACTTGCCATGCTACTGAAATATTAAGTGCAGCCATTGGACTAAAAAGAAGAAGAAGAAGAAGAAGAAGAAGAAGAAGAAGAAGAAGAAGAAGAAGAAGAAGAAGAAGAAGAAGAAGAAGAAGAAGAAGAAAGACAGAAAGACAGAAAGACAGAAAGACAGAAAGACAGAAAGACAGAAAGACAGAAAGACAGAAAGACAGAAAGAGAAAGAAAACAGTGGTTCCTTACCACTGTCTCTGTGGAGGACCTTATCTTGATACAATAATTCAATTAGGGTTTCTTCATAGTCCTCTTTCCGTTCCTGCAGTGGCATGGTTATAATTAGTACGATCCTGGAAAGCCTATGTTCATGTAGATGCGCTAATTAGTTGCAGTCTGTACAGCCTGTCATCAAATTGCCACCAGAATCACTTGTGGAGTTTTCTTGCCAATGTGGGAGAAGGAGGTTTGGTGGTGATGCAACTGAAGTGAGACAGTCTTTGAACACAGTTTTTGAACAGTCATTTCCTAAAACCAATTGAAAAATGCTGAGGCTATTGGTATGAGCCAGACAGGTTTTCTTTCAATAGCTTGCCTCGGTTATTTTTGACAATAGAATGAAAGGTGTCTTATCTGTAAGCTTATATTTACATATATGTAATTCTGTACACATTCTCAAGGAAGTAGATCATGATTCATTACCCATAGAAAAAAGTCTCAGCTAAGGGCCTTTAGGTGAGTGCAGAGAAATTATCCTGTTGTCATTTGGTTTGAGGAAAATGGCTTGCTTTCAAAATTTCTCTCAAAGAAGAAGAGAATTTAGAGAAATTCTCGTGAGACAAATGCTATGCTTTTTGCATTTTGCGATGAGACAGCCAAGGGAAGTAGATGAGTAAATGCCCTGTCTTTCATTGTTCAATCTTCTCTCTTACCTTCCCAGTTTTCCACCCTATCCTCATAGCGAACTCCTATGAGGCTTTTTCAATAGTGGACTACCATCACCACTAACTGGGAGTCCTGTCTTTGGAAAAAATGTTGAAAAATTATTCTCCTCTCCCTGGAGAATTGTTGAAACATTGTTCTCTTCCCCCTGGAAAAATGCAGAACAATCATCTACACAACTTCTCTCTCTACAAATGGGGTGGAGAATTTCAAAAGGCCATTTGGGCCCTGTCTTGCTTTATATCTCTCTGGCTATAATGTGGAAAATGGAATAGTCTACTTCACAGAGTTATTTCTGAATGTTGGGTAAATGAAGGTGAGATGCTCAAGGACTTGTACAAAGGAACTTACAATACTTAGAATACTCAAGCACATGCCAGCATCCCTAAAATTCACTAATAATATTAACAGTGTTTGATTATAAGCTCTGTTTCCTATATTTCAAGGACATTTATTTTAGTTGTCCTCCTCTTCTTCCTTTTTAACTGGTTTTATTCAATATGTTTTCACTATTTTAACTTTTTGTTCTTCTTTTCTTCTCCTCCTCCTCCTCCTCCTCCTCCTCCTCCTCCTCCTCCTCCTCCTCCTCCTCTCCTCCTCCTCTTCCTCCTCCTCCTCTTTTCTTTCTTTCCTTTTCTTCTTTGAATTATATTATATAAGCCTCAATGAAAGTTTATTTCAGGTTATGATGTCCATCCTCAGCCATGTGATGATTCCTAAAAGTTCACAACCTAAAAGTAATTTGCTTTTCACCACTTTTTGCAATAAGAAATTCCTGTAGGCAGAAGAAACTCCAGCAAGGCAATGGTGGGGAGCAACAATGTAACATCTATAGTAAGAGAATCTTGCAAGTTTGAATGTACTTTCTCTCTCCCTCACTTTATCTTCATGTGAACTAGGGAAGGGCTTATCTGAGACATTTTCTCAAGTTCGTTTCTTGGCCAGAGATCAGTCCCTGCTTATCTGACTGTTGCCTTGGTAGCAGCTCTTCCTCCTCTCCTTCAAGGCCATTCCCTATTCCCTCTATAGAACCTCATTCCAGAAGGTGGGCACTGCTACAGAGAAGGTGGGCTTCCCAGGTGCTGATAGGTGGCATTGTTTAATGGAAGGAACCCAGAGCATGCCAATCCTGCCAGATCAAATCAGCTGGGCAGATACTATGGGAGATAGGTGGTCCCTCAAGCAACCAGATCCTATGCCATGTAGAGCTCTATAGGTAACAACCAGCACCTTGAATGACACCTGGAAGCAAACTGGCAACCAGCACTGCTTGTGAAGTGGAGATGTGACATGGCCATACTGAGGCAATTCTTTCAACTCCTATTTTGAGAAGCTGGGCCACCCAGAAAAGAACAAAAAATACATAGAGACGGAACAGAGCAAGTTTCTTGCAGAAGCCATCATTTGATGTCACTGTGTAGTTTTAACTACTTTCATGCAGGGAAGATAGCCTAAGAGTTTATGCTGTGATTTCAACATTATGAAGACAGATACTCATATCAAACCCTAGCTTCCTTTTCTGGGCCATGAAGATATAACATACTGCAGTAACAACTCCTTCTCCTTCTCCTTCTCCTTCTCCTTCTCCTTCTCCTTCTCCTTCTCCTTCTCCTTCTCCTTCTCCTTCTCCTTCTCCTTCTCCTTCTCCTTCTCCTTCTCCTTCTCCTTCTCCTTCTCCTTCTCCTTCTCCTTCTCCTTGACTTTGGACAGCTAACCTAGGATATGGATTGGATCTCCCTGAATATGAGTTCAGATCATCATCTACTTAGCAAAATTGGTTCAGCCAGCAGTGAAAAAAGGAAGGGGGAGTGAGAGCAAGGGAGGGATGGGGGAAAAATGTCTGGCAGGAGTTCAGAAACCTCTCCAGCTCACACATCTGGTTCTTATATTTCAAAGTTAATTAGTCATATTGAGGCTGTCTGAAGATAAATTTATCATCCAGAAAAAACACAAACAGTTTGAAAAATGAAAGGAAGTGAGGTGACACGTCTTGACGTTTAAATAAATCATTTTAACATGATTAAAAAACTTGTCCTCTGTGACACCCAGAGCTTGGATACTTTGTAAAGACTTTTTTCTGAGAAAGCCAGGCCCCTCTTTTGTATACAAAGCCCCTGCCATTCAATTATACAGAATAATCTTTGGCCCATTGCTTTCTTGAGTGACTACTGGTGAATACAATGCACATCTGCCACACTTCTGGATCACTGGAGAGAAAGCCAAACTGTGAGGGAACCTCAGGAAGGAGGAATTCATGATGATGATGATGGTGATGATGGTTAAAAGGGAGTCCAAGAAGCTGGGTAAGTTCTCCCAATGCAACTTGAAATGGTCTAGAAAGATTCTGTTCAGGATCATATCCTGGTTCAGCTGTAGCAAATCTGGTCCAACCAAGCACTTGAATTTTGATTTATTAAAATATACAAAACATTTCAACCAGGAAACTATAACCTGGATCATTTTCTTCAACCTAAAAAACAAACTAGGAGCAAGATATAGAATTTGGAGAAGGCTAGTTCGGATAGAACACTCAAGAAAATGGGATAACATTCAGTCTTAGTCATGCTTAAGATAAACCTACTGAACTCAGCAAAATTTCAAATTGGCGGAGATTTAAATCTCATTTCTTTCGGTGTCTCTGCTCTAAATATGCCTGGTCTGAACACAATTCACAATCTCTTTCTTCACATGTTACAGGAAATAATGGCTTAACAAATCAGGAAGGAAATAAATACTAGTTAGATCAAGGTTGTAATATTTGATTTAGGCTTGTTGAATTTGCAACCAATTTTTTTTTCCTTAAATGCTCTTTGGCTGCTTTAAGACCATCTGGTTTGATGGCAATATGGGTGTGGTGAATTCCAGCCTTGGAAATAGTATATATTTGATTTTGTGCATGTCCAATTCATATTTTAGCCCTAAAACACAGTAAGTCTTCAGCCACAAAGGGCCACCTGCTTTTCTGTGTCCTATCAAAAGCAGAAAATGGAAAGAAATGGACCTTTTCCGATCTGCATTTGTGTAAAATTAGACCATTATATTAACTAAAGCTAAGGACAGAGAAAAAAGCTTCCTAGTGTGGATAGGCCAATTTGCAAATGACTGGATGGTACCATCACAGTCAGAACTAGAACAGAATAGTTTATTTTCCCCCAATATGAAGGGCACATGAAGTTCAGGATATATCATGGAGAGCATCTAATGAGCAAGACATTTCCATGAGGTTTGGTGCCATGCCCTGACAGAAAGCACATTTTGTTAACATAAATTGCTGTTGTCCCAGAACATTTCACTTCCCAAGCACTAATATATGGAGACTTCCAGAATTCCCTACAGGCCAACAAATATTTGAGATCCATTTTCCCAAATGAAATAGATGGTGTTTTCTTAAGCAAATAGGCAGAATTGGCAGGAAAACTCTACTCTTTGGCTGGGATTTTAGAAGTCCAGTAGAGGGCAGATTCACCACCACCTGGCTCCAGAGCTGTTGTTCCTGGCTTCTATGAACAGTAAACTGCTGACTCCTTGTTTATAATATAGTAACATTTGGGAAGCATTTTCTCCTGCTACACCAGCACAAAGCATTTGGTGCTGCTACAATGCTATTCAAGGTAATAAGGATAGGGACAGGCCACAGATATTTTTATCTGTATGTGTGACTTGGAGTCAGTGTTGATTCCTTTGGCTGCCTGGACAAGTCCCTGCAGTTTTCTTGGCAAGATTTCAGAAGTGGCTTGCCTTCTTGCCTTCTTCTTCCTAGGGCTGAGAGAGAGTGACCGGCCCAAGGTCACCCAACTGACTTTGTGCCTAAGGTGGGACTAGAACTCACAGTCTCCTGGTTTCTGGCCTGGTGCCTTCACCACTAGACCAAACTGGCTCTCTGGGCAACAGATAGTCCAAGAAAAAGTGATGGTTTTGAAGGACTTGTCCCTGAAATGAGATCTCTTTTCAGAGCCTCTAGACAACCCTAAAATGTACTTACTTACTTACTGGTCTTATGGTTATGACTTTAACATTCTTACCTTTGAAATTATGGTCCACCTTATCTTTGAAATTATGGTCCACCGTGCTTAATAAGAACATTAATTTAAAATGCTTCTTTTCACAAATCTGAAAAACTTTAATTTGAAAAAAAAAATTGTCCCCCATTTTTTAAAAAAATCCCTTGATTTTTAGGACAACCAGATCAATCTGCAAAAATCCTGACAGGTGGAAGCAAAGTGTTGACACTTTGTATATTATGGTTTTATGAGAGGTGTGAACCTAGTACATTGTGCCCTATATAACAAACCATGGCTAAAACACACCTTGGGTGTTGGTATTCTAGTTCTTATTCATCACCACATTTTGTTTTGAGATTTCCAAACTTTGGAACTGGGGCTTTTTATTCTGACAGTACAAAAATTAGAATTCTTGAAGAAGCAAGGTTTAACTCCATGCCCTCCATGATACTGAAAGGCTGTATTAAAGATAATCCATTAATCCAAAGACTTTACTTTTTCTAATACAGCAATATTGACTCCATTATGCTGCCATATCGCACCTTCTACGAAGGAGCTAAAAAGGAGTTGAAACCATTTATAGGGCTCTCTGATAATCAATGTTTGGTTTCCTGCCTGTGTGGAACAAACCTGGATACGTCTTTGAAAGTTGTCTAGCTTTGTTTGTTGTCATCAGTACAAGACCACTGATGGTAGCTTTGTTTTGATATTTTACACTTGTTCATTTTGTATGGTTGGCTGACTACTAAACACTGGACTAGTTGTCTGGAAAATTCATGGCTTAGCACAATGCAGGAACCCAAATATTTGTGGCATATTCAACACTGTGATGTGTGATCTCCAGTGTATGATTTTATCCATTGCAGCATTATTAAAGGCATGGGGGCTCTGCTAGGAAAATGACTGCAATTCTTACCCATAGGCCTTTGCAGGAACAAGGGAAGAATATGTGGGAGGAATCTGGGTGTAAATCAAAGGATTCTATGCTGGGAACAGTTAAAAGGACAACTCTAGCAGTATTGCTGTCATCCCTGGAGACATTCTGAGCTGGCATTCTCACACTTATCCATCAGAGGGAATTTAGCAAGAACAGGATGAAGGATTTTCTTATGCAACATTTTCAGCAGTGCAATTCATCATCACTGAAATTTATAGATTTCAGCTCTCAGCAGGTTAGAAGCCACTTCCCTCCCCTTCCAGCTCCCTTTCCAAAACCTGCAAATATGAACAGCTACCTGATTTGAAGCTCAGATCCAGGATAGGGCAATATTAGGGGCTACACGTCTGTGCATGTCAAATCTTGAGCTAAAGGAATTCAGGGATTCTGCCCTGCAGCCCCACAGTCTTCTGAATGCCGGGAAAGGGATGTTGTCAACATGGCACCTGCGTCTCCAGAAGCCATGCTGTAAGTGGACAAAGTACACAACACAAATAAGAGATCCCAGCTAATGTGCCAGCTGTCTGTTTTCCAAGGAGATTTTTTTTAATGGCATGTTTAAAAAAATCTGTCCTAATTTCTTGGGAAAAAGCGGCTGCAATGTTGCCTTTTGTGGGAAACTTTCAAATCTGTTGCTAGCTTGCGTGCCTTTGCAGTGAGGGTTGGCCTTCAACGTTTCACACACATATATGCACACACACACACAAAGAACATATAGTTCTCGTTTAGAGTTGCCCTTTCTAAGCTGACAAAATCTGAGCAATTGATAGATGGCAGCAAAGAGATACTGAACTCCCCTGATCCTTTCAATTGCCAAGATTTTGGCATCCCTGATTTGATAACCTGATTCCAGTCCTATCTTATGTGGAGAACAAGAGCCTGCTGGAAGCATTCTACATAGATACGTTCCACGTATTTGTGGAATTTAAAGAATCCTTCTAAGGCCCCAGGACTAAAATATTCATTCCAGTCCCCTACGGTACTTTCCTCTCCCTGCATCCTACATCAATGCAAATTTTTTTCTCCACTGTTTTTCTCCATTGAAGTCAATGGCCCAGTAAATGAGAACATGCAAAGAAACACAAAACACTGAAATCATTCTTGGGAATAAATTTTAGCTGATTAATTTGACTGCCTTGAAGGAAAAGTATTGATTCACCTGTTCTTTTCAAATGCTGAAACAGGACCCCCTCCATATTTGGAGCTTTGGGCAAAGGCATCTTTTGCCCCTGCCCTAGAAACTGCCCACAATGAATTTGTGGACATGGATCTTCTACAACTAAAACCAGCACATGAGTTTTGTTTGATCTTCAGAATTCTTTATTATTATTCTTGGGCAAATCTAACTGTGTGCTGTATAATCTAGACCGGTGTTTCCCATCCTCAGGAACATTAAGATCTGTGGACTCCAACTACCAGCTGCATGTTGGCTGGGAAATTCTGGGAGCTGAAGTTCACACATCTTAAAGTTGCTGAGTTTGAGAAACACTGATCTAGACCGTGAGAGGGCTTTCTAGGGAGATTCAGAAACAGATACTGGAACTTCTAAGAGAGAAAAGAGATTGAGAAGGCTGCAAATGGAGTTAAAAACAAAACAAACTTCCAGGGGAGATAGTGGAGGAGCAAACAGCAGCCATCTGCTATCATAGGTGTCTGCTACAAATCAAGATTATGATGAAAAATGATGAAATATGCATTGTGATGTTATGAAGTGCAGGGTTTTGTACTTGCATCTTGACATCAGACAGAGGTACATAAGGCACACAGTTTGGGTCATGAGAAGGCATTTTATTACTTGCACATCTTTGCCTCCTTGTTGATGCCAATGCCTGTCATCTAACACCAGTTCCAGAGCTTTGCTTGAATGAAAAGTATCAATATTTCAAGCACTGACTCCTAGAATCAAAGATGTAATACATAAGGAGGATGTCTTGAAAGTCTGTGCAGTGTCGTCCTTGCAAAATGTGAGGAGTTTGGATGCCTTGTGTGGCAAATTAACACATTGAAGGGAAGGTTGTAGAGCTCCTTTGGCTAGTGCTACTAGGTAGAACTGACCTTCATTCTGCCTTTGCTTCCAGTCATCTAGACCAGAGTCACCCAGTGAGTTCTGTGGTCAAGAATGGATTTGAATCAGGAACTCCCCAGTCCTAGTTCAACATTTTAACCACAAAACCTTTTAGTATAATGCACAAACTCTCAGGAGAATCTAAATGAGTAAATAAAATACATACCCAAACCCTTCTATAGGCTGATTGGGAACTGCAACCTTATACCCTTTTCCTGATTGTATCAAATATCACTGGATAATAAGTTTGGGGCTCACAGCTTCATCATGCTCATATTCTGCCTTTCCCTTTATTTCATGGCCGACGTTATTGAGGAATGATATAATCCAACCTGAAAGTTTTCTCCTATTAGCAATTTTGTCTCATCAATTTTGTTAATGGGATAACATGAGGTGCTGGTTAGGGTGCAAGAGCCTCATCATGTTGGTAATTTTCACTGTTACATGTTAGCAATCTGTCAGTATTTGTTCCCACTAATTCTACACAAAAGTCTTATTAGATCAGTGGCTTTGATTTTTACATCCTTATTATCCAATCCCTCTCTCAATGGCACAAGGGTGTTGATAAAACAAAACTCTCTGCACTCTGCACACCTCAAACTGGGAATAATAATAATAATAATAATAATGATGATGATGATGATGATGATGATGATGATGATGATTTTGGCACATCTAGCTGACAGCATGTCCATGGCTCAAACATCAGTCAATCTGAGGCACCATCGGCATTGCAGATAATCCAAAGGATGTTCTCACCTGCCTGGTTCAAACCTTGCTTGATTAAAATCTTTGCACTGCTTTGATGTCACTATGATCAACTCCTGCACTGGCATTTACACAACCAGTACCCGCTTCATGAAAGGCTCCTGTACATCATTCCACTACTTAGCAGCACAAGAGATGCTCTATGTGATTTGCAACTGTGATTTTTCAGGTGTTAAGGTTACAGGATGAAATTTTATTTGCACAAGGGAGAGCGTGATGGCCTCAGATTTCTAGGAGTAGATAACTGTGGGAACTAAAGGTACCAGTAACAAATGGCTGCTGGTTTGATTGGATTTTACTTAGACTTGGAAGGTGCAGTAGAGATAGTTGCTGTTGAGAATGACAGAAATGCTTGAGAGTGGCTGACAATCCCCTTCAAAGAATTCCAAAAAGATTTGACTCACATGTCATTACAATCCTCATGGGCACATCTCATGTAAAAATAAAACTAATTTTCCATTCTTGACCCCAATGCCAGACAGAGCTGGATACAGCCATAGTGATGCCACATGGCCATAGCATGGTATCTTTTGATGTTTGAAAGATGGCATTCTTGAGGTTGATGAACGATACCTCCCAGCATCCCTTGCCATTGGCCAGATGTCTAGGTCAGTAACACCTGCAGCGGTCAACCTTTGCACTAAATTATAAAGTGATTGGTTGTTTTTGGTTCAAAGTGTAGTGTGAACTCAGCCATTGCATTGTTAAACCATGGTTTCTGGCTTAGGGTGATGTGTGAATTACCAGTTGTGGTGTACTTAACAAATCTTGTTTGGTTAGCCATGATTTATCATGGTGTCACAGTATTTTTATCTGTATGATTTCTCTGGGCTTCTGATTTATCTTGGTTGGGAACTGACTAATGCACTTAATGATAAAATATTTGCCTCATATAAAGCCCATTATCAAGTCAGATAACTGACTAATATATTTGTTAAATTTATACTGAATGCCTTTCCTCAGCAACTCAAGGTAGCATATACATCGACCCATCCCACCTGGTCTGGCAGAGAAGGCATGTTGCGGATCCCGTTGGTGAAAGAATGTCAACCTGCAGGTCCTAGGAGGAGACCCTTCTCTGCCATTGCCCCCGCCCTATGGAATACTCTCCCCCCAGAGGTGAGGCGGGCCCCTCCCCTCCCAATTTTCCAGAGGGAATTGAAGACTTGGCTCTGCCAATTTACATGGGGCGAGGAAAGATACAATTGACCCTGGGGATGGCTGGCACTTGACCATGCTCCCTGAGTTTATTAACACCTAATTAACATCAGCCTCTTGAAAGTATTATATAGGAAGTTTGTTACTGTAGCATATTTTAATTAATTAATTAATTAATTAATTAATTAATTAATATTTATCTATTTTAATTCATGTTTACCCTGTTTTTACTGTAAACCACCCAAAGTCACTCTGCAGGGACATGGGCAGTGACAAATTTGAAATATATATATATCACTCATTCCTCTGATTTTCCCCACAGTGACAATCTTCTAAGACAGTTTTGGGCTGAGGGAGAATGACTAGTCTAAAGATACTAAGGGAGTTTCCACACGGACCTAACATAACTAGTACATTGCACTGTCTCCCACCCACCCTATAGGATCTCTCTCTCTCTCTCTCTCTCTCTGTCTACCTATCTATATGTTACCCAGCTTTCTTTTAAGAACATAAGTTGGTCATGGAATTCTCACCCCCTTTGTGACTCACCACCTCATTCCTGTACAACAGGCTGAGCTGAATGAATGACCAGCTTCATCACCTAGCAGGTTTCCAAGGATAGACTTGAACCCAGGTTCCCCCAGTCATAAGTCCCACATTTAACTATTACACCAGACTGATTTGGCATCTTCAATTTTTTTAAAGCAATGGGTGATGTGAATAATATTTCTTTGCCTGTGATGTTGGAACAGTACTACTAGTTTCAATGGGCTAGAAAGTCTGATCTGGAACACAACAGGCTTCTATGTTTATAAGTTGCCGGTATATTATTGTTTAGATTCTGAGATTATTTACATCTCATTTCTGCATTCACCTGTCAATATATTTGAGTGGAAATACCCTTTGTTTCCCTCCATCTACTGTCACACACACAAATGTGCATAAACATACCACTGAAATAGACCATATTCTCCAGGAGTGGGTGAAAAATTAAATTAGTTAATGTTTGTCATCCCCATCAAAATTATAAAAGACAGTGGTTTTCTTTCATGGAAAGAAACAGAAGGTTTTCTGAGCTTACATGGAGCAGGCAGATGAAGCATTAGGAAAGAAAGAGAGAGAGAAAGAACAAAATATGATGAATTGCATGAATATTCAAGTTGTTTTGAACACAGACTTGGTGCTGTTTTACACTTACAAGATTTGTGCATTTTCTGTCAGAGCCTTTGCTGTCATCGTTCAAAAGTTTCTTGAGACTCTCTAACAGAATTGTCAGCCAGCTTTGAAGTATCAGAAAAAGCTCACCATCATTCTTTATGAAATAATAAACATCATTTGCAAACATGTTGGAGAGACAGACAACCCATCAGCAGAAATGCCTTATGAGAATGGGGAAAGTTTATTTATTTGCTTTTTGCAGAGATCCTCCCAACTGGAGATGCCGTTTTACTGGAAAACTCTGTCACTTAATAGATTACTGGTGATTTTGGCCAACTATGGTTAAATCTGCAGCCCTTTGGGCCTCCTCCAACAAATAATTTGGATGGGAAACACATAAAAAAGAAAAAGCGTATGATAAAATGAATAGGGTTGAATTTTGCAATAATATGGAGTGGAAGGTTGGTTGCTAAATACCGAAAGAGCAGTATATAGTGGGAGTAAAGCATGTGTAAGAATAAATGGGCGGTTTGGCAAATGGTTTATCACTAAGCAGGGAGTAAGGAAAGGTTTTGTGATGCCTCTTTTGCATTTAATGCATTTATGGGTAAATGAGTATGGGATTATTATGGTGATGTGTGTGTGCGTGTGCCTTCGAGTCAGTTGTTGACTCCTGGTGACTGCCTGGACTAGTTCCTGCAGTTTTCTTGGCAAGGTTTCAGAAGTGGTTTGCCCTGGCCTCCTCCTTCCTAGGCCTGGGAGAGACGGACTGGACCACGGTCACCCAGCTGGTTTTGTGCCTAACGCAGGACTAGAACTCATGGCCTCCAGGTTTCTAGCCTGGTGCCTTAACCATCACACTAAACTGGCTCTCCTGCGGTGATGTTTCAGGTATGGACATTAGGAATGTGCATGCTATTGATAGACAACCACAAAGTTTTGCAACAATTCTTAGATAGATTGCATGATGCTGTCAGGAGTGTGGATCTGAAAATTAATGGATAAAAGATGAAAGTGCTTGTGTTCGTTTATTCTTCTATTGCTGAAACCCCAAAAAGGGGGGTTGAGGAATCATTTCCCAACTGAGCCTCCCAGAAGCTGTGGTGCTATATGAAAATCTCCTGGCCACTGTGGCCCCAGGACATAATCCACAATCCTACTAATGTTGGAGCGATAAGCAAAATAGATTGTAATTGTCAAGGAGTTTATCAAGTTTTTTTATTTGTATTTTGAACATGGTAGGTTTTTGAGGGAAGAGAGGAAAGCCTTGTCATTTTCAGCATGTAGGACAAATGGTGGAAGAAAAGGAAAAAAAAAAGCCTTGTCAGTTTCACTATGCATAATATCCATGCTATAATATCAAGAAGTCATGTACTTTAGCATACAGAAATATGCTTTCCTTTCCACGGCTAATAGAAGCCTTGGTGGTTAGAGATGATTTGCAACATGTCAGAGCATGGGGGAAAAAGGCTTAGATTCCAACTCCTACAGCCAATGGCTTTTTTTAGAAAATCACTTTGCTATGAGATCCAAACGTGGATCTCCAATAAAACATAAGTTTGGGGCCTGTGTCAAAATCTGAACTCTATTTTTCTTAGCCAAAATGTAGTGATGCTTCCTGTTTTCTGTTTTGTTAAGGATGCTCATGGTTTTCCAGCCATGTGGAAATCAAGGCCCAAAGATCTGCTTTAAATGAAGCCACAAGAAAATATTCAGATTTTTCTGCATTTGGCAGGTCACTTTTAATATAAAAATAGACTTAGGAAGTAAGAGAGGAACGATATTCTTGGTCATATGTCTAATAACTCCAATGTGAAACACACAAATATATGGGTGATATTTATTTATTGGAATTTTATCTCACCTTTATTTTTGGTTGACTCAAGGTGGTGTACATACTTAATGCTCCTGCCTCCTGTTTTTCCCACAACAATAACCCTGTGAGGTGGGGAGGGGCATGGGAGAATGGGAATGGTTTTGTTAAGGATGCTCATGGTTTTCCAGCCATGTGGAAATCAAGGCCCAAAGATCTGCTTTAAATGAAGCCACAAGAAAATATTCAGATTTTGTTAAGAATGCTTAACAGCCCAAAGTTATCCAGCCAGCTTTCATGGCTAAGGGAGGACTAAAACTCATAGTCTCTCAGTTTCTAGCCCAGGACTTTAGCCACTACACCACACTGACTCTATAATGGATTGGATGGTTATTTTAATGGAAAAGTTATTGATGCTGACACTCTCATTTATTAGCGGCAAACAGAGTTGGGCAGCCTACATGTTTGACCAATAAATAAATATATAAATGCTGCCTTTCAATCAGTGAGGTTTCTGTTTCTTTGTTTCTTTTTCTTTTTTTAAAAAAAGTAGGCAAAATTGCTTAATCTCTAGCAAATAAAGAGTACTCAAAGCAAGTCAAATGTTTTTAGGCTGTTTCTGGTAATGAGATGTGGAGCGGTTCTTTTTGCAGAAGCTTCAAGGGCTGTTCATGGACAGAAGCTTCCTCGAAAAGCAATTAGTTCTAAATTAGTAAAGGTTTATTCTAATTATTTCCAGGTGTGACACACTTTGTACTTAAAAATAAAGATGAAAATAACAGTTCCCCCCTTTGCATGCACGCGGTGCAAGGCTCAAAGGAGGGGATTAAGACAAATCTTCTTTGACAACTTTATGTGAATTGTTGCTTTCTGTGATTGGATTCTTAAGGGGAAAAAGACATCTAGTTTAAGCAAAACCTGGCGTGTGAGTACATTGGAATCAAATCCAAGGCGTTTACTTGTTGCGAGATGGGAAAATTGGCTGAATTTTCCCAGGTGGCTTGTTCACTTACTGTATATCTGTTCACATACGATGGGTTACACTGAATGAGGAGTGCTGGATAAAGACACCAACTGGTGGGAAGAGATTCTCCAAATGAATCTTTGAACCTGCTTTGTGGGTACAGACAGATTTCACAAGTGAAATGGGTTCTCTTTGCTGTGGCGCATGACTCCTTTCACATACTGTACATTATTGCAGTTGATCCTTTCAATATCACATGCTGATATAAGATTGGCAGGTCACTGAGTTGGGTATGTATCTAGGAGAGCCATGACTTAGCAATATTTGATGAGGAATATATGAATGCCACCAATAAAAATATACAGAGACTACAGCTTTTTGGAAAAGTCAGAAAGTGAAATTTAGTGCAGTTAAATTGCAGAATTATGGAAGCAAATGAGCCCCATTGGTATACTGATTTACTACAGGCACACTCAGATAACAATGGAAACAAGTAAGTTTATTTGTAGCTTAAAGAAAGACCCAATTCATTGATGGCTATGATTGCTGATTCTCCAGGATTCTCACCTGCAGCAAGAGTCGCCTTGGATAAAGGAGACTTACTATTGTCCCCAGTCACTCTCTGTACTGGAAGAGTGACACAGAGGACATAGGCTAGCTAAGCATCTATTACATGTAAATAATACATGTTTAGATGAACAAATGTCCTCTGCATCACTCTCCCAGTGCATTCATTTCAAAATGAATGATGATTAAAATAATTTCCAGAATCTAAACTTTGTCTGACACAATTTCTGGGAACTAAGTGATGAGGGAAATTAAAAGGTAAAGAAGAGCCACTCAGATCAAGATGTCGTGTAAAGTTAATCCAATACATTCGATAGCAACACATTAGTTGTGCAAGCAGAGTCTGTTATATCAAATCTGCTCCTGTTGTTAAGTGTAACATGATAAGCAAGACTATGTGGGGTAGATGGCTTTAGTTGCTAGGATAGAACCCAAGTGTTTTGTCGTTGTTGTTGTTGTTGTATCTTTGTTTACAGTGAGAGGCATTTATGGTGGACTTCTCCATCTCAGTTACTAAAAGATACTGGTCTACAATAAAGAAACATAGAAGGCTGCCTTATATTGAACTAGACACTCTATCCAACTAGATTAATCATGTCCATACTACCTGGCAGCAGCTCTGAGTAATTCTCTGACCTATGTAGAAGTGCTGAGAACTGAACCTGCAACCTTCTGCTTACAAAGCAGGCACTCTCCCCCTAGGTTACAATGCATTCAGAGCAAAATGCTTTTGATCATCCTTGCTATACACTATCTTGGATAGCACAGCTTTGCAGACTCCAGTCTTTACTACGTACATGGCTCTGCTGATGATCACTCTTGGATGGCTGGTGTTATCTCTCCTGGATGCTTCAATCCCTTTGCAAATCTTCATTTCTCCCATGGCCTGGATTATAAAGCACCATCTTTTCTCTAAATTACCTATGACTCGAACAAGAGTAGTAAAAACCAAAGACGTATATATCCTTGCTTTAGTTTTAGGAGTACATGGCTATGTAGCAACATACAACAACACACATAAGGCATGGAAGCAACAGGACCCCCAGGTTCCACACATGTACAGACGTTTGAATCTGCATTGGGTAAGATCAGTTGGATCAATGCTTTTCATTGAAGTCAGTAAAATCAATCAGTTAAGTAATAATTATTGCCCAAGAGTAATTACTGTAGCTTTTGAGATTTCTTGCACATCTCCACTTACTGAAACACTGACTTTAGTGGACAAGGAACAGTGGGAACAAAGAAATACACTGACATAGGATGGAGTGTGAGGGGCTTATAGAAAGATTCCACAGTTTCAAAAAGGACTGCATCTGTTTTAAGAGGGGCATTTATTCTTATGTGCAAGCCAAGGGTCAAACATGATTTTTCTGAAAATGACTTCCAAACATAAATATGATTTAAAACAAATGAATTGCTCAATTCATTGGACAACATTTTAATTGATAAACAATCTTAATTGGTTCATTTAATATTTGGTGTTCACCACTGTTAATTCCTCTCCTCTCCTCATCTTCTTTTTTTCCTCCTCCTCCTCCTCTATTTGGTCTTCTGGGTTATGGGAGTTAGCGTTTTGCAGTTAAAAAAAGTCTTGCTAAAACCTCTCTTCTCTGTGGAAATTCTAATAATGCTAACAGACAAAAATCCTCCTTGAGCCTCTTTGTAGAAAGGGTGGAAAGGGGTAAAGGAAAGATTGAAAGCTTGACATTTATGAAATATAATTCAATTTGGAAATGATGAATAAGCTTTCTTTGCTGTTCCCTAGACCCAGGATAACTGCTGATGAGAGATCTCCACCTTTGACATCACTTAGGATATGTCCCAGCATCATGAAATGTGGGCTCTGTTGCTACTCTTGCCTTTTTAAAGCATGATGACAAAGCATGCTTTGACACCTTTCCATCCTTCAGGTCAAGGCAAGAGTAATAAGTGGGTAAGAGTAATAAGTAATATATTCTGTAAACAGAGAAATAAATGTTAGTTTTTTACCTTGATCTTCCCACAAACAAAAGTGCTTAAGTAGCTTGCATGTTCCAACTGGCAACTTCAGAGCTAAAAATAAAAAGCATTCACTGTGTTATTAAAAGTGTTCCATGATGTTGTTGATGGCAGTGGGTCCCAGAACCCATCGTTTGTTTCAGGTCATCTTCTGAGCAATGCGCATATTAAGGATGGTTGTGCACAGAAATGTCTACAGTTGAGAAAAGAGCATACGGAGAAATTGCATGCAAAAGAAGGATGTATTCCTGGTGTATAAAAATGCATATGCTGGAAAAATGTATACAAAGATGTATTCAATAACAATGCAAAGTAATACAGAAACAAAAATAGAAATAAAATTAGCCTGTGGTTTTTTTTAAAAAATCCAAGTTATAAAAATCAGGGCAGATCTATCCATTTTTTTTCAAGAAGTGCCTTTCTGCATTGCCCGTGATCACACCTCAAAAGGAGGACGTATCCGCTCACGTAGTACAATGGACTGAGAACTAAATGTATTAAAGCCATAAAATATCTTGAAATGTTTTCTTGCTTCCCATAAACTAGAAATAATTTTAAAAGTCTGCAGAGTTCAGGTAATGCATGGGCTCTGGCAGTGAATTTGCTAACAGCATAAAAACTACAAATGTAATGGATTTAGGAGGACTGAGAGTTACTGAGGACTAATTAATCTGTAAAGCAAAACAAAAACAAAAACAAAAACAAACCCAACTGTACAAGCAAGAAAAATAAAAGGTAACAAAATGTACAAGCCCACACCCTCTAATATTCTGCAGATGAAAACAGGGAGAAATGTGAAATATGTAAATAGTCTTACTTTGTACCAAAGATCACCACCTAAAAGACCTCCAACTGCCTTTGGCATTTCCTTGGCTGCCAAACTGAAACTAACTTCAGAAACGGGGAACGTTCAAAGATTGAAGAGGACGAATTACCATGATTGATGACCTAAATAAGTGGTCAAGTAGTAAAAAAGGGAAAAACATTTTAAAGAAATTAATGGGCACCCTTTAAAACAGCACAACAGAGGGAAGCTTGAATAGCACTGTTTGATGAGGAATATATGAACGCCACAAATTAAAGTATATAGGACTACAAATTTTTGAGAAAGTCAGAAAGTGATCTAAAAAACATACCCATGCAGCTAAATTGCAGCATTATGGAAGCAATTAAAAGCCCCCACCCACAAAAAGAAAGAGGCATTGCAGATCCCAATGTGGGAAATCAAAGACAGCATCAATTTTGACTAGTTAATTGTAAGAAAAGAAGGTACAGCAAAAACACAGCCAAGAAGCAATGGCAAGCATTTAAAACACGCACATACACACACAGTCCCAAGAAACACCCTATGGAGCTGCCACTGACATAAGGGAGAAAAGCATTCATTAAATATTGCAGGCTTTTGAGTCATACAATGTATTTGTTGTATCTGTTTTTACTAAAGAAACAAGCAACGAGCTTTCTGCCTCTGGGTTTAATCAATCTGGGATACTTCTCTGGATTTAAGAAAACTTAGGAAGAGTTATAGGGTGAATAGATTGTCCAAACAATAACTTCTTGTCAAGAACAGGTGAGATCACTGTAGAAGTTTTGAACAAACTCTAACACCAAATTGCTAAATACTTCTTTCCATAAACAACCTCTTATTGGCACCACTGGCATTTATTTTTCAATAGAGTTAACTCCCATTTTTAAAGGCTCCAGTGGTGAGCAAAATAATAGGGAACAAGATGGGAAGAAATTACATGTCAGAGCAGGGCAAGGCAACCTTTTTCTAACTCTGTAACTAAACCGTTTCCTTTTATTATTTATTTATTCAATTTTTTATGCACTCTATGGAGGGGTCGAACTATGAATGGACAAATCAAAACAGTAACATTCAATAAAGACCACCAGCATAGGTAACATGCTTAATTAATATGTGTCAACACCAGTCCATACAATAAATTACTTATTTATGACATCTATGGACCATATCAATCTATCCAGACTTTAGGTAGTATGGACAATTAGGAGTGACAAAATCAAAAGGCAGCAATTAAAATGGGGATCTTTAAAAGACATGGAGGAAAATAATGCCTTGGCCTGACACTGAAAAGGCAATAACAGTGTCAGATAGACTTCTTTAGGTAAAGCACGTCAAAATATTGTAGACCACCACTGAGAAAGATCTTTCCTATGGCTAGTATCCAAAGTTCTGACTGAAGGGTATATGAAGAAAGGGTTCCACAGGTGACCAAAGGCCCAAAGTAGATACATATGGAAAAAGGAGTTCTATCAGTTCCAAAATCATAAGCCACGTAAACATTTATAAGTCAGAATTAACCATTCTAAATTGAATCTGGAAATGAAAAGGAAGTCAATGAAGAGAGCATGGTTTGCCCCGAGAACTGGGTGGAATGTAATTTACCATAATGTAAAGTAACCTCTAAAGATGGTTTATAACTTAGATAAGTTGACAGTCTTTATTTAAAATATTTTGCCAGTGCTTGGAATACATTGTTGTTACTTCAACTTCACTCTACTTGATGTGAGGATAATACTTCTGCTAGGAACTCATAATGTAGGATGTATGCTATTGATTGGGAAGAAAGTTGATCACAAATCTTGTAGTTGTTTTCTTGTAGGCTGTTTATTATTACAGTCCAACTGTCCTTATAGAATAGCCCTTGTTTTTTCATCCCTGTTCCTGTCCCTCTCTTTTTGCACTGAATGAAAGTATTAAGGATTTTTGATTAAAAATTATATTAATACAAGCTGCTAATGGTGTCTTGTTAGTTACGGATAGCCAAATGAAAGTTTTGTGTTTATAAGAAGCATATCTCTGAGCCACGCTTCCTAGGGTGAGGATAACAATTATGGGAAGGATATTACCCTCATATTCTTTTTGACTCATCAACAAGGATAGGAAATTGGACTTACATCAGTTTACCCCAACTGGTTCTCTCTAGATACAATGCATTTCTATTCCCATCAGTCCTAGCCTTCATACTTCTGGAGATAACAGAAAAAATAGTCTGGCACCGCTGGAGATCCCTTGGTTGGTGAAAACTGGACTAGATGGAGATCAGGGCTGATGGATTTCTGCTATCATTTTGCTTTTCTTAGAAAAATGCTTGGGAAAATACTGGTGCCAGCACACACATCATGAAATATTTTGAACGTTGAGGGCTAATTCCCATGATGATGGGTTGAGCATCTATTTTCTATTCCTGTTTCCTGTTTCCTGTTTTGCATTTTATTTTATTCTTCATTAACCGGAATGGAAACATCTATCTTCAAAACAATGATGCCAGTTGTCTTCTAAGTGGCCCTCAGACAGGCAGATATTAGAAGTGAATATTTGGGTCTACACTGTGGCTGCCTTTGGTGCACGTTTCTTGGAAAATCTGGGTATTAACATAGATGGGTTATGACATAGTTAACCACATCAAGCTTTGTGTGTGTGTGTTTGTCTATATGTATGTATATGTGTGTTTGTGTGCATAATATTCTTAGAAGGAGATGTTCCAAATACAGATTTCCAATAATATGTTAGAGAAGGAAGATTCTCACTCATTAGGGTTACTGATAAGTGGGATCTTTGTTTCCCAAATAAGTGACTTTCATGCTTTTTAGTGAAAATATCATTTATGCCCAGCACTCTGCAGGGTAAAGACAATGTAGGCATTTTTAAATCCCAGGCAGACTTCAGTTCCTTGCCTTGGGAGATACAAAACATAAAGGGTATATAAAATTGCTATCCTGACCAACCTCCCAGTTTCTCAATGGTCATGAATGCAGAACTCTTATTTTCATGGCCAGAAAGAAAATGTCACGTGGAAATCAAAAGACTGCACATTCTTTGACCATGATGCATGCAAGACCCTCTGAAGCTGTGCGACTGACTTGGAGCCCATCAGCCGGGCTCCCTTATTCCCGCTGGCGGTTTGCAGTTGCTGGATCTGTCACTTTTGATCGATTCCAAATGCTTTTCCAATACTTGGCTGAACTTCAGAGTCAGAAGCAAATGGGAGATTGTGTCTGCTTTTTAAAGTGTTAAATGCATTTTATGGGCTAGAAACTCTCCTATTTTCCTCCTGTCTTGTTTTCCTCTACCTTCCTTTCTTTTTTTTTTTTTTGAAAGGCTATAGTGCCCACTGTATGGGCTCTTTCTGCCCTGGTCATTATGGGTACTCACAGCGAGTGTGTTATACTGATAGGCCTTGGATGTGGATCTGTAATAGCAAGAGATGCTCTGGAATTTTTTCTCTGCCAAAAGTCTTCCTGAATGTTGAGTTCTTTTGTTGGTTCCAAAGATTAGGAATTCTGTTTTTTGTGTGTGTACCCTTGAGTCAGTGTTGACTCCTGGAAACTGCCTGGACAAGTCCCTGCAGTATTCTTGGCAAGATTTTGGAAGCAGATTGCCATGGCCTCCTTCCTAGGGCTGAGAGAGAGGGACTGGCCCAAGGTCATCCAACTGGTTTTGTGCCTAGGCAGGATTTGAACTCACAGTCTCCTGATTCCTAGCCTGATGCCTTAACCACTACACCAAACCAGCTCTTCTTCTGGAATTCTGTTACTCGTTTCCCAAATATGGAATAACACTGCTTGGGCCCCAGTATCTAAATTTGTATCTGCCTTTCCTTCCAGAAATCAAAGCAGTACAAATAACATTTCCCTTTTCCGCTCTTTTCTGGCAACAATTTGAGGTAGGTTGGAATGAGAACTGACTCAAAATCACATCAAGCAAGTTTCTGTAATTATGATTGTGCTTGAACATGGCCTCCCTAATCCTAGTCTAGACTTTAAGCACAGTACCACATTGGCTCTTGGACTGACAAGACCTGAGTCATGACTGGAACTTTGTTCTTGCTTAGCACTGCTTTTTATTAAGATTTAAAAACAAATATATAAACATTTCCATCTGTTGGGACAGTTTCATTGCAACAACAGGTAAGACTCCTGCTATAGCAAAGACCTCCCAAAGAGTAAGTGACAAGCATTCAGATATTTAGGAGATTCATTTCTAGGGATAGGTGAGAAGATGTAATGATAGCACGCTTTCATCCCCCAAGTAAAGTCCATCACAGGTCTGGGGAGATTGCAAAACTGTAGAAGGATAATTGTAAAGATCTTAAATGAGCAATCTGTACTATGGCATCAGCTAATCATGATTTCTTTACTTGATGGTGTCAATAGGAGATACATTTCAGTTATTTTGACTGATTAACACCAAGATACAAGGGGCTGCAGATACACTTCATTCTTCCCTATTGTCATGCTGCATTGGTATGCATATAATAATTCAAACTAATGTTAGTGTAGTTCCTTCACTGAAAGCCTTATATGTATTTCTTTGTTTCTGGAGTAATGTGATTCATTAACTGCATCGGTCTTGCAAAAGCTGAGCTGAGGAAATAGAGCGCATTGCAAAAGCTCCACTCCCTTGGAATTGTCTTCATTTGTCTATTAGCTTTCTCTGTCTTCACATACAGGAAAAGGGACACAAACGCGTGGAAAATAATGGCATGCTAGACATGCACGTGTGGTCTTCAAGAGGCTGCAATCCAGAAGAACCGACGCTCCTTTCTACTGCTCTAGGCTTTGGATCCACACCTGGAGAATCTCAGAAGGCAACTAGACTTTGCACATGACCTGGGAAGCATTGCTGGAAGAGCAGCAGATCTTCAGCCCATAGACGGTGCCCTGCCAAAACAACCTAACTGGAACCTTTGAAGTCTAGAGATAAAATGGCAAGCAACCCTTTCATAAGCTTTACCTGCCAATAACTTTGCCGGCGTTGTACCTTCTAAATGTGGTTCGGTTGGCATGTCATACGCTTAATCCTGTTTTTGCGACACCCTAGAGCTTGTTGTGCAGATTACAAAAGGCAGCTTCTCTCTCTCCCTCTGTCTCTGTCTTTCTCTCTCTCTACTTTGCTCTGTGCTGTTCTTCCTCTGAAACTCCATGTGTTAACAGCTTGGTGACAGGCTGTTGCTTGCTAATTGGGAGTCTCAGAATGGAGCTGCAACAGCCAAATTTTCTCAGGCTGGGCTCCTGTGGCAGCCTGCGTATTCAAGCCCAGATGATCTTCCTTGCACCCTTAATAAGGCACTCATGCTGCCCGTACCTGTCATGACTCTTCAGCAAGCAGAGAGTTTAAGGACTCACTCAGAGAACATTTAGAGATCCTTTTGTGTTCAGAGAAGGAACACCCAAGTGGATTGTAATTGGGCTGTCAAGGGTTTTTGCTTGTCAGCGTAGGTGTAAACATGAATCGGCACTGACTGTGGGAAGAGAGCTGGGAGTTTATTTGATTCTCCCTCCCATACAACAAAGAGCAAGGGAATCCTTTTGTGCTGACCTTGGGAAGGTATCTTTGAACTCCCTTGCTCGCAAGCAGAGGGACATTGAAGTATTCTTTGCAAATTGCAAAATGAATTGACCTGGTCCACCCCATCTGGATAACTGGTTCAGAACGTCGGTTCTTCCTCACCCCCTCTGGATTTCTCATCCCTTAGAATTTCGTGATACAAGATTTACCAACATAGCAAGCTGCTATGCACGTTTTAAGATAAAAATCCATAGGCAGATATCTAGGAGCAAAAATGTATTTAGAATTGTGGATCTAAATTCCACTTTTTGGGGGGGAGGGGTGTCTCCACTGCTGATAAATCATTGTTGCTGTTGCTTTTTGGAAATGCCTTGTTGTTGTTTTAGTTTTAGTGTGAATTCAGAACTTGGAGGATTTTTTTGCTGTAGAGAAATGCTCAAGTGGGACATGGTAGTGCTTTTCTATAATGTGCCAGTAAAATAGGTGAACAGAAAGATACAACTTGTATGTATACATTGGAAACCTGGCTCAAGATAGGGTCAAATAGCACATTCTGATAATTCTATCTGAGTCTTTATCTCTATTTGGAATAGTCTCTATTTGGGACCACAATACATGAAGAAAATTGAACCTTTCATCAACTTCCCTCCTAAAATTCTCCCTCCAGAAGAGATGGGAAGCTTTCTAAAATACCCATGTATGCATGCATATAGGTTTTTTTTGAGGGGCCATGAAAGATTTAAATTCAAGAGACATAGTTCCTTCCAAGACAGAGCTATAGAATGGGAAGAATAGTTACAAGTTGATCTTCTGCCTATGACACAGCTGTTCAAACATGGAAAAGCACTTGCTAAGGGAAAGCAGGAACATTTGGAATTCCTTCTTTTGATTCTTGGTGGATTCAGTAATATCCACTTCTAGTCAGCATGGATAGAATATGAACAATGATGATAAATGATACCATATTTTTCCATGCTATAGTATTTCGCTGACTGGGATCAAGCAGTAAATTCATCTGATATTAGAATAAGCCTTGAGAAAGAGATATGCCGTAAGGCAGAGAAAATCTAAGGGCAACATGGGAGAGTCCCCTAGATCAAGTGAACTGATGACAATGCAAATATGATGGGATCTCAAAATTCATTCAAGGGAACTTATTTCTTTATTTCTCGGTGCATGTAGGGATATGATGGGTGAACATCAGAAGCATTTCAAGATTTTTGCTTGATGCCATCATTACTGCATTTTCTCCTGTTCATTTGATCTAGGTGACTCCCTGGTGTTTCTGTTAGTAGAACTGGATTCATATCCATGAAGACCCAGTGATGTTCTTTTGCCTAGAAGGGTTTAAAAAAACAAGGCAGTCTTATCAAGCTGTTTTTGCATGATCACAGTGATCAGAGACATCTTACTTAGAATGCAGACTCATATCAGCCATAGTGGAAATCTACCAGGAATGGGGATGATTTAGAGGGAAGTGTGTCCAGAAAGATCTGGTTACTTTTGAAAGCAAATGATGGATGTATCATTTGGATTATGTGGGTTGGCTTTGAAGAACACCATCTGGGAGGTCAGATTCTTATCAGGCTCCTTTGTACCAGCTCAGACAAGCTCAATAATTTCTTTAAAAGCTGACCTTATTGTCACTTGTATTTCTGTTTCTGATCCCATGATATCAGTCAAATTCCCTCCTTCCCCCCTCAATACCCCTGTAGGCATCTGCATTTCTATGGCTAGACTAAATAGAAAGCCAAAAGGAAAGAGTCATTTTAAGGGGATCTGCTTCTCACCAACTGCATCACAAAAGATGTTGCAAAACAGGGTGATTAATGAACTATTTTGTTATTGCAACCAATATATGCCAGAAAAAAAGAATGTTATGGACTGGTGGGAAGTGTTCACATGACAGAAACGTGGTTTCTTATTGGTAAAAGGTCTTCTAATGGATGAGAACAAATCCTGTTTATCTGGCATTTCGTTTTTCATAAGGGCCAGTTAGATACTTCCAGGAAGTCCACAAGAGTTCATTGGAGTTGGGCAGTCAATAAATTTAAATAAATAAATAAGGAAGACATCATGGAATAGCCAACTAATACACACACACACCACACAAATTGCCAATTAATGTGGATTTCCCCCTACCATTTAATCATTGTGGCTAGTAGTCACTGAACTTTAATAAAGGCTTTAAAATGGAACTGAACTTCAGTTCCATCTTAAAGCCTGTATTAGTCCAGGACCAATTCTATCCAGCAGCTACCATTCCACCTAACTGAGGCAGACAGAGAACTAGGACACCTCTCTGCTAAGATTCTGACTGCCATTGGGTTTCTTTTCTGGAATGGTTTCTATTCAAGATAGAGCTTCTATCCAAGTTCTAGGAAAATAAGAATAAAGGCCTGAGTTCACTTTTCCATCCTCAGTTCTAGATCCTTTAGAGCAGTATATTTTACTCACCAGCAATCATCACTCAGATAAGCAAAGGTTACCACCAGGCACACAATCAAGCAGTAAACAGATGCTAATCAAGGAACTACCGGAGGAGCAAAACAAAACCCCCACCCCCGCCAGCACCAGCACTGGCAAGGCATGCCACAGTATATAAATAGAAAGCAAACCCCATCCCATTTTAGCACTGAAGATGTTACCTAGCTGGGTAATAAAACATTTGCAAGAAAAGAACCAAGCTCAGAGAACACCAAGGACTCCACAGTTCAACCCTGAGCTACACATATTCACTTCTGTTGGTACAGTAAATGTTGGCAGCATTTGGCTAATCTTGCCTTGGTTCCAAAGACTGGGCCTTGCTAATACAAACATGGAAGCCCATGAGGAAAGACTAGGGCTATAGGCTTGACTGGGAAGTTGAGGATTATCCCAGAAAAAGGTAAATGGCAAACTACTTTTGTACTGTTGCTAAGTAAATGGCATGATGATCTTCATATAGTCACCAAGAGTTGAGCTTGATTCAAGCTGCATCCCTAAATAGCAGTAAACAAATTACAGCTAATCACCATATATAGTGATAGGAAGTTGGACAAATTCTTTTAGAATGGTATGAACAAAATCTTTTTCTCTGTTCTGAATCTCCCATCCATCAATATCATTGACTAACCCAATATTAAGAGAATGGGAGGAGGAAAACAAAAACAGTATTGGCATTCTCTATAATATGCATCATTTTATACAAGTTCATCAACCTGTATGAAGTTGTATTCCATATGTAATTTCAAAATTCAGGGCAGAATGTAGAAGCGGGTAGCTCTATTGCTGGAGGATATTACGTAAAGCATTTTAAGGTAAGGAAGGGCAGCAGAGGCAGGTGGTGAGCAGGAGATAGTGGGACTGAAGCTGTTTTCAGTAGGGTCCTCCCATGCCAGAAACAAATGAAAAGATGGCAATTTCTCCCATTCCACATACAAATGGGAGAACTTCTGAACTGGATAAACTAGGGTGGTTTCAGGGTGGTTTAGAGAGTCCAGGACAAGCAAAGCAGGATGTTGCTCCCTTTTTCAACTCCTTATGCCATCTCCGAACATCTACCATCTGAGATAACAACCAGATTTTCTCTAATGACTAGCCCTGCTCTAAGTTTCAGCTTCAGCAGAAAAACAGGAAGATGCTCTTTGAAAACAGTTAATTGGAGAAATCTCCTAGTCTGAAGCCACCAGTAAGAGTACAAATTACCTGATTCCAGGCAGTATTTAATTATTTTGATTTGCAGAAAATCTACACTGGGAAAAGATTGGCACCCATCATTTCCCTCATCTTTTCTTTCCCTGTTACCTTGAGGAAATGATCATCTATACTTTTATCCACTTCTCCTTAGTTCTTTCATCTTATTCGTTGTGTTTTGTACATTGATCTAGCAGCATCAGACTGATATCAGAACAATTAAAAAAAATGTGGACTTCTGTCTATGTATTTTAGGTGGTTTATGAATTTTTGGAGTGTGAGATGGGATAGAAACCTTTACTTTATACCCTTTCAGTCCCATGCTATGTTCCTTTTTCTAGAATTGTACATCATGTTTAATCAGCCAGTTCTTTCTAGCACCATAGTTTCCTGCAGAAAAAGTTGATAAGCACTCCAGGCTGTGGAGACAACTTGGGACTTGAACAAACATTGATAGTGCTGAGAATTTTAATTTCTGCCAAAAAGGGAGTTTCCTTTCACTTTACTGAAATATTTTCTTACTTGGCAAAATCTGTCTGCAGAGCATGAACTCAAGATCTCTAGAATTAGTCTGTGTTCTCCCAAATAGAACTATGATATTAATGCTGCTAGAAATTTCAGTAGAAGTGAAGGAGGGGAGAACTTGGCATCAGTTGTACTAGAAAGTCTCTGGGCAATTGACATTTCTTTAAATTCTCAACATTAGCACATGATTTGGCATCTCCATTTTGATCTGAAATCAGTGGAGAAATACTACTGAAACATCTGTGAATAAATAAGGCCAGTAAGAGCTCCGGGACAATGCATTTCAATGACATAGCACCAAAAGTAAGTTACTATTTTCAGTGGGTGACCTTCATTTATAGATTTTTATTAATAGCCACATTGGACATTCTCTTTGTTTTATATCTCAAAGGATATTTTTATATGTAGTGTGGCTCTGGCCATGCCCAGTAATCACATATAGAGCAAATCAAGGTCCTGGATCAAAAACTGTGCCAAATAATACAACTGATTTTGTATTCTAATATGGCGACTTGAAGACATGCATTCAACTGCACATCTATGCATTCCTGGTAGTCAGCATCCACACTTCATCTCTGATAACCTCCTAGTTAGACTGCTGAAATATACTTCATGTGGATTTGCCCTTGAAGATAACTCAAAAGCTGCAGCTGGTAGAGAATGTGGCAACAAGATTATTGTCTCTAGAAGACCTTGAGGGATCATATAATTTCAGTTTTAAGGGAACTGCATTGACTATCTATGCACTAGCGGTAGGAATTTAAGGTTTCAGGTCTCAGTTATTTGTATGAGCTCTTCTTCCAATATCTACCTGCCTGAACGTTCAGTGGATCCTTCTCAGCACTCTATAATTAGGAAAGCTAAGAGAAGGTCTTCTCTATCATGGCACTTTGATTTTTGGAATGTCCTTTCAGTGGGGACATGCTGACATCAACATTACTGCTTTTTGGCTCCAAGCAAAGACTGGGGTTTTTACTCTCACATTAGTGACTTAGTGTCTACAACCTGGCTGTGCCTAGTAAAAATTGTCCCTATTATTATATTGTAGCTGTGTAGCTAGGTATTGTTTATTTTTATTTCATTTTATTATTTTAGCTTTGCATTACATATGATTTTTCAGGATTTTGCAGTGTCATTTGTAAATTTAAAAAAAAAGGAAAGAAACACAAGTAAATACATTCAAGGATGTAACTATAAAAGACACATTAGAAAAAAATCCACACCAAAAAACATTTTCCTATGAAACAAAAGACTGTGGGTAGATAGCATGCACATAAGGAAATGTGTACTAAAATGTGGTTATTAGGAAGATGTACATACATGTGCACACAAATGGCTCTGCAAATGTTCTAAGATGAATTTGTAAACAAGGGATCTGTAAAAAAAGAAAATGATCAAAAATGCAATTGAAAAAGAAACCTACTCCCAGGTTGAAATAAGATTGTGGGAAGCCATTTCTATGTTCACTAGTACATTAGCTCTTCATATAACTCCAACAATTATGGATAGCTATGAAGGTACCAAGGTGAAAGAATGTGGTGTAGTGGTTAAGGTGTTGGAGATCGGGGAAATCCAGTTTCAAGTCCATCTTTAGTTATGGAAACTCACTGGGTGGCTTAGTCCCAGTCTGTGGATTAGCTCCAGTCTGGGTTTAAACTCCCTCAAGTCCTTCTATGTTGTCTCATTGTGGTGGTGGAGGTGCTTCTGGGAGTCAAGAATGGACATCAAGAATATATACTCCCAGCAGGGTACCCAAAGTGTGAAGGTCATCCCAGTTGCTCAGCTAAAGTGACACCTACATTGGGCAGCAGCAGTATAGGAAGATGCTGGAGGTGGATGATCACTTCAGTGACAACAACAAAGGTATCAGTTCAGACCATGTAGGAGAAGGCAGTAGTAACCATTCCTGCATTTTATTAAGAAAACCACATGGCAGTGTGTATTATAAGACAGAGAAGACAACTAAAGTGGAAACAAAGGACAAGCCAAGAGAATGACCTGGATAAGGACTTTCTACTGAATATACAAAAGATGTTTGCTAAAGCCTTTGGGATGGGAAAAAGAAAAATTGAAGAGAGATCAAATCCTACGACAACATGTGAATGAATTAAAGTTCAAGATTGTTAGAAGTAAAAGGAAGGAATATAAAGTGGGTTTGTTTGACCAAGGTTAAAATAAGACATGTTTCTATAAAGCTCTGGTAACCCTTTACAGATTTTGCTGACATCAGGACCGAAAAGCTGATGATTTATAGATTAGAATATAGATAAGGGATGGGTTATGGGAAGAAGAGGTATTTGTTTGTAACCTTAAAGGGGGTGAAGGGTTCCTAAGTTTGTTTATAGTTGTGATGCAGATTGGAAGTAACTTTTAAAAATATTTTTTCTTTTTTCTTTCCTTGCCCTTTTTATTTTTTCTATCTTTTTCCTCTCTGAGTTTAGTTTGTATTTGCCTTTACTACTGTCATCAACATTTTCAGTAAAAATTATTTTTAAAAAAGAGAAAGCCACATGGCTATGGTGGGAAAGGTGAAAGGAAAAAAGGGGAAGAGGACCATCAGCAGAAAGGTGAATGGATTCAAATGCAGCAGCAATGGGCACACCATTGGAAGATCTGAAGGGCCAGGTTGAGGACAGATTACTCCAGAGAAGGTCTATCTATGTGGTCACTAAGAGTCAACACCAACTTGATGACACATAATCAGTCAACCAACCAACCAACCAACCAACCAACCAACCAGTCAATCTAGGTTTAAAAGGAAGAGAATTCCCCATGTAAGCTACCTTGAACTCCTTAACTTACACTGCATTTCATTTTCTAATAGGAAAGCAAAGCAAGAATAAGAAACTGGACTCAGTTTAATTCCATGGCAGGCAGAAGAGAAGAACAATACCTTGTGCTTTATTCTGCTAAGCACAGCTTTGTCTTTTGACTTGTTAAATACCCTTCAGAAGCATCTGTGGTGAATATACCATGACTTATAAAACCCAGCATTCATTGTGCCCTAGATGCTGGGATTGCTGGTTTTCTCTCCTCTTACTGCAGTTCATTTCCTCCCCCAGTAGTTTCCGAAGGATGAAGTCTTGAAATCTTTCATCAGTTTGCTGTGCACTCACCCCCACCTTTGCTTTCTTTTCTCTCCCCCTTCCCCCCCCCCAGAAGACATATTTGGCCTGATATGATGCAGGAAGGGAGTCAACCAAGTAACCTGGCAGCATTCTTTCCAATCTACCCCCGGCATTACCTCCATTGCCTCCTCCCCTTCCTCCCTCTGGCCATGCTACTGTGATTCCAGCTTGCTCAAGAGAAGCGATGATAAATTTCCTACAGTGGCATTACAGACAGTCATAAATAATGCCTTGCACTCTGGTGCCGGCAGTTTCCATTAGAGCTGTCTGGATTGGGCTGTTGATACCTTGGTTTATGCTGGGACCAGCAGTAAAATTTATCAGTCTTTTTTCTTCACCTCATAAATCATCTCAACCTGAAGCCATATGGCAGAGAAACCCATGGAATCACATGACCAGCAGTGACAGGGGCAAGCAGAACAGACCCTCTTGGAAAGGAGAGAGATAGGACACAGCAGCAGAACCACCTTTCCAGTCTTCTCTGATAGATTTTGCAATTTCTCCTGTAATAGTGTAAGACTGTAATAGTGTAAGTGCAAGCCCGAAGCCGGGGGACTGCATGATGCCACCCAAAGCATGCCCTCCAGGACTTTCCAAAGGGGTGACTTAATGGCATTTTCTAACATGATACAAAGGGGAAATGATTAAATGCATAAATCATATTTAATTGTTGTTAGCTTTCAATGTAATTGGAATGAAATCAAAGTTTTAGTCCTGGCCCCACCCCTTGTATTTTGACTGAGGCTTCCAGCACATCACTCAGGGGTCAGATGTGACTAGCGGCCTGAAAAGAACAGTCCATGCACATTGTATGTATTGTGGATATCCTTTGCGAATATTTTATAAACCTCTAAATATTTTTGCAAACAATTGTCCAACTGGATAGTTCAATGCAGATAATAACTTCAGGCAACTCTAGTTGGATTAAATGACCTTTGCGATGATGATGATGATGATGATGATGATGATGATGGGCAACTTGTACATTTCATTTCCAAATATCTGTCAGGAACTACTAAGGGAAGAATCAGAAACTTTTTGACGTGGCTCACACTTCACACTCATTCATACTTGGCTTGCTAAGATTTGTAAAGTAAAAATTAGCTCCATTCATACATCGTGCAAAGATATGAACCGTGGTTTAGAAACCACAGTGCTCAAGTTCCTATAAATATGCTAGACCAAAGCCAAAAAAATGGCATTTATGACTTTATACAATGAATAAGCCCAACCTTTGTTTTTTGCTTTCAGTTATCTTATGTGACAAGCTATCAGAATAGCAGTTTAGGGCCTCTTTTGGGCAATATGGTGGCCTCTACCTCTAAACAGGCCTGTCTCCTCCAGTCATTCCACCGCCTGGGTTCCTACATCACTCTAAATCAGGAGTGGGCAACATTTAAGAGATGGGGAGCTAGATTGTGACATCTGACTTTTGGGTGCATTGCAGAAGGCTGCCCACTAATGTTATGAAGTCACTGGAATAGGTTTTCTGTTGGGGATGGGTGGAATTAGAGAGGTATGGTGAGAATGAAATCAAGAAGCCTTAGGGAGGCAATCCAGATCCACTCCCTACCTTAACTCCTCCAGAACCCCCCTGAACAGCCCCCAGCTGTATCAATGATGTTCTGCCTTTTTGTTGCCAAATGTTGGAAGCTCAAATTGGAGCTACTGGTGGGCCACAATTGTGGGCACATGTGGCCCCTGGGCCATGGATTGCCAAAGCATATGCTCCACCATTGCCCTCTCTTACTGTACATGAATGCCTTTTCTTCCCCTTAACAAAACACATCTTCTGGCTTAGAAGAATTTCATTTTGTAATTCTGCTGGCTGATGCAAACATCTCTGCTCAGGAGCAAGGTAAAAGAGACTAAAAATCATGTTCTGCTGAAGTTTGCAATAGAATGTGTTGTGGGGAAGGTTTGCCTTGGAACAGGAAAACATCATTGGTTAATTATCCCACATTTTGCCTAGCTGTGGCATTTAATTTCCCTATAATAGACTAGCCACCTTGTAACAGCAAAACGCCTGGGTAAATGAGGAGTGCCTGCCATTAATATTTTGACTATTAGGGACAGGCATAGGGGAAGTTTAATAAACTATGCAAAATATTACCACTGAATTGTTCAGCCTTGAAAATGTACTTTCATAATTAGCAGCTGGTTAGTTAAAATAAATATCATGCTTAGTTAATATGTTTTTTTTCTTTTTGCTATAAGCCAGTAATGTCAATGCACTGAAGCAGCCACCAAAAAACATATCTTTCTTGTTCCATCTTTTTGTTTAAAATGAAGGAGGACACTATAGTATTCCTAAAAGTATCCATGCAGCAGCTAGCCCTTGGCTGTTAAAGCAACTGTGGACCACTAGTGGCCTCCAGTCCCCAGTTTTGCAGCATGGTTCCTGCCTCTTAGGTACCAGCATATACCAATATGATCATCTGTGAAATATGAGTGACAGTCTTCATACACACATTTAAGGAAGGAAAAAAGATAATTTGAAAGCCATATTAGGAACCTTAAAGGCAGGCCTCTGATCCCAACTTAACCAATGATATTATGATGATAGAGGATATTTTGTCTTCCAGGCAGAGAATTGAGTCTGGGAATAATTTTCAGGCACTACAGACCAATATCAAGATCAGAACAAATTCTAGAATTTCTGCATCATGCAGGAAAGGAAAACAAGACTAGAGGCGAATCAATCGTTTGGTTGGTTGGTTAATTATGTGCCATCAAGTCAGTGTTCGCTCTTAGTGACCACTTAGATAGATCTTCTCCAGGATGATCTGTACCCAACCTGGTCCATCAGGTCTTCCAATGGTACACCCATTACTCCTAGAAATGAGTCATTCACCTGGCTGCTGGTCATCCTCTTCTTCCTCTTTCTCCCACCTTTTCCAGCACTATAGACTTCTCAAGAGAGCTAGAGATAATGTGTTCAAAATATGATAATTTGAGCCTGGTCATTTGGGCCTTGAGTAGAACTCTGATTTGATTTGTAGTAGTCCCCAGATCTTCCATTTCCTCTCCAAATTGGCTCTCCCTTTTGTCTATCTGGGTAAAAGCTACTTGATAAATCTACAAAACTTAGAGGTGGGGATTGAGCTAGAAGTTTTTAGTTCATTACCTGAGGATTCCCCCTAATAGGAAAAACGTGAGATAAATATGCCAGTTTCACTAAGATTTGGAATTCAACTATTCTCCCATCTAAGCATCTAGTGCTGCTAAATCATTTTTGATCTCCCGAGGCTATGTTTATAAGAGGCACGTGGGTATATGCAATCTTGTAAAAGCAAAATTCCAGGATGCTAATTCATAAAGAAAGACAATCTGACCTCAACCAGGGAGCAATTCTCCTTTGACTAACTTCTGGATGGCTCAGACAGATGGGAGCCAGTCTTTTTTCCAGAGGGAGGCTGTTCTAAAACCTTGCACCACCTCTGAGAAGTGATACTTTCTGCCTTCAGAACCACTCACATCTTGCAAGTAGAATATTACAAGCAGTTTCCTCTGGGATAACTTTCTTGGGTGGGTTGAGTCTGGTTGGAGGAGATGGTTTTGAAGGAACTTTATGCCAAGCCATAAAGGTTGAAATGGTATGGTTGCCCTCTTCTCTTGGTATTCTGCTATCTCAGTTCTACTGCATAGCTAGACCAAATGTAACTTAAATACAGCTGAGTTTGAGGATTCAGAAACACAGGGCAGGATAAGTATAGTTCTTAAACAGGCAAAGATTGGGAAGATTCATATTTCAGTTCCTTTTGAAAGTGACTGACTGTGTCTCTACTAAGTCTATCACACAAGTTTGTTGTCACAAGGATAAACTCATACACACCACCTTCATGCCTCAGAGGGAAAACTGCCAGAGCGTCCAGGGGGCTGGAAGGCAAATGATGAAATGTGTACGATAACATCATCACACAAATGCTGTGACTTATGTACTGTGTCAGACATCAGGACCCAAGTCCATAATAGTGGCATTTGTGTGATGTCACCACATGTGTGTTTCATTTTGGTAGCATTGCTGTTGCTGTGGACACTGCTGGAAGACTGAATACAAATCTGCAGCTTCCTATTTCCTAAAATGTTTGGATTAGTTATATTTGTTCTTTTTTATATACCTTACTGGCCTTACAAGAAGAAAACAGAATGAATGAGTTGCTATCTGCTGAGAGTGTTGTTTGGTGTTTTGAATCTGAATGTGTGTGTGTGTGTGCGTGCATGCACATGCATGTGTGCATTGGTGAGTATGTCTGCATTTTGTGTTTAAACCAAAGGGATAAATTTTACACACAACCTTTCCTAAGGCAACATACTTAATACATCCAAGAAGGAATCTTGATAGGAATAGAAAAGTGAGCTCACTTCAAAACTGTAACCAATATTTGCACATTGGAATGACTAATTCCCCACTCTGCACTGCAGAACAATAGACATAATAGCAAAGTACATTAATGCAAAGCGGGCTCGTCTGGTGCCTTGGTTATTTGACACATAAATAAGGAGACAAGAGGAGGGGGGATATATATATATATATATATATATATATATATATATATATATATATTCATTCTACCTGTGTATAACTATCCTCCGAACAGCAGGCTATGAAAGCAACTCAGAAAATGCTGACCCAGGCTAGCTGTACACCTCCTGTGTTGGGGTTGGCACATGATTTGCAGAACTGCAGGAGTTCCATCACTGACCTCATTAGCAGTGCATTTCCTGCCTTGTTAGCATCATATTTGTATAATTTACAGCACCTTGGTTTTTATGGAATGTGTTCCTTGTAGAGTATAATGGCGGTAATATATTTAACCTCTTCTATTTAGGAAGGCTGGTGCCGAAGACAGCCTGCAGATATAAAAGATGCTTCCCCTTCCTCATCTCCTCTCTTTCCCTGCATGCTCCCCTCCCCTTTAGTTGCTATATATCCAAAATATATATGCTACCTATAAAATGTATATAAAAGGAAAATGCAGAAGCAGGGCTTGGAGGAGAATGGCATTTGCTGAAGCTTCCCCAAGGTCACACTATTGAACTGGCACCTTGTTAGAATTTGGAAGCCAGTTTTCCATTGTTTAAAGAGAACTTGAGTAGGAATGTAGAAAGTTGTAGCTAGGACTAGACCTCTGGGTTACCTGGGAACCCACAACCTGGGGGTCCCAAAGAGTAAATAATGGGAGCAGATGCTGAATTCATCACTTGAGCCATCCTGTAGATTTTGGACCATCCTCCCCCCCTCCCTTTTTTAAAAGCATATTGTATAATGAAGGCCAAACAGGTATCTACATTGGTATAGAGGCTTATTTTATTCTTACCACTAATAATAATAATTTTCATGAAGATGCTCATTTCCAAGTAAATGCTTTTAGGATCAGGACAGGAGAAGCAAATTTCATTTTATTCCTGTACTTATGATAATGCTGCGATTTAAAATATGAAGCTGAACATTCTCAGAGTCTTATTTTTCTCATTGAAAGGCATTTATTCCTCATATATTTAATTGCTCCAACATGTCAGAAGCATGACATGATATAGAGGAGGCAAAGGAATACTCATGGTCATCTAAGGAACACCCTGTCCTTGTAGCCAAAGGTCCAAACTTTGCCAGTTCTTTAAAAAGACGAGAATATTTAGCCATCTACTCCTTTACTGGCAGTACTGGTTGTCAGGATTTCAGTGAAGATCTTTCTGATCATCTGCAAGAAATGTTGTTTTATATGGTTGGGCTTGAATCTGATGGCCTACTGCATGTACTGTAAGACCATCAGTTGCATGTACCCCAGAGTGGAGTGAATGGATAACTAATAACTTTAGTTATTTAAGTTGCCCTTTGTGCTGTGGGAAGCTACAGCTGAAATGTGCATATTTCTGCTTACAAGTAAGTTGTGATTTTACATGTGCTTTCACACTCACTGCAACAAAGCTGTCATGTTCATTACACCAAACACAACACAACAAAGCTGTCACATTCACTGCACATAATTTCAATTAGGATAGTTGGTGTGAAGTAATACATGTTATCCTCTCATACTTCTGAACAATGTAGCAAACGTTATAGAAGAAACCCATATTTTGTCTTATTTCTACCCTATAGCTCTGAAGAACAGATTTCCATAGATGATTACACCACCATCTCAGACTTTAGCGGACTTCATCATTGTGCAAACATTTGCACTTCAAAATCCTTGAAATGCCAAATCACATCACTTGCCAGATGGCTAGCTGATAGAAGGTACAAAGGGTTGATTGGCAGGCAAGTCAGAACTGGGGGGTGGGAGTAACAATAATAATAAGACAATACCTTTAACACTATCAAACAACAACATCTGCCTATCCCAGGTCCTTGGGAAGGACTCAATAGGCGGATAAAAATGCCAAATCTGGCTGACTGTGCAACCAATCATCATCATCATCATCATCATCATCATCATCATCATCATCATCATCGTCGTCATATATTAACAGGAACAATCTCATGCCCATTTCCAAAGCATGAAGTACTGTCTATATGTTCATTTATTCATTCATTCATTCATTCATTCATTCATTCATTCATTCATTCATTCATACATTTGATGTGGGAGCAGCCAGACATTCATAGATCCTTGATGGTGTGCAATTTTTCAGAAAATCCAGATAATGTTCTGAATTTTCTGCTAAACTTTGTTCTTCAATTTTCTCCAAAGCTTTCTTTCACTGTGAGACTTCTGTTTCTCTATTTCATGGTAAGGATGCTTTGATCAGATTCCATTATTATTAGGCAGAAGAAGGAGCTGGTATTGTGTTTTCTCTTACCCATCTCTGCATCACTCTGTAGTTTCTCTGGCTGCCCTCCCTGGTTAGATTTCCTTCTCTTGGGACTTAACTGAAGTATGGGAAGCCAGGGAACCCAAAAATAACCAGAGAGACTATTGTAAAATGAAAAACAGGAGATCAGCCATCTTGTAAATATCACAGGTAACAGAATTTTTGCTGAACCTTTCTTTGATGATGATGATGATGATGATGATGATGATAAGCAAAAGCAATTTCTTTTCCATTAAGCTGAATGAAATAGGTGGAAAAACATGTCCAGCAAAAAATTAGCAAACTGCTAATCCAAACACATACTGTATAGAGTATAGTATGTGTAAGAGAAGTGGGGAGAGGGGGAGAATCAATACTCTAGAATGCCTAGGGTGTAATAGAAGTTTACAGCAACATCAGAGGAGTTGCAGTAGAATTCCCCACGCCAAGACAAGTATCAGTTGATAATGTATTAATGAATACACATCAGTATGGATTTCAGAACAATGGTTCAATTCTTGTGATTGCCCTAAGCTTTGTTGCAAAAAAGCAGCAGCATTTTTATATATATTTTTGGCTTCCAAAAGGTGTCTGACTCTCTTTTTTCAGACTTTGGAGCTGTTACGAGAATACAGCTTGCTGCTCCTACAGATCATGGAGCTGTTTCCAACTATTATCAGCACAGACACAGACCAGGCAGAACACGGCTCATATTTCCCATCAGGAGTGTTTACTTCCCAAATCAGAAGGTTCTCCTTGTCTCACAGAGAACAAGACAGTCGCTATGAGGTGTGGCATTTTATAAAGCGTTTCAAATAATTTTCACTCTTTCAGGAAATGGAGGTATGGGTGGAGAGTTGAACCTATGTTGATACACATGTAGGTCTTCCTTTTCACTCCCTTAATGTTGAAGAGGTCAGGTCTAAGTTATTACAGTTTCTCAACTGAGTAGACCTAAAGGAGGAAGCAACAGGAGGAGCTGTTTCCTCCTTTAGGTCTACTCAGTTAGGAAACTGTAATAACTTGGAACTGACCTCCTCAACATTAAGGTTGTTTATTGAGGCTGGGCCTCATTTGTAACAAGTTATGCTTAATCATATCAATGATCCATCCAGCCACAACTCTCTTTTCCACCCCTGCTCTGTATAATTTTCAGACACTAGCAGGAACTGTACCTAGAACTGAACAGGAACTGTAACCGAACCTGTTAAACTTCTTAACTTTTAAGAATGGTAATAAGCACCTCATAGACTGTCTGTGTTTAACCATCATTGAGACAAAAGTTACAAAGGTACCTATTTTCTGGAGGGGCACACCTTTGCCAAAACGTTTACTCATTCATTCAGAAAGCCTTTGTATGCTTTCTCCTTCAACTGCTTTCACTTGTGCTGAATTGTATTGCTTAGCCAAATCTTCTCAAATGAATGCCTAGTTAGCAATAAATGCACAAAGAGGGAAGACCTGTGGCATATCTGTTTGAGCATGCACGCGCGTGTGTGTACATCACTTTTATCAAATGATGCATAGCCTGTCTTTGGGCTCTGGATGGAAAGAATTAAATGGACAATGGTGAGCAGATTTATTAAAAACTGTAAGAACTGGGCACCAATTGCATCAGACCCATAATTTCCCATCATTGTCTAGTCTTCAGAGTGAGCTATCTCATTCGTCAAGCACCATCTCTTTCCAAGAATGCCTCTTGGCGCCACATAGGCCCAAGAGATAGCCTGAAAGAAATAAAAATGGCTGATTGCTGCAACTTTGTTCTTTGGTATGCCTAACTGCTCACAAACATACACACAGAGATATACACAAAACGACCAAAGTAAGTTAAGATGGTAAAAAGCATCTGGCAGGGGAAAATAGACAGAGTGGATGGCAGGGAACAATCTTACTACATTACCATTTTGCAAATAGAACACTAACACTGGCAACTTCTTCCAAGACTTGGTCTCAATATTTCTAGATAGATCCACTATTTCCAAAGAGAGTAATGGATTGGGAGCTCAGTAGATCAAAACTTGGCCCAAATTTGGGGCCCCTCCTATTTCATTCTTCAAGCAACTGTTTTGAGCCCCGAGCCAAAATGGTAGCCATCGATATCCTTCTTTCCTTCCTCCTTTACATCCATTTCCAAGAAGCCTGGTGGTGGCCTATATAGAAAGAGGAGGAGCACCCTACCTCATCTTTCATTGAAAAGTGTGTGTGTGTGTGTCCAACATAACAATGGTGCTGTGGACCTATACAAACCAGGAGATAGCCTTGGCAGTTTGTTTTGCACCTGAGCAGGAAGGTAGAGTGACCGTTGTTTTCACCATTGCACCCTGTTTACACAACAGATCTACCCTGCCCGTGGTCTGGTCTTGCCCTCTGTCCCTTTTAGGGCTAGGATCAGGTACAGCTGGGTGTTGTCTTTCCCCCAGATCTTCTCCGGTAGGTAGATCTTTCCCTTTTCCCTTATATAAATGGCTTTGCAGCAGCTCGCTCAAAGGATGAACGGCAGCCCCTGTAATATCTCCATGGCTTCTTGTTAGCTGCACTCTAAGCAGGAAAGTGACTGGCCCTGACAATATAATTTACATTGCTGTATAAAACTATCTGTGGAAGCCAAGCTAATTTCTGCCAGATTAGGCTATTTGTCTCCGCCACTGTCTAACGGCGCAATCTATCAGAGGGCTGTTTTCAAATATCGCTTTTCAAGCGTGCCCTTGAGAGGCAGGAATTGATTGGGATCTTAGAAAGCAAAATTACAGCAATAACTTAAAAGAAACAATAATTACTGAATCATACCAGTGTCAGCACTCTGCAAAACACGAAATAGCCATCAAACCCCAATCCAATATATTCTGAAGCAAATTTATTGAATGGAGGAGGAAAAAAAAAAGTAGTTGTATGAGAGTTCCCCCCTTCGCTCGCTACCCCCCCCACCGCTTCCCCCTCTCCTGTACATATGGTTATCTCCAAGCCACAAGCGAATGAGTCGATAATTCTTGTCATTGACTGCTCCATTTTCAGAGAGTCCAGAAGAGATCCATTAGCTCCCTCCTAGCGCAGTACGTCTCTCTCCCCCCTTCCCCTCTGGTTGTGCTTCTCAGGCAAACAAACATATATAACTAATCATCTGTTAAAATGCCGAGCTCCCTAATAAATCTTTGCAACTGAAATACTTTAATGGGTAATTAATTGATCCTGTTCCAGAGGAGTAATAAGATAATAAATTAGACAATATTTCACTCAGTCATGTCACTGTACTGTTAATGGCACTGTGGGGCTGAGCTGAAGGATAATAAATTACCCAGAAATTAACTGCTAAGAGCTTTCTGCAGAGAAATTGGCTGACAGGCAGGGCTCAGTGATTTAAAATCCCAGTGCCATTCTGATGTTCTCAGTATTGTTCACTGTTCCCACCCCACTCTCTCTCATCTGCCTTTGGTATAGAAATATTAGCTCGTATTTGGAAACCACTGGATAATAACGTCAAAGGATCTAGCTAGAAGGGGGCCACATGGATTAAAGCTTCCAAAGCCCCTTGTTGCTGATTCTGCTGACCGGGGTAGATGGGAATTGAAATCCAAAACATCTGTAGGGCTGCAGATTGCCTATCTTTTGACTTGCAGGTCCTACAATATCATGAAATGCAAAACAGTTGCCAAAGCCTGTTTCAGATTTCAGGGAAGACCTTAGATGAGAAGCTGTCTTCTGAACCCCTTTCTCTAGGTGCAACCAGCACTTCACCATGGCTGCTGTCTATCTATGTTTTTCTTCCCCTGTGCCGAATCTGTGTTAAATGTTGGATAAGCATTCTTTTTCATTCAACTCACTGCTTGTTTGTTTGCTTAAAAACAAACAGTTGGTAGTCAGCAGCAACAAGAAACTGGGAAAGAAGACCAGTGATTGGCATGGGCTGTAGTGGCTGTTCAAGATCACCTCTGATGGTGGTCCTCATAGGATCAAATCTTTCTCAAATGTCTATTTCCAGTGCAAGGACAAGGTGGAGTAAGAGTGTTCTATTTAATTTTGGTTTGGTTTTGGACCAACTGCTCTGCTGCAATATTTATCTGATTTTTTGTAGGATAAAACTGCACATTGATCTCTAACAACAACCCTAAGATGCAAAAAACAAATCCAGTCCTCCTGCTCCAAACATTTCGCTTCTATTTCTGCTTCCATTTAGATTTAATTGTATTTTGAATGCCTTCCTTAAATAATGTGCCAAGCCACTCCAAATCTCTCCCATCATTCATTTTTAGAATAATTCTTGCAGAGCATGTTTGACAACAGGAGTCACAGCTTACAACCCAATCATGCCACTGCAGTGACAGATTTCTAATCCTTTGGGCAAGTTCATTTTAGATCAATTCCTTTGATGCTATCTCCAGATGGTAAGTGATAATCTCTGACAAGTGACTACCAAGGGGGCAAAATGAATTTTTCGGGGTCTATAAATATTTCTGATATCTACGTGAAACTAAGATGCAAGGAAAATATGGCAACAAGGAGGCAGCTCCCAAATTTGTTTAAATGGGATGGGCAAATTGGCTTTGATCCCATCTCATGATTTGAATCCATTTGGAAAATTGATGGAATTTTCCAAATCCATTTTTTAAAAGGAGTATTTGCACATTTTGAATCATCAAATGGATTGAGATGCATTTGATGCTATTTGGAAAGTTAATTCAATTTGGAAATTTGATCAAATTGCCTTCAAGTCAAATCAACTTATCTTTGCATAGCCCTTCTGTCTTAACTAAGACAACAGGGTGAACCACGAGCAACAGAAATCAGTAAAAGGAACCAAAAATGTTCAAGTGTAGCAGGATACATTTGTTTTCTATACAGGAAGTCTGTAGTCTCATTGGACGTTTCTCGTGGTGCTCCATTTGCTCTAGTAGAGCTGATCTAGCTGTTCTATCAAACACTCCTTATGCAGCTGCTGTGTCATAGATGGGAGTTCACGAATAGTAAAGTTTTTTTAGGGAATATTTTTCTCTCACCAAGTCTCAGTCTTGATCCTGACACTCAGGAGACTGCAAAGGTTAGGAGTTTATAGTTTATGTTTGACATTTGATCCACAGATTTAACCTTCTCGACTGCCCCTAAAGTGGGAGGTGGGGATGTTCCCACCTAGACAGCTAGAATCAAGAGAATCCAGGAGGAATTGTATTTCAAGGCTGCCCATATATTAAACTAACTGAGGCCCTGTAAGGGGAGAAGGGGTCTGAGTCTATGGCAGGGTCATTCATCAACTGCTAATCTCAACATCTGACACTTTTATAGCCCTTGATTACAGCTGAGCTTAAAAGAACTTTTTGAGATTCATTTTTCCTATAAGGTTTTTGAAGTTCCACATAGAACAGGAGTTTCAGGTTAGAACTTTGCTATCCTTCTCATCGCAGAAAGATGCTTATTAGCAATACATCAGGGTGGTGGATCTTATCACATTACCCTTCCTTGCTTGAAATGTTTGCTTCTCCTTGTTTCAGAGTTCTGTGATTGCTCATTCTTCAATGTGACATATGCAGTCACTTGTCAACATTTCCCTTCCTGGATCTGCACAGTCAGGCTAGTCAATCTCTGCAAAATAATAAATGAACAGTTTTTAAAATAGCAGTATCAAAAACCAGTGAAAGAACAAAGTGGTGTCACCAGCCTTCACAAAATCTTTCAGATAAGACTCCTGCTAAATTTATTTTTGTTATAGTAATTCTATTAGAAATTACAATTAAAAAGATAAAAACTCATACAAACTAGGAGAAATAAAACAATAAAAAGAAGAAAAAAGTGCAGAAAAAATAGAATAGGAAAAAAAAAAGAATACAGTAAAGAAAAAGATAAGGAATATATAAAGAAATGACTTCCTTCTTCATCACAAAAAGTATAAACCATTTTAGTAACTTATCACCTTCTCTTAAAATACAATGAATAATCTCTTCTTCCTATATTCCATCTCTTATCTATAAACAAATCCTTAAAGCCTTGTCATTTCAGTCCTGATGAGTAAAATCCATTAAGGGTTACCGAAGATAACAGCATATCTATTTTAAGCTTCTTAAGAAGCAATCACAGAACTCTGAACAAATAAACCAATTTTATATTCCTTCCTTTTACTTCTAACTATCTTAATCTTTAGTCCCTTCAAATAATGTCCTAGAACTTAATTTTTTTTCATTTTTTCTTTGTTCCTTATCACAAAATTCTTCAAAGCTTTAACAAGTCTCTTTTGTAAATTCAATATAGGAAAGTTATTGTGATGGAATGGTATGGTGAAGGCTGTGCTCGGGGAGATAAGCATTTCCTTAGCCCCCAGAATGAGCATGGGAAGGTGAAGAGGATGAGACTGGGACCACCCTAAGGAATTCGCAGTGTTTGCTTGCTGGCTTGGGAAGTTTAGATTCAGTCTGGCGAGATTCTGTCTTGTTGGTGGAAGCTAATAAATGCAATAGAACTGTAACTGTACTGTCTCATGGAGTTCCTTGGGCTGAATCTGACAGTTATCCAGGTCACTCTTTTGGTTTGTTATTTGTATACCCCTTTTAATTATTAAGACATCAGCCAGTTTCATTTGTGTGTCTAGTGTAGCATCTTTTTCCATATCATTCTTGCAAATTGTCAGTTTTAAATCCACTTTCAGATCATTCTCACCCTTGTTCAGTAAAACTTATTCCTCTTCCATAACTTCTTTCCAACACAGTCTATTTATAGAGGCAGATGCTCTTAAAATTAACTTCTTGGTCCATTGTTCAAAAATATCTTTCAATATATCCAATGTTAAAATATTTTACTCCATTCTGTATTAGTAAGCCAAATTTAAGTGTTTTTCTCCTTTAATTGTAATCTTTAGTTCCTTCTGGTTCCCACTAGTATCCAGCCTTCAAAGTTTCATCCTATTTTTTTTTTTTTAAAGAGAATTCAAAAGAAAAGAATTTTCCTATGGGAAAGATTCTTATAATTAATTCCAAAATCTTATTTCAAATCCATCTGGACCCTTAGTCTGTTTCTAACTTTCCAAAATCAAAGTTCTAATCATCCTTTTGCTGCTTATTTCAAAACAATTTTTTGTAGTCCTTAAGCTTGTATTTAAAATTTCTTTCATTACGGATTGAAGGAAACTCACCTGGTGCTGTAAAACTGTTGATCCAAAGGTTCCTAATAGCTGAAAGACAGTTAACAAGCCATTTCTGAAAGTGATTAGAAAAGGAAGTATGTGAACCCAGTGTCCTTTTGAAGGTGCCAACCGTGGATTGAACAAAATGGCTATTCCCTCATCTCCCAGAGCTCTAAACCCACTGGAGACCACTCTCTTGTGGTCTCCTTGCAAGGAGCAACTGTCTGGAACACTTGTGGGTGATCTCAAGCCTTCTCCTTGTCCGGAGAGGAATTACAAAGAGCTAGTCTACTTGCCGGCTCTTCTTTCTGCCACGGTTGTTGGCTCCGCTTTCAGTGGAACCGCCTTCATTTTGCCATTTCTTCCCTGGAAGTCCAAACATTGCTAAATTTTTGAGCAAATATAGCTGTAGCTGATTTAGGGACTTGGCCAAGGGCACTGCAACTATTGCACTAGCACAACAGATAGTGTAATCTGTACTACTTCACTCAGGATTAGGTCTCTCCTATGTGGCAAAGGGTTAGGTGGATTGCATGTTATTGCTGACTTATGCTGTTTGGGTTACTGCAATAATCAGTTGAGCTTTATGTAGACATTTCCTTACTTCTCTTATTTCATGGCATTTGGGCCTCACTGTTTATTGTTTTTTTCCATGACCATTTATATATTGGTCAAAAAAAAGGCAGTTACTCATGAAGCTTATGCCACAATAAATCTATAAATCTAAACAAATGTGGCTATGTTGGAATATATATGTTGAACTACAGAACATAGGGGCCACACAGAGGCTCTGTTCATGCAACTTGCTTAATCTGGTTACCATTAACCATTTCCCAGGTTTGCATAATACATGGAATCTTAAACTAACTGATTTGTACAAATGCTAAGCCAACCCCACCCCCCACCCCCCAAAAAAATCAAACCCAAGTTTAGCATATTGCCCAAATGTATCTGCTAGATCTTTACTACCATATTGCACGAACATAGTCATTTTTACATTAGTCCTTCCAGAAACAGATGTGCCATGGGTATTCAAATATCAGAACATATACTTTTTCATTTGTTGAAAGTTTTCTCCTCCCACAAAAGAACTATTGGATATTCTGCCTCTTTCTTATGGCAATCTAGTATTTCTTATGACTGGAAGCACTAATAATGAAGCTAAAGTTTAAATATTTTGGATATAAAGTGAAGACAAGAGTCATTGGAGAAATCCATGATGCTTGGCGAAATTGAAAGTGGTTGAAAAAGAAGCTGTCAGAAGACAAGACGGCTAGATACTATGAAAGTTACTGACAGCCCTGACAAATGATGTCCATTGGGTCATGAAGCATCAGAAATGGCTGTATGATTGAACACAGCTACTACATTACTGGCTAAAAATACTGTTTTTCCTCCTTTTTTGGGGAGTGGGGGTATTACACTTCTCTCTATTGCTCTACAGCATTCCCATGAAAGTTCAACTTTCATCTTCGAAATGTGGGAAAAGAGGTAGCTGCAAATTGCCAGGGGAAAGAAGGCTATAAACTGGTAAAGACAGTAATGGATATAGTATTTTTGGAACCTGGAGAAGATGGGGTGAAAATGGAACGCATTTCCAGATGTGGAAAATGTGTGCAAATATTTCCAAGGCCAAATGATCATTCACAATATTGATTCCCACCACTGGAGAGTTCTTGGAACCTTACCTCCTGAAACTGTTTTGCATTTACTCTGAATGGCCAATTACAGTATGTGATGGCATTACCAGAAGCGGCAGGTGTAAAATGTTGAGACTATTTGAAGAACATTATAGGATGGGTGTTATTTTAGGGCAAAAATTGGTGTTAGGCTTCAGGGGCTTAACAAACCTGTTACATATTAACCGCTATCTCCCCAAAATAACACATATATGAAAATAACATTAGTGATTTGTCATTGAAATCCAGCTTTGGAATCTGGCAGACTCTGCCAAGGCCAGAACAATGGGCATAGAGGACCTATAAGCAGGTCCCAGGCTGCAGTGTCTCTTCCACCATCCTAAGAACTGCAGTCTTCGGAAATAGGAGTGCTCCATATGGGCCATATCTGTATCATCTGAATGTTACTATATGGAACAGTTCTAGAGCAGTAATCAAGGAAGGTAAACACAAAGAATGTAGAATGGGAATGTTCCAAATATGCAGCGACACATAATTTGAAGTTCCAAACTTGTTGTATGGTGATGTCATCAGGTTGTGGGCTACAACCTTCCACCATCCTAAGAATTTTGGATCATCCCCATTCTTCTTCCTTTGGGTTTACCTTTCTTGACTACTCTTCCTTGAGGCAAAAGTCATTTGACAGTTGGAAGCCATTGGGAATATACACGGGGAAGTCTTTGGAGCCTGTTAAGCACTCCAAATGCGTCTAAGCATCTTCCTTCTCTTGCATGTTCTCCTTTCTCCCCCTGCTGCCTTTGAAGAGAGTAATAATCAAGTCGGGTCCCTGGCAGAACTTGCAGATGAGATTAAAAGCAAATCAAAGAAGAAAAATCATGGCACAGTTTATGTCTCCCTAATTAAAACTCCGCCAGTCTTCCTTTTCTCTCCCCCACCCTCTTTTCCAACTAATGTTACACTAACGAGCTGAGTTTAGTGGCATTTATGTAGATAAAAGTCCTGATGATTGATCTCAATGGCTTGTTAAAATTAGTTTCAGTCCACCATATTGATTTAATTCCATTGCTTGAAAGTGCTAATTAATAATGATAATAAAAGTGTCTGGGCTCATTATTATCAGCAGGCATGTTGGGGACAGGGAAATGCCTCTGCCAGTGGGGACCAGTGTTTTCAATTTTAACCCCTTTCACATTGTCTGGATGTGAAGGATCCAGAAAGGGAATCAAAAGAGCCCCAGAAGTCAACTGGATCTCACTCTCTAAAAGAACCTTCCAGGGTTCTTTGTCTAAAGAAGGAGATTGGAATGGAAACAGCGAGAATGTCAGGGAAAGAGATGGCTGTCTATTGTACTAAGCCATAGTTTTCTTAACTATGGTTTATTAACTAAACCACACATTTATCACAATATTCCAGATCCAGCCAGGCCCCATGTTTCATGTGCAAACAATCCACACAACCCACTAAGCCTCAGACCATAGGTTGATAAATCACAGTGGTGGGCTTCAACCAACACGTTAACCCCAAATCAAAGAAAAACACATTATGACTTAGCGAATTGAGTGAAGTCAGCTCTAGAGAGCAAATTGCATGTCAAATTTTTCCTCTTTAAACTCAGGGCAGAGCAATCATGGTGAAGGGACTGTTTCACTCAATTTCTTTAGAGAAAAGCTAAAGCATCTTTCTGCCCTTGTGCAATCTGATCTCAGTCCAGATGCAATCTTTGGGGAAGTCTCAGGGTCAGATTAAGGCCAACGGATGCCCTAAGTATAGCCCAACAATGGTGCCTCTTGACGGAAATGAAATTCTCATGCCGTGAGATGGAAACAAAAGTGATACCTAACAACACCTTCAAACCAATTTTTAAAACTTCGGTCACTCACCATGCCAAGGAAAACAATTTTTTTAAACAATGCAGATTAAAGTTGAACATGGCAGATAAAGATGATTATCTAAAAATTGACTAAAGCTGAGTGTGGCAGTGAAAGAGTTAAGGGCAAGATAACAATGATTTCCTTTGGTGCCCTAAGCACAGTGCTTGTTTTGATTAATGGTTAATCCAGGGCTGTAGTCTACCAATTGACTTGAACTTTATTTATTTATTTGAAGAACTTCTATAGCTGCCTATCTCATATAATGATTCTAGTCAGCTCACAGCAACTGATAAAAAGAAGAATAAAAACAAAACCACCCTTCCTTCCAGGTGCCAGACCAAAAAACCTCCTGACCCAACCCCTATCCCAGCCCAATGCTTGGGGGAAGAGTCAGGTTTTCATGGCCTTGAATCTCAGGTGAGAGGCTATTCCAAAGGTCTGGGGCAGCCATTGAGAAGGCGAGCCTCCAAGGTCCCATCAGATGGTAACATTTAAGGCAGGGGATCTGGATGTTCAGATGGCTCCAACCCTATTGTAGAGTTATAAAGAAAACATAATAATTATAATTATAATTATACCTGGCTCTTCACCCGTGCTTTGATCCAGAATTGTAGATGAGCCCGGTTTGTGATTTGAGCATTATTATCATTCCTCACAAGTATGTGTTGCTTGTATTTTGCTTTTTGGTTTTTCATGTTAGTTGTATGGGACTTATGTTTTTGTTTGGTTTGGTCTTGGGGTTTGGATTTCCTTTTATTTGTACTGTTTTGTGCTACCCAGAGTCACAAATGGGTGGGGGCTTCTACATTAAAAACAACAACAACAACAAACGACTAAACAAATAAATAAATATTTAATGGGACCGAAGGGGAGAAATTGCATAAATGAAGAGCAATTATGTCAGCTGTATTAAATTAAATTAAATTCAGTTTAAATTGGATTAAATTAATTAGAGTTTTGTCCTGGCCCCAGCTCTCTTCTGGTGTATACCACTTGACAGTCTTCAGCTTGAAAACAAAATATGCATTCTCTGTTCTGAGCCCTCAAACAGGACACTCTTTGCTTACTACCTGGTTCTTATGAGATTACATGTAAAACTATAAGTGCTTCCTTAACTGAGAGTTCAGTATCATGGGATACGAACTTCCTTTGGGCCTAGAAGTGCATTCTTGCACATTTGTTCCTATACCTACGAATGCTTCTTATGCTACACATGAACAACTAGCAGATTACTAAAATGACACCTACTGATTTGGGTGCCCTTCTATTTCTAGGGAAATAAACCCTTTACAGCCCATTATCTATTTCATACTGCTCCCGGAAGAGCAAGAGAACATGAGGCTCTGTAAATGGCAAGGGGAAAAAAAAAATCCCAAGACTAGGTGTTACCTTCTTAGCACAATTATTTAGATAAGGGATGGGGCCTGCAAAGCTAAAGAGGTTTTGCAAACTTACACTGCTCAGTGGCATCTTACAGGTTTATTGAGAGGTGTGACAACAGACCACTAGGACAGCATTTTTCCAGAGCAAACCATCACCTGGATTCTGACAGGAGACGTTCCAGTTGCAGAAATAAATTAGGTCAGAAGAGATCTTCCTCTCTCCCTCCCCACTTCCCTCATTCTGTCTTCTCCCTTTCTAATTTTCTCTCTGTCTCTCCCTCATTCATCATTTTCTCATTCCCTCTGTCTCACACACATATAGAAAGTCAGCTAATGGAGTCAGGCAATAATTCAGACTTGCTTGACAGCAATGGTAATTTCAATAAATAATTATGAAACATCATTTTGCCTCCTTCTTGCAGTTTCATCACTGGGCTTTTGTGGCTCATTAGAAAAAGGAAATCTCCCATTTCCATAAGTGTTGTTCTGTTAGGTCCAGAAATGGAAGGGGTGTGTACTTAGCAATGTTATTTCTTTTCTTTTCTTTTTTTACTTGAGTTACTCTATCCATTTTTTGTTTTAAAATCTCAATTCATTTCATGATTCATTCATTAAAATGGCATCTGTTTTATCATTCGTTCATTAAAATCACATTTGTATTCATTACTCATATTAATTCATGCACATTTTGTCCTTTAGCATTTCTTTGTAGTGGACACCATCTTTGCCCCAGAACCCTCCAGAATGATATATTAGAGACATTATGGAAAACAAAAAGAAAAAGAAAAGAAAGATGAGAAAGAACTCTGTTGTTAAGATATAAGGGAAGTCCGTAGCCAAGTTGGGTGTTTATTCTACCTTTCACTGTACAGCATAATCATTTATCCAGTTGGCTGTCCCTGGCTTCTTATGGATCCATTTAATTCTAACAGAAGATACCATGAAGAAAAACTTTCCATGGGCTTTCTCAACAGAGATTTCTTCACTAACAACTCATAGCATTGTTCTAAAACACCAGTCATAGTGAAAGGCTTTACATCATTTTGACAATGGCTGGATGATGCTATGAAGGTTTTGTAAGTCATTAGTGGGAAAATGGCCTCAGAGAGGATCCTGCTTGTGAGAAAGTGTTGGGGGAAAAAACCCTGGAAGAAGGCAATGGCGATTCGCTTCTATATTAAAAAAAATGATATGGATAGTGTGGAGAGTAAGGAAGATGACCTAGGCAAAGGGGACTGAAACATTTTTTTTTTTTTGTTGAGCTCTGGAAAAAAAGATCATATTCAGAAGCCGCTGAGGCATACATCTTTCTAATTCACTGGGGTATTGGAAGGAGAGGGGGGATGTACAGCACAACCAGACTCGCACGGTTCTGTTATTATAGCCTCAATAAAGGTAGTTCTAGTCTTCCTGTGGGGTTGATGTCCTGCTCTCATCCACCTAGTGGGACTGACACTTCTGGAGAAAGTGTGAAAAATCTTCCACTTGATTTTTCTGCCCCCAATATTGGTAGAGAATTTTGAAAGATGGCCTGTGCCCACTTGGGTTCCTGTTCTGCTACTGAGTGACAGCCTTTCCTTGATGTTTTCTAATCTCAGACTTCTGAAGATCCCCTAATGGGGAAAAACAGGAATAAGGGATCTTAAGAAAAATAACTTCACTTAAAACCCTTTCCTCTGAAGAACAGCAGTTCCGTATTGACTCACTTTGCATTTCTCCTACTTGTCTTCCTGGAACGAATACAGTTGCAGGAAGCAGAGATGTGACACAAAGAGTTTGGTATTTGTTTGCACATGAAACATATGGGGCCTGGCTGGATCCGGAATATTGTGACAAATTAATTAGGCACTTGGGAAACTTTCCAGCTCGCACCTATCCTGAATGCCAGGGCAGCATCTGCCCACCCAGTTTGTTATTCCCTCATTCCTTCTCCTTGATCCACCCCCTGCTAATAAGGCCAGCTAGTCTGATTGGTAGAAAATCAAGTTTTTCTCACCAATATCTGTTCCTACATGGAGCCACACACACACAGACACACACCCGCCCATGCAGAGAACAAGTATCGTAGTGCATTTGGTTGAGTGAGTCATAGCAGTTTTGCAAGACAGCTTTTAGCACCTGCCCACTGGAGAATTTGTGCCAGGCTGAGGCCTCCCAACACATTCATGGGGGAAGGAATGGAGAAGCTGAAACAGCCTCCCTTGTCTGTCTGAGCTGATGTTTCAAATGGGGCAGCTAATTGAATTGTCTTTGCAGAGGGGGACTGCTACAGAATATTCATGATTTGGCCGTGGGTATTATGAGACCATTAGCTCTGCCCTGTTCCATTCTGAAGCTGCTGCACCTGCTCTGTAATCACTGGGCACCCTGATGACAAGGAAAGGGCAATCTGCTGCTTTATCCTTGGGGTGCCATCTTATTTCCTATATATAGAATCTCAGAATCCCAAAAGGGGCTATTGAGACCATCAAATCCAACCTCTGCTCCATGTAGGAATCCAAATTAAAGCAGCCCAGACAGATGGCTATCTAGCCTCTTCCTGAACACATCCAGTATCACATGGGGAGAAATAACTGGAGAAACGATGTCACACAGATATATCATGATGCTCTTTCATTTATGTATGATACTAAAAAAAGGTTTGTTTTTTTTAAAAAAGAAATGTGAATTGTAATGCTTTCCAAGTATAATTTAAAATATTTTAAAAACCAAACATTTGTCTTAATGCATTCCTCTTCACATAAGTTATCTTCTTCCTAACTATATTAGGGATACAATGTAGGCTGCCATATTCGTCCTAGCAGATTGTTTTATTGTGCAGGGTTCCTCAACCTTGGTAACTTTAAGACGGGTGGACTTCAACTCCCAGAATTCTGGGAGTTGAAGTCCACCTGTCTTAAAATTCCCAAGGTTGAGGAACCCTGCTGTAGTGCAAAGCTTCTCCCAGACAGTTCAGGGGGTGGGGTGGGGGTCAACACTTTTTACAACTCCTTAATCCCCATCTCAAAATGGTCCCTAAACTTAACATTCTTGGAATGTGTCCAGTGACCTGTCATGCAAAACCATTGGGGGAGATGGGCGGCATACAAATTTAATAATTAAAAAAATAAAAAAATAAATAAACACTTGATGCAGCTCTTGAGCCAAGGAAAGGTGTGTATCCCATGGTCAAGATTTATTGGTTCTGGTTCTAGACATTGGCTCACAGCAGGATTCTACTTTGGCTGTTTTTATTTATGCTCAGATCCATTGAAAAATAAAATTGAGATAAACAGTGTGAGAGGAAAAAACTGATTTATTAATACTTAAGGCCTTTGTTAATTGTAACATACAAATAAAACAAGCTTATAGAGCAATAAATAAAATTGCTACGTGGACTAAAGTTTTCAGTCATGGACAGGAAGCTGGAAAATAGATGGACAAAGTAAAGTGCTGATAGAAGGAGTGTGACAAGAACAATGGAACAGGGAAGTGTGGTAAAATTAGCACCAAGGACGTTATGATTCAGTTGCAAATCCTGGGAGTCATGTCTGTGGTCTGCGGTTTTTGAGGTTAAAAAGGATTGCAAAAAGGGGGTCGGGGCCACTTGATCAAGCTGTCTTACCTGACCGCTTGCTCATGCTGGTCCTCATTGCAATGTGAATCTAAGTAAGTACCTTGTATGCTATTGGTTGAATTTTACTTGCTTATTGAACTAACATTTAATAAAGCTTTTAGAACTTTGAAGTGACTTATGTTCTGGTGTGTCCGTCTCCCGTGTTTAATGAAGTTTTTCCCCTGATGACAGTTCCAAAGGCACAGCCTCATCAGGTCATATATCTGGGGCTGCTCTTTCTAGCTTCTATTTCCCAGGTTTCTGTCCAGAAGGAAGAAGAAGCTGCAGGATATAGATGATATTAAGGAAGCCCATCCACAGAAGTTGCCCTCCCATGACAGGCTTAACAGATGCTTGATCTACGTACCAGTGTTGTGTTCCTGTTTCACTCAAGCTTAAACTTTTTTTGCTTTCCAGGGCACTGAATAAAACAAGAGGAGGTCTCCATGTGCTGGGAGAAACCACAGGATTTGGAAAAGTACAAACAATCTAATAAAAACAAAATAAATAACAACCGCCTTGGGATGTTTTACAGTATAATGAGAAGTGATACATAAATATTTTAACTTTGAAAAAAATCATTTGAAAGGGATCATTTGTGCACACCCATACACACACAAACAGTTCAATGAAGATTGAGCTGAATACATCAATATATATTTTTTTAAAAAGGAAAACCAGAGGGGAAGGGTATGCAATTCTCTATTTCAGACCTTTGCAACTTTATAGTATCCTGGAGAAGGAAAAGCCTAAAATCTGTTAAAGAAATTATTCTACTTTAAGGGGAGGAATAACTTACCACCTTGCACAGAAAATCCATTTTATTAAATAGATTTCCCCTCCATTTTTAGGGTTTTCATGGAAATGGTTTGGTGTATGGCATAAGCCATCAGAGGTGGCTGGATCTTCATAAACCCTTTCCTACATGCCTGGACATCCTACTTGTTTCTGTATGAGGTGCAGAGACGAATGAGAAGAATTGGCTAAGAATTGGCTAAGAAGAATAGGCTAAGAATTGACACTGACTTGATGAATCATCATCATCATCATCATCATCATCATCATCATCATCATCATCATCATCTTTACCTCCCATGGGTTTTGTCACCTCTTTCTTCCTTTTTAATAGCATAAAGCCCTTTTTGACTTAAGGTCCTCTGCTCCTTGCTTGCTCCTACCTCAATTCTCTAATTCATGTTCCTCTTTTCCAGTCTCATGTTCTGTAATCTTTCTGCAGGCTCCTTGCTTTTGGGTTCAGTGTTCATTAGCCTCCCTAAATCTTAAGTATTCTTCCCAGTTCATAGCTGTCCCTAAAATAAGGCTTAATCCCTGCCAAAATGCTGCTTTCTTCTTCAATCACAGAAGCTGGAGTGCAAACAGTTCAGTTGCCTAGGCCACTCAAATCAGATGCCAACAAATCATTGCTACAAATATACACAAACAAAAATACAGACAGGCATTCCTTACTGGTTGTTTGGTCTTGGCTAAGAATAGAGTTAAGGTCCCCGAGTCCTCTTATAAATGATAATGATAACACAATTATCAGGCAAAACAAAAATTAAGTTTAATGGTGCAAAGCCTGGGTATAGTTTGAAGGTAATTCATATTAATTATGTTTGGATTAAAAGCTTATTTCTTTTGTTAGCATCTGCAAGTAGGAAATTAGCAGTAAAAAATGCATATAATTACTGCATCTTATGGAGGAGCTGTGTTGAACTTAATGGAGCATTCACCTTCTCTCTGTGCACACAATGAGCAGTCATATTTCACATTTTGTAAAATGCAGAAAAAAATAAATTACATGTTTAATGATAAGAATTACTTAGAGTGATAATAGAATTGGATTGGCTAGTTAATATAGTGAGACATTCAGGCCTGTGCAGGAAAAGAAAATCCACAATAATATTGCTTAGAAAAATTGCAAGCAAAGAAGAAGCAGAATCCTTCTAGATATCTGTATCTGTATCTGTATCTGTATCTGTATCTGTATCTGTATCTGTATCTGTATCTGTATCTGTATCTGTATCTGTATCTCTGTCTCTGTCTCTGTCTCTGTCTCTGTCTCTGTCTCTGTCTCTGTCTCTGTCTCTGTCTCTATCTCTGTCTCTCTAATCTTTATGTATTATGCTATCTCTGAACATGAATATGAACCACCATGAATATGAACCCCCAACCATTTCCTGAAGGCACAAAAGATCATGCCATCCTCTAGCCTCCCGCAGTCCACCACGAAAGCAGCGTTTGCCATCTTTTCTGATCTGTGCTGGAAGTAGGGATTTCTAGCTCATGCTGGCTCAATCATTGCAACCAGTTTTCTTTCTTCAGCTACTGTGCGGAGGCAGGAGGGCCCCCTCACCTGGATTGATGACTGCTGCCTTATAGCTCTCTCAACTCTGCTGCAGTTGTTCATGGTGCTCATAGCTTTAAGCGCAGTGGTTGTAACCCTTGTCTGACATGCATAAAGTGGTTTGAAATGCAGCAGAAACATTTTTTAAAATATCATTCCCCTGAACTGCCTACTTTTCCACTTGGTAAAAATAAATAAATAAATAAATAAATAAGTAAATAAATAAATAAATAAATAAATAAATCAAGCCACTAATGCACAGTTTTATCATTTTGAGTCACTGGAGGTATAAATGGGTAAACTGTTCTATCTCAGATGACTAGAAAAATAATGAAATAAGACACTGGTGAATTTAAGAAAAAGCAGTAAAGTGGGTAGCTCAGAGGAAGAGAAACACTAATCAAAATGGCTCCAGCTGGGTTTTGAATGGGTGGATGTTTTGCATGTCAGGCAAAGGTTGTAGCCACTAAACTACTGAACGGTTCCTAAAACAGAAGTTGCAGCAGAGCTAAAATGGCAGCAGAGTGCAACAGTTTATTGAGCTAAAATGGGAAAACACAAGTATGGATTCTTTTTATTTTAAAACTGATTGTTTAACCTGTATGTCTCTGTATACTTGTGGGTTTGTTTTCTTTAACTTTATATATTAAATGTTAATTTAACTTTGGATACATATATTTTATATGCGTACACATACACACACTATGGGTAGGTCTTACTGTGGATCTCTCTCTCTCTCTCTCTCTCTTTCTCTCGATAGATAGATAGATAGATAGATAGATAGATAGATAGATAGATAGATTATACACATAGAGAGGGCCATACATCTACATAGTGACCCATCCACAAAAGGGAAAGTGATTGGCCATTGGTTTCCTGGCACAGAAATTTGGAATAGCGCAGCAGCATAGGAAAGGTCCAATGGGGGCTGTGTTAGTTGGCAGTCACAACTGAACACCTGGCAAATTGCTGCCAAAATGTCCCAATCTGGACAGAATTCTCTTAAACCAGCATAGACTCCAGCTGGCATCAGCATGGGATAGCAGCAATTGAAGGATACTGGGTGGATATACAGTCTATTTCTCTATAGGTTATTTCACACACAAAAGAAATGGTGCTGAGCAGAAACAGTGCCATGGATCTTCTGGAGTTAACTGGCTCCACTTCTAAAATTAATCAGCTTCATTGCTGTGTATGGGCAATACGCAAAAATTAATTTTACTCCACATCTTGTAGTGCTTGGCTCCCACCTCATTCTACATCCTGGCTCCTCAGTTAATTTTAGGGCACAGTTCATCTACAGTATCCTAAATGATTGTGGTTCATCTTAAGAAGTCCTGAAGAGGAGTGACATTTGGAGGAGAACCTTTCTGATCAGGGCATTCTGTATGTCTGGGCTCAGTGATCTATACCCTGAAGGCCACGTGAGAGATTATGGTTCTAGTAAATCCTTGTCTTTGCCATCCCCTGTGTCCAACATTGACAAAACGTATTCTGGATTTCCTCAACTACTTTCAAGGGGCCTTTCTTAGACTTGTAGCTCCCACCTAGAAATGAGATATACATTCAGTAGTCCCTGCCAGATTTTGTCCATTGATATTGAACTCTGGAAGAGCAGGCAAAATAATGCCATTCAACATAGTCTAAGCATATATTCTCAGATATTCTGCTCCATATATTTCAATCCTGGCTGATTTGACTGTCACCCTCATACTGTTCTGAACCCTAAATGATAGGTAGATATTGCAGAATCAGTGTGGCCTAGCAGATGACCAGTTGTCATATGAATGATATTGAAGCCTCTTCACCTTAAAAAAGCAGCGTTCAAATCCCATTCCTCTGCAATCCTTGGCATAAGCTCCCAATTCATTTGCTTATTTGAGTAACAATTAACAAACAGCTGGACACTGATTTTGGAAGCAGGGGTGTTACTCCTTATTCTTGACTCCATTCAGAACTGGTTCTAACAATAATCAGCATTAGAAATTAGTATATGACATCCTTGGAGCTCTTGTTCTTTCCCATTCTGATGGAAGCCAGTTGTGTGTGTCACACAGGCTGTTTATCACCTCTTAAAGTGGCCTGCAGTGTGACAGAAAACATTATCTTGCTCCCAGGTGGCTCATGTATATGGAATGGGGTGGGATGGGGACTTCACACATCACATCAAGTCATTATTTGATTAACCATCGTTTACCAAATAATCCATAATTTCTAGGCTTGCATGACATGCTAAGCCATCAACCATGCTTAGTAATCATGCTTTATGGAACATGCTAAACCCACACTGATGGTGTCTTAGCGGAGTTGACTCAGTTTTTCATGATGGCAAACATATATTGGGGCTTATGCAAGAATACCACAATTTCATGGGATTGGGGCTATTTTAACCATTGCACATAGAAATACTTTTTAATCATGGGGATCTCATGGATGCTTTCTAGGAATGTCAAAGATTCCTAGAGCTCAGAGTTGTCCTGCTGCTGATTTCTAGCTTAGTGTAGCTTAGTGAACCAGGGTACTTTTGTGTAGTTCTTCTCCAAGCTTATCCCCTTGCCTTATGCCCCATAGCTAAATCCTCTTCTGGCACCATAAATTCAGAATTGCAATTGCATCATCTTTCACTGTCTGTCTGTCTTTTCTCCATTCTGCCCCACCCCTAAAACAGCACAGATTAAGATAAAGTGATAGTTCTGTGTCAAAGACTGCTTTACTGCCACACTAGGGATAAAGGAAGAGAGGTTAATTTATCATCACTGGGGAGAACTGACAGAAGAGAGATATACTACCGAAGGGGGATTTAGCACAGGGCCAAGAAACTTCACACTATTTTTACCATCTGTCACATGCTCTAATAAACCAGGACAAAATATGAAGAAAGGAAAAATGAACTATCAAACACTGATGTAATGCAGACCATAAATCTAATTTAATTACTTTGCATGGAGACAGGTCCTCAAGTCCGTGTGAATATACTGGATTTTTTTTTTCCCTTGGCAACTTAACAACTAAGTGTTTTAATAACATCATTCTACAATTTATTCTGCCTGGAACACAAAATCTCTTTTGTGAAAGTTTTTTTCCCCCCTTCCTTCCTTTCTCTCTCTTTTTAATTTTAATTTTTGTTGTTGTTGTTTTGCTTTGTTTTGCAAGAACTGTTAAAACTCTTTGCTAATGTCAAAACTAGCATAAATTCACATCTAAACTTCAAGTCTGTGAAAAAGGTGGAGGTTACCAAATGCCTTTTTATTGTACTGTTATGTATCTGCTATTTTGCTATATACAGCTTCCTTCCTTCCTTCCTTCCTTCCTTCCTTCCTTCCTTCCTTCCTTCCTTCCTTCCTTCCTTCCTTCCTTCCTTCCTTCCTTCCTTCCTTCCTTCCTTCCTTCCTTCTCCGTAAATTAGAAATAATTGGATCCAGTGATGACTTAAGTTGAACTGTCTTCTTAATTAGACATTAATATTATGTCAAAAGAGCTGGATGGGAATTTGTAAGACAAACGTGGCAATGAATAGATGAAAACACATGCAATATTTTCTTCTGTTTGGGAGGAACTGTGGCCACTGCAAAGATGACTTGAAATGGCTTACTTTTCCCCAGACCCGCTGGAAGTAGGTAGAGAAAGAATGGAAGAAACAAGAATTTACTGCCAGGGAGAAATACCTTTTCTATCATTTCATAGCTGAACATAGATCCCAGAGTAACCTGTTTTGCCTATCCGCTCCACTGGTATTGCCAGTCTTGATGGACACGTCTTTTTTTAGCTAGAGTTAATAAAAGATGTAGGCATAGATTAATTTCAGGTGCTCAGTTTCAGTTTGTTGAACTTGAGGTTCTTTTTTAAGTTCACATTAAAATTTGTATGCATTTTGATACGTCTTATTCCAAGCCTAGGCATTTCTGTTTGCAATGTTGCTTGATATACCAGTGTTTGTAAATTACTTTTTATATAATGAACTATTATATCATAATAAAAGGCATTAGTTTTATGAATATATGCATTTTGCACAGATTTAATTAGCCAAACTCATTACTAAATTCAGAAAAATGTAATGATAACTAAGTTATGGCTAGGGTATTGTTCTGAAAATGCAAAATGAGGTAGGTTCAAGAGAATTTCTCCCCCATCCTTAGGTTAAGCCACAACTTTCTTTTTATTTGATTTGATTTTTTCCCCCTGCTTAATTCAGAATGCTGTTTTCCTCTCTGTACAATCAATCAATCAATCAATCAATCAATCAATCATTGTTTGCCATTTATATACCACAATTACACAAGTATTAACATATAAGTTGTTTTACTGTAATCTCTTGCTGTTTATTCCATAAAGTTTTTTTCCCCCCATTATGGGAGATAAGCTATAAAGAAAAGGTATTTGGTACATATAAAGGATATTCTCTTATATATTATGTGACATTATAGGCTCAAAGACTGAGCTCAGTATCAAGTGAAGCTTGGCCTCCATCAGGTAACACACATTCATTGGCCATTAGTCACTGTGAATCTTGGTACTGTTCCCCATGATCTGATTTTGGATTACTGTACTTAATTCAGTGCACCATAGGCATGAATAAAGGGGTGTATTTCATTGCCCCATATGTGTATGTCCATCCATGGAGGAAAGCCATAATATGGTTCCAGAAGCATGACTGCTTTTCAGTGAAGAATAAAATATATGCTAAAAAAGAAAGCTCACATATGAATGATTTTTGGTGGTTGTTTTTGATTGATGAAATGTAAGGATGCATCGCAGAATAGCTTTCTTGAACTTGGATGGTCTTCAGGTGTGTGGACTACAACTCCAACAATGGCCTAGCCCATATGGCAATTGCTGAGAATTCTGGGATTTGAAGTCCACACATCTGAAGGATGCCCAATTTGAGAAAAGCATACAGTATATAGAACAATCAACTATTCACAAAGTTGAAAATGTTCAGATAGAAAGCAAACGATTAAAAACAGAATCAAACCACAAGCCTTGGCTTACCTGTGAAATCACAGGGCACTGGAAACAATTTAGGAATTAAAATTAATATTTACAATATCTTTCCTAGTTTGCTTTCTTTAGTTGTGGTGATCAAAACTATAGTTAATAGCACAAACCATGCATCAATAAATATAATATTCCACTGTGCCAGAATGCTGTTTTCCTAGACTTTGCTCTAAACCACAGAAGATTAAGACTGAGTTACTTATTCGGGCTGAATAATGAGACACATTTAAGCCTTTCTGTATTTAAACCATTGTTCTCCTGCTTGGAGAAGGAAGCCCAAAACCATCACGCACTGGAGGACCACACTTGGAGAAAGACTGAGAGATAGATTATTTCCTTACACTGTTAGGTTATTTATATGTCTTTGTAAAATTTCCAACAGAAACAGAATATTTGGCCAGAGGAGAGTAGAAAGCAGGCTGAAAAAATAATTTTCCATTAATTTCCAATGCATATAAATCATATACATTACTAACTGGATGGAGATATTTTAGACCAGTGGTTCATCTGTGATCCAGAAACCACCAGTGAGATACTGGTGTATGTTTAACAATTGGTAAGTCTCCAAGGAAGTATAATTCCTATAATTCCTCAGTGGTGGCGAATAATTTTACAAAAAATTCTAAGCATCTCTTGGGCTAAAAAAAGTCACTTGATAAAGAATGGGGGGGAAAAAAAACCTTTGGTGGTTGAAATGTTGCAAGTAAGGACAGATAATGCTGATGCCGAAGCCCCAATACAGATCTGTACAACGCAGTAGCTAGCGTTCAGTCTGAAAATTACAGAATAAAATAATAAGAGCCAGAGGTTACTTTGTCATTTGTACATAGGTTGAAGCAACTTAGAAAATGAAACAGAAGTAGGTATATATTTGTGTGCATACCACTGTGGTGCAAAGCATGCAGATATTGGCTTAGGTGATCACTTTGAACACAGCTTCATCCTCAGAAGTCATTTGGCTCTCTACCTCTGTTCTTTAAGCCACCATTCTGTCTTGAGCTTGACTGCTCCAAACCACTATTTTATTCTGGAGCTTGGGTGGAAAGAAAGACCATTTGGCTTCACCTCAGTCATATTTCTGCAGCAATCAGAGTCTGTCCAAGCCCTTGTATACCTTTTTAGCTGCAAATGCCAGGGAGTGAAGAGAATGTTTTCTCTTTGACCATTGCACTATTGTCCTTTCCTTGAACTTCCACCATTTGGATCATAGTTTTATCAGCATCCTGGCTTGGAGAGCCTAGTCCAGTCTTCTTCAATTGGAGTCCAAAGATGGACTGTAGTATTCACTCCTTTCTTCTCAGATTAGAAATGGGTAAATAAAGCATTTCCTACAAAGGCATTAAGCCTCCAGTGGTTGCTTCTCCAAAGAAAATTGACCTTGGGAAGTGACCTCCATTTCCCACTTTTTAGAGAAAAGTCAGTAACACTTTTATTCTTTTCTTTTTAGCAGCATGTAGTGAAAATTGAAAGACTGAAAGAAACATGGCCCTGAGATTTATTTATTTTTTAAGCATTGGCTGTGACAACATTGGAATAATCTTTTTATGCCTATTACAATAGAGACTCAAAGTAAACAGAACTAGATCTCTCTCTCTTTCTCTCTCTTATCTATCATCTATCAATCATTAGATTAGCTGATTAAAACATTGTTATTTTAAAATTGTTTAAAATTGGCTAAAATATTAATCTTTTTGAAGGAATTTTTTGTTTATTACTCATGAAAATGCTTAAATATATTTATGCAAGTCTTGCATTTAGCTTAGATTCTTGACATCTGAATTTGTCTATTGGAAAATTTGAATGAATATCTGAAAACTATATGATTTATAAGGCTGTGCAAAGATTAGGTTTGCACATTTGTTTCAAAAAGCAGTTTCCTCAAATCTCCAAACTGAACTGACTTTCCGACTTAAATCAGCAATTCAGGCTGAATCATGAGACTGAATCTGATGCCTCTGAATTGATTTGAAATTTCAATTAAAATATTTTTGAAAAATTTATTTTGAAGGTTGAATCAAATTAATTATGCAAATCCATTCTAATGGTTGACTCAAGTTGAATCATGTCAGATCTTTCATCCCTAAGTAAATTGGTATTTATAGCTGTTAACTCGTATCCTATGGAAAACTAACAACTTGTCTTTTTAGGTTAATTATGGAAACTCAGCAGAAGCAGAAACCACCGATACAACTGAGAGAGCAATCTGGCATCAAGACAAATGATGCAGGATATGTAATACAGGTATAACATGGCCCTACAGTCTCACTAGCATTGTTGTTGCTGAGGTTTGGAGGACCTGCTGCTTTGAGGGTCTTTGGCGGTAATCCCATATTAGAGTATCCTGTATTAATCCAATCATAATCGAATTAAAATTTATTTTATCATTGCCAGGTCAAACTCCCAAGGTTCATATATGTAATGTTTTAAGTTATAGCCTGGGGTCACAGCATTAAACTCTAACGTGATTTCTTTGATTTTTCACTTGATAAGTGAACCCTAACATGGTATTTGTAAAACATGGTTTATGGCTTAGAATTATGTGTGACCCTAGTCACTGTGGCTTATTCAACAAACCATGGCATATTATAATGTGTGAGAACTCAGCATTAGAACTTTTCTAGAACTGAAAAATGCTGGTGGCCATTATCTAAGAAGAGGCCTTCCCCTTTATCATAAAATGGGGATTTTTTTTTTCTAAGAGGTTACTTATATTTGCATCCATTATTTATACTTGCATGCATAATTTAAAAATAAGCATTTCCTTTGCTCTATTTGCAAATAGAAGCTATTTTAACTGATGAATTCCTTGACCAAAATGTACATGATTAATTGACTGAGATATAATTAATACACCAACTCTCTGGCACATAATCAATCAAGATCTAATTACATATCCTTTGAAGTCATGTATACGTAAGAAGCTTAGGCTCCAACCTTTGGATCTCTCTGACCAAAGATCTGTATTACATTTCTTCCCCAAACAGAAAAGGCCCATAACTCACAAACTCCACAGGTGGGAGCTACTCTTCAGTTTAAGTGCATGGGTGTGACATGTTTCTATTTATTCTCAGCAGATTAATTTCAATATGTATGTATGTATGCCTTTCAATTTTAGGTGCCTCCTAGTGTTACTGCCTGCAAAGTGGATACCAGATAGGTAGTGTCGACTATGGTGGCAAGAATGTCTGCCTGCCCTCATCTCATACAAAATATCCAGGATGTTTGACATTGCTATTTTCAGACAAAGAGAGAGAGAGAGAGAGAGACAGAGGCGTAGAGAGAGAGAGAGACCAATGCCTGCCTACGAAGCCAAAAACCTACTGATGTTCACAACAGTCTTTCTATAAACCGTAATAGTTTTTTGGATGATCACACACAGCAATCTTGTTCCTTGAATCTAGGAATCTTATTTATGGGCATGATGAAGCTAGATTCCAAATACCAAATTCAGCTTTTTTTCAGGCAGTGAGAGCTCCATGAGAAATAAGGTCTAGATGCCTTCAACATCTGGAGACTTTAATTTGAATCTGTTTACTGATTTCATTCCTTGCCAGGACATAATCTCTGGGCACAGTCAGTTTGCTATGATAAAGTGCTTTCCTCCAGTTGTGACCCAGGAGAAGATTATGCTGGCATAAACTATCCTGCCCTCATTTTTGATCCCTATTATACTTCAGTAAGGAAGCTGGCAAGCGATGCTGTTTTTACTGTTTTAATGTGGGACAATTTAAGGAAAGTGATTGGTGGATTTCTCTGCTTAATTTCCTCTCCCACTGAGTGTCACCACTTGGTAGGAAAAACCACTATCAATTGCTTTCTTTAACGGATGGTTGAGTGGGGTTGGCCAAAGGTAGAACAGTACTTAGAATAGTTGGTTCCTGACTAACAGTTGAACACATGGAGATGCTCCATGTCTATTATCTATCATTTGGGCTATTTCTGCACATGGATTCAGTGAACTTCTGAAAGAGTGTTAACTCTATGTTTCAAAATAGGATGATTGACAGATGAAGGAATGGCATGTGGTGAACCAGGATGGCACTCTCTGGCTCTCTCGCTAGGTATTACATTTGCAGTGCATCAGTCCTAGCAGTTTTCTGAAGAAGTGCAAAATCCTTGTTCAGAAATAGCACAGTAGACAGGTAACAGGCATGAAGGAGGGGCACAGGGTGATGTGGAAGGGTACAATGTACACCAATGCAATTCCATTTTTTACTCGTGCTGCTAGGAAATGAGCTGACAGTGGGTAAAGCTTACCAAATATCATGAGGCAGCAGACATCTCTCTCTCTCTCCTTCCTTCCCTCTCTCTCTCTCTCACACACATATACACATACATATGTTCAATAGTCTGGAATGTATTTTTTTCTGGGTTTTCATTTCATAGGCTGAGCTGACAGTGAGTGGTCCTGGTCATTAGCACTCAGAAGTAGTAGAAGACTACTTAGAATAGTTGGTTCCTGACTAACAGGTTGAACGCATGGAGTAGGCAAAGTGGCATTGCCCCCACCAATGTACTAAAAATGTTTAAAAAGGTGCCCATTCAAAATGCCAGAAGCAGCAGGAAACCTACTATGCATCTATTAGTGGTAGAACCAGCAACATACATCTAGCAAAACCCCTCTCTTTTCCTGGCTTAAATTGGACTGCTAAACAGCATAAGATGAATGGTCTCTCAAGAGAATGCTAGTCCTGTTTTGGCAACACCAGTGTACACTCTTTGGAAAAAACATAGAACCATGTTAAAAAAACTGGTCTAGTACTTTTGCAAAAAACCCTCTAAATCTATTTTTGTAAAGAACCTTGTAGGACCTTATAAGTACTTTAGAAAGCACCAGTCAGGCATTACATAATTAGATGTCTCTTTGGAAGCCAGTACAGTAGCCTAGCCAAAAGTGCTCAGAAACCTATTGTTGGTTTTGTCCTTCAAAAGTGAGGAAAGCACACCTATGATTGTTGGTAGTTTTGCTGATGAAATTTGGCAATGTGATCAGAGGAGGCTTGGAAGGATACCAAAATGGGGCTGGAGGGTCCTACGTGACCCTGTGTTAGATCTATCAAAGATGTGATTTTAGCTTTTCATGACTTTGTGAAGGCTGTGTATGGCATCTCTGAAAAGGTCATTCGTGCACATAGAAGAGAAGGTTCTTGCTCATGATCCATATCAAAAATACTTCCAGGGCCAATCGAAAGAAAACAATGAAAAGGGTAACATAGCAATGCATGGTCTGAATCTATTTCCATTCAAAAATGTTGGGTAAAGCTTACCAAATATCATGAGGCAGCAGACATCTCTCTCTCTCTCCTTCCTTCCCTCTCTCTCTCTCTCTCACACATATACACATACATATGTTCAATAGTCTGGAATGTATTTTTTTCTGGGTTTTCAGCATTGCTTTGCTTCCCCTCTCATTTTGCTTTTCTGTGCTAGAGATAATGAAAACGCTGATATTTAGATTCAGTTGCTGCTTTCCACTGGATAGATTGATGGCTTAAGGGGGAGGAAGAAAACAAAAGAAAGGAAGGAAAAGAAAGAGAAAATCCTCCCAGTATGTATGCAAAAACTGGATGGTAGATTAGGTTACTGCGAAAGGAAATGTACAGATGTATCGGGAGTGTACCTTTTGCAGCAAGATTAAGCGATAGCAGTGGCAAGCTGCTGACGAAGGCAATTTGTGTAAGAACAGCCCCTATTTGGGGGGACTCATCAGTCATAGCTGTCACCTGGTTGCTTTGCCAGCTCAAAGAATGTGGAAGAAGCTTTCTGGAAAGGCACAAACACCAGTATGTTATCCCGGAGCATATGGTATTTCCTTGGTGCATGATTAACTCTATGATCCCAGATAGATTTCCTTAGAAGTAAGTTCCCCCAGAAAGCTGGAGCCTAATAAGTACACTTGAATATATCTCTTTAACAGGAGCATAATATTTCACAATCTTCTCTCTGTCTCCCTGGGATAAGTAAACTTTGAGGTGTTTCACTAGCCTGAGTGAAAATACCAGGTGTGTTTTTTCTGAAAATAGAGGTCTTGCTTTTGGCACGTCTTACAGCCACCAGAACCTCAATATACCATCGATCCATGTATCTTTAAAAAAGCGAGCATGCCACGGCATCTGATGGACATGAGTTCTTGAGGTTGGCTAGGCTGTATATCAGGGTTCCCCAAAGTGGTCAATATTGACCCCAAATATCTGGGGTCAATATTGACCCCCAAAGGTCAATGGGACTATCCAAGGAATTATTATGGTTGGTTGCACAGTCAGCCAGATGTTTAGACTGGATTTGGCATTTTTATCCACCTATTGTGTCCTTCCCAAGGATCTGAGATAGGCAGATGTTGCTGTTTGATGGTGTGAAAGGTATTGTCTCAGGATATGAGCTGTTCCAAGTAAAGCTGCCTTTTGCAATTTACTGGTGGTGATTTTGCCAATACCGATGGTCTTCAAGTGGTGCCTCAGATGTTTTGGGATTGCACCCAAGGCACCTGTTACTGTTGGTACTATCTTTGCTTTCTTTTGCCATAGTTGTTCTATTTCTATTTGCAGGCCTTTATATTTTGTGATTTTCTCCAGTTCTTTCTCTTCTCTTCTGCTGTCTCCAGGTATTGCAATGTCCACTATCCAGATTTTTTTGTCTTTCTTATCAACAACTGTGAAGTCTGGGGTGTTGGGCATGATGATGATGAGGATGATGATGATGATGATTCATAGTACTATTAGTTAAAGTAGCATTTATTACATTATTCTCATATAATAAATGTTTGGGGGTCAATGAACCACCTGAAACTTCATGAAGGGTTTGATAAGCTGAAGAGTTTGGGGATCCCTGCTGTATATAAAGAGCAATATCCTTCATCTCATAACTACTGCCTGTTGCTAGCTGAGTGTTTCTCAACCTTGGCAGCTTTAAGATGGGTGGACTTCAACTGCCAGAATTCCCCAGCCAGCAAGGCTGGGGAATTCTGGGAGTTGAAGTCCACCTATCTTAAAGCTGCCAAGGTTGAGAAACTCTGTGCTAGACAATCACAGCTGGTGACTGTCTTTCCTCTTCCACCTGCTTTATTGGACTTTTAGTGCTTTGTTCTCTTTCATCTTGTTAATTGATGAAGAAGCATGCAAACCATGTTCATTTTTCAGGCGTGTGCAAAAGCCTTGTGCACATGCACAAGTTACTTATGATAGAGGTTTATCAAGTTCAAGGATAAAATCCCAAACTGCCAAGTTCTCAGTCCTTTACCATGTCACACTAATAGCTTCCAGATCCCATCACATATTAAATTCATGTGGTTTCAGCGAAGCCATCTATTTAATGCAATTCACTAAATGCCTGCGTAGCCCCATTGACAGTGACATATTAGTTTTGCAGTCTTTTGCAATCTGATATCTCTGAATTTGCCACTGTACTAAAGATTTGATTAATGTGGCTCCATTTCGGTGCAGTAATTGGCTACGACTGTTGTAGAAAATAATCAGGCTTTCATTCCTTACAACTGCACGGACATGCTAATGAGCGAGTGGGTTAATTAAGCCCCAGGCAGGAGGTGACAGTTACTGATGACTGTTGTGACAAACCAGCAATATGGCATTTGGGAGCCGGACGGCCCATTTGCACTTTATGAAATTACACGAAAACTGGAACACAGCGCAAAAGCAGTTTCATCTCTATGGTGGAAGATTTTCTCTCTTTCTGTGTTCGACTGCAAGAGACAAAGGGGAAGCAAGTTCAAGAGCTACCATAAAGTTTGGAGTCCCTAGAAAGGGGAAGGCTTATTTCCATTTCTCTGCCCCGTACACGCTTCATTTTCCCAGGGCGATTAATATGTCAGCAGAATTTGAAATATGAACACCTTTCGGATAAGGATTTGCATTATTGCAACGTCGCAAAAAACCATCAGTGGGGCAACTCTATTTGGCAGGTATTTGGTGGGTGGAAAGGGAGCCAGGAATAAATCATATGATTAGGAGATGACAAATCAAAAAAAAGTTTTTCTTTCTTTCTTTCTGGAATGTTCTTAGAAGCTGGCTCACCTGGCCTCACCATGGTTCCTAAAACTTTCAAGGGTGGGGAAAACCATTTTTCTTCTAACTAGACTAGTGATGGCTTGGAGAGTTCAAAGTCATTAAAGCTGCATTAACATGAGAGAATTGTTGGACTCTTTTGAGAGATTATGATAATCATCCCTGCTTATTTAAAATATCTGGGTCTTGAAAACCAGGACTGGTGGCAGGTTTTCTTCATCAGTAATTGTTATCAAACCAGAGCAGAAGCCAGTCTGAATTTTTTACCTGATACTATTAACGGTGCTGTTAGGGATAATCATTTTAATAGGCCTTTGTGTTCATGGGGAATTTAGAAATATTATTAAATAAGAGTTAGCCACTCTGGACATGATCAGAAGCTTTCTGTAATCACTGAGAAGATATGAGAAAGTTCTCCAACATCTAAGATGAAGGGAAAATATTTTTCTTCTCATGCTAAGCCAAAGCACCTAAACCGTACTGTTTGGATCTCAGGATCCAAGTTTATCCATATTGTATAAACACAGTCACTGAGATGTGTAAATCATGATTTATGGCTTGGTAAGTTGTGCAAACCTAAACAATTGTAGTTTATTCAATAAATGACAACAAAGCAAACCATAATTTAGCAAGCTATGCCAATCAACTCAACAGTTATGTCTTGAGCTCCCCAAGTCCATAATTTAAGGGCTAGAAAATCCATGGTAATTCCATGCTTAATTTTGTTTTTAGTAGATGCCCAAAGTTTAACAAGTCCTCAATGTTTCTAAACTTTAACTCCCCACTATATCAATTCTTTTTTAAAATGGCTTTAGAGCTACAGTATTTGATACTTAGATTCCTATATTCAGTTTGAAGTGGATTTTACTGAATCTTCAAATTGATTTGCTCAATCAAATTAGAAAGGTGAACTGGAATGTCAAATTGAATTAATATTCTCAATCAATTTGAAATGGAAATATCAGACTGATCAATGATCCAGATCAAACTGGATCAGAGTTGATCCACGTACCCCTATTATGTGCACAACCTTTTTTTCTCTAATGCCACTCTCTCTGCCTTCGACTTTCCCATGAAAAAGTCACATTGCCCTTTAACTATAACACCATCATTCTAGTAAAGCTTTAGAACTGTAATTCTTGCAGCAGGATGAGGTTATAAAGTCTACTTAAAATAAGAGATATGCAAGAAATGTGCGTATGCATCATTATTTTTTATTCATTAATTAATTGAATTAATTAATCCATGCATGTATACTGAAACCTCTTCCATGACATTTGGGGTTTTCTTATTAATTGGGAGAGCTGACATTAATCCATTCCTTAATAAATGTGAAGCCAGCCTCTTGAAGATGGAAGAAATGAGATGCTTCACCATTCAACCCAGGGATTTAAATGGAGAAAATGAATCTAACACAACTTCACAATGTGGAGATGCAGATAAATCTCCTGAATATTAATGCTTAAGTCAATGGCTAGTTCATTCCTTTTATCTGGCAGCACATGAGGAATCTCAAGTAGAGCTTTTTCAGAGGAAGAGAGGTTCTGGACTACTTAGTGGTGGTAAATGTCTATCTGGGGGATGCACTCATGCGGGGGGAATGCATGGACACCAGTCACAACTTTTGAGCTCAGTGGGGCAATTGCCATAGTCCCCACATATGGAGGGGTTCCCATCTGAAGAATGGTTCAATATCTGAAAATAACTATATGATGACATTGATGCCATCAGAATAATGGGGGTGTGTATATTGGAGAAGCTCAGATGAATATTCTGTCCTCAGGCTTCTTTGAGGGTTAAAGGTCCTTGACACTTATCCGTTATCCCATATTTTGCACTTTCAGACATTAAATGATGGTTTTCACCTCTAACATAACCCCTTTCAATCTTTTTTCCTCAAGGCCAAACATATTATTTCCCAGACTTAATTTTCACTCCTCTGAACATCCTTCTTGCCTTCCTTGCACCTGCTCAGTTTCTTGGAATTTTTCTTATATCTTTCTTAAAATGTGATAATCTGGAACTCAACCCAATACACATGGTGGGGTCTGACCTGTGCAGAATATAATGGAAATATTACTTCCCAGTGGTATTTCTACTGATACAACCCAAAATTGCATTTTCTTTTGATTTAATCTGCATACTGTAGAAAACCAAGAAAACAAACAAATAAACAAAACAAAATAAAACAAAACAACATTATCTAACAAATCAACCCAGAGTTCTCACTTGAGGTGCAAATGACCAGGCTCAAATGATCATACTTCAGATGCATTAAGTGAAGACCTAGCTCTCTGGAAAAGGCTTTAATGGTGGGAAAGGTGGAAGGAAAGAGAAGAGGATGACCAGCAGCAAAGGGGAGAGACTCAGTTACAGTGCCAATGGGTGTGCCATTGGAAGACCTGAAAGACTAGGTTAGGGGCACATCATCATGGAGAAAATCTATGTGGTTGCTAACAGTCAACAACAACTTGATGCCACCTAATCAACCAATCAATAAATTAATCAATTACATTTAATCAAAATTAAATCTAGTTTCTATGATTCTTTCCTGACATGTTTCTGACACTTTCTGCCTTTTGTGATATTAACTATTCCAATTTAGTAACATCTTTTGGAGGTCTACGGGAGCTACAGCAAGGCCGTCAAAGGCTGTAGGAAAGTCATGGGTCCACAAATTGTATAGTTGTGCATTAAAGAAAGGTGTGTACATATCGCACATATCTGTACACATGTGTATATAAAGGCATACATTGGGGGAAGTTACTTGTGAAAGCACATACAGCTTTTCTTGCCTCTCCTATAATTAAGAAATTATTCAGAACCTTGATGCAAAATATTAAAAAAGTAAAGTGATATTAGTTCATATGTATATGCTGATCATACTATATGTCTAATGTTAATCCTAGTTCACCAATAATTCAATGTTTGTAGCATTGTTACAATATAAGTGAGCCTGTGTTTGATTCATTGGCATTCCCTGCTAAAAGCATGGATGTCAACAAAATGATCCTGTTCTCAGCATGATAAGAAATGATAGCCACCTGTATTTCAACCTACCCACACCGAAGGAAAAGGCTCCTTGGCTTGGTTTGAGATGTGCTGAGTTTTCAGAGCTGAATCTGAAAATTGATAAAACATTCTCAGCTCTTCCAAACCATGCCAGAAGGTTTGGAAGTTCAGGGGACATGGAAGCAAGACTCTGCATTTTGAACCAATGCTGTTTTTGCTGAAGAAATTCACTGACAATCTGAATTGGAAATCAAACGTTTGCTTTAAATTTGAAAACCTTAAGAGGAGAAGTTGCATGACATTTCTAAAAGATGGCTATAAAAGCAGCTACTACCACTGTACTGGGTGATGTTCTCTCACTATACTACAGTAAGCACACACATGCTTATGTTCTGTAGAACATGCTACCCTAGTATTGTGTTTATGTCCCTATCAGAGTGACCATCTCGTCTTTTAGCCACCAATCTGGATGAACATGAGATGTCAGCAAAGAGGTAAAGAACTAATTTGCTGTCATCTAATGATTGTTCACAGCTTTGCACCCCATATCTGTTAGCCTTATCTTAGAAATAAAAATGACATCAGAGGCTGTTCTGTGTTCCTTTCCTATTTTGTTTGGTTATTTTATTATTTTATTTTTAAATGAAAATTAAGTCAGGTAGGTCCTGTGGCTTGTGTTGAGGGAAGTATTTGTAGGTGGCCACAGACACCATATTAATGATTCCAATTCCAGAGGAAGGGTAAATTGGAGGCACAGTGGGAAATTAAAATAGCAGATACAACTGCAACTCTAATCCGGGGAATGGTGGTGACCTGGGAAAATTAAGCCCAACAACTTAATAATATAATTGAAGGACCACGTTGAAGACGTGACAGATTTCTACAAAGCTGAAATAAGAATGTTCATTGCTGTCTTTCCCCCTGCCCTCTTTCAGTTTCTCTAGGTCAGAATTTCTAGGACAAGAGTGCTTGTTATCCCAAGCCAGAAAACAAAACAAACACCATTGTTCTCCTTTCAGCACCCTTGAGTGCAAAAGCTTTCAACTGAGAGCCAAATATTGCAAAATCTCAGCGAAATCATGAGATGTGTCAATGCTTGTCAGCTTTCCCCAAAGGCCACCCAGAGGTCTCATTCCCAGAAATGCAAAAATGCTTCTGAAGTGATGAGAATGGTAGAAGTTCTCCAGATGCTCTGGATTTTACTCCACCCATTAGAAGTTCCCCACTCAAGTTTGGCAGTTGTTTGCTACCAGATGCGATGAGCTTGTGTTTAAGCTACTGAGAACAATGTAAAGCAATCACAGAGATATAATAATAATGCCAACAGAACACAAGAAGGCAAGCAAGGTTTATTTTCTCTAGTACCTGTACCAAAAGCTATTTTGAGAGCTAGGATTTGAATGATTTTATTTCTTTTAATCATGTCCTGGAGTTTTTTAAAATTTAAGTAAACTTAAGAGATTTTTATGCACACAGGACACAAAAAAGGTACTATCAAACAAATCCATCCAATATAAAGACAAAAAAAGTAGTAGGATCTAGTGATTGGGAAAACCCAAATAAATATTTTTCCCCAAAGACAGCCTGAAATGTGCTTTTACAAATAAATACATAAATAGCCTTCACAAAACCACATTGATGACCAAAAGAATATTGTATCTATTTTTTTTCCATAAATTTCCCCCCCCCCCATACCAGTTTGAACACAAATTTGCATTATATAGATTCCTTTTTTATGCAGGTCATCCTTATGTACATTTTTTCTGACCACAACTTTCCCAAGTCTATCCTAATTTAATGTAATACAAATGTGCATGTAATCCACCCAAAGTCTTTTGGAGTGGGTGGCTATACTAAATGAGGAGAAGGAGAAGGAGAAGGAGAAGGAGAAGGAGAAGGAGAAGGAGAAGGAGAAGGAGAAGGAGAAGGAGAAGGAGAAGGAGAAGGAGAAGGAGAAGGAGAAGGAGAAGGAGGTGTCTTCCAAATACTGTACATGCCTCTGTATATTTTGAGCTGAGATGAATTTTATAACAGGTGTGAGCAGACTTTTGTCTTCCAGATTTTTGAATCCAGATTCTGGCAGCCTTAATAAAAGCAATACTGATTAGTTCTAGAAATGCCTTCTGTGCCCCCATTTTTATTTAACATTCTACTTAAAGTGACAATGATGCCATCTTCCAGTGCAGGGATGGACAAAAAGTGGTTAAGATGAAGAGTTAAGGTAAGTTAATCTAAGTCATCCACATGGGCAAGACTAGAATCATCTGTCTGTTTCCGGATTTTGTGTGAAAACTTGTGGCTACAAGGGACCTTTTTTAAGCAGTTCTAGACACGGTCCTCTTGTGGGGAGGCAAATGATGACACATGCATGATGATGTAATCACAGAAATGCTGGACTTTCGTACTTGTATTGGATGTCCTGATGCTAGTACATAATCACAGCATTTGTATAATGACACCACCACCAGTGAGCTGTCATTGAGATATGACTGTGGTTGCTGTGGTCACTGTTGTTTTTAAACCAGTTTTATGGCCTTCAGACATCATGCTTGCTCCCTCCAAATGGGGGAAACCATGACAGAGATTTCTGGCAACTGTTTTCAGAAGAAGCTCCAGGCACTGAAGGGACAAAAAAATAGGGCTAGGGTGAGCCCCAATGACTCTTATTGCCCACCTTTTCCCTACCTTCAACATCCATTGATTTCCCATGCAAGATATATAGTATTTCTGTGGATCAACAGTTGCAACTTAGCACATTGTCCTTTAGTTCTACTTTAGCAAACCATTCCTGGCTGTCTTTCTGAAGAGCACTGCAGGGGTCTGTCCCAAGAAGGTCCTACTCATTTTAGATCTGATAGAACCATGCCCCTCCCCCTCAAAAAACCCTTGAGGGGAAAAACCCCCCCCATAAACATGTTTTATGTAGGAATGGGTTGGTTTCTGTGACAGAAAACCTCAAGCCATTGAAATGCTAGCTCCTGGATAATTACAAAGAGAAAGGCAATCACTTCCATATGTTTCAGTGGGTGTGAGAAGCCCACAGCTGGCATTTGTTCCCTAGGTTCTGTCACAGAGGTGGGGTGAAGGGTTGAAAGGGGGAAGGGAGGAAGGGTAAAAGAAAGGAGAAAGGGTAATAACATAAAATAAAATATTCAGGTCCAAGGAGTCACATGGCCACTTAATCAACTCAGAGCAAAACCAGTCAAAAATACTGTTTTTTTTTTTTAGCATCTAGCTTTGGCCCTGACATAGGAAGATCTGGTCCTTAGATAGATAGATAGATAGATAGATAGATAGATAGATAGATAGATAGATAGATAGATAGATAGATAGATAGCTTGGGGAGACAATCTTGGATCAATAAATTACTTTACCAGGTATGGAGTCAGGGTGATCTGCGAGCCATTCATTAACAAGCTCGTTAAATGATTGATATGCTTAATTTTCCTGTCAAAGAGGCACTTCCCTTGTAAACATGTCAGTCGAGGAAAAGTTCAAGCTTGTCAGTGGATTTATGGCAGGAATAATATGTAGGTGGAAAAGAGTGACACATCCTGGATGACCCAGCTTGCCTTCTCATTCCTGGTGAGGCCAGGGAAATCAGGTGCCCTCTTCCTCCCTTTTTTTCTTCCCACAGCTGAGACAACAGCAGTAGACTTACCATGCAGGAATAGCTCAGAACTATGGCCAGTAACCATTAGCCAATTTCATGGGCCAATCTTGACAAAGAATACCTCTGATGGCTGTTTGATATATACGTGTGTGTGTGTGTGTGTGTGTGTGTGCTGGATCTCTGGATTTATATTAAGATCTCCTTTCTTCCTTTCTCCTCTCATTGCTAACATTAAAATGAGGTGAGGGAGTCCCATCACACCTAATATGGGTGATTGCACAGTTCTCAACTGAGTTCCCTAAGAATTAATTAGCATATGGAATGCTTTTGAACAGCCTGAATGGCTGGCCTCTGGCATTTCCCTGGCTCCTGGATGGTAGGGGAGGACAACATGCCCCCTCTTTGGACTTCAAGGACCAGTGCACCTAACCAACAAGGCCAAGAGGAAAACATTGTGGGAATTATACTCAAAAGATTGGGGGCATCAACTTGCTTAAACCTGCTGGATTATAATGGGGTGCAAAGAGTCACATTCATTTGAGGGGAGGGCAATGGACCCCATTCACCGATGGGTTTAAATAAGTGGAGACATGTTATATAGGTAGATGAGGCTGATATTTTCTCTCTACTCATAAAGACAGGAACTCACTAAACTCTATGAGATTTAGGGTACTTTTCTAGATTTATAGGTTTATGGCATAAATAATCAGATGCATCTGGCATATCCTTGAATTGATCATTTTGAACCATATTCAACTGACTACTTATTCTACAATCTGATTCATCTAGAGGACTGTCAGACTTCATTCCTTGCTATCCAGACTGGAAGTAGTTAATCCAAGGAGCAAGAATCTAAGAGCTCTAATGAATAGTATTGTTAAGGATACAGTACAAGAATTCTAGCAAATATCCTACTTTCACACGGGGCATCTATTTATAGGCAATTTAGGGATAGAAAATGTTTGTTCTATTCTCATGCTTTTTCAGTGTAGGGGACTCAAGGCTTGTCTCTTTTGTGAAGACAAGACAGCCTGCATTTGTACCCTGTTTTGATCATTGTCAGTCCTTTTATCAGTGTGAGAAGTAAGTCTCATTAGAGCGTCCCAGATACAAATGTTTGCTAACTCAAGTGAAAAAAAAGTTAAGAGTATGTAATCTTTATGTTCAAATGTTGCACATAATAGAAAGTATTGGAACAGACATTCTTTTCAATGAAAGGAAAATGTCTCTAAGATAATAGGTGGGTGGCAGATGAAATCAATATTGTACCTGAGAGTAGGGCAAATTCCCATAATCTAAATGAACCATTTTCATTTACCTGGAGTGCCTATTTACCTCCAAAGATAGCCAATGTATAACTTGATCTCATCTCTGCAAATGAATGAATGAATGAATGAATATTTTTAAAAATGGAAATACATTAGTATAATACATGCTGTCTTGGGGAATTTTGGTTTGTGAGGCCCTGAGTTTGTTTCCCATGAAGTCAGTGTCCTTCTTTCCAGCCAGCTGTCATTTAAAGGTTTTCCAAAGTATATACATTTTTTTCTTGTTTGCAAGAAGCACCTGCCACTGAAGTGAAGATGGGGCAATTCCATGCCTATCTAACCATAAGAGACTCTCATAATATGAAGCTGGACTTGCTGTTGGATAAATAGATCTAGAACTAACACTTACTATCAAGCAAATGTATCTAGAACTGCAAGGTTCTTTTTTACAATGTAAATGGAAAAACACTAAAGAAACAAATATAAACAACACCGGCCAGAATAATGCCAGAATAAGACAATGCAAACATTTATATTAAAAATCTACTTGATAAGGCAGAATACAGCCTAACTGTTTTGGAAAGCAGGTTTTGCTAGCAGCCTTTTTTAAGATAGAAAAACTTAGGTTATAGATACTCTAAATAATCATGTTGATGTATCAATAATACCCTGCAATTTCTTCTCGTATGACTTTATTTCGGGGGTATATGGAGTGTCCAGGGAGAGGATAGCATCTCTGGTGGAGGGGCCTGCCATGCCCTTTCTAGGGCTGATCATCTACTTGTGGTCCCACCTGGTGCTCAGCTCTCACATGTGGCTCCAAGTAGCTGTAGCATGTGCAGCGGCCACACCCTGGTAAACTGTCTCGGCGGATGGGCCAAATCAGGTGAGGGTAGCCGATGGGTCTTTGACTCTTGGTGAGACAGGGGATAGATTTGTCTATCCCAGCGTGTGAAGTCTGGCCCTGGCAGATTGAGTGGAGGAGACTGATCAACAGTCCAGCGGTGAAGAAGGCAGTCCCAGCAGATGTGGAGTGCTAAGAGCATGATAAGACACTTAGATGTCCTGGTCATCCACTGCAGCAGGAGAGATCTCCAGCCATAATGGTTCTCTGTGCCGCTGGATTAAGGTCTCTTATGCCAAGAGAGTGCAACTGCCCCTGTGCAACAGCTGTTCCATTTAAAACTCCATCGTGCACAGGTTTCTGTGGGGCAATTCATCTTCATCTACAACTCATCTGCTAATCATCTCAATCCAAACCTAATTCCTTGAGCCCTGAGGCAATGGGGGAGTGGAGAAGCAACAGGTGGAGATGACCACTGGGAGTTGTGGTCACAAACTTGCATGTGGGTGGCCCTTGGAGCAGTGGTCATTCATCTCAGTACCCAGTGCAGCAGAGATGTCTGGCAACTGGGCATAGCACTGCCCACCCTCACATGAGGGAGGGGGTTAGAAAAGGTAATGGTGGGTGGGACACGTCATCAGAATGGATGACTACCATATGCCTCATCAGTTGCTCTATAGTGTACTGGAGTCTGGGAAGAGACTTCGTGGTTGACCATGCAAGTGCTACAAAGATGCTGTGAAAGGAACTCTATGTGACAATCAGCCAAGGGAACTAGAAGCTGTGGCTATGAAGCCTCCACTGGCTTTGAAGACAGGTGCCACCAAAAGCTGATAGAAAACTGAGTGGCATCACAGAATAACACAGTTGCTACAACAACAGACTTCCAGTGCCGCCATTGTGCTAGACTCTGCGGTCCCTGACTGGGACTGCAGAGCCACCTCCATGTCCATGGATGTCATGCACAACAGCGTGTCTTCTTCAAACACAAAGGACTACCACATATATACTTTATTTCCATCTCCTTTGCTTTATTTTGTCTTTAAACAATGGAAGGGATTTAAACATGTGTCTATAGAGGAGGGGTGAGATCGTGATCCTGTCTCCCCCTTGTGGCAAATGATAAGGGTATTCCATTTAAAATAATCGGAACAATGAAATTTGGTTTGCTTTTTTTTAGATCGATCATTTGAAATCTACAGCTGACTGCGACAGTTTTGAGAAATGCAATGTATTCAGCTTGAGGATGTTTTATGTATGACAACATAGCAGTGAGTTAAAGCTTTATTCATATTAGTAGCAATGGTGCTAGTATCATTATTATTGCTGTTATTGTTATATGCTTCACTTTGCAACATTTCTAAGGCTCTTCCCAGTAGCTGGAAGAGGTTTTTGAACAGGTGCTACCAGAGGAGGCCCCAGAACCAGCGTGAAACACTTTTTTTGGGGGGGGGGGAGGTCTCCTGCAGTTTGGCATAGCACTTTTTTGTGGGTAGGTATTAGACAAAATAATGGATTTAATGCATACCTGCAACCTCAAGAATTACTTGAATATTCATAAAAAGTGTTCTCAGTTGTTTAGAGAAAGGTGAGAAATTAATGGCCTTCCAGAAGTTGCTGAATAAAATCTACCACTGGCCATGATGGCTAGGACTGCTTAGAATTGTAATTTAGCAATAACAGGAAGAACATAGATTCCATAATTCTGATTTAGAGGAAGGTATGGGCAAGTGGAATTATCCCTAAATTTTGTTCTTCCTTTTGAATAGCTGTTCTATGCCATTTTTTTTACAAAAGACACATCTATTTGTATATGACTACTGAACATTTTTCAGTCATCCTAGCACTGGGCAATTTATGAAGATGCCGCTGCACTAATTTATGGCCATTGATTAACTGGTACATTTTTTTCATACCAAAATCTATTAGTTCTTTTCCCATGAACTTCCTTTCTAGGCTGATCCTTTTTTTTAGGGAGGGGTCAATGAATCATTTGCTTCAGACCCCACACCTTGATTGAACCCATCCAAACTATAATTTAATATTTGAAATGATTAGTTAGACTGATACTTCAAGGCAGTAAAACTAATCAGTTAAAAAGCTTCTTATTTCCAGTATTTTGGCTTTTCTCACATAGTCATTTGCTGGACCATTGATTTTAGTGGTGAAAACAAAAGCGGAAAGAACATTTGCATGGATATAAGAAGTGATAGGAAGAAAGGAAACCTCAGACAAATATCCTGTCCCAGTACTTCTCAGTTCTTTTGAAATGACATTCTGTTGGATCATCTTTCAAAAAGACACTGTCACTTAGCCATGTATTTTTGTCCATGGCTCAGCCCTTCCTAGCTTGCTCATCTTCTTCTCCCAATTTCTGAATCTCATGGCCACAGGGCCATAGCCATGTCCTCTTGTCTTTCTAACACTGTCATTCACCCCCGTCCCCACCAGTCATCTCCATTCATAGCATAGCCTCATTTGGAACATTTTGAAACATCACATCTAAGATGGTCTTTTTCAACCTTACAGATCCATTGTGTAACAGAAGGATGAATGGTTTGCTCGGGGACGGATAATTGCAAGCAAGGATCAGGACTGTTATATTCCAAATGTAGCTTGGCATTTCTGGAGTCTTAGCTAAACTGAAGAACCATCTTTATTGGTGGTGGGGGGAGGAGAGAGAGAGAGAGAGAGGGAGAGAGGGAGAGAGAGACAAGCACTGTTCAGGAAGAAAGATTCTTGCCTTGATTCACTTCCCCCCACCCCACCCCCTCATAATCAGCTTGGCCTGCCAGAGAGACCAATGTTTTTATTACTATCCTTATTATTATTTTTTTCTTTTTGCAAGAAACAAGGAGTCAAACTGTACTATCAGTGCAGATTTTTGCTGACTATTAAAAAAAAATCCAGGCAAGGCAAGCAAGTATGTGACCGGTAAAGTAGAACATTGGAGCAGGAATCGGCAGCGGTTGCTCTGTTGCACATTTGCCCTTTATAGGTTCTGGGGTGAAATATGTATTTAATTAAAGGCCAAGAGAAAGTCTTCTCTATAGTCACACACAAGTCTCGGTATCAGTCTGACCTATTCTACCTCCATCATATATTCCCAGGAGCGGGAGGAAGTATTGCATTTAGGAATCCAAGGAAGATCATGAAGATGACCCCAGTGTTTCTTTTTCATACCTGAACAGATCCATAAATCATGAGTGAACTAACTTGTTTGTCCTTCTCTGTTTTACAAAATAAATAATTAGAATTCCTCTAGCCCAGAATGTGCTTTACATTCATATCACTAAGGTGCACACAATTTTTCCTAGTCAGGTAGAAAAATTATCCTGTATTTTTCTCCTAGTTCTCATTTAATTTGATTAATGTGAATTCGCTTTTGAAAATTTATTTATTTATTTTCTATGGTTTCTATGCCACCCAGTTCCCAAAAATCTCTGAGTAGCTTACATTGAGCAACAAGATTTAAAAGAAAAGTCATCAACAGCATCCCTTAACTATATCACCCGGTAGGGCTGGTTAATTCTAATTGTCCCCAGTACTTTCTTGAAAGCTTCTGAAGAGCCATGATTTCAAAGCTCTTCAAAAGTCCAGTAGGCAAGGGGGAGTCTAGCTATCTGGAACACGTTGTTTTACAGAACTGGGACCATCACTGAGATCCATGCAGATAATTTAATTGGTATAGGGACCCTTCGTATTGGATGGGCAGACTCAACTGATCATTTGCTTTCAAAGAGAAGACTTTCTCTAAAATGTTCATGAAATGAATAACATGTTCTTGCTAATTTTGAGTGATGTGATGGCTAAGATATGCATGCTGGGGTGCTCCCCACAATTCCATTAATTTGCAAGGGAAGGCATAAGAATTGAACGTCTTCCAGGGTCTTTTTCCAGTTGTGATGGTAGTGAAGTGTCCAAAGAATTCCTCTTTCTTTTGGGAAATTTACAAAAATTGTCCACCCAGTTTCTCTCCCCACAAATGGGGTGGAAAATTTCAAAGACAATTTGTGCTCAGTTCTACTTTTTCTTTTTCTTTTTTTTGACGTTAAAGCTTAAATTGAACTTAGCAATAACCGATCTGAATTTTGGCTTAAGAACATGCCTCCCTGTTCTTAATCCACAGTATCTCTGTATTGTGTTGACCATAATGGATGGATCTGATGGGAACAGAAGTCTAAAAGAACAGGAGGATACCACATTATCTACATACACCTCAAGTGTTTCAATGGAAAGGGGGTTTTGAGCTAATAGTTGCCTCTACTAGGTCTGGCTGTAGTGCACCCAAGTGGACAACCTTTGAAGTGCAGATGACAACTTTGCAAAAAAGGTATGCAATGCAACTCTCCTATGTTTTTCATTACTAAAAAGTAAGCAAATATAAGTGTGTTTCATCTGGATTGGGATCACAGTATTTGTGAAGGGAGTGGTCCTTTTCCTGTTTGGAGAGAATCAAGGAGATTGACATGTCAGGGGTATTATTTTACTATGGGCTGGAGAAAGGCCATCTCTTGTTTCAGTACCCATTCTTTCTTGTTCCTGTTGCCCCAGGTCCTAAAAGTTCAGTTTGTTTAAGACATTTGCATTCCACTTTTCAGCCTAAGTAATCTTGGGACAGTAATCTCCTGGACATCACCAGAACAGTTCAATCAATGAGCTAAAATTGATCACAACAATCAAACCTGAAAAATAGCATACTGAAAAATAGTGGTCAACGCAATTTGAAATGTCAAACTTTAGGTCTCCATATTGTGTGACTCTGAATTTTACATTCCTATGAGAATTGCGATCTGACATCAAAAAGCTAGTCAAACTTCTGCGGGAAAAAAAAATCCATTAATGGGCCCCACCATCAAAGAAGCTCTCAAACCAATAGACACATATATAGGTTTGAATAGCAGAAATACTCAGAGGAGCAAGATAAAACCTTAAGATATTTTTCTGCCTGAGCCTCTCATCCCACAAAATCAGAGTTTGTATTCCTTAGGCCAGCTAAGTTATTTTGACATCAAACCCCAAAATACCACAAGTGTATAGTAATAACATAATTCACTAGACATTTGTGACAGTCAAAGACAAGTGCCTCATGCAGACAGATCCTCAGCCAATGGCCTGAGCACATGCAAACTCTGAGAACATAAGAATGGTGCAGCTGGATCATTCCATGGCCCATCTTACTCCAGTATTATTTTTCATAAAGGCCAAACAGATGCCTCTGGCTTGGTTACAAGCAGAGATAGAGACACACTCTTCTCTCACTGCGGTTCCACTGCAAGTAGTAGTTGGAGGCATGTCACCTCCCATCCAGAGGGAACAGTGACTCTTAGACAAATAACCCTTGATAGAAATGCTCTCCATAAATTTATCCAGTTCTTTTTTAAAGCCATCCGATTTAGTGGCCATTACCATATCTTATGGTAATGAATGCCAGAGATTAATTAGGCGCTCTGTGAAGTAGTGCTTTCTTTTGCCTGTATTAAATTTTCTTCCAGTCAACTTCATAGAATGGCCTCTGGTCATAATATTTTGAGAAAGGGGGAACAACTTTTCCCTATCACTTTCTCTATGTTAATGATTTTACATATCTCAGTCATGTTCCTCCTTGGTCACCGTTTTTCCAAGTTTGGTCTAGTGGAGTGGGGAAATTTGAGTCTTCCCTTAGTTGAGGTAGTGAATATAGAGGATGGCCTTGAAGGACAGAGAAGATCCACTTCAGTGCCATCCTGTATACTCACCATAGGTAGAGTCAGCTGTGTGAATTTGCTCCAGTCCTCTCTCTCTTTCAGCTTTAGGAAGAAGGTAGTGGCAAACCACTTCTGAAAAAGTTGCCAAGAAGACTTCATGGACTTGTCTGTGTAATCACCAGGAGTCAAGATTGACTCAATGGACATGACATCAACAAGAAGTCCTAAGATTCTAGCTTTTTTGTGCAGAGATGTTTCAGCTCCCCAATCATTTTGATTGCCCTCTTCTGAACCTTTTTCCAGTTAATACAGCCTTTTAAACTATGGTGACCAGAATTGTAAAGAGTACTTCAAATATGGCTATACTATAGATTTGCATATGGACATCACAATCTTGGGGGTTTTATTTTCAGTTCCTGATGATCCCTACTTGGATTTTGCCTTTTTCCCAAATGCCACACACAAGTCAACATTTTCATGGAGATATCCACTGTGACCTCAATAACTTTTTCCTAGTTAAGTTTCAAACCCACATATCTTTTAAGAAAGCACACCCTTGAAGCTTAAACAGCAGGAGGCTTCTAAGAAATGCTCTATTGCAAATTGCAAAAAGGGACATTTTGTCATGCTTAGTGGACATGTGAAAAAGCAAACAAACAAAAAAATGAATTCAAATACTTACTTTGATACAGAGGATTTTAAAGATTAATATGCAATTGAAGTCAGAACTTTTCCTTTTAGGACTAATGGATAAACAGTTAGAAAGAAACCATGGAAGATAATTTCAATATATGATTACTGCATTGAGTTTTTACAGTTTTTTATATGCAGTTGTTTTTATGTATTTATTTTTTTAATTGTTGTGCACTGCCCAGAGTCACCTTGTATGAGATGGGCGGCTATATAAATATGATAGATAGATAGATAGATAGATAGATAGATAGATAGATAGATAGATAGATAGATAGATAGATAAGCAGAGAGATGGAAAGATTCGACACAATCCACTATGGAGGAATGGTTGGTGAAGTTGACTGATTTTGCTGGAATGGATAAGTTGACTTCTTTGATTAGAGAAAAGACATTATCTACATTTACTGATGACTGGAAGCCTCTTACAGACTTTCTGGGTAAAAATGAAACAAAAATGAACTTGTGATTTATGGTTTTGATGATTAGATAGGATAGATTATAAAAAGAAGAGTAATAGGATGTAACTTTAGAGAGAGAGGTTAAAATATATTTGTACTTGTAACTGCTGTGAAGAATATTGGAAGCCAGTTCTTTATGTATTTTTTCCCCTTTCTTTTCTATTTTTCTTCAACTTTTTTTCTTTTCTTGCACTTTTTGCTTTTTCTTTGCTTTTTCTTTCTTTTCCTTACTTTTCTCTACTTGATATTAGTTTGTGTTAGTTTTTATCTTGTTTAAAAGTTTCAGTAAAACTTACACACACACACCAGTTCTTGTCCTAACTCTGGAGGGTGCAGCATAAAATCTTTCAATTAAAACAAGCCAGTACTGCAACAACTAGGGCTACCACATCTGGGGTGCAAACATCTGAATGACCACTAGATAGCACCAGAGAGTCACAGAAACCTCTAGTCATCATCTAGATTTTTGTAGCCTAGTAACAACATCTGACCTTATTTGAGTCACTTTGCTGTTGCTGCCTGGTGGGTGTCTGACCAGCTAGATCCTCTTGACAGATGTGTCATGGGTACAGTCCCAAACTGTGTTCTCTGTTACTGCTCTTGTGTATTATTATTTTGCAAATCATGTCCATAAATCTGAGAACCAGCTCAGAACTTGGTTTAGCACTTTGCTGTCAGTTCTTTGATACTTTCCCCACTAAATGACCCTTTGGATTTGAAACTTTGAAGTATAATGGCAAAACTTGGGAATCATAATGAGCAATTATTGCACAAGAGAAGGTTCCAGCTGGAGCTATATCTGTTGGTTAGGAATATATCTAACTAAGGATTGTTATTTAAGCAATAACCCTTGAGAAATTGGTCATTACCAGCATTAAATGACTTAGCCCATTGCCAAGGATGGTTAACGCTCTAATAAACTGGTCATTAACTGCAGTAACAATGAATTTTGAGGGGATTATTGCTATTATAAACCTTAATCAATGGTTTATAACAGCAGTAATGTGGTCCTTTCTTTTAACAGTAAGTAGGGTGGGCAGGAGCAGCTGGAAGAGCTTGTATTTGGGCTGATAAGAGACAGCGCATGAATTAAACCAAAAGAGACTCCCAAATAGCACTTTTCCCCGTCCTCTCTGTGGGATCTTAACCAACATAAGGAGATGCTATGTTTGTTAGAGTTTGGACCGCAGGTTAAATAGGGACATGATCTTGAGTTGCATGGAGATATTGTATGCTCAATTAAATTTTGCTTTAGCTGTTTCAGTGATAGATTTTGCTGATAGTTGGGAATGCACCAAGCATCGAATGTGTAGCCAGCCATTATCCACCAGCTGAAATGAGAATTTCTTCAAGAAGCTGAGCTCCCTTATATAAATTATCTTTAAGCATTTGTCTATAAATAGCTCATAAAGAAAACCAATATACACTAATGGGTAGAGCAATATCCCTCAACTCATTGGTGGATCCTCAAGCCAGAGGTGAGTTCCTAATTTGAATATAAAGCTCGGACAAAGTGTTGTTTCTGTCTCAGTCAAGAATTGCTGCCTGTCATCCATAATATTCTCCACTGGTTTGTGATGTCCTATGGGGTCTCAACTATCTTAAGGCCAAGTTAGCTTCAATAACTTGGATCTGTCTTTATCTATCTTACAGTTTTTGTGGTAGTAACTGTATGGATCTGACATATATAAGGCTCATTCTTCAGGTACTGCTAAAAACAAATATGGTTTTCACATGGAGGTATTAGATATACTTCAAAAAAATGAATAGCTTAAGCCAGATTGAACATTGCTGAGACTTAGGAACCTGCTGAAGTCTGATGTTGATTAGTCTATCAAGTATCATTTCAGACTTCACATTGGCTCAGATAATTGAACGTTCCATCATGTGATGATGATAGTGATGATGAAGATAGTAATAAGTGTCATTGTTGTAACAATAATTATAGCAATAACAAATCATTAGAAGAGTAGCATACCAAGGAAAGATTAGATTACAGTTTATCTACTTGACAATCAGTTTTCTATGTGCAAGGTTTTTTTGAGACTGGAGGAATGTTCAAGCATATGAGCCCCATAAAGATCAGGGATAGTTGGATCTTCATTGCAGCATGAGTTCAGAGTAAGATACAGTAAATATATGCCCATATACATACATACATACATACATACATACATACATATATATTTGCACCACACTTACCCCTACAAATGAGAGAAGAAGAACGTTTGTGTAATAAAATGTTAAGTAAGAAAAATGGGCAACCGTTTTTTTTAAAAAATCTTGCTGGTAAAGCATATAGCCATATACAGTATATTTAGACAGAGATTTAACACCTGTAGGGAAAGAGGTAGTTAGAAAATGGTATTTATTTTACAGGCCAATGGCCTCTTCTGTTTTCAACAGAACGCTTTAAAAGGAAACACATATTCAACTGCATTTTAAACCTACATCTGGCTAATCTAAGTCTGAAGAAAAAAATATGCCACATAAATGCACAGCTAAGACATAACGTATGAAATGCTATGTCTGGGCACATGCCATAGAAAACATACAGATTGATAAATATTTCAAACTTACTTTCAAGCCCATGGAGATCTATACTTTATCCTCTTCCATCTCCCCCACCCAAAAGTCACAGAACCCAGTATCCTGCTAGGTTATGCTTCTTATTTTAAAATGAAGAGTTAATGACATTATTTTCAAGAAATGACATCGAGACTCCTTTAAAATCTTTGTTAAGTATATTACAGTGGCTTAATATAACTCATCAGTATCATCTGAATGAAAAGCCACAGGTAAAATGTGGTGACTAGCAAGAAGCATGTCAAATGAATGGAAAAAGAGGAAGACTGACATTGATGCCATAGGACACAAAGAGCCATAAATCTGGAAAAGAGTTTTCCATAGCCCACCCAATCTAGCTTAAATAATATTCCATTTTCAGTCATGCATTTTCAAAAGTCTATATTTCTGTATTTTCCCCAGCAGCCTATCATATGAAAGGGAACAAGGGAAATAAAATATAGCCTCTAAAGAAGAAAGAATATGTTACCCAACAACTTTTGGTTCTGGTTTGCATTAGCCAAGGTAAGTATCTCCAGTAAAATACTTCTGTTGGAATGTGACAGAAGAAAAGTTGTCTATTCCTGCATTAAAACATTCGTGACCACAGCCGATGTTTGTCCACACTGATTTATGATCACAACCTTACAGTACAGTGCAGCCATAGGAATACGGTGTTTGTGCAGTAAGCCATCATATAGTATTGTATAACTGAGGGAAATTAAAAAGGTGCTTGTCAACCACTTGTACGTATAACATTAATTAAAACACAGCAGTTGAAACTCTAGCTCAGAACATCATCATCTTCATTAAGAACATCATCTACAAGAAAGAGCTTACTTCCCACACAACCTCTAAGTGCACACTCACTGAAACTTCAACAAGAGATGTTGATTCTGACTACTGTTACTGATATTAGAGAAAACCCTAACTCTAACCCTAGGTAAGCTAGAAATCTTGATAAAGATGACCAAAATGGTCTTTTCATAAGTATGGAGAGTTGGATAGATCTGCCTCTCCTTAATTAGTTTATCAGTCCCTAATCCAGATGAAAGCAACCTGATATTTTAGACTATACATTTTGTAAGGCATATTCATCAAGCCCAATCATTAGATTTCACAGGAGGAATATCCAGAACATCTGGAGGTGACAATTTGCTCATCCCTGCTCCATTTTATTCTAATTTGCTTCCATGAATGAAACTGTCTCAAAATATTTGGTTTTTTTAATTTGGTTTTTATTGGTCTCTTTTACACTGAATATTTTGATCATCCATAAAGCTTCTGTATTCTTCTTTTTGTAGTGTTGATTTTTGTTCTTTAGAAAAAACATCTTTCATTTTATGCTTTGGATCTTTCAATAGACAAATCATTGCAGATCCATTGATATGCATTCAGAAGCCATCAGTACCTTGCAACTGATAAGCTAAGAATTATATCCTGGGCCTGAGTGTCATAATGATTTGTTCCATCCTACTCCTGAAGTAGGAGCAGGCTTGTTGTCATGGATAGATAGACATTTTTATCTTATCTTAGAGATGGGTGGAGAGAGTGTGAAAACTCCTGTCTGTGGTGATAAAAAAACTACCATGTACTACGTCCTGTTGGTATAGACTAATATAACACTCATTATGTCAAACCATCCAATTATTTTGGGGGGGGGGGCTTCTTATCCACTGTTAGTCTAAAACTAGTTCAGATATGCTCCCTAGTCAACTATCTCCCCTTTACATATATGTGACTCTCATTTCTTTCTTACATGCCACATCTGAACTTCATCCTTACTCAGTTTTATATGATACTAAATAATATGTTTCCCATGTTATTTGGTTAACACTGGAATTGCATTCTTATCCTGTAAAGAGCTCATAATCCCCATAACTTTGCATTATGAATAAATGAATGCTAAAACAAAACCAGGTTGTCCTCCCATCTGTGGGAGACTTGTGGATTTCTGCAGCTCTGCAACAAGCAAACGTTAGGCTTGATCTACCTGCATGTTAAGAAAAGAAAATTCCTCGTCTGAATTTCAGGTAGTCATTGAGGAATATAACAGAAGCTATAGGTGGCGCAGCGGCTTAATGACGCTGAAAGTTGCCGGCCAGAAATGGTCGATGCTTCAGCGGTTCGAGTCCAGCCTTCGCGTTAAACAGGGTGAGCTCCTGTTTCCTCCCCAGTTCCTGTCAACCCAACAGGTTGAAAACTCACGTGAGTAGATAAATGGGTACTCTCACTCCGGTGGGAGGAAAAATGCTGGTGGCGCCTTGCAAAAAGGAGTCGGGAGCAGTTGCCGGTAAGCGCGAAAAACCGCGCGCGCCCGAAAAGGGCGCGAAGCAACGGAAACCCGCCTCCTGCGCTCACCAGCTGGGCTCTGCTCTAGGAAGGAGGCTCTGGCAAACCACTTCTGAAAAAAACAATTGCCTTGAAAACTGCAAGGACTCATCCAAGCAGTCACTGCAGGGTCAGCAATGACTGAGCGCAGACCAAAAAAAAAAAAAAAATAGGAAGAAATAATATATCAATGACTATGTTATCAATACTGAAAGCCAGTTTGGGGTAGTGGTTAAAACACCAGGTTAGAAACAGGGAGACTGCGAGTTCTAGTCCCACCTTAGGCTGAAAGCCAGCTGAGTGACCTCAGGCCAGTCACTATCTCTGAGCCCTAGGAAGAAGGAATGGCAAACCACTTCTGAAAACCCTTGCCAAGAAAACTGCAGGGACTCACCCAAGCAATCACCAGGAGCCCAAAACTGACTTGAAGGCATCAAAAAGAAAAAAGACAAAGAAAAGACAGATTATATGTATATCCACAAACACAAACACACACCAGCATGTATTACACATTCATTCACATGTACGTATACAATCTGACAGCCTTACTGGACTAAGCTGTTTTGTTTTTGTTTTCCACAACTGAATTGCCATTGTGATTTTAAATTGTTTAGATAAAGACTTTTTAAAATGCCTCCATGTATCTCAGGATGAGAGCAAGTGCCTGACAAAGGAGTTGCTGAGTGTATATTTTTTTAAAAAAGGCATTGGCATAAATTGAAAAGTTTACTTCATGTAGCATAGAATTTTTTTAAAAAAAACCTCATTCAGAAAGTTAATGATTTATTTTATAGTTTCATTATCAGGGTCACATTACTCAATAGCATTTCAAACATGTCATTTGTACAAACTATGGTAATTAAAATTTATAACGTACTTCATCAACAGCATATGAATCTTTTAGCCAGCACTCCACTGTCATATAAACAGTGTAATTTCAGCTGCAATTCACCCTTTATTGGCTCTCATTTGTGATTTAACAGCCATCAGTGGTTGAGCTATAAAGAATAAATTAACCATCCGTAAACCTGATGATGACAGGGACAGTCAAACAGACTTAAAGGGCTTTAGACCCAGTTTCAGTTGCCTAACAAAGTAATAAGGAAATGTAGATCAGGAGAAAAGTTGATTGTCTGGCTCTAAATTCCAAATGAATAATTGAGAACCACTAACTATCATGGGGAACCAGCTTGAACAACTGGAAAAGTCCACTGGAGATTGTAGCAGGGGAGTGCAGCTATTGAATACCCTCTTACTGGTACACTCCTATCTGGGGTGGTCATTCTCTTCCACTGCATGCACAGCTATGAGAAGGATGCACATGGATCAATGAGGGAGGAAGGGGACACCCGTTTAGCCAGCCAGATCAGCTGAATCAGCCCTGACAATCAATGGGGTGACAGATGTCACAGCCAGTTTGCCCTCACATCCAAGGGTCCATTGAATATACAGTATTTAGAGCTTCTTTATTGCCAGGTCAAATGATTCATGCAGCACAATATTTTCTACTCTGAATGACAGCTAGTCTCTAGAGTCTTCCCTTACTACCTGATTCTTGGGGAAAATTTAAAAAAAATGAGATGACAAAGGTAGGAATATAAAAGGAAGTCACAGACATGGAGGGCAAATTGGCACATTGTATCAAAACAGACTGGAGAACTATTGGATTAAGTGGGCAAAAGAATCTGATTAGGGATATCTCAAGATTCTGAAGTTCTTATCCTTCTCCCTTCCATCAGCTGGTAGCGATGCAGCCTTCTATTTTCAGAAAAGGTCCTTGAGATGTCAAAGTGAGCCAGAATATCTGCACATCATCCTTGTCTAACACTGTAATAATACAGCAAATCAGCCAGTAGTGGACCACTACCGAGGTTCAGAACTGTACCATCTTAGCCCTTTTGGCATGATGGAAATTAGGGAAGAATTGAATAGTCCATGGAGTTGTTTTGAAAGAATCCACTTAATTCACATCTGAACAAATAGTTGAACTGGTATGCACATCGCGACCAATTTATGACAAAACCATAACTTTGAAACATACACGCTCACACAGAGAGAAATATTTGCGTAAAGGCAAAGGGTGTAGAAAAAAGCATTCTAGTAGGGAAAATAGTTTGTGAAAGTGTGTATTCTAAGAAATGTCCTGATGAAATAAGTGTATTGAGAGAAATTGTGATGGAAGGCATAAGCAGGGAAGATTCTGGAATGGAGCTTCAAGGTTGCTGGGAGGGGGAAGAGAGATTCCAGGGGAAGCACCTCCTCAGTCCCCAGCTGAAGTGTGGGAAAGTCAAGAGAAGGAGACTGGCCCCTCTCTAAGGGCATCATGGTTATAGTTGCTGTTGTTGGGGATTAGAATTAGTCTGGTGAGATTCTGTCTATTAGGTGTAAGCTAATAAAGGAGCTAAACCGTTCTGGACTGTCTCGCTGTTGTTCTTGGGCTGAACCTGACAGTAATGTATGAAAAAGTGCTCAGTAATGTTAATTGAGGCTTTTCCCCCTCTTGCCAAATTCACAAACAACTGTGGAAAAGAGGTTTAAATAAACTAATCGTTGGGAAAATGAGAAACTGGGTGAAAGTGAAGTCACTAGATTCCCCTAGGTCTATGTCCAATAAAGATACAGACATAAGGATTCCGTGGAAGGAGAAGGAACCAAGACTCGTAAGCTCCATGGGTGTATTGATTCTTGGGTAAAGGGCTTCTGTGTGCCAAACTCTCTTTGATGTAGCACTGCAGAGCAGCTTTAATTTTTGACTTTATGATAAAGGCCATTTGAAGATCTGACATTTCACCCAGGTGCTTTTATGACACATCAGTGTTTTTATGATGGTGGAAGAATAGTCACTGCAAATATATGGTAGATCAGGCCAAGAAGGAACATGTGCTACTTCCCCTTAGTACTTATGTGCCATTCAATTTGAGCATACATCATTCACCCAATCAACTATATTTCAGATAATTAGACAAACAGGAATATGTTGCCAACAATAATATACCAACGAATTGGAGACTCCAGAAATTGGGAAATACTTCACAGTGTTTAAAGAATCTCTTGTGTCACTTTCTTGAGACAGAAGTCCTTGTAGTACCTTTTATTGAAATGACTGATAATTGCCAGAGTTTGTTTTGAGATATGCCTCAAATCTGGATTGACTGGTTACACTGTTTTTAATCCCAATTTTCCTCCAAAGAACTCAACATAGGATACATAGCCCTCCCATTTTTTATGCTCACAACAACCTGGACATATGTTTTAGGCTGAGTGGTTGGTCTATAATAACCCAGTAGGCTTTTTCTAATGACTTAACAAGGGTGTTGAGTCAAGGTGCAACAGAATGCTGCAATACTTGATGTCTATTGAAAAATGTGCATAGTCTTGCCTTAAGGGAAACTGGACCAGACTTAGCAGACTGTGAGCCACAATTTGCTGTGCTTGGGTCTGCCTTATAAATCAGCCTCGGAAAGTGATTCATGTATTGGGATAGTAGTGATAGCAAAGGATGGACAGAGTCTGCTGTTCTTCTCTGCTACCTTCTTATCTCCTTTTTACTTGGTCAACCACAAGAGTAGTGCTTCAACACAAGGCTCCCTCCACATGAAAATTGTCGTCAGTGCATAAAGTCCTCAGATTTAGAGCTAGACATGGAATGTGGTGAAGACCAGAACAATAGTTCTTTGCACCTCCATAGGCCCAGGTGTATGCCCATGCTGTCTGAGGAACTCTGGGAGTTGAAGTCCATCTATTTAGAGGATATCCAGATAGGGAAAGCTTCCAAAAACAAGTTCTTGGGTGCTAAAATGCCTGTGCCCATTCAGACAGGTGTTGGTTTGCCAAGGAAAGGAAGGGATGGAAAAACATCCTTTTCAGCTGGTGTTTTCCTGTTCAAAGATAGTCTTTACTGGGTAAAGAAAGTCCTCACTGACTTTATCTTTTAGATTTCATTTGGTTTCTGCCTACAGCTCACTTCTGATATCTAAGGTTCAGCTTTGCAAGCCAAAGGCCTGGTCCACACAACATACCAAGGCCAAGACATATTTGTTTGTTTGGGGTTAACCATATTGCATGTACCCAGCCATTGTGGACCATCATGGTTTATGGCTAATTCTGTAGCACAAATCTAGACAATTTCTTTCATTCAACAAACCATGCTAAGAACAATGCACACCTAGTTGTAGAGTAATAAAACAGAAAAGGATTCCCTCAAACACATTAAGAAAGTCTTTTGTTTACCACCAAGAATCCACAACTAGTTTTATTTTACAAATTGGATGATAGATTTTAATTTGATGAAAGATATTGCCTTTTTTGTGCTTCTTTCGTTATCTGAGACCAAGGTGCTAGCACTTACCTGTACCCCGTAGCTGCTGAATATGTTTGCCATCCATTTCAAATCTCAGCTAACAATTATCAAAGGTCTTCTTTGTGTCCAGCTTTTGGAGAGAAAACTGGGTTTTAATGGAATCCCTCCCCCATAGCCACAGCTAAGACTCGTCAAAGCTAACAAATAATATGGATTGGATTTGTTACCAAGACATCTCTGAGGAGCGCAGGTCATACAGGCCAATAAAATTGGCCTCATAAATTTACCCTGACACATGGGATTACACCACTGTTGTTGAGGTCACCTTCTCAAACTGATTTATCACCAGCCTTTGGGCTTATAAGGCTGTTTATAAGGGCTGCAGTTTTTCTTACATGAGGTAGATATTAATCAGGGCATCTTGGACTCCATTGTAGGTCAGTGGAAATGAAAAAGAAAAGGAATTATGGGCTAGGTTGGAATATAGGAAGAGTGTGCTACTGGTTGATTTGTTTTGGACCTTATATTTCCTGTGCTTCAAGGAATCATATTTAAATGCTTGCTGGGTTTCAAAAGATTTCTGATTGCAGGTTTTACCTGGAAGGGCTTATGAAAAAAGTAGGTATGTTGGATGGCAATTCCCATCATCCCCAGACAGCATGGCCATCAGTGTTGCATTTAATCAATAATCTTCGTAGCTAATACTGCTAAAATTCATGTCACCCTATTGTTTCTAAGGAAGAGAATAATATGGTTTTATTAGGCCTAGTGAGATGCATCCATGCTAGAGAGATACAGCAGCTTCTAAAATACTGCGCAGAAAATGCATTCCATTCCATTTTACATGACCTAGTACGTGTTTATGAGGAGGATGACCATTTTTTTTATCACAGACAATATACCCTTATCTCAGTAGTGCTTCTGTCACCTGTATTCTACCTGGCCATTTCTGTAGCAATGGGTTAGGAAATTTATGGGGTGGATTGATCAAATGAGCAAGAACTGAACATTTGTGCAAACTTGTACTATGCAGATTAGTGTAAATATGGCTCATGTACACCCTATTCTACCAATGTTTTCAAAGAATTCATTTTTTAATCACAGCCCCTCAAACTGGTTAATGAATGGATTTTGAATATATGTTTCTCCGTTTTAACAATTATGTAAACACGTTTGTTTGCAATTTACAGGTAGTTACATAATTTAGAATTTTGAATGCAATTACCAGATGCATGCACTATAGACATGTTTTATGCATTTCTTTTCCTCAAATTATTTTTTTAAATGAACATTTTCATGCAAATAAGGCCTTGGGTGGATATCTAAGCCATAGCAGAATCTGCTTGTGCGGATCAGGATATTTTGTATAAAAAGAAATCTGTGATACATTTACTTCACATCTCTTGTGGTAGCTAAAATTTGAAATATCCTGCAGAAAGATTGCTTGGAAACAGATGTCTGGGATGCCGTAAACTTCCTAATACATCTTTAATTTGACCTTGAAACCTTGTCTTCTTGGTTTCGGAAGCCCCATGGCACTTTAAAGACTGACACGTTGATTGGCATGCATTTTCATGCTTTATCAGAAGCAGGAAGTAGAAATTTGAGTTGGGAGATAATAGAAACACCCATGGGCCCTCAAAGGGGAGAAGGGGAGCATTATCACACAAGGTAAGTTGGACTCGTAAAGAGAAACCATACAGATGATTCATGAGTCACTTATCCAACAAAATATGACTGCTAAAACTCAGCAGTGGCTGTCAAGGCCCTAAAGAAGAAATAGGACATTTCCAGTTACCTCATCTTCTTCTCCAGAATGACTTACAGAACAAGCAGAATGCTCCTTAATTTCTTCCATATGATCAACTCTCTCTGACCTTTAATATCAGCTGAGGAAGCTCAGCTCCCTTTACCATTTTCTCCAGAAGCTTGATGCCTACATCTCATAGCTCCAACAAAAGGAATTATTTGGTGGAGTTCAGCCTTCCTCATTTTCTTGTCAACTCCATAATCCAAGGACCATGAATGTACTGATTTTTTTTGGAACATATGTTGAGAGTTTAATTGCAAACATTGTACTTCTGGATTCAGTTGGAGGAAATCATGTGGCTGGAAGAACTTGGCCATTTTCTGTTTTGGTTGTGCCTTGATTTTTAAAAGTCTCCTTCCATAAGATAAAGAGATAAAGTCTGTATCGATATTATGAAATAGACTTCTTCCATTTTTTACAACTCATTTTTCTTTCTGCAGTGAGAAGCAAGGAGAAAGGATGAGTGAAAACAGGGGAGTAAAATCTACAGATATGAAGTTCAAAGACAACATTTCTAAGCAGCAAGAAAACTGGGCACACAGTTGAAAGCCATTGCTTATCACTAAAGAAAGGATAGAACAGAGGTCATCCAAATGAAAGTGGTTGGCAGAAATTATTAGAGAATACAAAGTAGAAACCCCAGGATATGAATTATGGTATATTCATTCCCACCCCATCCTAGCCCCAAAGCACACAGTCATCTTTTTCTTGTTTCTTTTTAAAGCATACTGTGCAGGGTTTTATGTTTGCACAGTACTGCTTTTATTTTTTTCTGAAAAGCACAAAGCCCAGCTATGTTACAGCGAACGTATAGGGTAAAAGTAGTACTCTGATCAAAACCCTATAATGTACTGGTGCAAACTGTGACCAGAGGATGGGAAAAGAGAACTGACCTGGTTTATACAACCCTTTATATCATCATTTAGTTCTGCTGACTATGTACCATGAAGCCCGGGCTTGTGACAGGTACACCATGATTTATGGCTTGGTATGCTGTGTGAACCATCCAATTATGGTTTATTTTAAACCATAGCTCAGTCTTAAGTGAGAACCTAGCCACTGAAAAGCACCTTCTTTCTTAACCATTTATCCTTTGTTAACCATTTAGTGGCCATCAGTTTGTGAATTGCTTTATAGGCCAGGTATGAGCAACATTTTCAGGACCAGAGAACATGGCCTTTAACTAGAAAGTCCAGAGCCACACACTGCGTTATTCCAAATTTGAAGGTAATTGAATTATAATGGAATGTAAATTTAATAAATGTTTAATAAATAGATATGTGAGTATTCTCCCTGTATTTAATAATGTTTCCCTTGGGTCTCATGAAGAATTACACTTTGGTGAACATTTTGGGATAAATTTTAGGAAACATAGAGTGACAGTGTAATGAAACTTTTGAGATTGTTTAAGTGGACAGGAAAGAGAACAAGTCCATCTACTAAACTATACAGAAGTGACTCTTCAAGATTCTGCACTGACTTTGTGGGCAGAAAAACTGCCTGGAAGATTTTTTTCAAGGGCAGGGCTCTTGTTAGTGGTGAAAGTAGCACTGCTCTTGGGGAAAAGAAAACATGGGAGGAATTCCTTTTTAATGTGTTCCCTTGGGGTGGAATGGGAGTGTGGGAAACCAGGGAAGCTGCAGACAGCTGGAGAAAGGATCGTCCATTGAAAGACAGATATTCAGACACGTACGTTGTTTGCCTGATCACTACGTAAGTGGAAGAAAACCATGCTCCACCAGGAGAAATTCTCTGAAATTCTCTTCTTCTTTGGGGGAACGTTTAAAACAAATTATTTTGATCCCGTCGCGTGAACCCATTAAGACCTTCTTTCCATAATTGACCTTTCTCAGATCCCTTCTTCTCTTTCTCTACCCAGGTATCTCTGAAGCAAACACCTGCCACAACCAGTATAGTTTCCACAACCGCACATCTCTTTTAAGAAGATCTCAGGTGCTCTGGGTTCCTTCTATCAAGTCTTAAGTGTTGTCAGTGGTATCCTCTGTTTACAATCCAGCAGACTGGCTGTTAGATGGCTTGCCTTGCTCCTGCCACCTCAGGTTATTTTCCCTTCTACCGTAATGCGAGGGGACAGGTGAGATGTGCTTCAAAACACTGTAATCATATTTTAAATGGAAATGAAATGTGTGAATTAAATGTAAATTACAGCAGAATGGAAGGACAATCACTATTAGTTAAGGTCTGACACCTATTTTTGCAAACCTTTCCTAAATGCCACAACTTGTTTCTTCCCACTTGTGATGAGGGCTGGTAATTAGATGGCAGCTGCTTGCAAAGCCAGGCCAGTAAGGGAGGGCCGTACCACCCGTTGCAGCTGAAATGGATACGGGCTGTGGGCTGTTCCTGAGGAATGATGAACTGGGAATTATTTTTGTATTCAGGAGCCATTCAATAAACTAGAGTATTTTCACCACTGAAAGTGAGGGAGAGTAATAGAAAGGGACGTTTTCGCAGAATCAATTCATTTAAGGCTTCCCCACTTGCTTTTTCTATTGGAAAAATATGCAGCCTGCCAATGGGCCACAGTTTTTCTGTTATGCAATTTTTCTGTGGCCTCCACCCTCCCTTGATTTGTACGCCAAATATTTTGCAGATTCTCTCTGACTCTCTGTTTATTTGTATGTGTGCATGTGCGTCTATATATTTGTCAATCTCCCTTTGGGTCTTCTGTGTCCATCAGATTTCTAGCATCTTCTGGAATGATATAATGTCATCACTGGCAAAAGAATGCTAAAAGAATTATTCTTGGAATTGTGCTTGAAATAGTTTTTTTTTTTTTAATTTGATGAAGCTTCAGACTTCAACCACAAAGCAGAATTTCAGCATTTTGAGCAGCAGAAGGACCATATTGCTTTGCCTTGACCCACCTTCTTCAAGCTCATTATTTGAGGAAGCAGAGGTGTCAGATCTGCTACAGGAAGTGAAAACTCACGGTTGAATGAACTGACTTTTAAACACTCCTTCCTGCTTCTTCTGAATTGTATGCCGCCCAGAGTCACCCGCTGGGGGAGATGGGCAGCATACAAATTTAATAAATAAATAAATAAATAAATAAATAAATAAATGTATTATGTGATAAATGTGTGAGAAGTATGAAGATCGATGATCAAGCTTTTCCTATGCAATTTATGATGCACTTCGGTGATAAGTACAAGAGGCATGCATGAAAAAAAATATCTAGGGTGGCAATGACAATGTGCAATAATAACAAAGGCCTATTTTTGGAGAAAAGCAACAATATGGCAATCAAACCAAAACCATTGGGAGAAACAACCTGAAAGCCTGGGCTTATTAGCATGTGATTCTTCATTTAGTCTTCTAATCTTGGAGCAGCAGTAGAAGTGATGGATTTTAATTAGGTCTTCAGGCAGAAACAAAGTGGGAATGAGTGAGTTGATGCATAATCCAGACAAGAATGGAGGCATGATAGGTTAATAATTTAGGTATAAATGATCGTTCTGCCCATTCTCAATGGGGCAGCATTTCCCCTGAAAGACCAGGTACAAAACATGAGAGCTTCTTTGGACCAAGTATTCTCCACTGATGCTCGGATGGCATTGCCATCAGAACTGGGTTTTCTTGATTGTACCTTATTCTACCAATTTATACAAAAGGATCCAGCCTCTGTTACCTCTGCAAATGCTAATTCCAGAACAGACAATTTCAGTGGTGGGATTGTTTGGAAAGAAAATCCCACACAAAGCTTCAAAATGCAATAATATGACCAGTATTTGACAATTAGTGTACACAATTCGAATTTGTTCCTCATTTGTTTTGGCAGAATACTGCTAGATTTCAGCTTTTTACTCAGCTTCTGTAGGGAACCATGGAGATGCCATTCAGAAGCTGTTAGGACAACCACAGGTACTGAAGCATGCATTAAACCCAGAGGGATAGTGGGGAGGGAGGGCAGGAAGGTGTTAGAAAGAGGCCTGCTCCTCCCTGACTCAAAGGGGTTTAAGAGTGAAGGAAGGGAAAACACAAACAGCCTTGCAAGATTGTTACTATCGCCAATATAGCTCAATAAAATGGCGTTCTAGTCTTCTTGTGGAGTCAGTTTCCAGATCTGGTCTGCCTTGAAAGGCTCACAGCTTCTCTTGCTTTCTGATGTTATTGATTGATTGATTGATTTTACAGATTTATATAGCTGCTATCTACCAAAAGGAACTCTGAGGCTGATACTTTCAGCATGAAACAGCAGCCACCAATGGGAAAACTCTATCTTGAGTTTTCTTGAAAAAAGATGAAGTGTAATTACATTTCACTTATGTTTATTGATACAGGGCCTTTGCACAGTAAACTGTGCCCAAAGCAGCTCACAATAAGCATTAAACAATTATTAAAATGTATAACTTTTGAAAAAACAATGTTTTAAAACATACTAATACATACAAATAAGACTAATTCAGCTCTTCCTTGAATAAAGAATAAAGTCAGTATTGAAATGGAGTAATGCAGATTTAATACCTAGTAAACAGAGAGGGGAAAAAACTCTAATACATAGTCCTAATCACAGGAAGCTTTTTCACTGGCTTTGTTGAGCCTGATTGAAGGATAGACTTTGGCTGCTGACCATGGTTGTTTTTGTTTTCTAACTGGTTTCTGATGTTTTATATGCCTCTATATTGGTTTACATTTTTTTTATTGGATTGCTGTTTTCAATGGTTGTAAACTGCCCAGAGTCACTTAGGTGAGATGGGCAGCTATACAAATTGAACAAATAAGCAAGCAAACAAACAAGCCACAATACTCTAGGTTTCATACACTCCAGAAAGGGTGGAAATCTTTCCATCAGGTTCAATCAGCCCTCTCCAATCAGCCCTCCTCACTCCAGCTAGAAATTCCTCACTTTAGCTAAGAACACTCCATGTTGCAATCCAAGTTAGTGATATGCCCAGCAGAGTCTGCAGCTAATCATAATGATGTGAAAATGATGTCATGCACATGATGATCTCATGCAAATGTCACCCTTACATACTTGCATCCTGATGTCTGACACAAGTACTTAACTCACAACATTTGCATGATAATGTAGTTACATCCATGTCATCCTTTGTCCTCTTGTTCTCCCCACTAATCCCCGTAGCTATGCCAACATTTTATCCTACTGTTCTTCTTTAATCATCCCCATTCATTTTGAATGAAGAAAATTTGCTCTCAAATTTCATTTGAAAAGAGAAAAGGTTTTGATCTGTTCATGTATAGAGGATGCTGTTCTTGTTCTTATTTCATTATGAGCATGCCAAGGATTGATAAGCATGACTGTCCTGCCATTCACTGAAGAATCATCTCTTCAGGGGTGTGTAGCCCCCTTGCCTTCCTATGTTTCAATTACATCTCAAGAAATATCTTCATGAGGAAATGCATTCCATGGGCCTTTTTCACACTGAGAACTATGGGCAGTCAAGGAGTCTTCAGTGTGTTGGAAAAATATGGAACAGAAAACACCACCACCAAAGCATTAGCATCTCCCATCATCTCCAAGAACCAAGTCAGCTGGAAAATACTATCAAGAGAAAACAGAAGGAAATGTTCAAGCATTCTGAGAATATGTACAAAAAAGAAAAGAAAAGAAATCTCTCTTTTTGGGGGGGATGGGGAGGAACTCTGAGAAAGTAAACAAGGCAAATATCAGCACAGTATTTGTCCCAGCAGATCCTGAAGATACTTGGTTGAGAAATGGAAGTTTCCCTGGTTCTTTTACTTCTGTTCTTCTCAAGGTAAAGTGTCAACAGTATCAAGTTATTTTCCTCTCAGATGTCCTAGTTGCTAATGTGAATTTACTCTGCAAAGTTTAAAATAACTTATTGGCTTCATGTGGTTTAGGGTTCCTTCAGGACTAGATGGAACCCTGGGAACTTCTTTCTACAGCTGTAATAGGGAAACAGCTTGTTCTATATGGACAGATTGTGAAGCAATTGCTATTTCTTCTGAATATCCGAAGAAAAATCACTAAGTGGATAGTTTTGAGCTGAACTTAAGGAAGTCCAGGAAGAAATATTAGACATAATTTAATAGTTGCATAATGGAAATAAATGTAACAGATGCGTGTGTTTGCAGAATTAAGATATATATTGATGGACAAGGTGAACCTGTTAAATTACTGCTTGGGATAAAAGTACAGTGAGGTGGAAAGGGTATTTCTAGTGAGAAAGCTGAACATTCTCAGCTTCCTGTTGGCCAGGAATTTCATGACAATTTTGTAGGAGGTGTGAAATTCCTATGGGAGAAAAGTTTTAAAGAAGATAAAATGTTTGAAAGATGAGAAGCAGAGAAGAAGGCTGTAATCATATAAAGAAAGGTTTTGTAACTAGGAAAAGTGTTGATAAACCAGACCACATGTGTGTCAACAGGTGGTACCATAACCTGGTCTCCTTCAGGTGCTTTTTGATGTGTTACCTGGGCCCTTTAAAAAAAAAAAGCAAATTCTGACCTCAGTGTCTGAGGGCTACAGGGCGCCTTCTTGCTATGTTTCTAATTGCCCATGATTACCATAATATTGGAATTCAAAGCATTGTGGGAAATTATCAAGGTCCTCCAAAGTAGTGAGTATAGAGGATGGCCTTGATGGAGAGAGGGACGATTCATTCCCAAGGCAATGATCAGATAAACAAGGCTTGAGCTCAGGACAAGAAAGTGGTTTACAAAAATGCCTCTGTCAGTCTTGTGAGGTAGTCCAGACAAGAAGCACACCCAGAATTACTAGCTCTAATTTTATTGCAAGGTTACATTAACAGAATCTTGCAAGTCTGAAAGTACATCTCTCCCGTCACCTTTACAGTCCAAGAAACTAGGGAGGACCCCTTCTGAGACATTGGCCATACTCCCATTCCTTCTGCAGACTCAGTGGCTTCTTACCTGACCATTACGTAGTCTGTGGCTCTTCCTCCTGTCTCCCAAGGTCATTCCCACATACCATTACAGCCTCAGACAGCCCCCCTCCCTTAATTCACAAGAAGATAAAAGAGAGAGGAAAGGCAGCCCATTCAGACTTGCAAGATTTTTTACTATAGTTGTTCTAATAAAAGTAGCTTTAGGTCTGCACAGTATCTGTTTCTTTCTGTCTGGTCTACCTTATTGGGCTGGCACTCAATGTTTTGGAGCTGAAGGACATATGTGGAATTTTGTGAGCATGTTGCTGAAGGCTTTAGTAGGTTACTAGAGGATGGAACCAGTTATAAAGCATCAATTTATCAGATGATGATGATAATGGTATCAATTTATATAGTAGCCCATCTCACCACAGGCGACTCTGGGCGGTGTACAACAAAGCTAAAACCAGCAAAATACATTAAAACTATATAAAACAGAATAAAACAGAGAAGTTAAAAATAAGGGAGCCACCTCACTAATTCCCCCATTATTGGACATTTCCTCTAGCCACCTTCTAGTCCACTCAGGATCCTTTCCTATCCTTTCCTTTCCTTTCCTTTCCTTTCCTTTCCTTTCCTTTCCTTTCCTTTCCTTTCCTTTCCTTTCCTTTCCTTTCCTTTCCTTTCCTTTCCTTTCCTTTCCTTTCCTTTCCCTTCCCTTCCCTTCCCTTCCCTTCCCTTCCCTTCCCTTCCCTTCCCTTCCCTTTTTCCTGGGCAGCTGAGCATGCCAATAAACAAACCGCTGGACTTCTTTTTTCCAATAATCATGCTTTTCTAAGAATGCTTTTATTGGGTGAAGAAGCATTCTGGTTCATGAACATAGTGGTGGAGATGATGCAGAACACCATGAGTTTACTCATTTACTCATTACTCAATTTAATTGAGCCATGGGAAGCCTGGCAAAGCCCCACAGAGATGTACCATGGATGACAGAACCCTCATATTCCCTTGGCCACTTCATAAATAAGCTAAGTTAGAGAATTTATGTTCTACCCGTGAACATTTTGCCCAGCTGTTCCTTTCTACTGGGGAGGGAGGAAAGGCAAATCAACTGGTGAAAACGTTTCTACATCACTGCACCCTTGCTCCTGACCTTCTCTTCCCTATCTTCATAATCCAGACGAATTACTGCACAAGGCCGATAATGCTTTAACATTACCATGACTTCAGAGTCCCAGTAAGTAAGAGAGACACAGCTGGAAACCATCTCTTCTGGAGAAACATCTGCAGATGTATCTGATTCCTTTTACAACAACTATTTCAAGCATCTTCTATCTCTGATGAAATGAACTCCCCCGGCTATGCGTGATGATGCTCTGGCATGCTTTGGGGGTTGAACTTTCAGATCTAACCCACTGAATTTCTACAAATGGGACTGTGGTGAGGCCTCCCCTCTGCTGGCATGAGAACACTTGCCTGCCATGATTCTCAGCAGCTGCTAGCCTTGGAGACAAATATTCTTCATTCTTCTCAGGCAATTCACTCTGTAGGCTTAAGGTAGGTTGCCTCTGCTGCCTTCCCACACTGAATCAAAACAGCCACATTTTGAGAATCTGGCGCTTGTCTCCCTCGTTTTGCAAAGCTCCTCCAATTGTCAGACAGGGAAAAGGGTACCATCTGGTTAGCCCTTGTTTACTGCACACCCTGCCAGTTTCAGCTTATTAATCATATTTATCCAAGTATCTTAATTACTCCCTGTCTAGAGACTTGCCTTGCACTCAGCTGTTGACCCCCCTTTCCTCCTCCTCTTCTTTATTATTATTTTTTTTTTAAGTTCTGTTCTATCATTAATCACAAGGGCAGTTGTGGGTAGAAAAGGAATGCTACGGCTTAGGTTTCCTTGGCACTATTACTGCTCTCACAATGGAGGGACTTGTTCACTGTTGCCTTCAGATAAAACATCCTAATTAATCCACCTGAGATCAAAAGCAGACTAATAGGAAAGGAAGAGTGTGAAAAGGAAGAGCCCCCCTCCTTTTTTTGAAATTTATGTTCTGAATGCTGAACAAAGCTGTACCTCTGACTGGGGTCTTCCAAACCCCGTGCAGCTAGTTTCTTTATTACAGCTGCACCCACTCAGGAATGTTTGGGGGGCGGGTGGCATGTTATTGAATGTCCTTCCTATGATTTTTTTCAATTGTGCTTAGGAGAGATGGGGTTTCAAATCCTGCCTTGAGGAACCATGTCTGCCCAGTGCTAAAGGAGTTATTGCCTTTCTGTCCAGTTCTGAGCAGTGTTCAAAGCACTGGTGGCAATAGCTCCATCAGGGCAGAACTTGAGGGGAGACGTCTCTCTCCCCACAAGGCATCATTCTGCTTTGCCACATTCTGAAGGAATGTGTATTAATGTACAGATGGGCCACTTTCACAGGCTAGGGGCATTTTGCAATTGCAAAGTATATGATGGATGATTGATTATGTGCCACCAAGTTATTGTCGACTCTAAGCAACCACATAGATCTTCTCCAGGATGATCTGTCCCCAGCCTTCGGGTCTTGCAACTGTGTACCCATTGCTACAGTAATTGAGAACATCCAACCTGCTGCTGATCACCCTCTTCTCCTTTTTCCTTCCATCTTTCCCAGCATTATAGACTTCTCAAGAGAGTTAGGTCTTCACATAATGTGTCCAAAATATGATAATTTAAGACTGATCAATTTGTCTTGAGTGAGAATTCTGGATGGATTTGTTCCATAATCTATTTCTTGGCTATCCATGGTATTCTCAGGAGTCTTCTCCAACACCAAAGTTCAAAGTCCATTTTGTTTGTATGCAAACAAAATACTCTTCCTATCCTGTTTCTTTGAAGTCCAACTTTCACTTCCATACAGTGTCACAGGGATATGGTGATTACATTTACAAAATATCTGTCATGGGAGATGCCTCTCCACCAAATGGTTGCTGTGCTAGTTGCAAAACACCATTTACCAGAAGATGACCCATCTTCTCTGTTTTCAGGAAGTTCTCTACCATTCCAGTGGGATTTTTATGAGTTCCAGGGGCACTGCAGCAAATAAATATGATGCCAGATGCTGGTACTTGGCAAATTTATTTAACTTTATATATGTTTTCAGTTTATTTTTATATTTAACAAAACTCCCTTCCCCCCTCAAAAAAACCTCCAGAGTCAGGTGGGTCAAGGAGCCTGGGCAGTGTTATAAGAGGTATCTTTGAAGACATTGTTGCTTATTGTCACCATATTACCTCATCCTGATTTGGACTGTTAGGTTTAGAGCAGGCTTCTATCAGACGTAAAGTCCAAAGATGAACGTCACCTACCTGCATCTGTGATTGGTGTTTCCTGTAAATTCTTTGGAATGTGGACCCTTGAGATCATGTCTTCTTCCATGTATGAATGGAAAGGAACAATCCCTTTTTGTCAAGAACTGTTAAACGGGCCATTCAGAAACCAGACAATCCTGCTTCTGCATGACTTGTTGAATGAAAGCACACCATTAATTAATTAATGAACCTGCAGTTAGCTAATAGAACTTTCTCCCCAAAAACCTATTTTGTTCATATCTTTCCCTAACCTATATTTGTTTGTATGCGACTTTCCTACATGTATGCATTTTTGATTGCCCCTTTTCAAAATGAACCATTTTTATATGTAGTTTTTAAAGTGAGAAACATTTGGATGTAAATAAGCACACTTTATGAATTATGTGGCTTTTCTGAGATGATTGATTTGTGATAGGATGGTGGATCAAATCCATTTCATTTGAAAATAAATCTGTTATGGGTTTTGTTTAAATGCATTTCAAAACTGAGAAAAATGCAAAATACAAAGGATAATTCTTAGTATGTAGAGGACCTAAACAACTCCTTGAGAAGGCTACTCCTGAATAATGTAGTGAAACACATTATTGCTAATTGTGCAATCTAGAGGTGTGTGGTCCCAATGGGCATTTTCTATGCATAAAATTGGGATCCAACAAAGAATGGCAGCTGAATGGCAGCAGGAAAGAGGAACAAGATCCACAGTAATTGGCTCAAGGAAAAAAGACAATAAAATTAGGTAGCACTGATCAGATTTATTGCCCCAGGCAAATGAATGGAATGGGTTGGACTCCTGGCTTCCAGTATCTATAGAAGAACATGGTCCAATGGCATTTTATATTCATATCTAAGTAATACCTACCACATGTATGAAAATCATGCTGTCAGATATATAAGACCTTAAACATTAAAGAAGAGAAAGGACTCCAACCATCATGTATCACCCAAGGTGTGTCTGATTCTATAGGGTCTGTTTTGGGCACTGTTTTCCTCAAAATATTCCATTTACTGTAAACCACCCAGAGTCACTCCATAGTGAGATGGGCAGTGACAAATTCGAAATCTAAACAAACAAACAAACAAACAAACAAACAAACAAACAAATATTGCCAGTAATAATTGGTACTTTGTAATGTGGTACTTTCTCTAGTGATCTCAATACATTTCCCATACTTAATGGGGAAGGCTGTTTCTCCCTAAGTTATAGTTGAAAATACTAAGGCTAAGTGACCTTCAAATGTCTAGAGAGAAGCCATTGAGAAAAATTCAAAAGCTAAAACCAGAAACATCACACACCTTTCCAAATTCTTCTGCCATTCCCACAATCATCTGTTTCATTGGCTCTAATATGAACCAGTATTTTACTTGCTGGATTCATTCCAGGTTTAATTCATTCTAGACTGGGGCTACAGGAATGTGAGTGGAGGCCCAGGGAAGGGAGAACATGGAGGCAGAAGACATAGACCAGACCAGATGGGAATTTATTGGGCTAGACTAATGGAGATTTGAATGAAACAACTGTTTTCATAAACATTGCATATGTATCGAAATGCCTTGTCTCTTTCACTGCTGTTGGAGAGAAATAGAATCCCCTCCATTGTTCTGTTTTCTGTTTCCACATTTTGTAGTCAACACTCATGCCCAAATCTGTGTGTACTAAAGTTGAAAACAGAAAACTTGACAGCACGGAATTCCAAAGGCAGGAGTTCTCATTGGGAAAGAAGTTTAGATAGATCAGACCTACAAAATTCAGAAGGAAATTAGCACACAGATTAATTTTCACTAGCAACACTAGTGGGGATCAGGTGATCTTTGTACCCTTTTGGCAATGACTTAAGGAGAAAGGAGAACCCAGGATATGTGCTTGCCACAAAGAGATGCCATTAAGGACTGTAATTTGTTGATCTGGCTTCCACTAGCATTTCAGCAGTGAGAGTGGCACTGTTTTCTTTATGACCTCATAAAGTCACAGCCGAGAGGCCGATTTAGAAAACAAACTGCCTCAGGTTGACAGATAATTAGATACAGGGGACATATTATATGCCTTTGCATATAAATGCTCTCTGAAGCCCGTTGGTTCATCAGAAGTTTACGTTAAAGAAGGAGCAGGTATTTCTGACACATCAGAAAGTATTTTCTGGTGGACTTTAAAAAGATGGTTGATGGCACCTTCATTTTAACTCATCCAGAACAGTGTCAGTGCAACAGGGCTTCACAAATGGCCCCGTCTTGTTTTATTTCTGCTTTTGTGCTTTACTCATCAGTCACCTTTGCAGTAAGAGCAGAACAAATAAATGGAGAAGAAAAAAAAATGGAAATGGTGATTTGGGCTTGTCTTCTCTTAGATAATCACTGTGATGGACAAAATTGGAAAGAGCCAATATTATAAATGATAAAAAGTTATCACTCTTCTGATCATAGGCTGGTTCCCTGGCTGATCATTGCTGATCCTAATGGTAAAATAAAGAACATTGGTAAAGCATGTTCATGTATGCCTCTCACATGTGTGAAATCAGTGGTATCGTTTGTTCATTTACCTAATATGTTTGGGGCACGGAGGCAGCCGTGCTTCAGTCAATGAGGCTCCACATGGTGAAATGTTGGTTTGATTCAGAGAAAGGGGAGGACAATGCTGATCTGTTAGGGGAAAGGTGTTTGAGGCAAAGGAAGCCTCAGAACAACACTGCCTTGATTGGGTTAGTTAAGGAGACAGGAGGTTTGGCAGTCTTACATGATTCTATTACAATACCCTAACTGCCTTAAAATACTTTCCAAGTTTCCTAGTGATTCTGGTTTCCTGACCATGCCTGACTTGAAGGGCTGACACTACAGAACTTGCTACACTAAAGTACAGAGGCGACCCAGTGTGGCTGCTCAAGGTGCTGTGAATTACCCCCAGCCCTGGATTAACCGTTAATTAAAATAAGCATATGCTTAGGACACCAAGGGAAAGGGAGCACCACAGAGTTTTTTCCCTAGCTATCATGTCCTTAACTCTTTCACTGCCACACTCAACTTTAGTTGCCTTTTGTTGTTGTTGCTCTTGTCATTATCTGCCATGTTTGACTTCAATCTGCATCATTTAAAAAAAAATACACCACATTTTCTTTGGAATGGTGAGTGACTAAAGTTTAAAAATTTAGTTTGAAGGTGTCATCCGATATCATATTTGTTTCTGTCTCAAGATGTGAGAATTTTGCCTCTGTTAAGGCAACTGGTCCAGATCATCCCAAAGCCCCCATCAAGGAGCTCCATTAGCCAGAGAGGACCCTGAAGTGAGACCCTGCATTTGCTTTTCTTTTAGCAGTTATGGGGCTGTCTTGCTTCACAATGCAGCCTGCAAGGGGTACTTCGCCTGAAAGGATACTTTTGGGCAGATGAAGACCCTCTTTGAATGCCATGTATGTATCACTTTCTGTCTCAAGGAGATTTACAGTTAAATAATTAAAATGCAAAAATGAAAACAATATGTGAAAATAATATAAAACATTTTCATGAAAAAAGATGAGCATTGACCTTCAAACATTCAAGGAAATGGCTAGCAACAAGATGAAGAAAAGCCTTCACAAAATCCATACAAGAGGGGCCTGCACTACATAATCATGTTGACTCTTTCTTTGCTTCTCTCATTTGTATCTATGGTAGAAATCTGGCCGAGAATCAACCAGGCTCATGAGAAAATAAAAGGAAACAAAATGGAGACATTTGCCTAGTCTTCTCACCAATAGAATAACCTCATGCTTTGGAGGGTGCAAGCTAGGCTTCATAAACACAAGGTTGTGGACTCCAAGAAGTGAAAATCCTGGGGAAGACTGAGGGGTCACATCCAGGTGGTACCAGTGAGGCCCTTGACAGCTATGTATGCAGGGACAGTGGGGGAGTGGGTCAAATCAAGCAGAATGGCAGTCCCAGCATCACAATAGCAAGTCTGCCTCTTTGTGTGTGTGACATGGATACACATTCAGAAGGGACGGGGCTTTGATCATGATGCCGTGACTGCTATCTGGCCTGTCTTGATCACCCATGCAAGATGTGGCTGGTCTTCATTACCTGCTGCCTGAGACATTTGCTCATTCTGCCTAGTGCAAAATTGCCTGGGGCGGAGTCTATTTTTTGGTTTGGTTTTGTTGAGGGAAATTGAGGGAATTTAAGGGGCAAAGCTTATGCCTTAAGCCTTGCAAACCATCTCCACTTTAGGAATCCTGAAAAGCAACGAAAAAACACCATCCAGTCTTGGTGCTGCTCGAGTCAACAGAAGTTCCCCATTCCTTGTCTAACTGTAGGGCTGTTCTGGGCCAAATGTTTGTTTCATTCCATTGGTCTGGTGATTTTCTTCCCATTCCTTGAACAGGAAGAAAACCAAGGCCTTGGGCTTCAGGTCCACATTTAGCTGCTTTTGGATCCTTCATGGTCCCAGCTTTGAGAGAAGGTGCCGAGAAAGAGGGGAAAAAAAGAAAAACCCTGTGCTGGGTGGATTATTGTGTGCTTGTCATCTGGAATGGTGTAAGCTGTAGGTACAGCATCTCTCAGTGGTGATTTATGGTCCCTGTCAGCCGGCACCAGCGCTTTGTCTGCCGTAGCGTGGAGGATGAATGCGGTGCTGTCATCCAGACAGGGCATTCTGTCTTTCTCTCTCCTCCACACACACGCTCCCCCATTTCATGCCACTGAACATAAACAATCTTTTGTAAACCTGACAGTCACACTTACTTCTTTGGAAACATAAAGCAGAAATGTATGACTCGGTTTTCATTATCCAATTTCCAAGGCTATACGGCAAATGCGCTTGGGAACCAGCCACTAAAGGAGAAGAACAGAGCGTTCAGGTTGGGAAAAACAGAGGGAAGTAGCAACAGAGGGAAGAAGATATTGTTGGACTCTCCGCCTAGTGTCCACACTCTATCATTTGCTATGAGTTTCATCAGCGGTGATGTGATTGTGTGATGATTTCCCCCCCCCCCCCCCCTTGGGTGATTCTTTCCTCTGCCTCCAGGACTGTTATCTTGAAGAAACTGATTGTTGTTGGGAACTGGGTTATATGCCGACCCAGTCTGGACCAATGAGCCTAATATACTGATTGGAATTTTGAATCATGGCTTAATGAGAACTTACCAAGAAGTGCAAATTGCCTCATAAAAACAGGATAGGAAAAATATCTGAGAGGAAAGAAATTAAAATGAAGCCAGACTGACTGTTGAATCCATCAGACTCTGTAATCATTGAGGAACATTAAGATGATTTTGCCCAGTCCTAAATAACTTCTTAATGATAGTCAGCAAATCATTTCTGGCTTTTAGCAAATGCTTAAGTTTACAGAGGATGCGTAGTTTGCAACAGTAACACCTTTGCTCACTTTAGTCATATGTTTATTTGTATAAAGAAATAGAAAACAGATCTTTCTTCATTTTTTGTTTTGGTTGGCACTTGGCTACAACTACCAGCTTTTTTTGATTTTCTAAGAATGCTTGTGGTGTCTTATTTGAAGCTCAGAGGCAATTTTTAATAAAGATACCAATTATCATCATCGTCATCTTTGCTAGTATTATTATTATTATTATTATTATTAGTAGTAGTAGTAGTAGTAGTAGTAGTAATCTTATTGCACTTAGCTACAGCTCATTTTCCATCTTCTGCAAGAGCAACAATACTGCCAGTCTTTGAATATGAACATGTGCGTGTGAACATACACACACACAATGCTTCCTCTCTTTCTTTTATATCAAGATTTAAGAACCACCTGGAGCTACAAAGTTTATTATAGTTCATAAGAAAAATTGTACCATAAATGGGACAGGCACAGCTATAAGCCCACGCTTTGGAGTTTGCAACAAATCTTGAGAACTCCAACTAGGAGACACTCTTGTTTCTGTCAGCAAGAAAAAAAGAAACAGGCGTCAGGAAGAAGGAACAGCAAAAAAATTGCAGATGCAGAGTAAACAATAAGAGTAACTACTAAAAAAAAAAAAAAAGACTATTCAGACCCATTCCCTTGAAAAGATACCTAAATGGGGAACATTCCAACATTCCCAACGTGTATAGGACTCTTCCATTACATTGCTCTGTTCAGTCAATATGGTGCCTCCCTTTGAATGGGGTTGGCAACAGGCTCTGATTTCATCACTGGTAATGAGATAGTGTTTTCCTTCAGTTCAAAGATTGCCATCTTTCAACAGAGGAAACTAGCTTCCCCATTCTGTGCAATGGTAGAGCTGGTAGAATGGACCCAGTGTCTTATTGAAGAGGGATATTCAGAAAAACCTTTGTATATAAAATGAAATGCATGACTGTAATCATGGTCATATGCATTGCCCGACATGACATTATTAGACTATATTGTCTATTCTGCAGATGATGTATCACAAGACAACATTCTGCATATGATTTACTGCTTGCAAAATTCCTCTTCCCCATTATCAGGAATAATAAGTATGATGGGTGACAGAGTCCGAATGAAGCCTACTTTCTAGTTTGGTTTCATAAAATCATCCGATAGCTAACCCTGACTAGCCAGCAAGAAAGGTGGGGGGGGGGGGGAGGAGCCCCAAATGTTATTGGAATAATTGGAACTCTTATGGGTGGAAAAGGGAGGCTTTTTTGAATGGTATTTTAGAAATCTCACCCATGAAAATTCTGCACAATTCCTCAAATGTTTATCCAACTCTATCCCAAGGCAGATTCAGTCTATGCAAAGGAGAGATGCAAACATTTCTTTCTTTCTTTTTTTTCCTGGCCAAGCAATTGGATATGGGTACTTTTTCTCCATGTCAATATTATGAAATGCTTGACAAGTAAGAGTAAAAGCACCAGACTGGCTTAAGCTCTGTTTGTTTGTTTCACTGCCATAGGTAAATGGCCAGAGGCACCTTCTTATGAATTAAGAGTTCCTCTCATAGGAGCTCTGGCAAGTTCATAGTGATTGGAGTTGAATTTCCATTTCCTCGTAGGAGATAGCCATAGAACTTTTCAAGCAGAGGCTAGATAGCCATCTTTTGGACTTGCTCCTATTCTTGATTTCTTCCAAGATGCATTCCATTCTTCATGGTGGAACCATATCAGAGATTCCCAACCTAGGCAACTTTGTGATGGGCAGACTTCAACTCCCAGAATTCCCCAGCCAGCATGGCCATTGCTAAGAATTCCAGGAGTTGAAGTCCCCACATCTTAAAGTTGTCCAGGTTGAGAAGCACTAGACTAGATGGTAACCAAGGATTTCAAAACTCTATGGCTGTGTCTGCACAGGTTACCCATGGCTAACATAACTATAGTTTACCCAAGTAACCCAATTTTCTGGGTTTGGATGATATACTGAGCCATAAACAAATACTCCATGGCTAGGTCTGCATATCAGTCTGAGTTAAAATGTGTAATTGGCTAGTATGTGCTTCAGAATGTCATGCAAATACTGTACAGTGAAGGAGTCTATGAACTGCATTGACTAAATTAGCAAACACGTCTGTTTGTATAGTTGAACCAGGTCAGAGGGACATATTTCCTTTCTAGTCAGTGGTGGCCAGATTTGTTTCTCCCCCACTTTCACTTTTGTGACTACCCTGTAAATATTTCCACGTGGATTTTTGAAGGTATAAACGAGATACTGAGGTTGCAGCCCATAGAATCAGAGTAAAAGGATGACAGGGAAAGAAAAAAAAAGTTTATTTCTTTTTTATATATGGCCCACTGTTAATTCTTAATTAGAAGTGACAGATGCTCCCCTGTAATCCTGTTCCCAACATGTTCTGTTTGCTTTGTTTGGCACTGCAAGATATATGGTGACATCATAATGACCTTTCAAGGCTCGTCCGGAAAGTGTTATTGGCATTTCAATGATTTATTGCATGTTGCAGTTGATTACCAAGCCATTTGTCAACATTTTATTTTGCTCTCTATAAAACTGTCTCCTGCATCACAGATGTTCATGGGCATGAAAGTTTAAACAAATACAATATATTGTTCCTGGTTGGCTTCTGCCTTCAATTCCAAGGCCCCAAAGCAAATTTGCACAGTCCTTTGTAGGCACCTGGGCTGTATGACTAACTGGGAAAAAATACAAATGTTGTAGCACACATTTGGCAAGGAATAAAGGGGAAGGGTTATTGTTGCAAATCTGTATCCATGATTAATTTGGATTAATGTAGTACTGGTGAAAATCTAAGAAATTTGGGTTATACATTTCAGCATTTTAATCCTTTCATTACGAATCTATGACCATTCCAAAGAACTCCATAGAAACATCAACTCAATCTTATTTTCAAGCTGAGTTATTCTGTGTTGGGCGGAGAAGTTTGATTGTTGAACCATTTAACAGAAACGTGCTAATTTTGCCCTTTCAAACTGGTATATTTACTTTTAAAAATGTGTACAGTTACTGTTTATTTTTCGTTGAAAAACAAATCAGATGTTTCCCACCAATTTAGAACCAAAACTTAATGATACTGATGGCAGATTAGCTGTTCTTCATGTGAGTTTCTATACCATTTTTGTCCCATCAATCTCTCTTCAATCTATGAAGATCAGTCAGATAAATTGCATATGTTGGCATTGTGGCCATCTATAAAGAACCAGGTTCCCTACATCTCCCCAACACCCAATCACTTGATGCAGATGTGATATCTGAAAAAAGGCCTTCAAGAAACCTTAGATAGAAAAAACATTGAGGCATGTTTGTTTGATGGATAGGTGGGCTAGAGAACATGTAGATGTGATGTATGGTGAATATTCTTTTCCCTGTCCCTAAAAGCTCTTTGTAGCTGCAGTAAAGGTTTTGTTTCACTATTGTGGCATCTGTGCAGATCACAGAAATGTTTTTTTATTTAGTATGCACTGCCTTTTGGACATATATGTACACACACATACATATAAATGTGCCACTGGAGAAAGCTTTAGAGTAAATGTTGAAACATATGGGATAAATTCAAGTTGTTCTTTGTGCTGGAGAGAGGACAAGGCCACCAGGATGAGATTCTGGGATGGCAATGTTCCTTCTGGAATCTTTGTTTAGTATGTGTTGTATGACTTAATTTCTTTTCAAATTAGACACTGGATTAAAAACAGAAAGAAAAGAGAAAAATACTCCATCTGTCAAATTGCCAAAGCCTTTTATGGGAGTGACAAAAGAAGAACCATGGTGTTACGAACCTTGATAGGACATTTCAGTACCTGAAAGAATTATTTTATTGCTGCTGGGACTGACTAACCAATTGCAAATACTGATTAAGCCATAAAGTTACAACAACATTAAAAAAAATAATGAGTGGTTATTTCATACAGGGAGCAGCTTTTGCTACCCACTAGCCAAGCTCAGGGCAGCTGGCCGTCTGCAAAAGACCATCTGTGTGTGTCCTGATACCCCTATACTGCTTAAATAGGCAGATCCTCTGAAAAGGCATCTATGGGAACTGTTGCGCAATAAAATAAAATAAAATAAAATAAAAACAAGGCATGATATCAAGGGTTAGTATTGTCAGGCACTTATGCTAGCAAGAGATTCCTTGGCAATTTTTAATACTGTGCCTGAAAACCATCTTGTAACTTTTCAGCAGGCCCCCCACTCCTGCACCCCCAGTGAAAGAGGGTTCTACTACCTATGTTTCTTTTGAGTTGACTTGATTGTTGGGGGTGGCAAAGGATGCTACTGTTCGTACTGGTTTCTGGTCTTACCTCATTCCATAATTCTGAAACCTTCTTGGCTGACCAGGATTCCTAATGTAAAATAGCCCCATGGGAAGAGCTATTTTCAGAAATCATCCCTTGGAATTTAAGGGATTCTAGACCAAGGAAACTGCAGACTACTAGAAAGGTATTTTTTTCCATGAAATGTAGAACAACCTGGCAGTGAATCCTCATATACCGCACTGCAAATTTCATTAAAATGTTTTTCTATGAAAAAAAGTAAAAAGTAAATTCTTTTTTCATAACATGGCTTGAAGACTGGTGGAATAAGTAGTGCATGAGAATTTGGTTTCTCTGAATGGCCTTTCATATTTTGCTGACCAAGGTGAAACAGTAAGTGATACTCTCTACTCAAGTTGGGATCAATAATTATTTCGGCATCAGAGAGCCTTAAAAAAAAAAAAACCCTTTAAAATCTTTTTCTCTGAGTAAAAATAAAGTAATTATACAAACAAACAAACATTTGCTGCTCTCCCAAATCAGCAGTAGGTTGGCTTGCATTACAGAGGGAAGCCTTCTGTCAGACAGCTCATCAGAAGACATTCTCTTCTCTGAAGCTGTCCTTAGGTCAGGTTTAAAGATGAAAGTCGTCTTTAAAGATCAAGAACTGTAACAAGGCTGTTAGCATCCAAATGGCAGAGAGACTGAACGAGTGCCCATCTAATTTGGTCAGTTTTCCAAAAGACGTGCCTTGTAATTGTAGTTAAATTCTAGTAATGAATTCTTCCTTCAGAAAAATGCCATAAGCACATTTCATACAAATCTGTGGTCCCATTTGAGCCATACGTTTCTTCCTTATAGAGATGATGGATAAGTTAGGGCTACCATATTTAGTCTGCAGTCATCCTGATAACCATGAGATGTTAGCAGAGACATATAAGAAATGCCACCCTTTTACTACCAATATGATGACCTGGATTTTTTCATTCCAGATAGGGTAAACCTAGCATTAGGGGACCCCATTATCTGGTGCATGAAACCAAAGCTGCTGAAATAGTTCTGTTCAGGTGAAAAGGAACTAGCAAAGAACATAGAACAGACCTCAGCATAGCATGGCATCTGACACAGCTTCTCCTTCTGAAAAAGAACCTTGACTGAAAACCCACAGAACAACTTTCCATGTGACTGGAAGCTAAACTTGTCAGTCATTCAGTTACATCCTCCCTCTCCTTCTTTTCAACCATGTTTTCTCTATGAATGGAAACAAAATAAACTTTTGGATTCAGAAAGTTCAGATTGCTCTGATAGGAATCCTACTTCACCTTGGAGGACAGTAAAATCTCTTTGAAATAGCCCAATCCAATACAAACTTGGAGTGAATTAGCTAGATTGCCAACAGCTCTTAATTCTCTAACTCAATGTTTTTCAACTTTGCAACTTTAAGATGTGTGGACTTCAACTTCCAGAATTCTCTAGCCAGCTCTTGCTGATAGCAAAGGTTAGAAAATGCTCCCAATTCACTCTGGTTCCAGAGTATTGTTTCAGGGAAGTATGATGAAGTAAGATCTTTACAGCTGCTGGTCTGGCTGATAGATAGGGTCAGGCTCACTAACCCCTTGTACTGATCCTCCTAGGATACAGAAAAACTATTATCTCAGTGATCTTTGTTCCACTGATTATCACAGATTCTAGAATGCACCCATCTGATTAATGCCAGGCAGACGCTTATCATATCCTGAATGTCATCCGGATTTTTGCATCACAGATATGGTAGGGCTAGAGGCAGGCCACAGAACAGTGCTAAGTTTCTCCTATAAGGCCCAGGATATTTCACTTGTGGGATAACTCTCATTTGTTTTGATTAAGCCACCCAAGGCCAACATCTATCTCAGCATGGTTGTGAAATAAAATATAGGAACTCATTCTGTACATCCAGCAAGTGATATAATGAGTTCTGTCAACAAGAAAAACATGTCTCCTTTTCTCCTTTGCTACAGCATCTATTTGTGATGGGAGAAATTCAAAGACAGGTGTGTGATTTACCTAGAGAGCTGCTGAGCAAGACAGTAATATTTGTACTGTCACATTGAGCAATAATGGAAAATGTCACCTTTTCTATATCTGGGCAAAAGTCATCTGTGATACATTTTCATTCTGATATTGGGGGTTTTGCTGTCTAAGTCAGGGCTTCAGGCTTCTTTGATCCTTCCACATAAAATGAAAATTGTGCTGAGCATCAGTGCTGTCAGAGAGCTTCTGTGGCAAAGATGCTGACTCCTGATGCTTATAAGTGAGTCCCTGGGACATTTTGCAGGGTCAGGCCTTATTCTGTGAGCATAAGTGTCTAACAGTGCTCTTGCCACACAGGGATCAATTCATACCATTATAATTCCTCACAGAGAGATCCTTTAGATGCCCTAACTCTATACCGTACTTATCCTGTTATTGCAAGAATAGGGAAGGTTGTGTCTCTGAGTAGTGGTGTGTCAGCAGATATCTTCCTTGCATCAGAGCAGCTTCCTTACCCCATATGCTTGGCATGCAAAGCATACTGGCAGTCTTTAGCACTATCTTTGTTTAAAGAGGTGTATCAGCTCGGTCCCCATGGTCACGTGGCTCCCGAAAGGCATACGTTCTGCCAACCTCCAAAACTTCTTAACCAATTGTAAATGTTAATGCATCAGAAGAGACAATGTATTATATACTTGATGGGACAAGATTCCAATTCACAACAATATTTAAAATATAAAGAAAATGAAATTACATTGAATTTTTGTCCTACTCCTATCAACTACCTTTGGGGTGTGGCTCCTTCACACCACTCAAAGATGAAAATGCAGTGACATACACAAGGCCCAGGGGGAAATGTCAAATGGCTCAGTCTGATGAAAGCAGCATTGTGCTGTTGTGATGCAAGCCCCAGCCCTTTTGTATGTGTGCCATGATGTCAAAGGCACATCCAAGAAGGATGCAAAAACACAATGCTGCTTTTGTTTTGACAAAACTGCAGGATCGTGTGAATGCCCAGCATGGCCTCCAGCATAGAAAATGTCATAGTACCTTGGACTGTATGAATGTTTCAAGGTCCCAAAGGCCTTAGGAAATACAACATCTATACATCTTTAACCCAGTGCTTTGTCGGATGTTTGTCTACCTTCTAAGAAGGGAAAAAAGTGTTTGGATAGCACACAGCAACTTGAAGGGCTAAGTGGGTAGCAAGTTCAACAAGCAAGTTCACCAGTTTATGTTTTGGTAGATTTTGATGAGTGACTATGCCCATCATGGGAGCCCTTTTATGAATAAATAAGACCTCCTGGTAGCAATTTTGGAACAGCACTCAAAAATCCAGATATGCCCATCAGTCCAAATAAAGTTGCTGAGCAGTGGGCTAATGCTTCTAATAAATGCATTTTCTTCCTGGTGTCATTTGTACTACCTAAATGTAAAGTCCCCTGTGACTCAAGCTTTATTCTTGATGACTTCATGGACACACAATCATGACTTTCCTCGTCAACAATTTGAAGGTATCTGACATTCTTCCGGATTTGTTTTCCTTCTGAGTTGTTTTTCTCAATCTAACCTGTAGTTTTGAAATTTCCTGGTGGCCTCCCATTTAAGTACTAACCAGGCCCAATTCTGCTTAACATTTCCAGATCAGCCCATTATCTAAATAGAAGTCAGTATGAACAGAACAACATTATTAACTTCACTTGTGTAAATGTCCACCATTCTGTCCTAATGCAAGGCTTCTCTTGACTGGCTAGGCAAGAAACTGGCATGAACAGACTTCCAGGGATACAAACTTTTGTGAGGAGATTGATTGAAGAAGAACTATACTTCTGCAAGCCACTACAAAAGAATTCTGCTGACTGCTGTGTATCAAAAGCAAGCCCTGTTTATATTAATGTAGTGCCTCTTTCTCCCACTGTGCTGTATAATGGGGTTGAAGGGACCATTTCCACTGGTCTCCTGCTTTGGTTAAGGAGCAGTTCAGGCTGTTTGCTTGTGACCTTCTGAGAATTGACTCTCAAACCTATTGAGGGAAAAATGTTTTCATTAGAACAAAAGTTACCCATCATTTCATGTGAGCTGGTTTTCACTCCCTGTCCTGAATTTTCAATGACCTATTGAGACATTCATTGTTAATCGGTTAACAAATCTTCAAAATCCAGTGTTGGTTGCATTGATCTGTTATTATATATTGCAGCAATGACCATGTAAGTGGCAAATAATTTGGTCCATGATTTCCAAAGCTTGTTGGAGACATCAGGAAATCTCATCCTGATTAAAAATTTATCTGGCCCCAAAGGCAGAAACTGATATTTCAGATATATTTCAAGGCTGTCATATTCCTATGAAGTTATTACCAGTATGAGGTCACAGAAAATTCATCATTTGGATAGGAAGTGATTTTTCTTTTCCCATTGACTTGGGGTGTATATGACCCTCCCTCTGAGCAGGTAATTCTGTGATTTTTCATCCAGTAAGCACACCTTCATTTTTATAACATATTGAGTAACATATTAATCAGTGATTAGAACACTCATTCAGTTATTATCTTACTCCTTCCCCTGGGCCTTGAACATATTCTTCAACTTTTAAAGTTGTCCCATGATAATTTATTTAAATCTGTGCTTATTTACCATATTTTTCCATCAATAAGACGCCCCCATGTACAAGACGACCCCCACTTTTCCAACCCAAAATTAAGAAATCAATATTTTAAAGTTAGTGCAGAACACACTTTTATTTAGTAATTAGGTAACATTTACCTGATACACTCGGTGGGAGGAGGTCCAAACGGTCTCTCTACAGCTCTATTTCCATGCTCTTTTGCGTAACTGATTACATTCAATCACGAGTGAAACTGCCGATAGCTTGTCTCTGCAAACAGACTTCCTCTAATTGGTTTGTTCAGCATCAGCTGACATCAGTTACATAAAGCTCGTGATTGGAGGAAATCTGTTTGCAGAGACAAAGTATGGGCAGTTTTGCAACCACGCGGTTCTCTCCTCGGCTTACTTCCTTGAATAAGATGACCTTCAATTTTTAGCGTAAGGATTTTAGAAAAAAGTATCGTCGTATAGTCGGAAAAATACGGTAAATATGCTTTTATTATTTTTTTTAATGAAGGAAATACAACCACAATAATATTAAAACAATGCAGCTGCAGTCCTCAAGAAACTTACATCAACTCATCTAGCATCCCAGCTCATTAAGCAACCAAGTTTTTAGAGCTTTTTGAAATCCCAACAGAGTTAGAGCCATCTGAATTTCAGGGAAAATGGTGTTCCACAGGGCAGGTGCTGCAACAGAGAAGGCACACTTTTTGGGTCCCATTAGTCCGACACTGTTTCAAGAAAAGGATTCAGAGCATGTCCACCCTGTCAAATTTGGTGGGACAAGCAGAAACAATTGGAGACAGGCAGTCTCACAGTAACTTGGTCCTAGACCAAGTAGGGCTTTATAGGTGACAACCAATACCTTGAATTGTACCCAGAAGATCATTGGAAATCAGTGCAGCTCATGAAGCAGAGGTAATACATGGACATTCCATGTTGTGCCCAGGACTGCCTGCACGGCTGCATTCTAGAACAGCTGCAACTTCTGATTGCTCTTCAAGGGCAGCCCCATGGAGAGCAAATTGGAATAGTCCAACCAAGAGATGACTAAGGCATGAGTGATCACAACCAGGGCCTTCCAATCCATGAATGGGTTCCACTGGTACCAAGTTGGATTTGTGCAAAGGCCCTCCTAGCCACATCTGCTCCTTGAGCAGGAGTTGTGAGTCCAAGGCAGGAGCTGGGAACCCTGAGGAGCTATTTTGCTAACTTATGTTCTCTGCCTTTTTCTGTCCTTTGCAGTGGGGAGAAATGGGCTATCTGGGTGGGTAGATTCACTTTGGAAACATGTTCTTTTCCACAGCCAAACTTTTCTTTGGTAATTTATCATGTAGGTTATCAATTTTAGTACTTCCTGACACTGCCTTTCTTTGGGACTGTTTAATTTCTTCCAAAAATAGGTTTTCTGATTATAATTTAAACAGGTTAGCTAATGTTTCATGGGACTTTTGGATAAATCAGCATTAAGGCATCTGGCCCTAGCCTGTCTCCATTTTGACTCTGGCAATGATGGTTCTTTTTCTATCATGCTTTGCTGTCAAATTTGCATCTGTTTCACATGCCTGCACCACACTTAATGCTATCTGCTAAATTGCTCTGTTACTGTGTAGTGAACTAATGATGCAGCAATTAAAAACATTTTGGGGTTATTGCTAATAAGGCAGATCCATAAAGTAGATTAAAAACTTTCATTAACTAAAATCACATAATTAAAGAAATGTGATAAACAAACAGGTACAAACATTAAACTCACCAAGCATGGGGATCTCTGTAAATAAAACAGATCCTTGCATAGTAGAGCAAAAGTAGGAAGCTGAAACTGAAAGCTCTTTTCAATGTCCCTTGTGGATAGCTGGACTCTGCAGGGCTGATTCTGTTAGTTATAATAATGTATTAGGACTAGTTTAGGAACTGGAGACTGGTGTCCCTCTAGATTGGCTATGGATGCTGGGATTTGTGGTGTGGAAAGCTCTAGAAGGACACTGCTTCTATTTTTCTTTAGAATAGGGGATGGTTTCAAAGGTTTTGTGGAAAAAGTGAGCTTGAAGGTGAACTGGAGAAATATGGAATCTAGCTTTACAGATGCATTTCTGGGAAGAAGATCCAGTCCAGGTAAAGTCATTTCAGGTAGCAGAAGTTTTTTCTGTCAGCTAAACTTCAACAAGTTAGAACAGGAAATAAGAGTTAAGCATGAACAATAAAAGTGGCAAAAAATAAATGATCCCCCCCCGCATATATGTTCTTTTTTATTTACAAGGAAAGGGAAAGAGGGTAGAAAGTTTAAAAGTAGACAGATTTTATTTATTGATGACAAAGAATATAGAATTTCAGTTATGAAGAATGCAAAGTACTTTCAGGAAATCCAGTGGATTTAAGAGGAAAAAAATTAGCCCAGGTGCTCCTCCAAAACAAGTAAGAGAACCCAGGCCAGGGTTTGTGCTGGAACCCATTTCTGTTGTAAGAAATCACTGCAGCAGGATTTGTTCCAAATGCAACAGCCAATAAATATAACACAGTATCAACAGAATTTACAAGGTGAGAGCAAACAACACACCAGTGCATAGGTTGACTGAATTGTGTCCAAGAGTTTGTCCTCTTAGTGAAGATAAACTGAGTCAGCTCTTGGATAAGGAAACTCTTGTTTGTTAGTATGCTGACTATATTTTTCCCATTCACCATATTTGGTGAAGATGTATGAGGTGCACTTGAAAATGTAAGAGTTAAAGTTCTGATCTACTTGGATTTAAGGATTTCAGAGTTTTAACATATAATGAGGTGATTCATAGAAGAGAACCTGGATTCTTTCTTGGTTGATAATCCTTGGGCTTTGCCATTTGTCAGAAAGGAAAGACAGACTCTATGAATGGTTGGCACTGTAACACTTCTTGCTGCTGGAGCCAAACCTTCTTGAAAGGTTAATTTTGCTCTGGCACAAACATGAAATGCTTACTCATGGGATATGAAGCACATTTTCTTCTACACACACATCACTGAGATTCTGCTAGATTTTGGGGAAGTGTCTGAGAGTAATTTGCCAGCAATGTGTTTGCACTTTGGGCATTTCCATCTCCAAGCTGGAAAACAAGAGCAGCAGGACTACGGCAGGGAGGTGAAGGGGGGAGGACACTCCTATCATGTCAGAATAATGAGATCTGTGATTTCAGCACTAACTGGGTCAAAGACACACACAGTGTGTTATCTGTAATGCTTTCCTCCTGACATTTGGGGAAATTGCATTTATGCAGAGGACACAAAGCAATGAAGCACAATACTTCAGTAGGGCACTGTGACAGAAGACTCTCTCCCGGCTAAGCCCATTCTCCACCACGATCTCAATCCCCTCCTTTATTTTTTTCATAGCTGTGATAGCACAGAAGGAAGAACAAACATCCTGGGAACAAGATGGCAGTCCAGAATACAAAAAATAAATATTCTAGCTGTAATATTGGTTTGGATTCCTAAGAAATATTCACTAAAGGAAGATCATGAGCGGAACATTTCCCGTTATTTCCTTTTCCTGACAACATCCTATTTTCCCCTCCCAAACAATTAGGAGCTCCTGATGTCTCCAAGAAGCTGCATGGAAGGCAAGGATGACAAATGTTCCTGGAATGAATTCCCACAAATTTCTTTAAGGTAGTATCCTAGAATCCAGACTTTAGGAATCCTATCTCTATATAGGAGTGTGTTCAAGCAGCATCTTTAACTTAATTACTGAATTGACCCATTCTGGGGGGTTTGCGCAATATATTGGACTAAATAATTTGGGTTCACACATGATGCTGAGCTACCCCAACAAAAGTAGCAACCAACCCCCCCCCCGACCAAAATGAAATCTAACTAAGTCTAGCGTGTGGTATTCAGTTATAAGTCCACCACATTCCATTTTACAAATTGGATTTATTAATTCTGTTTTTGTGTTAGAGCAAGAAGTTTAACCTTGGCAGGTTCACTTAACGTGTGTCTTAACCAAAATTATCCAGCACTTTTATATGTACCTATTTATCTAGAGCATGTCTACCATCAGTCCACGAGAGCCCAGACCCAGTAGGCAGGTCATGTCACTCATATGCCGGATGAGCTCCATTTTGGGGAACTCTCTGCTGGAAGATGTTTGCATGGAGGGCAGAAGAAACATTTCAAAAACATGTTTGGGCCTCCCTGAAGTCCCTTGATATAGACATGACCACCTGGGAAATGCTGGCACAAAACCACCCTGCCTGGCATGGCCTCACCCACAAAACAAGGTGCACTGCTCAAGCACAAGATAAGCATGAGCTGCATAAGACCAGACGCACTAGCACAACACCTGCAGTGCCTACACATGTCTGTCCAACACATGCAAGAACATTCTATGCCCGAATTGGCCTGATCAGTCATCTTCAGATGCACCACATCTAGTGATTAAAAAAAAAAAAAAAAAAACCAAACAAAGCACGGTCCTGCACAAATTTGTCATTATAGGATCCTAGAGGGGGGGAAATGGTGCCTAAAAGGCAAAAAGCCTGTTTGGGCATGTGTGTGTATCTATGTATGTACACATACGTAAGTGTTAATTTCAATAGTGCTCTAATCCATTTTGGATAATGTCAAGCTGGGAATCTGAACACATATTGGAACTGCAATGCAACTTCAAGAGACTACATATACTGTAGCTTCATTTGAAGCATGGTTGAGGTCTTCCTCAACGACGATGGATGAACAACAACATTTATCTAGTCTGCTTTTGTTCTGGCATTATTGGTTTCAACTCATTTTGCAATGTGCCTTGGTATCCCTAGCTAAAAACATGTATGTATGCATATGTACATTTATTTTTTTTAATATAATATTCTTAACATACACAATTAACAAATCAATCCTTAAACTTAATTTTTTTAAAAAAATAAAGAATTAAAAGAAACAACTCCAGACAAACTAAAAATACAAATTAAGAAATAAAAGAAAAGAAAAGAAAAGAAAAGAAAAGGGGGGGGGGAGCCTTATATGTTATACCGACCAATAGTGCTGGTTTGCTAATAAATACATTCCTCGAAATGCATGTATAAGTTTATGAATGAATTAAGGAATGAGGAAATGACCAACTATAAACTCATTTTATTAACCAGAACTGAATTTGGAGAAACTCCTTTTGAGCTTGAAAATGCATTGCTCATCTTGACTTCACACAAATGTGTCTACCTCCAGTGATGGTGCCATTTTGTATACCAGGCTCTTTCACTCAGTGCATTTCCTTGTCCACTTTTCTCCCAACAAAGGAAAAGAAATGGAATTTGTCACAAACTAGATAATCTCTTGAAGCAGCTGGATGAAGCTTTGTTACAGCTGTCCTTTCTTCTGCTCTGCCCCTCTGCTTCCCTGATATGCTCTGGCAGTGATGAAGTGACTGATTCTCCCACTTGCTGTATCTTACAAGGTTGGATATTTAATCCTGCCACAGACTCATGAGGGAATGCAGGTTTCAAGGGGGTAGGAATTCAGCTTGACAGGCTCTGATTTCCTTCCTCCATCCTTCAGATGTCCACAGACATTTGAGATGATACCCCAAGAAGCAGGGGGCAATGCAGACGAGAAAGGGAGAAGGCCCAAATGCTTTGCCTTAGATATAGCTGTGATGTTATCTCAGAATCACTGATAGTCCATGAAGCACACTGGAATTTACATTTATAACAACAGCCACAGCTATGTGCAGGAAAGTATTTCCAGACTCATTCCACATGTTTCTTGGGAACACTTAAAAACAACAGCAGTGAGATGGGTACCACTTTATCAGCAAGTTGTAATACAACATGGCGTGTCTACTATTTTGCTCATTGACGGCAATCACATTGCCTGCATTACTTATGAACCATGCTTCAGATGAAGCTATATGTAGTCTCTTGAAGTTCCATTGCAGTTCCAATATGTGTTCAAATTCCCAGCTTGACATTATCCAAAATGGATTAGAGCAGTATTGAAATTAACACTTACGTATGCGTACATACATAGATACACACACATGCCCAAACAGGCGTTTTGCCTTTTGGGCATCATTTCCCCCCCTCTAGGATCCTATAATGACAAATTTGTGCAGGACTGTTTGGTTGGACTTTGTTTCAGTAAAAAAGACCTATCATCCCCCTACTCTCTTTGCATCAAGATTATGCACAGAATGCTATTGCCCTCTGCTTCCCAAATCATTTCTTTTTTAAGTGTAAACACAATTCAAAGTTGTTTGAAACAAATGTTTGATTAAGGAAGAAAATCAAGGAACTTGACACCACAAACAAAGTTAATAGCTCCCTGGCAACATGGGTAGAACAGAGCTAGGTCAGAAGGCTTTTTGTGTGTCCTTACAACAATACATTTGAGTATTTTTAAACTCAGTTTTTTTCTATCCCATTAGTGATGAAATGTGCATAGTTTAGTACACCATTCCTTAAAAAAATTCTCACCCCTCTGCACTAGCCAAATGCGATAGGGTAGCTTCTTAGTATGGCAATGGAAATGTGGTACTTACCTGTCATAAAGTTTTTAAAGATGGCCAACAAGGGGTTTGAATGCACAGGTCATCGGACCTGGATCTTGTAAAACTATAATATGGATGAACAAATCTATTGTATGTTTTTCTTTCCCCATTTGCTGAACCCAGGTCCCCCTTCCCCCCCCCCCCCACTTCTGCTGAATATATATATATTCATTTGCAGGGTAAGTCAAAAAAGTCAAGAGGGCAACTGTAACTGTGCCATTGAAGCCCTGCCCTGTTTTTATGTGTGTTGGCAATTATGTACATCTCTTGCACATAAACAAGAGGCCAGGCTTCAGCTGCAAAGTTCAGTAGCCTTCTGATTTCTTTCTTTTTTCCTTTTTTTTTGGTCTTCCTGTGAATCTCCCTGCCATAGTAACAATGGTCTCTCTCTATTCTTTATCCTATCGTCTCTCTATAAATCAGACTTGAGTGTGTGCATGCGTAGGAGAGATACAGTACATATGACAGGATTTGTTTTTTGTTTGTCAGCTTGCTTACATACTACTTAAGGGCTGTGTGTGTAGGCGGTGCCTTTTGCATCAATGCCTTAGTTCGAGCTTTAAAGGTGACCTAGTCTGCATTGGTGCTCCGAGGGAACATCAGAAGCCAGGTGTTCCACCTCAAGAAGAATTCAAGTGTATTTGATCAACCTTGATCAATGGCTTCAAGACGAGTGGCTTCTGTGTGCATATTGTACATGTGCAGAAGTCCACTTAAGCTCCAGAAAAGGAGCTAAAGTGAAGAAGCAGCAATCTATAGAAGACCTGCCAAATCTAGAAGTATGTATAGTCAACAGCTGTGAATAACCATACAAAGAAACCTTAGGAAACATAATGTTAAGGAGGCAGTAACAAAACCATCAGAATAAACTAGTCTGTTTAGATGACCACCCCAGTCACATCAGTTGCTCTCTGCCTTCCCGGTGGGATACAGGAACTCTACTATCAAAGTTCAGCTCCTTCTGATTCTCTTTGTAGAGCTGCAATTGACTAACAATGATATACCGTGGACTTGCCTGTCTGGCTGCTGATCTTTTAGGCAATTATTTGGGAGTAATGAACACGAATGCATGACATTTAAAAACAGAAACTCTGCTGTCAGCAGGAAACCGGTGCAATTCCCTGGCCCCTGAGAGAATACGCATAGCTTGAAATAATGTTCACTTTAGCACTGTTGTAAATTATGAGTGTGTTAAAGTCCAGAGGGGAATTATTACCATTTGCAAGGAGATTATAGGCCTTGAGCTCTTGCTGTTGCATCTGGTACATGCTACAAAGTGGCCGCACCGGCAAAGTTTGGAAGTAGAGGGGAAACAAAATAGGCCCTTTATGGGGCATCTCTTGTGGCTTATATTGCTGACATTCCACAGACACAGACAAATCACTTTCAGTGGGAAAGAAATCAGATTGAAAAATCTGCTTCCCCCAGTTGCTTTCTAGGTTTGATTCAATATGGTTAATGAATGGTGACAAAGCCTTGTAGGTGGGGGAAAACAGATTTCCTCTGTTTAGCTCCTTTACTGCTCACTGAGTCTGTACTGGCCTGTTCTGTATGCTTCTCCAATTCCAAATGAAGGAGGACAATTAAAGCCATCCTTTCTGGAACCTAAAGATGGGCAGCTGGCTGGAGCTTTTAGCTCTTTTGGTTCATTTGCATCTGTTCCTCATCTGTGCCACTGAAGTACATACCCACGTTGATAAAACACAGGGGAAAATAGATCTTCATGAGACTGGAGATATGGCTGGAGAAACTGAAAACAATATCTCCCTATCTAATCTCTCTATCTAATCTCTCTCTCTCTCTCTCTCTCTCCTATCTATCTATCTATCTATCTATCTATCTATCTATCTATCTATCTATCTATCTATCTATCTATCTATCTATCTATCTAGTTTACAAATCCTTCTGCCTGTCTATCCAGAGATTCTGGAGAATGCAAAATTGTATATATAAATCTTGTAGCATCTGTACTAAATTCAGACAATAAAACAAATGCAAGACTATAGGCAGGATCCTACTGGATGAGAAAAATGTTCTGTCTAACTCACAGGAGTCAAACAGATGCCCATGAGAAATCCATACAGTAACTAGATTCTATAGGTTATTGTTTCCAGCAAGGGCATAATATAGAGCTATCATGACTTGTAGGCACTGACAGCCTTCTCCTCTGAAATAATTTTCTATAATCCCCTTTGAAAGCCATCCCAATTTGGGGACTGTCACTATGTCCTACAGTTAGGAATTCCATGCCATGTACTTGCTCCCCACAAGAGATGACAGCACCTAGCTGACTGTGGCTGAGCTTGAAGAAATGTAAGTGATTAATACTTGGATAGAGAAATGGGAAGTTGAAAAACAAATCCTGGAAGAAGATACCACTTCCATAATGCCATGAAGATTATGTTCATATAATCAACAGGAGTTGAGCTCAGTTGGAGAAGTCCTTTCCTTATTGATCCTGAAACTTTCACTGCTCAACTTCATTGGATGGCCTCAGCATGACATTATGATGGATATTTCTAACCTTCATTGTCTTTCAAAAGAAATATCAGAGAATTCATCATCTGGAAACAAATTCAGATAGGAAGTATTTTGGAAGTATCCTTCTTTGGGATTTCCTGTCTATCTTTAGCCCACAACGTGTAAAACGTAACCAGTGTTGTAAAACATGCAATCTAACTTTGCGGATGTAAAATCATGCCTCTTGACAGTATTAGTGTTGATTTGTGAATTCCACCCTTCTCTCCAGGAAAAAAAAAATGCTGTGGTTTCCTTCATATGATGAATGGGATAGGGTTGTTTTCCATCTGCTAGGATTTATTTATTATAATCCAATCCTACCTTTCCCCCATATTGATGTTTGCAAAATTTATGCAGCTGCTAACAATGACAAAATAAAGTATTGCAAAGAAACAAGAAATAGAGGTAGATCTTACCAGGCTCCAATGGGGTGGGGTGGGGTGGGAACAGAATGTGTGCCATTGAAATCTTGAGCAAAAGAAAAGTTTAATCTGGAGCTTTAAGAAAGAAATAAAATGTAAGCATCTGCCAAAGTTAGATGAAGAAAATATGACCATGTAATTCACAGTTAAATGCAAATTTCCCTGCAGTTTTTTTTTTAATTGACAAATTATTGCAAAAATAGTATTGGATGGAGTAAGTAAGTAAGTTTTATTGTTGTAACCAAGGGTCATAACAACATAGCAAACTATTGGATGGAATGGATTTAGGAATTTGTTTTAAAGGTGCTGAAGAGTCATAGAAGGGAAATAGACTTTTTGCCTATCACACAAAAATAACCTGGCTGTCAACCCCTTCTACCACCCCCAAAATATTTCTCCTTCAAACATCTTACAGTCAAAACCAGTGCACGTTCTCTTATCTAGGCTTCCTGTTTAGCCTCCACTATCCACCAAAGTTTGGTTAGTACAGCAAGCATCACTATATTTGGCTTCCACTGTGTCTGCTAGTCTTCACACAGCTAGCCTATATAAACAGGATGCTAAGCTGGCCCAAGAAACTTTACAGCCGGTGATGGTGGAGAATCAAATGGTCTGTCTCCTCCAAGACAAAATGCAAAGTCCCCACTGCAGGACAAGCTATTTTGGCACAAAAGTGGGGAAAATCTGATCTTCCTCTGTTGGGGAAATATAACAGCTAACAATTTTCTCCGCTTTTCTGAGACTTAAAACTAGAAGCTTAAGGTGGCTGCTATAGTCAGTCCAATGATTGGACTGATCTTGAAAGGAAGTACAAATGATAAAACACAGTCGCTAAAATATCTGCAATCCACAATAACTCCATAGGGGTTGGGGAGACTTGCACAAAGTGCTTCAGTGGGCCCACATCCCCGCCTCTCTCTGCTCTGCCTATTTTCCAACCTTTCCCCTTTGGCCTCAGATCTCACCACTGCCAAGAAGCAGAAAGCAAAGCAAAAGTAAGCTACTTTGCTCTCTAGTCAGCCTTTCCATGCTTGAGAAAGATGGTAAATTGGCAGCAATAGTGAGGAGGAAGGGGGGGAGGATCTTTTGGCCTTCCTCCTCCTCCTTGGCTAAGTGTCATGCTTGTCGCACTGGAGCTGCCCCTGTCAGCAAATAACCAAAAGTTTAGAAAAGAACAATCAAATTGACTTGTCCGCTGAATGTTCTGAAGAACTAAAGGTCTACCATAATTGGAGAGTCCATGCAGGAGGAGTGGGAATCAAGTTAGAAGGTATGAAGGTATCTTGAAGGTATATTTCAAGATACAGGCTAGTTCATTTCCAGAAAGCATGTAGAGCACCTGCTTTGCATGAAGAATTGCCCAGGTTCAACCCCTGGCATCTCTAGGGATTATCTCCTGCTTGAATTCCTTGAAGTTAATGCCAGGCAGTGTCACTGACTGGGTCAGAAGAGTATGTTGTCTAATTCTAGAAGGCAGCTATTCCCTATACTGTATGTAATCAGGTACTGTAATGGTCTGTGAAAATGACCTTGGGAGACAAGAGGAAGAGCCACAGACTAGGCAGTGGTCAGATAAGAGGAAGCTGAGCCTGTAGAAGCAATGGGAGTGTGGCAAACATCTCAGAAGGGACACTCCCTAGTTTATTGGACTGTAAAGGCAAGAGGGGAGAGATGTTCGTTCAAACCTGCAAGATTCTGTTACTGTAACCTTACAATAAATGTAGTGTTAGTAGTCATAGTTGGTGCTTCTTGTCTGGACTACCTCAAAGGGCTGACATCAACCTTGCAAATCTGAAAGTACATCTCTCCCCCCTCACCTTTACAGTCCAAGAAACTGGAGAGGGCCCCTTCTGAGAAATTTGCCACACCCCCATTGGTTCTGTGGGCTTATCTGATCATTGCTAAGTCTATGGCTCTTCTTCCTCCTGTCTTTCAAGGACATTCTCACAGACCATTACAGGTACAATAAGCTTTAAATAGTAAACCCCTCCCCCTTTCTGACAACTATATGCAAACTAATTCATCCAAATTCCCATACTGAGAATAATTTCCAAGACCATTCTTACCTCCTTAGTAAAGATTCCTTACTAAGGCGAGCTCCACCATTTTCACTTCTTCAATCCTCAAGCAGTTCTGAGATACAGTACAGGGTTGTCTTCACTTCTGTCAGCTTGTAGTCCTTGACTCCAAGCTGCTACAGGTGCAGGAAGAAAAAAATCTCATTTCTGTGCCATACAAAAGGGGAATAATAAAAGAAAAACAATTCCAGTAGGCCTCAGTTTCCAAAGGCTTGTAGAGGGGGAAACTGACAAAACTCTTGCCAATTTCAACCCCACACATTTTGTCTGGATTATTAAGGGGAGCTGTAAAACCATCAAGCTGGCTTATTCTGTACAGGTTCTAAAACACTGAGATCTTTTCAAAGGTAGAAACTGAAGTAGTGTATCTCAAAATAACAAACCAACAAAAACCTGTGTTCCAGCCTTTTCAGTTACACCACAGCGGAGCAAAAAAGAAAACCCTTTTGTGAAAATGCCATAGTACATATTGCAGAAGACTTGCTTCCATCATTGTATATAATATTTTACCCTCCACTGACTTAAAACCTTTGCTTTTTGAGTTGAAATACTCAGAATAAACATAGTTGTTCTGCAATATCTCACCAGTAGTTCAAAATATAGCTCAGCGGCTGCCAAGGATGAAATGGTAAGTTATACTAAACAGAGCACCTTAGTATTCACAGAGATTGATGGACATGCCTCTGCACAAGGAGTATTAGGTCTCCATGGAGACATTTCAGACACGAGTACTCATTTCTGAAAACTAGCCACCCTTTAGGAGACCACAGCTCAGTTTTTGAGCACATTTAGAAGATCTCAGGTTCCATTCTTGGCCCATCTCCAGTGAAGGATGACCAGGAAGCAGGCAATGAGAAAGACACTTGATTCTGATCCTAGAGAGCATTTGACAATCCTGAGACAGATAAATAATTTGATCTGGAATAGTGCATTTACAGTTTGAGTTGTAACCCAAGCAAGTCATGATAACAACATCTCCAAAAGAACATGTTAAGCACAAGACAGAGTTTTTAGGAGGGAAGGAGGTGGCTGAGACAGCTAAAAATAGACACAAAGATTCACCAGGTATGGATACTGGAAAATTTAAAGCTCTCCTAGCTGTGTAAAAGTAATGTATGTCCATTCCTCATCATGAATTCGGACAAAGATGAGCCAAAAAGCCAAATGGAGTTGTCCATGCAGAAAATTGGACACCACCACATATGAGAAACAGTCACAGCACCATTTGCAGAAGACTTTTCTATGGTTTTCAGAGGAAACCAATGAGAGACACATATCCTACTTTGCTTTGTCATTGAGGCTCTGCCAAGGAACTTCCTCTCTTCCTGTTCCCCAGCTATATCAAGGGCCCTCCCTGCATGTGGTGCCAAATTGAGTTGTAGATGTGAATTATTTAGAGGCATCAGTGGAATATTGTTGTATCACTAGCAGAGAGTCTCAACTTGCGGCCTTGGGGGCTGCCTCAGTTACACACTCCATCTCGATTCTCACTCATGAATAATGTACAAGCCGAATTACTCGGCATGTAGTGAATTCATACCCTGAGAAAACAAGGTTGCTCCAAAATTAATTTTCTGTACTAAAAGAGCGACAGAAAATCAATTAATCGTGTATTATTCTATACTGAGACAGAGTAAGGGAAACAGTGGGAATAGCTGTAGCTATACATCAGCAAATGCTATATTGGCAGAGTGCTTTGCGGGGCTGTGAGTTAGAGCCAGCTTCAAAAGAGGTAAATATTTCCAGCCAAACCTCAGACTGTGGAGTTTGCAGCCTAGCCAGCTGAGCATTTATTCTCTTTTTTGGCTGTTTGCCTGCGCATAACAATGGCTTGCTAAGGCCAGAAATGGTTCTTATGCTTCTTTCTTATTCTCTCTCCTAGTAGGCTATCAGCCTTTCCCTAGAATTAAAGGCTAGCAGTAACATTCTTAAATTTTGGTTGAAGGCCACAACCATCACTTAGTTCCTAAAGGAGCTCTCCAAAGAACTGGTGACCCAATATGGCATGATCAACCAGTATATGAAGAAACAAAAGCTCAAGAGATAGAGCACATGCTCCGCATGAAGAAGGCCCCAACTGCAATGCTTTCTGTCACCATGCCATACAAATGTTTCATTGGGCCAGTGATACTAAACTGGATCAGTTGACTATTTCTGCTTGTGCCAATATTAGAACTGAGACTATGTTTATCAGAAAATAGTGTTTTCTAAGAATATTTATAAAAAAAAATTGTGCGTGTGTGTGTATAGATTTTACTCTGCGTACTATCCCCCTCTACTCCTACAATCGGCACATTGGAATGACTTCTGATCCAGAGCATTAAGGACAGCGCATAATAGAGAGCAGGTTTGTGTTACTGCAAAGTGGCAGAAAGAAAACAAACAAACAAATTTAGGAACACAAAACAAAGCCAACCATCATAGGTTTTTAACATGTTTTCTTCTGCTGAAAATTATGAACAAATATGGAAATATTTAAAATCATTCCTTCACTCAGAGGATTTAAAAAAGCATCCCTTAGAACCTTCTTAATTGGAAATATATGGAATAATAGTCTTCAAACAAGATGGCTAGGTTAATGGGGATAAACCCAGAAAAAATAGCCTTGTTGCAAGGAAGATCATATCTGCCTTGAATCAATAGAAGTCTCATAAAACTCAAAGAACTGTGGGCAAACTACAGTGGTACAGATTGGCTCTGATCCAATATGAATAGCTGATTTGATCTGAAATGTTGGTTCAATCTGAAACATAAATTTTACCCAGTTAAATGATGCAAATTGAGCTGGAAAATTGCATTGATTTAACACTTTGATTCAAAGAGTCAAACCAGGTTGAACTGTTTGGAAAATCAAATCCTGCTTGATTTGACAATTGAATCTGAATTGTTGATCTGATTGGAAAACCTGGTTCAATTCAGAGGTCTGATTAAATTGCCTTTGAATTGAATCTCAGAATCTGCACAGCCCTGTAATGTAATAACATCCCAAATGGGAGAGGAAAATAAAATTGACATCTGCTGTCATTTCAAAACAAACTAACAAGAAAATCCACATTTGTTGTCATTCATTGCATTTTCTAATATGAAAAATTTTATACACATCTAATCTTATTTTATGAAGTTTTGTTTACAACTATCCCTAATATTCCTCCCCCCGCTTTCTTTTTTGCTCGAAACTTGTCTTTTTATGCACCATTCTCAAATATACCTTTTTCATGGGAGTGTTTGAACAGAAACTGATGGATGCTCACAGACTTCATTCATTGTCACCCAGCCTGCAAACAAGTCTACTGTGGTTTGTTGCTCCAGGTTGCGTCTATTAAACAGTGCCATCTGGTGGGACCAAGGAAGTGTGCCTTCTCTGTCACAGTACCTACCCTGCAGAACAGTATCCCCCTGAGTACAGGTGTCTCCAACCCTGATAGACTTATGAAGGCCCCAAAGACCTGGCTCTTCCCTTGGGCATTCAGCCAGAATGTCGAAAGAGCTGTCAGTGTATTAATATTTATGTGAAGTGCGTTTTGACCTTGGTCCTACATATATATGTGTGTGCTTTTTACATTATGTCTTCTCTTGGATTTTTATTTTTTATTTTTGTCTTTCATGTTGTTTTTGTTGTTAACTGCCCAGAGTTGCTTCCCTTGGTTCAGGAAATGATGGATCTAAATGTTCTGGCCATATAAATGGAAACAAACAAACAAACAAATCATATACTTTCACTGCACTGAAATTCAAAGCATTTCCCCCCCTCCTTCCCAATAAGGATAAAACTATACCATGGCCAAGTTGTGGAAAATTAAACAGGGGTAACTGACTCGTGGGAAATTATGGACCTGCAAGTCATATTTAGATTGGTGGCATCCAATGGGTCTACATAGCTGCAGATGTTATCAGCATCACCAGAAGGCATCAAGACCCCAACCAGACCATTTAAATACCGTTCAGTGTCCCCAATAGAAGATTGTACTGGAGCATTGTGGGAAAATTAGCTGCTTAGTGTTGATTGGAATTCCAATTTTAAAAATGGAATCATGGCAGCCATCAAGACTTGCCAGAGCATTGGGAAGTCAGTAGCTACCGAATAATACTGTACAGTGGTAAAAAGGTCAACTCTTGAGTTAAGTTGGTAACTTTTCTTAGCAATGATATGAAACAGTCTTCTTCCAATATTATTTTATATATAAATAAATAATCTTGGAAGAAGGCTGTTTCATATATTTAATTACCTCCCAGGCTAGTAATCCTAACTCAGTATTTTTTTGATAAGCTCTCATCCAAGTACTAACCAGTTCCAATCCTTTCAGCTTTTTCAAGATCAACCAAGGTCGACTAGTAGTACAAGGTAGACCATACAGTACCTAGCTGAGGTACTATATGGAGACAAAGCCATTTTTCTCCTCTCAGAATAGAACATCCCAGAGTCATTTTTGAAACTATATGGAGGAAGGAGACACAAGTAACAGGTAAGCACCCACTTAGACAACTTTAACATTCATGGACGTGTCTGTCAGTGCCTTGAAATCTACATATTATATCCAGAATCAAGAGCAGAATGTCTAAAATGCCAGTTGCTGGAAAGCTACAGTAGATGATCATGATCATGTGCTGCTTGTGAACTTCCCATATGCACCTGGCTAGCTATTGTGTGATAGTGAATGCTAGATTAAATTATTTGTGGATAGCTCTATCAGGGATTTTCTTATCTTCCAATGTGTTTGCAAAATCTGTTGCAAATGGTTTTTAAGAGCTATGCAAACATCTATGCAAAATACTACTATTTTGTATCACTGCCACAAAAATGCCCAAGTTGCTCTATTGCTGTGACATTTCGAGGCAGTGCAATAACATCAGCGTTGAGACATCTAAATCAGAGACAGTCTTCCACAGATCTGAGTATACAAGCAAAGATCACATCTGTGGGCAAATTGGAAGATTGACATTATAAGCCAGATCCCCTTAACGTTAATCAACAGCAAAAACTGGCTTTATCAGAATGAAAACACTGCCATCGCAACCCGTGACAATTAGGGCAAATTCATGGACAAGTATTGGTCAGGTCCCTAGCCCAAACAACTCATTAGATGCCAACTCTTTGGCAAATGTCTACCTGCTGATACAACAGCAGTACTGTCTGGCTGGAATCTGTGTGACATTATTCCACCAGTAAGGACAAGCAGATATTTGTAGACATATTATAAGAGTGGATTCAGCAAAACGGCCACCACAACTCAAGAGGTGGCCCTTTTATCTTTTGCAGCCTGCTGAGTGAATCATTTACCATCTGCAAGAAGAGGAAAGCTGAGCTTGGTTCTTCGTAGCCAAGACAGAGCTGCTCAAGTTAAGGCGCACAGCATCCAGGCAAAGCTGGAAGTGTTTAAGAAGTGCCGGCTGAAAGGCTGAATCCCATAGCTCAGAGGACATGAAAGAAGAGACGCTGTGAATGATTTATGGCACACTGAGCAACTTGACAGTCAGACTGTTTGAAACTGGTGTCCTTTGGCTTCAGCCCTGACAAGGGGATTGCTCAGATTAATGGCTTGGAGGGAGGAGCAGATTTATAGCTGTGCAATGCCAAGTTCCTCTCACAGTATATGCTTGCTCTTCTCCTCTCCTCCTTCCCTCCCCCTACTCTCTCCAGCCTTGCCAAACCACCAGATGTAAAGCAAGAGGGATTTTGTTCTAGAAGGTGTATCCCAGATGCCAAACCTCAAGGATAGAGGCATTTATCAATTCACAAATCTTTAGCAAGTCATTAGAAAACTTCCAGAGTCAGACCTACTCATGTCTCACCAACGATTACCATCTGGCTGACCTTAATGCCACACAATTATGGTTCTCCTCTTTCTTTGAGTGAGCTTTGGTTCAGGAAGTCTCACTGTAACCCTTAACCCTGAACAATGTAGCATATGTTTGTCTGTGTGTGCATACAGTATGTCTCTAATAAGACCCCATAATAATGAATCTATGAGCTGAAATTGTAGGATTCTCCAAGTTGGTTTAGATGGATGCTGGAAGAGGATTGAGTAACTCTCAAGGAGGATAAGTATATACATGGTTGGCTATCAGCTGCAATGTCTGAAAATGCCATCATCATTTTTATTAAGAGAGATATTGTGTTTTTCCAAAGCAGGAACCTACTGAGGCAAGTAATGCACACCCAATTTCCCAAGTCTGCTGGAGTCCATCTCAGGAACAACTCAGTTCAAAACCTGTGCATTCATGCATTCATGCATTCACACATGCACACACACACATATACACTGTATCCCGGGAAAAGCTGTGCACAAAACAAACCAGCAAATAGTCCACAAACCAGCAAAAAGCCCACATGAGAAAACAAATGTAAATGTTCTCACTGTATTTTTAAAATGTCCCAATCTGGTGTTGGCTACACAAATCTACCTTTATTTTTGCTTGTAAGCAGTGAAGAAAAGTGCTGTCTGTTGGGGATTTTAAATCTGCTGCATGAACAGGAGCTGGTCTGGAGGCTGGTGTGTACTAACTGGATATTCCAGTTTGTAGAAGAGGCGAAACAGAGGCTTTAAAACTCTGTCTCTCTTTTGCTCTCACTTGCTTTTTCATTGGTGGCCTGTGGCTCCCACCATCATTCTTGCAATGCAAGCAGCATGGGGCATATGGGTAGTGTGGCTAAGTGGAGATTTTTATTCCTTCAGTTCAGGAATGAGCAGCTTCAGGGTACACCAGGCTTTGTTTAACATCTTGAAGGCTGCATTTCAAAGTGTGCAGGATCATTTTTGAGGGGGTTTTAAGGCTCCCTTTGGTTCTCAAGGTATTCAGCTTGCCCATTAAGCCACCCCCACCTACACACTCAACCCCCCCCATCCAAAAGTTTTGGGCCATCCACTCTGAGCCAATTCTGGAGGGTGCAAAAGGTGTTAGCTTTGGGGGGTAGTCCAGACAAGAAGCACAACCAGGAGTACTAGCTCTATCTTTATCGTTAGGATACATTAACAGAATCTTGCAAGACTGAAAGCATTTCTCCCCTCCTTTCCTTTTACTCTCCAGAAAATTAAGGAGTGTCTCTTCTGAAATGCTTCCCATGCCTCTTCTCTTTCTGTGGGCTGAGATATCTTTTACATGCCAGCGGCTCAGTCTGTGGCTCTCCCTCCTGTCTCCCAAGGTCATTCCCACATACCATTACAAAGGCTACTCATATGATTCCAAGCCATTCCTTTGGCATCCTGGGTCTAAATTATTGATTATTGCTTGAGGTTGTTTTTCATCCACACTATCTTTTAGCAAGCTTTAAACACCTAAAGTTAAAGTAGGTTTCTCAGATCTGGACTGCAAAACTCTGGATATCCCCTAGCTGTCAACAAAGAGAGTTTTCTGTATCTCTTTGCCACTATCTAGTGGCACTCTATAGTTTTGCAACCCAGACCTGGTAGTCTTAGTTAAAGGAGACTGGTAGATTCAAAGGAGCTTGGGCCAAATTTGGATGTGCTTGATTCAATTCTTGAATTGATTTGATGCTCCAGCATGGCCCAAATCAATCTGGAATGTTGATTATTTGTACAAACTGAGCAAGAACAAGAACAAAGACCTACGCAACTCTCAATTACCAGTTTTCAAGCCTGCAAATGCTTTGTGAACCATGCCAATGAAGTGAATGCCAAGTGTATCATTTAAATATAGTCAGGATGATTTCTTATGATTCCCGTAAGCAAAGCAGATTAGGACGGGAAAAAAAAAAGCAGAGGTTTATCTCCAAAGTTTTCTATGCTTCATCTTTTCCTGGAGTGGATCTTTACCTCCCTTCCTCTCTACTTGCAAGGTTCATAGCTCAGCCTGCTCAGATACCAGTATTCTTCAGGTATTTCCAAACATAATTTTTATCAAGTCATGCCAGAATGGCAAATTGTCAGGATGTTGTAATCCAAAACATTTGAAAAGCCAATTTTGGGAAATGTAGAAGAGGAGAGTATTTTTAAGCAATATAAACTAAAGATTAATTTGCATAATCAAATATATCATTCTGGTTGCATGACTATACCACCTCAGTTGGATGGTTAGCCTCTCTTTTTGAACATTTGCCTCCGAGCTGCCTGGAGAAAGTTAAAATGTTGGGTAGAAGGGATTCAGTTTAGCCTTTTTCTTGGCATACATACTACTTCCTCTTATTTTAGATTACCTAAGAATCTGCCTTAAATCAGATTAGATTAGCCCAACATTCGGACTGTCCACAGGAAGTAGCTGTCCAAGGCAGGTTGCCACCTCATCAGTTTAACCCTTTTAGTCACTAAGAGTGGTGGCTTGAGCATGTGCAAAGGATGTCCTCCCAATACAGTCTCATTTCTCTTGATGCCTTCACTTGTTTTGAAAGAACCACATGGCAAGCTGATTAATATGATCTCTGCTTGAACTCTGTGGAACCAGAAGGTCAACCTGAAAAATGGTATTACAGATGGAAAAAGTGCTAAAAAGACAACCAGAATCATTAATGGACCAGAGCAACCCCTCTATGAAAATTTGAGGGTCTGGGGCTCTTTTAGCTTGGATTGAAAGTGAAAAAGGGGGGACAGTAATAGAGGAATACAAAATCCTGTATGATATAGAAAATGTGAATTATTTATTTCTGCCTCTTTTACAATGTTAGAACTTGGGGTCACTAACTGAAATTAACTGCAGGGAGATTCAGGAGGAATAAAACCAACAGTTTCTTTTGTCAATGCACAATGAAACTGTGGACTTGTGCACTACCAGTTGGTGAGTAATTTAGATGGCTTTAAAAGAAAACATGAAAAATGATGGAGGATCAGGCTATCAGAAGCTATGAAACTGAATAAATGCTACCTCTGGGATCACAAGATTCATGCTTTAAACAACAGCTATTTGGGAATAATAGAGGGTGATTACTCTCCTGTCTATGTTACAATAGTTCCTGAATAAGTATATTGACCATTGTATGACCCAGAATCCTGGACTAGGTGGGTCCTTGATCTGATCTTGAAAGATCTTTTCTGGGTTTTCATGACACCAAGAACCATAAACTATTCATATAAGGTGTGTTCACATGGCTAAAATTGGGGTTGACTACTCTGTGTATTATGTGAACATCATCCTTATTTTCTCATATTTTATTTGAGAAACCCTCCTCTATCCAGTCCTTTATATCAGTGATTCTTGAATGTTTCTAAGGTAATTCATATTATCATACTGAATGAAAAATGGACTTGAATTCATGCTGATATGGGTTGCTGGTTTCCTGGAGCACCTATGCCTCCTTATATTTACAGCACTGTCTAAATTACAGAGTTTTTTGTTACGCCAAGTCTTTGATTTGGTCAATTTCTTTAGTCCTATGGAAAGTCTGCGTATGGGCAACACTGGGGAATGTGCCATGTCTGAGTTACACAGAGAAACCTGAGGAATGTTTTGATGCAGGCATTCTCTATATCTCCAAATATACAGAAAAAACCATATATGCCTTGTGTCTGTGTTGATATACAGTGCATTTCTTTAGATGTATATAAATAAACAATGCTGTGTTTAGAAGAGAAGTGTCTCAAAGTAAGAGGAACCCTAGTGGGTTTGGCAGAGCAGACAGTGCTGGAATCAGAAATGTAAACTGTTTAGACAAAGAAAATGGTTCTGTCAAATGCAAGGAAAAGGTGGCTTTAGAGAATAAACATCCTCCAAGAGAACTAATCACTTTTGTAACTCACAAATTATGGGCTGTTTCATACACACACACACACACACACACCCCTCTCCCTCCATGCAAGTAGCAACCTCAACCATCTCTGACAAATACAGCTTGCAGTCTAGGCAATCATGGATGAATAGCACTGATGACCAGGGGCAGCGGAGAATGCAGTGATCTCAGAAATGTGGGATTGCAAGGAATTGCTAGACTCTAATATTCTCCTTCCTATATTCTGGGATCGTTCCCACATGTCTGCTACCTGCCCCAGGCAATCAGTGCCCCATACCTTGTTCCTAACTGCTGAAAATTCAGCCCCTTTCCTAGGTGGAGGCATCTCTGCTTTGAAATTGTTGCTGTTTTCCTGCATCCCCTGACATTGTGCTCAGTTTGTGAAGATGAGCCAGTTAATTACCAGTTGCACAGAGGGAAGACTGCAGTCAGGTTTGCAAAGTTTTGTTGGAGGTGTGAGGGAATGAGGTTGCCACTGGTGGGAACTCCCACCTTCTAACTCTGGGGATCTGCCCAACCCTCCTTCAGTCAAGACCCCATGGGGCCTTGCTACCATTCCTCCATCGGCTCCAAGGGTTGGCTTTGCTGCTCTTCTTGCACCAAGAGGGTCCCAGTTTTAAAATATGTGTTTCTCCTTATGGTGAAAAACAAAGATGATGAGGGAAGAAGGAGGGCAGAGTCTGGATAGGGACTGGTTGCCATTTTTGTGCTCTGTCCTTGGCTAGATGGAGTGAATATATTTTCCTCAAAATACCATTCAAGGTAAATAGGTCCCATGCTAATCTACTTCTCAGTACATTTATTTGTTTGCATCATTCAGTAAACTATAAACTACAAACCCCATAATGTATTGTATATATCCAGCCTGTATGCAAAGGTGTATCTGGTGAACTCATAAAATGGGTTGAGGAAACCATCGTTCAATTAATTGTGGATAAAGAGTATTGTGTGAATAAAGCAGATTTTTCCCCCCTTAGCCTGTACTAGGGTCTTCTCTTTGCAAGGCATGTGCTCAAACACTGAGTTATGGTCTTCCCAGGGCTTGTCATTTTGTTGTGATAAGATCCCCTCCCCAGAGTATTTCTGTGGAGATTATGACTCTTGTACACATGCATTTCCCATTCATTCTCCTGGATCCATTTGGGAGAGGAAGCTATTCTCTCTAATTTTTATCTACATTTTCTTATGTATAGTACTGCAAATGCTGCTGATAGTGAGCATGGATGTTGCCATTTTGGTTATGTAAGGGTCTACATTTAGAGAATGAATTTACTATTAGCACATAGTCTAACATCAGCAACAATAAAATGAAATTCACTGATTATAGCCCTTGACACATTTTCAAAGATAATTTCCAAGTCTGGCTCTGGATAATTTCACTAGTATCTTTCCTTGTGACATGCAATTCTCATGGGAAATTAGACCATTGAGTCAGCCAGTAAAAAGAACTCTTCCTCTTCAGATTTATATCATTTGCACTAAAGCAGTAATTCCCAAATTACCAAGTCCACAGGAAATGAATTTTGCATTCCTTTGTGAGCCAAAATTAAAGGTTCAAAAGAGAACTTGACCAGGCTGGAGATAGGGGTGGGAAAAACAGCCCAAGTAAACTTACCAAATTGTTGGAAACAGAACTCTGATTTTGCAAGGCACATCTCCTGGGTCCCACCAGATGATGGGACCTGTCAGATCTTACCAGATGGATAGAAATAATTGGAAGTAAATGGTCCCACAAATAACCTGGCCCTGTGCCATGAAGGGCTTTATACATGAGAACCAGCACCTTGAATCGGACCCAGGAGCTTGCAAGTGGTCATCAAGAGCAGCCCATGTAGAACACATTGCAATAATCAAGGTGGACCTTGTAAAGGTACTCTGGGCCATGGCTCCCACCTGTTCTTTGGGGAGGACCTGTGAGTTGCACAACAGGGAGGACCCAAATTGTACACCAAGTCTGTCTGGGGCAGTATAACCCCATCCAGAACCAAATACGGAAAGTCTCCAGGTCCAGATGGTTCCAAAATCCACAGCCACTTGGTCTTATTAGCCTGATTCCAGTCACCAAGACAGAATCTTGATGGCATCACTTGGAAGGCTCAAGGTTGATATGTACAGCTTACTGATGATGTCTAATCCCAAGTCAATATATATTCTCACCAGCGGTCTCACCTAGATGTTAAACAGGAATGGGAAGAGAACTAAGCCTTGAGGCATACTGCAAAGGAAGGGTCTTAGACAAAACCTCTCCCCATCAACACCAACTAGAAATGGCCCTGGAAGAAGGAGGACAACTACCGCAATACCATGCCTTCCACTCCAAACCCCCATAGCCAGGCCAGAAGGATACCATGATGAATGGCACTGAAAGGTGCTGAGAGATCAAAGAGGGCCAGGATAGATGCATTGCCTCCACCCTGTTTCTGCCATAGTTATCCATGAGCTCAATCTATGCCACCTTTACTGTGCTCAAGTAGGGAAGGGAAATGCTGCCACCTGTATTAGTCGGGCTATCTGAAGAGCAGTGTGGGAGGTTCCCAACCTTTGCAACCTGGAAATGCATCCTGAGAACAATCTTACACCCATGTTGCCACCTTATTGGAAAATCATCTATCAAGGAAGTTGGAATTGCTGGTTTATTGCATAATCAGCTAAATACCTAATGCCAACATAGGACATTTTTGCACAACCCTTCATTTAAAAGATGATATCTTCCTCCCTGTGAAAGATCTTCAAATTTTGTTCCACACTAAGGTTGCCAAATATTCCTTCCTGCAAAGGGAAGTAAAGGGGAGATAGAATTACCCCAAACCTAGAGGTTCTCTGAAGAAAAGTACAGTGGTACCTCGGGTTACGAATGCCTCTGCCAACGAACTTTTCGGGTTGCGACCAGCTCCGGCCGCAAAAATTTACCTTGGGTCACGAACCGGATCCGCGGCCATTTTTCCGCCTGTGCCATGTGGTCCGCAACCATTTTCCGCCCGTTCCATGTGGTCCGCGGCCATTTTTTCGCCCGTGCCACGTGGTCCGCGGCCGTTTTTCCGCCTCTGACGCATGGTCCACGGACACCGGAACGGATTAATGGTAATTACATTGAACCTTATGGGAAAATTTGCTTCGGGTTGTGACCAAATCGGGTTGCGACCAGAGTCACGGAACGGATTGAGATCGTAACCCGAGGTACCACTGTAATTCTTATTCGTAATCATGCTAAACTTTGGGATATGTGAGAATCAGTAGTCCTTTCCCTTAAACAACAACAACAGCAACAAAAAAACTATTTTATATCAGTAAGTTGTGAAATGCTACCATACATAATAAATTATTTACTTGTATATACAGCTCCACAATCTGGGTTAGTTAATAATCCAGCAGCTTTATCACAGAACAGCTCTAGTGGTGCTTTTGTTCCAGTTAAATTCCTACTGCTTATTAGCCTCGTCTTGGGCATCATGCAAAATAAATGTTCCTTTCTGATCAATAGATTACAGCCAATGGATCTTTTCTTCTCTTTTTACTGTGAGATCTATAGCTTCACTCTGACTAGCCTCCTGCCACTGTGGCATCTCTCTTTCTTTTTCTTTGATTTGCACACTCCTTCAGTGAATTTTCTTTGCAAGCGTGTTGACTTATCAGTCTTCCCAATGTGTTTCCCCCATTTTCTCTTCTCCTGACAGGTCCTCCTAATGTACTTATTCATTCAATTTAAATAAATTGAACACTGGTCTATGATGGCCGATAAGTGACTCACACAAGAACAAACAGAGAAGGCAGCTTTGCAAATAGTCAAATGCCAAGCTAGAATGGAAAATAGGCCTTCCAGCATCAGCAAACTTTAGACGTCTAATATTTATGGCCAATTGATGTCATTAGAAAGCAAATAAGGCCTCTTATGCCGCATTACAAAAGATTAACGGCAAGCAAAGGGGTTTAAATAGCAGAGATAAGTACAGATGGAAATAAACCTGTTTTAGGCTGGAAATATTTGTTGGACCCCTCACAGCTTTTAAGATAATGG